>NC_042616.1:633165852-634365852 GCF_901001135.1 Rhinatrema bivittatum
GAACAAGTGGTTGGGCCCTGCCTTTTATACAGAGGCCCAGTGATGTCATCTGGGGCTGCTGGCTACTTTCCCACCACGGCCCCTTTAAAAGAGTGCAAGTTGCACATGCACACACCTAAGCCGGAGCCCAGAGGAATCAGGGCTTGTCGTCACTCCACGGCCCACGCGGGAAGGCCCGCTAGGTGCCAGGAGGAACCGCGCAGGAGTCAAAAGCGGGAGAGGTGCCTGCAGGCACTTGGGGATGGAGACAGCTGCCCACCACCGAGAGCGAAGGTGAACTGGAGCTGGCAGCTGAACTCCCGGGGTGAGTAGGCCCGGGCGTGGGCCTTACAAGGCCAGGACACGTAACACAGCCCAGATGTACTCCCCGTATTAAGAAAGGTTGAAGGAAGACAAAATGATTATCGGTATGGTTAAAATGAAAGAAACTATTTTAGCCAAAAAAATATCCTTCAAAAATTGGAAGAAGTCCATCTGAAGAAAATAGGAAAAAGCATAAGCATTGACAAGTTAATTGTAAAACATTGATAAGGCAGGCTAAAAGAGAATTTGAAATGAAGTTGGCTGTAATAGCAAAAACTTATAACAACAACTTTTTAAAATATATCCGAAGAAGGAAATCTGTGAGAGTCAGTTGGACTGTTAAATGATTCAGGGGTTAAAAGGGCTCTTAGTGAAGAAAAGGTCATTGCAAAAAGAATTTTGCTTCTGTGTTTGCTAATGAGGATATTGGGAAGATACCGGTCCAGAGATGGTTTTCAAGGGTGATGAATCAGGTGATCCAAATCACTGTGAACCTGGAATATGTAGTAGACCAGAATGACAAACTAAGCAGTAGCAAATCACTTGGACTGGATGTTATGCACTCCAGGAATCTGAAGGAACTCAAGAATAAAATTTAGATCTATTACTTACAATTTGTAACATACCATTAAAATCGTTCATTGTACTTGAAGATTGGAGGGTGGCCAATGTAACCCCTATATTTAAAAAGGGCTCCAGGGATGATCCAGGGATGATCCAGGAAACTATCAACTGGTTCCAGAAAAAATAATGCAAATTATTCTAATGGTCAAAATGACAGCACATATAGAAAGACTTGGTTTAATGGAACACAGTCAACTTGGATTTACCCAAAAGAAGTCTTGCCTTACAAATCTGCTTTATTTTTTGAAGGGGTTAAAAACATGTGGATAAAGTTGAACTAGTAGATGTAGTGTATTTGGATTTTCAGAAGGCACTTGACAAAATCCCTTATGAGAGGCTTCTAGGAAAACTAAAAAGTCATGGGATAGGAGGTGATGTCCTTGCTGTGGATTACAAACTGGTTAAAAGACAGTAAACAGAGTAGGATTAAATGATCAATTTTCTCAGTGGGAAAGGGTAAACAGTGAAGTGCCTCAGGGATCTGTAATTGTACTGGTGCTTTTCAATATATTTATAAATGATCTGGAAAGGAATACGACGATGAAGTAATCAAATTTGCAGATGATACAAAAGTATTCAGAGTAGTTAGAACATAAAAACATAAGAACATGCCATACTGGGTCAGACCAAGGGTCCATCAAGCCCAGCATCCTGTTTCCAACAGTGGCCAATCCAGGCCATAAGACTCTGGAAAGTTCCTAAAAACTAAGTCTATTTCATGTTACCATTGCTAGCAATAGCAGTGGCTATTTTCTAAGTCAACTTAATTAATAGCAGGTAATGGACTTCTCCTCCAAGAACTTATCCAATCCTTTTTTAAACACAGCTATACTAACTGAACTAACCACATCCTCTGACAACAAATTCCAGAGTTTAATTGTGCATTGAGGGAAGAAGAACTTTCTCCAATTAATTTTAAATGTGCCACATGCTAACTTCATGGAGTGCCCCCTAGTCTTTCTATTATCTGAAAGACTAAATAACTGATTCACATCTACCCATTCTAGACCTCTCATGATTTTAAACACCTCTATCATATCCCCCCTCAGCCGTCTCTTCTCCAAGCTAAACAGCCCTAACTTCTTCAGCCTTTCCTCATAGGGGAGCTGTTCCATTCCCCTTATCATTTTAGTCACCCTTCTCTGTACCTTCTCCATCGCAATTATATCTTTTTTGAGATGTGGCGACCAGAATTGTACACAGTATTCAAGGTGGGGTCTCACCATGGAGCGATACAGAGGCATTATGACATTTTCTGTTTTATTCACCATTCCCTTCCTAATAATTCCCAACATTCTGTTTGCTTTTATGACTGCCGCAGCACACTGAACTGACGATTTCAATGTGTTATCCACTATGACGCTTAGATCTCTTTCTTGGGTGGTAGCACCTAATATGAAACCTAACATTGTATAACTATAGCATGGGTTATTTTTCCCTATATGCATCACCTTTCACTTATCCACATTAAATTTCATCTGACATTTCGATTTTTCAGTCTCACAAGGTCTTCCTGAAATTTATCACAATCTGCTTGTGATTTAACTACTCCATAAGTGGATTGTGATAAATTGCAGGAGGACCTTGTGAGACTGGAATATTGGGCATCGAAATGTCAGATGAAATTTAATCTGGACTAGTGCAAGATGATGTATATAGGAAAAAATAACCTATTCTGTAGTTACATGATGTTAGCTTCCATATTAGGAGTTACCACCCAGGAAAAAGATCTTGGCATCATAGTGATCAATACTTTATTTATTTATTTATTATTTTTATATACTGACATTCATCTCAATTGAGATATCACACCGGTTTACATTCAGGTACTGTAGGTATTTCTCTATCCCCAGAGGGCTTACAATCTAAGTTTTTGTACCTGAGGCAATGTAGGGTAAAGTGACTTGCCCAAGGTCACAAGGAGCGACAGCAGGACTTGAACCTTGGTCTCCTGGTTCATAGTCCACTGCTCTAACCATTAGGCTATTCTTCCTCCCCTTTGAAATTTGAAATTTTGTACCTTCTTAATAAAATTGAAATTTGTACCTTCTTAATAAAATTGAAATTTGAAATTTTGAAACTTGAAATTTTGTTTCAAGATTTTGAAATTTCAAGATTTTGAAGTTTCAAATTTTGAAATTTGAAATTTCAAAATTTGAAACTTTGAAATTGTCGGTTCAGTGTGCTGCAGCAGTCAAAAAAGCAAACAGAATTTTAAGAATTATTAGGAAGAGAATGATAAATAAAATGTTATCTCTCTTAAGGCCTCTGTATCGCTCCATGGTGAGACCACACTTTGAGAACTGTGTGCAATTCTGGTTGTTGCATCTCAAAAAAGATTTAGTTGCACTTAAGAAGGTACAAAGAAGGGCATCCAAAATGATACAGGGGATGAAATGGCTCCCCTATAAGGAAAGGCTAGAGAGGTTAGGGATGTTCAGCTTGGAGAAAAGACAGCTGAGGGGGGATATGATAGAGGTCTATAAAATCATGAGAGGTCTAGAATGGATAAATGTGAATTGGCTATTTACTCTTTCAGATAATAGAAGGACTCTGGGCCTCTCCATGAAGGTCGCATGTAGCACATTTAAAACTAATTGGAGAAAATTCTTTTTCTCTCAGTGCACAATTAAGCTCTAGAACTTGTTGCCAGAGGATATGGTTAGGGTAGTTAGTATAGCTGAGTTTAAAACAGTCTGAAATCTATGAGTAAAAATTACATGCAGAATTCAGCCCAAATTTTCAAAGTGGACATATACATGTAAGTCCACTTTGAAAATTAGCGGGTGTGTATGGAACCCTGCTTGGGAACAGGTATACATGTGTATGTGTACATTTTATGTGAATTCTTTCTTAAACTGAAAGTATGCATGTAAATGGTGCCCCCTGTCCCAATTTCACCTCCGTTCCTGCTGGAATCCCTTTTGTTGCATGATGCCTTCAAACCCATGATCTCAAGGGCAGGAAAGGGAGAGGAACCACAGCATATAACACTAAACCTTCCAAAATGAAAGTGTGCAAGCTAAATGGCCTTAGCATGCATGTTAACCTTGAGTGTAGAGGCCCTTTAATGCATGGTTAAAGTTAAAACAAAAAGGAAGAGCAGACTGGCACTTTTGGAACCAAAAAGGCTGAAAATGGACTGAAATAACCTGTCACTAGCAAGTCATAGATATAGGAAAAATGCTTGATGTATCAAGGACTGGGAAAACTGCCTAGGAAGCAAAATTAGCTGTTGTGGTTTCTGTGTAACTGCCAGTCTCAGTGAGGAATATGAGATTAATTTAAACCTAAAGAGCAAAAGAGGAAACAACTTGCATTTCTAGAGTGTGGCATTTGGAGAAGTAGCAACTCATTAGCAAACACCAGGGGCAGTTTTAAAAATGAGTTTTACAAGACACACTATTAGTATCTTAGGTGCCCTGGGCACAATTCTGAAAAATAGTTTAAAACTTTTAGCTAGGCCCAATCAGATACCCATTCGTGTGTAACAGGCTAGCTGCACAAGAGTTGCATTTTATCAAGGGATCATGGTAGCTTCCATTAATATTTTATGAGGTAATCTGACTTTGCATGGCACAATACTTATCCCATCCCTTCCTCCCCAAATCATTACCACAGAATATGATACATAGCACTAGTAGTATTTCAATAATAATGATAAGAATAGAACATATTGCTGGAGAGTTAGTAATAGTTTAATGCCAATGCACACCGCAAGCTCTTGATTTATTTATTTTATTTATTTATTTATTTATTTATTATTTTTTAGATACCGACATTCGATCTCAATCGAGATATCACACCGGTTTACATTCAGGTACTGTAGGTATTTCTCTATCCCCAGAGGGCTTACAATCTGTTTTATATGATGTTATATATTATATATGTTATATATTATATATGTTTTTATATGGTGACATTTATTGGTCAGGAGGGCCTCATTTAATAAAGTCATTTGTTCATAGTAACAGAATCAACCTTGTTTCCTAAAATATATAATTCTTCAACCTCCACAACAAATTAGGAAACCTCCAGATTTCGTGGTTTTTTTGTGCGGTTGCCTTCTGTGGTCCAGCCCTTTATAGAAGCGTGAAGGCGCCGCTCACATTGAAGAATGAATTACAAAAATATTAAAATGCCAGTGCATTTTTGACGGAGACTCCACGATTAAGAAATCCCTTCCCGAGGCCCCTGAAGCAGGCAGACCACTGCCGAAACATGGCCAGTGTCGGGCAAGCGGAAGCGGTCCCATATTAACAGCGGCGGCAATTGGATAAATATAAGATAAGTGAATAAACAATGATGGGTCGCACCACACACCGGGGAAACAATGCACAAACCCTCACATGGGAATTGAGCAGCACAAAATAAAAAATGCAGAAAATCACATAAAAATATTGTGAATAAAAATTGAAGAATAAAACACGGAAGCCATCGAAGTGGCCAGTCAGACTAAAGGGCTGGACCACAGAAGGCAACCGCACAAAAAAAACCACGAAATCTGGAGGTTTCCTAATTTGTTGTGGAGGTTGAAGAAGCATAGTAACAGAATGGCAAAAATCCCTTTTAGAATAAGTCTCACAAAGTCTACAACTTATTTCCAGTCTCCTTCCTTATAAAAAGTATACTCTTTAAAAGTGAGTTCCTTATTTTTCTGTTTGCCATTTAAATATTATCTATACTGAATATTGGATCACTAAACACACAACCTGGAGCTAATTAGGAAAAATTAAAATTCTGCTATCTGTCACATTGATAGCTCTGTTCCTATGCTACTGGTTTTCTAAAATTTCCATCAGTTGGGTTACTCAAGATATGAACTGTTTAGCTGTGGTGCAGTGTCAGACTATTGGTAATTTCAATTGACATCAATTTAGAGCTTTTAAAGAATTACAAAGATCTTCTCATTTCATTATAAAGCCAGCAGACAAAAGGTAAACTAGTAATTCTGGTGCGGATACAGCATGAAGCAGAAGTGATATGTCTACTTAATGACATTAGATAACTTACCTTCCTTTATTGCGAGATCCTACACTCCAGTTATAACATAAGATTGACAAAGAGATTGTTTCTGTTTGTACTACAGGCTTTTTGATGAATAAGAAGGCGTCTTTTCTGAGGAAATTGCATCCAAAAGTTCCATTATTTTACATCTTTCCTAAAATTCATAAAAGACTGGACAATCCTCCAGGCCGACCAATAGTGTCTGGAAAGGACTCCCTTCCTGAACCTCTTTCAAGATTCATTCACCAATTTTGGCTCCATTTGCACCTTTGATCCCATCTTATGTAAGAGATTGCAAGATATGATTATCCATATTTATATGGTGACATTAGATGTTGAAGCATTTTCAACAAGTAAACTACAGCATCAAGCTATATTAGTTGATTCTTTTTTTGAACAACACCTTTGAACACATAACATTTCCAACCACCTCTTAGGTATGTTTGTTGCAGATTGCATTGACATTTTTTTTTTTTTTTTTTTTTTGCATTTGATTTTTGTTTCTATCAACAGTTTTGTGGAACAGCAATGGGGGTCAATACGGCCCCCAATTTAGCAAACCTCCATATGGGATATTTAGAGAAATGGTGGTTATATTTATATCCTTTTCATTCCAATTTAATTACTGTTGGGCTTCCCGGCTGTGTGGATTCCGCGACTGGCCTGCTCACCTTGTCCCTGATCCAACAGGTCCCAGATCATCCTCCCCCATGGCTGCTGCCAGCTCCGCTTGGCCTCAACATCCCGCGGTGACATCCGCTGGGCCTTCCACCACTCACCAGGCCTCATGGCAGGGCTTGGCATCATCCATGGCGTCAGCCCTGCCCCTAGGCATGCGTGTGCGGACTGCCCAGCCTCTTAAAGAGCCATGGGCGGCTCCCAGCTCCACGCATGCCCTGATTCACAGCCAGATATAAGGAAGTGGTCAGATACCACTTCCTTGCCTTGGCAATTGGGTCTACACTCCGGTGTCGTAGTTTGCCTGCACTCGTGTCTCCTGTTCCAGTCTCTTGCTCCAGCGTTCCTGTTCCAGTGTCTCCTGTTCCTGTGTTCCTTGTCTCAGTGTCTCCTATTCCAGCGTCTCCTGTTCCAGCGTCTCCTGTTCCTTTGTCTCTCCATTCCTGGTAGTACCTTTCGGACTGATCTCACAGTATTGACCTTTGCTTGCTCTTTGACCTCATCTGACTGCTGCCTGGAACCGACCTCTGCCTGTCCAATGACCACTCCTGAATGCTGCCTGGAACCGGCCTCTGCCTGTCCAATGACCACTCCTGAATGCTGCCTGGAACCGGCCTCTGCCTGTTCATTGACCACGTTTTACTGTTGCCTGAAACTTGACCTCTGCCTGACCTGACTACTCCCAGACTGATTACAAGTACTGACCCTTGCTTCGGCTGACCATTCTGAACTATTACTCTGGCCTTGATCCTTGCCATCCACTTGGACACTCTATCTGGCCTCCTGCGACCTCTGGACACACTTGCCTGAACATAGACCACTCACCCTTGTTCGAGGTGGGCATGCCCCTGTGCTTCCTCTCTAGGAGACCCTGTGAGGCCCACCTAAGACCAGGTGGCCTGGGTACCCAAGGGCTCAACCTGTGGAAATCCCGGGTTGCTATTTACGAAGCCCCAGCTAGCCTCTTTCTCCTCCTGTGCTCCACCTCCTGGTGGCAGGCACTCTCTGGATCCGACCAGAGGGCCGTACCAGTCCTGCATCAGGCCAAGGGTCCACTTCCAATGCAACAAATACATGGAAACAATTTATTGATGTTTGTTTTTTTTGCTGTGGAGAGGATCCAAATCACATTTCCTGGAATTTCTAAGTTGGTTAAATTCATTAGATTCACATTTGTCATTTACAGCTGATTTTCAAGAAAATCAAATTAATTTCCTTTTGGATATAATGATTTTTAAAACTCAATCAGGTTTTTCTCCTTACCGTAAACTGTAGGTTCAAATATTTTACTTCATTTTACAAGTGTTCATCCATGTTCTCTGAAAGAGAGCTTACCTTTAAGTCAATTTTCCATATTACAACGCTTTTGTACTTCAGTATTGGATTATCAAATACAAGCAAAGTCTATGGTTACTCATTTCATTTCTCAGGTCTATCCTGCATCATGTGTTTATAGAGCTTATCTTCAAGCTAAACATACTCATAATGACTGGGTTTTTATACCACAGCAACAATCTGTGGAACAAAGGATGACCTCTGTCAAAGACCAAGTGGTTTTTGTCCGGCAGGGAGATGATTTGGATATAAAACCATTATGTTTGAAACAGCATTGGATATATAAACTTCATACAGTAACACCTCAGGGTCTTAACGCTGAATTATATTTCACAGATTTTTTGTGATAAAAATTCCTTTATTACGGTAATTATTTACATTTTTTATTTTCACATTAGATTCATTATTATTCATTGACATCATCACATTGTGGACATTGTCAGAAGAGGGGCATTCGAGAATGCAGTTTAGAAAATGATAATTCTCTCTGGATGTTCACCATTTTCTTAGATGTGAGAGATGCAGTACCAATCATTTGTGCCTCTATTTTGCTAATGTTTTGTTGGCAAGTAGATGCCCCTGAGGAAGCAATTTTTAAGAAAGATTGGTCATGTTTTATTTAGTTGAAGGGCTTCAGGTAGATATCATGATTTGTAAATAGACTCTTTATCTGTATTTGTGAATGCTTTTTATGACTTTTTACATGCATTGGAAAAACTCCAAAACACAGTGCATGATTCAGATGAATGTATCCTTGAAGAATACTAATGAAACAAGAGAATTAGGGCATTCCAACATAGAGGTTCCAATAAAAGCAAATGTAGTGCATGTGCCTATATGAAAATAATCACCTGAGCTAAAGATTTCCAAATTATCCCTATCAACTAAAAAGCAGGTTGTTAATACAAACAAAAAACACACTTTGAAATGTCTATATGCCAATGCCAGAAGTCTAAGAAGTAAGATGAGGAGAGTTAGAGTGTACAGCAGTAAATGATGAGATTGACATAATTGGCATCACAGAGACCTGATGGAAGGAGGATAACCAATGGGACAGTGCTATATCAGGGTACAAATTTTATCACAATAATAAAGAGGATCAACTTGCTAGGGGTGTGACACTTTATGTCTGGGAAGGTATAGAGTCCAACAGGATAAAGATCATACAAGAGACTAAATGCACAGTAGAATCTGTATGGGTAGAAATCCCATGTGTGTTGAGTAAGAGTAAGTATAGTGATAGGAGTATACTACCGTCCTCCTGGACAAAATGATCAGACAGATGATGAAATGCTAAGAGAAATCAGGGAAGCTAACCAATTTGGAAGTGCAGTAATAATGGGAGATTTCAATTACCGCAATATTGACTCAGTAAATGTAACATCATGACATGCTATAGACATAAAGTTCCTGGTTGAAATAAGCAACTGCTTCATGGAGCAATTGGTTCAGGAACCAATGAGAGAGGGTGCTATTTTAGATTTAATTCTTTGTAGAACACAGGATTTGAGTTATGACTCCTGCATGAGGAGGTCTCTCCAGGAGCAGGCCTCTCACCTCCTGTGCTGCTTGTTACCAACGCGGCACAGAGCCGCCAACATTCTTCGCGGCAAGAACCACAGTCAGATTGTCTTCTTCACCGCGGCAGGAGCAGCAATCTTCAGGGTGCCTCTCCAGCACAGCGGGCCCTGCCGCCATGTTTCAATGTGGCTGGGGAGCCGCCGACGTCTCTCCATCTTCGCAGCCCAGAGGCTGCAGTCCCTGGTCTCTCCTGGTGGCTGGAGCCGCCTTTGATCCCTCCTAAAGTGGCAGGAGCCGCTGCCAACGACAGGGCTTGCTTTGCGGCCCAGCTCTGCTCTCTAACGACACAGTGGCAAGCATGGCCACTGTCCTTGGTGCTGGACATCCTGTTCCTGCCTTCCTAAGGGGCAGGCCCACGTCTTCTTTCCCTTCTTAAAGAGGCAGCATAGGTGGGGTCCTCCTGGCCCCACTGGAAGTCAGCTCCACCTGGTTTCCTGTCTCAGCCCTATAAAAGGGCTTCTCCTTCAGTCCTACTTTGCCTTGCATTGGAGTTTCTTGCTCTTGGAAGTCCCAAGTTCCAGCGTTCGGTCAGGTCTTCGTTCCGTGTCTTCATTGGAGCTCCATGTCCTGTCTCGCCTGAGTCTTGTTGTTTACTGTGGCTTCCTGATGTTCCATGTCTTTATGTTCTGAGGTTCCTAGTCCAGGACGCCTGATGTTCCAGACTTCCTGATGTTCCACTTCATGATGTTCCAGACTCCTGACGTTCCACTTCCTGATGTTCCAGACTTCCTGATGTTCCGAAGTTCCATTCCTCCTTCACTTGTTTTGAGTCCTCTTGACCCTCCAACTCCTTTGGTTCTCCAGATGACACCTTGTTAGGGTAAATCCATCTCATTGGATCCTGTTTTCATCATTGGAGTTTTGTCTCAGCTGGATTCCCTTCCTGCGCTTGTCCTGCCCTCCATGTGGTCCATGACCAGCCTCTTCAGGATGTGTAGGGCATGCAGTGGGACAGGGTGGTTTGTGACCAGCCCATTGGGTCTGCCCGTGTTGGTGGGCTATGTAGGGCACCCTGGGAGACGTGCCAATGTCCAAACTTTCCAAGCTTCACCCCGTCCAGAGTCTTCCAAGCTCCTTGTCCACATCCACAGTCTTCTCACCATGTCTTGTGTCTTCTGTATCACAAGGCCTCCATCTGCCCTCATCCTCAGTCCAGCCTGCTGCTTCTTGCCGATACCCAGCGGCAGGTCTGAAAGGGCTGGGAATGGTTGGAGGACTGTTTACTAACCAACATAGCATTGTTGGTCTTCCAGAAGCATGCAGGTCCAGCAAAGGGTCAGACTTTGTCTCATCCATGCTGGAACACATCTTGCCAATTCTCTGTGCTGTCTTGGATTCTTCTGGGATCGTGCCGAGGCCTAAGGGCACACAATCCCCTCAAGTTGGGATTGGTCTCCTAGCGGTCCTCTAACCCAACAGTATTCAAGGCCTTCTAAGGCCGAGCCTAAACACAACAATTTGGTGAGAGTTGTAACGGTGATTGGGGCCACTTGGCAATAGTGATCATAACATGATCAAAATTGAACTATTAACTGGAAGGGGGACAATAAGTAAACCTACAGCTCTAACACTACATTTTCAAAAGGGAAACTTTGATAAAATGAGGAAAATAGTTTAAAAAACCTGAAATGTGCAGCTGCAAAGGTTAACAGAGTTCAACAGGCATGAACATTGTTTAAAAATACAATCTTAGATGTGCAGTCCAGATGTATTCCATGCATTAAGAAAAGTGGAAAGCAAAATGATTATCTGCATGATTAAAAAGTGAGGTGAAAAAGGCAGCTTTAGCCATCTCCACCCACCACCTGAAGTTCCACCACAGGTGGAGGTAGCAATGGCAGTGGCAGTTATAGGGGGTGCTTGCTTGTTCCCCTCTTCCTCCTTCTACTCATCAGTGCTGGAGGTGTCTAAAATGAGAAATACCAAAGCATTAGTAACATTCACTGGAGGGGAAGGGGTAGTGGAGTGAGCATTGGAGGGAGGTAGTTTTCAAGATTTAGCAATTGTACACAACATATTGACACAAACCGAATTCCTAGTAAACCAATAATCACTTCACTATGATGCTCCCACCCTCACCCGCCCACACAGTTTAATCTTTCATCCAAAATCAGCGATGAACAACCTGGTCATTTCCAGCATTCTTGCCTTCATAACCATCTCCTTTGGGTCAGCATTCCTGCCAAAATCAGGTTTTTTTGACCATAACTCCACTCACCATCCAGTTACCCACGCTGGGTGTGGAGGACCTGGAGCCACTACCTCCCCTCTCCTTAGCTTCTAGGCCCTATTCTTCAATGCTTCCATTTGGCAGGTGCAATAAAATAAAAAAGAAATTACTAAGCAAAAAAATTATACGTGGCCTGTGGCTCATACTTACCCAAAGAAATTGAAAAGTCCCAAGGCATTTTCAAATCCAGAGACATTTGCATATTATTATCTGTTTTTATCTGGAGTGAAAAGAATTGTACTAAACCTCTAACAATCTTGCTTTTGTACCCTAGTTTAATGTTCCCCTAACTCAGCACCCATGGAACGGAGGCCTGGGCATTGAAAGTCGCCCTGAGTGTCAGCCAAGCAGCATCTGCTCATTCTTGGTTCCTCCAGTGCCCAGGGTGAAAAAAAAAAGATGTGTCTCATCTTCTGTGAGCAGGGTGACCAGCAGAAGGACATCACTGTCTGTAAACCTTGGCAGGCATCCTTTTATCATTTTCACTGCTGCAAAAGGTCCTGCACAAAATAGATGTCTGTGCGTGGCAATGCAGCATGGGCATGCAATTTCATGCGCACAAAGGAATACCCAAATCTCGGCTACTTGGAAGGCCATCTGATGTGTGTCATGGAACTAAATGGATGCCCAAGATTTGTGTATCCATCACAAGGGCCTTGATGTGATGCAGGGCCTGGGTGTTCTGTCTTAGAGGTCTTTGAAAGGTGCCGGACTTGGGTTCCTGTTATGTGCATCACAAGGCTCCTTAACAGCTGCACAAGTCCAGGAAGTCTTTGAAAGGTGCAAGACTCGGCCATTTTGTTATTTGCGTCACGAGGGCCCTTAATGGATGCACAAGTCTAGAACGTCTTTGAAAGGTGTAAGACTTGGGTGTCCATTATGTGTGGCACAAGGCTCCTTAACAGCTGCACAAGTCCAGGAAGTCTTTGAAAGGTGCAAGACTAGGCCATTTTGTTATTTGCATCACAAGGGCCCTTAATGGATGCACA
Organism: Rhinatrema bivittatum; assembly: GCF_901001135.1. NCBI lineage: Eukaryota > Metazoa > Chordata > Amphibia > Gymnophiona > Rhinatrematidae > Rhinatrema > Rhinatrema bivittatum. The sequence continues at coordinate 633,178,600 of NC_042616.1, forward strand.
AGTCTAGAACGTCTTTGAAAGGTGTAAGACTTGGGTGTCCATTATGTGTGGCACAAGGCTCCTTACAGATGCACAAGACCAGGATGTCTTTGAAAGGTGCAGAACTTGGGCATCCATTATGTGCATTTGTGGTGCTTTCTTGTGGCTTTCTCTGCATCCCACCCAATATACGCCAATGAGGGGAGTTGGTGAGAGGGCGAGGGGGTGCACACCAGTGATGGGATTTGGTGAGAGGGCAATGGGGTGCACGCCAGCAATGGGAGTTGATGAAAGGGCAAGGAAATGCACAACATTGATGGGAGTTGGTGGGAGCTTGTGCAAGGGATGCCCATGCCTGTGAGGATGTTAAGGACATAGGAATCACAGATCCATTAATCTACAGGGTAGACTCCATTAAAGAAACAAACATAATTTATTAAGAAAATAAGAAAAAAATGCAAGAAAACAAAACAAATATATTTGGGGTGCTGGGTCTATCCCTTCTTCGGCTGCTGATTGCAACTCCTGAAAAAAAATAGAAAACAATTATATTTTTGCACAATAGCAGTTTGTTTATTCCAGACAACATCAACATCTGCAAGAAAAGAAAAGGGGTTATTGGTATCCTTGGTAAGAACTTACATGACAAATAATCAGTAATGACCCTTCTCTAAACCTCACAGCCTCATACTGTGGTGTCAACCTCTGCTGCTGGCTGTAGCAGAGAATCTTGCGGAAAGTCATTGGCAACCTCTTCAGCCCAAAGTGCAATGCATTCGATTTTTTTCAGCACTGTACTACAGGGCACCAGCAGACTGGTCCAAGCATCTGAATTGACTTTTCAGCATGCTGAAGTCGCTTGATGACAGAGCTCGTGCTGGTATGTGCATCGTTGTATCACCTTTTGGCCTCAGTGCATAGATTAGGAGCAGAGTAAGTAACCATGGCTTACACCATAGCCTCCATCACCTATAAAAGGGATAACCAATATTGCATCAAAAACAATGGTGTGACACCACCTCAATACCAATAGAGTACTACCAAAATCTACCATATAAATGGGCTTGGACCGATGTGCCGCAAATGTGCAGTAGAGAGCAGCTCTACTGCGCATGTGCGAGAGCACGTCGGTCAGAGGGGAGCCCAGCAGACTTGGAAACGGCAAGGAGGAGTAGCGGCGGCAGCACAGGAGGTCTCCGGGGGTTTATCTCTCTCGCGCGGGGAGAAGCAGTGGCACAGACACAGACATGGGAGGTCACCGGGAATCTCTCTCTCACTCGCACCTCATCACCGAGCATCGGGCAGGCCAGCAACGAGCCCAGTGGAGAGGCGCGCGCGAGAGAGAGACCCCCGGAGACATCCCATGGAGCAGCGGCGGCGGTCTCTGTCAGGCGGGCCAGAGAGAGAAGAAGAAAGAGTGGAGGAGGGCTGAGGGAGAGGGACGGGGTTGTGGAGGAGGTGGGAGTGGAAAGAAGAGGATATAAGTGGGGAGGGTAAAGTTGTGGAATACAGAAAAAGGGAGTGGAGAAGGGCTGAGGGAGAGGGAAGGGGTTGAGGAGGTGGTAGAAGAAGGAAAGGGAAGATGAGAAGGGATGGAAGGATGTAAGTGAGAAGGGTAAAGTGGAGTAGAGAAAAAGAGGGAGTGGAGGAGGGCTGAGGAGAGGGGGGAAGGAAAGGGAAGGTGAGAGGGGAAGAGAAAAAGGAAGAGGATATGACTGAACAAGTGGGAAGGGTAAGAAGTTATGGAGAAGAGAAAAAGAGTGGAAGAGGACTGTGAGAGGGAAGAGGGGTTGTAGATGAGGTGAGAGAGGATGGAAGGAAAGGGAAGTTGTGGAGAACAGAGCAGCTCTAACCGTGCCGGTCTGACCGATGGAATCTCACCCGTTTTAACGGGCTTAACGGCTAGTCTATATAAATAAAAATGTTAAATAGTTTGGACAAAATTGCTAATCTCAGAAACCACTGAACCGATTGCTTTCAAATTTGGACACAACCTTCATTATGCATACAGGAAGGGTCTTCTGTACTTACATTACAGATATGTCACACATGTGACAGGTAAAATAGGTTTAAAAATTGTTTCAAGAAAACAGCGACATCTGCTGGACGTAAGTGCCATCTGTTACACCTTACACTAACACACGCTACACTAATCATTTTGCCAGTCCAGGTCCACGTTTCACTTCCATTTTAACACATTCATACACTTTTTTTGCCGGAAGATAACTATTTCCTTTACAGATAAAATACACCCACCACCCTCCTCCCACCCCCCCACACATGCCAAATTGATTTACTTCCCACAGCCTCCCAACACACACAAAACCACCCTCCTCACACCCCCCACTCACATGCCAAATTTATTTACTTCCCAGGACCTCACAACACACACAAAATCTGTCAGATGTCCGGGAGGCTCCAGCGGGCGGCCAGGACTGGTCCAGGACACATCTCTTCCACTACGGCCGTCGGCTGCCAGCAATCAACATGGCGCCGATGGCCCTTTCCCTTACTATGCCACTCGGGGACACCAATGGTGGCAGTAGCCCATGTGACATAGTAAGGGCGAGGGCCCCTCGGCGCCATTTTTAGGACTGGCAGCCGGCGGACCTTTGCCCTTACTATGTCAGAGGACCTACCACTGCCATTGCTCCACCCCACTGACATAGTAAGGGCAAAGGGCCATCTGAACCCGTTTCAGTGTTTGCAGCCGATGGACCAATGCCAATACATCGCTCCCGGACCACTCCTGAACACCCGCTCCACCAACTGACATTTTTATCAGGTCTCGGGGGGTCTGGAGGGTGGGGGGTGGTAATGAATTTATTGCGAACATTTGGGGAGAGGTCACGCAGGTTTCATTCATTCAACAACTCTGGGGGGGCGGGGGGGTGGGCTACTGTTTTTCGCAGGACTGGGGAGGAGGGGCAGGAGAGTGTGGGGTGGTTAGTTTAAGAAAACTTTTCTCATAGGGTTGTTTTTTGGGGGAAGGGGAGGTTCACACACAAATACATACACTAAACTTGCACGATCTCGGGAACGCACCAAAATAGCCCTCCCCAGACCACAAAACAAATTTGGAAGTGCAAATTTGGTTAGGCACGCCCCTATTTGGCTACATAATGCGCACAGACGCCCAGGGACAGACCACATGTAGCACCAACAATTTTAATTTCCCAGGTCTTAGGAGGGGGCAGGAGGGTGGGGGGTTATTATTGATTTAAAGGGATTGGAGGGTTTTTTTGGGGTGGGGGTTCCCACAAAAATAGAAAGACAAATGTTTTCTGATCTGAAGGGTAGGCAGTAGGCGGGGGGAGGTGACAGTGAGGGGAGGGAGAATGAGGGGGGAGGTGAGTGCCAGGGGAGGGAGGAGAATGAGGAGAAGAGGTGAGTGTGAGGGGAGAGAGTTGGAGTGGGGACAGGGGAGGGAAGGGGGGGTGAGTGACCAAGGGGGAGGAGGATGAGTGACTGAGGTAAATGAGCAAGGGGAAGGGGGAGGGAGGGTAAAGAACCTGACTCTGCCACTGCAACGCGTGGCCGGGTACAACTAGTACTTTTATAAATAAACAGTATGCAATAACATACATCATTTTTTAGGTGATACAATGATCTTGGACTGGGCTCCGCATCCCTCCATCCCACCTGGCTGTCTAAACCCCTCCCCATATCCACATTACTGGCCCATAGCATCTGTTACTGAGCAGCCAGTCATCACTATATTTCATCTTGGGGAAATCAGTTCCAAGCACCAAATGAGCAAGAATGAAGGAATCATGGCAGCTCCCAGGAAATCTTGACACTATGTTCATGGTTTGAAGATGTGCATCACACACAACCTGCACATTCATGGAATGGTAGTACTTGCGATTGTGGAATGCACTCTTTTGTTCTGGTTTCGGGGTCAGAGCAATATAGGTGCAGTCTATCACATCCAACACTAGAACCCACATCATATCTCTTGGATTTGTGCAGGGTCCTATGGATAGTAGATAAATTGCCTCATGTGCTTCATCATTGCCCTGAAGACTTGTCCCAAGTGCTACGAGAATGAGGTCTGATCCATCCTGCAGAGTCCAACCGTATTCTGGAAACTTCCCTCAGCAAAAAAATGCAAAACACACAGAAGTTTCAGCAACCAAGGGAAGGCATGGTTGTGAGAGGCAAAGGGGTCAATGTCATTTTGTAGGTCCTCATAATTTAAAATTGCCTGAGAGCTGAGATGGTATCTACGCACCATTTCTGTCTCAGGCAATCCATGGAGAGTTGTCTGTGGCCGAATGACACACTGATTGCAGGGTCTATGGATGGCTCTGGGCTGTACCTAGGAACATAAGAACATAAGACTTGCCACACTGGGTTAGACCATCATGCCCACCATGTTGTGTCCAACAGTGGCAAAGCCAAGTCACAAATACCTGGCAAGTACCTGAGCATTAAATATATCCCAAGGTACTATTTCATATTGATTAACAACAGTTTATGGACTTCTCCTCTAGGAACTTATCCTAAACTTTTGTAAACATTGTTACACAAAACACATCCTCTGGGAATGAATTCCAGAACTTAATTATGCATTGAGTGAAAAAAACATTTCTCTGAATTGCTTTAAATGAGGTACTTGCTAACTTGCTAACCTGTGCCTGTGCAGCTGCATGGTTGGCATGACCCTCTTGTTTTCGATCATTATTGTTTGCATGAACAATAACCCTCTATTGTCTGGCAGTCCTTAATCTGGCTTGCAAATGCAAGAGAAAAGTCAGCAGTACAAAGAAGTGCAGGGATTCCATTGTTTAAATGACGGGATCCTTCACCTCCAGCTTTCACTAACTCTAGTACAAAGCACCTGGGACAGAGCTGGTGCAAAATTTCAAAACTCATTATGGACACACAAGCTTTGGGCGCATGTTACTGCGTTCCGGGGTAATAGCTAATGGAGTCATTTAAATGGAATTTAAATAGAATCAGCGCTATTTCGTACGTGCATGCGCATTATGGACGTACTAATGCCTTTATTGCATGGGGTATTAATTTTGCGCGTCCAAATGCACATCCAAACATGGGTTATCCGATGTGCTAGCTTAAGTGCATGATATTGCATCGGCCTGTAACTTGTCCTTCCTTGGTCAACTCACTGGCTTGTTTAACCAAGCCATGCTTTAGTTGCCATGAAAACAGCTGTTAGGAATTCTGAACTGTGCTAATGGACTCTATCATTATATAATACAATGTAATTCAAATTATCTTTTTTTTAGTTTTTCATGAGGAAAAAAATCTCAGTTTCCCCATTTACAGATATTCTTCTAATTCCTTCAATGTCTATTATATTTGTTTTTTAATTTTTATTCATTTTAATTATTGCTGTTTCTTCACTCTAGCATTGTCACTGCAGCCAATTTTTAAGATTTTAAGTTTCTGGCTTTCTGTGGCTTTGGCAGTGTCTGTTGGGTTCGGTGGTCCATAGGCTACTCCTGTGAAACGCCACACTCACTTTCCTCAGCTGGGCAGGCTCTTCCCCTCCTTAATGTGGCAAATAGAGATGTGAATCAGAACTGGAATCGATTCCGGTTTCGGATTCGTGGACTATCGGGAAATTATTTTTCCCGTGGTCCAATCGTTGTTTTTTTTTATCGGCTACACCGAGCCGATAACCCAAAAACACAGCCCAACCCTTTCAAATTAGTTCTTTAGTATCCCCCCACCCTTCGGACCCCTCCAACCCCCAAAAAATTTTGTCAGTACCTGGTGGTCCAGTGGGGGTCCCGGGAGCATTCTCCCGCTCTCGGGCCGTCAGCTGCCAGTAAAAAAAATGGTGCCGGGGGAGAGCTTTCAAGATGGCGTCCTGACCAGATGTGCTGGAAGAAGCTCCCATTATTTCTGACTATTAACATTGCCATCATGCCCCATACTAAGCGGAAAGCGCGGGTTAGAGATGCAGAAACAGCTTCTACACCTCTCAAAACATCACAACCCCAGATTGGCAGCTTCTTCCCTGCAATACCGCCGCTGTTACTGGGAGACCTGGTCGCTGGAGAGCAGTCCATGGAGCGGGACATGCTCTCCCTGACCGAAACATCGCTGAGTCCCAGATCACCAGTGAGACCAGCCTCCAATGCAAGTGGAGGAAATGAGAGAAAGTATGGCCGCTGAACCAACCGAGGGATTTGGAGACGGGAAAGTGGCAACGGGGAAACCCGGAATGTCTGAAGGACTGAATATCCTGGAGCCTCAGAGGAAGATAATGTCCCAGGGTACAGTAGGAGGTGAGGGACAGAGCCTTGCTGTCAAGCTGGGTTCCGCTGACTTGGAGGAGAACGTAGGCCTTGCACCAGGTGGAGGAGGGGGTGGTTTGAGCACTGGAGAAACCGAAACTGTCTAAGTTAATATTACCTGCTGAAGAGATATCCCTAATGACCATATGGGGAGCACTTCAGTCACTTGAAAAAACTATTTGGGACTCACTAAAGAAATTATAGATGTCAAACATCAAGTTAATCTAAATGCAAATGAAAAATCTAAGCAGAAACAAAATCTGGACATAATGGAGGATTGGATGTGTGAAATGGAAAAAGTTCACTCAACTGTAATTCAAAGTCATAACGATGTGAATAAAAGGTTGGAAAAACTGGAGAACAATATTAGAGTTCATAACCTGCACTTCTAAACTTTCCCATTATAAAAAATGTTACACCACTGGACATGTTTAAGTTTTACGTGGCTCAGGTCCTGAAAATACCTGAAGAAATTAAACCGGTGGTAACCAAGGCCTATTACCTTTATACATGACAATCAAGTGCTGAAAGTCAAGATGAACAATCTTTACCTGATTTGTCCTCACTATTGGAATCATCACGTGAACTAGTGGTTACTCAAAAAAGACCTCTATTAGTTACATTCGCTTTGCTAATGGACAGAAATAATATTTTTAAAAATTATTTCAGAAATAGCCATGTACTATTCTTCGGCCAAAGAATTTGGTGTTATCCTGATTTAGTCAAACAAACTCAGCTTAGAAGGAAGCAGTTCCTGAATATGAGAGAGGAGGTATTAAGAATTGGTGCCAAATTTAAACTTTGTTTCTCATGCAAATGTTGCATGCAATATCAACAACATATGTATGTATTTATGGATCCTTTACAGTTAAGATCCTTCCTAAACTCCCACAGCCCTCCTAATTAACCTAGTGTATGAGTGATAGTGAATGTAAAAGCGATGGCTCTGTTCAGGATGTCTAGCTAGATAGAATTGACTCTTTTTGTCTTCTGCTCTAAAATTTCCTAGCTCTCCCAGCATCTTCCTTTATTAGATTGAGTACATAAATAAGAAAATATGTCTGTAGAACTATTTGTTTTTCAGTTTTTGAGAACATTGATTATATGTCTTTTATGTAGTTAACAAATTACATCACAAGTGGATTCTTGTATTAATATTTAAAATGCATAAATAAAAATTTTTAAAAAAATGGCGACAATGGCCCTTTGCCCTTAGTATGTGACAGGGTATCCATGCCATTGGCCGGCCCCTGTCACATGGTAGAAGCAATGGACGGCCAGAGATTCACATCCCTAGTGGCAAATGCTGCCGGTCAGCCATAAGGTAGGACACCACTAGCAGGACACCACAGACAGCGCATTGCACCTCTCTCTAGGCATGCATGCACATCACTTCTGGGTATTTAAAGGGACTGAAGTCATTGCGGCTCCTAGCGATGACTTCAGCTCCCCAGAAGCAATTAACCTTAGCAACAGATCCAACTACTTCCTAGTAGTGTGTGTTACTTTCCAGATTCCCTGCCTTTGTTCCAGCCTTGTCTTCAGTCCTCATCAGCTGATTTCATTCAGTCTTTGTTCCCATATGCTCTATCCATAATGCCCACCTGTTCTTGTTCTCATCTGCTTGCCCTGCCTATCCATCCCTCTTCTCCCTTGGACAGATACCTTGTTTGACTTTGGCCTGGACCCCGGATATGACTGACTGCTGCCTCTAATCATTGCCTGGACCTCGGATATGACTGACTGCATATAACCCAACTTCTCTCCTTCCACCAGCAAAGACCTGACCTGCCAGCCCCCGCACCCAAAGGCTCAACCCAAGAGGAACACAGGCTTGTATAGGTGAAGGTCCCAATTGGTCTCTACTTTGCCTGGGTCGGCCTGCCATTGGTGGGCACCTGCAGGGCTCCTCCCTGCAGGTACAGCCAATTCTGCCTCAGCCCAAGTGTCCACAGTTACAACAGTGTCTTTGGGCTCTCTCCACATGTTCACCCTTGAAAGGAACATTCTTATACTGAGACATTTTAAATGTTGATTGTGCATTTATTTACATTAAGTGCAGGATGTGAAGAAGATTAAATAGAAACTTAATGCTTCCTTGTCGCCCTCTTTTGGGATAGTGGGAAGCTGTGGAACCTGTCACACAGGTTCTTGTGGTTCTATGCACTGGTGTGCAGTCACTGGTAACACTGCCCTTGGATTGCTCTGGGAAGGACTGCAGTGTGATCAGTGAAGTAGTAGAGGGGCTTGCATGGGCAATATTGAAGGCTGGGCCATTCCACTTCTGTATCCCATTTCATGAGAGATATAGATGATTCTCCCCGAGCTAGTGGCAGAGGTGGTGAGGCCTCATGCTGCATTGCTGGAGGTGGTTGTGGTCCCATCAAAAATTGTGGTGGATGGATGCTTGGAAATGGAGATACAGCCACTGGAGATAGTGCAGCTTCAGCCTGGGAAAGGCACATCCAACCTAGTGTTGCAGCAAATGCTGATGGTGGATGTGTGCACTGTCCGATATATGTTGGTTGCTGCTGGTGGCAGTGGCTACTAGATTGCCATTCTCTGCAGCATCTTCCTACATAGATGCCTGAGCATCTATGGAATCCTGAATACCTCTCATCGCTTCATGCACCACTTCCTGGAGGTCCCCTCTCACTACCTGTTGCAGGCCCTAGATCTCTCCCTCAAAAGCTCTTGCTGGCTCTGGAGTTGCTCCTTCACTATCTGTTGCAGGCCCTGGATATCCATCTGAAGCCCACATATCTCCTCTCTCAAGCAGACATTGATGTCTGCTTGAGCAGCATTGTCCTGTCTGCTGGTGTTAGCTCCATATCCTTTTTGGGCTGTGCCATCACCTCCTCCTCCTCAGAAAAGATGGGATGCTGTAGTTCAGCATCCAGCTTCCTGACATCTGGTGTTGATGAGACACTGCAAATGATGGAAGTGTCAAAGATGAGCAGTATACACACTGGTAACAGACCATATATAACCACTGAGACACTACCATCATGCTCAGACCCCTTCTCCTCCTCCTCATGCTCTTTCTGCTCCTCTGCAACTCCATCTTCCCTCTAACTGTCCTCCTGAGAGGTGGCAGGCACCTTGAGCATTATCTTCTCTTTTGGGAGTCACTTGGTCCAGCTTTCTCTGTCTCTTCACTATGCTGCTCCCCTGCACTAGAGAAAATATTTGTTGACTTGAACATAGGTGCACAATTGTTGAATCTAGTCCCACTCAGGACTCTTTCATATTTGTGAGAGAATTGCTCCATGATCCCTAATATACCACCTGCTCTGCATACAAAACTTTCCTGTGTTATAGATAGAAGCACTGAAAATACTTGTTAGCACCTGGAAGATATGCCATAGAGGGGCAGAGTAAATGGTGTGGCACTGGAATCGGGCTCCTTACTTCCTGTAGGTTTACAGATTTGTAGTAATGAGGATGCATCATATATTATACTGGGGGTGTGAGAAACAGTGGGAATGGGCTGCCAATGCTAAAAGACTTGTCCAGTGTGGGGGTCTGGAGGTACCGTGTGCATACCAAGACAGAGGCTACATGAATACAGAAAAGCTGGCTGTCCACATATGGAATTCTAACACATTTCTAAATCAAACTTCTTCCATACCATTGATGGACTTTGGGAGCAGTAAAGGTGTCATGGCCTACTAGGGCATGATGGTTATTATATCACACATATGATACTGACTTATTCATTTGGATCCCATGCACATACTACACTTCTGGCTCAATATGCAATACTTCCTTGCTGCTGTGTAGGTTGGAAGGTGTCCAAGCACTGGTAGGAGAAGGGGCAGCAGGAGGATGGGAATGCTGGATTATAGAGATGAGGAGGAGAAGGAGGATAGAGAGAATGGGGCTTGTGGCCTGGTTTGGCCTCTGTTGGAAACAGGATGCTGGGCTTCATGGACCCTTGGTCTGACCCAGCATGGCAATTTCTTATGTTCTTATGATCTCTCTTCACTTGCGTTTAATGTACATGTGTTCCTTATTCTTTTTCCAATAATGGTGACCACACCTAGTGAAGCATACAGGAAAAGAGGTCAAGGCATATAATGTACACGCTAGCCCAGTGGTTCTCAACCGGTGTGTTGCGACACCCCAGTGTGTCGCCAAGCACCGGCAGGTGTGTCGCGGCTCCCGGTTGTCCCACTGCCCCGCTTGTGCTTCCCTTCTCCCCAGGGGTGGAAGAGTGGAGAGATCTGTGTGCCACCGCCAAGGCAAGAGGGGCCGAAGAATGGAGAGATGCTGCGCCATTGCCGGAGCCAAGGCCGAACAATGGAAAGATGCTGCGCCACTGCCGGAGCCAAGGCCAAAGAATGGAAAGACGCTGCACCACCGCCGGGGCCGAAGAGCGGAGAGACCCTGCCCACAGCCGGAGGCTAGGCCGGCGGGGGCTGGAGAGATGTTGCACGCCACCGGAGCTCAGGAGCAGAGGCTCCATGTGAGCTTGTGTGTGTGTGTGTGTGTGTGGTAGAATGGGTGCCTGGGTGTGTAAGTGTCAGCTTTATGTGTGTGTGTGTGTGTGTGTGTGTGGTAGAATGGGTGCCTGGGTGCATGGGTGGCAGCTTTGTGTGTTTGTGGTAGAATGGGAGCAAAAGCATTTGTGTGTGATTGAGAGCTTGTATGTAAGTGATAGAGCATGTGTGTGATTGAGAGAGAGACTGGTCAGAGGTGATGTTTTCTGTGAGAGAGAGATAGACTGGTCAGGAAGATGACTTGGGTGTGTGTGTGTGCGTGTGTGTGTGTGTGTGTGTGTGGTGTGTGTATGTGAGAGGAGAGAGAGACAGAGACTGGTCAGGGAGGTGACTGGTGTGTGTGTGAGGAAGAGATTAGTTAGGGAGGTTACTGTTCTGTGTGAGACGAGACTGGTTGTGACTGGTTGTCGGCCCTAAGGAAGAGAACTGTGAGGACAGAACTTCAGCAGCCACTGCTGCTTCTGGTGAGTGCTATTGGCCTGCAAGGGAAAGGAGTAGGAGAGTTGCTGGAGAGGGTAAGTAAAGGCGGCTTTTTAAGTTTATTTTTCTTGATTGACTGCCATTTTAATTATTGGGTATTATGTGAATTGTCTGCTGTTTTGAAATATTTTATTGATATTTGGACAATTTTTAATAATTTTATGAGTTTTTAATTGTTGGATGTTATGCTGTTCATCAGCTGTTTTGGTAACATAGTATAATTTTACAATTATTTCTGAGTGGGGATCTATCTATAGCAGCTTGGCTTGCTCTGTTTCCTAATATGAGATGTATTAGTATTTAGGGCCTGGGTTAATATTTGTAGTGGTAAATTACTTGTCCTTTTCATAAGGAGGGGTATTGCCTGCCAGGTAAAGAGACATTTGTTTTGCTTTTATTGAATGTCATCAGAACCAGAATATCTTTTTTGTACGGGTAATGCCCTAGTTCTTCTCTTCACCCATTTTTGGGGGGTCGAGGGGATTCCTGAGGATGCAGAATGTATATTTAGCATTTTGGCCCCATGAAGGTCACATGTTCATGTGGTCACGCATGTGAGAAACATCTGTCAGGTGTGTCCCGGCTGAAAAAAGATTGAGAACCACTGCACTAGCCTACAACATAGAGAATATCATGATAACCTGACTCCCTCTTACCATTTATTTCTCTACATCAATTAATAGATTAACCTTTGAAACATTCATATCTTCTAGTTTATGTGTCCTATGTCCCTCTACATTGTCCGATCTACCTTTTCTTGAAAGATCCTGGCCTTTTCCTGCATCTTTCCTTCCTTTTGTCTTGTTTAATCTGAATGAATGTGAAAGAGCTGCTGACAATGACACTTCACAATCAACCTCCAGGTGTGAGGCAGGCATTCAGGATCACCTTCCATCAGGTCACTCTGCGGATCCATAGCATTTACCAGAGAATGGAAGAGGAAGCAGTTGAGTGCTCTCAGCTGGGAGCGTGGGTGTCTGAGTCATACAAAAGCACATGAGCCTACATGTTCTGCTTTTCCTTCTAGTATGCTGTGGGATTGACAAAGATAGTTGTTACAGAGGTAAGAATGTTTGTAATCTTTGAAGAGAGATGAGCAGGGCATTATTAGCTACCACTTGTGAGCATGGAGAGGAGTATGTAAGGTACAGTTCATAATTAGACAGCTCTTCTAAAGCAGGTATGCATAGCATGTGTTTAGGTACTGAACTGTAGCATTTATTTTCTCTGTTGCCATCTTAAGTCAATGGACCATAGATGGTGTGTGTAAAATAGACCTTTTAGAATACTATTTCACATTGTTCACGCTCTTAACATGTTTGATGAGCACTGCTAGGGGAAGGGGCAGCAGGAGGATGGAATGCTGGATCACAGAGATGAGGAGGAGAAGGAGGATAGAGAGAATGGGGATTTCTCTCTTCATAAGGGCCTGGTTTTCTCTGCCTGGAACCTTGAGTCTCCATCCTCATTCCCCTGACCCATCCCCCCTGATGTACTCTCTTCACTCCTTTTACCCTCACTTGTGTGGTTATTGACTCCTTCCTCTTCCCTGTCGCCAGCAAAACACGGTAAGAGCAAGGGGGAAAGAGGATGAAGATTGGAGAGCCTAGAGAAGAACACCCCTGCTAGTTGGCCTCTTAAATCTGGGAAGAGGTATTGGAACAGCATTACTGGCCATTCCTCCACTAAATAAGCCCGAGTAGCTGCTAAAGAAAGGATACCAACTCACAAGTTAGAAAACATGCAACTTTTTATTTAAAAATATTGAAACTTTGATAATTATTTACAAAGACAAAACCATAATGGGATGGGGTGGAGCAACATGGGGAGCAGAACTAATTACAAAAACAAAAGCAGGGCCAGGGAAGTAGGGAAGCCAGGGACTGCTGACTTAGCAGCCTGGTCTGTATGGGGCCAGTCTGAGAGCAATTATCTGCACAGTCATGGTGAGATGCTGTAGGGCCTCACCATTTTGTTCCCCCATAAGGACCAAAGGGCAGCCCAGATCCCCTTCAGCTCCTCCACCACCATCTGCACCCCCCTCAACAAAATGCTGCTGAAACACAGGCTCATTGCCTGGAGCGGGGGGGTTGCAGACATTGGGCCTGATTCATCATTGAGGGAAGCAGATGAAGGTGTGAGAGTTCAAGGGAAATATGAACCACTCTCAGCCAGGAAAAGCTGACCTGTCGGTATCCCAGCATTCCTACTTCCCTGGTCCAAATGTGAAGGAGACCCTTCTTGGATGAGGAGAGGGTGCTGCTGTTCTTGTAGCCTGGGGTGTACCAGTTGGGGAGGGAAGGTGTTGGACTTCCAACACTATGTCTCTTGATGGGTGAGGTGGGGAGGAACAACCTGCTTCTCTCCAGTAGTGGCAGTTGTGATGGTGGGGTCAGGGGCTAGCTCCTCGCCACCAGGGTCCTGCCACTCCTGTTCTACTTCCACCTCCTCCTCCAGCTCCTTCTCCTCTTCCACCTTTTCCATCTCTTCCTCCCCTTCCTCCTCCTGTGGTGACAAGGTGATGTTATCTGTAAAAAGAACAACAATTGTGCATCATGTTTTGTGCTCCCATCCTATTAGAGAGCATTCTTTTTGCGGGAGAAGTATAGGGTAAAGGTAGAGCTCATAGCTATGGGGCAATTATGGCCTATATGTGGTGACTTACCCATAGAAATATCCCTTAATATCCATCAGAATCCTTCAGCAGGGTATTATTAGATGGAACCGTACATGTGCAATGGGTTCAGAGTTAGTCTGTGACAGAATTTGTAGTAATAGGTCGTGTTCAACATGGCATTTCAGGCCACGAGGTAGTACACATTTGTCTAGGAAAGGGCCCTTCTAATTTGCATGGGAATAAATGTTAGAGTGGTTGGGAACAGCCCGAAGAGTTTGCAGCTAGGCCCCGCCCCTTTTCTGCCTTCTTATTCATGGTGCACGCACAAGTGTGTACGTGTGTACTTCGTGCTGCTTGCGCACAGCCCACATACGCATGTATGGGGCAGTTTTTGAGTGAGCAAAACTTTTAAAATCTACCTGGGAGTATGTTCTGTAGCAGTTATTGTGACCTCCATACTGGTATGTGACAATGCATATTACTATTATGTGTATTGAGTTGCAGCTCTTGGCAATCCATTAATGTATATGGAAGAGGTATGATGACACCTGTACCTAAAATATACCTGAACAGGCCCCCTCCATAAAGGACTCAATCAACAGAGGGGACCTCTGTAATATATCATGCCCATACTTTATCGTACAAATAGTTTTTTAAACATCATTTATATCATTGTACTGCTATGTGACCACAATACCATCTTATGTTAAAAAATCACACCATATTCATGCACTACCCTTCATTCATACCACTCATACCATTCATACCTCATATCTCTTAAAAACATTGCTGATTTTCCATACTCATACCCCAGGTGATCTCTCACCACATACATGTGATCTATACATTAATTTTCCACACAGTTTGACACTGTAATATACTGGGTCACATGACCCTCACATAACATAATGCACCCTAATTTAGAATGGTGACATTTCCATTTAAATCATATTCTTGCTCCAATTCACTGATTTGATTTTTTATGATTATATATACACATTAATGTTATCATTTATTCATGTTTATGTTCCACCTATGTATCTCAACTTCCTCTTCCAACGAGAGCCGTGTTTCACCCTCCACACAGGGCTTCTTCAGGGAGCTATCATGCTTATACGTGTCAGTGACTTTCATAAACTTTCATGCTGAGATATATTTCTTCACGTTGTTCAAGAATCAGCAACAAATTTTTTAAAACTGCATGTGGTCTATTCCATGGCAGTAATATCTATAAACAACACCCTGTAATCATACCACTACTTAAATCATCTACCTATGCCATTCAATATGCTTTTATACATTGCCACCACTAATAACCATACCAGCTGTCTTGATTATATAGATCTCATAACCATCATATCTCTTCATTGGAATTGTCAACCTTCACCCTTTCTATAGCAGGATACTTATCTTGCAAGTCTATTTCTTACATAGCTTATGTGATCACATATCTGTAACAATATGAATAGTGATTAATCTATATCCTCACATGTCTATTATACTGTTCTTAATACAAACACCCTCAATATACGCATGGGACAGCACATCTTTAAATGTGTCGCCTTGCAAATGATTTGTTGGTTTTCCTCACTTCCCCACAGAGTTCCCTGCCTCCCCTGTTGCAACTAATTTGGAGCTTTGGGATTTCTCAGGGCTAAGATTAAATGAATCCAAGTCATCTGCTTTGGCATACCCCAAAACTTTGAAAAACCAATGGTCGGATTCCTTTCCCCTGCAATGAACAGATGGGCAAATTTGTTATCTAGGTGTGTACATTCCCTCTGATCCTGAGTTAATATATCAAGCAAACGTACCCCAGCTGCTAAGGGATACGCAGGAATCCTTACAGGTTTGGAGTAATTTACCTCTTTCCTTAGGCGGTCGTGTCAACTTATTTAAAATGACCATGTTGCCCAGGTGGTTATATTTTCTGCAAAATGTACCAAAATGCTAACACGGGCAGACTTAACTAGACTGAACAGCATTCCTCGGCGATTTATTTGGAGGGGAGGGAAACCTTGGATACCCTTTTCCTGGTTACATGCTCGCTGGGGGTATGGGGGTGTAGGGCTTCCAAATCTAGCCCAGTATAATTTGGCTTGTGACCTTAGAGTAGTCAGGGATTGGTTACTAGATCATTCACATTTTGCCTTCTTGCTTGCAGACAATGCAATCACTTATCCCTATGCCCTTACCTATATTTTGCAATCCCGACCCTCTTGCCTCCCCCCTTTTTTTAACACACTCTGCTCTGCTTAGACGAACTTGGCTACGGTTGACCAAATTACTCCAGATTCCCAGGACGTGTGCTCATTTCCTTCCCATCATGGGAAATTGGGACTTTCTTCCAGGGTCTTCCGAGTTCTTTTCAATTGTGGATCTCTAAAGGTATAACCAGACTGGGACATATCCTTTCCCAGGAAGGGAGGATTATATCTTTGGGAGAATTGAACCAGGTTTATGGCTCATATTTGCAAATCCGTCATTATATTCAGGCCCTGTCTGGGACCTCCAGGCAACCCCAGGTGTTTTCTGCCCTAGATAAGGTATTTCACTTTGAGCATCCCAAAGTTCTTTCTTTGTCTGTCTATTATAAATATCTGTACTATATGGCTCCTTTGGATATCTACTCTATCTTGGAAGAATGTTGGAACCGGGATGGAGATTTTGTGGTAACTCAATGTATTTTGTGAGTATGTTTTAGGCGAATAGCCAGGATCTCTACCAATATGTATTATAGGGTACTGCAATTTAAATTTTTGTGTCGTGCATATGTATCGCCCCAGAGGGTGAGTCAATTAACCATATCATCGTCAGCCACTTGTCCCCGATGCACTGTTCCCACCAGTACCTTATCTCACATTTTTTGGTCCTGTCCCCCGGTACGCCGTTTTGGCAACAGGTGGCAGATTTTTTGGCGGATACACTGGACTTTTTGGCTATTATTTAGTTGCATTTCCCCAATTCGGATTCGGGATCCTGGCTCCCGCCTTTTAATGCAGAAAGCTAGTTTAGAGGGGGAAAAATGCAATTCTATCCGTATGGCGCTCAGTGGACTCTCCGTCTTTTTGCGTAGGGAAGAACCAATTCCACGCGCTGTTGACAATGGAGAATTTAAGGGCATAGGAATCACTGTGACGACGGCGCATATTTCTCTCCATTTGGAACTCTTACTTGCAACATCTACCTCCTCGAGCACGTAGTTTGGTTTTGAATGACTGATTGTCTACATCACTGGAAATCCGGAAGCCTCCTTCTGAACTCTTTCTTAGATTGGACCCTTCTCATTTCATATAAGATTGAACACTGTTGTTGCTACCAGCAGCTCCTCAAGGGGGGAAGGGAGGGGAGGGAAAATACTGGTAGGCCGGGCCTGTTCTGGTCCAGTTTGGGTTTTATTCTATTATATAAAGGTCAGAACCTCCCCTGCCCACACTTGTATTATTTTCACTCTGTTGTAAGAATAAAACCAATAAAAAACTGAACCAAAAAAAAAAAAAAGAGATGTTGAAATAAGGGTCAGCCATCTAATTGCAGGGAATACTTTTTTCATTGGACTAATTGAATACATCTGTGACTAGCTTTTGAAAGCTATCTTCCCCCTGTCATCAGTCAGTGAAGAAATGAAAAAAAAAAAAGGCTAGGAATGTGATGGACTAAGAGTAAAAGCAGATCCCCAGGAGAGATTCTGAGAAATGAAGGGGTTGTTGAATGTAGAAACAAACTTGAAAAGGTCATGACCTGAGAGTATTAAACTTTAACAAACAAAAAAGTTCCTTTATTTTCTGTAATGGCTTATTTTCTTTTATTTTTAAGGTATTCTGAAGGGAAAGTAAAGAAAAGGTAAACATCCAGTTTTATGACAGAGGCCTGAAAAACACTAATGAAGCAATGTTTGACGCAAATCAAGTAAGTACGGCTTATGTAAGATCCACGTGTTGAAATACAGTTGGGGAAAAGGTATTGGGTACAACTCTGCTCAGATAGCAAAATATTCTGAAACAAAGAAAGTATGATATGATATCAGGATAGCTGACTGAGATGAGCTCCTCTTGTTTGGAAGCCATGAACATGAGTTTGGAGAAAATAGAAGAGATTTGTGGGCTGAACCAACATGATACTCTTGAACAGGGGCGGATTGGCCTATCGGGGGATGGGGCATCCCCCGGTGGGCCGGTCACTCTGGTCACATGGTCTGCCGAGCGCGGCCGCGACAGAGCTGCGCTCGGCAGACCACGGGGTATCTCCTGGGCCGGTTCTGGGGAAAATTCCCCGGGGCCGATCTTTACCCGGAATCCGCCCCTGCTCTTGAACCATGTGAGAATGGATGAAAAGGATATCCAAGTGGTCTCAGAGAAAGCTTGATAGATGAATTATTTGACAATATCAAGGAAAACAATTTACTGTAAATGAGGTTTTGACTTTACTATCATGGGGAGTCATTTACTATGGTAAATTAGGGCTTTAGCACATTGCATTTGGTTCTTACCAAGCACTAACTGCTGCAACCTTGTGGTATTTGCAGTACTGCATGCTCTTTTCTATTTATTGTTAATTTGCAATTAAGCAAATTTCAGGCAAATCTTGCAAATGAGGGCCCTTTTCAGCTTCTCATGTTAACATAGTGTGCATTTTTGCAGCAAAAATTGCCAATACAAGAAAAAAATATCTACATATTTTTGAGGTGTAGCTATTTGGGTTTTGGACAAAACATTGCTTGAAAACAGCCAGTTTCATGCATTATTTTTTTAAACTCCTCCACACACAGCTCTGAACCAATAAAAGAAAACTTTCCTACCAAGTCAGGCTTCTTTGAGCCACAATGCTGATAGACCAGTATACAGTGGTTTTGGCACACTGGATGCTTTGTGTTGCTAACCTGCAGTGGCAAGAGGGAAGGGAGGCAAAGCTAAGCTACCATGTATGATAAACCCTGCACTGGAGCCATTTTTTCCAGGTGTGTGCACTATATGCTGTGTGCCATGCACAGCTAGGTTCATGCTTACATCAGATTGCCCACTCAGAGGCAGGAATTTCAGGCCCTGAAGAGGAGTTTCTATGCCATGTCAGGGAGCCATTGACTGCACCCACATAACCCTCATCCCACCCCATATAAAGGGGGAGACGTCCAACTGAAATCATAAGTGCTTCTACTCCCTCAATGTGCAAATAATAGTTTGTGAACAAATTGGAGAAAATTCATTTTCACTTAATGCACAATTAAGTTTTGAATTTGTTGCCAGAGGATGTGGTTAAAGCAGTTAGCTTAGCTGGGTTAAAAAAAGGTTTGGCCCTAAACTCCTATCAATCAAGCTGACTTAAAGAATAGAGATGTGATTCAGCCGGACCTTTTGGTTCAGCCTTCGTTATCTGACCGCCGTGGGAAATTTCGTTTTCCCGCGGTTCGGGCTGATTTTATTTTGTCTGCCCCCGAATCGAAGCCTGAAACCCGCCCCGACCCTTCAGATTTAATGAATTCCAATGGGGGGTTGTAAAAAAAAAAACAACCCAAACCCACCCCAACCCTTCAAATTTAATTAATTGCAACCCCCCCTACCCTCCTGACCCCCCAAGACATGCAACCCCCAAGATGTACCGAAAGACCCTGGTGGTCCAGCAGGATCCCGGGAGCAATCTCCCCCTGTCGGCTGCCACTAATCAAAATGGTGCCGATGGCCCTTTGCCCTTACCGTGTGACAGGGGCTATCGATACCATTGGCCAACCTCTGTCACATGGTAGGAGCAATGGATGGTCGGTGCCATCTTAAAAAATGTGTGGGCCATCCATTTCTCCTACCATATGATAGTGGCCGACCAATGGCACCGATAGCCCCGTCACATGGTAAGGGCAAAGGGCCATCGGCGCCATTTTGATTAGTGGCAGCTAATGGCCCGAGAGGGGGAGATCACACCCGGACTCCGCTGGACCACCAGGAACTTTTGGTAAGTCTTGGGGAGCATCAGGCAAGTCTTGGGGGGTTGGGAGGGTGGGGGGTTGCAATTAATTAAATTTAAAGTGTTGGGGTTCATTTAGGGGTTTTTTTTTAATGTGCCCTTTCTCCCCCCCCCCCCCCCCCGAAAACGATAAGAAAACCACACAAAAGTTTGTGGGTTTTCTTATCGTTTCATTGACCCCCCCCCCCAAAACGTGACAAAATAGGAAATATCGTCTCTGTTTCCTATTTCGTCACAAATGAATGCACATCCCTATTAAAGAATAGCCACTACTTATTACCAGCCTCAGTAGCATGGGATATTTTTAATGTTTGGGTACTTTCCAGTACCTGGAAACAGGATACTGGGTTGATCCAGTCCAGGATTACCCCCTTGCATGAAAGAATTGTAGTTCTGATATCTCTGTTGATGACAGTAAAAAATACAAAACAACTAGTCACTACATGAAATGGCTCAAAACATGGCTTGGATCATGGCTGGAACCTGAATCTGGATCCATTTGACAACCCTATGTGTGCCTTATAATTCCATTATAGGCGTATATGTAAGCTTTATTATTGTGTTCATGTAAAGAGTCATCACATCCTCTGCTCTAGGTCACAAGATGCCATATGTTAGGTATGGTGACATTCTCCTACACTTACTCGCACCTACATGTAAGAGTTTGAATACAAGCTGCAGTGCATTTGACAGAGCCCTGTACACATGACTTCCAATGCCTCTTCTCTTTAGATTTTCACATATACATATTATAAAACCTGTGTTATAAGAAACTGAAGATGCAGACACGAAGGTGCAAGCTACCAATTGGAACAGTTTTAACACTGAGCTTCTCTACAAGTGGATTACCTAGTCCCAGCTCTGGTAGTGCTTACCTGGCTTTAAGGTGGAAGGCTATGCTTAAATGGTTGCAAAGCCACAATATAATGCTTAATTTGCTCTGTACATTGTACAAGGAGATGATCCATACAAATGTGCCTGTGCTACAGTTTCTAATTAAGATTTATTCATAGTGACCATTGTCATAACAGAAAGACACCTCTATGCACAGAGTGCAATATTGGCAATTTTATGGGTGCATGTTTGGAATGCTGGTGGATTTGGCTCAACAACATAGAAGTGACAGGTCTTTGATGTAGCTCCTGTGAAGTAGTTGTATAGCAGTTAACACAACTGCCATATAATATATGGGCAATTGTGACTGGGCAAAGTGTGAGGTCATAGCATTTCTGGTGTCTAGAAAAGCTACCATTCACTCTATTACTTGGTTCATTATAATGTGGCATGTCTAACGTAAAATCCCTGCGCTATGATCATTTCAACACACGAGAATGTAAACTGTCAGAATATCCCATACAGTCTCTTTGTGGAACAGGTGCTGCAGGACATGGCTACAGGCCATGGCTTCTCACCCCTGTAGCTGTCCCTAGAATTCCAGCAGAAAAAAGCTACAATGAAGATCTCATGTCTACGTGCTCAGTCATCGGCATATTAAAACATTGCTTCCAAAATTTGGACAAAAACGGGGGAAGAGCAGTGGGAGGCTTAATGTACGACTCACTGTTGCAGAGACATTGCTTGCCTGCTGTATGCCTCACAATACAGTTACCTGGTATGACATCCAGCTGAGATTAACTGGGATACAGAAGAGTATCCAGTATTTCCACTGCACATCATCGGGAGACTACATAGACTCGGAGCCAGGTGCACAGCAGAATCATCGAACACTACTTTTCCTTTAAGTATAGCCCAGGGACCTAAAAAAAATAAATCTCTTCTCTACATCTAGTGGTTATTGCACAGTAGAAATACCTCTGTCAATCAGGTATTTATTTGTTGTTTTTACAGAAGTCACAGGCTTTCAGCTTGCCAATGGAAGCACTAAATCTATGTAAAGGTATACCTTGGGATTATTAAAATGGCTAATTGAGGAGTCCAATTGGCACTTTAAACACTGTCCGAGAAACCTGACACCTCTTCTTTAAAGGCCACAAACTAGTTATGCTTACTGTGCATTTTAATAATGTAGAAGCTATTTTAAGTGTTTATTTGCTGTACCTCAGGGAAGATTTCAGTGAAATTTCTGACCACCACAACATCCACAGGTGTGCCTTTTCCTACCAAGCCCTTAAAAATTATCCTTCAAGAGTTTTCTGGAGACATGGGGTTTCTATGACAGTGGCTGATGGCCCCTAGATGTCACTTTGCAAGCCTTTGTCATCTGGTGTGTGGGAGCTTATGAATGTGGGTGTTTTAGACCTTTGTTTCAGGGCCACAATGCTTAATTGTTCATCTTAACCCTTCAAAGAGATCACCACCCAGGGGCAATTCTATAATGAGGTAGGGTGAGGTGGGCGCCTCAGGCAGCAAAATTTTAGAGCGGCAAAAGGTGCCCCCTAAACGCCCAGTGGCCACCTCACCTTGCTTCCAAGGTGTTAAATTCATACTCGTGGAAGAAGAGGCTGCAGGGTCACCAAAGGCTCCAATTCCACCAGTGGCTGAAGATTGGAAGAGGCCGTTAGTGACTCAAGATCAAAAGAGGCTGTGGAGCCACCAGCAGCTCCCATTCCAACAGTGGCTGAAGATTAAATGAAAGTATGGGGCCGCCGGTGGCTGAAAATTTAAAGAGACCACGGGGCTGGCAGCAACTCAAGATTGGAAGAGGCCATTGGTGGCTGAAAATCAGAAGAGGCCACAGGGCCACTGGTGGCTCCCATTCCACCGGTGGCTGAAGATTGAATGAGGCCACCAGTGGCTCCCAATTTGCCAGTAGTTGAAGACTGAATGTGGTCCATGGGACCGCTTGTGGCTGAAAACATAATGAGGACCATGAGGCAGCCAGCAGATCCCAATATACCAGAAATGCAGTTAGCCGTGGCAGCCCTGAAGACCTCACTGAATTGCGGTAGGGTGCCCCTTCCCCACCAGAAAGAGGAGAGGGAGCAGGAAGTCACTATGCGAATGATCTGCCTGTGACCCGCCCACTGCCTGCTCACCACCTCTGACCAAATAAAGCACGGCAGCAATACTCTAGGCGCTCATGCTGTGGGGCACGCACCCTAGACATGTGCACAAAGAAGCATGATAAAGGAGCCTGCTCCTTTGTGCTGCCCTTTGTGCGTGCCTTGGTCTTGCCTCTAGACTGCACAACCATCAGGATCATGGAAACTGTGAGTTTAACACATCTTTTACCCCCTCTCAATGCCCAATCCCTATAATTACAGGCCAGGGATGATACAGTAAAGGAGCTATCCATTTCACTATCCGTAAGTGAGATCTCTTACTAACACTGAATTAACCAGCGCTCATCCAATCATTGCAACTATTACCCTATTCTTCATACTCATCAATGCCCAATCCATCACAAAAAAAATTCACCCTCATTTATGATCTCCTTGCCTCAGGATCTTATAAACGCTTATGAGTTACTGAAACCTGGTTGAAAGATTATGAAATTCCAATCCTCAACCACTTCTGCCCACCTTACCTCTCATACATTCATAAACCAAGACCAGAATGAAAAGGAGGAGGTTTGGCTGTGTTCTTTAAATCCCAGCTGAAATTTATTATGTTAGATGTTTCTACCCCTGCTCCCTATGAGATGTGTCTGAAATCCCAACACATTAACTTTTGTCTGACCTACAGCCCTCTTGGGCTCCTTGTCAAAATGCATTCCCCCTGTGCGAGGCAAACCTTAATCTGAATCCCTCTACACCATAATTCTTGGTGTCTTCAACCTCCGCCCACCTACCTCATCTATTGCATTCCCCATGAATATTTTGTTTGATATCTTCATCTCTTGTGGCTGGAAACAAATCATCTCCTCTCCTACTCATAAGAAAGGCAATTGCCTCAACTAGGTATTTGTTAACCCCTCAGATTTTCATATACATGAAGTGAATGTGGCCAGAACTGAAATTCCTTGGAGTGACCACTTCCTCGTCTACTTCACCCTCAAATCCAAATCCCTCAAATGTATATGCCAAAGAAATAATACCATTGCCATAAAATGAGGTCATCTAGACCCAGTGACACTTGTATCCAACCTCACCCTGTTCCTAGATAATAACTTTTGTAACTCACTTGAGCAACTCCTAGATTACTAGAACTCCTCCCTTACATCAACCCTTGACAAACTGGCCCCCTTGAAAACCATTTTCATTCAAAAGAATAAACTTTGCACAATGGTATAATGCCACTCTCCAAACCCAAAAATGTGAGCTGAGGAAATATGAGAGAAAATGGAGGAAATACCCTACACAATCAAACAAAACACTATTTAATGATAAACTAGCATTACATCAAGAGGCCATCAACTCTGCTAAGAAATCTCATATCTACTCGAAGCTGTCAGCTGTACAAAATAACCCTAAAGAATTATATGCCTCCGTAAAGAAAGTAATTAACCACAGAACAGCCCCCTCTAATCTCCCTCCCAGGGATGAACATTGCAGAGACGTTTGCCTCTCATTTAACTAACAAGAGAGCATCTGTCAACAGCACCTTTAATAATTCATATACTGAAGAATCCAACTATGATCTGAACATTGATGGTCCAATCTGGGAATGCTTTAATGATGTTACAGCATTTGTCACAACTAAGATTATCAATAACCTGAAACCATCATCTAATCCCCTTAACCCCTGCCATACTTCACTTCTTAAACTGATCAAACTGGATATTGCTCCGTTTACCACTAAGTTAATTAACTCATCATTACAACATGGCATCATCCCTGACCTTCTAAAACAAGCCTCAGTCCGACTCTTAATCAAAAAACCTATCATCTCAAATTACCACCTGATCTCTGCCTTATCATTCATGGCCAAAGGATTAGAAACAGCAGTTCTCCACCAAATCTGCAAATTCATTGATGCTAATAATATCCTCAACCAATATTAGTTCGCATTCAGGAAACACCACAGCATCAAATTACTGCTGCTCCCCAGTCTTGATGCGTGAGACAGGGCTTTGATCAAGGCTCATCATTCCTTCTTTGTCTTCTCGACATCTCCGCTGCATTTGACATGTTCAACCACTCCATCCTTCTCTCAAGACTGCACTGCATTGGTATAACTGGTTCTGTGCTGGCATAGATTTCTTCATACCTCAATAACAGGTACAATAACAGGTAGATTTCTTTACCTCCTCCTTGATGCCTCTGAATTCTGGAGTGCCCCAAGGTTCTGCCCTATCTACTGCATTATTTAACCTCTACCTAACTCCTTTAAGCCGCACTCTTAATGACTATGGAGTGCGCTATAAAATTTATGCCAAAAATATTAAATTCTTCTATCCCCTCAAGGAAACATGGGCCCATTCAGAAGCTTTCCTCACCCACTGTCTTACAACCATCCAAAAATGGCTTCACAGCAACAAATTAGCTCTTAACATATCTAAAAACAGAAATCATTATTCTATCATGACATACTGTCGCTGACACTCCCAAATACTTCTCTTTTGAGTCCCATTCCATCTCCATCACCCAAAGTGTATGAAATCTGGGAAATCACAATTGACCCCTCTCTCTTCATGTGCAACCACACAAAAACTATTACCAACTCCTCCTATTACAAACTTCATTTGCTCCATTGTCTTAAGCCCCTTCTTGACCACTCTGACTTCAGATCAATTCTTTAATCTCTATTATTCTCCGGGACCGACTACTGCAACTCCTTACTGACTAGGGATGTGAATCGTTTTAGGACGATTAAAATTATCGTCCGATAATTTTAATATCGTCTTAAACCGTTATGGAACACAATACAATAGAGATTCTAACGATTTATCGTTATAAATCGTTAGAATCGTGAGCCGGCACACTAAAACCCCCTAAAACCCACCCCCGACCCTTTAAATTAAATCCCCCACCCTCCCGAACCCCCCCCCAAATGAGTTAAATAACCTGCGGGTCCAGCGGCGGTCCGGAACGGCAGCGGTCCGGAACGGGCTCCTGCTCCTGAATCTTGTTGTCTTCAGCCGGCGCCATTTTCCAAAATGGCGCCGAAAAATGGCGGCGGCCATAGACGAACACGATTGGACGGCAGGAGGTCCTTCCGGACCCCCGCTGGACTTTTGGCAAGTCTCGTGGGGGTCAGGAGGCCCCCCACAAGCTGGCCAAAAGTTCCTGGAGGTCCAGCGGGGGTCAGGGAGCGATTTCCCGCCGCGAATCGTTTCCGTACGGAAAATGGCGCCGGCAGGAGATCGACTGCAGGAGGTCGTTCAGCGAGGCGCCGGAACCCTCGCTGAACGACCTCCTGCAGTCGATCTCCTGCCGGCGCCATTTTCCATACGGAAAATGGCGCCGGCCATACGCGTATGGCCGGCGCCATTTTCCGTACGAAACCGATTCGCGGCGGGAAATCGCTCCCTGACCCCCGCTGGACCTCCAGGAACTTTTGGCCAGCTTGTGGGGGGCCTCCTGACCCCCACGAGACTTGCCAAAAGTCCAGCGGGGGTCCGGAAGGACCTCCTGCCGTCCAATCGTGTTCGTCTATGGCCGCCGCCATTTTTCGGCGCCATTTTGGAAAATGGCGCCGGCTGAAGACAACAAGATTCAGGAGCAGGAGCCCGTTCCGGACCGCTGCCGTTCCGGACCGCCGCTGGACCCGCAGGTTATTTAACTCATTTGGGGGGGGTTCGGGAGGGTGGGGGATTTAATTTAAAGGGTCGGGGGTGGGTTTTAGGGGGTTTTAATGTGCCGGTTTTGCGATTTTTAGATTTTTAGATTTTTCATGATTTTTCACGATTTTTCACGATATTTTACCCCCCCAAACGGCAACAATACGATTCCCTCCCCCTCCCAGCCGAAATCGATCGTTAAGACGATCGAGGACACGATTCACATCCCTATTACTGACATGTCTACCTGTCTATGCAAGCCAACCACTACAGATCATACAAAACTCAGCAGTGAGACTTCTTACCAGCACGTTTATGCACAAACACATATCTCCTGATCTCAAAGCTCTACACTGACTCCCTATTTCTTACTGAGTACAATAAAGCTTGCCATGATCATCTATCCACAACTTACACACCCCATGGTTCACCTCAACAATAAAAATCTACGCTCCCCTCTCAACTACTCAGATCATCTAACCTAATGCTACTAGATGCCCCACTTCCTAAGCTCACCCACCTTGAGAAAACCAGAGAACGAGCTTCTTCTCTGCAGGACCACTACTATGGAACAGTCTACCTATGGAAGAAAGATGTTTCCAAGAAAGGACCTTTTTCAAAAAAGTCTTAAAAACTTTTCTCTTCAAGAAAGCGTTCCCAAAACCTAATGATAATGAAACATCCCTAACTTGTCCCTCCTCGGATGGTTCTACATAGCAGACTACTGACCCTACCTCTGGCTCAATGTCAGAAATGTAATCATTAGGTATGTATTTATTTCTCCCCCTTTCTGAAGAACTATGTTATTCTACTTTTTGTAAGACTGATGCAATTTCTTATTCTTTCCATTCATTTCACTGTGTATGTTCTTATTGTACCTCGCTCTAAACATAGGACGGGCGAGTAATAAATGTTTTTAAATAAGTAAATAAATAAGTAAACAAGTAAATATATTATGGTGGCTCAGGCAGCTGGTAAGGAGCAGGGCCGCGGATCATGCATCCATCAAAACTTTAAGCAAAAGGCTGTGTTGCTTGAGCAACAGTAGGCTGCAATTGCAGGGCTTTGCAGCTATCAGCTGGAGCAAGAGGCCAGTGCACTTACCAGAGAAAGAGTCCTGTCCAGACTGAAGGAGGATCCTGCTTCTACTACTATTTGTCTTAGGGGAGGGGAAGAGTGAGTGAGAAAGAATGTGTGTCTGTGTGTATTTGTGTGAGCAAGGGAGTATGTATGTCAGAGAAGAGTATGTGAGCTTTGTGTGAGGGAAGGAGCATGTGAAAGGAAGCATATGTGTGAGGGAGTGTATGTCTATGGGTGGGAGAGAGGGAGCGTGTGTGTATGTTCGAGCATATGTATGAGAGGGAGAGTGTATGTGTATGTGTGTGCGTGTGCAAGAATGTGTGAGAAAGGGAGCATGTGTGTATGAGTGGGAGCGTGTGTGTGTATCTGCATGTATGTGTGTGTGTATGTGTGTGAGGGGAGAATGTTTGTGCATTTCACTTCCAGTAATCAACGACAATCTCAGAGTGGCTGGAAATAAAAAATTCCCAGGTATGGAGAGCATTAATTTTTAAAATCCTTATTAGTTTTATTTTTGGGGTGATTTTCTATATGTCTGTTTTTTTGAACTATTTTATTGGTGTTTGGTACATATTTAAAAAATTGTATATGACATTTTACTTATTGGATCTTCTATTTGTCAGCTGTTTCTTAAATATTCTTTTTATTGGTATGTTTTACTATTATGATTATATATTTTTATATTTCTTGATTTTATTGTTTGATGTTTGAGGAATGGTGAAGGTTCTGTTTTTCCATTGTTGTACTGCATATACGGGGCCGATACAGTAAAAGTCGCACACAGGCCACTCTCCTGTGTGCGTGATTCACTAAATTAATTTATTTAAATTAGGGCCCGCGGCGCCCTAACGGTGTCCCTAACGCCTCTTCTTAGACAGGAGCGGTGGCTGTCAGTGGGTTTGACAGCCGATGCTCAATTTTGCCGGCATCGGTTCTCGAGCCCGCTGACAGCCATGGGCTCGGAAACTGGATGCCAGCAAAATTGAGTGTCCAGTTTTCAACCCGCCGATTTCAAAAATTTTTTTTTTAACTTTTTATAACTTTTGGGACCTCCAATTTAATATCGCCATGATATTAAGTCGGAGGGTGCACAGAAAAGCAGTTTTTACTGCTTTTCTGTGCACTTTCCTGGTGCCCAGAGAAATTAACACCTACCTTTGGCTTGGCTGCACATTTTACTTACTGAATCATGTGGGAATACCTAATACGGCCATCAACATGCATTTGCATGTTGCGGGCGCTATTAGGTTCAGGGAAGTTGGACGTGCATTTTGGACGCGCTATTACCCCTTACTGAATAAGGCGTAAAGCTAGAGCGTCAAAAATGCGTGTCCAAATGCCGGCTAACAGTGCGCTCCATTGGAGCGCTCCATTGGAGCGCACTGTACTGTATTGGCCTGATAGAGAGCAATCCTGTGTGTGCATGAAAGCCTGCATGTGTATGAGAGAGAGAGAGAGCCTGCATGGGTGCAAAAGAGTGTGTGTGAGAGTATCTGAATGAGGAGAGAGTGGAAATGTGTGACTTTTTTTTGACTGTTTTGACATATTTATTCGTTTCATTGTCTATTTATAAGAGGAGGAAGTTCCCCCTCCCCTGCATAAATCCACAGAAATCTCAGAATGACTGGAAATCAAAAGTTCCCAGGTATGGAAAGCAGGGATTTTTAAAACCCTTACTAGTTTTAATTATTGGCTGTTATTTGATGTCTGCTATTTTGAAATAATATAAATGTTTAGGAATTATAATTTTTATGAGTTTTTAATAATTGGCTTTTATTCTATTCATCTGCTATTTTGAAATATTCTTTTTAGTAATATGTTTTTACAATTATGATTGATGTTTTTATATTCCTTGATTTTACTGTTTTGAGGAGTGGCATTTCTATTTTGCCATTATTGTTCTGTATACAATCTGGCTTTTTGAAATTTCCAGTTCATTTCTGTTTATACTCTGTGGTCTCTTTATTCTGTATTTAGTGATCGTCTCTTTGTGTTCTGCAGGTGTGACTGAGGTGAGATATGCTGCTGGTGTGTAGTTTCTATGTAAGGATTTATAGCAACCTGACTTGTTCTGTTTTCCTAATAGGAGGTGTATTGGTGTTTAGGGCCTGATTTAATATTTGCAGTGTTGCCTTTTCTTAGTTATGGTTTTTACAGTGTTTGAGGGCTGGCAGTTAGTGCTCTTTTAGTATGGGAGGTTTAGTATATTGTAATTGTAATTCAGTTTACTGTGGGCTTTCTGAGGGCAAAGTTCACATCCAACATGCATTACTATAGGTCTAATACCATATGCATTCCAAATGTTTTCTTTCGCAGGGTTATAAAAATTTTTGGTATTTTTGCCTCAGAAGACTGTACTCTCAATGTCCTTTTCCATGCAGAAGTGATTATACATGCAGAAATTTTAATTTTGAGGGGTGAACGCAGGGGGCACGGGCACAAGACTACATTTTGCCTAGGGCGCCTAATGCCCTTGCCCAGCACAGAGAGAGTGAGTCACACAAAGACCCCCACCATTCACCCATCTCCCAATTCTCCAGGGGAAAATGCTGGGGAAAAGGTGAGAGGCGGGTCTTAGGGTTCCTGGGAGTGTGGCAGCTTCCTAGAAACATTTTCACTGACACTATCTGCCACTTCTCAGTGAATTCTGACCGCTGTGTTCCCCCTTCTGCAGCATTTGAAATCACCAAAAGGGCCAGACTACAAAGAGACCTCCCCTTGCCCCTCTTGATGGGGGATGGGGGTGGGGGGGGGGCAGAGCACCATCTCATCCCTCACCTCAGGCAGCAGATTGCCTTGAGTCACCCCTGCTACCCCCATTCAAGCTTCGTCTGACATAAACTTCTGTTGTAAAGGTCAGGACCATAGCTCAGTCTTACAGGTTTCTTTCAGATAAAAGCAGCTGAAGGGGCGCTTGATTTGAAAATCATGTTGCCTTTTGCTTTTTTGCTGCACAGCTCTGGTCTGCCTTCCAGCCGTATGCGCCATCCTGACAGTGGACTAGGATTATAATAATGACAATCTGTGATATTTGGCAGGAGTGTTTGATTGCCGATTTGTCCCTGCAATATTCGTATGCATCCACACACAAACAAGTGGACCAATGAAGGCACTGTGGTGACTTAGGTGGGAGGCAGAGTGCATGTGGTGAGGTTGACGTGGCTAAATGACTGCTGCCTGCTACAGCTGTGTAAATCTGTGTTCTCTGAAAACTTCTGTAGAGAAAGTGTCACATTGCATGCTAATTTATGAGGACAGATGTGCTGAAAGCCATTATTTTTCCAGCTGAATAAACCTCTGAAAGTAGGAATGACAGCTCTGTAATAACGATTCTAAAAGTTGGAAGGTATTGGTGGTGAATAAAGGAACCCCCCGCCCCCCATTCCCATTTGGGGGGTGTTCACAACTGTAGAGGAGCTCTGCCTCTGGACTGGGAGAGGGATAGAAGCTGGTGGGAGGGCCAGTGAGTTCAAAAGGTCCAGGCTGGCCCACCCTCCAGCCTCTTCTCGTGGCAGTTTTTCTCAGCGTAAGGGCTTGCATCATCTGCCTTCCCTCCAATTTCTCTTCCCATTCAAGCCTACCTTTATGGGCCGATGCTCAATGGAGCCTTACTGGCTCCTGAATGATCCTTTCCACAGTCCTCTGCCATTGAGTGAGCTCAGCTGAGCAGGAGTTAAGGAGTCATACATGGGGCAAGATTGCATGCAGCATGGAGTCTCCAGAAGGGCTGAGATTCTAGAATGGCCTGTGAACTCGATCGTAGCAGGTTCCTGCAAAAAAAACAAAACAAAACTCCAGGTGTCTTGTAGCCACACAGTCCATTTTCCAGTCAGCCCATTTAAAATTGGGAAGGGAGGCGGGCCTTCATTGCAGGCAGCACAGTAGGTGCCTGTTTGAGGACTGCTTCCCTATATGCATGGACAAGATGCCCTCTATTTGAGCAGGCCAGCAGAGTGGGGTGCGTGCCTCATAACTGGCACGGCTTGTGCCCATGCGGCCTGGAAGCATGTGATTCGCCAGTATGGGGTAATAGAAAAAAATAACAAAAACAAAGCCTTCTATTTCCTTGGGTGTTGCTTCTTCCCCAAACCCCTACTCCACATGTGTGCCAGCTCATAGAGGTGGTTTGTTTGGGCTTCTTTGGTGCTAAGAAGGAATTGTATTCCCGGTGTGTGGCAGGCGCCCCCCCCCCCCCCCCCCATGTGCTTGCAGTCTTTTTTCATTTTGCGGCAGACTTCTAGTGATGTCAGGGTGGGTACTGCGCCAGGCACAGGTTTCTGTTGAGCACCTCAGAGGCGTAGGGAACCCATTGCTTTCGGCAGCACCTGAGATGTGTGTGCTTTCCTGATCCAATCCCGGCCCATCAGGGCTGCTTTGCAGCAGCAGACAGATGGCAAGGCCACACATCTTGCACCCTGCACTGAAAAGAGCTGGCCTGGCCTGCAGCAAAACACACCGACTCTTTGTCCCAGAACTGCGCGGGGAGAACGGGAGACAGTAGGCCTTCTTGAGGACTTCAGGGTGAGGCCACCATGCTGTAAGCAGAGTGGTTAGGCAACCATCCGGGGAGTTTGGGTGGGGAGATGAGGGGGGACGATTAGCCCTGCCAAGCTGGAGATGTTACAGTTAGCTCTCAGATGTGGGCCAGAAGTCATCGTTTGCACAAGATAGAAGCAAGCAACTAGTAAAACAACATTTAGAATACCTAGCATCCAGCCAACATGGTGGAAACATGCTTATGACTTCACAGTCAGAAGTTTGGAACAGGATAAAAAGGGAACAAGGTGAAAGATTATAGAGGAAGGTTGTTCTGACTTTGCTTCGCAGTACAAAGAATAATTATGCCAAAGTAAAGAAATAATTATATATAGTTGTTAGAAGAAAAAAGCAGAAATGGAAAGCTGCGGGTCACACTGACCTTAAAATGCTGAGAATAAGTGATTCATGCTGAATTTGTTTAGGTATGAGAGAGATGCTATGCTCATTATGATCTTCATAACTATTACACAACTTGTTTCTGTCATATTTCCCTGATGTGTGCACATCAATAAAGGTAACACTTACTGCAGCTAACTTGGGTGTGACTTTTATTCTATCTAAATAAGGAGAAGGACCAGAGGCCAAATTATAATTGGAGATTTCCACAGGGGTAGTCCTGACTTGCGCTGTGGCCCCTGGGTACTTCCATCAGCTTAGCAGCCTTCACTTCTTTGCTGAGCCTCCTGGGTTTCCGATGGATAACACTCCAGATTGAAGTTGGGTAGCCTTCATTGTGAGAGGAGAGGCTGATCTTAATCACCAGTGCTTTGCTTTGGAGGCAAAATGTCTTCTAAGCACAAAAGAAGTGTGGAATCTGGAGGTGAATTAAATCAAACCAGACAGATGCTTGGGTATGTAAGAAAAGCAACATCCAGCAAAAAGAGGGAGATGATATTCCCCTTAAGTCCCTAGCATGGCCCATATGGAATAATTTTCTACAAGGGCAGTGGCAATTATCTGCATGGCCATCAAACATGTGAAGGATGGTAACAGAGGGAATGATGGCAGTGACAGATAAAATGGTCCATCCAGCTATCCTGGCAAGTTGCTTATAGTGGTAATTTCCAGTCTCTGCAAATGACCCCGTGCTTTCTATTAGAGGTAGCATCTAGTACTGTTCTGTACAGGATCCTCCCCAAGTCTTCTGTCAAGAGAGTAACTGCCGCTCCATGAGGGTTACCCCCATACATTCTGTTGGGAGTGACAGATGCTGCTCCATCAGGTTGCCTCCCTCCTCACCTTTTGTTGAGGTTAGTGGCTGGTACCCCTTGAAGGTTACTCCCATGCAGAACTTATTTGTCAGGGTTGATGTAGGTTACCCCCTTTTCTCATTTCTATCTGCTGCCAAATTTTGGACGGAGCAGTGCAGCGCTCAGTGGGACAGGATTGTGTTTGAACCTGTGGATGAACCCTGCCCCTGCTTTCAGTGGAGTGGCAGTGGTCATAGGCAGGTGCAAATATGGTGCATGTGATTTCCTGGGCCGGTGTGTAGGTCCCTCACATGGCTTAAGGTGACAAGTGAAGGCTAAGAATCATGCGGCAAAGGATAACACTGCAGCAAGGCAAAGAAACTTCTTTCAGTAAATAAGCAATCAAGTTCTGAAATGCATTGCCTGAGGATGCAGGTAAATCAGCAGCTAGTGTAGATGGGTTTAAAAAAAGGGGGGGAGGGAGTTGGTACAAGCCCCTGGAGGAGAAGTCAAAAGGGTTCAGACAAGCTCTTGGGAGAGAAGACTGTTCTTAGCCAGGTAGACTTGGGGAAAAGATTTCTTATCCCTAGGCTTTAGAAATATAAGATCTATCTAAGGTTTATGATCCTGCCGGGTGCTAAATTCCTGGTTTATTTGCTAGTGCAGGTAACAGTGACAGTAACAGTAATACAGTAATAAGAGAAGCACCATCATCTCTCCCGTACTCAGTCATTTCAATCTGTGAAGGGTAGTGGGTATGTTGTGAGCCCTTTGTGCTGTGGTGTAGTTGACGCAGTCTCAAGGGTGAACCTATGAGGCCTACTCCAGCAGCTGGAAAATGCATCCTGTAGTGGGACAGTCCACCTTTACCAGTCACATTCCCCCCCCCCCCCCCACCCCCCGGGTTCTGATAACCAGCAGGATTTAGGCTGATCCCTAGGGCAGAGAAAATAATTAGAGTCCCAAAGCACAATGAGGTCAGGGCAGGCAGCAGAATAATGGAGTCAGAGACAGACCAAGGTCGGGGCAGGCAGCTAGCAAAGGTGGTCAGGTCCAGGCAATGGGTCAGATCCAGGAAACAGGCAATCATGGTCAGGTCCAAGCAAGAAGTCAAGATCCAGAGAGTCAGGCCAAGGGCGAACAAAGACACATTGGAGACACTGGACAAGACGGATAAGATAAGGTGAGTCTGGACAAAGTGGGCTGGACAAGGTGGGCTAGATGAGGAAAGCTGGAGAAGACAAGGCTGGATGAAGCAAGGCTAGATGAGGCAAGGCTGGGTGAGGCACAGGATCACAGGAATCAGAAATGCTAGGCAACACGCACAGTATAGCAGAAAACCCATTGCTGAGGGAGGTACTGCTGTGAGATTCTGGCTTAAATAGGCTAGTCAGCCTGATGTCATTGGAGGGCACAGCTTAGCATTTCCTCCCGCGAGGCCCACATAATGCATGCATGTGTACGCATGTGCAACTAAGAAGGCTCCAGGTCAGGAGCAGCATGGCGGTGTGTGGGGCCGTGCCTGGAAGCGCTGAGGTGATGGCAGTGGCCTGACTGTGGGAGCGTGGCAACGGCATCCTTGAACATTCGCGATGACATTGGGGTGTGAGTGAGGTGGCTCACTGTACTCACCCCAAGCAGTGTTCCTACACACTCTTTGTGTGCTTGCTAAAATTCTTTTGATATCTTGTGATCCTGCAGCTTTTCTCATCTTTATTTGCTCATCCCTTGTGAGGGAACTCAGGTATTGTTTTTTTGGGGCTATGGTGGTAGTGCACGCATACCTTTGCATGTCGACTGTGCAGGCATACCCAGTTCGAACATGGCCAGCAGCGATAAGTCATGCCTCTCTGCTTCAATAATATTTCTCAGGTTAAAACACCTACAGTTCCTTGAATCAATTCTTTGCATATTGTCCTGGCTTGCTCTGCTGCTGACTGATCACTATTGCACTTCTGGGTTGGGTAGCATCAGGGGCTCCACCTGCAGTGCTTTTATGTCAGCAATTTCTGTGTGCTATCTTTTCTTTCTATAGCAAATTACTCATGGCATCCATGCCCCTTCAACCTGTTGTAAGTCACCCCTAGAAGTAGAGTGTGTATGTCAGGTCTCTATGCATTGGCGATGTTCTGAAATTCATTGTCAGCTTTTGATTTGTATCTATTATATTTGGGGCACTTGGTCTTCAGGTGCCCATATGATTCCTGTTTGCAGTTCCATAGTGAGTTGACCAGTTAAAATTATCTATCCTGTCTTTGAAGAAGGTTATTGCTTACTCTGGTGCATCTGTGTTATGCAGGTATTCCTATAGATGAGGACAGTGAAGTGATAGCTTGTCAAGTGTATTTTGGCTGATAGCATTCTATTTGTTCAAGACTGATACTTATAACCCATCTGTATAGAAGGATTCTATGATGGCCTCTAGCAGTATTTGCTCTTCTTCCATGAGCAATTGCCTCAGCTAATGATTGGTTGTTTTCCAGGCAGGACAGTTCTTCAAGATGATAACAAAGCTTGCATAGCTTTCAGAGCATTGGTGTTATTTTGTGGTTGATATCCACATTAAAGCATGTAAATTTAAGTGTGATTTGTACACACCTGGAACTCATATTTTGGTGCATTTGGTAGGTCATAAGCCCATCAAATACATGTGCATTTGATATCAGCTCACAGTGGTGATGACATATATCTGTCATTCCTTTGTCCAATAGTAGAAATGCTTTTAGTTTCCATCGGTGAGTTCCACTTGTGTGACAGACAATGTGCGCTAGCTTCTCAGTCAGAGTCTGCACAGCCAATGTCCACTAGAGATGTGATTCGGCTGAACCTTTCGGTTCCGCCTTCATTATCAGCCCGCTGTGGGAAATTTCATTTTCCCGTGGTTCGGGCCGATTTTATTTCGGCTGTCCTGAAACGAAAACCAAAACCCACCCCAACCCTACAAATTTAATTAATTACAATCTCCCACCCTCCTGACCCCCCAAAACTTGCTGAAAGTCCCTGATGGTTGAGCAGGGGTCCTGGAAGCGATCTCCTACTCTCGGGCTGTCGGCTGCCAGTAATCAAAATGGCGCCGATGGCCCTTTGCCCTTACTATGTGACAGGAGCTATCAGTGCTGTTGGCCGGCCTCTGTCACCTGGTAGGAGCAATGGATGGCCAGCGCCATCTTAAAAAATGGTGCGGGCTATCCATTGCTCTTACCAGGTGGCAGAGGCCGGCCAATGGCACCGATAGCTCCTGTCATATGGTAAGGGCAAAGGGCCATTGGCGCCATTTTGATTACTGGCAGCCGACGGCCCGAGAGCGGGAGATCGCTTCCAGGACCCCCGCTGAACCACCAGGGACTTTTGGTAAGTCTTGGGGGGGGGGGGGGGTTGGGCAAGCCTTGGGAGAGTCAGGAGGGTGGAGGGTTGCAATTAATTAAATTTGAAGGGTTGGGGTGGGTTTGGGTTTTTTTTTCTTTTAATGTGCCCTTTATCCCCCCCCAAGAAATGATAAGAAAACCACACAAAATTTTACGAGTTTTCTTATCATTTCGTCGGCCCCCCGAAACACAACGAAATAGGAAATATCGTCTTTATTTCCTATTTCATTGCAAATGAATGCACATCCCTAATGTCCACTCTCTTCCCAGCCAGTGTCTAAGTGCTAGCAGAGTTCCAGGATGAACAACATGTGATGCACCTCTTGTTTCTTTGGAATATCGTAGACTCTCTCTTTTGGAGAACCATTTGTGCAATCTCTCAGTTTTTTTTGTTGGTGTGGCTTGAATTCCCTTCCCATTTCCTGTGGCTCTTGTAGCCTTGCATTACAGAATAGAAATTATATCAGAGTACCAATGCTCTTCATGTGGCAAACTTACTTTGACACATCATTTAATTGATCATGACCTTCTCAAATTTGCATACGATAGGGGTTCACTTCTGACTTTATCATAATAGTCCTGGCTGTTTGATTAGCTGCTTACACGTGCACACTTTGCCTTTTTACCTGTAAGACCGTGATCTCATGTTTGGCCATGTGATACTGATTGGATAATTTCTTCTGGTTGCAGTATCCAGACTGAACGCACAATGCTAGATATCATGCAGCATGCTTCTGCTGTGATGGTTTCTCCATGTGTCTCAGTATGTAAGATCTTGGGTACAGCTTGGGCCCAAATAGAATGACATCCTTCAGCTCCAAGGCCTGTATGAACCGAAGCTGAATATCCAGCTGCATAAGGCGGGTTTAGGTTTTCCTTTGCAGCAATAACATGTGCAATAAGTTCTACCACATACCCTGCAGCACTGCTTATACTATGCTGCCCATATTCATGTAGCTTATCATCTCTATTTGGTGATAAGGCATCTCAGAACCCCAGTTGAGGGTAGAGCACTTGCCTCTACTCAGTACTATGGACAATACCAAGTATGGTTGATCTGCACTCAGGGTCCGATATCAGGACAGAGGAGCAACTCCATAGAGATACAGAAAAAAAAAAAAAAACCTACACTGTAATACATCAGTTGTGTCATCTCAATCCAGGCCTATCAGTCAGGCATTCCATTCTCTTAGCTGAGATAGCAGTCTCTTGTGGCACTTACAGCCTCACACTTAAGGGATAATTGAAATATTGCCAAGTCTATGGATCCAATGCTTGCCTGCATAGGAGCTCTATGAGTACATCATGCAGGTGAACTCATCTCAGAATCTTGAGGGTCAGGTAGTTCAAGGATACCATACAAACCCCCTTTTGTATGTATACCCGTGCCAGTGTTCGCTTTGGAACTTAAGTGCTATGCATCTATGCTTGTGGAATGTGCCCAGTCAATTCCTTGTTGGTCATGTGATTCAGAGTTGGCATATTTTCCTTCAGGTGTTACCAAATGCAGCACATCCTGATGGGATGGGCTTTTGCAGGAATTGAGGAAGCGAATACATATCCTTAAAGATTTTTATGATATTAGTGGATGTATATTATACATATAACCTTAATAGCTTGCTCCTACTAATCATGTGATAATACTGGTCTTCAGTTTCTTATCTTTTCTGACTTTTCCTGTTTTGTTATAAACTTAGTATAGTTTTACATAGAAACATAGAAACATAGAAATGACGGCAGAAGAAGACCAAACGGCCCATCCAGTCTGCTCAGCAAGCTTCACACATTTTTTCTCTCATACTTATCTGTTTCTCTTAGCTCTTTGTTCTATTCCCCTTCCACCCCCACCATTAATGTAGAGAGCAGTGATGGAGCTGCATCCACGTGAAATGTCTAGCTTGATTAGTTAGGGGTAGTAGGGGTAGTAACCGCCGCAATAAGCAAGCTACACCCATGCTTATTTGTTTTACCTAGACTATGTTGTACAGCCCTTGTTGGTTGTTTTTTCTTCTCCCCTGCCGTTGGAGCAGGGAGCTATGCTGGATATGCGTGAAGTATCAGTTGTTTTTTTTTTTTCTCCCCTGCCGTTGAAGCAGAGAGCCATGCTGGATATGCATTGAAAGTGAAGTATCAGGCACATTTGGTTTGGGGTAGTAACCGCCGTAACAAGCCAGCTACTCCTCGCTTTGTGATTGCGAATCCTTTTTTTCTTCACCCCTGTCGTTGAAGCTATGCAGGATATGCGTGAAGCATCAGTTTGTTTTTTTTGTTTGTTTTTTTTTCCCCTGCTGTTGAAGCAGAGAGCTATGCTGGAAATGCATGATGTATCAGTCTTTCTCCCATGCCATTGAAGCAGAGAGCCATGCTGGATATGCATGGAAAGTGAAGTATCAGGCACATTTGGTTTGGGGTAGTAACCGCCGTAACAAGCCAGCTACTCCCCGCTTTGTGAGTGCGAACCCTTTTTTTTTTTCTTTCTTCGGCGTTTTTTTTGTTATAGTTTTGTTATAGAATTAGGGATTATAATTATATATTGTATTTTTTTCTATCTATTACTTTACTTATTTTATTTACATTTTATTGATTTTGTTTTTGTTTTGTATTGTTATGTAGTTTTTTGTTTAGTTTTCTTTTAATCTTTTATACTTGATGTTGTGAACCGTCTTGGTCAGACTTTGTCTGTGAAAGTCGGTATATAAAATGTTTTAAATAAATAAATAAATAAATAAATAAATGGGATGAACTTGTGACAAATATAAA
This sequence comes from Rhinatrema bivittatum, assembly GCF_901001135.1. Classification (NCBI taxonomy): domain Eukaryota; kingdom Metazoa; phylum Chordata; class Amphibia; order Gymnophiona; family Rhinatrematidae; genus Rhinatrema; species Rhinatrema bivittatum. The sequence continues at coordinate 633,217,958 of NC_042616.1, forward strand.
ACATGCAATACCTACTCTGATTTAAGGCATGTGCAAATGTTGGCACTAATTTGTTACATCCCCCTATGGCTTAGAGGCAGTAGGCTATCCTTGCAGAATATGCCGTATGTTTGCAGAAATATTATGGTTTTAACAATTTGAATAAAGTATTTGACAGTTTTACAGACATATGGCAACATTAAGGTTTAGGATATAGCCACAGCTAGATTAGTGGGGAGCCCACGGCAAGCGAGGTGTCACTACTGTGGGCCTGTGGCAGGGTTGACCATGTCCTAAGAATGTACAGCAAGTGCTATGTTAAAGTCTGGATAGGCAGAGAATACCCAACGGGTATTCCTGCTTCTATATTGTATGGGCATGTGAAATACTCAGTGGGTATACCTGCCACTATGTTGCATGGGTGGGTGCGAGTGTAGACAAGTTGCCTGTCAAGTCTTAAGCTTTGATGACTGGGATTGGACTGCTCACCACCCCAAAAGTTGTGCTGCATCTTGAATAAATGAACCCTGCCCTTGCTATGCACCAGGATATTGTCACACCTCAGAGGTCTTCATCCCAGTAACCAAAGATCGAAGACCAGGATCATCGGTGTATCAAGGCTTCGATGGTCCTGCATCCCCAATGGCAGAATATTGCATTAGCTTAATACAAACTGCAACTCAGGTGATGGTGTAGTCAACCTACAGGGATATTTAAATATGTTTAATGGTTGAATTGTTTAGATAATTTTGATCTGTGCTAAGACCATATCCATCCAATAAAGATCTTCATTTTTGAACAAAGTTATATCATAGAGAGCTTCATTCCTGAGTAATAGAGTAATTGGGAAGAGAGATAGATAGGTGGTGAGAGGGAATGGGGTTGGGGAATTACATATAAGATAGAGGGATTGTGTTAATGTTGTAAAAACGTTATCCGACAAATGGAGAAGATCTACAATTGGTAGTCCAGAGTTCTTTGTTAGTGGAATTTTTTCACAAAGAGTGGTCATATGCTTTCCCTTGCTGGTTTCCTTAGCTGCACTTTTTCTAAGCCTAAAGATCATTACAGCTTGGTCTATATATATATAGAATCTGGAAAGAACAAGTAGCAGTTTGCATTATGGTAGCTGATTTTCATGGGATATGGCCACCATCAATTTCTTTTCACAATTATTTGGCACATGCCACCAATCAGAGAGGCTGCAGTGTGGATGAGTAGGAGCCTCTTTGCTATAGAGTTCTTCAGTCAGAATTAGGGAAGAAAGGAGCAGAGGATGGCAGATGGAGTTTGAGTATCCATCTGTTTCCCCTGGTGACACTTTCTCCATGCTGCAGCAGCTGATGCTGAGAGATGAAATGTCCCCTTCTCCTCCAGACCAGAGACCATGATTCCTGTACATTATGTTGAGGGAATGGGGACTGTTTCAGGTGACACCAAATGCATCTCTGGATGTTGGCCTCTCTCATTCTGTTAACTGCTGGAAGGCTAGGAGTGGCAAGAAAAAGGATTTGGGAGCTGGATGCCTGCATTGACATGGGGAAAATAGGAGGGATTTTTCCTATAGCAGTTGAATGTTGGTGAGCAGCCAAGAGGCAATCTAATCAGTATTTCGAGGGACACCATGGACCTTGCTCAGGTCCAAGGATATTTCAGCCCCTCTATGTTATATAATTGTAATGATGACAATATGCATTATTTCCTTTTATTTGAGATTCCAATTACATTTTAATAAGGCATGCCCCTGAAATTATTGAATTTTGTGCACTCTGTCTCATCCCCTCCCCTTACATTACCACTATATGCCAGGTGGAAGTAGCTGCCTAGAGAAGGATACTGATGGCAATTCTCTGCTGATTGATATATAAAGCAAGCAAAGAGCATTGGAATCAGGGAATGTGATTGTGTTGGGGGCATCCCAGAAGTGTGAGGGGAAGAACAGAGAGAGCTAACAGGTGTCATAGAGTATGCCTCCATACATATTATCGGGATGAGCACAACAGAACAGTAGCCATGTAGTCTTTGGGACTAGCATGCAGGTGTGTGTGTGTGTGGGGGGGGGGGGTAGGGGGGAAGGAGGCTCTCTGAAGCAGTCTGCTGATAGTACAGCTGATAGAGAAGACAGTACTCTTAAGTAGGGATGTGAATCGTTTTTTGACGATTTAAAAAAATCGTCAGATATTTTTTAAATCGTCAAAAATCGTTAGAGTCGCGATACAATAGAAATTCCCCTGATTTATCGTGAAAAATCATAAATCGGGGGAGGGGGGAGGGCGGGAAAACCGGCACACCAAAACAACCCCTAAACCCACCCCGACCCTTTAAAACAAATCCCCCACCCTCCCGAACCCCCCAAAATGTTTTAAATTACCTGGTGGTCCAGTGGGGGGGTCCCGGCGCGATCTCCCGCTCTCGGGCCATCGGCGCCATTTTGGCTGCCACTAATATAAATGGCGCCGATGGCCCGATAAAAAAAACCCCACCCGACCCTTTAAAATTACCCCCTTAGCCTCCCCCACTCTCCCGACCCCCCCCCCAAAACTTTTTACACATACCTGGTGGTCCAGGGGGGCCATGGGAACCAATCTCCCGTTCCCACGCTATCAGCTGCGCTAAAGAAAATGGCGCCGATGGCCCTTTGCCCTTACCATGTGACAGGGCAAAGGTAGCGCCGGCGCCATTTTGAATATTGGCAATACGGCCCGAGTGAGGGGATCGCTTCCGGACCCCCGCTGGACCCCCAGGGACTTTTGGCCAGCTTGGGGGTCCTCCTGACCCCCACAAGACTTGCCAAAAGTCCAGCGGGGGTCCGGGAGCGACCTCCTGCACTCCGGCCGTATTGTCAGTATTCAAAATGGCGTCGGCGCTACCTTTGCCCTCACAATGTCATAGGGGCGACCCTTGGCCTCACTAAAAATTTAGTGATGTGAATTGGAATCGGAACCAATTTCAATTCACATCTCGTAACGATCAGATTCCCCCCCCCCCCCCCCAACCGAACCCGATCGTTAAAACAATCGGGCACACGATTCACATCTCTACTCTTAAGTGCTGAATCAGAGACATCAAAGAAGGGAATAGGCGAGTACACTGCTGACCACAGAACCACTGCTGGTAGCAGGTCTTGGGACTAATGAGTATAAAAGCTAATGCCATTATCAGTATGGGGAGAGAACAGAGATCATGCTTTGGGATAAAGATGCAGGGCTATGTGGACAGAGAATGGGAAGAGAGAAAAGGAGACATGTTAGACTGTGACTGAGGGGATCACAGAAACTGACACAAAGAGTGTACACTAGCAGAAGATGGTTAGAGATAGAGGAGAGAATGTCAGAGGAATGCAATAATTTCTATCACATGTGATACTCCACTAGATATACATAGCTTTTTACAGTGCTAGTAATGTCACATAAGTATCTGATATAGATATTTCTGTGACATTTTTTGAGACAACAAGTACATTATAAGGAAAGAAAGTCTTCAAGTGACACACAAAGGCCAGACAGCAGAGACGTATTGAGATACTGGTAAATGAAAGATAGGATGGGGACCATCCTCTAGTTATTCAAAGTGGTTGATTCCCTAGTGGACTCATCCTTACCCCACCTCTTCTCCATTGTGAGCAGTGAATAGCTGTTAGGAAAGTATCCCTGGTTTTTAAATGGAATGCAGAACTTCTTTTCCATGCTTGCAATGGGGAGAGGGGAGAATGATGGACCAGATCAGCTTCTTTGGTAGACCTAGGGCGAATAGTGATTCCCCTAAACATATCATGACCTGTAGGTCAAATATGTGATTCTGGGGATGGAAATTAATGGTATAGCTGTTTAGACACATTTAGGCCATTGCAATATAGTGCGCTCGGCCGAGCACATGATTTTACTACGTTTTGGATGTGTGTCACTTAAGCAATAAAGGGATTAGCATATCCAAAACACATGTCCTAACTAGCGTATAGCCGTTAGCGTTCATCAAATGTAAATTCATGTTGATGAGGCTATTAGCTATTACTCCCCACTGCAAAAAAAATAAAATGTGCAGCCGTCACGCACATTTTTACTCTCAAAAATGAATGCCTGCCCTGGAGCATGCATTAATTCTTGAGGAGCCCCTTAAGTTAACAGAAAAACAGAAAATACAGCCTTTCTGTTCTTTTTTTCAGTTCCTCTGACTTAATATCATGGCAATGATAAGTTGGAGGAACAGAAAAAAGGAGTAAGGGAAAAAGTTTTTTAAAAAAACAGTCAACGGCTGTTAGGTTAGGAAAACGGATGCTCAATTAATTAGCATCCATTTCCTAACCCACACTGACAGCCACCTCTCCTGGGCACCACTGCTGAGGAGGCACTAGGGGGACACAATTTCCCCTAGTGCCTCCTTTTTACCACGGCAGCCCATTTAAATATTAAATCAGGCGCCTTAGAGAGGGGGATCGGCGCATATTAGGACAGCGGACGATCAATCATGAGCACCCGTTTTCCATGCACCAATATTACATTGGCCTGATTGCTAGCAATGGATTAGGCAGAGGCATAGAAAGGACTGGGAGAGTTAGGTGCATGTCCAAGCCAGTACCTTGTCCAAAGGCCAGATACAGAGTCTTACAATGGATAGTAAATAAGTTGAAGTTCTGTTGCTATGATTACTAGATATCCTGCAACATTTACATAATGCATTTTTTACAATGCTTTGGGCTATGTTTGGTCAGGGGCGGGGGTATATATAAAAGTTATATATAACATGGATTCTCTTTCCGGCAATTACTAGTCCAGCTCCCTGATATGCACAAAAGTGGGCTGTCTGTAACAAGGCCACCACCCTTCCAATCTCCCCTTGGGCCTACTCTCCCTGACCACTTTCTGGCCAGAAAGAAGGGGCACTAATCTCAGTCTGCCTTGCCCTTCACTGTCAAAATAGTGCCAGCTCTTTTCTACTTCACATTTTGACCTGCATGTGGATAAAGTATGAGGTGGCAGGGAGCAGAATTGATAGTGATAAAACAGAACTACACATATTCACATTTAGGTACTTCTCCTGTGAAGTCAAGAATATGACACCTCTGGGAAACTAAAGTGGTCAATAAGGCTTTCAGGAACCCTGGCCTGCTATGTGAGAGCTGAAGAGTTCCAAAGCCTCATTATGGCATGAAGACTGAGGAGATCTCCGAATCCTGATGCTTTTTGTTGTTTTTTTGTGTGTGTGTGTTGGAAGAGGTTAACAAAGTGGCATAGTGATTCAGGGCTGGCTGCCAAAACTTGTGTGCCCAACACAATCCTGAACCTATAGCATTACTTTTCTAACACAAACAAGGCAGTGTGAAAGTTTGAGGGTTAGTGCTGAAAGGGAATGAGAACTTTGGAGGTCATCATATGTAATGATTTGGCTGGCACTTTTTTTTTGTCCCAGCACCTCACACCTGCTGCCAATGGTACAATACAAACAGTTGCTGGCACACTCCCACCTTTCCTACAATCAACAAAAACTCAACATGTATATTTTACCGGGCCTAGTCCTTAACCTGTTCTCTTTTAAAAACTAGCATCTCCTGCAATTGGAAAAGCCCTGTGGAAAGTTGGTGAATGCAAAGTGGAATGTTAGGGATGAAATAATGGAACTAGCTGGAGACTTAGCATAGGGGCATGGAGTAGATACCCTCCGAAACAGTGGTAAAAAATCACTTGATCTTCCATATAAAGACCATGGCACAAAAAATTAAAACATTAGTTCAGAACTGTAACTTAAAATATGTGAGCACTTTATTGAAATCAACATTTAGTCTTACGACTGTCAATTTTACTGCACCATTGCCAAATTACAATACAGATGAAGGGCAAGAAAAAGAAGCATATATTTATTTACTGTACATATCACAGGTATTTTCTCTGTGTTAAATAGCAACAAGTATAGGCAGAAATGCTCACAAAGCAAAATGCACAACTTGTGGAAGTGGCAATGACATATGAAATAGTACTAACAAATGGAACAGCAGAGAAAACAAGTAATTAGGCCACAACCTCAATACAGACTAAGTAGTTGTAGCCCAGAGGTAGGCATCTGGCAGCCAAGTGAGAAACATCTCAATACATTCCATGTAGTTGAGAGCCAAAGGTAGGGGACTGGCAGCTAAGTGAGAAAACATTGGAGGCTGATATAAATGGAAATGTATTTTTGAGGATAAGAAAACCACCAGAGAAAAGCACACTGATGACTGGACATCTGGAGACTAGGAGACCAGGTACCAATGTAGGCTAGATAGTCTACAGGTGATTAGCAGATTTTATTGACAGTCTGATGATACAAATTCAATAGTTTTAAGGGAGCATTTGCTTATATTTTTGTGAGGTAATCAATTAGTTTTTATTGTAGCAGCAGAAGTATAAAATATTTAATAGGGTACATATTAGGGATGTGCAGAGCAAAGGTTTATGTTCATAAGTCCATAAATCGAAAGGGGGGTCAATTTCGGTCAATATGGACATATGGAGAATTCCATAAGTTGAGTCTATGTCCATATGTGCAAATAAAAATTTAAACCCCTCACCCTCCTTAATCCCCCCCCCAAGACTTACCAAAACTCCCTGGAGGTCCAGCGGGGAGTCAGGACGCCATTTCTGAACTCCTTTGCGAGGAGCACGTGACGTCGGCATCACGTCGGAGTGACGCGGCGTCACGTGATTACCCGCGCGTTCGCTCCGGGACCCTCGTTGCACCCAAAAGGAACTTTTGGCCAGCTTGGGGGGGTCAGGAGGCCCCCCCAACTCTGAGTTAACTCTGAGTTAAAACTGAGAACACCCAAGCACAATAAAGCTCTGGAATTTGTTGCCAGAGGATGTGGTTAGTGCAGTTAGTGTAGCTGGGTTCAAAAAAGGTTTGGATAAGTTCTTGGAGGAGAAGTCCATTAATGGCTATTAATCAATTATACTTAGGGAACAGCCACTGCTATTAATTGCATCAGTAGCATGGGATCTTCTTAGTGTTTGGGTAATTGCCAGGTTCTTGTGGCCTGGTTTTTGGCCTCTGTTGGAAACAGGATGCTGGGCTTGATGGACCCTTGGTCTGACCCAGCATGGCAATTTCTTATATTCTTATATTCTTAGCGATTGGAAGGTCACACTCCTGCAGAGAAGTGCCACGGGGAATCCAGAAACCCCAACAGGGAAATCACAGGAAAATAGAACCCAAAGTTCTCACAGATGTCTCTATGAGGTTTGCCATCAGGAACAGGGCAAAGTTCTTGCCAAAGTTTTTGCCAAAGTTCTTTCAGGGAATAAATTGGAAAGGTACCTACTCCAAGATTAGCGGAGCACGAAACTCAGTTTTAGGCTTGCTAGTTCATGGTGTTGCTGGTACTAGTGTCTAATCGGTGAGAATTTCTCATGCTCCTTCTTCAGGGGTTCAAATCACTTCCCAGTTTTCTGTTGATTCTGCAGCTGGCAGCTGTTGCATTGAAGATTCCACCTGACATGCGGTATTTTTTCCATCAGATTCAGGAGGGCTATTAACCAAAGTTGGGGATTCATAACTGTATCCAAATGAAGGACACATTATTAGTTATGTCTAGCTGCTCTGTTTCATAATCTTCTTTCACCTGCTATAGCTTATGCATTTCTCCTGGGCTGCCTACGTCCTAGTCTCCTGGTGGTGATAGCTGTCCGCTATATACTGGTTCTTGGTCTTCAGTGCTAACAGTTGTCTCTTGTGTGCTAAATCCTGGGCCCTAGGGCTTGTGAAATTAAACAAATGAGCATGTCAGTTACAGCTGTAACAATTGAGAACTGTACATATTTTGTAAGCTTTTAACCTCCAAAATGACAAGTGTCAAAAGCTTATTAAATATGTGCTAATACAGGCTCCTGTCATGATGCAATACACAGTCAAAAGTTTATCTTTCACATTTGCTACAGTATAAAGAAGACCTAGCTCCTGCATTAGCCTTTCTTCCATGGTCATCAGGGTGGGTAGAGCATGGTGCTCCTCTAACAGCGGCCTGCTGGTATTTTTTAATCTTTGTCACCTTTTTTAAGTGAACCTTCCGATCACAATACCAGTATGCCATCTGATTACTGCTGTGGCTCAGCTCCCATTGGCTGCTGATCCTGTCACTTATCTTCTGCCAGATCAAGGTCTTCACAGCTTTGGAGTTCTTGGCTGCCAGCCTCTGAAATTAGCTAGTATGCCTTCAATAAGGAGATCATTTTCCTCCTGAGAAAATTTGTGGGCATGCAGCTGCTGCCTGTACTCTGAACGGCTGTCCTTGGCCTGGTTTTATACTTCCAGAGGGGGTCAAGTCCCTTCTGACCTGATGTTCACCTCTACTCCCTTCTGTCATCCCTTCTTCCTCCTCTTCCTGCACCTCCTCTGTCCACTGGCCCTCCCTCTGTCTTTGCTGACTAGATCTCACCAGCCATGCTCCACCCACCTCTTTCTCCTGCCTTCTCCCCTCCACCTCCTTCATCTCACTACCTCTTTCCACTTTACTCACTCTACTCCTTTACAGTCCCTTACTAATACCACTGTGCCCTCTTGCATTCAGACCCTCCTCCTCACTCCTCCACTTCTGGTCATCCGTTCTCACATAACTTGCCTTAACCTCTCCCCTCCCTATTCTCTCACTTGTCCCATTCCCACTCTACCACTTTCCATCCTCACTCCAACCATTCAAACACACATACCACCCTTTTACCTTATAAACAAGGACAGACAGACAAACCAGACAGACTGAAAAGTGTTGCACTTGGGCTGAGGTGGGGTTGACACAACCCACAGGCAAGGGCCTACGGGTCCCCACCATCAGCAGGTGGAGTGGGCTGAAGCTAGAGGCCACTGGAGCTTCAACTATACCAGCCCACTTTCCCCTCGGGTTGAGCCTTTGGGTGCCGGGGCTGGCAGGACTTAGGCGGACCTCGAGATTGGAAGTCAAAGGTAGGTAGATCAGCCCAGAGACAACAACCAGCAGGTGGCGTAGTTCTATCCTAGACTAGTCCCAGTACTGGAACCCAAGCACCAAGGAACGAGGATTGACTGAAGGTGCTTGAGTAAAGAAAGGCCGGAGTCTTAGGAGTCCACGTCCAGAGGACAGAGACAGAGGCATCACTATCAAACTTGAATGAGAGCTGGCAGCAATTAGAAGGTATAGCAAGAAAAGTAGAATTCTGGACACAAAGGAGTCTATAGCGTGGTCATCCATAGCAATGGTCAGGGCACGGAGAAGGCAGGCGTGGTCAGGCGTGGTGGAGATCAAGGCATGGAGAAGGCAAGCATGGTCAGGCGTAGCAATGGTCAAGGCACGGAGAAGGCAGGCAAGATCGGATGTAGCGGAGGTCAGGCTTTGAAAAAGCAGGCAAAGTCGGATGTAGCAGATGTTGGCACCAGGAGGTCAATCAAAGGACAGATGAGACGAATGAGGAATCAGGAACTTGGAGACAATCAGGAAAATGGAACAAGGAAGCACAGAGGCAACGAGTACTCAGAACCAAACAGGGAGCCGAGAAGGCCTGTTGCAAAGGCAACACTATGGTGCGAGGCCTGAGCATTTATACCCTGAAGATTCTGACATCAGCATCCAGGTCTGTGGCCAGGTTCCCGCCACAGGCCCTTTAAAAGGTTTACTGATGTGCGTGTGCCTAGGGAGAGGTGTGGTACTGCTGGTGGCATCTCTCTGCGAACCCCGCAGAGAGGCCTGATGGATGGAGACATCCTGGCTGGAAGTCCCAGGAAATGGAGCAGGGCCAGAGGTGCTAGCAGGAGCCCAAGGTCGGAGCCGGCGACCCACTGCCTGGAAGTTGCTTAGAAAGGTGAGAGGACCGCACTGTGGGGCTTCGCAGGTGGCGAGTGAAACAGTACCTCCTCTTTTTGCCCTCCTCCTAGAGGTCAGTGTTTGCCTGGATGGGCACAATGGAAGTTCAAGAGGAGGGTCTTGTCCAAGATGTTCCGAGCAGGCTCCCAAGAATTTTCATCGGGTCCGTAACCCTCCCAGGAGAGGAGGTACTCCCATCGGTGGCCTCTATAGCGGACATTTAAGACTTCATGGACTTTATTAGTTGTATCGATTTATGTCACCAAGGTGGCTCTGGGACCTTCCGGGAAGGCCAAGACAATACTGCTGACTTGAGCAATGATACATGGAAAGTGTAATGTATACCCAAAGAAGGAGGCGTCCTGAGCTGGTATGTCACGGGTCTAATGCATTGGTTAATCAGGAATGGTCCAATAAACCTCGGAGCGAATCTCTGTGAAGGAATTCGGAGTCTAATATACTTGTTCCTTAACCGGACTTTCTGGCCAGGAAGGAATTCAGGAGTTGCGCGGCGTCGACTGTCAGCAGTCTTCTTGGCTCGGGAAGCGGTCTGACGTAGGTGGATATTTGTCTGTTCCCATAGTGTCTTAAGGGTATCTGCAGTAGCCTGTGCCACAGGAGATGGCATGGACAGAGGTATGGGTAACAGTGGTCGAGGTTGTTTTGTATAGACTATTGAGAATGGAGATTTTCCAGTAGCAGTGGCAATGTGAGAGTTGTGGCAGAACTCTGCCCAAGATAAGAGATCTGACCAGTTGTCTTATCGGTCATTAATATAAGCACATAAGAACGCTTTCAAGGAGCGGTTCTTCCGTTCAGCTTGCCCATTGACTTGGGGGTGATAGGCGGTCATGAGACTGATGTTAATACCGAATTTTCGGCAAAGAGAGGGCCAATACCTGGCGACAAATTGAAGACCTCGATCAGAGACAATATCTACTGGTAAACCATGCAGTCTGAAAATGTGATGAAAACAATCGTGACAACTTGGGTGCAGAAGGTAGGCCCCGGAAGAGGCACAATATGAGCCATTTTCGAAAAACAATCTATGGTAACCCATATCACGATATTACCCTTAGAAGGAGGCAGATCCATGATGAAGTCTGCTGACAAGTAGGTCCATTGTTCTTTGGGTGCTGAAAGCGGCTGTAAGAGTCCCCATGGTCACCCGACTGGGGGTTTTTGTTGTGCGCAAACATTACAGGATTCGACATATGCCTTTGCGTCGGAGACCAAAGTAGGTCACCATGAAAACTGCTGGAGCAGTGCCACGGTTCGCACTTGTCTTGGGTGACTGACAACCTTGGAATCGTGTGCCCAGTGGAAAACCCTTTCTCGGAGTCGTCGGGGGTTGTTCCTGTAGGAACTGCATGGGTGGCAGACAAGGAGATACAAAGCTGGGTTGATGATGTGAGCTGGCCCTTCGGGGATATCTTCGGGTTCAAATGACCGGTATAAAGCATCTGCTCAGAGGTTCTTATTGGCAGGGCGGTAGCAAAGCTCGAAATCAAATCTGTAAAAGAACAAGACCCACCGGGTCTGGCGGGCATTAAGGCGCTGTGCTTGACTTAGATGTTCTAAATTGTTATGGTCCGTGAACACCGTGAATTTATACTGTGCACCATAGAGCCAAGGGTGCCACTCTTCTAGGGGCAATTTTATGGTGAGTAGTTTGCGGTCTCCAATGCTGTAATTTCATTCTGCCGATGAAAATTTTCGAGAATAGAATGATCATGGAACTATAGTACCAGAAGCGGTTCGCTGGCTTAGGACAGCCCCAGCCCCTATGGCAGAGGTGTCTACCTCAAATTGGAATGGGAGAGTCAGATCAGGGTGGTGTAAACAGGATCCCTTTTGAAAGGCTTCTTTCAACTGACAGAAGGCAGCTATGGCTTCGGGTGGCCAATTCCGTGTGTTCTGGACCTTCCTGGTCAGGGCCGTCTGGGGGGCAGCCAGTGTGGAATAATGAGTGATAAAATGTCGATAATTGTTAAGGAACCCCAAAAAACGCTGGAGTGCTTTGAGTCCCACAGGCTGTGGCCAACCCCGCATCACCTTCTCCATAGAGAAACCATGTGGAGAAATTATATAGCCAAGGAATAGCAAACTGGACCTCTCAAACACTGTCCAGTTTTGTGAACAAATGATTTTCACAAAGACATTGCAGTACCATACATACATCGATCTGGTATGTGTCAAGATCTTTCAAAAAAATGAGGATATCATCCAAATAAACCACAACTTTGATGTATAGTAGATCTCTAAAAATTTCATTCATCATTCACTGGAGTACAGCAGATGCATTGGAAAGGCCAAAAGGCATCACTAACTATTCATAGTGACCGTCTCTAGTATTAAAGGCGGTCTTCCAGATGTCATTGGGAAGGATTCTCAGTAAATTATATGCCCCACATAAATCCAGCTTCGTAAAGATGGTAGCACCCTGAAGACGATCGAAAAGTTCTGAAATCAATGGTAAGGGATATTTAACCTTACGGGTGATAGCACTTAGACTGCGGTAGACCATGCATTGACTAAGTGACCCGTCTTTCCTGGTCACAAAAAAGAATCCTGCTCTGATGGGTGATGTAGACAGATGGACAAACCCTTTTTCCGGATTCTCTCAAATATATTTGGTCCTGGCTTTTGTCTCAGGTAGCAACAAAGGGTAGATGTGTCCATGAGGGGGCATGGTTCCTGGAAGAAGATAGATTGGACAATCGAACCGCCAAATAGGTGGGAGAAGATCGACCTTCTGTTTGGAAAATACATCCTCATAGAAATGCCAGAAGAGGTGGTAACCAAAGGAATTGTTGCTGATGGAGTCACTTTCTGAAGGCAGGACTGGTGACAGTCTACTCTACCAACTGTAGTGAAGTCCAATTGAATTGGGAAGAGTACTTCTATAGCCAAGGAAGTCCAAGCACTATGGGGTGAATAGATTTATCCAATACTAGTAGCTAAAGTTCCTCAAGATGTAAGGCCCCTCTGCGTAACTGAACAGGTCGATTGGTTAGGGAGATGCGGCCGGGAAACGGCTCTCTGTATATAGATGCAATACACAAGCAGGAAATTAACGAGCGGGTTTTTATACCCAAAAGTTGCACTAGATTTTTGAGAATAAAATAACCTCCTGCTCCGGATTCTACCAAGGTGAGGACCGAGAAGTGTAATAGGAACTGAGAGTTGAGGGACCAAAGAAGATGCACCCAAGTTCAAGACCTACCGAACTTGGGCCCTGGAGTTTTCCAGACGAATGGTGGCCTAGAGCTCCGCAATACAGACACAGGCCGGTTTGTCTTCTCCGGAGGCGCTCTTCTGGTGTCAGTCGCCCACGACCCAACTGCATGGGTTCCTCCACCTTGACAACTCTAGTGTCACTGGATGTGGAGTTCGTGATGGATGGTGAGAGGGAACAAACCCACAAGGGCCTCTTGGGCATCCGACTCTCCCGGTGATGCTCCTTTTTTTTTTTTTTTCCATACTGGGTCAGATCAAGGGTCCATCAAGCCCAGCAACCTGTTTCCAAATGTGGCCAATCCAGGCCATAAGAACCTGGCAAGTACCCAAAAATTAAGTCTATACCAGGCTACTGTTGCTAATAATAGCAGTGGCTATTCTCTAAGTCAACTTAATTAATAGCAGGTAATGGACTTCTCCTCCAAGAACTTATCCAATCCTTTTTCAAACACAGCTACACTAACTAACCACAGCTACACTAACTAACCACATCCTCTGACAACAAATTCCAGAGTTTAATTGTGTGTTGAGTGAAAAATAACTTTCTCCGATTAGTTTTAAATGTGCCACATGCTAACTTCATGGAGTGCCCCCTAGTCTTTCTATTATCCGAAAGAGTAAAAAAGCAATTCACATCTACCTATTCTAGACCTCTCATGATTTTAAACACCTCTATCATATCCCCCCCTCAGCCGTCTCTTCTCCAGGCTGAAAAGTCCTAACCTCTTTAGTCTTTCCTCATAGGGGAGCTGTTCCGTTCCCCTTATCATTTTGGTAGCCCTTCTCTGTACCTTCTCCATCACAATTATATCTTTTTTGAGATTTGGCGACCAAAATTGTACACAGTATTTAAGGTGCGGTCTCATCATGGAGCGATACAGAGGCATTATGACATTTTCCGTTTTATTCACCATTCCCTTTCTAATAATTCCCAACATTCTGTTTGCTTTTTTGATTGTCGCAGCACACTGAACTGACGATTTCAATGTGTTATCCACTATGACACCTAGATCTCTTTCTTGGGTGGTAGCTCCTAATATGGAACCTAACATTGTATAACTATAGCATGGGTTATTTTTCCCTATATGCATCACCTTGCAATTATCCACATTGAATTTCATCTGCCATTTGGATGCCCAATTTTCCAGTCTCAGAAGGACTTCCTGCAATTTATCACAATCTGCTTGTGATTTAACTACTCTCAACAATTTTGTATCATCTGCAAATTTGATTACCTCACTCATCGTATTTCTTTCCAGATCATTTATAAATATATTGAAAAGTGCGAGTCCCAATACAGATCCCTGAGGCACTCCACTGCCCACTCCCTTCCACTGAGAAAATTGTCCATTTAATCCTATCTTTGTTTCCTGTCTTGAAGACGGTGATCTATTCAGCCCATCAAGTCTATAAGGTCCTCCAAGGAGGAAGGGAGCTCTCAAGCAGCCAACTCATCTTTTAACTGTGAGGAGAGACCATCAAGGTAAATGGCTCGAAGGCAATCCTCTTGCCAAGCGAGCTCAGTATCCTAAGTCCGAAACTCTATTCTATTTATTTATTTATTTATTTATTTAACACTTTTTTATACCGACCTTCATAGTAATAACCATATCGGATCGGTTTACATTTAACAAGGGTATAACTGTAGCATAACTAAAGAAAATTAAACAAAAGAAATGAATAAGGCAAGTTACATTCAACAAGGGTAAAGAACTTGGAAGCTTATATAGCTGGAAGGAAGTAAAGGTGGTAATAATTGAGAAATACAATAGAGGATACGGGTTAAAGCTTGAGTGCTTTAACCTAGAGGTTCCCTAGTCATCGTTCATGAAGATCAAAGGCCATCTTCCAAGTAAGAGAAGGGCAACTAGTGATTGTCTGGGGAATCCCCGAAAGCTTGGTGAAAGAGCCACGTCTTGAGTTTTTTTCTGAAAGTTAAAAGGCAGGGTTCCAATCTGAGGTCTGAAGGGATATTATTCCAGATAGATGGGCCTGCGATCGAAAACGGCCGGTCTTTGGTCGAGGAGAGGCGTGTGGCTTTAGTCGGAGGAAATTTCAGAGTTCCTTTGTGAATATCTCTAGTTGGTCTGTTGGAGGAGTGTAGATTGAAGGGGAATTCAAGATCGAGTTGAAGTTGATGGTGGATGAATTTGTGAATTAAGGTGATTGATTTGTATAATATTCTAAAATTCACTGGTAACCAATGTAGGTTTCTGAGAATGGGAGAGATGTGTTCACCACGGCTGATGCTGGTCAGCAATCTCGCTGCGGCATTTTGTATCATCTGCAGTGGTTTGGTGGTAGATTTGGGGAGGCCTAGGAAGAGGGCACTGCAGTAGTCGATCTTAGCGAATAGCAACGCTTGGAGGACTGTCCTGAAGTCATAGAAAAATAGGAGTGGTTTGAGACGTTTTAGAACCTGTAGTCTGTAGAAGCAGTCTTTGGATGTGGTGTTGACCATTTTCTTTAGGTTTAGTCGATTATCTAGAATTACCCCAAGGTCTCTGACATGAGTATGGGTGATGTGGGCGTTGTGTGGGGATGGAAGGGGGAGGTTTTCTTCGTTTGAAGAGATGAGGAGGAGCTCTGTTTTTGAGGCATTGAGGACCAAGTTTAGGCTGTTGAGAAGACTGGTGATAGATAGGAGGCAGTTATTCCAATGAGAGAGAGCTTTTGAGATAGAACCTGTTATAGGGATTAGAACTGTACGTCGTCTGCATACAGATAATGAATTAGATTGAGATTGGTTAGTAATTGGCAAAGGGGGAGGAGGTAGATGTTAAAGAGGGTTGGGGATAAGGAGGATCCTTGTGGAACACCAAGAGTGGACTTCGTTAAAGGTGACTCTTTATTCTTTATTTTGACTTTAAAGGTTCTATTGCTGAGGAAGGACTTGAACCAACTGTGGGCTGATCCAGAGATACCGATATCTGTTAGGCGATCCAGAAGGATGGAATGGTTGACGGTGTCAAATGCCGCCGAGATGTCTAGCAGGACTAATAAAAAGGAGTAGCCTTTGTCTAAACCCATTATAATATGGTCTGTAAGAGAAATGAGGAGGGTTTCCGTGTTGCGTGATTTGCGGAAACCATATTGCGAAGGGTATAGTATGTTGTGATCTTCTAGATACTCTGAAAGCTGGGTGTTTACCAGTTTCTCCGTTAGTTTGGCTAAGAATGGGAGATTAGAGATGGGTCTGAAATTGGCTGGAACATTAGGGTCTAGATTGTGTTTCTTAAGGAGGGGTTTGAGAGAAGTGGTTTTTAGACTGTCTGGGTATATCCCTTGAGTTAGAAAGCAGTTTATGATACTTGTCAGAGGTCCTGAAATCGTGTCTGGGATGAGAAGCAAGAGTTTCGACGGGAGATTATCTGCTGGGTGGCTGGATGGTTTCTGTCTTTTTAGGAGGGATTCGATCTCTTTGGTAGAGATTGAGTCAAAATTGTCAACCTTGGCTCTCAAAGGGGAATGAGGATTTTTGCCTGAAGTGAGAGGAGTCGTAGTTGGAGGTAGGAGGGCAAGCGTATTTGAGATCTTCTGTTGAAAAAAAGTAGCAAGCTCATTAGCCTTGGATAGAGCTTGTTCATCTGGAATAGGCGGAGGGGTTGATTTAGTGATTTGTGTTACGTATGAGAACAATGCTTGGGCATTATATTGGAGATGATGTATTTTGTTGGAATAGAATTCCCTTTTTGTTAGTAGAATAGAAGTCCTGAGGTGATGTAGAAATCCTTTGTAAGCTGAAAGGGTAGCTGTGTTGGGGGTTTTGCGCCATCTATTTCCCTTGTGACGTAGGTCCGGTTTCATTTGTTTTAGTTCAGGTGAAAACCAGGGTTGGTTGCCTTTTTTTGAGGGATTGATTGTTTTGGAGGCAATTGGGCACAATTTGTTTGCAACTGCTTCCGTAATCTTATTCCAGGAGGAAAGGGCTGAGTCAGGATTGGATAGGTCTAGGTTAGTGAGTTCCTTGGAGAGTTGATCACTAAGGGGTAGATTTTCAAACACGGCGCGTTCGTGTACTTTTGCTGGCGC
This sequence comes from Rhinatrema bivittatum, assembly GCF_901001135.1. Lineage (NCBI taxonomy): Eukaryota > Metazoa > Chordata > Amphibia > Gymnophiona > Rhinatrematidae > Rhinatrema > Rhinatrema bivittatum. Next base: position 633,235,005 of record NC_042616.1, read on the forward strand.
ATCAGGCGCAAGCAAAAGTACGCGGGATTTTAGTAGATATGCGCGTAATCGCGCGTATCCGCTAAAATCCTGGATCGGCGCGCGCAAGGCTATCGATTACGTATAGCCGGCATGCGCCGAGCCGCGCAGCCTACCCCCGTTCCCTCCGAGGCCGCTCCGAAATCGGAGCGGCCTCGGAGGGAACTTTCTTTTGCCCTCCCCTCACCTTCCCCTCCCTTCCCCTACCTAACCCACCCGCCCGGCCCTGTCTAAACCCCCCCCTTACCTTTGTCGGGGGATTTACGCCTCCCGGACCACGCCTCCCGAACCACGCCCCGAAAACGCCGCGTGGTTCGGGCCCACCCCCGACATGCCCACGACACGCCCCCCTCAGAAAACCCCGGGACTTATGCGAGTCCCGGGGCTCTGCGCGCGCCGGTAGGCCTATGTAAAATAGGCTCACCGGTGCGCAGGGCCCTGCTCGCCTAAATCCACCCGGATTTGGGCGGATTTGGGCGGATTTAGGCGAGCAGGGCTCTTAAAATCCGCCCCTAAGTATATCGGATGGGCATGATTTCCTGAATTGAATGTTAGAAAGGTGAGGTGAGGTGTGTGTCTGTTTGTATGTGGAGAAGGAGGATTCTATCAGAAAATGATCTGACCAGGGGATTGGGGTACAAGAGGGTTCTATTATTGCCGAGAAGGTAATTCTATAATCAAAGAGACTTTGTTGTCCCTGTCGAAGGTGAAATAGACTGGTGCTTGCTACAGCATGCTGCCCTGGATCATCAAAGGTCCATTTGAAGGCAGCCACAAATTGAACCAGCTCCCTCAACAGGGAGTCTGAGCATTCCCACAGGGGAGAAGCCCAGGCAGGAGCTTTCCCTTCAAGGTGAGTCAAAATAAAAGTGACTTTTGTAAAATCATCCTGGAAGATGGAGGGTTGCAGAGCAAATTGCATATAGCACTGGTTTATAAACCCTCTGTAGAGCTTGGAGTCACCCTTGAAGCGTGGAGGTGCTGGGAGAACCAACAAGGCTCGTGGCGAAATGGAGGTGGCTGTGGAGGAGGAGGAAGAGCCAGATTAATAAGGAAGGCATTGACCCGAAGGTGAAGATGGTTCAAGAAGGAGGCCAGTGCCTCAAGGAATTGCTGCTGTTCTTGCACCTTGGAAGCCAAGCCTGGAATGGCCTGGAGAGCATTCTGCTCCACCGAATCCATTCCCTTTGCAATCTGTTGCGCTGGAGGTGGATTCTTGGGCTGAGGTGGGGTTGATGCAACCCGCAGGCAAGGGCCTACAGGTCCCCAGCATCAGCAGGTGGAGTGGGCTGAAGCTAGAGGCCACTGTAGCTTCACCTATACCAGCCCACATTTCCCTCGTGTTGAGCCTTTGGGTGCTGGGGCCAGCAGGACTTAGACAGGCCTCGAGATTGGACGTCAAAGGTAGGTAGTTCAGCCCAGAGATAGCAACCAGCAGGTGGCATAGTTTTATCCTAGACTGGTCCCAGTACAGGAACCCAAGCACCAAGGAATGAGGATTGACTGAAGGTGCTTGAGCAAAGAAAGGCCGGAGCCTTAGGAGTCCACGTTCAGAGACAGAGGCATCACAGTCAAACTTGAATGAGAGCTGGTGGCAATTAGAAGGTGTAGCAAGCAACGTAAACTCTGGACAGAAAGGAGTCTATAGCATGGTCATCCACAGCAATGGTCAGGGCACGGAGAAGGCAGGCATGGTCAGGCGAAGCAATGGTTAAGGCACGGAGGAGGCAGGCATGGTCAGGCGTACCAATGCTCAAGGCACAGAGAAGGCAGGTGAGGTCGGACGTAGTGGAGATCAGGCTTGGAGAAGGCAGGCAAGGTTGGACGTAGCAGAGGTTAGGCTTGGAGAAGGGAGGCAAGGTCGGACGTAGCAAAGGTTGGCACCAGGAAGTCAGACCTAGAAGATGTGGTAGGCCTGATTGACAAACTGAAGAGTAGTAAATCACCTGGACCAGATGGTATACACCCCAGAGTTCTGAAGGAAGTAAAAAATGAAATTTCAGAACTATTAGAAAAAATGTGTAACCTATCATTAAAATCATCCATTGTACCTGAAGACTGGAGGATAGCAAATGTAACCCCAATATTTAAAAAGGGCTCCAGGGGCTATCCGGGAAACTACAGACCGGTTAGCCTGACTTCAGTGCCAGGAAAAATAGTGGAAAGTGTTCTAAACATCAAAATCACAGAAAGACATGGTTTAATGGAACAAAGTCAGCATGGCTTTACCCAGGGCAAGTCTTGCCTCACAAATCTGCTTCATTTTTTGAAGGAGTTAATAAACACGTGGATAAAGGAAGGCGTTTGACAAATTTCCTCATGAGAGGCTTCTAGGAAAAGTAAAAAGTCATGGGATAGGTGATGATATCCTTTCGTGGATTGCAAACTGGCTAAAAGACAGGAAACAGAGAGTAGGATTAAATGGATAATTTTCTCAGTAGAAGAGAGTGGACAGTGGAGTGCCTCAGGGATCTGTATTGGGACCCTTACTTTTCAATATATTTATAAATGATCTGGAAAGAAATATGACGAGTGAGATAATCAAATTTGCATATGACACAAAATTGTTCAGAGTAGTTAAATCACAAGCAGATTTTGATAAATTGGAAGAAGACCTTGTGAGACTGGAAAATTGGGCATCAAAATGGCAGATGAAATTTAATGTGGATAAGTGCAAGGTGATGCTTAAAGGGAAAAATAACCCATGCTATAATTACACAATGTTGGGTTCCATATTAGGTGCTACAACCCAAGAAAGAGATCTAGGCATCATAGTGGATAACACATTGAAATCGTCGGTTCAGTGTGCTGCGGCAGTCAAAAAAGCAAACAGAATGTTGGGAATTATTAGAAAGGGAATGGTGAATAAAACGGAAAATGTCATAATGCCTCTGTATCGCTCCATGGTGAGACCGCACCTTGAATACTGTGTACAATTCTGGTGCCGCATCTCAAAAAATACATAGTTGCGATGGAGAAGGTACAGAGAAGGGCTACCAAAATGATAAGGGGAATGAAACAGATCCCCATGAGGAAAGACTAAAGAGGTTAGGACTTTTCAGCTTGGAGAAGATACGGCTGAGGGGGGATATGATAGAGATGTTTAAAATTATGAGAGGTCTAGAACGGGTAGATGTGAATCGGTTATTTACTCTTTCGGATAGTAGAAAGACTAGAGGGCACTCCATGAAGTTAGCATTGGGCACATTTAAAACTAATCGGAGAAAGTTATTTTTTACTCAATGCACAATTAAACTCTGGAATTTGTTGTCAGAGGATGTGGTCAGTGCAGTTAGTATAGCAGTGTTTAAAAAAGGATTGGATAAGTTCTTGGAGGAGAAGTCCATTACCTGCTATTAAGTTCATTTAGAGAATAGCCACTGCCATTAGCAATGGTAACATGGAATAGACTTAGTTTTTGGGTACTTGCCAGGTTCTTATGACCTGGATTGGCCACTGTTGGAAACAGGATGCTGGGCTTGATGGACCCTTGGTCTGACCCAGTATGGCATTTTCTTATGTTCTTATGTTCTTATGAACGAGGACTCAAGAACTTGGAGACAATCAGGAACACGGAACAAGGAAGCACGGAGGCAACGAGTTCTTAGAACCAAACAGGGAACCAAGGAGACCTGTTGCAAAGGCAACGCTATGGTGAAAGGCCTGAGCATTTATACGCTGAAGGTTCTAACATCAGCATATGGGTCCGCGACCAGGTTTACTGATGCACGTGCGTCTAGGGAGGGGCGCGGTGCTGCTGGCAGCATCTCTCCGTGAACCCCGCGAAAAGGCCCAACGAATGGAGGCATCCTGGCTGGAAGTCCTCGGAAGTGGAGCAGGGCCGGAGGCGCTGGCGAGAGCCCGAGGTCGGAGCCTGAGCCAGAAGCCAGAAGAGATGGGGAGCTGGAGCCTGGAAGTTGCTTAGAATGGTGAGAGGGCCACACCGCGGGGCTGCCGTGGGCGGCAAACATAACAAAAAGACAGCAGACAAAGAGAAAAGTAAACACAGGGGAAAGAACAAAAAGACAAAATCATCCATTCTGGTAATTGAATTCTATAAATGTTCCTTTCTCCTTACTCCTCTCTCCACAACAACTGACAAATCTTGAAAGGGGCAGGTGCAAAAGGCTGGGTTTTATTGTTCAAGAAAATAACATGTGTTGAAATAAAATACTGCACAGTGCTGTATTTTAATACCACATGGTGAGATATTTTGCCATTTTCTTAAGCATGCCCCCTTCTTTGATGTGTGTTATTATCCTCAAATAACATGATACTGGCTCTGCTTAAATGCATCTAAGCAAATGTAACCCATGGAGAGGTGCATTTGAAAACTCTCATTACTGGTAATTCAAGAACTAGAAACTAAAACAGATAAGCGATTTGATGTTTTAAAATTTTAAATGAAGGTTGTTTCTCAAGCACTGAATATATTGTTGGAAAAAAATTATAGTTAGTCTTTCTTACTTTCTCTGTACATTTAAATAAAGTTCCATTAGTTTGTTGTGAGATCAGTAGAACAGCCAATTCATGCAATATTAAATACCAAACATTTTCTATTTACTATGCTACAATAATGCAGCATTGTGTGTTGAAGGATGATTTTAGCATTCAATGTTCATTTTCATTTGTTATTGGGAATGTACAGTACATTTCTGCATTACCAATGAAATGGCAAAAAAAAAAAAAAAAAATAAGGTGAAACGCACACCAAAAATTAACAAGCAAATATTTGCAAATTATCTCACTGATTTGCAGAGGGATAAAGGCAGATTGTAACTAACAACATGACCTGCATTAAACCACAAAGTTAACTTCACCTTAAAAGGTGTAGTTAACTTGCACTGAGAAAACTAGCAGGCAAATGTGCCTGCCAATGCTCTCATATTCCCTCAATGATGCCTTAAAGGGGCAAGAAAGCCCAAGATAGAAATCAGACCCCCCACTATTCCAAATTTTCCTCCCAATAGAGAACATAATCCATGAAACACCCCTCCCCCCCAGGATACCACCTTCAGAATACTTGCAGGGTTCAGGGTGGGATCCAGGTTTAGCTGCTTAGGCTGAGTCAGCCATGGGCTTCTTTTGTATGGGCTGAAGGGTAACCAGAAATCAGGAGTTGTACTTGAGTGGACAGAGGCCTGGACCTGGAACTTACAAGTAACAGGAGCAGATGCAAAAATTCATAGTCATAGCTTGCAGTGAAGTTGGTCCCATGACTGGAGTAGAAGCTGGAAGTGAACCAGAGCTTCAGGCCTGGAATTAGAATTACCAAGGATATTGCAAAGCTGGAGCAGGATCTGGACATGAACCAGAACTGTAGGCCTGAAAATGGAATCAGCAAGCAGGTAGCAAGTGGGTTCATTGGACTTCAATTTGCTGTGATCAGCTTCCTGTTTCACAGCAGCCCTCTTTGACTGAACTCAAGGCAATCTCTTATATCTTGGAATGTGACCTTGAGGGCTATCTAACACAGTCTTTTTCTAATACAGTCTTTCTTTTTTTTTTTTTGTGGTTAGGATTCCCATTCTTAACTTCAGGCTGACCCCAGTTCAAACCCACATTGGGTTCTTGCTATGAAATCTCCCCAACATCTCCTGGCTCAAACCCTTCCCTGCCCAAAATGCTGGAACTCCCAAGCCCCCTCCTCCCAATCTCCATTATTAACAGGCGCCCTCAGGTACTACTGGGTCAGGAATGATCCCCAGTTGCTCCTGCTTCACAGGTGCCAACATTCAAAATGGTGCCCAGCTAACACAAGATCCTTCTTTGACCCTCATGTGTGGGGCAAAAGGGAGCCTGAGGTCAACTGGCACCATCTTAGATGATGCTATTGGTGAAGCAGGAGCAACTAAGGATCATTCATTCCTCATTTCCACCTGGGAGCTCAAAATTACCTGGATGTGGTACTTAATTGCTTTCTAATTTTAGGAAATGCAAAGTATCAAACTCAGATTGAACTAAATTGAAACTGAAATTGCCCTTTTTGGCATGTCATCTCCTTTTTTACATTGTTTATTTTTAATAAGCACACATTTGAAATATTTTAATGTAGTCTTATTTCTGGCACATATTTTTATACAAATGTATATCTTCTTCTCATAGATTATTTAATCCAAAAAGTTAAAGATAGGATTTTCAAGCAATCAAGAAAACAATCCAGAGCATTACTTTGCTTCAACGGTTCAGATATTTGCATGCTTCTCTTTTGGGGAACCTGGAGTAATCTGGAGGTATTTCATAAGGTTTAGTGTGTTCTGAAGTGTTTGTAAAGGACAGGGTATTGTTGAGGATAGTGAGGGAGCAATCTTGAAAGTAGCAAGTCATCAAACCATGGGGTAGGCAGTAAGGAGTTAACAGGAAAATTGTACTTTAGTATTTCCCACCAGACTGGGAGAAGGACGTTATGGTTGCCTGCACTCAGCAAGCAGGAAGGAGAGAGCAAAACACATGTTCATCCTTTCTCTGTCAAGCAGAGAAACAAGTAGGGAGCTGACCAACATTTCAGCACTATTGCTCAGAGCTCCGTCTCTCGTCGCTGCCTGGGAATCTCTCCAGTTCTCATCCTAATGCAGTCGTCAGGTACTACTGTCTGCAAAAGAATATTCTCAGAGAAGCTAAGATGTCAATATCAAGGTAAGGGAGAAACAGGGGCGCTAGAAGGTTACCAAGGAGCAAAAGGTTACATTATTATGCAGAGAGATAATAGGAAGGAATGGATGTGATAATATAGTTAATTGTTTTTTTCTGAAAAAAAAAATGTTTGCTAAGGACTGTGCTGTGATGCAAACTGATGCATTTCTCATAAGAACTTCTTGCCATTTGCAAAGTATATTTGTGTTGATCTTTTCCCATAATATGAAATTTAAATACAAATAATCAGGAGCAATAATTGCAAGAAAATAAACTAGTTTACAAAATAAGTATTTTAAAGGTAGTCTGATCTTTCTATCTTTCTATCTTAAAACAGTGGAAGCAAATTAGGTGCTAAAATATCTTAGATAGTAAAACGGTCATGTGCCTAAAAGTCTGGTTCATAATGAGATTCCTACATCTGAAATGAAGAAATACTGATTAATGGAAGAAGAAAAAAGCAAGTGTTGTACCTGTTAGTAAAATGAAAAGGGAAAGGGAAAATATTTATAGGGAAACAAGGAAGACTGACACAAAAACTTGAATTATTTCTCCAAGGACACTTTGGGCAAAGAATATATTTGCCATTGTGGAAAATGTATGTTTCTGCATGGGATATAGTTGGGTTTTTTTTCAGATTCTCAGACTAACATTTGCAAATCAATTGCTGGATATGTAACTTACTTGAAGCTCTTTATTGCAAGAGTGCATTTTTATGGCAATGTTTCCTGGCAGTTGAAAGTGAGAGGCACCTACATTTAAAACAGACTACAAATATGAATGGGGAATGAGAAATTATACTGCAAATATTAGTCAAAGATTAAGTATGGTCTAACTTGTTTTTAAAATGAGTTTAATTATTTGTGTTTTATAATTTTCTATGATAGGCATCTAGTTTAGTATGTAGGACAGACATATTTTGACATATTGCATTTTCTTGTACTGTTTGGGAATTTTTGTATAGAAAGCTATTTATCTTAAACAAATATCAACCAAAGAATGAAAATATTATAATGTTTAAATGCTGTACATCAAACCATGTAAACTATCCCATGTCTGTATTTTCTTTTTGATTTTAAAATTGTTAAACAAAAAATTGGGAACACACAGGTAAGTAAATATGAAGCTTCTCTAGCATGGCTGTATGCTAAAAACTGATTTATACAAAATATGTTATGTCTGCTTACCATAATATTTAAACTACTATAAATCTATGATAACTACAAAAAGATGCATCTAATAAAAAGACTGCTGTGTAAAAATCAGAATTCCTTAGAAAACAAAAGATCACTCAGGAAGAGCAATACAGCAGTCAAATAATATCTGAAAGTAAAAAAGTTAACATGGATTTCTTTTCTTATTTCTTTTTAGGATGAATAACAACACTTTGAATTCTGAAACTGCCAATTCATCATGTGTACATATTGATATGAACTGCAATACCAAAGGTTTTGAGGGGATCAATGGATCAAATCCACAAATAATTCCAAACTTTTACTTAGCAGTACCTGTCATCTACTCAGTGATCTGTGTTGTGGGGCTGACTGGAAATACAGCTGTCATCTATGTCATCCTCAAAGCTCCCAACATGAAGACTGTCACCAACATGTTCATCCTCAATCTGGCAATTGCTGATGAACTTTTTACTTTGGTGCTACCCATCAACATTGCTGATTACCTACTCTTGCAGTGGCCCTTTGGAGAGTTCATGTGTAAACTTATCATCTCTATTGACCAATACAATACCTTCTCTAGCATCTACTTTTTAACTGTGATGAGTATTGATAGATATCTCGTTGTGGTAGCAACAGTGAAATCCACAAAAATGCTTTACCGTACATATAGAGCAGCTAAAATTTTGAGTCTATGTGTGTGGATTTTTGTCACTGTGATCATATTGCCTTTCACAGTTTTTGCCAAGATCCATGAAGAGAATGGCAGACTTCAGTGTGTCTTTGTTTTTCCCCAACCAGAAAGTATGTGGTGGCAAATAAGTAGAATATATACTCTGATTATGGGCTTCACCATCCCTGTCTCCACTATTTGCATTTTGTATTCCATGATGCTTTATAAACTGAGACACATGCGCCTAAACACCAATGCCAAAGCCTTGGACAAGGCAAAGAAGAAAGTGACATTCATGGTCCTGATTATCCTAGCAGTATGCCTATTCTGCTGGACCCCCTATCATCTCAGCACAGTGGTAGCTCTAACCACAGATATCCCTCAAACACCTCTAATCATTGGCATCTCCTTTTTCATTACCAGCCTGAGCTATGCGAACAGTTGTCTCAATCCATTCCTATACGCATTTTTAGATGATAATTTTAGAAAAAGCTTTCGAAAACTGGCAAAGTGTGGGGCTTCTCAATGACTATGGAATAACAAAACATGTTTCATACATATATATATATATATGTTATGATTGTGAAAGTGCACTCATAGGTGATATGTGGTTGAATTTTGAATAGACTTGGAATAGCTGCACTAATGCTTTAAATGAAAAACTGCATAATATACTAATGTAATAACACAGGAAAACAAATGATTAAAACATAATGGGACTAAGAGGCTTGCTTAATAAACACTGCAAATTTCATAAGTTTCTCTTGCACTACTGCCATTCAATATCAATTAGTATTCAAAAACATTTCATGGGATTGTAAAAAAGCAAAATAAAAATCATTCATTCTAAAATGTATGTGTTTTTAAAGTTAGATTAATTTCTTGGTTGTTGTTTAATTATGATTTGCAAATCCCTGCAAAAAGATATATTTACTTATTTTCAGTTGGATTATTTTTAAATGAAAAGAAGCATGAGGTATATAACTGCAGCATGGCCTTCCCAATATAGACTTCAGTAATGCCTATTGTGTTATTTGATTTCATTTTAATTAATGATTAGGTTTAATGTTGAAATTCTGCTTTAAATTATGAAAGGATTAGTGATGCATGCAATTTGCATTTACTGTATCTATTCATTGAAGCATTTCTTAAAAGGTATCTAATGGAAGAACATTTCTCCTGAAGAGTAATCAAAAATCTAAGATTAAACAGAAACTAAAGCAATGCTGGTTCACTTTTTCTTATCAGTCCGTACCTTTGCTAGAACCTTCATTAAATAAAAATCTTATCATTGAAATGGAAGAGGCAAAAGATTAGAGGGTGAACATTTAGTCATAGATATACATTTTGCTTACAATATTATTAGTACCAAATGTACCTCACGCAAAGCAATAGGATTCTAGATCGAATCAGAAAATTGTTTTTTATTTTTTTGCAGCAAGAAAGATGTATTAAGCTTTACTTTCCTTAGAAGTTAGCAGCATTTGTTTTGGTGGATTCCGATTACTGCATGTATCATAAGTACATTCAACCTTGGAGAAATGTTCATGTGGGCCAGAACCAGAAAAACATTATCACAACACAGAGGAAGAACATTTAAATCTAGGGAGCCAGAATATCTTTGAACATAGAATCATGTATGAATGTTTGGTGCCCCCTGCTGTCTGAAATCTCACTCTCAGGCTAGCTTTCTATTTTGAGTGTAAATCCAATTGCTATGGAAACAGATAATGGGACCAAGTACAATTTTTCTCTTGTAATTACTATGGCTTTGATTACAAAACACTATTTTTTGTTTAATTCATTCAATGTCAGATTATTTGACTTTCAAAACACCTAAGGTGCAGAGCCTATGTGACAGAGTACCTAAGACCTAATCAAATAAATAAAGAAAAATTATTTTCTTTACCTATAGGATATACTGCAAGATCTTTCTCAAGACATACTGAAAAAGTTCTAAATGTGACATTCTATGAATAGAACGTATATATCTGCACCAATGTAACAGTTTCCTCCCTATGGACTTATTTCACCCTAATTATTCTAAAATAGGATGTGGTTATATTGTATTCCTGATGTTGGCGATGTCAGGAGAGTAATTTCATTTCCATAATAAAGCTGACAATGTATTATTCAATTTAGAGTGAAAAATTCCACTTAAGAGGATTTGTATGGGTTTCTTGAGATGAAGAGTTTCTCTGAAATGCATTTTTTTAAACATAGGATTTCTTTTTTTTTTTTTTTTTTTTAATGAACAGCATTGTGCTAGAAATGTGTCCAAGTCCTAAATCAGAATTTTTTCCATTATCATAGAATAGGGAAAAGTCATTTTTGAATGATGCCTTAAATATTAAATCATACAATTAATTGGTAACATTTTCTAGTGTGTTTTATTACTAATCTGGTATGCTGTGGGACAAGTCATCAAGTCACCACCACCTCATGCATCCAGTCTGCATATTGGAAAGCCCTCCCTCTTTCCATCAGTGACTCATTTATTAATTTCTCTTGCTCTATTTTTTCCCTAACTTCTTCTATCATTCCATTCTTTCTCCTCCTCTTTCCGTCTTCCCTCACCAAATCCCTCTTTGCCTCAATGACTCCCTCCTTCTCCGATTCCTGGTTCTCCTTTCTTTCCTCATCCATGCCTTCCTTTCCTCACTGATTCTCACCTTCCTCCCTCTCGCGTACATTTTCCTCCTCCCCAATTCTGAGCCGAGCACTATTTCCATTCTTCCAACCACAGCATTCTCCCCCTATCTTTACTGAGTGGAGGCAGGAGAGTAGGGGTAAGAGGGTATGGGGAGAGATGGCGGGGGACAGTGGGTGCAGCATGGGGAGTGTGTATGTGTGTGTGTCTGAGATTGTGGGGAGTGTGTGTGTGTGTGTTATGGGAGGTAGGATTGTGAGTTGATTTTGAGGTGACAAGGAGGGGGGTGCAAGGACTGTGTGTGTGTGTGTGTGTGTGTGTGTGGGGGGGGGGGGTGATAGAAGGTCCTATGCTCTCTTGTACCATCTAGTCCCCCATGATCTTTCCCCATCACTCTTCTCTTTCCTTTCTCCTTTCTTCAAAGCCAGTGCCACCCTCTCCACTCACCACTGTAGTGCTCTCCCCCTCTCTCCTCCAATCCAATGGTTTTCCTCTTTCTCCCTTCCTCCTCTCACTAATCCCACCCTTTCTGTGCAGAGGGAATGTCCAGACTCTGTGTGTGGAGGATCACGCGTGAGGGAGGACTGTGTGTGTATATGAGGGCAGGGATGAGAAAGGAGAGGAATTAGTAATGACTGTGCTTGTGTTGGGGTGAGTGAGTGTGCGTGGAGAGTTAGGGCTGTGTATATGTATGTGAGGGCAATAAGTGAGGGGGGAGGAGGTAGGTGGTGTGATAGGAGATCCTATACTATTTCACACTCCCTCCAATTCTTTCCCAATGCCTCTCCCAGCCATTTCTTCCTCCCCTCCACATTTCCCCCTCTCCCAAGGGTGTCCAGCTATCACTAAACTCTATCCCTCCTTTCTCTGACCCTCCAGGTGCTCTCCTTCCTTCCCCGTATGCCAGATTACAGAGTTCTCTCACCTTTCCTCAGTCAGCATACTCTCACTTCCACCTTTCTTACTTCTGCCACCTACTGTATTTAGCACTGTACTGCCACTCCATTGCTGTTACCTGTTTCCTGCAGATATACAGGCTGGTGTTTCTGCATTCTTCCAGTCCACACAAGCCATGCTTGTCCTCCTGCCCATCCAGTTACAGTTACCACCATTGCTGTTCCTTCTGCCAGACAAATTCATTTCTCCTCTTCCTTCCAGCGTACATGGCAGATCGCAGGTTTCTTCCAGTTCATTTTGGGGCTGGTTGTCACTGCACATGTACAGATGGAGGACAGACACCTATATATATATATATAAATCCCTTTTCTCTGAAGTGACATATTCTCCAAAGGACTGAGAAAAGATAATGTATACTGGATCTGTCTTCACTATTTTTTTTCTCCTCTTTTATCCCCCAATGTGTGGGTCCTTTCTGTGGGAAAAAGTTCATACTCATGGCCCAGGCAGTGGGGTGCTTTTCTCGAAACGTGTGTAATTCCCTCTGTAGTCTGTGATGCTGTATTGCTACAGCGATAAATTCACTGGACAAAGGTTAACTGGAACGGGTCTCTGAAACAAAGCACAAACAAACACTGAGTCTATTCTTCTGATTTAGTGTGATTTCTTTTTTCTTGGACCCTTACCTTAAAAGGTAGTAAGATCTTCTCCCTGCTCCTCTTTTGGTACAGGCTTTGCAGGATTGTAGTGGTCAGGGCTGGTTTTTTTTTTTTTTTATAGAGTCACCATTCAGTAGAATGCAGGTAATGGCATGGGCCTCTGCTCCCCGCTCCTCAGATGGTATACCATGCCATGCTTGTAGATTTTTTTCCAAGCTTCATATCAGCCACTTTGCAATCAAGGGCCTTTCTGTAATTAGGGTGTTCCTCATTTATGTGACTAAGGACCTGATTCACTAAGGGTTTCTCCCATAGACACAAAATGGGAAAAAAGCCTTAATGAATCTGGCCCTAACTTTACTATCTGGACAGAGTTTAAATAAAGACCTCAAAATGTCTAAAGTTATTACTATAGGTTGTTTCAAAGGCTGATGAGAAATATTCCCAAGCCTGGGGGGGGGGGGGGGGGGAAGAGATAGAAATTAACTTTACCCCTATAGTCAAAGGATTCTCCCCATCCCCAATAGAAGAGGTAGTAGAGAATAGGGATGTGCAATCATTTTTCCCAAATTAGGCAATGTCAATGAAATTGCCTAATTCGGAATGGTTTGGGAGAACCGAAAAGCGATTTATTTTTTCTGAAATTTTGTAAAAAATTCAATTTTGAGTTAGTGTGCACTAACCCGAAAATCTGGGGCCCCTGAAAAAAAAAACCCCCGAACCATGGGAAAAACGAAATTTCCACGGGGGGGGGGCCTGAAACGAAGCCCGACACGAAATTTTTACCCGAAGCACATCTCTAGTAGATAACAACTAGTTGACCAATCCCACTGGTACAACTATATGGCGATAATAGTCCTAATTGTCAGGACAGATTTAGGATTTTGCCAGCCCCAAAGCACTTTGGGTGCGTTTACTCCATCACATCCTGTAAGGGTCTGTTTCAGGGTAGCAGAAGACTTTTCTCTGCTGAATGAGTTTCAACAGACATGGAATGCAGCAAATCTTAACCAGCCTGCTGCCCCTAAAAGTTTACCACACCAGGCATAGGTATAATGAGTGCCAACTGACTTGTGGAGGAATATACCCCATGGGACTTAAGAGAGATGGCCATCTCATCTTGAATGGAGCTATCTGCTCCTAGTTCACCAGAAGTATCCATCATAACTTGTGAATGGAACCAAATGTGGTATAGTCACCTGAGAAGTTAAGGCTATAGTTCTTGGCTCAGATAAGAGAGAGTAGGAGCCTATATGAGCACCAGTGATCATCAGGGCGTATGTTTTGATATAGTAAACAGCATACAGAGAAAACAACAAAGACCCGAGTTTTGAATTCACAAATACAGACTTTATCAAAATGGGAATGTTCTTAGAGAAGGAACTTGTTGCAATAGAGGTGGACCCTTGGCCTGGTGCAGGATTGATACAGCCCTCTGGTTGGACCCAGAGAGCGCCTGCCACCAGGAGGTGGAGCACAGGAGGAGACAGAGGCTAGCTGGAGCTTTACTAATAACAGTCCGGGGTTTCCGCAGGTTGAGCCCTTGGATACCCGGACTTAGGTGGGCCTCTGGTGTTCTCCCGGAGTGATAGCGAAGAGGTGTGCCCCCCACAAGCAAGGGTGCATGGCAGATGCAAAGTGGATGTGTTAGACTAGAACCAGAAGCTCCGGAGGCCTCAGGGAGGCAACAGTTCAAGGAGGCCCACCAGGCTGGACAGGCGGCGCAGGTACTTCTAGCTGAGTGGAAGCTGCGGTTGAATTCCAGGCAGGTAGACTCAATGGTAACAGGAGACCAGAAGAGAGTGTCAGAGTGTAGCACAAGGTTCAATGCCAGTGTATCAGTCCAGGAGAGGTCAGCCAAAGCAAGGCTCAAAACCAGAGTATCAGTCCGAGTGTAGTCAAGGCAAGTGAGGGTCAGTTCCAGGCGGCAGACAGTAGAATGGTCAGGCAGGCAAAGGTCAGTTCCAGGCAGCAGGCAGTAGAATGGTCAGGCAGGCAAAGGTCAGTACCAAGAGTCAGTCTGGATAGGTACTACCTGGGAAGGATACAGGAACACACGGAAGCTGGAACAGGAGATGCTGGAACAGGGGATGCTGGAACAGGAGACACTGGAACACGAAGGCAAACTAACTACATCAATGGTGTCGACCTGATTGCCAAGGTGAAGATCAGTAGTTTGAGCCCTACTTATATACAGGGCTCAGGTGATGTCATCAGGGTGCATTATGGATGAGTTTCCCGCGCTTATCCCTTTAAACGTCTGGGAGTTCTGTGCAAGCGTGCTGGGGGGGGGGGGGCGACGCCATGGAGGATACCGAGCCCCAATGTGAGGGGTGCTGAGGAAGAAGGCCTCAATGGGCCTGGAGATGCCCAGGGGGGCCGTGGATGAGCAGCCCTGGTGGAGGATGCGAGTGAAGAGCTGGTATATGGGCACAGCAGGTGAGCAGGTCCAGTCGCAGCACCAACACGGCTGGAAAGCACAACAGAACTAGAATAAGGAGAAAATGGGTGAGGTGGAACAACAGTGGGCTAAATTGAAAGAAGCTATTACAAAGGCAACAAATTTATATGTTAGAAAAGTAAACAAAAGTAAGAAGAAAATGAAAACAATCTGGTTCTCAAAGGAAGTGGCTGAAAAAATAAAGGCAAAATGAACAGCATTCAAGAAGTATAAAGGATCCCAAAAAGAAAAACAATGCCTGGTGAAACTGAGGGAGACTAAGAAAGAAATCAAAAAAGCAAATGGTCAAGCAAAAGAATAGGGGTGTGCATTCGTTTGCAACGTATTGGCAATCCCCAACGTATAGGGCCATATTCGTTGTATTCGTTGCATCGTGAAACGTATCCCGATTTCCCATGAATACAACGAATCTTCACCAAATTATTTGGCTGTCTAAAGGAGCGAATTTAAACAAAACCCTTACCCTCCTGACCCCCCCCCAAGACTTGCCAAAAGTCCCTGGTGGTCCAGCAGGGGTCCGGGAGCGATCTCCTGCACTCGGGCCATTGGCTGCCAGTAATCAAAATGGCACCGATAGCCTTTGCCCTTACTATGTCACAGGGGCTACCAGTGCCATTGGTCAGCCCCTGTCACATGGTAGGAGCACAAGATGGTGCCAGCCATCCATTGCTCCTACCATGTGACAGGGGCAGACCAATGGCACTGGTAGCCCCTGTGACATAGTAAGGACAAAGGCTATCGGTGCCATTTTGAATACCGGCAGCCGACGGCATGAGTGCAGTAGATGGCTCCCGGACCCCTGCTGGACCACCAGGGAGTTTTGGCAAGTCTTAGCCGGGAAATGAATAAGAATGGAACACATGAACGGATCAGGGGCCCCCCTTGCCGAATGCAACGTATCTGCCCCCCGACGAATACGAATACCGAATGTAACGTATGCAGTCCCTCTGCACATCCCTACAAAAGAAAGGATTGCCAAAGAGGTAAAGTGAGGTGACAAAACATTTTTCAGACATATCTGGGAAAGAAGGAAGGCCCAAAGTGGTATAGTGAAAGGTGACAAGGAACAATGTGTGGAGAGAAATGAAGAAATGGCAGATATATTAAACAAATACTTCAGTTCGGTGTTCACTAAAGATGACTCTGGAGAAGGACTGTTGTTCGTAGACAAGATCATAGATGGGTATGGGGTAGATGAAACACCATTTACGGAACAGAATTTATGGGAAGAGTTAGGCAAACTGAAAGTGGAAAAGGCCATGGGGCCAGATGAGGTACATCCTAGGATACTGAGGGAGCTCAAAGATGTGCTGGTGGGTCCGCTGCATGATCTGTTCAATAGATCCCTGGAAACAGGAGTGGTGCCGAGTGATTGGAGAAGTGTGGTGGTGGTCCCGCTTCAGAAGAGTGGTAGCAAAGAGGAGGCTGGAAACTACAGGCCAGTTAGCCTCAATTCAGTGGTAGGAAAATTAATGGAGATGCTGCTGAAGGAAAGGATAGTGAACTATCTACAATCTGGTGGGTTGCTAGACCCAAGGCAGCATGGATTCACCAGACAAATCTGATTGTATTTATTGATTGGGTGACTAGAGAATTGGATTGAGGAAGAGCACACAATTTAATCTACTTGGATTTCAGCAAAGCTTTTGATATGGTCCTGCATAGGAGGCTGGTGAATAAAATGAAAAGCTTGGGAATGAGTGCCAAGGTGGTGGTATGCATTATAAACTCGTTGACTAATAGGAGACAGTGTGTAATGGTAAATGGAACCTACTCTGAAGAGAGAGCCGTGTTAAGTGGAGTGCCACAGAGATCGGGATTGGGACAAGTTCTGTTCAGTATTTTTGTGAGCAACAATGCCAAAGGGATAGAAGGTAAAGTTTATTTATTTGCAGATGATACTAAAATCTGCAAGAAACTGGACATGCCTGAAGGAGTTGAGAGAATGAAAAGGGATTTAAGAATTAGAGATGTGAATCGTGTGCCAGATCGTCTTAACTATCAGATTCGGCTGTGGGGGGGGGGGGGGGAATCTGATCATTAAGATATGTGAATTGGAATCTTTAAAGATGGCGCCGGCCATCCAGTGCTCCTACCATGTGACAGGGGCCGGCCAATGGCACGGATACCCTGTCACATGGTAAGGGCAAAGGGGCATCCGCGCTATTTTATTTTAGAACAGCTGATGCCTGGGAATGGGAAATCTATCCCCGAGGCCCCCCTGGATCTCTCCTCTCCCTGAGGCCCCCCTGGATCTCTCCCCGAGGCCCCCCTGGACCACCAGGTAATTTTAGAAGGTTTTGGGGGGGTCGGGAGGAGGGGTCGATTTAAAGGGTCGG
The DNA here is from genome assembly GCF_901001135.1 of Rhinatrema bivittatum. Classification (NCBI taxonomy): domain Eukaryota; kingdom Metazoa; phylum Chordata; class Amphibia; order Gymnophiona; family Rhinatrematidae; genus Rhinatrema; species Rhinatrema bivittatum. The sequence continues at coordinate 633,252,507 of NC_042616.1, forward strand.
GTGGGTTGTTTTTTTTTAGCGGCATGGGCCTCTCTAAAAAAAAAGGGTCGGGAGGGTGGGGGAGGCTAAGGGGGTCGATTTAAAGGGTCGGGTGGGTTTTTTTTTTTATCGGGCCATCGGTGCCATTTTAATTAGTGGCAGCCAAAATGGCGCCGATGGCCCGAGAGCGGGAGATCGCGCCGGGACCCCCCCCCCCCCCCACTGGACCACCAGGTAACGTAACATTTTGGGGGGGTTTGGGAGGGTGGGGGAGGGTAAGGAATTGGTTTTAAAGTGTCGGGGTGGGTTTAGGGGTTGTTTTGGTGTGCCGGTTTTCCCGCCCTCCCCCAAATAATTCCCGTGCCCTATTTAACAATACAATACAAATGCCCCTGACGATAAATCAGGGGCATTTGTATTGTATCGTGCACTCTAACGATTTAGGACAATTTTAAAATTATCTGACGATAATTTTAATCATTCAAAAACGATTCACATCCCTATTAAGAATGCTTGAAGAGTGGTCGAAGATTTGGCACCTGAAATTCAATACCAAGAAGTGCAGAGTCATGCATCTGGGATGTGGTAATCCAAAAGAGCTGTATGTATTGGGGGATCAAAGACTGATATACATGGACCAATAGAAGGATCTTGGGGTGATAGTGTCGGGGAATCTGAAGATGGTGAAGCAATGTGACAAGGTTATAACTAAAGCCAGAAGAATGCTGGGCTGCATAGAGAGAGAAATAACCAGTAAGAAAAAGGTGATAATGCCCTTGTATAGGTCTTTGATGAGGCATCACCTAGAGTTATGTGTTCAGTTCTGGAACCTGTATTTCAAAAAGGATAGAGACAGGATGGAGATGGTCCAGAGAAGGGTGATGAAAATGGTGTGGGGTCTGTTTTGGAAGTCCTATGAGGATAGGTGAAGGCTCTGAATAAGTATACCATGAAAGAGAGGAGGTGCAGGGGAGATTTGATACAGACCTTCAAAGATCCAAAAGGTTTTAATGATATACGGAATTCAAACCTTTTCCATTGGAAAGAAAACAATAGAACTAGGGATCACGAAATTAAACTCCAGGGGGGATGACTTAGAACCAATTTCAGGAAATATTTCTTCACAGAAAGGGTGGTGGAGGTTTGGAATGCCCTTCCGGAAGAGGTGGTGAAGATTAAAACAGTCAAATAATTAAAAGGGCCATGGGAGAAACACTATGAATCTGTAAAGGCTAGAAGATGGAAATGAGATAAGCGTCTAGGGAGTAACTTGCTGGTATGGCAGTTACAACTCTTAGCAGAAGGCATGGAGATTACTGCCCTTAACAAATATGCGTTGATGCTTTTAAGGCAACTGCAGCATTGCTCCCTGCTTAAATGGCAGGGGAAAAAGAGAAATTGGATTTAGAAGACAACTGAAAGCCCTGACTTCTATGTTCTGGGTTACTCAAATGTAGACATAAGGGAAAAAGCACAGGACTGATTCATAGCCAAATCCTAAAAGAAACAAAGAAAGCATGCATGGGGGTAACTTGATGGTGTGGCATTTACTACCCTTAACCAATAAGCCTTGATACATTTGATCCAACTTAACATTACTCTGCTTCAATGGCAGGGGGAAAGGGGGAATTGGATTCAGACAGCAACCAATGAGAGCCCTGACTTTTACAGTCTGGAACTGATAAGCATGGGGGTAACCTGCACAGAACAGTAGTTTCTAGGGATGTGAATCGTTTTTTGACGATTTAAAATATCGTTCGATATATTTTAAATCGTCAAAAACCGTTAGGGCCACGATACAATACCAATTCCCCCGATTTATCGTCAAAAAATCGTAAATCGGGGGAAGGGGGAGGGCAGGAAAACCGGCACATTAAAACCCCCTAAAACCCACCCCGACCCTTTAAATTAAATCCCCCACCCTCCCGAACCCCCCCCCCAAATGCCTTAAATTACCCTGGGGTCCAGAGGCGGTCCGTAGCTAAATCGGGGGAAGGGGGAGGGCAGGAAAACCGGCACACTAAAACCCCCTAAAACCCACCCCCGACCCTTTAAATTAAATCCCCCACCCTCCCGAACCCCCCCCCAATGCCTTAAATTACCCTGGGGTAGAGCGGCGGTCCATAGCTAAATCGGGGGAAGGGGGAGGGCAGGAAAACAGGCACACTAAAACCCCCTAAAACCCACCCCCGACCCTTTAAATTAAATCCCCCACCCTCCCGAACCCCCCCCCCCCCAATGCCTTAAATTACCCTGGGGTAGAGCGGCGGTCCGAAACGGCCTCCTGCTATTGAATCGCGTCGTCTTCAGCCGGCGCCATTTTGCAAAATGGCCGCCGCAAAATGGCGGCGGCCATAGACCAACACGATTCGACTGCTGGAGGTCGTTCCGGACCCCCGCTGGACTTTTGGGAAGTCTTGTGGGGGTCAGGAGGCCCCCCCAAGCTGGCCAAAAGTTCCTGGGGGTCCAGCGGTGGTCCGTGAGCGATTTCCTGCCGCGAATCGTTTTCCGTACAGATAATGTCGATCTCCTGCTGGCGCCATTTTCCGTACAGAAAATGGCGCCGGCAGGAGATCGACTGCAGGAGGTCGTTCAGCGAGGGTTCCTGACCCCCGCTGAACGACCTCCTGCAGTCGATCTCCTGCCGGCGCCATTATCCGTACGGAAAACGATTTGCGGCAGGAAATCGCTCACGGACCCCCGCTGGACCCCCAGGAACTTTTGGCCAGCTTGGGGGGGCCTCCTGACCCCCACAAGACTTCCCAAAAGTCCAGCGGGGGTCCGGAACGACCTCCAGCAGTCGAATCGTGTTGGTCTATGGCCGCCGCCATTTTGCGGCGGCCATTTTGCAAAATGGCGCCGGCTGAAGACGACGCGATTCAATAGCAGGAGGCCGTTTCGGACCGCCGCTCTACCCCAGGGTAATTTAAGGCATTGGGGGGGGGGGGGGGTTCGGGAGTGTTCCAAAGATTGGGGGAGGCGATGGAGAAGGCTCTCTCTCTTGTTGATGTTAGATGAGCATCTTTGATGGAGGGGATTAATAAGTAGTTTGCGTTATTGGATCGTAGATTTCTTGAGGAGTTTTGAAGAGTTATGTTAAGGGTGTTTAGGCCTTGATGATCGTTGTTAAGGATTTTGTGGAGGATAGTCATGGATTTGTATGCAATTCGTGCAGTAATAGGGAGCCAGTGAAGTGAGGATAAGATGGGTGTAATATGGTCATTTCTTTTTGTTCCAGTTAGGACTCTCGCAGTGGAGTTCTGAAGTATTTGGAGTGGTTTGAGGGAAGAGAAGGGTATTCCCATATATGTATATTCCCATTGGAACAATCTCCCTCTAGACCTCCGACAGGAACCCTGCCCAATCTCCTTTAAGAAAAAACTAAAAACTTGGTTATTCAAGCTTGCGTTTCCTAAACCCTCTTTTTAGCTTAAAGCTTTCTCTCCATCTTTTGCAACATATCCCTGTTCATTTCTTTCAGTAATATAGTTTGGTTTGTTTTTAATTTCTCTCTCATTTCTGCTCTTTCTTACTCAGGTTCCCTTTGAAGAGACCCTCAGACACTCTTTGACTTTTCCTTTTATTTTTATTTAATTTTATTTTTTCGCTATTCACCACTCCTTTTCTGCACATCATCCTATTTCCTCTTCTCTAATTGATCCAAGTACAAGCACATTTTATTTGGATCGATCATTTGTTGACATTTATTACTTGTGTCCTTTATTACTATGTAATTCAATTTGTTTTTTGTTTACCTCGACTACTATGTAATTTCAAATTGTTTACTTGGTTATTCTTTTCTCTGACAATGGGGGTCATTTTTCAAAATGCGGTAAGGCGTTTTCGCATGCGTTAAAGGCTTATCGCATGCGAAAAGCCCCGTTAACGCATGCGAAAACGTGTTTACCGCATGCGATCACACCATATTGTATGGTGCGATGGAAATTCCGAAAACAGGAGGAGTTAGGGGCAGAGAGTGGGCTGGGTAAGCCTGTCTGCGAAGAGCTATCGCACAGCCATAATGCCGATTTTAACTACCCCTCTTTCAAATGAGTTAGGCTGGGCGATAGCTGCTGTGACCGTGTGGTAAGGTTTCATCGCTATTTGCGATGTCTCCCGTAAGTCCGATTTCAGCTGAATTGACAGCTTCAGAGCCTTGGGGAGAGAGAGAGAGAGAGACGAACAGAACAGTGGTCTCTTGTGAAGATTTGCTGGCCTTCGGAGTGAGGAAACTCACTCCAAGATGAGATTTGGGCAAGGTTCTCTCAACCTAGCTTGATGTTACCCAGGTAAAGAGTCCATCAAGCTAGGTTGAGAGAACCTTGCCCAAATCTCATCTTGCAGTGAGTTTCCTCACTCCGAAAACCAGCAAATCTTCACAAGAGACCACTGTTCTGTTCGTAGGTGTCACGTAGAATGTCAAAGTGGCCCCTAACCCCCTACACTCTTACCTACACCCCACCTCGAGTTACTAGGTGGGCCTACCATAGGGATACAAATACCTGCCTATGGGCCATGATATTATGACCAGTCTCTCTCTCTCTCTCTCTCTCTCTCTCTCTCTCTCTCTCTCTCTCTCTCTCTCTCTCTCTCTCTCTCTCTCTCTCTCTCTCTCTCTCTCTCATATACATGTGTCTGGGATCATTAAAAATGGTCCCCCCATGGTTGAATGCAGGAAATACAATAGGCCTGGCACTTATCACAGAATCTGAAATGGTATTGCAATTTGCACTAACTTAGCTCTTCACACAGGTAATTAGTGATAAATGCTATATTAGCATAAAAAACACCCCTTTTGCTATCGCATGCAGTACTTACCACATTTTGATAAATCCACCCCTATGTTACTTAAGGTTTCATAGACATTCATGGTTCCATGTAATGCCTACAGGCAAGTTTGTTTTGTTCATTGTAAACCGGTTTGATTTGCATCTAATGTAGGAAGATCGGTATATAAAAACTAAAAATAAATATATAAATAAATAGATATATATAGTAAGATGGGAGAATTAGAATGTATAGCAGTGAATGATGACATAGACTTAATTGGCAACCCAGAGACATGGTGGAAGGAGAATAACCAATGGGACAGTGCTATACTGGGGAACAAATTATATCACAATGATAGAGATGAGCATCCATGAGGCAGTGTGGCACTTTATGTCTGGGATGGCATAGAGTCCAACAGGATAAACATCCTGCATGAGACTAAATGCACAATCAAATCTTTATGGGTAGAAATCCCTTGTGTGTTGGAGTATAATACCGTCCACCTGATCAAGATGGTGAGACAGACAATGAAATGCTAAGAGAAATTAGGGAAGCTAACCAAATTGGTAGTGCGGTAATAATGGGAGATTTCAATTACCCCAATATTGACTGGGTAAATGTATCATCAGGACATGCTAGAGAGATAAAGTTCCCGTATGGAATAAATGACAGCTTTATGGAGCAATTGGTTCAGGAACCGACAAGAGAGGGAGCAATTTTAGATCTAATTCTCAGTGGAGCACAGGATTTGGTTAGAGAGGTAATGGTGGTGGGGCAGCTTGGCAATAGTGATCATAATATGAACAAATTTGAATTAATGACTGGAAGGGGGACAGGAAGCAGATCCACGGCTCTCGTGCTAAACGTTCAAAAGGGAAACTTTGATAAAATGAGAAAAATAGATAGCAAAAAACTGAAAGGAGCAGCTACAAAGGTAAAAAGCGTGCAAGAGGCGTGGTCATTTTAAAAAAATACCATCCTAGAAGCACAGTCCACGTGTATATATATATAGAAGGTTTAAGATTTGTTCACACATTTTTAAGGGATTTAAGATTTAGGGTTTGGTAAAATATTAATTTTTTTCAGTGATAAAAATAAAAGATTTTTTGATATCAATATAGAGAGTTTATGGTAAATGATTTGATTTGTTGATGCTTCAATACTGATGCTGCCTGAAGTCCATTGCGGGCAAGAGACAGTGTATTAAATCCATGCATCTTGATTCTCTCTACAGAAACAAATATAAATAGAAAATAAAAAATAAAAATGAAATTTTAAAGATAAACCTAGATCATAATGAAGAATTATAATTATCTAATTCTATTTGATTTTGATTACTGACTTTTAAGTCCCTACTGTTATGGGAGTCTCTGTTTAGTGGACCCTTGGGCCGACCTGCTGAAGACTGGGAAAGGTGGACAATGTCTCTAATGAAAAGCAGGCCGGGAGGCAGATGTTCAGGCAGGACGTAGATGCTCTTCACCCTGGAAGCTGGCACTCCCCCGGGAGGAGCCCATAGTAGCCCAACCACTGGGACTTAGGTGGCTTCACCCTTGGAAGCCGAAGCCCCCCCAGGAGGAGCCCGTAGGGGCCCGGCCGCTGGGACTTAGATGGGTTGTGGATCAGGACAGGTAACTGGAACCAGACTAGGACAGTAGCAATACTGTAACTGGGCTCGGGTTCTGGAACCAGGCAGGAACTGTAGCAAGACTCGGGTACTGGAACCAGGCAAGAACTGTAGCAGGATTTGGGTACTGGAACCAGGCAAGAACTGTAGCAGGATACTGGTACTGGAACCAGGCAAGAACTGTAGCAGGATGTAGGTACTGGAACCAGGCAGGTACTGTAGCAGGCAAGCAGGAACCAAGCAGGTACTGTAGCAAGCAAGCAGGAACCAACCAGGTACTATAACAGGCAGGCAGGAACCAGGCAGGTACTATAGCAAGCAGGCAGGAACCAAGCAGGTACTGCAGTAAGCAGGCAGGCAGGAACCAAGCAGGTACTGTAGCAGGAACACAGCGACGAAGCCAAGCAGGTAACTCTGGGGCACAGCGCAACAGGAAACCGGGAGGCTAACACGTTGCAAGGCAAGGATGGCCGCGGCCGGCTTATCAAGGCCGCGGCGTCTGATGTCAGGATTTGAGCGGAGCCACCACTGGTGGGAAACGGCCTAGAAAAGCGCCCAAGTGGCGTTAACGCCTAAGAGCAGGGCGTCCACAGGAGAGCTCGCAGCGGTGCAGCACCAGCGGGGACACCGCCATCCAGGCAGCAGACTAGGCCTCTGGAAACGGGAACAGGTCCAGGAGCCCAGAGGTAAGGGCCTGGCCGCGGTGCTCACCGCCAGAACCGCAACAGTACCTCCCCTCTTACACCCCCTCTTAGCCCGTCCGGGTTTACTTGGATGGTCCAAATTGAATTGCCATAATAAGTCCTTGTTGAGGATGTTAAGGGCTGGTTCCCAAGAATTATCCTCGGGTCCGCAACCCTCCCAGGCAAGCAAGTATTCCCATCGGCGTTGATGAAACCGGACAACCAAAACTTCATGCACTTGATACGTGACCTCATCCGGTACTGATGGATCCGATGGTTCAGGAGCCCGGGAGTGGTACCTCGATAACACAAGTGGCTTCAGCAATGACACATGGAACACGTCAATTATGCGCATGGAAGAGGGTAGGTGCAGATGGTATGAGACTGCTCCCACTCGTTCGGCGACTCGAAAAGGCCCACAGAATTTCGGAGCTAGTCTTCTAGATGGAATACGTAGCTGTAGATTTCTGGTGCTAAGCCAGACACGGTCTCCTGGGAGGAAGATGGGTGCTGGCTGACGATGCCTATCTGCCCACTTCTGGGCGGACAGGGCGGCTTTACGGATCTTTTCCTGGGTAGAGATCCACAAGGAACGAAGCTAACGAGCTGAGATTTGCACTGCCGGGAGTCCACTAGGTTCAGGCGAAGGTAAGGGCGGACGAAGTTTCTTCCCATAAACAACGAGGAACAGCGAACTTCCAGTGGCAGCATGCATGTGATTATTATATAAGAACTCTGCCCACGGGAGTAGTTTGGCCCAATTATCTTGTCGTTCGTTCACAAAGACATGAAGAAAGGTCTTCAGGGTTCGATTGGTTCGTTCCGTTTGCCCAATAGTTTGTGGATGGAACACCGATGAAAGACCAAGCTGCACATTAAAAAGCCTGCATAGGGCTTTCCAACAACGAGCTGCAAACTGTGGTCCTCGATCGGAGACCATATCCTGCGGGAGACCGCAAAGCCTAAAGATATGCTGAGTGTACAGGCCAGCCAAGTCAGGTGCAGAAGGTAGCTTAGGCAAAGGGACAAAGTGTGCCATCTTGGAAAATCGGTCCATGGTTACCCAAATGACCAAATTACCTCCTGAGGCAGGAAGGTCCACGACAAAATCAGTGGAGATGTGTGTCCAAGGTTCCACCGGGATGGGTAATGGTTGCAACAGACCCCTGGGCTTTCCGATGAGCGGCTTTTGAACAGCACAGGTAGGGCATGAGCCCACAAAGGCTTGGACGTCCTGTATCATGATTGGCCACCAGTAGAAACGGTTTAACAAGTCCAAAGTCCCTTTCCAACCAGCATGGCCCCCAGTGAGGGAGTCATGAGTCCAAGCGAGAACTGCTCTCCGGGAGCGACGTGGAACAACAATCTTCCCTTGGGAGGACACTGAGGTTGTAGCAAGACTTACTTTCTCAGGGTCCAAGATATATTGAGGTGTATCAGGAGTCTCTTCAACCTCAGAGGAGCGCGAGAGCGTGTCAGCTCAAATGTTCTTCAAGCCAGGTCTGTAGCATAACGTAAAGTCAAACTGATCAAAAAACAGCGACCACCGGGCTTGTCTTGGATTCAGGCATTGGGCTTGCTTCAAGAATGCTAGGTTTTTGTGATCAGTGTAAATCGTAACTGGATGGTTGGCTCCTTCCAACCACTGTCTCCATTCCTCCAGGGCAAGTTTTACGGCTAGTAATTCTTTGTAACCAACACAGTAGTTGCTCTCTGCCAGGGAGAATTTCCTTGAGAAAAATGTACAGGGCAACAGCTGTCCGGAATCAGAGTACTGACTCAATACGGCCCCCACGGCCACATTGGAGCCATCAACTTCCACCACGAAGGGCTGGCTTGGATCCGGATGGCGAAGGCAGGTGTCTAACAAGAAGACGTCTTTAAGAGCCTCAAAAGCTTGACAGGCAGAAACAGGCCAATCCTCCGTGTTAGCCCCCTTTCGAGTGAGTGCAGTTAACGGGGCCACAATATGAGAGTAATTTGGAATAAAGTGACGGTAGAAATTGGAAAAGCCGAGGAAGCTTGCAACACTTTAAGACCCCTGGCCGAGGCCAATTCTTAATAGCCGCCACTTTCTGCAGATCCATTCGAAAGCCGGTTGCAGAGACTATGTAGCCTAGGAATGGCAGGGACGTCTTCTCAAAGCTACATTTTTCCAGCTTTGTGTACAGACCATGCTCCCTAAGTATCTGGAGCACTTGACGGACATGCTGACGGTGTGACGACAGATCCTGGGAGTAGATTAACACATCATCGAGGTAAATAATTATGCAGGTGTTCAGAAGGTCTCGCAACACCTCATTCATCAGGTGCTGGAACATCGCCGGGGCATTACATAAGCCAAAAGGCATCACGAGGTACTCGTAATGCCCATCTCGGGTATTAAGCACGGTTTTCCACTCATCTCTGGGACGGATTCTGACTAAATTGTACACTCCCCGCAAATCCAACTTTGTGAAAATCTTTGCTCCTTGAAGCCGATCAAGGAGCTCCGGGATTAACAGGAGTGGGTAACGGTCTCGCTTAGTAATAGAATTTAGGCATCGATAGTTTATGCACGGCCTCAGTGAGCTGTCTTTCTTGCTGACAAAAAAGAAACCTGCCTCTGCAGGCGACTTGGACGGGTGGATAAAGCCCTTGGCCAGATTCTCCGCAATGTACTCAGATATGGCCCGGGTCTCAGGTATGGATAAGGGATAAACCCTTCCTCGAGGGGGTATAGTACCAGGTAGCAAGTCTATAGCACAGTCATACGGACGATGTTGGGGAAGGATCTCCGCCTTGGTCTTGGAGAATACATCCGTGAAGTCCTCATAAGGTGCAGGAGGACCCACGGCAGAGTGCATCAAGGGAAGTATGGGAGTCTTAGGCACTTTCATACAATTAGCTAGGCAAAAAGGACTCCATTTGACAATCTGTAGCGTATCCCACTGAATCGTGGGTGAGTGTTTCTGTAACCACGGCAACCCTAGCACCACAGGGTGGACAGCCTTCTCCAGCACTAGGAAGGCTATCTCCTCCGAATGGATCGCCCCGGTGCGGACCGTAATGGGTGCAGTGGACATCTGGACAGGTCCTGGAAGAAGCGTCCCCTGGATAGAGGTAATTCGTAATGGGACCTCCCGTCTCTGCTTAGGGATTCACAACTGGGAGACTAAGTCCTGCAGGATGAAATTACCTCCAGCTCCGGAATCCAGGAACGCCATCATCTCAAAGGAGCCTCCGGGATATTCCAAGGTAACTGGGACAGTACATTGAGGAGCTGTAGCACAGCCTAGGAGGAGCTCCTCCCGACCTCCTAGGCTTTGGCATTTTCCGCACGCTCCTGGCAGCGTGCCAAGAAGTGGCCCTTCTGGCCACAATACAAGCACAACTTCAACGAACGGCGACGTTGCCTTTCTTCAGCAGAAAGCGGGGCCCATCCCAGCTACATAGATTCACAGGTGGGAGCGTCTGGACGAGAAATCTTGAGTGAGGGTACAGGTCTCGGCCCATGAGCCGGACTATGGTGAGAGGAGCGTTGCTCCTTGGCCCGTTGTTGTAGGTGGTGGTCAATGCGGGCAGCCATCTCAATCAAGGCATTGAGGTCCTCCGGCAGATCTCGAGCAGCAAGTTCATCTTTTATGCGTCCGGAGAGGCCTTCCAGGAAGATGGCCTTAAGACTACCATCTTGTCAATCTACTTCTTGGGCCAACGTCCGAAAGTCAATTGCATAATCTGCCAAGGAGCGAGCCCCCTGACGAAGTTGCAGCAGCTCAGACGTAGCTGTGGCTACTCGGGTGGGCTCATCAAAGGCCTGGCGAAAGTTTGTGATGAACTGTTGTAAGTCCATTAGCAAAGAATCATTGTTTTCCCAAAGGGGAGAAGCCTAGATTAAGGCTTTCCCATCAAGCAGGGACAGAATATATGCCACTTTCACTGCATCTGAGGGAAATTGCCGGGGCAACAAAGAGAACCGAACAAAACATTGGTTCAGAAAGCCACGGCAGGTCCTTACATCACCAGCGTAGCGGGAGGGTGCCGGTAACTGAGTCACAGAGGGGCTGTGACCCTCGGGGGGGCCCTGCCAGTGTATGGCAAGGACTCCAGGCGCGAGGATAACTGTTCCACCGTGGCTGCCAGGGTATCTATGCAGCTCTAGTGCTGTAGCATCTGCCGGGCCATCTCGGGCAGATCCGAGGGAGCGGGTGCATCCGCCGAGTCCATGGCCTTGCAATCTGTTATGGGAGTCTCTGTTTAGTGGACCCTTGGGCCGACCTGCTGGAAACTGGGAAATGTGGACAATGTCTCTAATGAAAAGCAGGTTGGGAGGCAGATGTTCAGGCAGGACGTAGATGCTCTTCACCCTGGAAGCTGGCACTCCCTTGGGAGGAGCCCGTAGGAGCCCAACCGCTGGGACTTAGGTGGCTTCACCCTTGGAAGCCAAAGCCCCCCCGGGAGGAGCCAGTAGGGGCCCGGCCGCTGGGACTTAGATGGGTTGTGGATCAGGACAGGTAACTGGAACCAAACTAGGACAGTAGCAATACTGTAACTGGGCTTGGGTTCTGGAACCAGGCAGGAACTGTAGCAAGACTCGGGTACTGGAACCAGGCAGGAACTGTAGCAGGAATCGGGTACTGGAACCAGGCAAGAACTGTAGCAGGATGCAGGTACTGGAACCAGGCAGGTACTGTAGCAGGCAAGCAGGAACCAAGCAGGTACAAAAGCAAGCAAGCAAGAACCAACTAGGTACTGTAGCAGGCAGGCAGGAACCAGGCAGGTACTGTAGCAAGCAGGCAGGAACCAAGCAGGTACTGCAGCAAGCAGGCAGGCAGGAACCAAGCAGGTACTGTAGCAGGAACAGAGCGACGAAGCCAAGCAGGTCACTCCAGGGCACAACGCAACAGGAAACCTGGAGGCCAACCCGTTGCAAGGCAAAGACTGGATGGCCGCGGCCGGCTTATCAAGGCCGCGGCGTCTGACGTCAGGATTTGGGCGGAGTCACCACTGGCGGGAAACGGCCTAGAAAAGTGCCCAAGTGGCGCGCACGCGTGCCTAAGAGCAGACTTTTGGCCAGCTTGGGGGGGCCTCCTGACCCCCACAAGACTTGCCAAAAGTCCAGCAGGGGTCCGGAACGACCTCCTGCAGTCGAATCGTGTTGGTCTATGGCCGCCGCCATTTTGCGCCGCCATTTTGCAAAATGGCGGCGCAGAATGGCGCCGTCTGAAGACAACACAATTCAATTGCAGGAGGCCATTCCGGACCGCCGCTGGACCCCCAGGTAATTTAAGGCATTTGGGGGGGGTTCGGGAGGGTGGGGGATTTAATTTAAAGGGTCGGGGGTGGGTTTTAGGGTGTTTTAGTGTGCCGGTTTTCCTGCCCTCCCCCTTCCCCCAATTTAGCTATGGACCGCCGCTGGACCCCCAGGTAATTTAAGGCATTTGGGGGGGTTCGGGAGGGTGGGGGATTTAATTTAAAGGGTCGGGGTGGGTTTTAGGGGGTTTGGTTTTCCTGCCCTCCCCCTTCCCCCGATTTACGATATTTTGACGATAAATCGGGGGAATTGGTATTGTATCGTGGCCCTAATGATTTTTGACGATTTAAAATATATCGGACGATATTTTAAATCGTCAAAAAACGATTCACATCCCTACCTCATACACAGCTGATTGAAGATGCGGGCACCCAGTGGAATTCCATCTATTTTCACCGACCTGATCCAGCAAAGTTTAGCAGACCAGCAGCAGACATCCTTTCACGATCTGTCTCTGGAAACTGAGATCAGTGTGGTTTGTCCCTGGGAGCATCATGATTGGGCAGTGATGAGGCAGCTTATAAAATTTCTGAAGCCTTTCAGAGATACCATGGAGGATCTGAGTTCCAGAAGTACCACCCTGGGCAGGGTATTCCCCATAGTAAATATTCAAGTGGAACAATTAGAGGGCTTCTGTGAGCAAGAAGGGAATGAAAGCAGAATGAAATTGCAGTTTGTGGGCTCCTTGCAGCAGCAGGTGCAAGACAGACTGAAAGCTCTGACAGAAAACAACACATACATTCTTGCCACAGTTTGTGATCCACTGGTGAAAGGAAGTCTCACCCTCTGGTCTCAGTACCTCAGTTACATGAAGAAGATACTGGCGGCTAATGTGTGTAAACAGGGACACTAGAGACAGAGGCATAGTAGAGGTTGAATGAAGATATTGGCTCCTTGCAGGGCTGTGCTGCTCCCACCTCAGACTAAGGGGCTGCACACTGCCCCATGTGTCCAAATATGAGGAAGCACCCAAATATGTGCAACTCTTCTCCTGTGAAAAACTGCATACAGAATGCAAGATTACATAAGAACATCAGAAATTGCCATGCTGGGTCAGACCAAGGGTCCATCAAGCCCAGCATCCTGTTTCCAACAGAGGCCAAACCAGGCCACAAGAACTTGGCAATTACCCAAACACTAAGAAGATCCCATGCTACTGATGCAATTAATAGCAGTGGCTATTCCCTAAGTAAACTTGATTAATAGCCGTTAATGGAATTCTCCTCCAACAACTATTCATGCAGAGTTCATTTTTGCACATGCACCTTGATGGCCCTCTCATTTGTTTTGGGGGCTTGTTTTTTTAACTTCTAGTTCCCTTGAGGCACTTACCTCCTGGAGGTAGGGAGTCCCACCATTAAATTGATAGTGGAGGCCTTGCCAAGCTTGGCTCATGGTCCTTATATTGTGCCAGACCTGGCTGGTGGGGAAGAGCAGGTACTCATTGGCGACCACGTGCCTGGCAGAAAGGTTTGGCTTCCTTTACAGGGCAGGAGGGCCACTTTGGAATGAGCCCACCCCAGCAAACCTGAAGCGTGCGTGCACACAAGAGATTGAATGTGTACTAAACCTCCCAGGTAGGCACTGAAAACAATGTGCATACTTTGGAGGGTGGAGATACACATATTTTAAAATCTGGACCGACTGCCCCATGCAGGTTTTAAAATACTTCATTATATCTATGTGAACCCATTTATGTGGGTATATGGGACTGTGCACATAAAAAGGATTTGTCACCTGAAAAGCAGCCTGTTACGTGCTGTAAAAAAAACAACAACAACCCATAAATGTATCATTTAACTTTACTCACTAGAGGGAGTAGTATGATAACTCTAAGCCAAAATATCCCCTTGAAATGTTATCACAGTATCATGTATTATGGTTGTTGATGCAGCCCCTGCTTCCTGAGGTAGATAAAATGATGGAAAGGGCTTCCCTCTTCCTTAACAATCCTCCTTTCCAATGGGCCGATTCAGTAAAAACGCGGGAGAGCGGGCGACCGCCCTCTCTCCCGGCACGCGCACAGGCCACTCTCCTGAGCGCTCGATACAGTATCTTAATTTATTTAAATGAGGCCCGGCGGTAAAAAGCGCGTCCCTAGCGCCTCTTTTTGATGGAAGCGGCAGCTGTCAGCGGGTTTGACAGCCGATGCTTAATTTTGCCGGCATCGGTTCTTGAGCCCGCTGACAGCCACGGGCTCGGAAACCGGACGCCAGCAAAATTGAGCATCTGGTTTTCGACCCAACAGCTGTGGGACGACTTCAAATTTTATTTTATTTTTTACTTTTGGAAACTTTCGGGACCTCCGACTTAATATCGCCATGATATTAAGTTGGAGGGTGCACAGAAAAGCAGTTTTTACTGCTTTTCTGTGCACTTTCCCGGTGCCCGGAGAAATTAGTGCCTAACTTTGGGTAGGCACTAATTTCTGAAAGCAAAATGTGCGGCTTGGCTGCAGATTTTGCTTTCTGAATCGTGCGGGAATACCTAATAGGGCCATCAACATGCGTTTGCATGTTGCGGGCGCTATTAGGTTCGGGGGGGGGGGGGGGGGGGTTGGATGCTCCAGATAACTACATCTCTGGAGGGCTCTTTCACCTACCCTACCCTGAAGAGGGCAGGAACCAAAAAAGTGATACACATGGAAACCTTTCCATGTTTTATAGCTCCCACTACCCCTTGGTCAACCAATGAGAAAGACCTCAAAGACTTAAGGTGACACACACCATTTTTCCCAGAATCATATTATCACACCAAACTACAGTGCTCACACCTGTAAAAATGCCATCAGTTGTCATTTGTTGGTATTGGAAAGCAAACTATTAAACAACATTTTCTCAAATAAGTCAAACATCATAATTAAAAGGTCTCTTCAGCCAAATGTCTTGTGCACTAAAACCCAAAAAGAGAGTCCAATTCTGGAAGGTCTCCCAACATTGAAAAGATGAATTTTTTTTGAATATAGAATACATAATGAAGAATGATTGATTCCTAGAAATATGAATATAATATAGATTGATACAAATATGTGTAGACTATATATGCTATATATGCCTGTATAAGCAATGCCTGTATACACAATGATGTAAAATATAATAAATGTATTATTTTATTTCTGTTCATATACTTCAGTCACTAGAGGGAGTAGTAAGATAACTTTAAGCCAATATATCCCTTTACAATGTTATCACAATTTCATGCATTATGGTTGGTTTAATACTTCAAAGATAAATTGAGAATCAGATAATTAGTCTCTTAATAGAGTCAACAATTTTACTGGGAATTAATTAATCTATGGACACTAGAAATTATTTTTCCAGTAGATGAAGCAGAGCTCCTATACATTCAAAATTCATTTGTAAGAATGGCTTTATTCTCTCCTGAAAAAATGAAAACCAAGGTAAAGTAGGGGTAAGCAGTCGTTTGAAATGAAATAGAAAATATCAACAATATGTCCTAATTTGTTTCATTTCAGATTTTTAAAAAAACGATAGGAAAAAACATGAAATCTATTGTTCTTCCTATCATTTAATGGGGGGAAGCCAAAAAGCAATATTAAAAAAAAAAAAAAAAGAACCTACCCCAACCCTTCCTGTTTATTAAAATATTGAGTTGCCCCCACCAGCTGATACTCTCGCCCACCCTAGCCTACCATCTCGACAACCCAGGACTCACTATAATTGCTCAGTGGTCTAGCAGGGGCCTGGGAGTGACCTCCCACTCCTAGGCCTAGCAGCTGCCATTATTGAAAATGGCTCGGACCACCCTTTGCACCTATTTTGTGACAGAGGCTACTGGTACCAATGGGCAGTCCCTGTCACATGATAGGGGCAATGGGCATCCTGCGCTATTTTTCAAAATAGCATCGGCCAGCCCCACTAGATTACCAGAACAATTTAGGTGTGCTATGAGGGGGTTGGGAGGGTTGGCAAGGCTGGGTGAGGTGGTTTAGCTGGTGGGGTGGGGGGGGGAGGGTTCAATATTTTAATAAACAGGAAAGGTTAGGGCAGGATCTTTTTTTTTATGTATTAAACAAAACAAAAGAAAACAAATGAACTGAGGGTGGACCCAAAATTGCCCATCACTGAAATGATTGATTAAATGAAATGAATATTTTTTGGTTGCCACCCCAATAAAGAGAAGAAGGACATGTAAAAGAGATCAAGAAAGAATCAAAAGATATGAAGGTACAGAGGAAGTGAAGTAGAAAAGAGACAAAGCACAGGAGGGAATAAAAATGGTAGAAAAGTAAAAATAGAAATGGAAAATACATTTAGTTGAAGGAGGAAGCAATATTGAAGAATGGGGATCAAAAATAAAATGTGATGTGGAGAATGCTAAGGAGAATGCATTGAATATCTGCTGTAAATCTGCTGTAAATCGTAGATTCGGCTTGCAAGTGTTCAACCAATTTAGAAAGTCCCTAAACCCATCCACTGTGCCTCGCCATAAGACAAAAACCTCATCAATATAGCACTTCCAAATAACCAATTGGCCTTGAAAAGAGTGTTGAGTAAGCCATTTTTCTTCAAAGGTGATCATGTACAGATGAGGCTTCAGCCTGTGTCTTGGTGTCAGGATCAGGCATTGAGGCCTGTTCCCACTGCCTAGGCCCAGGCTGAAGCCTCAGCCTTGCACAGGCCTAGGACATAGTAGGTCACTGTAACTTCAGCTTGGGCCCTAAGCAAGGTCCGGGCTTTGTGGCCTAAACCTGGCACCTGGGCCTCAGCCTATGCTAGGCACCGAGCCAAGACTTGATACTGTGGCCTGGCCCGGATGCTGAGTCCTGATAGCAGGGCTTTGGCCTGGATGCCCTGTCCCAATGCCATGGCCTCAGCCTGGATCCAGGCCTGATACCAGGGCCTGGCCTGGAGGCCATGTACCACTGCTAGGGCCTCAGCCTGGACCTAGGCCTGACCGGAGGGCTGGCCTGATACTGAGGCTGGCTTCCCAATGCTGGGGCCTTGGTCCAGGGTCAGGCCCAGGTCTGGTGCCCAGGCTTCAGAGGTCTACTGTACTGTCTTCTTTCTTATTTGGCAAAATGATGCCATCCACTTGGGAGGTGATGGAGTTAATTAACTCTAGAGTATTCTCCCCAGCAGAGAGTACAATTATGTTGTACAGCAGCCATTCATTAAAATGATACCCTTCTCTGGGGAGGCCTGCACTTGGACCACAATGCTAGACTTCTGATGGAACAGGTAAGTTTGTTCAAATGTTGGGGTCTCGACTGAGACCCTGGCATTGTGCTCGGACCTAGGCTATGGTTCCTGCTTTGGGCCATGGCCTCTGCCTAGCCTTGGGCCTAAGTCCAGGCAAATCCCTAGCCTTGGGCCTTAGCCCAAGCTCTGGTCTCGGCATCATGCTTAGGCATAGACCGAGGCCCCTGCTCTGAGCCTCAGCCTATTCAGAGGTGAGGCCCCAGCTGCTAACCTGGGCCTAGGCCCGAAGGATCAATTTTTTTGTTTTTAAAATGAAACGTGAAAACCAACAAAATTTTGTATTTTCAATCATTTTGCATGGAGAATGAAATGAAAGAAAATAGGAAATTTTGTCTCATTTCCTATTTTTTTTTTCCTACTGAATGCTCATCCCTATAGGAGAATAAAGATGGAAAGAAAAAAAAGAGAGGACTTAAAAGGGAATGCAAAATTAAAGGACAGCGTAAAAGTAAGGGTGAAAGGAGAAAATGGAAAAGAAAGATAAAGAGACAAGGGGTAAAGGAGGAACAATTGTGAATAAAGTAGATACTAGAAGGTAAAAAAAGGTAAGAGCTGGAATTATGGAAGAAAAAAATGAAGAAAGAAAGTAGATTGTGATGGGATCAGCCTGATGACTTTCTGACAGCGTACTTCTGTGCTAGAGCACTGTATTTGACTCCTGAGCTCAGACTTTCCTCCTCAGGCTGATCTGGACCAGGAATGTTGCAGAGTCAGCAATCATAGTGCCTAGACGGGACAGAATTCAACGCATTACACAACAGCAATACTGCTGCCTGACTCACAAGAACACTTATGCCAAGTTCCAAAAGAAACAGCGATCTGTGTCTCTCGGTCAGAGGAATGTTGCTGTAATAACTGGGCAAGAGGGCAAGAGAAAAAAAGGGCAAGAGATAAAAATGAGACATAAACCTTGGCCAGCTATGAATTAAGCCTGAAATTGAAAAGGATCAGGAGGAAACTGCCAAGCCAAAAACAAACATGATTACAAAGGAGGAGTTTTGTGGATTATTGGATAAGGACATAAGAAATTGCCATGCTGGGTCAGACCAAGGATCCATCAAGCCCAGCATCCTGTTTCCAACAGAGGCCAAACCAGGTCACAAGAACATGGCAATTACCCAAACACTAAGAAGATCCCATGCTACTGATTCAATTAATAGCAGTGGCTATTCCCTAAGTAAACTTGATTAATAGCCGTTAATGGACTTCTCCTGCAAGAACTTATCCAAACCTTTTTTGAACCCAGCTACACTAACTGCACTAACCACGTCCTCTGGCAACAAATTCCAGAGCTTAATTGTGCGTTGAGTGAAAATGAATTTTCTTCGATTAGTCTTAAATGTATTACTTGCTAATTTCATTGAATGCCCCCTGGTCCTTCTATTATCTGAAAGTGTAAATAACTGATTCACATCTACAAAAGGGTTAATAAAGGAGAGGTAAAGAACCAGGAAATAAGATGTCATCCACATGAAATAATAAGATCTGGACTTAAGATTTTTATTATTAAGATGGTGTGCACAATATTGGAAGAAGAGTTCACATATTAAGAAAGTGAATTCATTTGAAATGAATGGGTAATCCAAAACAAAACAGGACATTTTCATTATTTTTCCTGAAAACAAAGCAAATAGGAAGTGCCCTTGAAAACAATGAAAATGGAAAGGTAGGGGTAGTGCAAGATGGTGGCATGAGCCAGATGTACTTAACTGCTCTCCAGTTTCCTATATACATTTCTTCTAAGAATGTCGGCTAAATGCAAAGGGAAGGTTCATGCCCTTTCATCTGGGCAATGTTTAATTTCATCATTCACTTCTGAATTGGCAGCACCTGAGGGGGTACCTGGCCCTGCTGAGACGACAGGTGAGGAAGCGCTGGAATCACTTGGGGAAGTCATTCTAGGTTCCCCAGATCTTTGGCTCCCATGGGCTCCTGCGATCGCCAACTCTCCACATCTGACTGAAGAATTGGGTAATGACATTGCTCCCATGTCTGCAGGGAGGGGGTCAGAGTGGATCTATGCTGTTGCTGCCTCTACTCTCTTCATGTGGTCAGAAGCTTTGGAAGTGTCCGACTTAGCAGTTTTTCCTGCTACTTCTTCTCCAGCTGAGACCTTGGAGGAGCTTGAAAAGACTTCTGCAGCATCGGTGACGTGTGTCCCAGAGACAGCATCTCCTGGACCTTTGTGTGAGTTTTTTCATCTTCAACCCAAGCCGGCAGTTGTAACCTTAGATGCCATATGGGACAAGATTGTGGGGTTTGGTTGCTGTATGAAGCAATGCCAAACAAAGCTTGATAACCTTACTACAAAGGTGGAAACTATGGGGGAAAAATATGATGATCAAATCAGTGAATTAAAATCCCAAATAATGGCATCGGAGGCAGCTGTTACTAAGATTCAATCTTGCAAAGTTAAAATGATCAAGGATCTTGTTAATTGCTCTCAAAGGTTGAAGTCTTTGGAGAAATATACTCAACATTACTGAATAGCCAAACATTCAGGGAAGTGAGACAAAAAGAAATGAACTGAGCAATACTGAGCCATGTGGAAGGAAGTGAAAAAAAGACTATATCATTGGCATAGATTTTGTATTTAACACTAAGTTGTACAAGTAGACAACAGAAGGGAGTGAGGTACATCTTGAAAAGTGTGGCAGAGAGAACAGAATCCTGTGGAACTCTGGAAGAAATGGTGAACCAGGAAGAAGAGGTGCCAGAGAAGTTGACTTATTGGGATCGATCAGAGATGTAAGAGGAAAATCAAGAGAAAACAAAAACCACAAAAGCAATATCAGAAAGATGAGAAAATAGAATAGCATGATCAAGAATATCAAAAGCTGCAGAGATATCAAGGAATAGCAGAAAATAGCAAATACCAGAGTCTCTAAACTAGGGATCAAGAGTTTCAGTACTGTGATGAGGTTGGAAACTAAATTGCTGTTGATCAAGAATGGAATGATTATCAAAAAAGAATCAAAATTGTTTGAGGACAAACTTCAATAATTTTGGAGAGGAACAGTAAAGATGAAATAGGATGATAGTTGGAAAAAACAGAGGAATCCAGAGCTGGATTCTTAAGGATTGGCTTAACAGTTGCTCACTTCAAATAAACAAGAAGGTGCCCTGAAGACAAAGACAGATTTGTGACTCTTGCATTGTAGGGGCAATCTCTTTGCAACAGCATATCAGCAAAGCAGTAGCACAGGGATTGATTGATGATCTGAGATCTGAGAAATTTCTGAATGAGAGACTGCAACAAAATTGTCCCATGTAGATGAGTGAAAGGGGAAACAGAAAACAGAGAAGGGTGTAAGGAAGCAAACGTGGAATAGATGCATTACGTTTTTGAACTAAAGAAGGAGGCAAAAGCTTCACTAGGAATTGATCCAGACCAGACTAATGGAGAAGGGGAGAAAAGGAAGGGGAATGCTTAAGAGATATGACTACTTAAAATAGTTCTTGAGAATTATTGATAGACATCAGAATTTTATTGTTATAGTATGTACGTTTGATAGAATTGACTAAACAAACAAACTATAACAGATGTCTCGAGAAAGTACATAGGCAGCGGAAGGCTGGCAAACCCCATGATGGTGGTAAAAGACACTGAAGAGGCATTCTTCCTGCAGAAAGACATAAGGCAATGAACAAGAAAATAGACAGTTAGTATCATAACTAAACCAATAACAATCAAAAGTATGAAATAAGCAATATTCTCTCTCAATCCTCCAAACAAGGAAACACAGAAATGATAGCAGAAAAGGATCAAATGATCCATCCAGTCCACCCAACAAGCCCATACCAGCTTCTGCCGCACCATGAAGGCCACCCCCATGCTTTTCAGTTTACCATACCATTAAAAGTCAGGGCCCTCGGATACTGTTTGAATCCAATTTCCTTAACCATTGCCGTGAAAGCAGAGAGTAATATTGGAGTTGCATCAAAGCATCAGGCCTACTGATTAAGGGTAGTAAACACCACATCAGCTAGCCACCCCCATGCTCACCCATTACCCAAACCGCAAAAGCCAAGGCCCTCACTGGCCGCCATCCAAATCAAACTCCCCATCTCTCACTGCCTTTGAAGCAGAGAGCAATGATGGAGTTGGTGTTGTTAAGGGTAGCAACTGCCACACAGCAAGTCACACCCAGTTACCCCCATGCACTCTTAACTTTGTTTCTAGCCCAGTGGTTCCCAACCCTGTCCTGGGGACTCCCCAGTCAGTCGGGCTTTCAGGATATCCACAATGAGTATGCAGGAGAGAAAATGTGCATGCTATGGAGGCACTGCATGCATGTTCATTGTGGATATCCTGAAAACCCAACTGGCTGGGGGGGTCCCCAGGACAAGATTGGGAACCACCGCTCTAGCCTTTAGGGATCCACAGTGTTTATCCCATGCCCCTTTGAAGTCCTTGACTGTTTTTGTCTTCACCATCAATTCCGGAAAGGTATTCCAGGCATTCACCACCCCCTCCATTCCTGACATTGGTACTGAGTTGTCCTCCCTGTAATTTCATTTCATGACCCCTAGTTTTATTTATTTCTTTCCAATGGAAAAGATTTGACAATTGTGCATCATTAAAACCTTTCAGATATCTGAAGGAATGTATCATATCTCCTCTGCACCACCTTTTTTTCTAGGGTGTACCTATTCAGATCCTTCAGCCTTTCCTCATAAGTCTTCCAATGCTGACCCCTCACCATTATTGTCACTCCTCTTTGGACTGCTTCTATCCTGTCTTTATCCTTTTTGAGATACAGGCACCAGAATTGAATGCAGTACTCCAGGTGAGGCCTCACCAAGGAGCTGAACAAGGGCATTATCACCTCTTTTTTCTTACTGGTTATTCCTCTCTCTATGCAGCCCAGCATTCTTCTGGCTTTAGCTATTGCCTTTTCACATTGCTTCACCATCTTCAGATAGTCAGACACTATCACAGCAAGGTCCGTCCCCCAGTCTGTGCACATTAGTCTTTCACCGCCCATCACATAAAGCTGTTTTAGAGTGCCACACCCCAGATGCATGACTCTGCACATCTTGGCATTGAATCCCAGCTGAAAAATCTTCGACCATTCTTTATGTTTTCTTAAATCACTTTTCATTTTCTATATTCCTTCCGGCATGCCAACTCTATTGCAGATCTTAGTATCGTTGGCAAATAGACAAACTTTATCTTCTATCCCTTCCGCCAGGTCACTCACAAAGATATTGAACTGAATCAGTCCCAAAACTGATCCCTGTGACACTCCACTTAACACCGTTCTTTCTTCAGAGTAGGTACCATTTATTAATACATGTTGTCTCCTGTCAGTCAACCAGCTTGCAATCCATGCTACTACTTTAGCACCCACTCCCAAGCTTCTCATTTTGTTCATGAGTCTTCTATGTGGGACCGTATCAAAAGCTTTACTAAAATCCATTGAGCATTCTTCCCTGATCCAATTCTCTAGTCACCCAATCAAAAAAATCAATCAAATTTGTTTGACAGGACCTTCCCCTGGTGAATCCATGCTGCCCTGGGTTGGGAAACCAACCGGATTGTAAATAGTTCACTATCCTTTCCTTCAGCAGAGTCTCTATTAATTTTCTAACCACCGAGTAGTTTCCAACCACTGTAGTTTCCATCCTCCTCTATGCTCCCACTCTTGTGAAGCAGGACCACCACTGCTCTTCTCCAATATTGTAGCACCAATCCCATTTCCAGGGATCTATTGAACAGCTTCTTCAGCAGACCAGCCAGCACATCTCTGAGCTCCCTCAGGATCATGATATATACTTCATCCAAGCCCATGGCCTTGTCCACTTTCAGTTTTTCTAACTCTTCCCATACATTCTCTTCTGTAAACAGAATTTCATCTACTCCACCCTTATCCACAGTCTTGCTAACTAGCAATGATCCTTCTCCAGGGTCTTCTTTAGTGAACACCAAACTGAAGTATTTGTTTAATAATTCAGCCATGTCTTCATCTCTCTCCACACATTCATCATTGTTACCTTTCAGTTTCGCTATACCACTTCAGACCTTTCTTCTTTTTCTGATATATCTGAAAAATGTTTTGTCACCTCACTTTACCTCTTTGGCAATCCGTTCTTCCACCTGACTTTTTCCTTTCTTGTTTTCTTTCTTCGTCTCCCTCAGTTTCATCAGATATTCCTCCTTGTGTTCCTCTTTTTGGGATCCTTTATATTTCTTGGATGCTGTTCTTTTTGCTTTTATTTTATCAGCCACCTCCTTTGAGAACCAGATCAGTTTCTTATATCTCTTACTTTTGTTTACTTTTCTAATATATAAATATGTTGTTTTTCTAATTGTTCCCTTTAGTTTCGCTCACTTTTGTTCCACCTCTCTCATTTTTTCCCAGTCTTCTAGATCTACCTCCAGGTATGTCCCTATTTCGACAAAGTCCATATTTTTGAAATTCAAAACTTGGGTCTTCATGTGACTCCTCTGTATCTTATTTTCAATATCAAACCATACCATTTGATGATCACTAGTGCTGAGATGGACACCCACTCGGACATTAGAAATGTTATCCCCATTAGTAAGCACTAGGTCAAGTAAAACTTCCTCCCTTGTGGGTTCCATTACCATTTGTTTGAACAAGACCCTTACAGGACATACACTATCTCTTTACTTCTGGTAGATTCCGCAGAAAGATTCTCAGTCTATGTCGGCAGACTGAAATCTCCAACAATCAACACTTCTCCCTTCTTTGACACTTTTTGGATGTCTTTGACCAGACCTCTGTCTAGTTAAAGCTGAAATTAGCTGCAATAAAAGTATCAGAAACCACCAAAAAATACTCTCCACCTTTACAGTATTTAGAATCATTTTCCCATTACCACAGAAAAATTAAAAGCCCAGAAAAAAGGGGTTTACAGTGGGCTCAGGTTGGATAAGACTTGGGACCCAAAGACACCCATTCTTCACAATTGTGCAACCCACTTGTGCACCCTTACTTACACAGAGCATACAAGAACCCAAGAACAACTGGATTACAGTGGGCTCTGTAGAGTAAGACCTGTGATGTGGAGACACATGCTCTCTCAAGTAACACAAGTACAAAATGTCTTCTCTGTATTAGATAATTAAGAAGCTCTTGTGATAGAGATTGAAGTGGTATCTGAAAAAAAAAAGAAAAAACCCAATGCATGCAGGCATTCCATAATACAATCAATAACCATAAGAAAAGCTCATTGTGCTGGGTGACTCAGTCATCAGAGGCACTAATTTGAGAACTCTTTCCAAGGGAAACACTATAGTGAAAGCCTTCCAGGATCATTGGCCGGTAGAAATGCTATTCAGATAGTTAAAGCGATCAAAGAAGAAAGCAAAGACTCTAAAGTTGATTTTATCATCCATCTGGGAACCAACGACCTTTCTAGAAACAGCATCCAAGTGGTACAGAGAGATTTCCAGTCTCTGGTGAAGCAGATTATTCACAAAGCAAAGTTGTTTGCCTTTTCAGAAGTGTTACCTGTTCATAGAAAGGGGAAAGAGAGACTAAGCCATATAGAAAACTTCAATGCATGGCTCAAAACTTGGTGGAAGGAACAAAGTTTTGGATATATTGGTGGCTGGGGCCATGTATGGAACAGTAAAAGGCTCTATGTCAAAGATGGCTTATATCTGTCTGTGGCAGGAAAAAGGATCCTAAGAGATAAAGTCAAATCCTATGCTATTAGGCATTTAAACTAGATGATAGAGGTGGCAGAAGGAAATTAGAATGTACCCCCCCCCCCAAATACAAATATAAAGGAAATGGGTGTAGGGGATAACAAAAGTCATCTGAATAAGAAACAAAACAAGTCCAAGAAAAGCAGAAACCTGAAGAGAAAAGCTGGAAAGGTATGAGCACAAATGCTCATAGTCTAGGCAATAAAATCCCAGACCTGCAAACCCTAATTGTGGAGGCAGACTTGGACATTGTTGCTGTCATGGAGACCTGGATCACAGAATCTCATGACTGGGATATGACCATACCAGGCTATAACTTGTTAAGGAAGGACAGAAAGGAAAGAAAAAGGGGAGGAGTAGTAATTTATATCAAAAATATCTAAGCAATTGAGCTGCAAGGAAGATGGGGTAAAGAAGAAGCATTATGCACCATCCTAAAAAAAGATGATGGTGCATCCATTTTTATTGGAGTGGTTTACAGGCCTCCGAATCAAACAGAAATCTGATTGAAGACGTCCAAAAGGTGGGAAAGAAAGAAGATGTGGTGATTGTTGGAGATTTTAATCTGCTGGCCATAGACAAGAGAGAATCCTTTCTGCAGGATCTAACAGAAGTAAAGAGATAGTGGATGCTTTGCAAGGGGCTCTGTTCAAACAAATGGTAATGGAACGCACAAGGGAGGGAGCTATACTTGATTTAGTGCTCACTAATGAGGATAATATCTCTAATTTCCAGGTGGGTGCCCACCTTAGCATCAGAGATCATCAAACAGTATGGTTTCATATTGCAAATAGAATACTGAGAAGTTATACCCGAGTTTTGCATTTCAACTCTCGGGTATAACTGAGAAGTTATACCCGAGTTTTGCATTTCAAAAATATGGCCTTTATTGAAATGGGGGAAGTACCTGGAGGGAGAACTAGAAGACTGGGAGAAAGAGAGCGAGGTGGAACAACAGTGGGCAAAACTGAAAGGAACAATTACAAAGGCAACTAATCTATATGCTAGAAAAGTAAAAAAAAGCAAGAGAAATAAGAAACCTATCTGGATATCAAAAGAGGTAGCTGATAAAATGAAAGCAACAAGAACAGCATTCAAGAAATATAAAGGATCCTAAAGGGAGGAACACAAGATATATCTGGTGAAACTGAAGGAGACAAAGAAAGTAATCAAGAAAGAAAAGCGTCAAGTAGAAGAAAGGATTGCCATAGAGGAAAAGTGAGGTGACAAAACATTTTTCAGATACATCAAAGAAAGGAGAAAGGTCTGAAGTAGTATAGTGAAATGGAAAGGTGAAAAGGATCAATGTGGGTAGAGAATTGAAAAAATGGCAGAAATACAAATACTTCAGTTTGGTGTTCACTAAAGACCCTGGAAAAGGACCATTACTAGTTAACAAGAAAATGGAGGGGGATGGAGTAGACAAAACTCTGTTTACAGAAGAGAATGTATGGGAAGAACTAGGAAAACTGAAAGTGTACAAAGCCATGGGACCTGATGAGGTTCATCACAGGATACTGAGGGAGAGAAGAAATGGACTGATGGGTCCACTGCACGACCTGTTCAATAGATTCCTGGAAATGGGTGTGGTGCCGAGTGATTGGAGAAGAACGGTGGTGCTCACGCTTCACTGGAGTGGGAGTCGAGAGGAGGCTGGAAACTACAGGCCAATTGGCCTCACCTCAGTGGTGGAAAAAGTAATGGAGATGCTGCTGAAGGAAAGAATAGTGAACTATCCACAGTCAGAAGAGGAAGCATGGATTCACCATAGGAAGGTCCTGTCAGACAAATCAGATTGACTTTTTTGATTGGGCGACTAAAGAATTGGACTGATGAAGAGAACTCAATGTGATCTACTTGAATTTCAGGAAAGCTTTTGATACGGTCCTGCATAAGAGGCTTGTGAATATAATGAGAAGCTTGGGAGTGAGCGCCAGAGTGGAAGCCTGGATTATAACTGATTGATGGATAGAAGACAGTGTGTAATATGGGAGGAGCCTGAGGGAGAATTCTCTCAAAGGAGAGATTTTGTCCAAAAAACTGCGTCTGGGGTCCCAGCCCCCTTGCAATCACTGGAACCAGGAAGAATGCTGGAATAGCTGAAGCCACGCCCCCTTGACATCACTAAACAGGGACAGACTGCTTCAGGTATAAATCTGGGGAAGGTGAAAACCCAAACCGGAGGAGCCTGAGGGAGAATTCTCTCCAAGGAGAGATTTTGGCCAAAAGATGGCATCTGGGGTCTCAGCCCCCTTGCAATTACGGGAACCAGGAAGAATGCTAGAACAGATGAAGCCACACCTCCCATGACATCACCAAACAGGGACAGACTGCTTCAGGTATAAATCTGGGGAAGGTGCGGTGCACAGCTGCCGGCGTGCAGCCGAAGCCGCATGCCAAAGGGGCGTGCCCCTTATCAAGATTTTTTCCGCTTTATATATTTCTATCATATCTATATGGGAAGGAAAAGAAAGGTTAAAATTTGGACTTCTTTGCCGACGAATTGAGTGAAAAAGAACTTTCTCCGATTAGTTTTAAATGTGCCACATGCTAACTTCATGGAGTGCCCCCTAGTCTTTCTATTATCCGAAAGAGTAAATAACCGATTCACATTTACCAGAGTTCCATCCTTACCTGCACTTTGTTCCTGAGTTCCATCCTTACTTGCACTCTGTTCCTGAGTTCCATCCTTAACTGCACTCTGTTCCTGAGTACCATCCTTACCTGCACTCTGTTCTTAAGT
This sequence comes from Rhinatrema bivittatum, assembly GCF_901001135.1. Lineage (NCBI taxonomy): Eukaryota > Metazoa > Chordata > Amphibia > Gymnophiona > Rhinatrematidae > Rhinatrema > Rhinatrema bivittatum. The sequence goes on from NC_042616.1 coordinate 633,280,505, forward strand.
TCCATCCTTACCTGCACTCTGTTCCTGGGTTCCATCTTTACCTGCACCCTGTTCTTGAGTTCCAGCCTTACCTGCACTCTGTTCCTGAGTTCCATCCTTACCTGCACTCTGTTCCTGAGTTCCATCCTTACTTGCACTCTGTTCTTGAGTTCCAGCCTTACCTGCACTTTGTTCCTGAGTTCCAGCCTTTCCTGCACTCTGTTCCTGAGTTCCATCCTTACCTGCACTCTGTTCCTGGGTTCCATCTTTACCTGCACCCTGTTCTTGAGTTCCAGCCTTACCTGCACTCTGTTCCTGAGTTCCATCCTTACCTGCACTCTGTTCCTGAGTTCCATCCTTACTTGCACTCTGTTCTTGAGTTCCAGCCTTACCTGCACTTTGTTCCTGAGTTCCAGCCTTTCCTGCACTCTGTTCCTGAGTTCCATCCTTACTTGCACTCTGTTCTTGAGTTCCAGCCTTTCCTGCACTTTGTTCCTGAGTTCCAGCCTTTCCTGCACTCTGTTCCTGAGTTCCATCCTTACCTGCACTTTGTTCCTGAGTTCCATCCTTACCTGCACTCTGTTCTTGAGTTCCATCCTTACTTGAACTCTGTTCCTGAGTTCCATCCTTACCTGCACTTTGTTCCTGAGTTCCATCCTTACCTGCACTCTGTTCTTGAGTTCCATCCTTACTTGCACTCTGTTCTTGAGTTCCAGCCTTACCTGCACTTTGTTCCTGAGTTCCAGCCTTTCCAGCACACTGATCCTGAGCTCCAGTCTTACCTTCACGCTGTTCCAGTCCAAGCCTTGGTTCCAACATTGTCTGCACTTTGTACCAGACTGTCTAATTTTTCTCCACATTACCAGACTATCCAAGCTTTGCTCCAACCTTATCAGTCTGCCCAAGCCTTGCTCCAGTCTCGCCTTGTCATCCTGTGCCACTCCAGAAGTGGTGTTCCCTACACACCACCTGAATCAGAGCCACCACACTTATTTACTGAGGCTTTCCAGTAACCCACCTTATAAACCAGTTTGTACCATTTTGTCCTGGATTTTATTTTTATTTTGATATTAATGTTAATTTATTATTATTATTTTTTTTTTAAATCTTATATATATTGCAATTGTACCCCTCCCCAAACTAGTTTGGAGGGGTGACTAAGAAATGTCAATAAATAAATAAATCTTCACTGTTGAGTTATTACACAATTGTTTGGTTACCTGCAACATGCCCATTGCAGTGGATGCAGGGCGACCTTCCCCAGTAATTTATTAGTAGTTTAATTTAGGCTTTTGATGACAGCATAAAAAGGAGGGGAACTGTGATGAATTTCTGGAATTCCAGCTTGAACTCCTTAGTTAGGTTGTGTTAACTGCCACCATAAGGATTGAGACTGTGCTTTCAGGCCTAGCTAGAAACAGCTAAAGGCAGATGTACTGATATAATCTTTAGTACCAGAATCTTAACCATATATGAAAGTATTTAAAGTTGTTTACTCCAAAAAGTTAACTGTAGTTTCAAAGGAAAAATGTAAGCTTCTGCATAGGTATTAGTTACACTGAAATAATGATACATTTTTGGGAATCAATGAATATTGATAAAATGTACATATTCATGTAGAGTATGATATGATGACTGCTGATTTATTCAATAATTGTTTTCAGTATCTTAAGATCATTTATAAGGTGTGATTTCTTGCGGTGCCACTCAGCTCTCATAGTTTTAGGTTGCAGCTGATGGCCTGCTGTATCTGTGTGCACACGATCAGATAATAAAATAAGGAAGTAAGCTAATTGCCTTCTGTTTCTTTAGTGATTTAGTGATTACAAATTTTTCTTGAAAGCTTTTAAATTGATATACAAAGGAGTGTACAAAGCTAGGCCAAGGGACCTCCCGGATAAGCACCACTTACGGGATTTTTTATAGTTAGCCCATCTATTCATCCAGCATGTTTTCAAATAAAATGGACTACCCTCACATATCCTGTCTGAGAGAGGAGTCTAGTTCATGGCTTGATATTGGAATGGCCTTTGTAAAAAATTTGGCATTCACCTTGGAATTTACCACAGCCTACCATCCACAAGGTAATGGCCAAACAGGGAGAATTAATAAGTTCATCAAGACCTTCCTCTGCCTATATATCAACAAGAGTCAAGATGACTGGTAGATTCTTCTATCCTGGGCTGAGTTTTCACACAATAATCATATCAGTAGTGCCACCAACTGTTCCCCATTCTATGTTGTTTATGGCAAGCACCCACCAAAGGTTCCGCTACCGCTGTTTCCCTCAGTGACTTCTACGGCAGCCTGCTTCATGGCCTAAGAGCTCCATGATCTTTGGCTAGAAATCAGCCAGTTGATTTCCAAGATGGGAAACCAAGTGTTTTCTGCGGGTATTCGGGAAGCACCTTCAGACAGCTTTTTGATCTAAAAGGCAAATTTATTGATAGCAATACAAAGACAATATATAAGAAGAAACAAGGAAAAGAGGAAGTCGTTGTTTCCTGGAGACGCAGGTCTGTGTCAACTGGGTAATCAGCTTGCTTCTCAGATGCGGAGCTCTTCGGCTGGAGTTTTTAAACTTTTTGCACTGTCCAATAGAAATACATTGATGCACATCCTGGGTGTATTAATTTCAGTCAATATCCAATTATGAGCGTAGCTTTATAGTCCAATCAGGTACCGTCTCTGGGGTGTTGCCTTCTTCCGGTAATGAGCTTTGCCAAAGCACATGGTGGTGAAATATGTTGCCAGCAGAATCAGGAAATACACATTCAGGCTTAAGGCCTATATACATTCCCCCCCTTGAATCGTTTGGGAACGATTCACAAATGAAAGGCTGAGATTGTATTTCCTGGAATGAAATGGTCATAGCATCAATTTAGTATGACCCACCTTTTTGTACTGTTAAAAATGGCTTCCATATTCTTTATGGTGTTGAATCTTTATTTTTATACAACTCACACTCACAATCACAATCACAATTGTTCAGGCATACTCAGTTTGTACTTTGTTTTATTGGCATTCAATCTCATATTCATTCTTCATTCAGGTATTGTTCTGACCTTCTTCCAGTTGATCCAAGATTCTGTAATGTGGTCCTATTAGCAGCATATAAATCAATAGATCTACTTAATGATTGATTATTGATTGTAAATGAATGGTTAGAATAGTTGAAGCAATAATCCATCATTCTACTCAGGGTTAATGCCACTGTCTTAGGTTGCCCAGGGTACGCAATCCTAATGATTTGCTACCTGGTGCTTACCCGTCATCGTTAAGCATAACAGCCTGAGGAAGTAACATTGCTGCTGATAAATGAAAGGCCTCCTTTAATATGGTATAGGAGTTCATAGTTGTCTTCACAGTAATGCAGGATGATGTCTTAGGCCATTAAAATAACAAACTTCATTCATTCTCACAATTAACCATTGCAAACTCACTTAGAAATGTAAGCCACTTTAAACTGTGTTTCCCATCAATTAAACCAAATTCTGTGGAAATGCAATCTTTTCCCTTGGAAAATCTCATTCATTAGTTTCAGAAGGAGATTAGCTTCAGAAGGAGATGTTCATCATTAGACGTTGTCTAACTGCGGTGACTTGAGAGTAACTTGAGAGTATTTGAGACATAGCAGAAGCAATAGTTAGAATTAATTAATAGAAGCAAAACCATGCTTGGGAGTACTATTGCTTATGTCTTAGCCTACCATGCATTTGAACATTTTGGGAATATAAACAAATGCTTAAAATCTAAATTAGGAGTAGGATGTCGAAGGAGACATCCATATGGATGAGGGATAAGAAATCTCTGTAACCAATGGGATGGTATCTGCAAACTCTACTAAATGTGATGTTTAAGAATAGGGAAATCAAATGAATGTCATAATTCTGTCTTCAATCACCAAGAATAACTATATAAACATTTGGGACTACATTAAACCTTTAGAATTACTAGCCATGCATGTTCTCTTCAATTTGGGCATAGCTATAGCTGGTCTGTGCAGCCTATTCACATGAGCTGCCTAAGAACGGTGTGAAGGCTGAACTGACAAACTATGCTGCAGCACACTGCGCCGGTCTGTCACTGGCTCGCAGACATCCGAACAAGTCTGGACTAGCAAGGGCAGAGTGTAGCAACTGGAGATGAATATAACGTGGAAAGTAATATTGAAATCATAGATGGTAAGTCAAACCAGTTATCTATGGGACCTAGGGATGAATGATCATCTTAATTAATCATATAATGGATATGAGAGAACTGGGAATAGCAGCAAAACTTTAGTATTTTAAATTAATGTGGTGTGTAACATGTAGGTGTATGTAGATGTAGATGTATGTAGATATCCAAATCATGGCATTTGCAGAATGGCATATGGGCTTGGAGTATATGGCAATCAATTATCACTAACATTTGACAAAACATAGTGTGGTGCAATGCATAACAGTTAGTCTTTGTGTAAAGAGCTGACAATAATTGGGAATGGATCTAATCTGATCAGGGCAATAAGATTCACACAATCATGAGAACTGCATTAATGTAGAGTACAACAACATAAAGACAAAATATAATCAAGCAAGAGTAATAAAGTTCAATGATGAGTGGAAGATGGATTCTGTGTTAAGGCCGAAACTTCCGTAGAAGGGATGGGAAGAATGGAGTGAGTCCCATAAATGTTGTTTTCACGCTTTCAGTAAGGTGTAACAGCTTTTCATTCATCACGGCCTAGTGAGAATATGTGCTTCTTTAATAGTTTCAGATACCTAATATGGTAAAGTAGCATAAAAGCAAATTAAGCATTTAAAGAAAAGTCATCTGCGGTAAGCTAAACCACAAATAACGAATATTTCAGACATTACATTAAACATAAGTCACACTGGACTGACATACACTCATTCATCCAACAAATATACTTTCCTTGTCTTCATCACAGAGGACGAACAACAGATAACATATAATTTGAGCTCAATGGTTATATCAAAAATGTATCAAAGAAAAGTGGATCAAAAATCAAAAATTCAAAAATGTGTATGAAAAATAAAAGTTCAGAATTCTGTCAAAAAGGTAGAAGTCCTATCGAAAAGGTAGAAGTCCTTGAAGACCTGAAAAGTAAATACTAGCATACAATTGAAATATCAAATTAACAAATATTGTACATATAGATTTCCAACCAATAATATTAAATAAATGTAATCAATAATGTTCTGAGCTTATAGTCAATGTGTCATATCAAATAATTAAAATAATTAGAACTCAAATATCAAATAATTAATACTTAAATATGCTACATTTTAAACTAGAAACTATTTCTCCTTTTTTTTTTTCTCTTCCGTTCGTAGCACAGCTAGTGCTGGCAGAACAGATAAGCTGTACTCTGCAGGTTTGCAAGAGACAACTTCCCTTTTTTTTTCTGTTAAGATACAGTTTGACTCTTTAGTTAAAAAGTCCTTTCAAATTCATAATTCTCCTCTCAGAATCATAATTCAGCAGCTCAGACTCTAAACTTTAACACTAGTATATATTCTTGTCAGTACTCAAGTTCAGTATTAAAGGAATGTGAAGTCAGTAACGTAATAAAGAATCAGTATGTAAAGTTGAGAGCAAAGGGGATTGATTTTGGTGGGAGATGTATCTCGCTCCCCCCCTTGATCCCTCTTTTACCACAAATGTACAGTTTAAAGCAGCAAGGAAATAACATGTTGTAAGAGGAAGGTATCGCATGCGCGTGGTGAACACCTTAATAAAAATACATTCACATTAAAAAGAGGAACTTAAACTTATAACTTAAAACTATATGGTACCATTTAAAAATTAACTTACTTATACTAAAAATGCTTATACTAAAAATATACCTGCAAAAGGTAACACAAATAAATCTTAATAGCTTGAACTATAAGACCAATAAATACATTAATAAGGGAAGCCTAGCAATCTGTTATATCTGTCCACAAGCTTATTACTTTTAGAGCGTTAAACATCTGTGATGGCACTACAAAAGTTCTCAATCAGATAACAACTGACTGACCACATGCATCTGATCCCAGTGCACGGCTGCTGTTTTCAGTAGTAGGAACAGCACGTAATTAGTCAGGCAAAGTCTATAGAGACATATCTATTTATTTTTGGATTTTATATACCGGAGGATTTTATATACCGGGGGTTCCTGTATGCAACGCGTGTCACTCCGGCTTACATGACAGACATCGGGAAGGCTGGCAAGGATTTACTGGTCTTATGTACACAAATATCCTAGGTAAGCAAATTCTTATTTTAGCTTCTTTGTCCTGAAATGAATATTGCAGTAAAGCAAGCAATAGCTATAAAAATAAGGCTCAGAATAAGGAGATCATCCTAAAGGATGGTCGTACTAAATGTGGTTCCATTTAAAACTGTGTTTCATATTAAGTTCACACTGTGTTCTGTCCAAGCTTCACTAAGGTGGCAATGTAAGGTCCTACATACGCAGATACCTTCTCTGATAGGTGTGAACTCACTTTATCTGGGGACATGTATGTTGGCTATTAAAGCCTGGCGTCATTGTGATGGAGGGACGTATTGGCTCCGACTGCCACTGCTCCTCCAGTGATTAGGGTCAAATTGTGGTGGTGGTGGTGGTCTGCTCGGTCCCCCCCTTGCGGCATATCTGCCTCTAATATTCCCTCTGGGAAATGAAGAGTGATTGTTAGACCGATAGTGGCAATCCCTACTATAATGACCATATTGTCCACACTGATAGCACTGTATGCCAAGATGATAATGACAATCTTTACTGTAATGGCCAGGTTTTCCACACTCATAACAATTTTTGGACAGACGACGTTGTGGTGTGGGCCAATCAGGGTGTGGTGTCTCCTCAGGAGATGCTGTAGGAATTAAATGGAAGTATCCTACTGCGGTCATCGCCTTCTCCAAAGGTGGAGAGGGTCCTGTACTCTGCACTAGACATCTGGAGGCAGTGTCAGCAGTCCTATAAAGGGGCGGTGATGTGAATTTCTTACTAATTTCTTCCTCTTTTTCTAAAAAGGCCTTTGTCATGACAAACCACCTATAAATTTGGACATGGTTTGCCAGTGTTCTTACATCTTGCCCATTAGATTTACAATACTTGTTTTCCAGAAATGTCATAAGCTGTACGAGCAAGGGCGTGTCAAAGGAGCCTCCTGCTGGCCATGCAAGGGAAGCATCCTTCTCTGCCCACGCTACCCACTTAGAATGGTATTTACGAATCAACTTCTCATTGGGTTTAAGCAGGGCAATGACTTTGTTCAGGGGACATGACTCACTAACCTCTCCTACCATCTTGGGATCTCTCAATATTGCAGACCAAACTACGACACAAGTATTAATAATAAATTTCGTGTAGCCACTCCCTTATGAGAAAGAGTGGTTCAACCTTACCTTAATTGTAGTTTTCACCGTACCGTGAATTCACGCTTCCGGTGTGCTGTACTTCTTCAAACACGAAGGTATTCACAGCGGGACTAGGGAGAGATAGCCTGCAGACAGACGAGTACTGAAGACCTATCTACTCCTTTCCGTTCGACTGGTTACCGGTTCCTACTTAAATTACTTGGGCTCCAGTGCGTTACCGCCGAAACAACCGGGATAGGGCCAAAAGGCAGCGTCAAGTCTGCCAATTGTTTTCGAACTTATTAGTACACTAACGGAAAAACCTATGACTCACTCGTATAAGACAAGTTTTTTACTTACCTCTCCAGTCAGCTCCACGTATATCCACCGTAGAATGCTTGATCTGAGGGCTTCTTTGTGTTGTGCGGTACGTGATTCCGCTTCGGGGTCCACCTGACACTCCGTCCCTGTACGTGTTCCCTCGGGGGTTCCAGGTAAAAAGTCCCAGGTGGTTATGTCGCAGTATTCAGCTTGGGGTAACTGATTGGTACTGTACAAGATCTGCCAGATAGCAGTGCGCGCCAAGGTCTAAGAGATAATAAAAGTAACTGAGCAGTTTTATTTTTTTTTTTTTTGTGAGAGAAAGACTTACTTCCTCAAAGTGGTTACTGAAGTGCTTCAGGTCTCAAAAATCTCAAAGTAGATTCAGGATGCTTCAGGGCAGTTTTCCACTCCCGATCAATGGCACCCTCACTTCCTTCGATGCTGGCAATGAGGTATCCCTGAAGGTGTGCTAGCCCGCGATACCCGCATCAGGCATTAGGCTTTCCTTTCCGTTTTCCGGCTCGAAGGACCATATGTTTTCTGCGGGTATTCGGGAAGCACCTTCAGACAGCTTTTTGATCTAAAAGGCAAATTTATTGATAGCAATACAAAGACAATATATAAGAAGAAACAAGGAAAAGAGGAAGTCGTTGTTTCCTGGAGACGCAGGTCTGTGTCAACTGGGTAATCAGCTTGCTTCTCAGATGCGGAGCTCTTCGGCTGGAGTTTTTAAACTTTTTGCACTGTCCAATAGAAATACATTGATGCACATCCTGGGTGTATTAATTTCAGTCAATATCCAATTATGAGCGTAGCTTTATAGTCCAATCAGGTACCGTCTCTGGGGTGTTGCCTTCTTCCGGTAATGAGCTTTGCCAAAGCACATGGTGGTGAAATATGTTGCCAGCAGAATCAGGAAATACACATTCAGGCTTAAGGCCTATATACACAAGCTAATAAAAATGCTGCTAAAAATGTAGTCTGGCTCCGCAATTCCAGGTTGGAGACTTGGTGTGGTTAAGCATGCAGAATCTGAGCCTCCAAGTTCCTTCCCTTCATTTGGCACCCAGATGTTTAGGTCCTTTTCCAGTCTTGCACCAAATGGGATCTGTGACATAGCTCAAGCTTCCGACCTCATTAAAAATACATAATGTGTTCCATGTTTCCTTGTTGAAACCACTGATCTTTTCCTGGCCTTCGCCTCCCAAACCTGTGAAGATCACTTCAGAAGAAGTCTCCCACTATGAGGTACAGGAAATCTTGTACTCTAACAGATGATGCAATAAACTGGAATTTTTCATTGCATGGAAAGCTTACAGTCCAGAAGAGAATTTCTGGGAACCAGCGATCAACCTCCATATACCTTTGTTAGTAAAGGAATTCCACTGTCACTTCCTCAAGAAATAAAAACCCAGGACCTTGAGGAGGGGATTTAAGAGGGGAGTTCTGTTACATTTGATGGCTTGAGGGACATCCCTGCAAGCCGCCACACTCATCCTGATGCATGTAACACCTGGTCCTCTCCTCTGCAGCACACACCATCAGCCTCCTCTTTTGCATGACAAGAACACCGCCAGAACCACTGCCTCTAGTGTCCCTCCAAAGGCAGGTGCACGCCTGTCATGTTTTTTAAAGGGTTCATAGTGGAAAACTGGCTATGGCACCTCTTGATGATATCACTGTGTCAGCCCTATAAAAGGGCCCTCCTGACATCCCTACCTTACCTCAGCAATGAGTCTCCTACATCGATGGTATAGTGTGTATTGCTGCTTCCTGTTTCCTGCTACCTTGCCTCGTCTCTCCAGCCCATCCTGCCTTGTTTCTCCTGCCCAACCTTGCCTCCTTGCTCCAGTCTGTCCAGCCTTCTCGGATCCAGTCTGTGTCTACCTAACTACCCTCCTGTGTCAGACCCGCCTCTCGTCTCCTAGCCATTCCTAGCCAGGCAAAGCTCTGGCTCTGAGCTTTGCCTGGAAATTGCCCATTCTTGTGTGTTGCCTGTCTCTAACCCTTGCCTGGACATTGACCATTCTTGTTTGCCACCTATCTTTTGAGCCTAGCTCAGCCCTGGACCTATGCGTATACCACTTCCACAGATACTCTCATCTAAGACCTGCTGGCCCTTGGAACCCATGGGGGAAAGGGGCTGGTATGGATGAAGCTCATATTCAGTCTCTACCCTGTGTAGTTCCGTCAGCTGTCAGTGAGGGCTTATGGGGCCTACGCTGTAGGCTGATCCAACCTCACCACAGCATCAAGGGTACACAAACCTTACATTTTGTAAAGAAATATTTCTTTAGAAAATTTCAGAGTTTACCCTCTTTTACCCTCATCCCCTGACCCCCTTGTTCTAGAGTCTTCTTTCCTTTGAAAGAAGTTCACCTCCTCTGCATGGATAACTTGGAGGTATTTACTTGTCTCTATCATATCTCTCTTAATCTGTCTGTTCTCCAGGATATGCATTTTAGATCTATCACTATATGCTTTCTAACAAAGTACTAGAGTGCATTATATTAATTGTAACAATAAAACACCAAGCCATTCCTAGTGACTGACTGTGTCAAATTCCATAATGGCACAGGAGGGCAAAAGATAGCAACAAGAGAAAAGGAAGAGAGAAGGCTTTTTCTCCAAAAGGAGCTAGAGCAAGCACAAATAGTACTACTGCTGATAGTAATGAGAAGGCCAGGATTCCCCTGCCTAAACTAAAAAATATTTTTTTATTTCCTGAAGCAACCACAGGAAGGGTCTGGCAAGAAAAAGCTCAAGCTTTAAGAGTATCTGTTGCCTGTTTCCAGTCTCCTCTGTGTTCAGATGGTGAAGAAGCAGGAGAAGGCAGAGTCAGAGGGTTGCCCCAGAAGTGGAGGGCAGAGACAGTAGAAAAAGAGCACCAAAAAAACAAGGTAGTGACTCACCCCCGATTCATCCTGAGTAATGGGAAGCCCCCCAGCATGGATGTGCAGGCACCGCAAATAACCAGACACCCGATGCACCCGTGCAGGCGGCTGCCCCCCGCCTCGCCGATGACTTGCCTCCAGTCAGACCCCCTTCTCCTCCACGTGGTGCTCGGAATGGCATGGCATCGTTCTGCCAGCACTATGGGGTGCTGCGGCACAGTGGCACTGCCTATGATTGGCCCGGCATTGGGAGCAGCAGCATCATCATGACACGCCCCGATGCTGGGGCACCTGATTGGCCAGGGCAGCATGGGATGTGACATCATGGGGGAGGGCAGCTGGCAGGCAATTTAAATCCCGCCAGCTCCCCGTGGTCCGGCCTCTTCCTCCTCAGCCCCGATCAGAGATGTTTTGTGAGTTTGTAGTTTTTAGATCACTTGGGCTCCAGGCTTCCTGGGCTCTCTGTTTAATTCTCACCAGCATTAGCAGCCGAGCTCTGGCCAGGAGAAGGAGAGACAGTGTCGAGCTTTAGACCCATGCTTTATCCTTTATGTGTGAGGATGCAGTCAGCTGCCCTCCTCTTCTTTTTTTCTCGTCTTCTCCTTCGCCCTCTTCCCCTTCTTGAGAGGAGAGGTCTGGGCAGAGTAGGGCAATGAACTTTGAAAAGAAAATAAGCAAAATGGAAACACTGTCCCCTAGCCCTTTCCTGGGATCATCAGCCCAACCGCGGTGAGGGCATTGAGAGCCCCTCTAGCAGAGTCACAGCTCACGGTGCTGGCCGCTGACAGGGAAAAGATTTCTTCTTTTTTTTTTTTAATTTTATTTTTATTGAAGTTTCAATTTAGATACATTGAAAACATTGTTAAAAGAAAAATAAACTGAAAATACAAATAACTCAAAATATTATAAGTCAGGAAATATGATTCATTACATATTATAAGAATAGTGGGAGAACCAAATATCAAGCGGATTCATAGCCACATAATCACAATAATAACAAGCTGTATCAACATATCATGCAGCATATATTTTCATAAACCAACCCCTCATAGAGCAATTTAAGAGTGTGAGTCCAAGTACACACGTAGTTGTTGTGAATCTGAAAAGATATATTTATCATTTTGATATATCAGTATACACCGACAAGCAAACCTTAAGTAAAATTTGGTGCCCCGAGAGAGCACCCCATTTTTCATTGAAAGAAAAGACTTCCTTTTTTCCTGCGTCTTTTTTGTTATGTCAGGAAAAACTCTTATTTGATATCCATAAAAAACTGTTGTTGTTTCCTAAATGATGATCTCAGTATGTTATCTCTGTCCAGAACCTGCATGAAGGGCACAAACAAAATTGCCCTTGCTTCAATCTTGGCTTCATATGATTTTTCCTGAAAATCTTGGCTTCGTATGATTTTTCCAGAAAATAATCAAAGACTATCATAGGCAATATTATCCCATAGGGAAAAGATTTCTGAGGCTGAGGAGCTGTGAATTCCGGCCTGCTGTCTCCCAGGGTTCGGACTAACAAGTAACAGCCGGTACTGGTCCCACCTCATTCCAGGAGCGGCAGGAGCAGCTGATGCTCCCTTCCCCCAGGTGAGTCCAGCCCCGATCTCTCTCTCTCTCCCTCCCTCTTGCTGCTGTGGACCCAGGTGTCTGCAGTGCCGGAGTTTTCTTTCAGGGCTTGCTCTACTTTCACTTTCCATCACCGAGGTGGAATGCTGACCGAGATGATAAGCTTACACCTCCTGCTTTCAGACGCCAACTTCGGTGTGAAAGGTTCTTCCTGTAGTTTGCTCCAGTGGGAGGTAGAACAAAGAAGCGGCTCCGGGGAGCATCAGCATCTGTCTGTCTATTAAGGCTCAGGTCCCCTTTTCTACCCCGATCGGCTCACTCGTTTAATAAAATCCAGCTGTGCATATCAAAGGAAATTAATGGAACTTACTTGAATCTGGGGAGCCTGTGCTGTAAAGCAGTCCAGGCTGGTATGGCGTTATCAGAAAATTTGCAAACGGTAGAAATCATACTGATATCGTGTTGCTGTCTACAGTTGGTTAGGGATTTCTTTTCACATTTCAGAGCTTCGATGTACCCCACCCAACATCCTTTATGTTGCAGATCACATAATGTGACCAACTGTCAATTTCTCAATGCTCAGCTTTGAATGCATCCCCTTTTACTCCATAAGTGTGCCTTTTCAGGCAGCCCTTGATAGGTCGTCACTTTGTTATATCTCTCCTGACTTTTCAGAGGACAATTTGACGTGCTTTGTGGCTCAAGATCTGCGTTTATAGCACCAGTTTAAACTTAAGCAGGACAAAGAGCTTCCGCAGTGGTGGGAGGATAACATTTGCCTGTATTGTGGTGGAGTCATATAGAGCCTTCATGTTTCAGGATTCTTGTCTCCTGAATGGATCCACAAACAAAAGGCTTGGTCCCTGTGGTTTACCCTCACACTATGAAACCTTTCTCTATGAATATCCTGGAGCCAAATTTGATCTTTTCTCTGCTCTACTCTCCCCTGAGCTTGGGTAGTGTTTATGGGCAATCCAGGAGCGATCTCCTGCACTCAGGCCATCAGCTGCCAGTATTCAAAATGGTACTGATAGCCTTTGCCCTTACTATGTCACAGGGGCTACTAGTGCCATTGGTCGGCCCCTGTCACATGGTAGGAGCACAAGATGATGCTGGCCATCCATTGCTCCTATCATGTGTCAGGGGCTGACCAATGGCAGCAGTAGCCCCTGTGACATTGTAAGGGCAAAGGGCCATCAGCACCATTTTGATTCGTAGCAGGCCCGACAGCCCCACGGCCTGGAAGGAGATATCACTCGCGGAACCCCGCTGGACCACCAGGGCTTTTAGTAATTCTTGGGGAGGGATCGGGATGGTGGTGGTGGTGGTGGGGGGGGGGGGGGTTTGTAAGAAAGTTAAATTGAAGGGTTGGGGTGGTTTTTTTTACGATTCCCACTAAGCGCCCGAACTGAAACCCGACCCGAGCCAGAACAACAAAGTTCATCTCTATTACCTACATCAAATTGCAAGGTAAAAGTGTTCATATAGACATGATTATAAGGTTGAAAGTCTGTTCGCATTTCAGAATCCTTTGAATTGCTGGTGCTCTTCACACATTAGCGAGTTTAGAATGCTATTGTGCATTATATTACAGTGAAATGGCTCAATGTGGGGGCACCTTATATCTAAGATTACCAGTCCAGTCCATTACCAATTTTGGGCATTCTGCTATAAAACTCTCCCAGAAGAAGGGCTGAGGAAGAAGGGCCACAGATCAAATGTTCCGGCACTCACTTATTCCACATTCTACGTTATTCTTCCACTCACTGCTGTCATACAATGTCATACGATGTCGTTCTGTTTGGATATTCTGCCACACATTCATCATGCTTGCCCCGAATACGACAACTAGTGTGAAATTTGGGCAAGACTATCAAATGCCTTGCCCAGGGGTAATGCTTGGTGGGGCCAGAGGGTCTCCCTGCCTCAGCATGATGCATAAAGGCCACTGACCCATGACCTACATTTATGGCTTTGACACATCTTGTCCTGTTAGCAATAGGCAAGCTCAAGACTATGTTCTTCCAGCTTGCATTTGCACTGGTTTTCTGTGGAGCCTGGTGCATTTACAGCACCATCAGGGAATTCATCACAACTAAGAACACCCGAGCTCCAGACCGATCAAGGGACCCAACCCTTTACCCAAAAGAGGATGATATGTTTTGCTTCAGTCCTATAAACTAGAGATGTGAATCGTGTCCTCGATCGTCTTAACGATCGATTTCGGCTGGGAGGGGGAGGGAATCGTATTGTTGCCGTTTGGGTGTGTAAAGTATCGTGAAAATCGTTAAAATCGTGAGCCGGCACACTAAAACCCCCTAAAACCCATCCTGACCCTTTAAATTAAATCCCCCACCCTCCCGAACCCCCCCCCCAAATGCCTTAAATTACCTGGGGGTCCGTAGCGGCGGTCCGTAGCTTAAATTACCTCCGTAGCCTTAAATTACCTCCGTAGCGGCGGTCCGTAGCTAAATCGGGGGAAGGGGGAGAGCAGGAAAACCGGCACACTAAATCGTGTAGTCTTCAGCCGGCGCCATTTTGCAAAATGGCCGCCACAAAATGGCGGCGGCCATAGACCAAAACGATTCGACGCAGGAGGTCGTTCCGGACCCCCGCTGGACTTTTGGCAAGTCTTGTGGGGGTCAGGAGGCCCCCCCCAAGCTGGCCAAAAGTTTCTGGGGGTCCAGCGGGGGTCCGGGAGCGATTTCCTGCCGCGAATCGTTTTCCGTACGGAAAATGGCGCCGGCCATACGCGTGTGGCCGGCGCCATTGTCCGTACGGAAAATGGCGCCGGCAGGAGATCGACTGCAGGAGGTCGTTCAGCGAGGGTTCACCCCCACGGAACGACCTCCTGCGTCAAATCGTTTTGGTCTATGGCCGCCGCCATTTTGCGGTGGCCATTTTGCAAAATGGCGCCGGCTGAAGACTACACGATTTAGTGTGCCGGTTTTCCTGCTCTCCCCCTTCCCCCGATTTAGCTACGGACCACCGCTATGGAGGTAATTTAAGGCTACGGAGGTAATTTAAGCTACGGACCGCCGCTACGGACCCCCAGGTAATTTAAGGCATTTGGGGGGGGGGTTCGGGGGGGTGGGGGATTTAATTTAAAGGGTCGGGGGTGGGTTTTAGGGTGTTTTAGTGTGCCGGTTTTCCTGCCCTCCCCCTTCCCCCTTTCCCCGATTTACGATTTTTTGACGATAAATTGGGGGAATTGGTATTGTATCGTGGCCCTAACGATTTTTGACGATTTAAAATATATCGGACGATATTTTAAATCGTCAAAAAACGATTCACATCCCTACTATAAACACCTTTTAAGCTGATCAGTTTTCAAGAATCCCTCACGGAAGGAAGGCTTTGGAGCAAATGCCACCGTGCTCACTCATCCCGCATTGAGCTCATCCAGTGCTGCTACTGCTGATATCCCACCAGCGATGGAGGTCAGGAGCTTATGCATAATACACTGGCCATGATGGATGCCTTGTCAGGTGCATGATAATATTTAAGTTCTCCTTCCACTGATTGCTGTTGTCCGATGTCATTCAGCGTGGATAGTTGGCTACTCATTCATCATGCATGAGAAATGTATATGGACTGGACTATCAAATGCCGCATTCAAGAAGGCATGTGATTTCACCAGCTCTGGCTCATGATGCAGTATGGAAGAGCTAGTCCAATAGTAAGCCAATTAGGGAAGACCTGGCCTCTTGGTCTAAGTCTCTACCCTTGCCTGGTTGCATCGATATTATCCAAGTATACTCTGATGCACAGAAGCTTGGTGCGCACCCTGCTGCCAAGACCACTGGACACCAGACAATGGGTTGCTCTACCAGGAACTTCACAGCTGTCTCCCCATTGTATTTTCTCCATCTCAATCAGCATGCACATATGAGGTGATGTGCTTGATCATCGATGGGGTGATTTGGCATGGCAATGCATGGTGGTCCAGTCAGCAAATGAGCAGGCTTCCAGGAGTTCTGGCATTGGAGCTGTGGTAAGATTTTGTGTTCTACATGCACATGTACATTGTGGCTTGAGTGAGGATGTCTGCTGGAGAGGTACCCAGGCAGCTGGGATCCTTCAGAACTGGAGGGCATGTGAGATATGGCATCATCTTGGCATTCTTCATCGTGATACCGGGCTTCAAACGGTCCCTTTATTAGCTGCATAGAGCAGCAGTGACCATCCAAGAACTTGGCATGTTCGCACCTTGCCGCTCACTCAAGCTGGAAATGGGCTGCACAGAGCTTTCATTACTACCTTGGCCTGGGGACTGGGCCTTGATAGATCAGTGGCCAGACATGTCTTTGAAGGCTGGATGATCCCACCGCATAGTGGGCTGCCCAGGACCCCTCTTGTGAAGACGGTCATAAGGGGTACTTATAGCAAGCGAGACCCTGTTCGAGGGCATGTGGCCTTGTGGCCACCCCTCAGTGCTTGGGCCATGGGCATTAATGTCAGGCTTGGGGATCGGGCCTGACAGATAAATGGCTGGACATGTCTGGAGGGTCTTGCTGTGTGGAGGACTGCCCTAGACCCCTCTAGTGAAGGCAGTCATAGCAGGACCACCCTTTGACACTTGGTTTGTCAGAGAGGAAGGGACAATAGAACAGACAATCAAGTGGATGGGTCAAGGAGTCATGTGTTGGCATCAGCTCTGGCCCCAGCTGTGGCCCATGCCACAGTCAAGAAGAGTGACCTCTATACCGCCTGATCTTATCATCATACACATTTGTGGCAACGATTTAGGTAACAGTGTTGACATCAATCACAGAAGACTAGAGCCGCCTTTACCTCATCCTTGCTGTCCTCAAGAATCCACTGGCCAGAAGACATACCTCAACAGAGCATTAAGTGCACTGGGGGTGGGGAAGGTACCATTCCAGGTTCAATTGGCAGGTAGGCAAAGCCATACAAATCCAGAGTGGTGATCACTGGCAACAGCAACATGGTGTTTATCAATTGTAACATGAATGGGTGGTTAGACATTGTGCAGAATTATATGCCCTGGTTGGAGTATGCTTGTCGAACTTGGGAAACAATCTGTTCCTGCAAGCTATGCAGAGACTATTCACCCATCCGATGCAATAGCTGTTACCATTGTTTGGGGGGAGTCCGTCATGCGTGGGCAGAAGGTATTTTCATGCCTTCACGTGGCAGGCCCCTGTGGTGGTGGTGACCGAGTCCAGGAGAGCATTTGTAAGTGCAGAGGCATTAGAAGTAAGCTGGAAGGTGCCAATAGGTATGTGAGAGGCCTAAGTGTGGGAGGATACTAAATTATTGGCACCTGTCCAGCCACAATTTCTGTAAACATTATGAACCAGACTTGGCACCTGATTAGACTCCCATGTTAGGGATTCTAAGAAACGGCCGCGGTCTTTGCATCCAAATTAAGTCATGTTTTCCTTGTGTGCAACTGCTGAGTCCAGCAGGGCTGGGATAGGAGCAGATTAGAGCCTAAGGGTGTCTGGCCTGCCCAGTTAATATTTGCAGCAAATACTTGGAGCAAGTATTGATTCAGATGAATCATGTGAGGAATTCTCAAACTCAGAGGATATTGAACTTCAAGTAACTATGGAGGGACTGGGGGAGTCTAACTACTAGTCTAGTGCTCAGCTGCAGAAAGCAGAGAATGATACTGTAGGGGCAAAGAGAATCTCCCCCTAGCTCCTAGTCTGCCCTTAGTTCCAGCCCCAGCAGCACCATCCTAGGATCAGAGAAGGAGAGGAGATCCTTCCAGACATTGAAGGTGTGAAGGAAATTTAGAGTTAGGGAGGACCAGCATAGTGCAGAATATATTCACTGTTGTAAGATCATCAGTAGATGAAAGGTAATAATCCATCATAAAAACAATGGCATGCGGCATCAATTAAAAAAGAACACCTGTTAGCATTGGTTTCAGGTGAGGTTGCATATACTAGCCTGGGGACCATATCTACCACTCAATGCAGCAGCAGGAAAGCCAAAGAAAAGGGAAACTCTGAATCCAACTTTTACTCTGTGAGACCTTCCTCTATTGAGGTGACAGGCAAGAAGCCCCAACCCTATGTCAATAGCAATAGCATATGCTATATTTTACCACATCACTGGTATCAAAGGTGGTGACATGGCACATCAGGGAAATGATTTCCCAGGATGTGCTTCTGAAGATCATGGAAAATGTGGGATTTGAATGGCTATTGCACCTCTTAGCCCCCAATTACAAAGTACCCTTCTAGACAACATTCAATTTACAGGTTGTTCCCACCCTGTACTCTCAGTTCCATGCTTGTATGCAACTGCAGCTGACCAAGGTAGACAGGTTTTGCATCCATTTCATTAGTGAAATCTAAACCAACCAAAATGTCTACATATGCCTACCTTTCCCTAATGGCACATTACTAGGGATGTGCAGCAGGGACAGATTCATCCCATTTGGTATTCATATTCATGGGGAGCGAAATCCGTTGCATCCGTTCTCGGGGGACCCCGATCCATTCATTAGTTACGTATGTATACATTTCCCAAAAAAAACCCCATCCCAACCCTTTAAATTTAATTAACTACACCCTCCCACCCTCCTGCCCCCTCCCCAAGACTTACCAAAAGTCCCTGGTGGTCCAGCAGGGGTCCTGGCGCGATCTCCTGCACTCGGGCCGTCGGCTGCCTGTATTCAAAATGGTGCCGATAGCATTTGCCCTTACTATGTCACAGGGGCTACCGGTGCCATTGGTCAGCTCCTGTCACATGGTTGGAGCACAAGATGGTGCCGGCCATCCATTGCTAGGGAACAAATTGGCAATCCGCAAAGTATAGGGACATATTCGTTGTATTCGTGGGGAAGCGAAACGCATCGCGATTCCCCACAAATACAACAAATCTTCACCAAATTATTCGGCCGTCTAAAGGAGCCAATTTAAACAAACGCCCCACCCTCCTGATCCCCCCCCCCCCCCAAGACTTACCAAAACTCCCTGGTGGTCCAGCAGGGGGTCTGGGAGCCATTTCCTGCACTCACACCCTCGGCTGCTGGTTTCAAAATGGCACCGATAGCCTTTGACCTACTATGTCACAGGGGCTACCGGTGCCATTAGTCATCCCCTGTCACATGGTAGGAGCACAAGATGGTGCTGGCCATCCATTGCCGAATGCAATGTATCTGCCTCCCGACGAATGCGAATCCCGAATGCAAATTATGGCGTCCCTCTGCACATCCCTAGTAGGGACATATCAGCAGGGTACAGTTAGGCTGTGCTGCACACCTGGGTGATGGATATCATCCATATTTTGGTCAACATCTTAGGAGCAATAAAAAAGATGATGGAGGGCTATCTGCTAGAATGTAGATACAGGTTTGTTGTTCCTGAGATTTTTTGGCTATAGACAATGGTACAAGCATGAAAAAGGCATTGGGAGTTGGGGGACTAAAAGGATCATTTGCTTTGCACACTTGTTTCATTTGGCAGTAAAGGACACCCTGGAAGACAAGGAATAATAGAGAGTTTATTCCTGAAAGAAGTGATTGAGAAATGCCAGAGAAAAGCATGTCATTTTTATTTGGGGTTGTAAGTACCAGGTGGAATTTTGGTTATGCAATGTTTCAGAGATTAATGGAAAAACAGAAAGCCCTTCATGGCTTCAAATGGAAAATGAGATAGATATGAATTTCCCCTTTGGTGCATCATGATTGACTATACATGGAGCAGATGATGAGTCCTGAAGCCCCTCAAGGGGCTTCAGGACTCATGCAATGGATTGACTCAGTTCTACCAGAGTTACTCTGGTTGCACTTGGGATCATCCCCATAGTCAAAATCCTGGAGAAGTTAGAGGGTTTCTGGCAGGAACAGGGGCTTGTACCTGAGTGTTGCTGTTTGTGGACTTCTTGCAGCAGCATGTACAAAATAGGCTCAAACTCTCACCAAGAAGGATTCTTACATGCTAATCACTGTGTGACCTATGAGTGAAACAGAATGTTGCCATCCCATTTTACAGCCTAATTTTCTGGAAGGAGGTACTGGTCGCTACGGCACA
Source organism: Rhinatrema bivittatum (assembly GCF_901001135.1). NCBI lineage: Eukaryota > Metazoa > Chordata > Amphibia > Gymnophiona > Rhinatrematidae > Rhinatrema > Rhinatrema bivittatum. Next base: position 633,300,635 of record NC_042616.1, read on the forward strand.
GGAAGGAAGCGCCAGAGGCAGAGGGATGGTGGGGATGCAGCAGAGGACAGAGTGGATACCCAATACAGTAGTGTCAGTATGAGCATCACTGAGGCAGATGCTACTTTCTTCCCCACCTTGATCCGCCACCCCATTATGGCCACTACAAAAGGGCTCTCTCGATACAGGCTTAGCTACAGTAGATGGCAGCAGAGATCAAGCATTATTTTTCAGCATCCATTGAGGACATGCCCACAGATCTTTTAGAATATTGGCCACACAAGGCTGCAGTCTGGTCAAGGTTGCCCAGCATTTCCTCTCCTACCCATCAATTAGTGTGCCTAGTAAACGGGTATTCTCAATAACAAGGAACCTCATGAGTCTACATTGTTATTGGCTGGTGCCAGAGCTAGAAAAGTTGGTCTTCATTAAAATAAACCTCCCCCTGTTGTGCTTCCCTGACTTTCCATGTAAGTGGCAGGAGGACTGAGTAAACAGCTACCATGAACCAATGCCCTCAGTCTTTGCTCTCAACACCATGCTGTGCTATTCCGGTTGCCACTCTTGTTGCTGCTGCCCAGCCCACTCCTTGTGCACTGCTTCTCTCTTAGTTCAGCTCCTTGCTGTGTTGTTGTTACCCTCTTGTGGCCCAGCATTTTCCTCTCTCTGTGTATCTCTCTTACTGGAGTGTTTTAGCCTCAAACAAAAATATAAAAATGAAAAAGAAAAACCTTCTCCTCCCATGTTCCTCTCTGCATGTCTTGGGATCTTGGAATTTTGCTTCTGCTGATGCTCAGCTTTCTCCTGCTGTCCTGGCAAATTCTCATTCTCGTCCTCTCTCTTCACTGCTTTGCTGTTTGGTTGTACCTCTTGAGATTTAGTCTATTATTTCTGTTCAGCATCTTGATATTTTTTTTGTATCATTCTTGTGGCCAGGTCTGGTCCCCCACCTCTGTCTCTCTGTTGGATATGCTGGGGTATTTTGAATTCAAAAACAAACAAAAAAAAATGTTCCACCCCCAATCTACCTCTCTCCTGGTTCTATACTTGCTGAGGTTTTCTGCCACTGTTACTGCCTAGCCTACTCCTGTTTTTGGTCCTTTTAGGGTGCCTTTGAGAACTCCTACCACCGAAGATACCAGCATTCTGGCTAGTCCAGATGTTGCTGGTGAAATGGATGCTATCCCTCTACACTCTAGCCAGTTGAGGCTGATATTCAAAACAGCTGAGCTCCTGATGTACAGTATTAATGGACATATTTACTAAAGGTTTTCTCCCATTTTGTGTCTATAGGGGACATGCTTAGTAAATGACCTCCTAAGTTAGATGCCTATTTTCAGCCCAATTTAGGACCCTAAATTTGCAGCTGAAAATTCATATATATATTTAGGAGCTTAAATGTAAGCCTGCTATTCATTTACCTAGGATTAAGCTCCTAAATTAGGCGCCTAGTTCTGAAAGTCAGAGCTAAGCTGCTGACTCTTTCCCCTCCCTAACTCTGTCCATAGCCACCTACTTTTTAGGGTCTTCAATTTAGGAGCCTAATACAACTAAGAGCCAAAACTTAGAGACTCAGCCCTAGTAAATTTTCAAAAGGGCACATTTAGTACCCTAACTCCAAAATATAAGAGGTTAAACTCTTTGGAAATTGACTCCGCTGTGCCAGCATGTGAGCATAGTGCTGAGTGTACAGAGTAGGGATAATCTGTCTAGTGAATGCTGTTTGGGGGCTAAGAGGGGAAGCAGCTACTTAAATCTCATATCCTTCTGATCTGCAGGGTTGGTCATCCTGTGCAATTATTTTCCCAATGTACTGTAACCATGTTTGATGCTGCCTGCCTCTTACTACAAACAAGTGATGTGATAAAAATACCCCAACTGCTCCATGGTGACTTGCCACTGAGGTGGGGCTGGGGACTGGGGAAATGGCTGGGGGGAGGGGGGGGGGGTGTCAGATTGGGTGAAGGACTTTCCATTTTCCATGTTTTTCCTGCTGCTGCTTTGAGTGGTGGACAGGGTTGCCAGGCTAGAAACAACAGGATTAATGGGTAGGGATGGGCATTTGAAGACACAAAATAGGAAATGAAACAAAATTTCCTATTTTGTTTTGGGTCATTTTCAAAATTAAACAATGTAAATTCTAACAAAATTTCATCAGAATCTTGTTTTGTTTTCAAAATCTAAAAAAAAAATTAAAGTCATTAGTTGGACTAGGCCTAGGTTTAGGCCAAAAGCCGGGGCCTCACCTAAGGAATAGGCCAAGACCCAAAGCAGGGACTGCAGCCTGCTCCAGAGAGCAATGCTGGTGCCTAAGTCTGAGGTCGGGGCCTCACCTAGGCATAGGCTGAGGCCCAAAACATGACCCATGTTCTATATCCGACCTTGATGCCAGAGTCTCGGTTTAGGCCTGGGCCCAATGTCGGGACCTCAGCCGATACCTCAGCAAAGGCCCAGACTGAAAGATTTTGCCGGCTTGTGAAATTTCCCGACTCCCACTTACCTTCTCTGTTGGGGATCTGACATCATGACAAGGCCCAGGCCCAACACTGGGGCCTGAACTGGAGGTATGCTTCCAATACCTGGGCCCAATGTCAGGGCCCAGCTTGGATGCCTGGTCCCAACACCTGGTCTCAACACCTGGTCCCAACACCCTGCTGGCCCAAGCCCAGCCCCGATGCTAGGGCCAAGACTGGATGCTGAGTCCTGATGCCTGGACCTTAGCCTAGGCCATGGCTCAGGCACAGACCTAATGTTGAGGCCCAGCCTGGAGGCCCAATCCTGATGCCAATCAATACCTGGATGGCCAGGTTCCAACACCAGATCCTCAGCGCAGGGTCAAGTCCAGGTTGGGAGCCTAGGTCTTGGAGATCCTCACAATGTCTTCTTTCTTCTTACTTGAAATGACGCTCAGAGAGAACCATTTTAATTATGGCAGAAGGGAAGTCATTCAGACCCTCAGCTCCTTTGTTCTTTGATGCCTTAGAGAATCTCTGTCAGGATCATTACAGACCTCTTCCAGAATTCTTTCTGGCTTCTACACACTGTTCATGATGCTTTTTGTCACCAAAATGAACAAAATGAATCACTGAGCCAAATGAACAAACTGAACTGAAAACATTTTCATGCACATCTCTATTGCCTGTCTTCCTCTTTCTGCAATCTCCTAGAGTTTATAAATACTAACCTTTGTTCTCTTATCTTTTCAGTCACTTCTTTAGAAAACCATCACAGTCTCTTTTCTCTCTTACCTATATTTATTTTCCTAACAAAAGATTTGTTGCCCTTTCAATATCTCTTTTCAGTTTTGTCTTTGCTTATCCCATCCAGTGGATCCTTGAGGTGCCCCCTCCACCCCCAGTCTTAACACTGTAAATTTTCATGACATTAAGCACCATTGCCTTTGAATGAACTATCACTAACAAATCTCAGTCAGCTGCAAATTGCGCTTGGATGATGGATCTTGTTTCCTAACTCTTCATAGCACCCAAGTTACACAACTACCTGAGATGTCCACTAGATGGCAATAATTAGTTAACTATGTTGCTTTTATTGAAAACTCACATTATTTTATCTTACATTACAATGCAGAAAACTTGAGTTATGTGAAATCCTGGAAACAACTTTGGAGAGAATTGAAATATATCTGAACATATTTATATTGAACTAATTTGTATACTTAAAATGAAACAGGCATCTAAACAACCAGTTGTTTTGTTTTCAGTGAAAATTTTTCTTTCTGTTCTAATGTGGTTGTAATCACATATCAATAGAGATTCCTGAATAGTAGGACTAAGCATGTTGGCTCAGTTTCCTAGTACTTGCTAGAAAGATCTGCAATAAGGGATTTGAAAAATACATTAAGCTCCTGGAGAAAAGCAATGGTTAGGAAAGATATAGAAACTAGATATTTTAGGGAAACTGGCAACTTATAGATTTAATAAATGCACACAATTATGTGGAATGTGTTTCTCAGTATATGGGAAAAGAAAATGGAACCACACATGTATGCCTTTTTTTTTTTTTTTTTTTACATTTGTATTATATGGAGCAGCATGTGGACAGAAATGTTATACAAATAACAGTATGACTGAACAGAGGTAGAAAATGGATTTCTGGACTCATACAGCATAAAAGAAGTGTTTATAAATCAAGCAAAAATGAAGAAGCTTATAAATAAGGCAGTAGGTACAAAGTAAAGTATTTCAAATGGGAAATGATTCCAGGTTGCATGGTTGTCTTAGCTATTAATTGCTATATTTTTTATAGGAAAAGAGAAAAGGGACATTGCAATATTATATTGAAAAAATAAAAGTAGAATTGTAAGTATGAACTGAAATGGATTTTGGAATTTGGATGATGCTATAGCTAAATTGATAAAGAATTAAAACATCATTTTAACACTTTGACAAAGAGAGAAAAGCTAGCTGAAACAACTCTCTTTTTATTGTGTCCCTAGAATTCCCTTCTCCCCTATTTTAATAGCCAGCAAAAATTTCCTATACTAAAATTGCTTTTTAAGGATCAGTGCCACTTTTTCTGCAGGAGGTATTGATGTTTATCTTTTAGAAATGTGCTTATGCATTTTTGTTACGTACCTCTTTTGCTTCATGATTCATCTCTGGTTCATGAGACGGGATTTGCACATGTTGGTGTATCATAGCTATTCAGTTTGAAATGCACCTGTCTTGTTTTATTATCTACTACCTGTACCCAGCCACGCATTGCTGTGGCTCAGTCTGGTTAAATGGAAAAGAAAGAAAAGAGAAATTACACGTTTCTAATATGTTTAATTTCACAATGCTTGTGGGTATACAATATTGTTTGTTGTTCCATTGTCTGTGCATATATAGAGATTGTCTGGTTTATGACTCTAGAACACGCAACATATAATTGTCCATGTGAGAAGCAATCCGTATCTAGATGTAAACCGCATAATTCTAGAAATGAAAAAGAATGAAAAAAGAAAAAAAATAAACTACACTCACTAAATGAACGGTATGGTAAATGACACAGCTCAATTCCAACGCAATGTAACATGAAATAATTAAATCAAAATGAAAATAAATCAAAATCTATGAAAATTCAATTTAAAAATGCAATCGGACACATTGAAATGGAATCGTAAAATATTTAGTACAAGCTGTTAAGCCCGTTAAAACAGGTGAGATTTTTGTCCCCTCTCCTCCTACGTCTTTGCTCTGCTCCACTTGTCCCGCCCCCCCAGCACCACGAAGGGCCAGAGGTGGCGGCGGTGGTAGGAGCTGCAGCGGTGGCCGAGGGGGATCTCGTGAGGCGTAATGGTCCTGCCATCCCAACTCCCTCCCCCCTTCCCCGGAGGCGGAGGGACAGGCTCAGACCCCTTTCACTCTATCCTTACAGGCCCCAACTCCTTTGCTCTCCCATTCCCCTCTACACTTAACCCCTTCCACTCTAACCTATAAGTGGAGAGCTGGGGGGGGGGGGGTGGGTAGAGAATCTCTCTCTCATACAGTCTCCTACATAGGCTTCCTCTCTCTCTCTCTCTTGCACATACACTCTCCCTCTGTCCCTCACACACCCACACCCAATCCCTCTCACACACATATACAATCCCTAACGTAGTCTCCCTCTCTCTCTGGCACTCACACTCACCCTCAGCGCACATTAACACACTTCTCTCTCACACAGTTAAAACGGGCAATATTTTTGTCCCCTCTCCACCTTTGCTCTGCACACACAAGAGCTTGCAAAGTTCCCACGCCTGTTGTGTCTGGGAGAGTGAGGAAAACACTCCGTTCCCCCCCCCCCCTCGCAAAGGGCAGGCGGAAGGCACTGCAACAGATTTGGGACACGTTGCCTAGCTTACTTTGCTCTTTCTGGGAGACATGTGCCTTTAAGAAATCCGATCAGGGGCTTGAGAGGGAGGAGGGAGCAGGGCTTTGGCTTTCACTTTCGTCATGGTGCTTTGCTGGGAGTGGGGGTGGAGCGATGCCCATGTAAACTCTTCCCGTGATGGCTGAGATCCATGGGCGGCTTGACAGCACTGCCTTCCCCCTCCCCCCCCCCCCCGCAGTTGTGGGATATTTACTTGGCTTCTCATTATCTGTGGGACTCAGGGGGTGGGGGAGGAGGGCGAGCTGTTCTCTGTTCAGCTCTTTGCGCTTTGGCTGCTACAGGCTGCAGCTGCTAGTGATCTCTTCACAGCCGCTTTCTACTGCATTTGCTCTGCTCCGGCCATCCCAACTCCCTCCCCCCCTTCCCCGGCGGTGGACGGATTGGCTTGGCGACTTTTCTACCCTTTCCTCCTCCTGTGTGTAACTGTCTGGCAGTCCCTACTCCCTCCACCCTTCCCCAGTGGCGGAGGAACTGGCTGAGCCATTTCTCGGAGCGGTGACTTGTCTGCCCTTTCCTCCTCCCCTCTGTGACAGCCAGCACGTAGCGCAGAGCTCTATGGTCCGCACATGCGCAGTAGACCTGCTCTCTATTGCGCATTTGCGGTCCGTTGGTCAGAGCCCATTTATATTGTAGATAGCGTGTGTTGCTTTTACGTCCAACAGATGGCGCTGATTTTCCAAAAAGCATGTTTTTACCTGTCACAAGTGTGACATCTATATAATATAGGTATATGAAAACACGCGTGTATTCGAATGCAACGTTGTGTCAAAATTTCAAAGCAATCGATGAAGAACTTTCGGAGATGTAAGATTTTGAACAAATGAACATTTACATTTTTATTTATATAGATTTCAAGTCATGAACTGCTGAAGGATGAGAATGAATGTATGTGAGGTATATGAGCATCAATTTCTTTATTTCTTACCCTTTTATTTGTTTTCATTTTTTATTTATTTTTATTCCACCTTTGGCACTTCAAAGTGCTAAGTGCTCTATATGGACACAGTTCTAAGCTGTCAAGATGTCTTACCCTAGGAGTGGTGGAATAGCAACAGTAGCTTCAAAGTGATAAGAAGCAGGAACATAATGTAGTTTGTGTAAATATTATTCTGCTTTGATATAGAGAATTGCTGATAAGACAATGAAGGTAAAGCAAGGTGTTTAAAGGAAATATAGCTATAAGGGGTTGTTAGAGAGCCAGGCATAAGATGGCAGCTTAGCTCCTTTTTTTATGCTCCACTTTAAAGTGGGTACTGTAGATATTTCCAAGTCCTTGGTGGACTCGCAATCTAAGGGGGTCATTTTCTACCCCTATCACATGTGATAGCTTGATCAGGCAGAGTCAGGGCTGGAGGAGGAGGAGTTGGGGTGGCGTCGGGGCGGTAACTTCGCTGGTGGCGATAAGGTAAGACCCGTTATCGCTGCCAGTAGCGCACCCAATAGTGCCACCTTTTACGGTGGCGCTATTGGGTGTGAAAGCCGGCAGTGATAACACCGCGGTGGTGCGATTGCTGCCGGCGCAGGCCCGCCCCCTGCTACCGCCAGGATTCACTAGCCCTTGTGGTATTAGAAAATCCAGGCCTAAGTTTGCACCTGAGGTAATGGAGGGTAAAGCGTCTTGCCCATGGTTCACAAGGAGTGATAGTGGGATGTGAACCCTGGTCTCCTTGCTCATGGTCTGCTGCTCTAACCACTAAGCTACTTCTCTCCCCCCCCCCAAATAATGATTCTTTTATTCTACGTGGAATGTAGAACATTCAAGTAACATTTTTTAAAAAGATTCCAAGGTCTTATAGGTATACTTATGTGGCAATGTGGAAGAAAAGCCCCTTGGACATTGAGGCAATTAAGAGATGTATATAGGACAGAAAAGGCTCTATTGGGAGGGGCTGCGGCTCAACTAAAAAAATGGATCTAAGCTTGGCTATTAAGAATTGTGAATCTGAGGGTGCTTGCATATAGGCATTTGAACCAAAGAATAAGATAAAGTAAAATAAAGAAAAAAAAGCTGTGTGCCTTATCAGAAAACCAACAAGTAAGTGCAGATGCATGGGGTAGGGCTCAGACTACACCAAGCTATGCACCAAGACTATAGGAACCACCTGGTGCATTAGGGGCCTGCTTTTCTTTTCTTTTAATTGAAATTTGAATAATTATAAAAAAACAAAGAGCAAATTCTTTGTAATCAGAAAATATTTGGAAAACCAAGAAGTACAAAAATAAATAATTTAGGAAACAAATCTAGAAACAGTTCCAAAATCTAAGTCAAACAACATTGATGCAGGGAGCAAAAATTGTAAGGGAGAGAATAAAAAAGAACAATTAAAGAAATTGCAATAGCAAGTTCTCTACTTAATAACTATGTCCTATTGACTTGTATTGGAAACAGAAGCAGTTGTTAATCTTCTGGAGTCTAAAAAAGATTGAAGTTGTACGGGAGCAAAAGAAATGAAACAACCAATATTAAATTAGACAACACAATTACATGGATATCTTAAAATAAAAGTAGCTCCTAACATTAATGCAACTTGTCGAAGTGCTAAGAAACCTTTACACCTTGGCCAAATGAGGGAAAATTCTAACAGACTGATCGAAAAAAGGAGAATTTAAATTATGGAAATAAAGATGCATTACCCTGCTCAGATCTGCCTCGGAAACAAAGGGGACCAACAAGGTACCCCTTTCCAAAATTTCAGGACCAAAGTTCTCTAAGTAATTAGTAAAATCAGATTATGAGGAATGAGAGAGAATATTAGGCAAGAGTACATTGCGAGAAGAAACAGGAAAAAATACAATTTATTAACTAAGGGAGTCTCATTTGTATCGCAGTGCAAAGCCTCCAAGAAATATTTTCTCAAAGTCACCACAGTTTGCTCTCCAATAATTTTAGAAACATTGTGAATACGAATATTAAGATGTCTGGAGTTGTCTTCCAAAAATTCCAGATGTTGTGAGAGAGAATATCTGACTTTAACCAATGAGCTATTTAATGTTTTATTCTCTTGTATGTCCTTTTCCAAGGCATTAATCTTTGATGCTTGCTCAGTTAATAGACCCCCATGCTGAATCACTACAGATTCTAATGAAGAAGAAAGTTTATTTTCTTTTCACAGTTGTTAAGAGAGATGCCAAAAGGTGTCATAAATTATCAGAGAGTCTAAAGGAACCACCTCTAGTTTAGCTGGCATCAAAAGGGACTCACCTCAATGAGTTGGTTCTTCAATCCTTGTCACAGTTGATGCTGGCACTTCCACCTCAGAAGACCCAGGAGCAGGAACACCTGATCCTGAATCAACTTCATTGAGCTAATCAATCCCTCTAATAGAAATCCAGATAGAAATGGCAAGTTCTCTGTTGCCACCCCACTGAAACTAACGTCACTCTGAGGTCATCAGGCAATGATGACTTCAGAGAGAATCACGTCTTTCAGCAGGAGGCAGTCATTGATCAAGAGGACTAACAGAGGCCTCTTCCCCAAGCAGGGAACCACAATGCTGGCAACCACAATGAAGCTATCTTTCCTCACCAAAACAGAGACCCAGGAGATAGAAAAAGGGATTCACTGCTGACCAAGAAGCAGATCAGGGTCCAGAGGGAAAACCCTTACCCTTCCTTTATGCTTAGGAAGCACTGTTTAGCTATTAGACAAAAAGTATTTTTTCTTTGTGTATATTCTCTCTGGGCCAGATTTTAAAAGCTCTACGCGAGTAAATCGGCTTACGCATGCTGGGCCTATTTTATAAAGGTCCGGTGACTCGTGTAAAGCCCCGGATCACATCTAAGTCCCAGGGCTTTACTAAAGGGGTGGGACGGTCCAGGGGTGGGGTGGAAGTGGGGCCAGAGGCCTCCGGCACAGTGGCCATTTGCCACTGTGTCGGAGGATCGTGTGCAGGCAGGGTGCCGGTGCAGGCAGGCACAAAAGGTATTAAACAAATTGGGGGGGATTAGAGTAGGGCTGGGGGGGAAGGTTAGGTTAGGGGAAGGGAACAGGGAAAGCCTGCGGGTGTCAGCGTGTGAAGGTGCACTAGTGTACACCCCCTTGCGCGCACTGACCCCCGATTTTATAACACGTGTGCGCCTGTGTGCATTTTATAAAATAGGGCATACATGTGTGTGTGCCGGGTAGTGCGCGCACATGTACACCCGCGCGCAGGTTTCAAAATTCACCCCTCTATTTGTATGTGAGAGAAGAAATTTTGTATTTGTTCCTTCATTGCTTATATTGTCACAAGCATTCTTATAAGTGTTTGCTTTGTATATATATTATACAGAGAATACAGCTTTTCATACTTTCACATAAGCTGTAATCAGGCATCATTATTTTCTTAGTGTATTTGTGTGACCTAGACAACAAGGCAAAAACCTCCATCATTCTATCTACAACAAATTTGCAAAAAGGAGACAGGGTCATGATGCAAAGACTCAATGGAACATGGCAACCCAGCATTGGCACTGCTAAGCTACAGGCTCTCCCACCATTTGCCTCATCAGTTTATATGAAAACAATGAGGCAAATGGTGGGAGCCTCAAGGAGCCACTAAAGTCAAAAAACAGTTCTGTAATACCCTCAACAGACAATTATCCTACAAATACAGCCACAGAAACTGCTTCAGAAAACAACCATATGCCATGTCATTCATTCTGGAAGTACTGTAAGCTACCTCAGAGACAGACTTATAATTGTCATTGTGTCATGTGAATTTTATTTGTTCTCATATTTACTCAACTGTTTCAATCTGTTAAATGTAAATTTGTCTTTAAGAGAAAGAAATTGTAATATTGTGGTGGTAACCTGTAGGTCCATTTTTAGCTGCTATGGAGCTCAGCTAGTTAGCTGGATAAACATAAACAGCAGTGTAAATTCAGTGATATGGTTGTGCCACTGAATATACCCAGCTATCTTAAAGTTAGCCAATTATATCTAAGTGGCTAACTTTAAGACAACCTTATGGCCTGACTAGAGTTAGCCACATAGGTTAAGCAGCTAACTCAAGATATAGTTAAAGGATATAGCAAAAGGTTTTTTTTTTTGGTCATAACTAGGGAAGCAGAAAAGGCTGTCTTGGAACAAAAAAAAAAAGGCTCCAATTAGCTCTCAGTCACTTGTAAACCCATACTAAAATGAAATTATATACTTGATGACCCAGAGCAAGATCATCTGTTAGACATAAAAGCAGTTAAGCAGAATAAAAAAATCATTTTCACACAAAATGAAAATCATTTCTCACCATGTATATTTCCAGAATGTTGTGCAAAGGAATAGGAGCCTGGTGGGGTATCCACAGAACATGCTTTGTAATGCCTTCTTATCTTGAAATTCTCTACTTTTTACTAGTTATAAAGTCAATTGGGATAAAACTGAGGTTATGCCATTGAATAGTTATTGTGTACAAACCATGGTCATGGGGTGGACTGTATATGGTCTCCAGGTGGATTCAAATATCTAGGAACTTATTGTTTTCCCAATGCTGATTTAATATCAGAAAACCTTATGGATTGTATTATGAAGCTGGTCGAGGATACCACCAGGCAGTGGTCCCCCTTCTTTCTTTCTTGGTGGGGGAAACTGGAATCCATTAAAATTGTACTTGATCCACAGGTCAATGATATTTTGAGCATGCCTCCAACCCATTTTCCCAAATCCTTTTATGCTCACTTAGACAACATTCTTGTCTCCTTTCTCTGGAAAGGAAAGTCAGCTTGTCTTGCACTGAACAAACTAAAGCTTGTTAAACATCAAGGAGATGTTGGCTTCCCTGGGTTTTTTTTCATATCACAAAGCATTTCTCATCCACTATGGCATCCGATGGGTTATCCCTACAGCTGAGTTACACTTTATTCCACAGTGGCTGCCTTTTGAGCATAACTTAGTTGACCCTCTGCTGTTGAGCTTGTTACTTGGTATGAAACCCTCTAAATCTCTCCGTTTGATCCCAACAATTGCAGCTTCTCACGCAACACTTTGCTCCATTGATAAAACCTTACTAGGCAAATGAAGTCTAGTTTGCAAGCCCAACTGTGGCATAATTCTACTTTACTGATCAACAAATCAATCATTCTGGCAAAGTGCAGGGCATTTGAACATTGGGATATGTCATAGATTCTAGTAGGCTGCTCCCTTTTACTGATTTGGCTTTAAAATATGATCTGCCTCTTCTCAATATTATCATTAATTCCAATTAAACCATTGTTTAGTGCACCCGTGCTTCAAAAGCCTCTTCAATGTTGCCCTTGTCCTCCAGAGGGTTTCAACAGCTGAAAGAGTGTTAGGTGGCTTAATACCATATTTCTGCAGTCATAACATCATTCTTTGCAGCCTGGCTGGAAATGCTGCCAGACTCTTCTTCATGATTATTTCAAAAGACTTGCAACTTGATTCCACAGACACTTGTCATCGTATATAATTGATGGAAATGTTTGCAACCAAAAACAATAGCATACATTTCTTTTTCACCTTGAGCATAGTTGATTTCCATGTCTGTCATTGTTTTGGATGCATAAATGACTGGCAACCTTTCTTGCAATAAGACTGCTTCAAGTCCTTCTTTAGAAGCATCAACCTGAACAGTCACTTCTTGTTTTATGTTATAACATGTGAGAGTGTCAGCATTTGAAATTAACTTTTTCATCTTGTCTAATGTGCCATTTTGCTGTGCCTTCCATTGAAAATCTGTGCATTTCTTTAAAAGGGTTCTCGGTGTTTCCACAGCATTAGCAAACTATGGCATGAGCTTTGCTAGGTAATTTGCTATCCATAAAATTGTTTCCAGTTCTGATCTATTTTCTGGTGGTATCATGTTAAAATTTGCTGCAATTTTTGTAGGGTTGCCCTGAGGCCTTCTGCTGAAAGAACATGATCAAAGTACTTTACTTAACTTTTAAGGTACATTTCTCTAAGTTTAATTTGACACCCTTTTCTCTGGATCTTTGAAGCATGATGAAGACCCTCCACCTTTTTTTCCCCTTTTTTTCTCTCCCACCTGTCACTATTGGCTTCCAGTACCCTCCAGCCCTAATCAATTAGGGGTAGCAACCGCTGTAACAAGCAGGCCACACCCTTACCCCATACTCTTACCCACCCCTGTTTTTATTTTTTTTTTTTTTGAGATAGCAGCCCTCCATCCTTCCGCTCTGCTGATTGGCTGCTTCCGGCCCGGAGGAGGGCTGCTACGTAGCAGCCCTCCTCCGGGCCGGAAGCCTTCGTAGCAGCCGGGCCGGAAGCCTTCGTAGCAGCCGGGCCGGAAGATTCGTAGCAGCCCGGAGGAGGGCTGCTACGAATCAAAATGGCATCAGTGCCATTTTGATTCGTAGCAGGCCTGACAGCCCAATGGCCTGGAGGGAGAGATTGCTCGTAGGACCCTGCTGGGCCACCAGGGCTTTTAGTAAGTCTTGGGGAGGGATCAGGATGGTGGTGGGGGGGGGGGGGGTTGTAAGAAAGTAAAATTGAAGGGTTGGGGAGTTTTTTTTCTGATTCTTTTTTTTTCACGATTAAGTTTTTTTTCCCGATTCTTTTTTTTTTTCGATTAGTTTTCCGACTCATTTTACCGATCCATGCCGACAAAAAGCGATCCGCTGAAAAATGAAATTTTCAACGAAGCCCCGAAGCAAAATACGTCCCAATATGAAAAAATGAAGCTCATCTCTAATAAATAGTGCTGCGTCATCAGGAATAGCGTCACAGAGCACTGAGTGAGAGCAGCGATTGGCTGCATTAGAAAAATGCTTAGCTCTGATAGGTTGCATTCTCGTCTCCTTGCCAACCTGTCTGACCCACTCTATGACAGGGCTGTGAGGTCACTTATGGCTCATAGGAAAGGGCTGGTTTTTGCTATGGATACTCCCACATGGCCTTCTCCTATTTCAAATGGCTGCTAAGAAATCACTGCGAACCAAAAGAATGAAACTAATATGATATGTTTTATTTGTGGGGGATTGCGATGCATTTCACAAACCCACAAATACAATGAATAGGGACTTATGCATTGCGGATTGCCCATGTGTTGAAAATGAATGCACATCCCTAACTGTATTACTAGCATCAGTAGCATGGGATAGACTTAGTTTTTGGGTACTTGCCAGGTAGTTGTAGCCTGGATTGGCCACTGTTGGAAACAGGATGCTGGGCTTGATGGATCATTGGTCTGACCCAGTATGGCAATTTCTTATGTTCTTATGTTATCCACATATGCTGAAATACCATAAAGATTTGAATATATTTCATCTACCATTCTCTAAAAAACTTCATGATCTGAATGAATGCCAAATGGTAGGCAAGTAAAACAGTGTTTTCCTTATGGAGTGATAAAGGTTATGAGCAGAAAGCTTTCCTGGTCTAGTTATATTTGCCACTATCCTGATCTGGCATCAAGGACACTGAAACATTTTGCTCCTCAAGTTTGCTGGTGATGCCCTCCAGTGTGGGCATTTGATAGTGTGCCTGCCTTATTGCCTTAAGTCACAGGGTCCAGACAAATTCTTAGCTTCCCTATGTGTGACTTATGTACAATTACCATCAAATTTACCCCTTCTGTGGGCTCATCAACTTTGACAACTTTATCATGTTTTTCCATTCTTTAGATTTTAGCAAATCTCCATCTCAGTGCCATTGTGTGTCTGTGTCTTTTTGATATTATATTTGCTTTAGAGCTGTGTGTGCTTTACCTACCTCATGCACATTATCTGATGCATTCATTAACCTTAACTGGGCTTGTGCTGCTTCATGAGTTCTTGCAATGTCAAAAGCTTTGGTTAGACTAGGATCAGCACCATGATTTATCAATTTGTCTTGCACCTTTGAAGACTTTGGGTTGCGTACAATTCTGTCAAGGATCATGTAATCAGTTTCGGTAAATGCAGTTTTAAGTCTGTTACAAATTGTCTTTTAGTTCATTTGCACCCTGTATCTTTTTGTATTATTTATATCTTGCAAATATTTTGGGTTTGCCTTAGGGGTCATAAACTCTTCATATCTTTTGTAGTAGGCACTGAGTTGCTTCCTCTCCTGTGCTGACATGTTTATCCATGCATTATAAATGTCCCTATATTTCTCTCCAGCCTGCCTCTTCCTTTGACTTGACAGTTCCCTTGAAAATGAGCTCAGCATGTAGCTTGAACCATTTCCATTTCTCTGGATAGGTGATGCTGTCCCAGTCCATGCTGGGCAACTGCATGCTTGCAAATTCTGTGATCAGGTGGAAATGCCATGGGTTGTTTGTGGGTACTTACAAGTCTGAAAACTCTTCCAGATTCTGAAATCATGTTGTTTTGCTTATTTAATGTGTAAATTGTCAACAAATACTTAGGAGACGTATATATTCAAAGCTGGGCAATTTAAAACTGCAGAATACAAAATGGCTTCCATAATTCTTTCCTACCAACAGGTTCCTGGACCCTAGATAGCTGCATTAACTATAGTGATATCTGGTATGTTACAATATCAACCAATCTTTTACTTTGCCTCCAACACTGCTAGCCACCAACCTTTCAATAAGGATTTTGTAGTCTATAGTACTGAAGGCAGAAGAGTGGTCCAACCACACCACTATGGAACTTTTATCTAACTCCAAACACCTTCTAAAATTGTTTGTTAGAGCTACCAATTAAGTTTCTTCACCATGATTTGGATGAAAATATGGCTGACATGGGTGAAAATAGTGATTATCTTCTAACTATTGACCCAATTGTGTAGCCCCTGCTCTCTCTAAAAGTTTAGCCAGAAAAGGAAGATTAGATCTATAGTTAAGTAGTTGATAAGTATTCACATTCAGTTTTTCAATGCTCACCATACAACTGCTTCTTTTAACCTGGTAGGTACAATATTTGATCTCAGGGACACATTAATAATAACCTGCAATGTAGGAATAAGACCAGCCCCATGTTCTCTGACTAACCATCCAAGTCAAGGAACTAAAGTTGAGACAGAAAGCCTAGATTTATTTCCTATTGCCCCTACCTCCCTATCTAATAATGAGTCAAAATCTGCTAGGCATATATCTTAGCATTTCACATCTTCCTTTTCTACAAAGTTATGTTTACCCTCTTCAAGGCCTGCCAGTAATTGTTCAGACTTAGATTAAAGTATAGTCAGTACCCTGGAAGGGAATGGTTGAATTTGTGTAAAGATTTAATGGTTATGTTGGACCTCTCTGCTGCCTTCAACACTGTAGACTGGGGTTCCCAACCTTTTGGAGAATGTGGACCCCTTTTCTAACTAAAAAAAAAAAATACTTTGTATTCTTGAACATCCAAGCAAATTCTCCTGAAGCGAAGGAATTGTTCCATTGGTAGGATCTTTTTAAAAGTCATCAGGTGATCATTCTGACATAATAGCAAATTGTTCCTCTCATTAGATTTCCTGTGTAATGTGGTTTTTAAGCAGGCCCCTGTTTTTATCACACAAATATACAAAATAGCAATCTGGTCAGATGCATAATTAAGAGAAAACTTCAAATGTGCATTACAGGCATTCAGCCATTGATGGAATTATGTCAAGGATTCAATGGTGCTCCTTCAGATGACAAAAATGTCATCAATATATCTAAATAAACTAAATTATCTTCTCATGGATACCCATAAATATAGTGTTTGAAATGCCATGACATAAATATTTGCAACATTAGGGGCCTATAGTGGTGTCTTTTATTTGCTTAAAATATTTACCTTCAACCACAAAGTAATTCTTATTCAGGGCTATCTGTTTTAGTTCCAAAATAAACTCAGAAATTGGTTGTGGATGCCATAATAAAACGTTCTTAATCTCCACTAATGCCTGATCCTGTGGTATCACTGTGTACAGTGATTCACTATCCAATGTGATGAGTAATGAATCTTCTTCAGTCATTACAGCTTCCAAAAATGTAAGCATCTGAATATAATCCTTCACATACGATTTTGCATCAAGGATGAACGGTTTGAAAAGATGATCAAGTAATATACAAATGGGCTCAAGAACCTTGTCTCATGCAGACATTACAGGTCTACCTGGTGGGTTGAATAACTATTTATGGATTTTTGGTAACATATAGCACTGGGGTATGAGGATGCTCTTTGATTAACAAAGACTTCTCTTTTACTGTCACCCAGCTTCAAAACCACACTGTATAATTGCCTATCAGCACTTGAATAATTGGTATAGGGTCCTCTGTCAGAGCTTGATAACAATGCCAATAATTTAGTTGTCAACTAACTTCTGCAACATAGGCTTTCTTATTCATAATAACGATACCACCCCCTTTATCAGCTGGTCTCTGTACCTCATTTTTGCAATGGTCACCAACATGCTGGGACACCTAAACTACTGATGGCCATTTTGGTTTGTCTTTAAAACTTGTTCTTTGCTGCTGAAAGATACCTAGGGTCTCACGGGTAGGCATGACTAAAGCATAAGTATTTGGTCACTTGGAATCCTAGAGAATTTGATGGGTGGGATATATAATTAGCATTTCATTTAATTTTATAATAAAGTATTAAAATGGTAGGTTTCCTGACTTTAACTCATATGACAAATCTCATTTAAACATGGTATGCACTAAGCTAATGATTATTATATCTGAATACTAATAATGTTGAAAGCCACAATGAGCAAAAAAAAAAATTCTAATCCAAATATGCAGAACATGTCCATGTTAAATCACCATAATAAAATGAACACAACCATTTTGCATGGCTATTCTTAGCATATGCCTTGTAGTGTAGGACTAGACTAGTAGCATTTTAAAATGATAAATAGTAGTAGTAGCAGCATATCATTATCTTTCTTCCCATCACCATACTAATCAGTTCAAAGTTAAAGGGCCAGTTAGTATGGAGAATTATCAGAAGATGTCAGAGTATCTCCCTAAGCCACCCAACAATGAAACCCCATGTGGACCCCATGGACTCTCCCCATATTCTCACCTCCCCCCAATACACACACCATCCCATCCCCATGGACTGGTCAGAAGGAGAAGAATCTCATATCTCCTGCCAAGTTGACCTACAACTCACCACTGTATAACGCATCACACTTAGAATCTTGAAAAATATTAATTATTTTAGTTTCCATGTTCTTTGAGAAAAATGTATTACTGTCAGATGTTGTTTTTTTTTATTTTTTTTAATTCTTTATTTATATCTTTAAATTCATAGTAAAAGATACATGTATATAATTCTTAAATTACTTCAAGAATTTTTAAACTGATAACAGATTACATTTGAAATACATCTTTAACTTAAACTTTTACATAATTATATCATCTGTTTTCTATTCACCAAACAAGGTAGGGGAGCTAATCAAGCAAGCCCATTAAACACACGTAATTATATAACATAACTACAGACATTTTACAGGTTTTAAATACTAACAAACCCAATAATCCTATTATACACCATTTCCTGTTCCTCCCTGGGACTTGAAAACTTCTAGGTACTTCTCTAATTGATCCGGTTCATAATATACATATTTTTTCCCATTAACCCACATGATGCTTTTACACGGGAACCTTATTATTACTTTGATACCAAAAGTTCTGGCTTGATTAGCCAGACTTATGAACCTCTTTCTCCTTAGTTGAGTTTCCCTTGAGACATCCGGATATATCCATACTTTTTGCCCTAAATAGGGAGTAGTCCTATTCAGCATATATAGTTTCATAATTTTATCTCTATCAGAGGATAGTAGAAATTTCATAATTAGGGTTCCCCTACTGACTATTTGGGCACTAAGTGAAGATTCAATTAAGTCTGTTACATTCAGAGTGTCCTGATTTTCATATATTTCTTTAACTACTGGGTTTTCTGTTCCTAGGAAGAAGGCATTTACCAGTACAGGTTGTTTATCCAAGGGAAGGTGTAATATTTCAATAAAATAATTCTTTATTTGCTCCTTGGCTGATATTAGCTTACACCTGGGGAAATTTACTACTCGAAGGTTCAAATATCTTGCTGCGTTTTCTAAATTTTCCACTTTCCTGGCTAAGCTCTCTTCTCCTTTTATAATAATACTTTGAACATTCTTAATCTCTCTGATGTCTTTTTCAACTATCTTTAATGTTGCTTCATTATTGGAGACTAAGGGGTTTATATTTATCAAAGCCGCTTGCATTTCTTTAATGCTATTATTCAAATTAACAATGTTATTTTGCAAGGACGTCATAGCATTCCATAACGTCTCTGATGATATCTGTTTTGGGCTCTCCGACTTATCCTCAAGGTTCTTTGGGAAATCATTTATTCCTAGAAGTTCCTGAGTAGTTTCAAATCTTATGGTTGTCACAGGATCCAGTCCTTTAGGATTTGTAGATGTTATTCCAAGCCCACCGGGCTGTTTCCCATCTTTCTGATCCTCCAAAACTTTTGAAGGATCTATCCTCCCTTGATCTTTTAACAGTGACCCCTCTGCATATGGACTCCCCTCAAACGGGATCATTCAGGAAAACGCCATCCGTTCTCCTGATGATCCAGGTATTCCCATGCATGGGTAACTTTGGGGAGGCGATGGCGTTTTGGGTGCTCCGGGACTGAGACTGACATCTCCTGGCTGTATAAGAGCTTGCTCATCTCCTACTACAGCAATAGGACTCTCCGGAGGTTTTATACCTGTAGGAGTGTAGAATTCTGTTACTCTGCTTTGAGTGGAAGAGGGTTTTGCTGGGGTTGAGGCGTCCAGCCTAACCTTTCCTTTTCGTTTAGTGTGTGGCATCGTAAAATATTATCAGCAGGTAAACAGGTCTACTCACTGTTCTGTAGATTACTTCACTCTCTGGATTGGAGATTTCTGCAAAGATCAATATTGCAGAGGGGAGAGTTTCCCCGCCTTACCGCCTGTGCCGGACTAAGCCGGACCAAGCCACGCGCCCCTTCGGAGCGCGCGGCTTAGGCGGCGCGCCGGCGGCGGCGGTGCGCCGCTAGCTGTAGATTTTATACCAGCTGGGACTTCCGCATACGTCACCGGAAGTGCCTCCCTTCTCGTCGGCTCTCCAGAGCCTTTGGATGTCCCGGGGGGTAAGATTTCAAAGCGTTTTTGCAGGATTGGTATCGGACTCGGGGTACTCTCCTCTCCAACAGCTCCCGAGATCTTTCCTCACCAGCTGCAGATTTTATACCAGCTGGGACTTCCGCATACGTCACCGGAAGCGCCTCCCTTCTCGTCGGCTCTCCAGAGCCTTTGGATGTCCCGGGGGGTAAGATTTCAAAGCGTTTTCGCAGGATTGGTATCGGACTCGGGGTACTCTCCTCTCCAACAGCTCCTGAGATCTTTCCTCACCAGCTGCAGATTTTATACCAGCTGGGACTTCCGCATACGTCACCGGAAGCGCCTCCCTTCTCGTCGGCTCTCCAGAGCCTTTGGATGTCCCGGGGGGTAAGATTTCAAAGCGTTTTCGCAGGATTGGTATCGGACTCGGGGTACTCTCCTCTCCAACAGCTCCCGAGCCTGTCAGATGTTGTTAATCAAAAGCTTGGTTTAATACACATCACTAAATATTAAAGCAGATATTATAATGAACATTTGGGTTTACTTATTTTCTACCATTATGATTTAACATTGGTATATTGTATTGTCTAAGCACAGCATGCTACTTACTAATTTTCTGTTTGTGAACATGTCTATGAAATCAACTAGATTTCTTGTTTTATGTTGGCATTTATGTCATTTCTCCTAAGTGTTATTGACTTTTGTACTCTGTGTTAAACAGAAAGAAGAAATGCAGCTTAGTTTAGAATTAGTTTCCATGACAGCATGATGCAATTCTTTAGGTGGGATTCTTTATATTACTTTTGTGTTCGTTGTCATAACAATATGATATGTTCATCTTTGTGAAGTAGAGTAACCAATTACTAAACCTCATCCCAATCATTTGGTTTGCTTATAACCTAAAGTAAACTGATATATTAAAGCAGAGCTATATCAATGCATTTAAAACATATATATTTTCAATATAATAATGTCATGTCAACTCACCAATTGTCAAAAGATTGTAATTCAAATAATGGCATGCATTTTGTGGTAATCAATGATATCTATTTATTTATAAACACTTGATATTCCTAATTTTCCAAGTAAGTCTCAAGGAGGATTATAATTAGATTAAAGTCAATTTCTTAGTACAATAGTCCAGCAATTAATAATATACAAAGGGGACACAAAGAAGCATGTAAAGATATGATTAAAGATACAAGGATATTAATTTGGTAATTTTGGGTCATAGAAGGAAAGGGATGGAATGGGGAGTCAGGGTAAGTGGAAGATACAAGAGTGC
Source organism: Rhinatrema bivittatum (assembly GCF_901001135.1). Lineage (NCBI taxonomy): Eukaryota > Metazoa > Chordata > Amphibia > Gymnophiona > Rhinatrematidae > Rhinatrema > Rhinatrema bivittatum. Next base: position 633,321,724 of record NC_042616.1, read on the forward strand.
AATTGTACTGGGGGCAGAGACTTGGTGCCATAGAAAAGAGAGCCACTGAGTAAGAAAGATCATCAGTGGGGGATGATGAGATCTTGAGATCAAGTTCTGGTAATCAAGGGATAAAGGGAGTCTTTATTAACATTGCTGCAGTTTGTCACCATTTCAGAGATGGAATTAGGGGAAAATCCAGCTGAATAATAAGCTCTTGGCTTTTTTCCTGAAGGTGAGGTAGGATGTCTCTTGGCATAAGGATAGTACTAAATTGTTTCAGATTTTAGGGGTGAAACAGCTAAATGCATGGACTCTGGTGAAGGTTAGTCTGGCAGAAGCCAGAAGGAGAATGATAGAAAGGCCATTTGATTAGAAGAAAGCTCTCTTATAGGTGAATAGGAGAGCAGAAGTTGGATGAGATAATCAGGTGCCATGATGACACATATGAGGACAAAGCAGAGTTTTAAACTGAATCCTGCTTTGGATTGGGAGCCAGTATAACTGATTTAAGATGGAGATTATGTGGTCAGATGCATTGGCTCCCTCCAAAATTCTGGCAACTGTACTTTGAAGAAGTTGCAGGTATTTGAGATTGTCTTGAGATTCTATGTACTGGGGAATTACAGTAGTCGAGTTGACTGCTGATTAAATCATGTACCATACTGGCCAGGTTGAAGGTCTGGAGTTGGTGAATCTGCCGAGTGTGCATAAAGTATTCCCTTATTACCCTTGAGATAAGTAGCACATTTAAAACTAATCGGAGAAAGTTCTTTTTCACTCAGTGCACAATTACACTCTGGAATTTGTTGCCAGGGGATGTGGTTAGTGCAGTTAGTGTAGCTGGGTTTAAAAAAGGTTTGGATAAGTTCTTGGAGGAGAAGTATATTATCTGCTAGTAATCAAGTTGATTTGATTACTAGCAAATAAATATTTGAAAGGTAGAAATGTGGAATGCTACTATAGATAATTGCACTGATTTCAATACAACTTCTAAAACCAGTTTTGGCAGTCTACATTCACCATTGGTATTTAGGAAGATTTGGCTCATGTAATTTATCAGTGAGGGAAAAAAATTGTAATTATTATACTATTCCAAAACTTAGAAACAAATCTAGGATTTCTCTAATATACTAAAAGATAAAATTAAATCAGACTACATATATATATATATATATATATATATATATATATATATATATATATATATATATATATATAAGATTTGTAGCTTGATTTCAACTTGGTTTAGAAAGGATCACATGTGCTTTGAAGTTAACTAAAGATTTGTTCAAAGTTGTATAAGGCTTTACTGTTGTTGTGTTCCGTGATCATGGCACCCCATGACAGTGGCCCCCTACCTTAGCTGCGGTGTTCCTGCGCCGCGGGAGCTCCAGGGGAGGGCTCCGATCCTGGCCGTCTCCCCCGCACGGCCTCCCGAGCTGCTCGCTGCAGGGGGAGCCGTCCTGCTCCCCCCTCGTGGCGTCCAGCGGCGTCTCTCCTCCGCGGGACAAAATCAAAGATGGCCACCGCCATCTTTAGGCACGAGGCCGCGCCTCCTCATTAGCCTTAAAGGGACATGATCCCTTTAACCAGGCTCAGCTGTTCCCTATGAGCTGGAGCAGAGGAAGTATAAAGGGAGACTTCCTCTGCTCATTTCTCGACTTGGCAAAGTCTTCGATTGCTGTCTAGTCCGCTTGCTTCGGTGAGTTCCTTGAGCTTGTCTTCTGGTTCCTGCTTCGTCTTGGTGTTTCTGGTTCCTGACTTCGGATTGGCTTACGGTGATTCTCTGGCATACGACTTCGGACTGGTGAGCGACGACCCTCTGGCACCCGACCTAGGACCCCTTCCCGACTACTGTCTCCAAGGGCCCACCTAAGTCCCAGTGGCCCGGGTCCCTATGGGCTCCTCCCGGGGGGACCGCGGGCTTCTAGGGTGGAGCTCCAGTCAGAGCTTGCACTGTCACCTGACCTCTCAAAGGTCCACCTAAGTCCCAGTGATCTGGGTCCCTACGGGCTCCTCCTGGGGGGACCACAGACTTCCAGGGATGAAGACTCAGCTCCTCTTTTCATCTCTTCATCCGCTTCTGCAGTCACCTCAGTCTCCAGTGCCAGGGGTCAGCCGGTCCAGTCTCCTGCTCTGCCTCGCCACCCGACGAGAGAACCTACAGACCCTCCGAAAGGTATACCATCCTCCCATCGGCCAAGGGTTCACAACCTGAACATAACAACTGTAAACATAGGAGAAACTATATATTCAGCTACACTATATACAGAGTCTTAATTTAGTTTAGTTTAATTGCTTGATTAACTGCAATTCCATTGAAACATCAAAGCAGTTTATAAAAATAACAAATAATGCCAATAAAAAAGTTAAACAATAAATCCAAAACATTGTAACCAATAACAGTTTAAAATACAGTGAATCTCTAATCCAATAAATATAATCATTGAATAAATGGAATAAAAAAATGAACTAAAACTATAGCAGACCTGTCATACTTCTAGGACAGAAGCCAAATATAAAAACAGAAAAATAAATTTAAGGCTGGGGGTGAAGTCCCACCTTGCTGCCATTAACATGGTGACAAGTCTGGCATTCCACCCCAGATAGCCCCAAAGCCCTATGGGCTAAGTGGTGCCCCTAAGAAGTGGGGTTGAGGAAGAGAATGTTTTATCGGCCTTCTGTCCCCTCTCCTGGCAATTCTACATCTCCAACCCCTCCTCCCCACCTCACCTGTGTCTCCATAAGATTTTTATTCAAGTTGGGCCTTGTAGGACCAAGACTGGATCCTCTCCATGGAGGATGTCAGATGGGGGCTGAATTTTCCCTTGTTATTTTTATGTGTGGATTGTGCTCTCCCATGACATTTACTGGTGGCACTCTTGATGGCTTCTTCTGCTTGTTTGGTGCCTAACTTGGGAGTTATGTTTAGGACCTGTAGGAGTGGCACTCCAGCTGGTGCTTTGCAAAAGCAGCTTATGCCAGTGCTTGGAGAAGCAGTTGAGCATGAAAGGCAAGGAGATCTAGAGACCTGTCAGGTATCAGAGAGGTCTGCTGGTCTGGCAGTAGTGCAGAGAAGGGTGGAGGATGCAGTGACAGCAGAGTAGCTCAGTACAATTTAGGAGAGCATTAGAAGTGTGAACACCCTACCAATCCTGGTTTCAGGAGGTGTCGTGACATGGAATCAGTGTGGGGTGACCATGTCTGTGCTGATGGCAAGCCTGGGGATGGCGTAGTTTGTTCAAGGCCCATTGTGCATTTTCAGACCTTCTCTCTTGCACTCTTCCCCAGTCATGGATGTATGTTGATCTACAGCAGTCTCATGGGGTTGACGTGGACAGCTTGGAATTGGTTCTAGCAAAGCAGCAAGAAGCGTGTGCCTAGCAAAGGTGAGGGTTAGATTGAAACTGCAGGAGTTGGCTGCATGAGTGGAGCCAGGGCTGTGGGAAGCATTCTTCAGAGAGGGAGTAAAGGTAAGAGTAAAGCAGTAAGCAAGAGTCCTGGAAAAGGGGTACTCAAGCTAGGAAAGGGAGGGGAAGTTGAGGCATAGGTAACTCTATTACTGCTTCTGAGCAATTATTTATAGATGATGAAGACCCACATTTGGAGGTCCCAGAAAGTGCTGTGGCTGAGAGCGGTTGTTGCTCCTGAATTCATGGGAGCATAAGGCCCAGAACCTATCTGCAGAATAGATTTCAACAGTCTCTCATAATGGTTTGGAGGTAGATAGGAATACTCTGTAAAAAAGAACTCTGTTTTGGGGTAGGGGTTTGGAGAATGCCTGGATGGATTGTGAGAGAGAGTTTTGGATGGGGTGGCATGGGGTGGTGGCCAGAAGGGGTAGGTGGCAGAACATGGGGGGAGGGTTTGGGAAAATGAGCACTTAGGAGGGAGCAAGGCAGAGGGGGAATTTCAACCCTAAGGCAAGACTCATTGCAGATGGATGGGGTGGCCTGGGACAGTTAGATGTTGGGCAGGGAGGGGTAGAGCTTTGGTGGCAGGGAGTAATGTAGTGTGCTCTGTGCCATTTTTTTCAGGTTCTTCAAATAGAGCCAAACATCCAGGAATGTTTAGCAAGAGGCATGGAGAAATCAAGACTTTTCCCAAGATGGGGCCATGTAGCTGAACAAGGACCCTGATAAAGGAGGCATCAGTCCAAGGCCGCTTGAAGGTGATCATACAGAGGGGGGCCAGTCTGGAACATCAAAGAGGAAAGGGGAGAAAGAGCACAGCTATTTTTCATCCAGTTCATCAGTTTTATTCCCTTCATCTTCATCATCCTGTGAGCCACAGCCTAGGGCAGTGAATGGTGATCATGTATGTAGCCTTAGGTAGGACATGTATACCAAGCTTTAGTGGCATTAATTGAATTGTGGGAGGGTGTCCCCAGGGATTTGAGGAAGAAATTTAGAAAGAGGTCCTACATTGATATATTTAAGTTATAGGATGGTAGGAGGGGGAATAAGTAGAGCATGAGGAATGGTTAGAAAAAAGGCAAGGAGTGGAGCAGCAAAAGAAGGTCCCCATGAATATTTTGAATTGGGTGAGCTGTTTTATTGCAATTAGCAAGCATAGTCAGGCATTTTGAACCCTTTCAATTTGAAAACTTGTAGCATATGCTGACAGTATCATAAGTACAAGGGTTACGAGGGATTGGACTGGCTAAATTATGATAAACAGTTCCATGATAAAATGGAAGAGAACCATTTCATGCCCTGGGGAGCTCAAGGCATCAATCTTTGGTTGATCCAGATGAACAAGGGTCATGGTGGTAAGAGAAGAATGTAGGGATTGGGATCACAAAGTAGTTCTTTTCATTCAGCACATGAAACCAGCAGACTTGGAAAAACTGGGAATCAGTCCAAGTCACAAGGCAGAGACCGTGATGTCTGCTGGAGATTTAATAATTCGTCCTATTTGTTTCCAGTCTGTAAATGTTGCCATGCATGCTCTGTTTCCGGAGCAAGTCATCCAGCATCCAAGTTTTTGAAAAATCCCTTGGTGTCAGCAGAGGCGACTTAAAGCAACCCATACCTGAGGCAAGGAACAAGATGGTGCCCCCCCCCCCCCCCCTCGTTCAAAATATCTACAATGTTTTGCCTTAAAGCAGGGCAACTCAAGATGAATCCTGGTGGCAGCGCCCACCATGCCCCATCCCTATTGATTCCTATTCCTCAGGAGGGGTGGGGCCAAAATGTAAGGAAGTCAGAAAGGTAGAAGAAGAAAAGACAACCAACTCCCCAGATTGACATGGATTAGAAGTGGTGGGCATATGTTCTCTTTCCCCCTGACCTCTGCACTCTCTCCATTCTCTTCCCCAATATTCCAGTGCTGGCCTTTGAAATACAGAAATAAACATTCTCTAAATATAGAAATGCATGTATAGAATAAAAACATTTTTTCATTTTCTATCAATTAATTATCCCATGATCACACATTGCCAGCAGAAATGAGCCAAAAAAATCTCCAACACATACTGTAGACTATGTACTCTTGGCCTGACATTAACTATCTGGCAACTTGGCTGTAAGACATTACAAGAAAAACTCCTAAGGGCCTTACATGCAATAAAAATACATCTCTTATACACACACACACACACACACACACACACACACACACACACACACACACACCCTCTCATAAACAAGATCCTTTCATACACACACACCCAGACACCCTCTCATACACAGTTTCTCTCATACACAGGCATTCACTCTCACAGGGACAGACTCTAACTGTCCCTGTGAGACAGGGACTGTGCAGGTAGATTTTTATGGGAACAATTATATGCATATTTTTGAAAATTCAACAGTATGCATGTAAGTATGGAGCCTTCCCCCATTTCCACTCTCAGGAATGCTTCCTCTCGCTGCAAGATAAAATACACACATAGAGACCTCAGGCACATACTTTGATGCACATATAGGATGGGCAATTGTTAAAAAGCCCAATTACTGGTGGAAATGTCTTTTAAAATTACTCTTACAGCATCTTTCAAACATCTGTACCTCAAACTTTTACAAACTGAGTTTAAAAATTGCATTACATCAACACATGGAAACTAACACATTTTAAGGGGCCTTGGTTCTTTGAGTTTCCATTGCATCCTGTTTGATCTCCCATGCATAAATTTCTTTGTCGTATACCACCATCCATAATTATGCCCTACTGTATAAATCACAAAGGTCACATCCCTCCCTACGACTCCAAGCACCACCAAAGATTCAGACCCTTATCTGAAGCCGTTTCTGGAGCAGAAACCACATACACAGCCATGCAAACCAAAACACTCAGTCATCGGTTCAATCACAATTTCATAAAGACTCTCCTTGGATAGACCCCAGGTTAAAATGCATCAGAGAAGATACCTGTGTGCACAAAAGAACCCAATAACTAACTTCTGGATAGACATTTCGGTTTAAGAAGTTAACTCAGTTGTAGAGAGGGCCTTAACCTTAAAAAATTAAACAAAACAATTCCACTAGACTGCCATACTAGTGAAGTACGTGATTTTTATTCTGGTCAGCACAACTGAAAACCAGAGACCAACGGCAACTATAAAACGTAATCTAGCCACCAATTTCCTCAGCAGGTGGCCAAATGAACCCCAAGAGCTTCAATGACATTTATGAAGAAAAAATTTGTTCTGAAAAAGCATTCAGTGACAAATACAAACATTACATTTGCAGCAAAAACGTACAGCTCTTAAGCAAGCATTCCCCACCTCACTTGGCTTCCAGAACAAGTACCAGCCAAACAGGAGAAAGTGGCTCATTATAAAGTTCTAAAGAAGAAACATGATCTACTAACCTGCTCATAAATTTCAGGGTCTGCCATCTTGGTCTTGCAAAGGTTATTACCCCCACTGTAATATACTTGATAGAAGCAGAATATCCCCTGACTCACTTGGTACCAATGGCAGACTCAGGGGTTACCAAGAAAAATAACTGGGTCACTCAAAAAAATCCCCTCAGCCCCCAACAGCCTGCCAACTTGGTCAAACATCACGCTTGTGGTTGCTACTTACAGAGCAGGCATCGTCACACCTGGAGGGTGAGACGTCATCACCTCATCATGCTATAAATTGCATTATACACAAGTCATTTAGCCGCCTACTGGGACAGAATCTGTAATCATCAGAGGTTCTGGTGTTGTGACAGGGAGGCAGGAATGCAGCACAAAAGTGGAGATTCCAGTTCCTCCATCCAACACATAAAACAGTGAGAAATAAGCAATGTGTGGCAAAACAGCAGGGCCTCAGGGGCTTCAAATGTTTACACAGGCCCCTTTGAAAATCCAAAGAGAAACTGGACCGAGCCAAGCGTAGGAAGAAGGGAAGCAGGCCAGGACAACCAGGGACTGCGGGAACTGGGATCAAAGGGGGAGGGCATGGATGGGGAGAGAGGTCGAGCTGGGTTTGGGTTAGGGGTAGGGGAGGGGGAGAAAGCAGCAGGCTCGCACATATCTGGAATTAGGGTCCAGGCTCTCACTTTCTTCAGTTCCTGGTCCACTTTGAGCAAGGAGGCCATAGTGCAGAGAGCATAGCGGCCTACCTGTGAGGAGAGGCCCAGCAATGCACACATGTGTCTCACCAAAGCTATCCCCCCGGCATCGAGGAGTGTAATACGCCACTGCCGTTGGTGGGAGAAATAGGTGCCTGAGCAGAGCAGCAGCAACAGGCACATGGAACTGCTGCTGTTACTGCTACCACCATTGCTTTGCTGGTAAAAAATAAAATAAAATAAACAGAAGGCAGAGTGAGTAGACAGTCTCAGGGGGAGGCTCCCACTCTATGATACAAAATGCTGCAGGGCCTGGCGTTGGTCAAAGCAGCTCCATAGTCATGGAACTGCTGCAACGAACACAAGCCACGTGATCCTCCCAACCAGCCTTCTGTGGCATGACCAAAGCCCCAATAGGCCAATTTGACCCTGTGCTGCCACGCTTTCTTTCTTCATGCCCACAGGGAGTGGGGACCCTGTGGGCTTGCTGGCAGAGCTGCGCATTGATGGTCCTAAAGGCAGGGTGAGGCAACTGCAGATTGAGAGTTTTGAGGGGCAGTTTTTGCCGCCTCAAAATCTTGTCGCCTGAGGCCACCGCATCACCCTATCTCATGATAAAACTGCCCCTGGGTGTCAGTCAGGCAGGAAGCCAAGTTCTGAGGTCTTATCAGTAAGGACCCAATGCCTACTGTTCTGGACCCCAGGAGTGATTGGTTGGAGAAGTAACCAAATAAAATGGTAGTGGACATTTTCTGCAATGGGTTTGAGCGGGAATTTCGGATTCTTTATGAGGGTCTGGCACAGGGTGGGTATGGTAAAAATTCCAAAGTCCACAGGTCAGGGGTAAGTTGGAAGGTGAGTTAAAATTGGATCACATTGCAGGTCCTTTCATTGCCCCTCTTTTAAGAGCAAAGCATTTGGGAAGCAAAGGAGTTGGGCAAATTTAGATTGATATTGAATTTAACATTTTCTCCTGGTTCCTCTATGAATGATTTCATACCAAAGAGAGGTGTTCTGTGCCATATGCTTCCTTCAAGGTGGCAGTAACTTTGATTAGGAGAACTAATAAAGGTGCTAGTCTGGCCAAAGCTGACATCCAGATGTTTTTTATTTCTTACCGCTCACACAGACAGATTTCCATTGTTGGGTTTTGCATTTCAGGGTTAATATTATGTAGATGGCTGACTCTCAATGGGGTCTTCTGCTTCATTCTTTTATTTTGAAACTTTTAGCACATTTGTCCATTGGGTAACAGTGCAGCTAACTGGTTTGGACAGCATGGTTCAATATTTAAATTACTTTGTATTCATTGGCCCTGCACTTGCAAGCGCATGCATGGGTTTACTGCAAGGTTGCCAGGTGTTTCAGGATTCCAGTAGTATCAACAAAGACAGAGGGGTCAGTTTTGAGGCTTACATTTTTGAGGATTGAATTAGATTCTAAACACATGGTATCTCGCTTACCAGAGGAGAAAGTCCAGAAGCTTAGGGAGATGGTACAGCTAGTCGGAGCCACTAAGAAAGTGATGTTAAGACAGATGCAAAGATTGATCAAATCTTTGAACTTCACTTGAGGGTTATCCCTATGACTTGAGCATTTATTAGGTAACTTTCGACAGCAACAGTGGGAGTCGGATTTGGGCACTATTTTATTCAGGTGATGAGGAGGATTAAGGCAGAGTTGGGAATGAAGGAACCTTTTCTGGAAATATTTAATGGGGTTCTAGTCATGCAGGCATAGCTGATGTTCTAGTATTTAGCCCCTCACACGGATGATGTGAGAGTTACAGTTCCAGAGTACCTTTGGAGTCTCAAATAGGTGAAATCTAGGGAATGATTATTGTGACCTTAAAACCTGGACATTTTATAAAAAAGGCAGGGGTACTGGTTCCAGTTTTCTGCATGCTCAAGAGTGGAAAGGAGCACCCGCTTGTGACCTGACCATTATTCAATACATAGTTTGGACGTCACTTGTCAACTGCAGCATGTGGCTGGCTTTACCTTCTTTCAGGAGGTAATGGCTTGAGGTAACCCTGCAATTAGTTACCTTATCAGGTGCATGTTAAGGGGATGGAAGAGAATGTGGGCCCAGTACTAGATAGGTGGTGTTCGATCAGATAATCCAGATTTGTTAGCTATTTTGAGGAGTTTGCCTGGAGAATGCTGATCAGCTTATGAGGCAATCTTATTTAGAATGGCAATTGTGTTTGCTTTTTTTGGTGCCATGAGGGTAGAGAAGTTAGTGACCGGGGTTTACTGGGTTGTTTAAAGAGAATAATTTTGTTTCAGACCAGTGTTACACTTGTGCATTCATAGGTCTAAAGTAGATCAAAAGGACAGGGGCAATTGGTGATGCTTTATCACTCGGGAGTTGAAATAGCTTGCCCTGCAGTGCTTGGGCTTGTTTGTGCTTGCAGCCAGATTTCAGAGGACATTTTATGATACACAGTGTCGGGTCTCCATTAATTTATTACTTGTTTGCCAATGCACTCAAGTTAGTAAATCAGAGCGTTAGTTGGAATGCAGACTTGTTCAGAATGCATTCTTTCTGAATTGCTGTAGCTATTAGCACAGCAGAGGCAGGTTGATCGGATGAGGAGATTCGGCATATTGGTTGGTGGCAATCAGGGACTGTTCCAGCATACATCTGACTTGGGTTGGGAGCACCTTTTACCTGTGAGATATATGTTTTCTGATTGTCCTTTGTTTCTTTTTAGGGTCATGGAAGGGTATAATCGAGATGGCATGTACCTAGATCATGGCTCATTCCTTTGTATACTGGACCATAGAAGGGCTCTCATGCATCTATATGGTGAAATTCTGAGCATGGCCGTGGTGAACAAATGAGAAAGCTGGTTTGGGATAGGAGAAATGAGATGGAACCAGCTGATACTGGTAGTGATGGAGCAGTTAAGGACGAGAAGTCTGCTGGAAATCATCTTGATTCATATGCAGGGCAACTTCTTGAGTTCATAGCAGTAGCAAAGAAGGATTTGGGGGTTTCTGAATACGATGTAGGATACTAAATTTGGATAGTCGATGGTGGTTAGGGTGGTTATGTTCAGTGATCAGCATAGGCAGATGGGATCCTGGGTAAAGTCTCAGGGGTGATTTTGAGTCCACCATTAGTGGTCTTCAGATGGCTGCCTGGGATGGGATGGTGATCACTTGTCCAATGTAGGCATTGACCTTTTTAACAACTCGCTTTAGAAGTCTTTAGAAGGTTTGTTAACTCGGGGATAGTTGGCCGCAGTTTGGGGAAACAAGATCTAATAAAATGATTGTCCTCGCTTGTGGTGGTAAACCTGAGCCTAGGTTATTTCAATGTATAAACTTTAATCTCTTGGAACTGTGTGTATGGCATGGCAGTGCATGTGTAGCTGGGGGAGGTGTGGCTGCTACACAAAGCAGCATATATCCAGTGAGGCCACTGACCAGGCTGTACGTATTCTCCTATTTGGATGTGACAGACAGGACAGGGCATGTAGCGGAGGACTGCTTCAGTGATGTCAGTGGCCTTGGTGGGCTGAAGGCAGCATACCGCTGGGTCGAGGTGGTAGGTTGCCCTGAGGCCATGGGGGATAAGGAGTGAGATGGCATAGCATGAGAGATATTGTTAGGCTCAGGTTGTATACTGTTTGGGACAATAAAGTACGGCCTTTTTGTTAAAACCACACAATATGTTTTGTGTTCCTTAAAGGGGAGTAGATGGGAGGAATGCCACGAGAGTTCCATCTGCCTGTGTTATCTATTTTCTCAATACAATTCTGTATGATTATGCATTAATAACTGTAAGTGCTTTTGTGGTCATAATTTCGCACTTTTTTTTTTTTTGCAGAAGAAAGGATTGTAAGTAACTGAAAGAAGATGAATTAATGGCCTTTTCAAAAGGTTCATTAGCCTAATCAGGGTCAAATTGTTGATATCATCTAAAATATAATAGAGAACAATTGTTTCACAGAAAGACTGTAATCCCAGCTCTATTATAATTTTCATTGAAAGAAATAAAAATGTTGATATTATATTCTCTCATGTCATGAATTCTTTCTTAAGGGCAAGAGAGCAAGTGCAATGAGCACCCCAGCTGACTGCGGCTTCTGTGTATAGTGATCCCAGCACTCGAGAAAAATTGAGTCATTTCTAGCTTGCCTTTGGTGAGACCCTTCACTTTGGAATTCTTTAATATAGCCGTGTTGCCTGAAAATCTAATGTAGAATGAAGAAGAATTTATAGTAGAAAAGGATTTTTCCATTTCACAAGGCATGAATACATTTTACTTCAAGAAATATTATTTTCTCTCCATCAGTATAAGACATTTTAAAGAATTTATTCAGGCTATTATTTTTTCATGGGCAGGCTTTTAGGTAAAAAAAATACACATATAGCTTCTAAAGGTCATTTTTCTAAATCTTTTAATTCTGGGCAAGACAGAAGTTGCCTTATATAAATGTAATAAAAATAACACATTTTACAGTCATAAGATGCCTATGTTGTGGTCAGGTGCCAAGAAATTGAAAGTAATATTTAATTCTTGGAAGAATCTATACACATATAGATATTGATTAAAACACTGGAAAATATTTCTATCTTTTAAAAAATAAATCATAAAATTGGCTGGCTGTCATTTTCTCCCCCTTTAAAACCAGACTTTATTATTTTCTTTATTGCAAGTATTGTACTCTAGATTTAATAAAATATTTAGGAGATGACTGGAATACAGAAAAATAATCCATGATAAAATATTTAACAAAGAACAACATTTGTATTATAGTTTCCTCTCCTGCAGTAAAATTTAAAAAAAAAAGTGTTTTTGGAAAGCAATAGTATATGTTAGAATTATAATCTTACGATATTCTTAAAAGACTACACATATTTTACAGTATACAGGATGAAATTTACGCTGAGGTAGATTTTAAAAACATATGCGCGTGCGTACTTTTGTTCGCGCACCAGGCGTGAACAAAAGTACGCTGGATTTTATAAGATACGTGCGTAGCCGCACGTATCTTATAAAATCCGGGGTCGGTGCGCACAAGGGGGTGCACATTTGTGCAATTTTCGTGCGCCGAGCCCTGCGCGCGCTGCCCGTTCCTCCGAGACCGCTCCTAAATCGGAGCAGCCTTTGCAGGAACTTTATTTCTACCCCCCGGCCCTATCTAGACCCCCCCCACCTTTATCGGAGAAGTTACTACTGCCTCTGGGCAATAGTAACTTATGCGCGCCGGCGCGGCAGGCCCCAACACAGGCCGTTGTGTCGGGGCACTCAGCCACGCCCCTGGCCCACACACCCCTGGACACGCCCCCGATCCCTAACAGTGCCCCCCTGGCCACACCCCCGACCGCCCCTTTTTGCAAGCCCCGGGACTTACGCGCGTCCCGGGGCTTGCGCTCGCTGCCGAGCCTATGCAAAATAGGCTCGGCACGCGCAGGGGGGGGGTTTGGGGTAGGTTTTCGGGGGGTACGTGCGTACCTTACGCGCGTACCCCTTTGAAAATCTACCGCACTGAGTTTTTTTGGCTACTGAACATTGAATAAAGCCAAAAACCTGAACAGCAATTATCATAACAAACATCTATTTAGGAGATATTCAGCAGAAATAGAAAATATGTGTACATGGGTGGGACAAAGGAGAACATCACGTCAGTCAGTGCCATTTTCCATGTCAGGGTGAGCAGATCAAGAATAAGCTGGGATCTATACCAGCAGATGGGATAGACAGGAAAAAAAACAACTTATGCCTCTTTCATGAAGTCTGATGGAATGGTAATTGATTTTGGGTGTGGCTGGGTTCCACTCAGTCATCTGTCTCTGCTGCTTGATGGACTAAATTCTTCCTCTTTCCATCTAGTTGGAGCTTGCAAAATAGGAAACATAGGATGTGTGTTATGAGCTTTATCCTCTTGTCTTATAGAAAATAAAGTCTCGATTTCTGTATCTTGGTAAGTGTGCAGAGCTGCTTTTATATGATATTTTTAGTATAACATGGCAAGGCAGGACTCTGACATTCTCTCCTCTCCCTTCTCTCAACAAACAGCAGACAGTCAATGGGATTCATTAAGGCCGCAGGTTATTTAAGACACCGATAAAAAAACCCAATAACCTGAGCCTTACAAACACAGACCCTCCCTCCAATTCTCCCCCATTTTGTATTGTCCTTTCTTCGTGCATGCAATGTCACCACCATCCCAGTGACCTACTGCTGACCCTCTCCTCCCAATGCTTTCAACCCACTCGGTGGTCCCACCGCCGCTTGACTGTCCATCCCGCAACATCCCAGCAGGAAGGACCTGCAACCTGAAGAGTGACCTCACTCAACTTGCTGCCTTGTTAGCAACCCCCCCAGCAACACATGCACAAGTCTGAATCTTACCCCTTTAAAAACTGGCAAATAGTCTCGGGTTTTCTGCCTCCAAACACTGCGACATAACATCATCAATACAACATTCTTAGCATACAATCTTACATTCAAGTGAGGAAGGGTGGGAGAAAAGACACCCAGTCTAGACTGCACAGCAAGGGAGTGAAAAAAATATCTCCCAACCTGTGAGGTACTGCAGCAAAAGTACTTCACTACCTGTGCCCCTCCTCCCTGCCCCTTACAACCACCCAAAATCCACCAATCACAGCTGTGGCAGCCCATTAAAAAATAAACAGGCCACCACAGCCATGCCTATCAAGCCCCTCTTCTACCCAACTTCCCCTGTACGCACGAGGGTGAGGGGCAAAAATGCCCTCCCGCCACCATGTTAATGGCTGCAGGGTGGAACTTGCCTTATACTTATCTATGATTAGATGGGAGATATATTGGTTTCAAATCACATCTGAAAGATAAAAGAGACATATTTCTTCTCTATTCCCCTAAACTTTCCTCTATCTTTGACTAGATTACTCTATAATCCAGTGGTTAAAATAAAGAAGGGGGGAGTGAAACATTATTTTTTGTTAAATATAATAGATGACAAAATGCCTTAAAACTGAAATTTATGGTAAAATTGGCTATCACAGTATAGGGCTTCTGGGTTCCTACCCCCAGCTCTCAGTAAATGTTGTCAGCTGATTGGGGCTGGCAGAGCTCATGCTGTAACTTAGGGACTCTGGACACTGACAGTTTACCATGTTCATGGTAATCCAAGTGCTTCTGGTTAAGCTGAAGGACAGCTGAGTCAGTTAGGATTTAGACAGTGAGAGAGAGAGAGTGGACACAGTGAAGGCAGAGGTGCTTTCATCACCTGTTTCTCTTCAGAGACTGCCTGAAGTGTCTGTATTAAGTAATAATAAACACAGGGGGTAGATTTTACAAAGATGCACGCACGGGTCCATGTGCGTGCGCTACCCGGCACACGCACATGGACGCGCAATTTTATAACATGCGTGGGCTCATGTTATAAAATTGGTGGCAACACGCATAAGGGGGGGGCACAGTTTAGCAAAATTTGCGCAGTGATGCATCAGCCTTCCCCAATTAAGGAGCGGACTGGGAGGGAACTTCCCTACCCCCCTACCTCACCTTCCCTACCCTTCCCCTCTCCTCCCCACCTCCTAAATGCTAGTTTGTTTGTTTGTTTTTTTTACCTTGTTTCAGCAGCTTACTTCAGCTTCTGAGCTGAAGTAAGCTGCACGTGCCAAAAGCTGGGTCTTCGGGACAGCAAACAATGGTCCTGTCCTGGCTCGCCCCCCCCCCTCCCGGCACGCCCCTACCCACCCAAAAAACACCCCTCGGCCTGCCCCTTTCAGGAGCGCCTGCACTTATGCGCGTACCGGCCTTTAAGCATGGGGCCAGGCCTTTTTAAAAATAGGCTCGGCGTGTTCTAGGCCTGGCCATGCGCATAAAGGCCGGATTTTAACACGCATGGCCTTTTTAAAATCCGCCCGAGAGGGAATATTTGTAGGCACATTTCTGAGTGAATGAGAGTGTGTGATTGAGAATTTTAGTGCATCTTTTTGGTATAAGTAGCAGCTGTCAAGGTAAGGTGACAGGGCAGGACAGTGATTGCTGGGCCGTAGGTTTAGTTTCCCAGCCAGTTAGCTGTGGTGCATGAAAAATAAAAGTTTGTGAGAGGAAAAAAAACATAATTGTTTGCTTTGACAGAAAATTTCCACTAAGAAGAAATTAATTTCTGTACAGTTGTTTTCTGTATGAACAAAGTAAAGCTAGTATTTGAGATAAAATAATAACAGACCCCGTTGTCAGCCTGAGTCTATTTATCTGGGAAATGTGCCTGCTTTTTAACTCACCTTAATTATTTCCCTATTAAGTTGGAGTTGCTTTTTCCCCTTTGACATTTAGAGCCAAAGTAATTCTCCCCTTTGACATCCAGAGCCAAAATAAAAGGGAGAGTTATAGAAGAAAAAAGAAAGGAAAATAAGAACTCTCGTGTTTCATAAAAGAACACTGGATAATTGTGTAAAGACAATCTCAGATGAACAGTGTAACATGCTGAAATGGAATTAAAAATGGAACACTGGAAGGGCCAGAGTGACTTACAGCTCTCTTGTGAGCACTCCAGGGAACAAACTGTCTAGCTCCATTGAGACTGTTTGTTTGGTTTTTTCAGTGTCTCGAGGCGGGGATCTATTGCACATGGCGAGGCATGAGCGTGTGCTTTTGAGTTCACGTTATGTTTTTTTTCCTCTGCCTGAATCATTTTTGTACTTTATCTCGATCTGCAGGCCCATTCAATTTATTGTTCCAGCTGTTGGGCCTGTCCATGCTGTTCTGTAATAGGGGGACAATTAGATAAGGCAAGGTTTGTATCAGTGGTAGATGGGGAAGATGTCAGGGGGAGGGGGTTGAATGTGTGGTGGTGATCTCTATGGTTGGATGGATGATAGTAGGGAGAGGGGAGGGGAGGGGAGGGGGAGTGGGGGGGGGACTGGTGGGCAGGGGGATGTGTGTCGTAGGTGAGTGGGAAGTCTTTAATCTTTGCTTTCTCTGGCGAGGAGCAGTTTCTCAGGGGAGTGTGTGTTGTGTTATCTGGGTGAGGGCCTTAGCTGTGGGGGCAACTGCTTATATTCATTGGATTATCTGGCTAGTCTTTTCTCTTTCTCAATGTCTCCATGAGAAGTTCCACCCAAATTGTTTCCTGGAATGTTTGTGGGATTAATTCCCCGATAAAATGCTCTAAGAAAGCCTTGAAAAAGAAATTGGCTGGTGTCGCTTTCTTACAAGAAACTCATCTCACTGATGATGAGCATGACAAACTCCGATGTTCCTGGATAGCAGCAGTCCACTATGCCTCGGCATCTTCAAAGTTGGCAGGAGTTGCTATACTTATCAGTAAGCATTTGCCAATCAAAATTAACCAAGAAATTAAGGACCCTAATGGTCAATTTCTTATTTTGATTACAGAACTTTATAACCAGGTGGTGGTGTTTTGCAACGTTTACGCACCAAACACCTATAGTCTTAGTTTTTTCAGAGGCCTTTATTCTCATCTGGTTCCCTTTATTTCTGCGATTATTATTATGGGTGGAGATTTTGACACCATCCGAGATCCGCAGATAGACGCCTCTCAAAGTCATAGACAATAACCTGGGATGGGCAAGGACCTGGCAATGTTGAAAACTAATTTGCATTTGTTAGATGCCTGGCGAATTCTCCAACCGATGGAGAAAGATTTTACTCTTGTCTCATGGGCACATGCAACCTTTTCTAGACTAGATTATTTTTATCATCAGTAGCAGTGTATTTTCTAGTCTCCGGGATGCTGTAATCAATGATATCATAGTGTCTAACCATGCAACGGTGTGGGTGGACTTTCAGTTTGCAGCTCCTATGGCCCCTACCAGATTTTGGTGGTTTCCATATTTCTTAGCGGAGGACACTGCTTTCAAGACTTTTCTGTCAGATAAGTGGTCGGAATATGCGGCCCCTAATCATGCTAACGTTACTCAGCCCATTCTATTTTGGTATACCGCTATGGCTGTCTTGCAGAGGGATATAATTTCCTATGTTTCTCACCGTAGGAAGGTTTTAAACCAGCGTATCCTGGCACTCAGCACTCAGCTGAGTAAGGCTCGTGCATGGCTGGTTTCCGCAGAGACGAGACAGGCTCGTGAAGTCTACCTCTCTCATCAACATGTCCTGAATTTCCTCCTACATCAGAGAGCAAAAAAGGGTTTCATGTAGTACCAGTTTCGGCAGGTCCAATAAAACAAATCGGAAGGCGGTCCCACGTAGCCAAGGCAAAAAAGACAAAGGACAACCTTATGCCGTGGAAGGATTTTATTAGTATATTTAGTTAAGAGCCTGACTCCGGCCGAGTTTCGCCAATTAAGGCTGCATCAGGGGATGACTTCTGATGGAAAAGAAACTACATAAACGCGAAATGTCCCTTATCACGTGCGATACCCAAATGGGGGCAGAGTCGGCCCCGGAAGAGGAGGAGTCGGGGCGTCACCAAGGCCGACTCCACGAAGATGCCATGGACGCTGAAAAGGTAAGGCCCTTTTCGCGTCCAAGCTCGCACCCAATAGCTACACCTTCTATGATGGCGCTATTGGGTGCAAAACCGACAGTGATTGCACCACGACGGTGCGATCACTGCCGGCTAGCACAGGCCTGCCCCCCATTTCTGCCCCCCGCCCTTCATTCCCTAAAGTATCGCAGGCCTGCAATACTTTAGAAAATGAGGCCCTATGTCATCTAAAAAATAACAAAACTTCAAAACAGCACCAAAGTCTTCTGGGGAATTGACAATATGATAATCTAATATATAAATAACCCCCCAGTGAATTTTAATGACATTTAAGCAGAGACTTGATTGTGAGCAGAGAATTATTTTTCATAATTTGTAAAAATTAAAATTCACTGGGGGGTTATTTATATATTAGATTATCTAAAAAATAGCGACATCCCTTTGTGCAGCTAATGCAGGGGTGACCAACTCCATCCTCGAGAGCCACAAGCAGGCCTGGTTTTGTAGAATATCAACAAAGAATCTGCAAGAGGTATATTTGCATTCAAGGGAAGCAGTGCATGTAAATCTATCTCATGTAGGGATGTGAATCGTTTTCCATATCGTCTTAACGATAGAAATCGTGTGGCAGGGCAAGAAAATCGTCTTAGGCACGATTTTTTAGTTAAAAAATCGTTAAAAATCGTTTTTTCCGATTAGTGCGCACTAACTCGAGTTAGTGCGCACTAACGGGAGTTAGTGCGCACTAACTGGGAGTTAGTGCGCACTAACTGAAAATGATACAATTTGACACTTTTCAGGTCAGTTAAGGTCAGTTTAGGAATGAATATGTATTCCTATTGGCTGCCCTCTTATTTATTCATGTTACCAAGTTTCCTACTGACAGTATATGGGGGATGGGAAATGGAAACAGTTGGTAGCTTGACAAAACAAGTAATGTGATCAGTCAATGTGACTAGAACTTGTGCCCTAACCCTGATACCAGGGGTATTGTGATCTTCCTGCACACAGTGCCCTATCCCTATTAATACCAGGAGTGTTGTGATCTTCCTGCACACAGTGCCCTATCCCTAATACCAGGGGTGTTGTGATCTTCCTGCACACAGTGCCCTATTCCTGATACTGGGGGTGTTGTGATCTTCCTGCACACAGTGCCCTATTCCTGATACCGGGGGTGTTGTGATCTTCTTGCACACATCCCGATATCAGGGATAGGGCACTGCATGCAGGAAGATCACAACACTCCTGGTATTAATAGGGATAGGGCACTGCATGCAGGAAGATCACAACACTCCTGGTATTAATAGGGATAGGGCACTGCATGCAGGAAGATCACAACACCCCTGGTATCAGGGATAGGGCACTGTGTGCAGGAAGATCACAATACCCCGGAGGAGTGAGGGTCAGGCAGCTCCCCCCTGTCTGTGAAGCCAGCCTCTCACTAGTAATGCAGGGAGGGAGCTGTCTCAGACTTCACCATCCTCCCCCCCCCCCCTTACCCACACACCATTCACTAGCTGGGACATGGGGGGAAGTCAGGAGTGAGGGTCAGGCAGCTCCCCCCTGTCTGTGAAGCCAGCCTCTCACTAGTAATGCAGGGAGGGAGCTGTCTCAGACTTCACCATCCACCCCCCCCCTCACCCACACACCATTCACTAGCTGGGACATGGGGGAAGTCAGGAGTGAGGGTCAGGCAGCTCCCCCCTGTCTGTGAAGCCAGCCTCTCACTAGTAATGCAGGGAGGGAGCTGTCTCAGACTTCACCATCCACCCCCCCCCCTCACCCACACACCATTCACTAGCTGGGACATGGGGGAAGTCAGGAGTGAGGGTCAGGCAGCTCCCCCCTGTCTGCGAAGCCAGCCTCTCACTAGTAATGCAGGGAGGGAGCTGTCTCAGACTTCACCATCCTCCCCCCCCCCCTCACCCACACACCATTCACTAGCTGGGACATGGGGGAAGTCAGGAGTGAGGGTCAGGCAGCTCCCCCCTGTCTGTGAAGCCAGCCTCTCACTAGTAATGCAGGGAGGGAGCTGTCTCAGACTTCACCATCCTCCCCCCCCCCCCCTCACCCACACACCATTCACTAGCTGGGACATGAGGGAAGTCAGGAGTGAGGGTCAGGCAGCTCCCCCCTGTCTGTGAAGCCAGCCTCTCACTAGTAATGCAGGGAGGGAGCTGTCTCAGACTTCACCATCCTCCCCCCCCCCCTCACCCACACACCATTCACTAGCTGGGACATGGGGGAAGTCAGGAGTGAGGGTCAGGCAGCTCCCCCCTGTCTGTGAAGCCAGCCTCTCACTAGTAATGCAGGGAGGGAGCTGTCTCAGACTTCACCATCCTCCCCCCCCCCCCTCACCCACACACCATTCACTAGCTGGGACATGGGGGAAGTCAGGAGTGAGGGTCAGGCAGCTCCCCCCTGTCTGTGAAGCCAGCCTCTCACTAGTAATGCAGGGAGGGAGCTGTCTCAGACTTCACCATCCTCCCCCCCCCCCCCTCACCCACACACCATTCACTAGCTGGGACATGGGGGAAGTCAGGAGTGAGGGTCAGGCAGCTCCCCCCTGTCTGTGAAGCCAGCCTCTCACTAGTAATGCATGGAGGGTGCTGTCTCAGACTTCACCATCCTCCCCCCCCCCCTCACCCACACACCATTCACTAGCTGGGACATGGGGGAAGTCAGGAGTGAGGGTCAGGCAGCTCCCCCCTGTCTGTGAAGCCAGCCTCTCACTAGTAATGCAGGGAGGGAGCTGTCTCAGACTTCCCCCTCCTCCCCCCCCCCCCTCACCCACACACCATTCACTAGCTGGGACATGGGGGAAGTCAGGAGTGAGGGTCAGGCAGCTCCCCCCTGTCTGTGAAGCCAGCCTCTCACTAGTAATGCAGGGAGGGAGCTGTCTCAGACTTCACCATCCTCCCCCCCCCCCCCTCACCCACACACCATTCACTAGCTGGGACATGGGGAAAGTCAGGAGTGAGGGTCAGGCAGCTCCCCCCTGTCTGTGAAGCCAGCCTCTCACTAGTAATGCAGGGAGGGAGCTGTCTCAGACTTCACCATCCTCCCCCCACCCCCCTCACCCACACACCATTCACTAGCTGGGACATGGGGGAAGTCAGGAGTGAGGGTCAGGCAGCTCCCCCCTGTCTGTGAAGCCAGCCTCTCACTAGTAATGCAGGGAGGGAGCTGTCTCAGACTTCACCATCCTCCCCCCCCCCCCCTCACCCACACACCATTCACTAGCTGGGACCTGGGGGAAGTCAGGAGTGAGGGTCAGGCAGCTCCCCCCTGTCTGTGAAGCCAGCCTCTCACTAGTAATGCAGGGAGGGAGCTGTCTCAGACTTCACCATCCTCCCCCCCCCCTCACCCACACACCATTCACTAGCTGGGACATGGGGGAAGTCAGGAGTGAGGGTCAGGCAGCTCCCCCCTGTCTGTGAAGCCAGCCTCTCACTAGTAATGCAGGGAGGGAGCTGTCTCAGACTTCACCATCCTCCCCCCCCTCACCCACACACCATTCACTAGCTGGGACATGGGGGAAGTCAGGAGTGAGGGTCAGGCAGCTCCCCCCTATCTGTGAAGCCAGCCTCTCACTAGTAATGCAGGGAGGGAGCTGTCTCAGACTGGTATCAGGGTTAGGGCACTGTGTGCAGGAAGATCACAACACTCCTGGTATTAATAGGGATAGGGCACTGTAAGAGATGACTGTAGTAGATTGAATAAAGATCTGATGTTTCTGCTCTCCTCACACCAAACAAAAACAACACACAAGCAGAGAAGCCCTTCTTACAAAGCTGAGCTAGTGAGTTAAGTAGGAGGAAAAGTAAACATACTGGTGCCAGTGTGGCTACTTAAAAAATACACTTACCAACAATCAATTACATATATTTGAACTGTGTACAGTTCCAGCCAGGACCACCTTTCTAAAATGCACAGTGATTGGCAAATTCAACATGCACTAGCATTTCAGGTGCCTGCTAACAAAAATAATAAACAAACAAGTTCTAGTCACGTGAGTGCTGATCATTACATTACTTTTTTTGTCAAGCTTCCAACTGTTTCCATTTCACATCCCCCCAACCATATTGGTAACATCAATAGATAAGAGCACAGCCAGCCAATAGGAATACATACATACATATTCATTCCTAAGTGACCTTTACTGACCTGGGAAGTGTGAACACTTTGTTTCATTTTCTGTTGGTGTTCGTTAGTTTCCAGTTCCATTTCCCATCCCCCCAACCATCACCTCAGTGGTAACCTTGGTAATATCAATAGATAAGAGGGCAGCCAGCCAATAGGAACACATATTCATTCCTAACTGACCTTCAGTGACCTGGAAAGTGTTTATTTGTATCATTTTCAGTTAGTGCGCACTAAATCGAGTTAGTGCGCACTAACGGGGAGTTAGTGCGCACTAACTCGAGTTAGTGCGCACTAACACGATTTAACGATTTTTAACGATAAATCGTTAGAATTTCTATTGTATCGTGTTCTATAACGATTTAAGACGATATAAACATTATCGGACGATAATTTTAATCGTTGAAAAACGATTCACATCCCTAATCTCATGCATATTCATTGTGGATACCATGAAAACCAGGCTGTTTGTAGCTCTTGAGGACCAAAGTCGATCATCCTTCGCATAGCGCACTAAGACCAAGTAACATGTTTCTATAGTTGGGGATCCTCATTTGTTTCTCAAAGAGGAATGATAGAAGAAACACAGGAAGAACTCTCCATTTCTTCTTTGTGCTTGTGTTGTTTCATATTGCTTGTTTTCCAGGAGAAATATATGTTCCATAATGTGAAAGAGCATAAACATAAAGGAAGATGTCACCAAGAACCTGGCAATGCAGGTCCCAGAGGGATATATCAATGAAAATACATTCTGATGGACTCTGTATTTAGTTTTTCTCTTCCTACTTTGAAAATAACAAAAATAAATAAATTATAAAATATTCCCACAGAGTTTCTTTGTTTTCTTTCTTTTTTTTTTCTTACCAGGCTTTCCACCTTTGATCTCTTTGTAAAACACAGGAATATGTGCAGGCGATTTATGAGGGCACTTTTCAAAGCCATTTAAACAAATGAATATCAGTTTTTCTCAGCTCAGTTTTTCTCAGCCTGTCTGAAAACTGCCCTTCTCAGAGGGGCTAAGAAGTATACATGAAGTTGAAAAAGTAATTTGAGCTATATTAAAAGGGAGCATATCACACAATAGGGATGTGCATTCGTTTAAAATGAATGCCCTGTCTGTGATGAATGACTCTAATTTGTTTCATTCATGGGTCCACAAATAAGAATGGGCACTTCTCATGAATGAAACATATGTCTTTCCTTTCATTCATTTATGTTTCCCATAGAAAAGCATTAGCTGCATTCAAGTGCATTGTAAAACATAGACCTTGTATGAGGCTGGTCATGTGGAGGTTTCTATAGCAACCAGCTTTTGTACCTATGACTCATGTGTGAGGTCAGAGAGTAACAGTAAGGAAACCAGACTGCCAATTAAGGTAACATATCAGAGTGAAGCATTTTTCTAAATAAATGAATCACTGTCTGTGTCTATTCTTCTTATAGTATGTGCAGACTGAAAGTGCATTTGAACCTTTTTCTCGAGGAAGAAACATTGCTAGCTGTTGTGTGAGCTGTGTTGTTCCCTATTCGTGTTTGGAATCAATATCAGAAACATTCCATTCCAATCCTTTTGGCTGCTGTGTGTCTTCATCTGCACAGGTTTTTAATTTTTGTTTACTGTGACTTCTCACTGTCCCTGCCACTGAAGAGGAAGGTTTGTGTGTGTCAAGCCTTTTCTCCTCTGTGGGAGAAAGGCTGTAGCTTCTGTCTGCAGTGTAGTTATTTATTTAAGTTTGGATCTGTTGCAGTGAACCAGCAATTGTGCCATGCAGGCAGCTAGCACTAGACAGTACTATGCTAGCAGTTCCACAGTGCCCAAGACAGAGAGGCTTTTTCTATGCTCTGCCTGTGCACCAGAGTCAGTGAATCTATAGAAAGCAGGCAGTCACTGTCACAGGTACAGATACTTTGAAAATGTTGTTACTGCAGTATTAGTGCATGTTCCGTCTGCACTCACACACATATTATAGCATTATTCATCTTTCTCTGATTTGTGTGTGTGTTGTTCAATGCAATAGTCCGAAGAGGAAAATATAGTATATTAAAATAGTACTGCAGTGTATTCTCTCTGTGTGTTGTTCAGCCTTACATACATAGTGATCGCTCAGTGTAGTCAGGGTCACAAACATTCACCTGATTGAAAATAATAAAGATTAAAATATCTTTTGTCCAATCCATCATTTAAATCCCAGTAAACAGGTACAATACCTAATAAAATCAGTTCAGGTCAGGCAAAAGTAGAGGCCAAGGCAAGCCTGCATTTTTTTTATAAGACAACAGTGAGTTTCCCAACTAAAGTAAAGAAGGATTTTTTTTAAAAATCTAAAACATCAGCAGGAGAGGCAGGCATGTCAAGCCACAGGAAATTGAAATTTGGGGAGGAGGATATGCCAGCACCAATTGTATTTCATCCAGACTCTGTTGTGTCAGAGGAGAAGGAAAGGGCAGGCAGCAGCCATAGGGTACAATCACACCAGTGCCTATGAAAGTTGAAGTGCAAGTGGTAAAACCTAAAGCACTGGCAGCCAAATCAACCATTGATGCAGCAGAGGCAGCAAAAGCAGTTATGTCATCCTCTTCCTCTAAATCAGAATTTGAAGACTCTCCCTTTAAGGGATTTCCTGAATCGGAGATGTGAGAGCTGTTAGCTACAGACCCTGAATTAGGAGGATTAGTAGTGTTTTAGCTTTCACTTCAGTGATGGAGGAGAGAAAGGCAGGAGCTGATGTTGGTGAGGGAGAGCAGGCTACACTGACAGTGCAGGAAGAGAAGATGAGTGAATTCTCTGCCCCAGTTTCTCAGGCTCCATCTCTCTCTACCGCCACATTAGTGCCACCATCATCCACCCCCCACCCCCATCCCACCCCACTTCAGAGGCAAAGGATCACAAAAGAAATCTGTGATCTGGAGCCATTTCAAATCAGGGAGGACCCATGCTTTCCACGTTGTAACTATTGTGCAAAGGAGATCAGCCGGAGGAGGCAAGTGGACCTCTTAAATAATTCTGGGATGGAGATTACCTGAAGAAGTAGCAATCCCTTCAACATACACCTATAGAAGATGGTAGACGTAGTAGACAGTGGCCCCTTCTGCAAGGCAGAAAATGCTATTTGAAAAGGGGACAAATGATCCTCAAGGTGTTTCCAAGCCTTCAGCTTCTTTTACCAGTCAGGTGGCAGGCCAAAAGCAGCAGACCCCCAGCTGCTTTTGGCTAGGAAGTGACAATCCATAAAGGAAGAAATGGGGTGGAGTTTGGTGGCACTGTCATGGGGAAAGAGATAGGCAGCATCCAAAGTGGTGACTAAGACTATTGGAGAAATGACCGCTTTAGATGACCAGCTCCTGCAGGTAGTGGAGAACGTTGGTCTCAGGTGGTTGCCTCACTTGTTAGCACCAAGCTATAAAGTGGCTTCCAAGACCATTTTCAGCAGAAAGGTCATCCCCAGTTTGTACAAGCATTGCCATAGTCGCATCCAGGCACTGCTGGCGAAGTCACAGGGGAGCAGTGTGCAGTTCACTAGAGACATCTGGACATCCACAAATGCCTCACACTCCTTCCTCCCTCTGACAGCATATTAGTCGGACTTGGCTGGAGTAGGGACAGGTAGGAGCTCCACAAAAGATGGAGAAAGAGGGTTCAGGTGGCCTTTGCTGCACACTTACCTGGCTGATGAGGCCCATACCTTGACCAATATTTTAGGAGCCATTAGAGGAATGCTGGAGGGCTGGCAGCTGTATCAGAGAGCTAGAAGTGTAAATACAGGGTTCTTTGTCACCAACAATGACTCTGGCGTGCATGGTAAAGGCAGTATCCGACGGGGGATATCAGGGTGTATGATACTTTGCTTACACCCTTCACTTAACAATGAAAGAGACCCTGGGGCAGGGTCCAGGGAACTTCAGAATATCTACCTGCATGATTTAATAGAGAAATGTAGGAAAATACCTTGGCACTTCCACCGAAGAGTGAAGGCAGGGGACTTTCTCCATGAAAAGCAGGAGGAATTAGAGATGCCTCACAAGCGACTCGTTCAAGATGTAAGCACCCATTGGAATTCTACTTACACGATGCTGCAAAGGTTACTGGAGCAGCAGACACCCCTGCATGATCTGTCTATGGAAATGGAGACAGGTGTGCAGTCTCCCTTAGTGCATTATGATTAGTCTGTCATGAGACAGCTTGTGATAATCCTGCAGCCCTTTAAGGATGTAACAGAGGAGCTGAGTGCCACAAGCATCACCTTGGGAGATATCCCCATAGTAAAGTTGGAGGGCTTTCAACAGAGGGAAGGAATGAGAACTGAAGTGCTGTGCTGTCTGGCATCTTTGGAAAAGCAGGTGACAGAGAGACTAGAACATCTAACCAGAAACCCCACATACATTCTTGCTACATTATGTGATCCATGTGTGAAAGGGAGACTCGCACTGGAGGACAAATTCTGACACATATGAAGAGCATGCTGACAGAGGAGTTCTGTCAACTAGAATGCCAAAGATTAAGGCAGAGGAGGGATGTAGCACAGGAAGAAACAAACCATTGGCCAGGTCAAACAGTGCAATTCAGAGCAGCATCCTGTTACCGCCACCTAGCACTCTCTCCTCAACAGTAAAACAGAAACATCTGTCCCAGGTGAATGCAAAAGCAGCTAGGAAGAAAGACATACCTCCAAAACCAGCAAAGCAGATGGCAGCCTAAATCTCAGTGACATGCTATCTTGTAGAGCCCATCAAGGATATGGATACAGATCTGCTGGCATATTGGACCCACAAGTCCAGCATCTGACCAGCCTTAGCGAGAGTAGCTCAGCTCTATCTCTTTTGCCCACCAAAATGTGTCCCCAGTGAAAGAGTGTTTTCAATGACAGGGGACATCGTAAGCACTTATCGCTCCAGGCTGTCACCACCCTTGATGGAAAAACTAGAGTTCCTGAAAATTAATCTGCCTTTGCCTGGGAATCCAGATTTGCCATGTGAGAGGCAAGACAATGAAAGGAATTTAAAGGTCCTGTAGCTGCTCTGCCTGTTTGCCTGCCATACCTCAAATACCAGTAACAGGACCCACAATACATCCAGCATCCAGCAACATCCACATGCGGTGACTGACTGCATCTGCCTGCTGTGTCCTCAATACCATCAATTGGGTCACTCATCCACAATCACACTGCAGCTGTCTCCCAGGCCTGAGCTACGAGTCCGAGGGCTGGAACACATGCAATGCTGAGTCCTGCTGTGTGTCCAACACCGTCAGCTGAGTTACCCATCCACAATCACACAGCTGCTCTTTTCCAAGCCTGGGGTATCATTCTGAGGACTAGAACACATGTAATGCTAAGTCCTGTTGTGTCTCCTACACTGTCAGTTAGGCCACACATCTGCAAATACTGCTGCCCAGGACCAAAATGCAGGATCGAGGGCTGTACCACCCCAAAAGCTGAGTCCTACTGTGTCTCCAACAGCGTCAGTTGATCCACACTTATCCTGCTTCCTCCTGATATGTCTCCAAAAACATTACTAGGGATAACATTCACTGACACCTTCTGCCTGCCTATCCCTTAGCAACATCACTGGGGTCAACATGCACTGACATAATCGTCCTGTCTAGCCCACAGCAGCATCACTGGAGACAACATTAAATGATACCTTCTGCCTGCCTAGCTCTTAGTAACATCCCTGGGATCAATATGCACTGATACCCTCTGCCTGTTTAGTCCTTATCAAAATCACTGGGGCCAACATGCACTGACATCTTTTGCCTGCCTTGCCCTGTTTACCAACACTGGGGTTTTAAACAACCCCACTACCTCCTGACTGGTCCCAATCAACCTCACTGGAGCCTGTCACATCCTGCTGCCTCCTGTCATATCCCAACAATAACACTGTCACATCCTTCTGCTTTTTGTTAGAGATGTGCTTCGGGTAAAAATTTCATGTCGGGCTTCGTTTCAGGGCCCCCCCCCCCATGGGAATTTTGTTTTTCCCACGGTTTGGGGATTTTTTTCGGGAGCCCCAATTTTCAGGTTAGTGTGCACTATCGGGAATTAGCGCGCGCTAACTCAAAAATGATTTTTTTCCGAAAATTCTGAAAAAGTCCAATTGTTTTTCGCTTTTCCCGAACCATTCTGAATTAAGGAATTTCGTTGACATTGCCCAATTCAGGAAAACCAATTGCACATACCTACTTTTTGTCACATCCCCAACAACACTGGTGTCTGACCAATCCTGCAGCCTCCTGTCATGTCCCCAACGAAAACATTGGGGTCTAACCAATCCTAAAGCTGCCTGTCATGTCCGCAATGATAACACTAGGGTCTCAACAATCCTGCTGCCTCCTGTAATGTCCACAAATACAACACTGGGGCCTGGCTCAGCCTTCTTCCGCCTGAGTTTTCCCCAACAATATAATTGGGGCCTGTTACATCCTGCTGCTTCCTGTCATGTCCCCAACAATAACACTGAGCTCTAAACTATCCTGCTGCCTCCTGTCACATCCATAATGACAACCCTGGGGTCTGATCAATCCTGTGGCCTGCTGTCATATGCCTAACAACAACACTGGTGTCTGATTCAGCCTACTTCCTCCTGACTTATCCCCATCAAGACAACTGGGGCCTGTCACATCCTGCTATGACTTGACCCGATCACTAAAACTGGGATCTATCACACTCTGCTGCCTCCTGACTTGTCCCCATCAACAGAAATGGGGCCTGTCACATCCTCCTGCCTGCTGTCACATGGCCCATGACAACACTGGGAAATGACCAATCCTGGTGCCTCCTGTCATGTCCCTAATAACAACACTGGGGTATGACCAATCCTGCTGCTTCCTGTCACATCCCTAATGACAACATTGGGGTATGACCAATCCAGATGCCTCCTGACATGTCCCCAACTACAACATTGAAGTCTAACCAATTCTGTTGCCTCCTGCCATGCCCCCAATGAGAACATTAGTCCCTGTCACACTCTGCTCATCCTTACTTGTCTCCATCAAATACACTAGGGTCTGACTCAGTTTACTTCCTTCTGACATGTTCACCATCAAAATAACTGGGGCCTGTCATACCCTGCTACATCCTGTCTTGTCCCCATCATCAAAACTGGGACCCGTCACATCCTGCTGCCTTCTGTCACATCCTCAACAACAACTCTGGGGTCTGACCTATCCTGCTACCTCCTGACTTCTCCTCATCAAGACAACTGGGGCCCGTCACAACCTGCTATTTCCTGACTTATGCCCATCAAGACAACTGAAGCCTGTACATTCTGCTGCCTCCTGACTTGTCCCCATCAAGAAAACGTAGGCTTTCCACACCCTGCTTCCTCCTTACATATCCCCAACAATAACACTGGGGCTTCACCCCTCCAGTTTCCTTCTTACACATCCCCAGCAACAACACTCCTACTTCCTCCTTGAATGGCCTCAACAACAACACTTGAGCTTCACACCTCCAGTTTCCTTCTTATATGTCCCCAACAACAACACAGGGTCCTGTCAGAACAGGGCTCTGGCAGCACATCCAGCAGCAACCTTCCAATGCCATACCACAACACCACCGCAGAGGTTTTTATGATCTTGATTCTGCCTGCCATATTCCAAATACCACTACTGGGTTATAATGATTCTGATTTACTCTACCTTGTATCCCCAAGCACCTCAGCTGCGTCATGACTCCACTGAGTTCCTCTACCTACTGAGCCCAAAGCACTGAGGCTCAACTCCAATGACACCACTGAGGCATGACTCCACTGACTTCCCCTGCCTGTTTCACCTCAACAACTGTTTGTGGCTAAGCAGGCAGAGAAGTCAGTGAAGTCATGCCTCTTTGGTGGCGTTTGCCGAACACCACTTCCAGGGCATTGACTTCCTCTGCTTCCTTTGCCACAATTACCACCATTGGGCATGACTCCACTGAGATCCTTTGCCTCCTTTACTCCAAACACCAGCACTGAGACCTAACATATCCTGCATAAGCCTGTCTTGCTGCAACCATGACCTCTGAGGCCTGACACTTCCAGCTGCAGCATCCCATGCTCCCCTATATCCATTCAAGCCTGACGTATCTTGCATAATCCTGTCTTGCTCCAACCATAACCACTGTGGCCTGACACTTCCAGCTACAGCACACCATTCTCCACCATATCTACTCAGGCATGACATATCCTGCATAAGCCTATCTTGCTGCAGCCATGATCTTCGTCACTTGATACTTCCAGCTTCAGTATGCCTTCCTCCAAACAAAACCACTGTTTCCTGACACCTCCAGCTGCAGCTGCAGCATGCTTTGCTCCAACCATAACCACTGTGTTCTGATGTATCCTGCAAAAACGTCTCTTGCTCCAGGCATGACCACTGTGGCCTGAAACTTCCAGCTGTGTAGCATCCCATGCTTCACCATATCCACTCATGCCTGACTTATCCTGCATAAGCTGGTTTTGCCCCAACCACATCCCTTGGGACCTGACACTTCCAGTTTCAGCATGCCATGCTCCAACCATATCAAAACAGTCTTAGCAAGGCTCAGGATCCTTAATGATTCCCAATGAGCTTTTCAAATGCTACAAGGACCTGACAGTGACAACCCCACAGCTTTTGGAGGTGTTACAGCTACACTTCTCGCTGCATTGCCCTGCTTCTTCCATTCTCATTTTTAAAAATTATTACCTGACACCAACATCACTTTTGCTGCTGCTGCTCCAAGCCATCCTTGCAAATTACAGTGCCCATTCGCTCCACTGCTCTGTGCTTGTGCAAGAACTAGCAAATGTCTTTGGGGGTGTTATGGATACCCTTCTCGCTACATTGCTCTGCTCCTACCATTCAAGTTCTTAAGATATACCAGCACCACTGCTGCCGCCGCTGCCATTCCAAGTCGGTCTTGTTACCGGAGGGTGCTTTCTCCTGCTCCAGCTGTGTTCAAGGTTCTTGACAAATCCCCTTCCTCTGCAGTACCTGCCCACTTTTCATCATGCCCTTGACATATATTGCTTTGCAAACTTACTGAAACACTCCTCTGGATTTTAATACAATTCTTCATGTATGGTACTCACCTTCCTGCCATCTCTTGCTTTTGACATGGTTATCCATTCTTTTGCACACTTGCTGCACTGCTCCATGAACCATAACTGATTTCACGGCCCGTTTGCACAATACAGTTCTAATGTACTGTACACTTGGGTAAATACCTACTTATAATGAACATAGCTTACTCTGTGGCACAAACATATCCTATTGGACTGATGGATCAGCCAGGTGAAGCCTTACTTCAACAGGATGAGGCATCCCTCTCTACAGTTGTCTGATTGTTCCAACAGAATTACTGGTATCTCCCATGCCACTTTGCCTTAAATCTATGCCCCTCAACCTATACCTTTGGATGCTTGTACTATGTAGAGATGTACATTCATTTTAGATGAATTAGATAATTTCAACAAAATTGTCTAATTTGTGCTGTTTCAGGAACGCTCTAAAACAAACAATAATTTGCCGACATTTAGCAAAAATTTGTATTTTGTGTTAATGCGCACTAACACAAAATTAACTAAATATTAAAAAAAAATGTGGAAAAATCAAAGTTAACCATAGGAAAAACGAAGTACAACCGATACGATATATATAAACATGATACACATCTCTAGACCATGCAGCCTTGCTTCCATGTGCAAATTTTACACCTTGGGTTTCTTAACATCTTTTTGCGACTGGCATACTCCAGCTCTTATACTTTGCCAATGTGGGGTGCTGCTGTGTACCTCTCCTATGCTTTTGAAATCTTGATACCACTCTTTTTTATTCTTGGTCCCTTTATCTGTACCTTGGGATTTTTTTCTGCCACATTTTCTGCTCCTTTCCCCCTTCATGGTGCCTTAGAGTGCTGATGCTACTTTTGTTGCCACTTTGCTTCTTGTGATGCCATCAAGTATTCATGACACTATTGCTAGCCTGGCATCCTCTTTTTTCACCTTGGGGTGTCCTTCCTCCTCTTACTCCTTATTTGCTCCATTCATGTTACTTTAGAGAACTCCTGTCAATCCTGTGAGCTTGGTACCCCTTTGACCCATTGTGGAGCATTAGGCTACTATTATGCCACTTTGCCACATTCTAAATACCTTGCAGTTCTTCTCCCTTCTTATGATTTCTTCTTACAAGTTTGATTAGAATTTATTTTAAAAATATCAATTTTCTGGAGCCCAGAATAGACTGTAATACCTCCCCATAGTTTTTAATGGAAACAAATCATTTTTACATATTTTTATTTATTTATTTACACATATGTATTGATTGCCCTATTAGTAATGCCCAAAGCAATGTACAACAAAATAAAATAATACATAAAGTATAAAACAATAACAATAACATCATAAAAAAATTCCCATTTCAAACAAATCTTCTACAGCCAGCCCATTTACTCCTTTAATAAACATATCGTATTACAACTAATAAAACAAATGTGGGTCCCAACAAACTGAATGAATGAACCGAAACATATTTTGTTTCTTCTGAAAGTCCATACCACACAAGCACTTCGCACCCTGTCCAAGAACTCCCACTAATCTGCAATATCCATCAGTGTAGAGGTCTCTAAAGCTGAGTGAGGTTTGAATTTAGTGTATTAAATTGCAGGTGTAAAAGCATCCATGCAAAGTTGATGATGTACATGCTGTTGAGGGTAGATGGTGGACCCTTGGGCCGGCCTACCGGAGATCACAGGGCAGGCCGGGAGTCGGAGGCACGATTTGGCGAGGATTCACCCGGAGCCTGGGGTCCCCCCGGGAGGAGCCCGGAGGGACCCAGGCCCTTGGGACTTGGGCACTGCAGTGAATGTCCTGAAGAGCTAGTGCCAATGGAGGGCAGAAGGCCCACTAGGAGCAGAGCCGGCTAGCGGAAGGTCAGAGAGTCAGAGAAGCAGGCCGGGTCCGGATGCTGGTCCAGAGAGGCACAGTCATGGCCTGAGCAGGCTGGCAGGCAGCCGAGAGTCCGAGGCAACCCGGGTCAGGGCAGGTGGCAAACAACAGAGAAGTCAGAAGCTAACCGGAGTCTGGGCAGGCAGCATGTGTGGCGAAGTCTGAGCAAACCGGGGTCAAAGGCAGGCAGCAGGCCGTAGCAAAGTCAGAAGCAAACCGGAGTTGAAGGCAGGCTGCAGGCTGTAGCGAAGTCAGAAGCAAACCGGAGTCAAAGGCAGGCTGCACGCTGTAGCGAAGTCAGAAGCAAACCGGAGTCAAAGGCAGGCAGCAGGCTGTAGCGAAGTCAGAAGCAAACCGGAGTCAAAGGCAGGCTGCAGACTGTAGCGAAGTCAGAAGCAAATCCGAGCCAAAGGCAGGCAGCAGGCTGTAGCGAAGTCAGAAGCAAACCGGAGTCAAAGGCAGGTATCAGGATACAACAGGAAACGCGAACAGGAAGCAACTAGTCAGCTAGGAACCTCGTTGCAAGGCGTTTAGTGAGTGACTGAACGCCGCTTATATCGGGAGCTGAGCGTGACGTCAGGCGAGGAGGCGGAGCCGGGTTTCCGGGAACTGGACGCACAAGAGGAGCCTCTTCGCGCACGCGCGAGGCCGGAGGAGAACAGGCCTGTAATGGCGTCTGCCACGTGGGAGGTACGCGGAGGGGGGGCCTCCTGGGGCCTGGGCTGGTCGGAATCCCGCGGCTGCCGGAGCAGAGGTAGGCGGGCCTGAGCCCGATCAGGAGAGGGGCGGTCGGGACCGCAACACATGCGTACTATGTCTATACAATTCAGAATGTGTATACTCACAGACCTTGCCCCTACGTAACTCTAATATGTGCATTTAATACTCGTTTTCTTTTGTATGGGATCACTCGAGTACACTCGTACTCATTAGGTTTATAAAATAACATAAATACATGTATATACTACTTATGCACATATACTGTTACTGTAGGTTACATTTCCTCCAGTATGGGCATGTTTATAGGTAGTAAATTAAAAACATCTCTTCCAAAATGAGAAAAAAAACTTTCAGTTAACAGAAGCTGGTACACAGCCTACACTTTATTAAATTGTGTAATAAGATACGTTTTGTGTGAATAAAATAAGCAATATGAAAAGGTGTGTTTATTATATGTAATGATAACTTTAAAAGGTCACGTGCTGGTTTTGCCTTCTTCAAATTAACAAAAATATTGTCTCAAATAATTATAATTGTATATGCAAAAGATACAAGTGAAATACAGATTGTCTGCTAAGAAATTTAGAGAACTTAATGAACTCCAATGGGTATTTGGCAAGAAGCTAGAAAAATGTAAAATAAAATCCAAATTGTCTACTAACGTATAGTAGTACAACCACTCCTTAAAATATAAGTCCGATACGGATAGACACATAAACTTATTTGTACTTTTCAGGGCAGGAACCCAGGCCGGCTGTACTACTTTCCTTCCCTCTCAGAATGTAGGTTCAATAGACTTGGGGATGAAAGGAGTCCTTTTGGTTTCCCAGTGTGGGGTGGCTAATTCTCTTTAGGTATCCCTGGGAGAGGGCTAATTTTCTATTCACTGTGCACTGAGTGCCAAATAACCATAATTTTTTTATGGAAGATAATAAATGGGAAATGGCACAACTCTTTGATCCACAGCAGTATGATTAAATTGTTTGTTACAATTTTCTTCCAGATCTGTGCAGGAAAATCTCAGGCCAGCCAAGGGAATTCCTACCATCCAAGGCTTGGAAAAATATGTTCCCCAGGTAAGCGGAGTATCCTTTGAATGGACAGAAGCTCTCCTTCCAACTGGCAAGAATACTCTATTTCTGTCTCTGCACAGAAAGATAAATCTCTTTCTCTCCCCAAGGTTTATTGAAGCGCTGAATGAGTGGCTTCACTGATGTTAGGCTTTGCCTTTATTCACTGTTAGTCAACTAAACCCTTCTTTGGTCTTACTGCACCACTTACATCTCTTCTTCAAATCTCTTGGAGCAGGAATTCCTGTGCTACAAATCAGGCAGGAAGGGCAGTCAAAACTTCCCCCTGGATGTTGAACTTAATCTACTTAAAAATCGAAGATAACACCAGGATTGCTCCTTACGGCAGGTCGCTGTCACCCCCCTTTGCTCACTGAAGCTATGGAGGACGGGTCTTCCCTAACTTACCCAGACCCAGGGTTTCCCATTCCCTGGCTCCAGGAACTGAACAGGCTCCAGCAAGGGCCCTACCACTTAAAAGTTTAAATTCCAAAAAATGCACTCAGAGGGATAACTCCCACCAGATAGCTTTGTGTACTGGCTGGGCAGAAACTCTCCCGACCCTGGCCAGGACCACTGTAAAGGACTTGCTTGTCTCCTCTGGCTGGGCCTATAAAATAAATACTAAACTTCTCTCTACCTCTGAATACTGTTCAGAACTCAAATGACTGCTTCCCAAGCTGTGGCAAAGGCACAGTTATATACTATTACACGTGGTATGGCCACCCAGGCTCCACAGAAAGAGGGAATGCATTTGAATGGATATTCCCATTGTCTATCCTACTCTAGCTAGTGGACTGATACTAAACACCCAGGACTTACTGATAACCGAGAAGATGCCTTGGTTACAGTAGGGATGTGCATCTGTAAAACGTCCATTTCATTTTTCTCCCCTTTTTTTCTTTCACTAGGATTTCTTTTTAATTTTTTGTTTACTGCACACCATTTGGAATTAGTGTGCACTATTTGAGTTACAAATCAAAATAGCGCGTGCAAAATAAATTATTTTTGAAAAACAACATTTTGTAAAGTTTTTCATTGTCTCAGTTTTTTCGTCTCAGTTTTTTCATTGTTTCAGTTTTTTCATTGTCTATTATTTAAAACATAATAGACAATGTTGTTGACATTGCCTATGTCGGTAAAATGAAAGCCATATCCCTAATGTATGGATATAGGGAAAGATTATAGATAATATATTCCATCAAAGAGAACTGCAGATAAAGGGGGGTAATTTTCCTACCAACAGCATACCTAAGAATTTTTAAAATGAAAGTACATTGCATAAATTCAATTTAATTGTTGACCAAGGAAAAAGGTACCTGCGAAATTTGCACCTACCGTACTTTTTACTGCAGGTACTTTTTCTGAAAATCCAAAGGTTTGTGCATTTTTCCCCCTACAAAACTAATCCCATCCTGAGCATGCTTCCACTTCAATGTAGGTGAAAGGATAGGTGTACTTTCCATAATATTTTAAGCCGCATACTTTTCTCGCAGACATATTCTGCACATACTCCTACCTGCACACAGGATGGGCAGTTTCCAATGTCATTGCCACAGGGAAGGCTTTATTTCCATTTTATAAATTGAAATCCACATTGGTTGCTAGCACTCCCCATGTGTAGAAGCAATGTTTGAAAGTGAGGTGTTCATAGTTTTCATTAATTCAAAGTACTATTGCAAAGAGAGGGTGAAAAATCTGACCTGGATACCAGTTCAGGATACACACACAAAGCAGATGGAGGGGCCCCCATTAGATCAAATCTTACTTTCTTTTGAGGTTAACTGAGCTGGTGGGAGGCCAATGTTTTTCAAATTATCCAGGAAATATCTTCATGTGTTATGAGCTCCTTTGCCTTGATCACAATCATTCAGAAAAAATCTTGACAATTCTGATTTCTTTTGTAATGAAAACCAATAAATATTAACAATGTGAGATATCTGACCTGGATAAGCAACTTAGAGCTTGCATTATTCAAAAGATTTCTAATTGTTTGGTGACAAACAGCAGGGGGCTACTTAGTTCTGATAAATCTCAATCACATATAAAAAAAAACAGATTATTCAATCCCCCACCCAAAAAAACGTATTTGCAAGACCCTTGTGAAATATAGTTATGCTTTGTAGGAGATGAGTCTAACACAAGCACTTCTCTTAATGATCTCATTTCTGCCCACTGACCTCACTCTCAGGACTGACTCACCAAAACTGATTTATGCAATGCCTGGAGCTGTCCAAATTGAATATATTTATCTGCTGAAATGGCTTCCACTGCCCTATAGCTCCAGTGTTTTCTGTGTGCACTTTATTATCCTAAATTAATTTTCTCTCAAGCTTCCATAATAGCTTTGCATCACTCTACCAAGGCCTCATGACTTACTTTATCAATAAAGTCAGCTTGCTGAGGGTAATTTTCAACAGTGTGCATTATTCAGCACACACACACACATAAGTAGGTACATTTAAAGTTACACCTGTATTTTATAAACTGTGCAGCTGCAGCCGCACAGCTTATTAAATGCCATCTGTCATTGCCCTGAAGGCACAAGAGGGTGTTTCATTACACTCATAGGGCCAGATTTTATAACATGCGCACGGGCATAGATTTGTTCGCTCAACCCGGCGCGAACAAATCTACGCCCGATTTTATAACACGCTCGCGCTGCCGCGCGCATGTTATAAAATCCAGGGTCAGCGTGTGCAGGGGGGTGCGCAATTGTGCAACCTGCGCGTGCCAAGCCGAGCAGCCTGCCTCTGTTCCCTCCGAGGTCGCTCAGAAATCGGAGGGTCTCGGAGGGAACTTTCCTTCCGCCTCCCTCCACCTTTCCCTCCCTTCCCCTATCTAACCCACCCCCCAGCCCTACCTAAATCCCCCTCCTAACCTTTATCAAAGAAGTTACACCTGCCTCCGGGCCGGCATAACTTG
This sequence comes from Rhinatrema bivittatum, assembly GCF_901001135.1. Classification (NCBI taxonomy): domain Eukaryota; kingdom Metazoa; phylum Chordata; class Amphibia; order Gymnophiona; family Rhinatrematidae; genus Rhinatrema; species Rhinatrema bivittatum. The sequence goes on from NC_042616.1 coordinate 633,359,388, forward strand.
CATGCGCCTGCTCTCCATCCCCCAGCACGGCAGCTGTGCTGGAGGCCTCGGTCCTGCCCTTGGCACACCCCCGGGCCAGCGCCCCGCCCATGGTCCCGCCCCCAGAATGCCCCCTTTTACAAGCCCCAGGACCTATGTGCGTCCTGGGGCTTGCGCGCGCCGCCGAGCCTATGCAAGATAGGCTCGGCGCATGCAGGGGGAGGCAGGGGTAGGTTTTCGGGGGTTGCGTGCGTACCTTACGCGTGCAACCCTTTGAAAATCTACCCCATATTGTATTATTTTAGGAATCCGCAAAGTTTATATACCTATTTTATCAAAATATGTGCATATATTTTATAGGTTAAATAATTGTAATGTGTGAATAACCATCAGTTTATGCATAAAAGCAAGTATTGTATAAAGTTGGCTGATATCTGTGCATATCCTGCTTATGAAAATACTGAATTGGTCTCAGCGTGTGTTGAGACCTCCACCAGTTGACCCAGACCTTCACCACACATACTCTCCACAACATGCTCCAGACCCCAAAAACTGCATACAAAAGAGAAGTCAGATTGGAAATCTACAACTTAAGTAGTAGGTGTAAAATCCTGCACACTGGTGGTGTATGCCCGTGCTTCACTTATAAAATCATGCGCTGGAACGCTCTTGAAATGCCCTCTTTGTATGCGCATACTTTTCCACCCTGCAGCAACATTTATATGCATCCTCCTGTCCTACTGAAAATTCATTTACCATATACAGAGGCTACTTATGTGCATAAATGCTGATTTTGTATGTATCATTACCCCCAAAAAATTGAACACACTTGCTATATTTTTAGTCTTCCTTGTTTTGACTTGCTCCCTTTTAAAATGGAATTGCACATTCTATCTTCAATTTTAGGCAAAATTGCTTTCCCCGAAAATTTTCAAGATTTCAATAAAATGTTTCTTCCACAAAGCAAGAGGTGTTGTCATGTGCGATCTGGTAAAATTAATGATTCTTAGGTTTTTCTTTTCTTGGATTTTTCCAGAGTCTCAATTTTATCTTATGGACGACATTATCCTTGATAAGAACACTCTCAGGCCTAGATTCACTATGCTGCAATATTTTAGCGAGGGAGGGGTCAAATATTGGTGGGGGGGGGGCAGTCCTGAAATTTTGCCACTCCCCAACAAACCATCGCAGAGTTATTGCTGCATTCTTTTGTCTCACAAAAAAGGTCCATGAGATAAAAGAACTCAGTAGGGGCCTTGACAACATATGACTTTCACCCCCAATGAACTGGGCCACCATCACCTTAAAGGGCCATGTGGCCCAACATATTCCCCCCAAAAAAATGTTTTTAAAAAAAGTCACTGAGGGTCTAACCAGAGCCCCTCACCCAGAGCCACCATGTGAGGCAGCCTGTAAAAGAAAAGATTAAAAATAGAAACAATCTGCCACAAACCCCTCCCCAAACCAGCAACCCTCCTAGGTCTAATAGATGCCCCTCACCCCAACCACCCCGTTCCATATTAAGTATAAGCCAGTAGGGATGCCCAATCTCCAAAAGTGACCTGTGGCCTAGAGGACCCCACCTGGACCTTCCAAAACACCAAGTACCCTCTTGACACCCCCATTCCTGGCAAAATATTATTGGTTTACAAATATGCAAGGCACCCACTGCTCTCATTACACCAACTTTTGGCGACTCACTCCTTATTATTATTATTGGTGACATGCATTTTACAAGATTGCCCATGACAGCACCTCTTACTTTGTGGAAGAAACATTTTATTGAAATCTTGAAAATTTTTCTGGAAAGCAATTTTTCATAAATTGAAAATAGAATGTGCAATTCCATTTTAAAAGGGAGCAGGTCAAAACAAGGAAGACTTTAAAAATGTAGCAAGCATGCTCAGTTTTTGGGGGGTAATGATACATACAAAATCAGCATTTATGCATAGTGAAGGCACCCCCTATCTCTGGGCACAGTCAGCGCCATTTTCAAAAATGGAACCAACTCACCTTTGCCCCTATCCCTACCACTTCTACTAATCTTAAATCTTGACAATAAATTAGGTAAGGGGGATCCAGAAGCAGGCTACTAGACCACCAGATTGTCTCTTCTGTGAAAGGAGAAGTTGAAAGGCCACTAGACTATCATTCTGGAGGGTCTTTGGTAGGGGGGAGCCAACTATTGTGCAAAAGGGAGGAGTTTCGGAAAGAGGAGCAATGCATGGCTGTGTGACTATAGATGCTATTGGTTTTATTATTCTGATTTTGGGTCACTCTAGATGTAGTGGGGGGGGGGGGGGGAGAGTCTAACCAGACCCCCAGGGGCTTGCATGTTGGAAAGGAGTCAATTTAGTGCCACTGCAGACTCTTTAAGAAACATCCCAGGGACATCGGGATGCTCATTAGCATCCCAGTGCTCCAAATATCAGTCTACAACTCCTGAGTTTTCATTAAAATAATTAGGTTAGGTTTTTTGCGCCAAGCCACATTATTTTCTTAAAATTGGCTATTAATGAAAGGTTTTTCTTGTATGTGAAAAGTTTCTGCATACAAATAGCATCTTTGTAATACGGGTGGGTTTTAGGCCTGAATATTGCTTGATATTTATGTGAAATGGGTATATTATGTGATAAAAAGTGTTTTACACGTGATACATGCTGCTTTTCATGTGTTATACTCATATCACAGCTTAGTAAATGAACCTCTTTGTTTGAAGTGCTAAAATCTGCAAAAAATGCTTTCATAGATCAGTTTTTGCACAATATTTATTTATTTATTTGTAGGGTTTTATATACCGTTATTCGGTAGAGCCATCATAACGGTTTACAAATCTGCAATTATCATCCAACATACGCAATTATCTTACAATCAAATGGAGTTAACATAGTAGTTGGCAACAGTAGGGTTTTGTGAGCAATCAACATATTTTCTTAGTCGAATAACAGAATATTGCGGAGAACATTTTCAAAGAACTTAACGGATCAAGGGAGTGATCAGGGAGGGGTAGAAAAGGAGGGTACATCAGGAGAGCATGAAGGAGGAGGATTATGCTTGCGAGTTCTGTTGAGTGCTGGGATGATCAGGTATCAGACAGTTAGAATAGAGTTTGCGGAATAAAAATGTTTTTAGGTCTTTTTAAAATGTTTTTTGGATGTGCTGGGTCCTCAGTTCTATGGGTAGGCTGTTCCAAGTTTTGGGGGAAGCAATGGAAAATGCTCTTTCTCGCGTAGTTGAAAGATGAGCGTCTCTTAAGGTGGGGATGTTTAGGAATCCTGTGTTGTTGGAGCGTAGGTTTCTTTGTGGGTTTTGGGGGGTTATGTTTAAGCCTTTTAGACCATGAAGATCATCATTTAAGATTTTATGAATGATGGTCATAGATTTGTAGGTAATTCGTGCAGAAATAGGAAGCCAGTGAAGAGAGGTTAAAATGGGTGTAATGTGTTCGTTTCTTTTTTTTCCGGTAAGGATTCTGGCAGCTGAGTTCTGCAGTATTTAGAGTGGTTTGAGGGATGATGAAGGGATTCCAATAAGTAATGAGTTGCAGTAATCGAAGGTGGAGAAAATAAGCAGTTGGAGGACGGTTCTGAAATCAGAAGGGTTGAGAAATGGCTTTATGTGTCTTAGGGTTAGTAGCTTGTGGTATCCTTCTTTTGTTTTATTTACAAAGGGGTTTGACAGAGAGTTTGGCATTGATGGTAACTCCAAGGTTCCTGGTATGGGTGGTAGGGATTATCATTGTCATTTGTTTATAGAAACATAGAAACATAGAAATGACGGCAGAAGAAGACCAACCGGTCCATCCAGTCTGCCCAGCAAGCTTCACACATTTGTTCTCATACTTAACTGTTTCTCTTGGCTCTTAGTAACCTTATGTTCTAATTCCCTTTTCACCCCCACCATTAATGTAGAGAGCAGTGCTGGAGCTGCTTCCAAGTGAAATATTAAGTTTGATTAGTTGGGTAAGCGGCAGCATAGCTCTCTGCCATGAAGCAGAGGGCAATGCTGGAAATGTGTGAAGTATCAGTTTTTCTTTTCCCCTGTCATTGAAGCAAGGAGTCATGCCGGACATGCACCGAAAGTGAAGAATGCCTTGAAAGTCACATTAACTATCATCAAATATTGAAAAGCCTAATAATTGTTAATACCTATAAGCCCATGAACCCATCCCTGTTTTTTTTTCTTTTTTTCTTTTCTTTTTTTAATTGGGAGATGGATGCCCTTCATCCTTCTACTCTGTGAAGGTGGACACCTACCACCGGCCACTGGCATCCCGCTCCGTTAATGCCTCTGTGGCTACTGCCGCTCCATGCAGTGTTTTACTACCTGCTCTTTATATGCGTCCTCTAGAACTGATGGATCCCATCCCTGGGTTTTTTTATTATTTATTTAATTGGGAGATGACAGCCCTCCATCCTTCCGCTCCGTGAAGGTGGACACCTACCACTGGCCACTGGCATCCCGCTCCGTGAATGCCTCTGTGGCTACTGCCGCTCTGTGCAGTATTTTACTACCTGCTCTTTATATGGACACCTACCACTGGCCACTGGCATCCCGCTCCGTGAATGCCTCTGTGGCTACTGCCGCTCCGTGCAGTATTTTACTACCTGCTCTTTATATGTGTCCTCTAGACCTGATGGATCCCATCCCTGTTTTGTTTTTTGTTTTTGTTTTTTATTTAATTGGGAGATGACAGCCCTACATCCTTCCGCTCCATGAAGGTGGACACCTACCACTGGCCACTGGCATCCCGCTCCGTGAATGCCTCTGTGGCTACTGCCGCTCCGTGCAGTATTTTACTACCTGCTCTTTATATGCGTCCTCTGGACCTGATGGATCCACAATATTTATCCCATGCCCCTTTGAAGTGCTTCACAGTTTTGGACTTCACCACTTCCTCCGGAAGGGCATTCCAGGCATCCACCACTCTCTCCGTGAAGAAATTCTTCCTGACATTGGTTCTTAGTCTTCCTCCTTGGAGCCTCAGCTCGTGACCTCTGGTTCTGCTGATTTTTTTCTGTTGGAAAAGGTTTGTCATTGTCTTTGGATCGTTAAAGTTTTTCAAGTATCTGAAAGTTTGAATCATATCACCCCTGCTCCTCCTTTCCTCCAGGGTGTACATATTTAGATTCTTCAATCTCTCCTCGTATGTCAACCGATGAAGACCCTCCACCTTCCTGGTCGCCCTTCTCTGTACCGCCTCCAACTTGTCCTTGTCTCTTTGTAGATACGGTCTCCAGAACTGAACACAGTACTCCAGGTGAGGCCTCACCAAGGACCTGTACAAGGGGATTATCACTTCCCTTTTCTTACTCGATATTCCTCTCTCTATGCATCCCAGCATTCTTCTGGCTTTTGCAATCGCCTTGTCGCATTGTTTCGCCGACTTCATATCATTAGACACTATCACCCCAAGGTCTCTCTCCTGCTCCGTGCACATCAGCCTTTCCCCCCCCATCGAATACAGTTCATTCGGATTTCCACTCCCCAAATGCATGACTTTGCACTTCTTGGCATTGAATTTCAGCTGCCATATCTTCGACCACTCTTCCAGCTTCCTTAAATCCCGTCTCATTCTCTCCACTCCTTCCGGCGTGTCCACTCTGTTGCAGATCTTAGTGTCGTCCGCAAAAAGACAAACCTTACCTTCTATCCCGTCCGCAATGTCGCTCACAAAGATATTGAACAGGACCGGTCCCAACACCGATCCTTGCGGTACACCACTTAAAACCGCTCTCTCTTCAGAGAAAGTTCCATTTACCATCACGCATTGTCTTCTGTCCGTCAACCAGTTTGCAATCCAGGTCACCACTTCGGCACTCACTCCCAAGCTTTTTGTTTTATTCACCAGTCTCCTGTGCGGAACCGTATCAAAAGCTTTGCTGAAATCCAAGTAGATGACATCTAGCGCTCTTCCTTGATCCAATTCCTTGGTTACCCAGTCGAAAAAGTCAATCAGATTTGTCTGACAGGATCTTCCCCTGGTGAATCCATGCTGCCTCTGGTCCATCAATTCTCCGGACTGTAGATATTTCACTATTCTCTCTTTCAACAGTGACTCCATTACTTTTCCCACCACCGAAGTGAGGCTAACCGGTCTGTAGTTACCAGCCTCTTCTCTGTTCCCACTCTTGTGAAGCGGGACCACCACCGCTCTTCTCCAATCACTCGGCACCACTCCCGTTTCTAGGGATCTATTGAACAGGTCACACAGCGGACCCGCCAGCACATCTCTGAGCTCCCTCAGAATCCTTGGATGAATCCCATCAGGCCCCATGGCTTTGTCCACTTTCAGATTCTTTAGCTCTTCCCATACATTTTCTACTGTAAAATGATTTTCATCTATTCCACTACCCTCCAGCTTCTTGTGTAGAAATGGTCCTTCTCCAGGGTCTTCTTTAGTGAATACAGAGCTGAAGTATTCATTTAATATTTCTGCCATTTCTTCGTCTCTCTCCACACATTGATCATTTCCACCTTTCAATTTCACTATACCACTATGGACTTTTCTCTTTTCGCTGATGTATCTGAAAAATGTTTTGTCACCATTTTTTATCTCCTTGGCAATCCTCTCTTCCGCTTGACTTTTTGCCAACTTGATTAATTTCTTCGTCTCCCTCAGTTGAATCAAATATTCTTCTTTGTGCTCCTCCCTTTGGGATCTTTTATATTTTTTGAATGCTGTTCTTTTAGCTTTAATTTTGTCAGCCACCTCGTTTGAGAACCAGATAGGTTTCATTTTCCTTTTGCTTTTCTTTACATTTCTAACATAAAGAGTAGTTGCCTTGGTGATTGCTCCTTTTAGATTGATCCACTGCTGATCCACATCTCTCTCATTCTCCCATCCATTTAGTTCTTCCTCTAGGTACTTCCCCATTTCCTCAAAGTCTGTGTTTTTGAATTGTAAAACTCGGGTCTTTGTGGTTCTTTTCCCTATTCTTTTAGTGATATTAAACCATATTGTTTGATGATCACTGGTGCTGAGGTGGGTGCCCACCTCGACATCAGAGACATTATCTGCATTAGTGAGCACTAAGTCGAGTATATTTCCTTCTCTCGTGGGTTCTAATACCATTTGTTTGAACAAAGCTACTTGCATGGCATCCACTATTGCTCTACTATTTTTAGATTCTGCAGATGGGATTTTCCAGTCTACATCTGGCATATTAAAGTCACCCACGATCACCACTTCTCCCTTCTTACCTATCTTATGGATGTCTTCAACCAGGTCTCTGTCCAGCTCTTCCTTTTGGTTCGGGGGCCTGTAAACCACTCCAATATAAATTGATGCTCCATCATCTGTTTTTAGGTCTACCCATAGTGCTTCTTCCTTGCCCCAACTTCCTTGTAGCTCAGATGCTTGGGTATTGTTTCTGACATAAAGAGCCACACCTCCCCCTTTTCTATCCACTCTGTCCTTCCTTAACAAGTTATAGCCTGGTATTGCCGTATCCCAATCATGAGATTCTGTGAACCATGTCTCTGTGATAGCAACAATGTCCACTTCTGCCTCTATCATTAGGGCCTGCAGATCTGGTATTTTATTTCCCAAACTATGAGCATTTGTGGTCATAGCTTTCCAGGTACTCTCTTTAAGATTATTGCTTTTCCTGTACTCCTTATGAGACTTTATTTGAGATTTGTTATTCACTTCACTCTTTCCTTTTGCAGTTGTGCCACTGATGCCAGAGTTATCCATCTCAATTTGCTTTTTCTTTTGGTTATGTATCTTGAAATTCTGCATGCATTGGTTTTCTCTCTTTTCTGGTAACACTTCAATGTTTTTCTCTAGGACTTCAGTTTTTAATATAGGGAAGGCTTTTTGTTCTTGTTGCATTTGATACTGTGTGTGTCTCCTAGTAACTGGTCCAATTCTACCAGAGCCCACTGTAATCCTGGTTTTTAATGATTTACTTAATGACCTGCTTGAGTGGGGGGGTATACTTGTTGGCTGCAAATCTGTCACGAATGGGTGACTATGGGACACATGTGTAATCCTACCTGAGCCTACTGTATTTCTTTTTCTTGACTCCTGGTTATTCTTTGGTATTGGGGAATTATTTTCTGAGTAATGCAATGTGGGTGTATTTTTTGTAATTAAAGCTAATTGAGCTTTAACCTCAGTCAGCTCCTTTTTCATAGAAGAGAGTTGTGCACAGATTGGGCAAGTTCTACGTTTCCAGATGTTTTCCCTCAGAATAAAGGCTCCACAACAGTTGCAAAGGATAGTTCTCATATTGGTAAAGTTTTGGGTTGGTGATTCTTAGATGGTAACAATTTACTAATTTATCTTGTTGCTAATGCTAATTTAGTCAGTCTATATTAGAATCTAATATTTATCTAGGATTGTAAGGGGTGGCGGAGTTGGATTGGGTTTTTTATCCATGAGTATGATTTCAGTTTTGTCGAAGTTGATTATGAGTTTCAGGGAGTTTAGTAAGTGCTTGATTGAGATAAGTAGATCTGATGTTTTTTTGTATGCGTCTTCAATTGAGTTTTGAATGGAAATTAGAAGCTGAATGTCATCAGCGTAGAGGAAATGTGAGATTCCATGATCTTTTAGTAGTTGGCAGATGGGTAGGAGGTAAATGTTGAAGAGGGTAGTGGATAAGGCTGAACCTTGTGGAACTCCAGTTTTGAGGTCAATCATTTTTGATGGGGTGTTGTGGATCACTACTTGGTATGAACAATCAGAGAGGTAGGACGAGAACCATTGTAATGTAGTACCAGAAAGGCCAATGTTTGACAGTCGTTCTAACAGTATATTGTGGTTTACTGTGTCAAAAGTGGCTGATAGGTCAAGGAGTATGAGTAGGTATTTTTCACCTTTGTCAAAGCCTCTGATGATAATGTCATTTAGGGAGATGAGGAGAGATTCTGTATTTAGGTTTTTTCTAAATCCATATTGGGATGGATGTAGGATGTTGTTTGTCTCCAGATAATCATCTAGTTGAGTGTGTACAACTTTTTCAATGGTTTTGGCCAGGAATGAAAGGTTTGATGTAGGGCGGTAGTTGGTGAGGATTTCTGGATCTATAACTATATGTTCTTATGTTCTTATATCTTAATGAGATGTAGTTCTCATTTTTGAAAAGTTGTCCATAGGAAACTTAAAAAAATGAAGTTGAATTTTCGACGCCCAGCATGCAATAAAACCAGGAGATATGCGAATATTCTGACCAGTGTGCACTGAGCAGATTTTAAAAGATGCAGCGTACTCATGTACTTGCCACTACATGCAGAAATGAAAAGTTCAGAAAAAGGGGTGTAATCTGGGCTGGAAATGGGTGTTTCTGGATTTCACCTTGAAATCTGCATGTAAATATTTATGTGCACAGGCACGCACCGGGATCCCCTATCATGTAACTTTACTTCTACTATGGCTGGTATGTAAGGGGCTAACGGGGGAGAAGGGAGGCTATTAATCTAGGGGGGTTTGGAAGTCCTATCCCTTACCTGGGTGAACTGGGAACAAATAGCAAAAACTGGAAATAGCATTGGCGTGCAAGGCTACTAAAATCCCCCCACTTACGCGGTAGAAGCAGAATTTGTGCACATTAGAACATAAGAACATAAGAAATTGCCATGCTGGGTCAGACCAAGGGTCCATCAAGCCCAGTATCCTGTTTCCAACAGAGGCCAAAACCAGGCCACAAGAACCTGTCAATTACCCATAATTGCATGTCCACTTAAAACAGTGCACACATATGCAAGCAGTAAGTCCATTTTATAACATAGGCACATATGTACGTGTATATTATAAAATGGCCACGTCCCTGGGCACAAGTCGATAAACATGTGCACATGTACATTCATGAGCCTTACCATTCCTAGTTTTCTACTAGGCTTATTTGCACACAACTCCTAATAAAAAAGTTGCATGTGGAAAATCACAGCTTCTGCATAAAATTTAATGCATTTACTACATCGGCCTCCAAGAGAGTTAATTAAATATATCTTAGGTTGGGACTGCTTTATGTAATTTTACAGCACCCAAATTCCCTCTCCTTCTTGATTTGTCCTTAGATATACTACTCTATGATTGTAACTTCTCTTCAAAATATCCAATATTACATTAGAAGAAGTAGAAATGTTGCAAAGTACAACCAGGCACAAAAAATAAATACAGGTATTCAAAGGACAACTATTATTGTAAATTCTCAGTAGATAGTGTTGTGAGCAGTAGAGATTGTATGAGGTCTCTCCACCTGGAAAGGAATGATGCAATCTGTAGGGAATATCCCAATTCTTGCCAATAGGACAAGCATCTAAGATAAACCCTGTGACATCAGTAAAAATGGACATTGACTTATGTAGACCATGTACAGCTAAATGCAGAGAAAAAAAAGAGACCTGCAGTGCTGTGTATGTGGCTAAGCGAGATGGATTTATTGATCTCTTCTAGCCAAAAGCTAGAGGACAGATGAGAACAGATGTTACTATGTGAATTGATATTGCAATAATATTGAGTCCTCTTTTTATGCAATAAGACCAATCTGAGAGCTGGATTTATCAGTGCCCTTTCAAACCTGGGCAACAGTCACTCATCAGAACTGACTGGTTGCTGAACTGTGCCCGCAAACAAAGAACTGGCAAAAGAGCAGGTAATTCATCTAATTAAAAGCCTTAATTATGCATTCACCTGACTATGCATCAGCCTGCTGAATTATGCATAGGTAAGTCCTTGAAATGTAGCAGGGTGCCAGCACTCAGGGTCATTGTCATTCAATTGTTGCCCATCGAAGGAAAAAGAAACCTTTTCCAAGTGCTGCCTCTTCCCTATATCTTGGCAGAAGCAACTTGCTGAGGCAAAGGGCCCAGAAGAGCTGTCACTGGTAAGCAAGACTGGAGAGCTGCACAGCCCTGTTTTTACAGTGATAGAGGCTACCCTCTTCACCTCCAAGTCAAAAACATGAGAAAGGAGAGACAAGCCTGCTGAAGTTCCAAAACGAATGAGCTGCTGCAAGCCATAGGGTAAGAAACAGGACTTTATTCCCTACTCAGTGAGTTAGCAAATTAAAGTTCTTTATATTTCACATGCAAGCTTCTGCTAGAGTGATGTGAGGCTAGCATTAGTTAATTAATTGTAGTGTTATAACTACCAGATGTCAAGCATACTTTTGTGACCACTGTTTATCTTATCCTCTGTTTCAGTAATTATTTGTGTGTCCTGATGAAGTGTTATTACATTAGCCCTGAGTAACTAGAAATAAATATATATTTTTTTAAATTCAGACAATTTGGTGACTTCTTCTAAGCAAATGGACAGGAGAAGCTGGTGAAAAAAGGAAGGAGGGTAGAAAATCCTAACTCTTTACCTTACAAATCCTCTTAATTTCCTGCTTTTTCATCTAGCTAAGTAAAGGAGCAGTGATTCAGATGAATTGTAAGTACCCAGTTTTGTAGATCTGTGGCTAAAATAATATGGTTGGTGTGTTTGTTTCCTTTCTGCAATACCATGCATGAAGATATTGAGCCCTGTTAGGTTAACAGACGGTGAGACCTCATATGTACTATGGCAGGCTATTAAATATATGCCCCTCGACGCCAGTAGTTTAATCGTGCGGTGATTAGCTTAGTATTACACCGTCTGAAACTTTATAATCATTGGTCTCACTGTCTATTGGTGGTACTGACACTTTGTGTCCGTTACACTTATTGCATAGGCAGTAAGTAGGAAAAACACTTATCGTAGCAGGTAGTGCAGTGGGGATGTATCACTGGCGTGTTGGCCCGACACGGCTCGTGTTTCTGGAGAACCTTCTTCAGGGGCTGCAGTTTGCCAGTACTGTAAATGTAATAAAGCAAAGTTAATGCATCCTGAATTAAAACAAACTGATTCCTGCACTGATAGCAAACGATAACCTACTGTTCCCAAAACTGCCGGCACGTTCTGCTACTCGGCTGCGGCAAAAGTCAGGCAGCAGGATCCGCCATGTTAGAATCCTAGTTATATACCCAGCGTTGCAGGCAAAAATCAATTAGTGATGACGTCAAAACAATTGGCTGAAATAGGCACTGTAATTGATAGTAAATTAGATAAGAGATGACCATTCCACTGAGTCGTTGAGACCTGAAGGTGTTTGGGATTCTAAAGTGAAAATCCACCACTGTTCCCGGATGTTAAGCAATTGTTTAAAATCACCACCGCGCGGGCTAGGTGTAATTTGCTCAAGAACGGTCCACCGTAATTGATCAAAAGTATGACCAGTTTTGATGCAGTGGTCAACCATGGGTGCCTCCAGATTTGCTGTTTTTAAGCGGCTGCGATGTTCAAAGAGGCGTGTTTTTATTTTCCTGCTGGTACGTCCTACATAGGTTAGTAGGCAAGGACACTGGATGAGATATATCACAAAGGTAGAATTGCAGGTGGTCTCCGATCTTTTATAGTAAATATAGCCTGTGCGGGGGTGTTGCCATGAGGGGCCTTCCAAAGTTATAGCACACATTTCACACTTGCCACAACTTAAATGGTTGCCATGCTGCCTTGCTGGATTCTGCAAAGTGACAGCGGTGTGAACAACCATATCTTTTATATTCTTGCTTCGTTGATATGCAAAAAGAGGGTATTCAGAAAAGATATGGTGCAATTGCAGGACATGCCAGTGTCGTTTAATGCTTTGCATGATCAGGTGTGATTTGTCCGTGTGTGTAAGCACACAAATATCTGTCGATACCGGATCTCGTGTTTTGTACTGCAGCAAGGCTGTTCGTGGGGAATGCCATGCTCTTTTAAAAGCTTTATATACTGCCTGGTAGGGATATCCTCTTGAAAAAAACCTATCCGCCAGTATACTCGCCTGGAATTTGAAATCTTTATCCGACGAGCATAAGCGTCTGAGTCGAAAAAATTGACTGACTGGCAAGCCTTGTTTGAATGCCCTCGGGTGAAAGCTATGGTATCTAAGTAAATTATTTCTTTCAGTTGCTTTACGATGGATGGATGTATGTAACTGTTGGTCTTGGATAATGAGGGAGATATCTAAAAAGGATAGCTGTGTGGTACTGAAATGTGTGGTGAATTTAAGATCAGTATCTACAGTATTTATCCAAGTGGTGAATTCTTGAAGGGACGTGATGTCCTGTGTCCAGAAAATGAGAAGATCATCTATATAACGGATCCAGAGAGACACAGCATTGAACCAGTGTGAACTATAGATGTAAAGTCTTTCAAGTCTGTCCATGACTAGGTTAGCAATGGAGGGGGCTGCGGACGACCCCATAGCTATGCCGTGGATTTGAAGGTAAAACTGGGTGTTAAAAGAAAAATAGTTTTTTTGGATGACAAGCTTAGCTATTTCATGTATGAACCAGAAAGGAATTCTCGAACTTTCCATGTTGGGTCTGAGGGTCTCCTCAATTGTCAAAAGAGCTGTGGAATGAGACACGTTTGTATATAGAGAGACGACATCCATCGTTACTAAGGTTGTAGGATCCGTGATGGTTAAATGATCTGCCAATTTATTTAAGACAGCCGTAGAGTCTTGAACATATGCCCTCATGTTCTGCACATGTGGTTTAAGGAATTTATCCAAAAAAATGGCTAACGGTTCCAATAGGGATCCATTACTAGAGAAGATGGGTCTCAAGGGAGGATCTGTCAAAGATTTATGGACTTTTGGGACGCCATACATCATGGGAGTGCGTGGGTATTGTTGGAGCAAAAAATTACGCTCCTTACGAGTGAGGAAAGGAGTGGTGGTCTCCTCCAAAAGCATCTCGATGGCTTGGAATAGTTCAAGAGTTGGATCTTCTTGCAGTTTTTTATAGTATTTGGGATCTGCTAAATCCGTAGTTAATTTTGTGATGTAATACTCACGGTCCATCATGACGATACTGCCTCCTTTGTCCGCAGGCTTAATAATTATAGCCGGATCCGATGCTATAGACCGTAGTGCTTGGCGGTCTTGATGGTAAAAATTGATATAAGGATGAGTTCTATTGTGTTCAAAGGTTTCAATGTCCTTTAGAATCAGGTCTCGAAAAGTGCTGATATTATGGTCCATGGGGCCAGGGGGTATCCATTTGGACTTACCTCTGACTATGCCTGCGATTGTGGGCCTTTTTTAATATATCTCGGAGCCTCACCCTCGTCGGAATCGGCGGATCCGCTTCCTTCCGAAACTTCAAAATTAACCTTTCTGCCCGGTGGAGTGTCTTCTTTATTCAACAAATGAGGTTCCAAGTGACAATATGTCCATAGTCAGAGGTAAGTCCAAATGGATACACCCTGGCCCCATGGACCATAATATCAGCACTTTTTGAGACCTGATTCTAAAGGACATTGAAACCTTTGAACACAATAGAACTCATCCTTATATCAATTTTTCCCATCAAGACCGCCAAGCACTACGGTCTATAGCATCGGATCCGGCTATAATTATTAAGCCTGCGGACAAAGGAGGCAGTATCGTCATGATGGACCGTGAGTATTACATCACAAAATTAACTACGGATTTAGCAGATCCCAAATACTATAAAAAACTGCAAGAAGATCCAACTCTTGAACTATTCCAAGCCATCGAGATGCTTTTGGAGGAGACCACCACTCCTTTCCTCACTCGTAAGGAGCGTAATTTTTTGCTCCAACAATACCCACGCACTCCCATGATGTATGGCGTCCCAAAAGTCCATAAATCTTTGACAGATCCTCCCTTGAGACCCATCGTCTCTAGTAATGGATCCCTATTGGAACAGTTAGCCATTTTTTTGGATAAATTCCTTAAACCACATGTGCAGAACATGAGGGCATATGTTCAAGACTCTACGGCTGTCTTAAATAAATTGGCAGATCATTTAACCATCACGGATCCTACAACCTTAGTAACGATGGATGTCGTCTCTCTATATACAAACGTGTCTCATTCCACAGCTCTTTTGACAATTGAGGAGACCCTCAGACCCAACATGGAAAGTTCGAGAATTCCTTTCTGGTTCATACATGAAATAGCTAAGCTTGTCATCCAAAAAAACTATTTTTCTTTTAACACCCAGTTTTACCTTCAAATCCACGGCATAGCTATGGGGTCGTCCGCAGCCCCCTCCATTGCTAACCTAGTCATGGACAGACTTGAAAGACTTTACATCTATAGTTCACACTGGTTCAATGCTGTGTCTCTCTGGATCCGTTATATAGATGATCTTCTCATTTTCTGGACACAGGACATCACGTCCCTTCAAGAATTCACCACTTGGATAAATACTGTAGATACTGATCTTAAATTCACCACACATTTCAGTACCACACAGCTATCCTTTTTAGATATCTCCCTCATTATCCAAGACCAACAGTTACATACATCCATCCATCGTAAAGCAACTGAAAGAAATAATTTACTTAGATACCATAGCTTTCACCCGAGGGCATTCAAACAAGGCTTGCCAGTCAGTCAATTTTTTCGACTCAGACGCTTATGCTCGTCGGATAAAGATTTCAAATTCCAGGCGAGTATACTGGCGGATAGGTTTTTTTCAAGAGGATATCCCTACCAGGCAGTATATAAAGCTTTTAAAAGAGCATGGCATTCCCCACGAACAGCCTTGCTGCAGTACAAAACACGAGATCTGGTATCGACAGATATTTGTGTGCTTACACACACGGACAAATCGGACCTGATCATGCAAAGCATTAAACGACACTGGCATGTCCTGCAATTGCACCATATCTTTTCTGAATACCCTCTTTTTGCATATCAACGAAGCAAGAATATAAAAGATATGGTTGTTCACACCGCTGTCACTTTGCAGAATCCAGCAAGGCAGCATGGCAACCATTTAAGTTGTGGCAAGTGTGAAATATGTGCTATAACTTTGGAAGGCCCCTCATGGCAACACCCCCGCACAGGCTATATTTACTATAAAAGATCAGAGACCACCTGTAATTCTACCTTTGTGATATATCTCATCCAGTGTCCTTGCCTACTAACCTATGTAGGACGTACCAGCAGGAAAATAAAAACACGCCTCTTTGAACATCGCAGCCGCTTAAAAACAGCAAATCTGGAGGCACCCATGGTTGACCACTGCATCAAAACTGGTCATACTTTTGATCAATTACGGTGGACCGTTCTTGAGCAAATTACACCTAGCCCGCGCGGTGGTGATTTTAAACAATTGCTTAACATCCGGGAACAGTGGTGGATTTTCACTTTAGAATCCCAAACACCTTCAGGTCTCAACGACTCAGTGGAATGGTCATCTCTTATCTAATTTACTATCAATTACAGTGCCTATTTCAGCCAATTGTTTTGACGTCATCACTAATTGATTTTTGCCTGCAACGCTGGGTATATAACTAGGATTCTAACATGGCGGATCCTGCTGCCTGACTTTTGCCGCAGCCGAGTAGCAGAACGTGCCGGCAGTTTTGGGAACAGTAGGTTATCGTTTGCTATCAGTGCAGGAATCAGTTTGTTTTAATTCAGGATGCATTAACTTTGCTTTATTACATTTACAGTACTGGCAAACTGCAGCCCCTGAAGAAGGTTCTCCAGAAACACGAGCCGTGTCGGGCCAACACGCCAGTGATACATCCCCACTGCACTACCTGCTACGATAAGTGTTTTTCCTACTTACTGCCTATGCAATAAGTGTAACGGACACAAAGTGTCAGTACCACCAATAGACAGTGAGACCAATGATTATAAAGTTTCAGACGGTGTAATACTAAGCTAATCACCGCACGATTAAACTACTGGCGTCGAGGGGCATATATTTAATAGCCTGCCATAGTACATATGAGGTCTCACCGTCTGTTAACCTAACAGGCCTCGGTAAACTTTGATGGTAGAATATGATGATCGTTTGAATATTAATTTGAAGAATTCATCATAAAATCAACAGTACTTAATTCATACGTGTGAAGATATTGAGCAGCACCAGTCCCAAAATTGATCCTTGTGCACTCCACTTCACACTGCTCTGTCTTCAGAATAGGTTCCATTTACCAGTACATACTATCTTCTATCAGTCAATCTGTTTGTAATCACTTCACCACCATGGCACTGACTCCATAGCTTCTCATTTTATTCACAATCCTCCTATGACGGACCATATCTAAAACTTTGCTGAAATCCAAGTAACTCACATTGAGAACTCTTTCTTGATTCAATTCTCTCAACATCTAATAAAAAAAATCTATCTCATTTGTCTGACAGGACCTTCACTTGGTGAATCCATGCTGCCTGGGATCCAGCAACTCACTAGACTGGAGATCATAAACTATCTTTTCCTTCAACACAGTCTCCATTAATTTTCCCACCAGCCTATAATTTCCAGCCTCCTCTCTTCTAAGCCAAATGTCTGCCTCCAGGCATAATCCTTCTCATTTTTCTTTATTTAAGCCTTCAATTATGGTTTTGCAATCTTCTCTGGGTTCATTTAATGGGGAAAGGAAGTGATTTTTTTCCCATTGATATGAACACAAGGATGGTAATTTTATAAGAGTGCACATCAGGAAAACTCTGTAACTTTTATTTGCAGATTTTACTCCTGAATTTCAAAGCAAATTTAAGCATATGTTTATTTTGAAAATTTCTAGGTAAGTGTTTTTCTATGCTTACAATCTCACCTACATAAAGTTATGCCTTCCTTTTCAAGGGCATAATCTGTGAAGGTTAATTTACCCACATACTTTTCAAAATAAAAAAATATGCATGTAAGTCCAGACTCCACCCCCAGAATGTTGCGTGCTCCGGCCATGCGCTGGCCTTGCAGCTAGCTCCCAGCATCCGCGGCATCCTGAAGCTTCTCCCAGGCCTTCAAGGCCCTCAACTTCTCACGCCGAGTCTCGGCGTCCACGCTGGCGTCAGGTCTGCCCCTAAGCACACGCGTGTGGAACTCCTGGCCATTTAAAGGGCCAAGCGTGGGAAATTGCTCCACGGCGTGCCATGATGACATCACCTGAGCCCTGTATATAAGACAGGGCTCAGGCCCTTGATCCTCGCCTTGGCAATTGGGTCGATACCATTGGTGCTCTAGTTTGCCTCATGTGTTCCAGTGTCTCCTGTTCCAGCGTCTCTTCATTCCCTGTGTCTCCGTGTTTTCCTATAGTCTTCACAGGTAGTACCTCTTCAGACTGACCTCTGCCTGCCTGACCATTCTTCTGTCTGCTGCCTGGAACTGACCACTGCCTGCCTGACCATTCTTCTGTCTGCCGCCTGGAACTGACCTCTGCCTGCCTGATCATTCTTTCATCTGCCATCTGGAACTGACCCTGGTATTGACCCTTGCTTTGGCTGACTATCCTGGACTGATACTCAGGCTTTGATCCTTGCACTTCACTCGGACACTCTCTTCTGGCCTACTGTGACTACCAGACCAACCTGCTTGGAAACTCACCACGGCTTCCACTTGACTAGACCTGCAGGTACTGCCTGTCTCACCCGGAAAGCCTCCCTGGACTGCTACCTCCCTGAAGTCTCCGGAGCTTCCAGTTCGGGTTTAGTCCATCCATTCTGCATCAGCTGCGCACCCTTGCTCATGGTGGACACACTCCTCCGCTATCTCTCTAGGAGACCACCAGAGGCCCACCTAAGTCCAGGCGGTCCGGGTACCCAAGGGCTCAACCTGCGGAAACCCCGGACTGTTATTGGTGAAGCTCCAATTAGCCTTTGTCTCCTTGTGTGCTCCGCCTCCTGTTGGCTGGCTCTCTCTGGGTCCGACCAGAGGGCCGTACCAATCCTGCACGAGGCCAAGGGTCCACCTCCAGCGCAACACAGAATACCTATTGCCAGTGCATATAGTAGATATGTAATTGGGTTATGTGCATTCTTTTACTTGCATTGCCCCCTGAGGAATTTATAACTGTGTTTTCTGCGCATCAATGACATTGAAAATTAGGTCTTTAAAGAAAAGGAGAGCCCTTTGTTTTATGATCCTGGTGCCCAAAATAGTCATGAAAGGTCAAAAACTGTACTTGCAAGCTACAGTAAATTGTGATTATATAGATGACAATTTTACTTTCAAGACCTTTAATATGCACTAACTGATATTTTCTGATCTTATGCAGTGAGTCTAGATTTTTTTTTTTTTAAATGAATGGAAATATACAATTATGGGTGCATTCTTCATTCCACCTTCTCTCCATAATATTCTGAGTTCTTTCCAGCTTGATTGAACATTTTCTATGCTCACCCGTGATGACTTTTTCATTTCTCTGATTATGACCAAATAATCCTTCGGATTCAGGCATTTCTACAATTCGAGCCATGGAGCATTCATGTTAATTTTCTAAATCATCTTTCCTTTCCAAGAGCTCAGCAATCGTTTTCTCTTGAACCTTCTTTTTCTTATGAAAGTTGGAGGTAGAGTCAGTCTGTTCCAGTAAGCTCCTTGGCCAATCCTCTCAAATCTGTAAAAGCCTTAGAAATATCAACTTTAAGTTTGATCTCTTATATGAGAGAGAATATCTGTCTTTATTACAGGATGGTCCAGTTCTTTAGGATTTACCTTTTCTTTATTAACTAGTAGAGATGTGAATTGTGTGATCGATCGTCTTAACGATCGATTTCGGCTGGGGGGGAGGGAATCGGATCGTCGCGGTTTGGTGTTTTTAAATATCGTGTAAATCGTAAATCGGGGAGGGCGGGAAAACCGGCACACTAAAACATCCCTAAAACCCACCCCGACCCTTTAAAATAAATCCCCCACCCTCCCAAACCCCCCCAAAATGCCTTAAATTACCTGGGGTCCAGAGGGGGGGTCCCGGTGTGATCTTTTACTCTCGGACCTCCGGTGCGTTGTAGAAATGGCGCCGGCGCTACCTTTGCCCTGTCAGGGCAAAGGTAGCGCCGGCGCCATTTTGTTTTTTGTCCCCCGACGTCAGGAGCATAGGAAATCGCTCCCGGACCCCCGCTGGACCCCCATGGACTTTTGGCCAGCTTGGGGGGGCCTCCTGACCCCCACAAGACTTGCCAAAAGTCCAGCGGGGGTCCGGAACGATCTCCTACCGCGAATCGTTTTTCCGTACGGAAAATGGCGCCCGCCATACACCGTATCGCCGGCGCTATTTTGTACGGCAAATGGACCGGCGCCATTTGCTACGGCAAAACGATTCGGGAGCAGGAGGTCGTTCCCGGACCCCCGCTGGACTTTTGGCAAGTCTTGTGGGGGTCAGGAGGCCCCCCCAAGCTGGCCAAAAGTCCCTGGGGGTCCGGGAGCGATCTCCTAATCTCCTGAAATTGGGGGACAAAAAACAAAATGGCGCCGGCGCTACCTTTGACCTGACAGGTCAAAGGTAGTGCTGGCGCCATTTCTACAATGCAAGGAGGTCCGAGAGGGAAAGATCACACCGGGACCCTTCCTCTGGACCCCAGGTAATTTAAGGCATTTTGGGGGGTTCGGGAGGGTGGGGGATTTATTTTAAAGGGTCGGGGTGGGTTTTAGGGTTGTTTTAGTGTGCCGGTTTTCCCGCCCTCCCCCTTCCCCTCCCCCTTCTCCTGATTTACGATTTTTTGACGATAAATCGAGGGAATTGTTATTGTATCGCGGCTCTAATGATTTTTGACGATTTAAAATATATCGGACAATATTTTAAATCGTCAAAAAACGATTCACATCCCTAGTGGACAATCCACGTTACAAGTATCTGGCGAGTACACAGGCATTAAATACATTCCATGCTACTAAGCCAATAATAGCAGTGGCTATTCCCTAAGTCAACTTGATTAATAGAAATGTATTTATCTTCTCCTCCAGGAACTTATCCAATCCTTTTTTAAACCCAGCTACACTAACTACACTAACTGCTCTAACCATATCCTCTGGCAACAAATTCCAGAGCTTAATTGCGCGTTGAATGATAACAAACTTTCTCCAATTTGTTATAAAAGTGCTAATTGCTAACTTCATGGAGTGCCCTCTAATCTTTCTATTATCTAAAAAAGTAAATAACCGATTCGCATTTACCTGTTTCTAGTCCTCTCATGTTCTTATAGACCTCTATCATATCACCCCTCTCCAAGCTGAACAGCCTTAACCTCTTTAGCATTTCCTCGTAGGCATGGCATTCCATCCTCTTTATCATTTTAGTCACTCTTCTCTGTACCTTCTCGTGCAACTATATATTTTTTGAAATGCAGGGATCAGAATTGCACAGAACTTAAGCTGTGGTCTCACCATGGAGTGATACAGAGGTATTATGACATTCTCCATTTTATTCACAATTCCCTTCCTAATAATTCCTAACATTCTGTTTGATTTTTTGACTGCAGCAGCACACTGAGCTGACAATTTCAATGTATTATCCACTAGAGATGTGATTTGGGTAAAAATGTAATGTCAGGCTTCGTTTCAGGGCCCCCCCCCGTAGAAATTTTGTTTTTCCCACGGTTCAGGGTTTTTCGGGGGCCCTGATTTTTGGGTTAGTGCGCACTAACTCAAAAATGAAATTTTTTCCAAAATTTTGGAAAAAATTCAATCTTTTCTCGGTTCTAAATTAGGCAATTTCGTTGACATTGCCCAATTCTGGAACAACAATTGCACATCCCTATTATCCACTATGATGCCTAGAACTTTTTCCTGGGTGGTAACTCTTAATATGGATCCTAACATCATATAACTACAGCATGGTTTACTTTTCTCTATATGTATCACCTTGCACTTGTCCACATTAAATTTCTTCTGCCATTTGGATGCTTAATCTTCCAGTCTCGAAAGGTTCTCTTACAATTTATCACAATCCTCTTGTGATATAACTACTATGAATAATTTTGTGTCCTCTGCAAATTTGTTCACCTCACTCATTGTATTCCTTTCCAGATCATTTATAAATATATTGAAAGGAACCAGTCCAAGTACAGATCCCTGAGGCACTCCACTGTTTACCTTTTCCATTGAGAAAATTGACCATTTAATCCTACTCTCTGTTTCCAGTCTTTTAACCAGTTTGCAATCTACAAAAGGACATCGCCTCCTATCCCATGACTTTTTAATTTTCTTAGAAACCTCTCATGAGGGACTGTCAAATGCTGTCTGAAAATCCAAATACACTATATCTAGTGGTTCACTTTTATCCACATGTTTATTAACCTCTTCAAAAAATTAGTGGATTTGTGAGGTTCCTTAGGTAAATCCATGCTGGCTGTGTTCTATTAAATCATGTCTTTTTGTGATTTGTTCATTAGAATAGGTTTCATTATTTTCCATATTAATTTTGGAGAGAGAGAGAGAAAAAAAACCCATCTATACAAGCTCATAAAATAGTTAACTATTTATACCACTGTAAGAGGGGGCACTAGTAACTTTGGGTGAGGTTTATGGGGTGGGGTGGATTTTGGGGGGCTATTTTACATGCACAGTCATACATACGAACAGCACAGTTACCATCATTGAAGACTTAGGGGTAGATTTTCAAACTATGCGAATAGGCCTACTTTTGCTGGCGCATCAGGCACAAGCAAAAGTACGCTGGATTTTAGTAGATACGCGCGGAGCCGCACGTATCCACTAAAATCCTGGATCGGCGCGCGCAAGGCTATCAATTCTGTATAGCCGGCGCGCGCCGAGCCGCGCAGCCTACCCCCATTCCCTCCAAGGCCGCTCCGAAATCGGAGCGGCCTCGGAGGGAACTTCCTTTTGCCCTCCCTTCACCTTCCCCTCCCTTCCCCTACCTAACCCACCCACCCGGCCCTGTCTAAGCCCCCCCCCTTACCTTTGTCGGGGGATTTACGCCTCCCAGAGGGAGGCGTAAATCCCCGTGCGTCAGCAGGCCTCCTGCACGCCGGGACGCGACCTGGGGGCGGGTACGGAGGGTGCGGCCACGCCCCTGGACCACCCCGGGCCGTAGCCACGCCCCTGTACCCGCCCCCAAAACGCTGCCGACACACCCCCGAAACACCGCGACGACCGGGCCCGCCCCCCGACACGCCCCCCTCGGAGAACCCCAGGACTTACGCGAGTCCCAGGGCTCTGCGCGCGCCGGTAGGCCTATGTAAAATATTTATTTATTTATTTATTTAAAACATTTTATATACCGATTTTCACGGAAAGTATCCGACCAAAACGGTTCACAACTTCAAATTATAAAGATAAAAAATAATAATACTAAAGAAAAATAAAAACAAAATAAATAAATAGAAAAAAGTAAAGATTGAAAATAAATACATTGTATAATTATAATCCCTAACACTCTACATAACTAACTAAAAAGAAATTTTTTTTTAACAAAACAAGAAAAGTCAGAAATTTAAGAAGAATTACAAAACCAAGGTCCTCATTATCATATAGTTATCAACAAATAGTCTATTAAGCTCCAGATATGTATCATAGACCGATACTGATATTATAAGGAGCTTTGAGTAGAGTTATTCATTTCCTCAATTCCTACATAAGCTATTTTAAATAGATAGGTTTTTAGAGCCTTCTTGAATTCCTTGTGATCCATAATTGATCTCAGGGAATTTGGAATCGAGTTCCAAAGAATGGGTCCCGCCACTGAAAAGGCTCTCTCTCTTGTTATATTTAATCTAGCCAATCTGACTGTGGGCACCTCAAGCAGATACTTAGAAGTAGATCTAAGATTTCTAGTAGGCTTGTATAACCGCAATGAGGTGCAAAGCCAGGTTGAATCCGGATCGTATATTAACGTATGAATTAATGATAAGATTTTGTATTTCACCCTAAACTTGATGGGCAACCAATGTAACCCATACAGGATGGGGGTGATATGATGTCTCATGGATGCTCCTGTTAATAAACAGGCAGCAGAGTTCTGAATCTGCTGCAAAGGTCTTAAGGTAGAATCCGACAGGCCCAAGAAGAGGCTGTTACAATAATCTAAACCTGAGAAGATGATAGATTGAATAACCGTTTGAAAGTCTGATTTAAGTAAGAGTGACTTTAGTCTTTTTATTGTCTGTAGTTTGAAAAATGAGGTCTTGGTCAAATGTGAAATGTGATGTGTTAGAGATAAATTGGTATCTAATTGTAATCCCAAATTACGAACCACTCTTTTTATCTCAATCACCTCTGTACCTAGCGTGATTGAGGAAGGTGGACAATTAACAGGATTCTCAATCACACTTAGCAAAAGGAATTCCGTTTTTTTTTTAATTAAGTTTAAGCCTACTATGACTTAACCATTGCTCAATTGTCTTTACATACAAATTACATAATGAAATGGTCTCTGTCCAAGATGTTTTATAAGGAATGTACAGTTGTATGTCGTCCGCATAAATTCTAAACTGAACATCCAAGGCTGATAGTATTTGGCACAGTGGGAGGAGATATATATTGAACAACACTGGTGATAGCGAGGACCCCTGTGGAACCCCTGTATTTTGTGTATAGGCGCACCGGCGCGCAGGGCCCTGCTCGCGTAAATCCGGGCGGATTTACGCGAGCAGGGCTCTTAAAATCCGCCCCTTAATGTGATTTGCATTATCTACCTAGCTGCAATCAAGCTAGGTAGAAATAACATGGTACGAATCTACTCTTCTTTCAAATGTGCTGTTCGTACGTATGATTGTGCATGTCAAACTGCCCCCCAAAATCCAACTCACCCCACAAACCTCACTCCAAGTTCATAATTCCCCCTCTTACAGTGGTATAAATAGTTAACTATTTTATGAGCCAACACAGAGTCTCTCTCCCTCTTCCCCTTCCCTCTCCCCCCTCCCCTCCCAAAACAGGATTTGCAATAAATCAATTTCAGCCTTAAATTAGTGCACAGCTATCACAAGTATAACACCAGGAAAAAAGGTATAGCTATTTCTAACATTAAATACCATAATAGCATGCATTATGGTATCACACACAATGTTAAACAGTCCTCATTTCCATTTACTCCTTCCACTTGAATACATTTTTTCAAATTTGCATATGCATTTCACAATGCGATATTTATCGCATGCGTTATGGCATTATCACGGGCATGCAGTGACCAGAATTGGACAGAACTCAAGATGTAGTCTCACCATGGAACGATTCAGATGCATTATTTCTATGTTCTATTATTATTTTATTGTTGTCACGCCTTGTTAATTGTAAACCGGCATGATGCGATTCCCTTCGCGAATGCCGGTATAGAAAAAACTCAAATAAATAAATAAATAAATTATGACGTTCTCCATTTTATTCACCATTCTTTTCCTAATAATTCCTAACATTCCTAACACCATGATAGAGCTGCAATGCTTTTTGCAGAAGGGCCCTACTATTATAGTACCTCCCCCCCCCCCCCACCAATAGAAGGACCCCTCCAGTGGAAAACATCATGGCTTAATGTCTTTAGGCCTTAGCCTGCTAAGAAAGCTAACTTTGGGGCCGATGCAATAAAGTCACGTAGAAAGCGGGTGCTGAACAGTCAGTGCCCGCTCTCTTGGCACGCATGGTACCCCCAAGGGGGGCGCCATGGAATATTTAAATGAGGGGGTTGTGTTAGCAAGGAAGCGCTAGGGTCATTTGTGTGTCCCTAGTGTCTCCTTGCTAATGTTAACCAATCGGTTTTCTTGACTGCCATACGCCGGTCACGAAAACCAACGCCGAGTTTATCACGTCGGTTTACCTTACCGGCGGAGTTTTTCGGCATCGTTTTCGTGGCTGTCCGCCAGCAAGGAAACCGATGCCGATAAACTCGGTGTTGGTTTTTAGCGGCGAATGTTAGTCACAAAAACCAACACCGGGTTTATCGGCATCGGTTTTCCTTACCGGCAGACAGACACGAAAACCGATACCGATAAACTCAGCGTCAGTTTTCATCGGCAAACAGTTGTCACGAAAACCAAAGCTGGTTTATTGAAATCCGTTTTCGTGGCTGTCCGCTGGTAAGGTAAACCCACGCCGATAAACTCGGCGTTGGTTTTTATGATGGGTCCGACTGTCAATTCGGGTTTTTTGTTTTATTTCTTTAATTTTTCATCTTTTTTTTATACGCACACCTATTAACGCCTGCTCTTGGCAGGCATTAATAGATGAAAGTTACATGTGCTTCCGAGACACACATTTTTGTTTGGCATCGGGACAGAATGCCTAATAGCCTCATTCACATGCATTTGCGCGATGAATATGTGCTAATCCCCATATTATATTAGGGGATTGTTTAGTGCCTATTCTACCCATGTCCGACTACAGGTTTACGGTGCACGCGGCTCAGCACACTGTATTGCATTGGCCCCTTTGAACATTGGAGTTAGAAGGATAACTTAGCCAGCTACCTCAGCTCCTCCCAGTTATACCCCCAGAATACCTATAATTGAACTGGCTAAATTCTAACTGGCTATCTGATTAGCCAGCTGGAATTTAGCAGAATACTTGAAATGTGCCCCCATGTTGGGCTAGCTCTGCTAACATTGGGAGTAACATTTTGCAGCATATTTAGCTAAGTATCCTTTAGAATCATTGTTCACTTATAAGGATTTTTAATTGCATATATGAAAAAATCTAAATATTTGTGAGGACTGGACCTATGATTATAACTTTTTCCTCTTGGTGCCGAGACCTTTTAGTGACAATACATATGATGGTCCCACGCTTCAAAAACATAGCATATTCATAACAATGTATTAGATTTGCAATGGTGTAGTTAGGATTTTTTGTAACTTTTATGATATTCTCTGGCTTGATATTTTTTTTTCATTTGCTATATTACTGTTCACTAAATTGATG
Organism: Rhinatrema bivittatum; assembly: GCF_901001135.1. Taxonomy (NCBI): domain Eukaryota; kingdom Metazoa; phylum Chordata; class Amphibia; order Gymnophiona; family Rhinatrematidae; genus Rhinatrema; species Rhinatrema bivittatum. Next base: position 633,385,971 of record NC_042616.1, read on the forward strand.
AGTAAGCGCCCACAATCATCTCTTATTACTTATGGCTGTGTAGCTCAGTCTTTATTTCTAAACATTTCCAATTTCTCTCTGTGGCAAGTGTTATCATTTATATGTAGGTGATGAGTGACAAATAATAATACTAGAAAGACCACAATGGTAATATTTCTTTCAGTTATTTTCTTTATGACCTAGGCATGCCTTTTTATTTCTCTATCATGAAGATTTATTACTTATATTGATTTGTTATTGTCAAACAATTCATGCTTGTCACGTGAAGTTTATTGCAGTCATGCAGTTCTAGTAGTTATATTGTTAAAGTAAAAATCTGGAGTCTGTATGTGGGCAATTTTCAAATTGTCTGCATTGGGAAAAAGTTTGCACGTACTTTTTACCCATGGGCTTTGAACTAATTTACAAAGCGAAAGGATACACAGACGTTTTTCGCCTTGAAACTTGCTGGGGATACAAAGTATGTCTAGGATTTTGCACATTTTTTTCTGCAGGTAGATTTTGCTGGAAAGATATGAAAAAGATTTGAAATTGGCTGCTTTGTGAGCATAAACTTGTAACTAATTTTCAAAGGAACACTAGCCACTGATAGAGCAACTCAAAAGAGCTGGCCGCGGATTGTGGAGGCAGCCTACTGTTTTCTTGGTGGTACATTGATTTCTGAGAATGTACCTGGATGCTGGGAAGGCTAGAAGGGTGCCACATGGGGTCTAATTTATTGAAACTGGTAATGAACTGGAGAGTGTGCAGGGAGAAGTGAGGAAGCCAACCCCAGACCCCTTGCATGATGGGACCGATGCAATAAATGTGTGCAGAAATGGCCACTCTGTTGCGAGCGCGCGCGGGCGCGGTCGTCGTAAGCGGGTGGTGAGCCCTTGGGCCACGGCAGGACTCAAGGAGGAGCCCCAAGCCTCACCGTGGGAGGTGAGCTGAGCAGGCATGGTGAGCCAGGCAGGCAAGAACAGAAGCAGGGAGTCCGACCCTCAGCCGGACCTGCATGCCCATGGTAGCCAACACGGGGAAGTTGACTAATGAACGGTCCTCCGACTGTTCCCGGCCCTTTCGGACCTGCCGCAGGGAACGGCAATGGGCAGCAGGCCGGACAGAGGCGAGGGCAGACAGAGTCCTTAAACAGAAGACATCAGACGGGGCAGAAGCAGGCTGAAGCAAGACGGAGACATCAGGACAAGGGCTGAAGCGAGACACAGGAAAGACCCAGGCGAGCAGGAACTCCGATGCTGGGATACTCACATCCGAAGCCCCCTCGGCTGGCAGAAGCTCAAGAGCCCGTGGGACGAATCCCTCCTGTTGGCCACTCCAGGGCCCAACAGGACAGAAGGCTCAGGAACCAGACGAGGACGTAGGTCAAGGCAGAGACAGGAAGACATCCGGGCAAGGGCTGAAGCAGACACTGTAGACAAGGCTGGACGGAAACATTGCACTGTCCATCAGGGCGCCCTACTCAGCCCACCCTTGGGACTGAGTCGCGGACCACCCTGTCCCAGACGCGCCCTACACAGCCCAGGAAGGCTGGTCGCGGACCACGCTGAGAAGGAGGGTGCGGGGAAGACCCAGGCGAACAGGAACTCCAATGCTGGGATACTCACATCCGAAGTCCTTACGGCTGGCAGGAACAGGAGCATACATCTAGGCAGGGACACAGGACAGGAACCCATCAAGGCATAGGCGAAACCGGGGGACCTGGATCGGCAAGGTTACAGACGACTGTAGAGCCCGATCCAAAGGCCCTTTGCAAGGGAACAGAAAGTCCTTAAATACTGGGGGTAGAAGGCAACTCCCTGGGAGGAGCTTGCCAGGACCGCCCACCGCTGGGCCTATAAGTCAGGTGGAGAGCTGCGGGCCAGCCCCTAGGAGAAGGGCGTCGCCAAACAGGAAGTCCAAACGCTGGCATGCAAGCCACAGGCACAGCTAGGCCTCTCAGGCCCTGGAACTGTGTCTGCTAGGCCTCCAGTCCTGTAGTGCTGTCTCTCTTGGGCCTCCAGCCCTGTAGTGCTGTCTCTCTTGGGCCTCCAACCCTGTGACTTTGAGTCTCCTGGGCCTCCAGCCCTGCTGCTACTCCTGAGCCCTGCTGCTGCTGCTGCCTGCTGGTTCCAGCTACTGCTGCTTCCTGCTTCCAGCCTCCTGCTTGCTTTTTTGGCCACGTGTGTCCTAGTGGCCTCTTGTTTTGTCACCCCTCCTACCTTCCCTTCCTTTGTCCCATGCTGGTAGTCTCCGGCACCCTCGCAAGGGGGCGCTGGGGTGCAATGGATTCTCCTTCCCCTTCTTTAGTTGTCTGTTTCTCCCTGTTTCTTTAAGGGGCGGGGTGGCCTTTGGCTGCCCCCGCCTCCTCCCCACCCACAATAGATGGCATGCAAGCCACAGGCACAGCTAGGCCTCTCAGGCCCTGGAGCAAGTCCCGGATGGAACACAGGCGATGCCCAGGCTTCAGAGTGGCCTCTGGAGGAAGGTAAGAGACCTCCTGTAGCGCAGCAGCAGGGGGGATCGCAACACACTCAGTGTTGAGCGCCCGTTGTTTTCCTAACATGCACCTGTTACGCTTGGGCTCCGGTCAGGAGTCGTGAACACCACCCAGCAGGGTGGCTCCAGGTGGAGAGAGACAGGAATGGCTAGAAACAGTGTCTGGTTCCAGGCTGGGTCAGGGCAGGCAGCAAGTAGCAGTGTCTGGGTCCAGGCTGGGTCAGGGCAGGCGGCAAGTAGCAGTGTCTGGGTTCAGGCTGGGTCAGGGCAGGCGGCAAGTAGCAGTGTCTGGGTCTAGGCTGGGTCAGGGCAGGCGGCAAGTAGCAGTGTCTGGGTTCAGGCTGGGTCAGGGCAAGGCAGGTCAGAAGGCCCATAGGCCACACACACACAGAAGGCCCGTAGGCCACACACAGTAAGCAGGGCAAGGCAGGTCAGAAGGCCCGTAGGCCACACACACACAGAAGGCCCGTAGGCCACACACCGTAAGCAGGGCAAGGCAGAGAAGGCCCGTAGGCCACACACACACACAGAAGGCCCGTAGGCCACACACCGTAAGCAAGGCAAGGCAGAGAAGGCCCGTAGGCCACACACACACAGAAGGCCCGTAGGCCACACACCCTAAGCAGGGCAAGGCAGAGAAGGCCCGTAGGCCACACACACACACAGAAGGCCCGTAGGCCACACACCGTAAGCAAGGCAAGGCAGAGAAGGCCCGTAGGCCACACACACACAGAAGGCCCGTAGGCCACACACCGTAAGCAGGGCAAGGCAGGTCAGAAGGCCCGTAGGCCACACACACACAGAAGGCCCGTAGGCCACACACCGTAAGCAGGGCAAGGCAGGTCAGAAGGCCCGCAGGCCACACACACACAGAAGGCCCGTAGGCCACACACCGTAAGCAGGGCAAGGCAGAGAAGGCCCGTAGGCCACACACACACACAGAAGGCCCGTAGGCCACACACCGTAAGCAAGTCAAGGCAGAGAAGGCCCGTAGGCCACACACACACAGAAGGCCCGTAGGCCACACACCCTAAGCAGGGCAAGGCAGGTCAGAAGGCCCGTAGGCCACACACACACAGAAGGCCCGTAGGCCACACAAGGCAAGGCAAGGAATAAGGCCCGAAGGCCGCGCAAGGCAAGGCAAGGAATAAGGCCCGAAGGCCGTGCAAGGCAAGGAAAGGTCCAGGGACCAAATGCACAGCAAGCAAGGAAGGCTAGAGCAGGGAGCCCAGGCGAGCTCGATGCCGAAGCCCTGAGGGAACTGTCAGGCAGGGTTATAAGGAACAGCCCAGAACATAGAGAGGAGAAGGGAGATGGACTGGGCCTGTCAGGAGATCCAGCTCTAGAGGGACCCCTGGTGGTGAAGCGGTTGCACAGCAGCCATAGCCGTAACAGCACCCAGCCACCTCTCCTGGGCTCGCGATCCAATATTAAAATGAGGGGTCATGCTAAAAAGAAGGTGCTAGGGACAAATCTGCACCACGTAGAGCTGACTTTTCTTGTGATCGAAAAAGTGGTCCATCCTATTGTTCTAGGATTACCCTGGCTTCAGCAGCATGCCCCAATTTTAGACTGGGAGACACTTCAACTGACCAAATGGGGTCCTCGGTATCACCAGAGATGTCTTTGTTCTGTGGCATGTTCCCCCTTGCTACTCGCCACGACCTCCCTGGGCCTACCCCCGCAGTATACTACCTTCACTGACGTCTTCTCCAAGGAGAGCACCGAGATTCTGCCGGAACACCGGGTGTTCGACATGTGCTATTGACCTGGTCCCTGGAAGCATTCCGCCACAGGGAAGGGTGTACCCCCTATCCCTGCCCAAGATCAAGGCCATGGCCAAATATATACAAGAGAATCTAGAGAGGGGGTTTATTCGCCCATCAACATTGCCAGCGGGAGCCGGATTCTTCTTTGTGGCTAAGAAGGATGGCTCCCTTTGGCCTTGTATCGACTACCGAGGGCTTAACGCCATAGCCAGGAAGGATCGGTACCCTTTGCCTCTTATCCTTGAATTATTGGACTTCTTGCAGGGAGCTCAAGTCTTCACTAAGTTGGATCTCCGAGGGGCATACAACCTGGTGCGGATCAAACCAGGGGACGAGTGGAAGACCGCTTTCAATACCCGTGACAGCCACTATGAATATCTTGTAATGCCATTCGGGCTATGCAACGCCCCCACAGTATTCCAAACAATGATGAATGAGATCTTTTGGGATCTACTCTATACCACTGAGGTGGTTTATCTCGACAATGTCCTTATCTTTTCAAAAGACCTCCAATCCCACCGCCATGACTTCCAACAGGTCCTCCAATGCCTGTGAGCCCACAAACTCTTTGCAAAACTGGAGAATTGCATTTTTGGAAAAGAATCTGTCCCCTTTCTGGGGTATATTGTCTCCAGCACCAGTTTCTGGATGGACCTGGAAAAGGTAGCCTGTATCCAGGACTGGCCCCAGCCCTCGGGCTTTCGCCCCCTGCAATGATTTTTAGGCTTTGCCATTTTCTACAGACATTTCATCCTTCATTACTCTCAAGTGGTCGCACCGCTCACGGCACTCACCCGAAAAGGAGCCAATACCCGAGAGTGGCCAACAGAGGCATTAGCCACCTTTGCAACCTTGAAACAGGCCTTCCTCCATGAGCCCTGCCTCCGTCACCCGGACCCCACATGCCCCTTCATCTTGGAGGTCAATGCCTCCTCCATCACTGTCAGGGCGGATTTGGGCTAGCTCACTGCCAAGGGAATGTTTCATCCTTGCTCTTAGTTTTCCTGAAAATTCTTTCCTTCAGAGAAAAATTATGGTATCGGGGATAAAGAACTCTTGGCTATAAAATTGGCTTTAGAAGAATGGCGACAGTGGCTGGAGGGGGCCCATCACACTGTCACAGTCTATGCTGACCATAAAAACTTGGAGCATCTCTGCCACACTCAGCGCCAGAATGCCCGGCAGGCTCATTGGTCCTTGTTTTTTAGTCGTTTCGACTTCATGGTGAAGTACCGGACGGCTGCCAAGAATATCAGGGCCGATGCCCTCTCTCGGTCCTTTGAGCAGGAAGATAATCCAGACTCTCCAGGCTACATCATTGACCCGGCATGGATCCTGGTAGCCACCTCTCAAACTATTCCCCAAGGGAAGATGGTAGTCCTGACCCGACTCTGGCAACAGGTTCTAGAGTTGGCCCAAAACTCGAAGGTGGCAGGTCATCCCGTTTGTACATGGACTCTTCCTTACTTAAACGGTACTATTGGTGGTCATTGATGGATAAAGATGTGAAGGCCTACGTGGACTTTTGTCAGATCTCCGCTCACCAAAAGCCCATGGTGGGATGACTTTGGGGGTTGTTACAGCTGCTGCCGGCCCCTAAGGAACCTTGGACCCCCATATCTACTGACTTCATGGTAGATCTCCCCTCTTCAAGTGGCAACAGAATAATTTGGGTCGTTACCAACCGTTTCTCTAAGATGGCTCACTTCATCGCCCTTCCGGTGCTTCCATCCGCTCCAGAGCTAGCAAAGCTGTTCACCTCCCACATTTTTCATCTCCATGGATTGCCCCATCACATTGTCTCTGATCGTGGAGCCCAATTTACCGCTAAGTACTGGTGTTCCTTGTGCCACAAATTCAATATCAAGCTAGATTTTACCACTGCCTACCTTCCCTCAGATCAACGGCCAAGAAGAATGCAATAAATGCACCTTGAAGACCTTTTTGCGGTCCTTTGTGAACCTGCAACAAGACAACTGGGCAGATCTCCTTCCATGGGCAGAATTCTCACACAACTCTCACCCGAATGCTGCTACAGGATCTTCACCTTTCCTTGTGGTATATGGGAAGCAACCACTCCCTCCACTCCCAGTGCCCCTGTCCATTCCCTCTCCTGCCGCCCAGTTGATGGCACAGGAACTTCAGTCCTTGTGGTCCCAAACAGAGGTCCTGATTCACAAAGCTGCTGAGAGAGCAAAGGTTACCACCAACAGACACAGACATCCGGCTCCCCCGCTCAAATCCGGAGACAAGGTATGGCTGAGTACCCGCAATATTTGGCTCCGGGTACCCTCCATGAGGTTAGCACCCCATTATATTGGCCCCTTCTCCATTCTGTGACAGTTTACTCCAGTCATATACCAAGTCCGTCTTCCATCATCATTGAAAGTTCACAACATCTTCCACGTCTCCCTGCTTAAACCAGTGGTTCTGTCCTGGCCAGCCCGGAGATTACCCGAACCGGAGAAGATTTCCTCAGAAGGAGACGAGACTTATCAAGTGAAGAGATCCTAGATGTCCATCGCTGCCTCAGGAAGTGGGAATACTTAATTGCCTGGGAGGGAAATGGTCTGGAGGAAAACTCTTGGGAGCCCAGTTCCAATATCCTGGATAAAGGACTCCTTAAGGAATTCCACATTGCACACCCAAGGAAACACAGGCCCCGAGGAGGGGGGCTTAGAGGAGGGGATAATGTTACAGTGGCTGGCCGCGATGCCCCTCGGCCGACCACACTCACCCCCCGGGCGGGCCCAAGTTGCTGCCACTGCTCTGTGGTCTCGAGGCCCTCTCCTCTTCAGCGCAGCAAAAGGGCTGGCCCTGCCACCGCCATGCAGCCAGCCGCGTCTGACTCTAGGCGCGCACACATGGCTCTTCCCCCTCCTTAAAGGAGACATGCTGGAAAATACCTTCTGTGGAACCTGGAAGCATAGGGCCCCACTGGTCCTATATAAGGCAGTCCCTGCTGACTTATCGATGCCTCAGCAACAGATTTTAGTCTCGAGAGTCTCTAGTTGCTCTTTGGTTCCTGCCTCCGTGTCTTCGGTTCCTGCCTCCGAGTCTTCAATTCCTGCCTCTGTGTCTTCAGCTCCTGTCTCTGTGTCTTCAGTTCCAGTCTCTGTGTCTTCAGTTCCAGCCTCCGTATCTTCGTGCCTGCCTCTGTGTCTCCCAGCTCCATCTTCATGTGCTCCTGCTTCCTCTGACCCTCGGCTCACTTCTCTGGTTTTGACTCGGCTCATTTTTAGATTTTGCTTTTGCCTGCTGCCTGTCCTGACTGCCTACCTGCTCATCATTCTGCTGACCTCCGCCAGCCTCGACCTGGCCTGTCCTAGGATTCCGTTCTCACTGCCAGCCCTGACCACTGGACCATTTAACCTGCCTACACCTCTCACCTTCAGATCAGCTCGCAGGAGACCTGCTCCTAAGTCCTGCCGGCCCCGGCACCCAAGGGCTCAACCAGCATGGAAAGAGGGCTGGTAAAAGTGAAGGTCCCGTTGGGTCTCCACCACCTACATCTGCCTACCGATGTGAAGGACCTATAGGGCGCCCCCGTAGGCAGCACCAACCTCATCTCGGCCAAGGATCCACATCTCGACCAAGCAGATTATACCTAAGGGGCTGAACCCAGGAGCTTATCCCCTACAGAAATAGGCACATACAATTACTAGGATTAAAACTGGGGGCTTGAGCCCAGGACCTAATTCCCAACACAAAGAGCCACACACAAACTTTGATTCAGTACATCACAGTTCCAGGTAAGAAAGTAAGTATATTTGAACAATAGGAGGATAGCACAAATAAAATCAGATTGTATAGAAGAAGTAATGGTAGATAATAACAATTGCTGTATAGATATAAAAAGATTACATTTCCAAAGGATCAGCCATACTATCACGTCCAGGGCTCTCTCTCCCCTCTCTTTCTCACTGTCTCTCCTTATACACTACAAACACTTGTGAAAGCAGTAATGTTGCCTCTATCTGAGTTCTTATCAGATTTCAGACACAGCTGTGTGGCATTCACTTTCTCTCTCAGGCTTTACTATCAGTTAATTGCTAGTTTTCTCATCATAGACTTAGTGGAATAACTAAATAAACAGACTCTTGCCTGTTCATAAACATTACACAGTGTAAAACAGTAAACAGGAGTTCACTCTGACATTGGTCTGTGGCCTTCAAACTGGTTTGTGTCTGGGTGAAAAATCTGAATCCATATGGCCTATCCGCTATATACATCCTCAACAAAAGTAACAAAAAATGACTCTAATAGTTGGTTATAAATTATGACCACCCCATTGCTTCCATTGTATCTAAAAATATTTCACATGCTTTTGTTCTGGGTGTTCTATCAACATGTAGGTTGAAGTCTTCTACTATTATTGTGGAGTCTGGTTATGGAAATGCTTTAGTGAATAATTTGATTAATGGTGAGCAGTCTTTATCGAGAGTTCCAGGGGGACAATAAACCAATCCTATGTTTAGTTGTGGTAATTTTAATATTGCCACCTCATAAGGTGTGAGTTTGAGATCTTTTTTACAGATTATTAGTAGGCCTCCACCTTTATGTTTTGGTCTAGAAAAGTGGAAGACATCATAGTTGGGGTGATCAATTTGTTTAAAAGAACATTATTTTTGTTATTCAGCTAAGTTTCAGAGATGCAGAAGATAGTTTGATTTTTATATTTTAACAAATCATTTATCTGTGGGATTTTTTTTTTTTTTTTTGCAAGAGACTGAACATTCAAAAGTAGTATTGTAAGCATTAGGCAGGATGGAGGTGTAGGAGGGTTGTTAATCCTTTTTTTGTTTGTATTTTGTGTTTTTTTTCTTAGGTCTCCGTAGACCCGTTCAAGTATGGGTTCTATGAAGTTTGTGTGTTCCATTATTAGAATGATTCCAATTATTAGTAATGGTTACAGAGAAAATTGAATCACAGTGTGTAGGCAGGTGCATCTTCCTTCCCTTACCTTTGGGGAGGGAGCTCCCCATCCCTCAACCTCCTGTCAGATTCTCTCCTAAGTCTTGGTCTCTTGGTGCAGGGCGGCTTGTGTGCTGGTTGGTGAGATGGTTCAATGTTGCTATTGCTGACTTCTTCAAGCTTCTTCGCTTTCAGGGGGGAAGGAAAGAAGCACTTTTCTACTCTGGTTCAGCCATATAATTTGAGATAATTTCCCTTCTTAACTCATTTATCCTCCACAATTCCCAAGCCAAAGGTCAAATATACTAGCCCTGTAGCATATCTTGAAAACTAAAGCCAATAAACAATTGTAAGCTTCATTTTCATTCTCATTGACCCAGATTTAGTAAAGCTTGACTACATTCATTTTGGAAGCATTTTGGCTGTAGACCATTAATGGATTTACCCGGCTAACTCATTCCCACCCTGGAATGCACTTGAAACTAGGGATGTGCATCGGGTGCCAGATCGTTTGTGCTTTCGGATTCATACGGCTGCGGGAAAATCTTGTTTTCCCACGGATCAGCATTTTTTTTTTAGTAAAAAATCATTTTTCAGCTTAGTGCGCGCTAACAGGAATTAGCACGCACTAACAAAAACTAACAAAAACTAACACAAATTAACAGGTTTTTTTTAGTGCGCCCTAACGAGAGTTAGCGTGTACTAAGCCGAAAACGATTTTTCATGAAAATTCGGGGAAAATGCAATCGTTTATCGATTTTACCAATATATGACAAATTAAGAAATATCATTTTAATTCATCATAAAAACGATGCACATCCCTACTTGAAACACTCATAACTTATTCAGCTAAAAAATAGGCAGATAATTATCAGAAATATTTAATACTCACTATTTTCCTGGATAACGTATCAGTTGTATGGCTAAATGGCTTTAAATATAGGTTTCATAGTTTTTATGTTTTGTTGTTTACCCTCTTGTAGCTCAATGGGAAGAGGAAATTTTCAAATCAGAGAATAAATAAATAAATAAATACATAGATATGCATATACTTTATGTGAATCACTTGGAACTTTGTAAAGACAGCATACAATATTAAAATAAATACATTAATAAGTTAGGAGAATACTGCTGATTTTCAGTGCTAGACAAATCACTAAATTGCCAAAATGTAGGAAAATGAAAAACAGTCCTAACCCAGATACCTCAGTTTTAGGCACTTAAGTTAGGAACCTGTTTTCAATGGAACTTCCACAACTAAGTTCTGTGCTGAAAACAGGCACCTATTGAAGGGCCTAAATTGTATCAAATGTATCAAGGAGAATGTCCTATCCTATTTATCTGGCTTACTGCAATTCTGTAAACCAAGAAGTCCATATTCAGACACAGTCCGGCTAGCAAAGTTAGCCAGACTGTGATAAATTGCAGGAGGACCTTTCAAGACTGGTAGATTAATCATCCAAATGGCAGATGAAATGTAATGTGGACAAGTGCACAATAATGCATATAGGAAAAATAACCCATGCTTTAGTTACATGATGTTAGGTTCCATATTAGGAGCTGCCACCCAGGAAAAAGATCTAAGCGTCATAGTGGATAATACATTGAAATTGTCAGTTCAGTGTACTGTCATAATCAAAAAAGCAAATAGCATGTTATGAATTATTAGGAAGGGAATGATGAATAAAATGGAGAATGTCATAATGACTGTATCGCTCCAAGGTGAGACCACACCTTGAGTACTATGTGCAATTCTGGAAGAAAGATATAGTTGCACCAGAGAAGGTATAAGAAAGGGTTAGCAAAATGATAAAGCGTTTAAAATAGCTCACCTAGGAGAAAAGGCTAATGAGGTTAGGGCTTTTCAGCTTAGAGAAGAGATGGCTGAGATGGCTATATAGAATCATAGAAACATAGAAATGATGGCAGAAATGCCCCAAAATGGCTCATCCAGTCTGCCCAGCAAGCTTCTTATGATAGTGTCTGCCACACTGTGCAAGTTACCCCATGTTTCTCTTAAGGCTAGCAACCTCTGCTCTGTGCTGTTATCACCAAGCCTTATGATAACCCATTTAAATTTACTGTTAGCAACATTTTTATTGGGTAACGAGCCTTTTTGAAAATTCAGACAGTGCTGCTTCACGCACCTTGCTTATGGACTTGGCCATAGAAGCAGTCCTGTGCTATTTTCCTTTATGTCTGTGCATCGGTTCTAGACCGTAAAAGTCAGGACCCACATTGTTTGCTCCCTGAATCCAATTTCCATTTTCTCCATTCCATTGAAGCAGAGAGCAATGATGGAGTTGGCAGTATCAAGGTTTATTGGTTAAGGGTAGTAAACACCGCACCAGCAAGTCACCCCATGCTTACCAATTCCCCAGACCGTAAACATTGGGTCCTTGTTGGTTGCTGCCTGAATTCAATTCCTCTTTCCCTTCTGCTGTTGAAGCAGAGAGCAATGATGGAGTTGCATCAAAAGTATCAAGACTAATTGGTTAAGGATAGTAATTACTGCCCCAGCAAGTTACCCCCATGCACTCTTTTTTTCATTTTATTTATTTTATTTATTTTATTTAAGTTTTTTTTATATACCAACATTCAAGACGGTAGTCCCATCATGCTGGTTCACAAGAAACAGGGGTGCAATTAAAATAAACTTTACAATTTGAACAATAGTGCAGAAAAGCAGTTACATGTAACAGGGAATCAATAACTTGGAGTAAGAAGGAAAATGAAGATCAGATAATTATAAATATATATAATAACATTATTTATAAGGGGTGGCTATTAATGCTATTACTAGCGAAGTATGTTGATTGAAGGGAGTTAAGTAATGTTGGAGTTAGCAAAGGCCTGCGTGAACAGCCACGTCTTGAGTCTTTTCTTGAATGTTGAGATGCTGGGTTCCATTCTAAGATCCGGGGGAATGGAGTTCCATAAAGTTGGACCAGCTGTGGAGAAGGCCCGATCTCTAAGCGTGATGTGTCTGGTAGTTTTGCCTTTAGGGATCCACAGTGTTTATCCCATGCCCCTTCAGATTCTTTCACTGTTTTGGTCTTCACCACCTCCTCCGGAAGGGCATTCCAGGCATCCACCACCCTGTCCACAAAGAAATATTTTCTGATGTTGGTTCTGAGACATCCTCCTTGGAATTTCATTTTATGACCCCCTAGTTCTACGGATTTCTTTTCAACAGAATAGGTTTGACGTTTGTACAATCATTAAAATATTTCAAGTATCTGAAGATCTGTATCATATCACCCCTGTACCTCCTCTCTTCCAGGGTATACATATTCAGATCCTTCAGCCTCTCCTCATAGGTCTTCTGATACTGATCCCACACAATTTTGGTCGCCCGTCTCTGGACTGCCTTCTTCCTGTCTCTATCCCTTTAGAGATAAGGGCTCCAGAACTGAACACAGTATTTGAGGCAGTGCTTCACCAAGGACCTGTGCAAGGTCCTGGCATCACCACCTCCTTTTTCTTACTGGTCATTCCTCTCTCTATGCAGCTCAGCATTCTTCTGGCTTTAGCTATCACCTTGTCACATTGTTTTACCATCTTCAGATTGCCACTCTTGGTCTGTGCACAAACATAGAAACATAGAAATGATGGCAGAAAAGGACCAATGGTCTTTTCAGTCTGCCTAGCAAGCTTCCCATGGTTGTATCTGCCACTCCGTACAGGTTACCCCCCATGTATCAGTCACTGCTCCTTGATGTGCTTTGCTTATGGGCTTGGCCTTAGAAGAAGTCCTGAGGTTTTTTCCTTAATGTCTATGCATCAGTACCTCAGACTATAAAAAAAGTCATGGCTCGATTGTCTCTGAATCCAAATTCCTCTTTCCCCCACCCCAGCCTCCTCCTTTGAAGCAGAGAGCAATGTTGCAGTTGCATCAAATGCATCAAGGTTTATTGGTTAAGTGTAATAATCCCATGCCTTCTGTTAAGGGTAGGAACTGCTGCTCTGTGCAGGTTACCCCCATGCTTATCAGTTCCCCAGTTTGTAAAAGTCAGGGGCCCTCATTGGTTGCTGTCTGAATCCAATCATGAGAGGACTAGAATGGGTAAATGTAAATCAGTTATTTACTCTTTCAAATAATAGAAGGAGTAAGGAGCACTCCATGAAGTTAGCAAGTAGCACATTTAAAACAAATTGGAGAAAATTATTTTCACTCAGCGCAGAGTTAAGCTATGGAATTCATTGCTGGAGAATGTGGTTAGGAGATTTGGTGTAGCTAGGTTTCAAAACGTTTTGGATAAGTTCCTGGAAATGAAGTCCGTAAACTGTTATTAATCAAGTTGACTTAGGGAACAGCCTTTGCTATTACTGGCATTAATAGCATGGGTACTTGCCAGGTACTTGTAATGTGGATTGACCACTGTTGGAAACAGGATGCTGGACTTGAAGGACCTTTGGTCTGACATGAAACTCAAAGGAGATAGACTTAATAGGAACAATGTCACAAATATGTCTTCATGGAAAACATGCTGGATGAATGGAATGCTCTCATGAAAGAGAATGGTAATGGAATTCAAAAGGGCTTGGGATAAACACAGAGGATTCCTAGTGGTGCAGAGCTTTCCAAACCTTTCATGTTGGTGACACACTTTTTAGACAAACATAATTTCATGACACAGTAATTCAGTCTACTAGCAAACCAGAGGTTAAAGGTTAAACAAACAAAACGTATTTTGACAATTTATGTATGTTTCCTTAAATATATACAATATACATACATTTTTGTGGATTAAGTAATATTACACCCACACTGACCCCCAGGCAGCTCCCATTCATTCTCACACCGCTCCCTCCCCACCCCCCAGGCATGCACACATTCATTCTCACACACACACACAGAGACCCCCAGGCAGGCAAGCAGGCAGGCACCAATTTATTCTCACACACACACATCACCACACACAGGCAGGCACCTATTCTCACACAGACAGACCCTAGGAAGACATCCATTCGTTCTCATACACAGATACAGCCTCAGGCAGGCACCCATACATTCACACACATACACCCCCAGGCAGAACCCTATTCATACACTTGCATACACTCAAGGCAGACCCCCTCTCTTTCTTTTGCCAGCAACCTCAGATCCTCTCTCATTCCTCTGCTACTGCTGTCACTGCTGCAATGTGGATATTTGGGAGGAGCTGATTGCTGCTACTGGCACTGAAGCCCATTCTGCTGCCTCTGTGCAGGCCCCACGGTATTAAATATTTGTGGGCTTCCACTTCCTCCATGTTGATCTCGTACATTGTGAGATCCGCATAGAGAAAGTGCTACTCTTGCACATTCCCAAAGATAACATATGCCAATCACTAAAAAGTTGTTTTTTTTTTACCTTTGCTGTCTGATCTTAGTTTTCTAATCGGTTGGTCACAGGCTTTTTTTCCACCTTCCTTTTCTTGTATTTTTGCCAGTTCCTTTTACAGGGTCTTTTTTTTTCTATTTCTTTTCTCTCCATCTGTCTTCCCTCAAACAATCAGGTTCTCATTCTCACAGCGGCCCTACTACCGGGCTTCCTCCTCTTCTCGGGCCACTGCGATGTGGGATATGCGGCGGCCCATTAACGCTGCTCTTCTTCTGTACATGGCAGATGCTCCTCCTCCTCCTTCCTGCCCACACGGCTTCCGGGGCTGCGTAGCCAAGAAGGAGGAGGAGTGAACGTGACCCTTTTCTTCGGGCCATGGTGAGGTAAGCTCTCCCACGGCCCCGCCGATCTTCCTGCTGTAGTTCCCTGTTTCGCCGGCCCTGCTGCTATGCAGACCGGGCAACACAGCTTCACACTGCAGGCAACACACTAATGTGCCACGACACACAGTTTGGAAAGCTATGGGATATAGGATGGAAATACAAAAACGGGGCAATCTGTGTTAATTTGGATGTAGCATGTCTTCATGGAGTGGCAGTTACTACCCTTAACAGAAGACATGGGGTAATGGGCATGAAGTGGCATTTACCACCCTAAACAACTTTCTAGGCAGACTGGTTGGACCATTTGGTTCTTTATCTGCCATCATTTACTATGTTACTATCCTACTAAATAAGGCTTCCTCTGAATGTCATTCCTTATACGTGTTCTGAGGTGAGTGGCAAGCTCAGGAGTAAGCTTGGAGTTTAGGTTTTCTTGAAAAGGTGAGGAAAGTTGCAAGAGAAACAATTTAGAAGCTTTTGCTTTCTGGTTCAGAGCCTTGTGGGTTTTGGTTTTTTTTGTTTGTTTGTTTTCTTTGCTTTGTTTTGCTTCCAATTGTCTGGTGGCTGACTTTGTAAGTGAAAGTAAAAGCTTAATCCTTGTGGATAATACATTGAAATTTTCAACTCAATGTGTGTAGCAGTTGTTCAAAAAATCAAAATGAATATTTGGAATGATCGAAAAAAGAATGGAGAATAAAACAGAAAATATTATATTACTTCTGCATCAAGCCAATGTGCACCCACATCTTGAGTACTGTGTGCAGTTCTGGTCATCAAAAAGAAATTACAGAACTGGAAAAGATGCAGAGAATGACAATGGAAATGAAAAAAGGGAATGGAATGGTTCCCCTAAGATGAGATGCTATGCAGGTTAGGACTTTTCAGCTTGGAAAAGATATTGCTGAAAGGGGGACATGATAGAAATTAATGTAGCCCCCCACTCCAGATTATTTGGCCAGTTGTAGAAAGTGGATGACTATAGTGGAAAATTGTTATAATATTAGACCTGTGTTATCTGGAACACTGCAGGTTCTTTTGGGGTCGGAGGAAATAAAATGCAGTTTCAAGGCTGTCTGTTCCAATTCTTGGTAATTGCTTTACACACCAAACAATCGCCCGCTGCTTAATAGGAGCACTTGCTGAATGCACAGACCCTGGATTCCCTCTGGATGTGCTCTGAACTTTCCCCTTCTCACACAGATGAGGAAAAATAAACTCAAAGAATATAATTCAACACAACTTTACTGGATGAATATGAAGAACTTTGAAATAGTAAATATACACTGTACATACATACAGGCAAATGAATACTAAACCAATGAGATTAAGGGTTCTATTTACAACCTCAAACATCTTTGTATTAAAGCAACTAAAAATATACTAAAGTCCCCAAAATAGAATATTTGCAGTTGAACTAAAAATAATAGATCTCTGATTAATGCACTTTTATTTTCCTTTCTTTGGACACTAATGGTTCTAATTTAAATTATCTGATGTAAAAGTTGATATCTTTACTCCTTAGGACAGGGCTTTCCAAACCTGTCCTGGGGACCCCACAGCCAGTCGGGTTTTTAGGATATGCACAATGAATATGCATGAGATAAATTTGCATATACAGAGTCTCCATGATATGCACATTTATCTCATGCATATTCATTGTGGATATCCTGAAAACCCGACTGGCTGTGTGGTCACCAGGACAGGTGGGAAGTCCTGCTTTAGGATATCTAGCACACATACTTCTGTGGGGAATCCCACAACTCACGATTTTTCAGTTTTGGAAACATGCCCTTCAATCCGCTGCTGAACCCTCTGGTTCTCACTTCACACTGGCATCTGCATTTTAAATAAAGGAAATCCACAGGTGGTATGATTTCAGTAGATTATTTCAGTCTCTTAGGTTGCAGAATCTTATGTTCTTTCTCCAATTCCCCAACTGCTTGGACAGAAGCTTCATACACATCCATCCTCTGCCTTCATTTATTTATTTAAAGCTTTTCTATACCAGCATTCATGATACAATCATATCATGCCGGATTACAAATAACAGGGGGGTGCAATAACTTTGTTCTTTTTAACCAGTGCAGAGGAAGTAAAAAGTTACAATATAACAAGGTTGTTGAAACTTCATGCAGCTCTCTCTCTTTATTTCTGTCTGTAGTTCTTTCTGTCCTCTCCCTCTGAGACTTAACACTACTCAGTTACAAACTCGCTTCTTCTGATCAAATGACAATCCTTGCAAGATTGTCTTATCTGCTTCTGGGATTGGCTAAAGACCCACATAGATTGTAATATATTAAAAGAATCGTCACCAGGCATAAGTCCAACTTGAGATTAATCTTATATGTGTTGGATAAAGTAGTTATCCATACCTTCTAGCCATTTTGTTCAACTGAGGCTGAAAAGATCTACAGCACAGCATCACTGTAAACTCCCTAGCCCTACCCCTTCCAATAACTGTTCAGCTCAGGGCTAACCTTCGGTGGACCTCCCACCCTATGGCCCTTATCCCAAAATAAAGAGCACACTAATCAGTTGAAACTGATAAGAAGGCACCTAAGTTCCAGCAGGAGAAGTCTCCTGATATGAAACATGCTACACCTTGTCCCTTATAGCAATGTAACCCCACAGGGGCCATAAAAGTATTTGTAAGTTTCTCGGGGCTGGATCTCACTGCACTAGCTCTTACACTAGTCTCTTTCCCCACGTCCTGAATTCTTTGTTGGTGGGGGTAAGTAATTTTCCTTCAGGGCCAAGACTAACAGGGGTTGTCTTGATACCTCTTTTCCCTGGAGAGGTACAACTCTGTTACTGCTCTGAATGCTGTAAGGTGCCAAAAATATACAAGAAACTCTGTTTCAGCATTCAAAAGTAACTTTACTGAGAGTGAATCAGATCAGTAAGTGGCACAATTCAAAATAGCACCACAATGGATCTTTCCATTTTACAGTCCTTCTTCCATCAGTGCAAAGGTCTCTTAATATGGGGGCAGGGAAATCATCACACTCCAGGGCTTGGATGTTCTAAAGTGAACAGGGCAAAAAACAATAACCCTCCAAACTGGAAAGAATAGGTAACAGTCTCTGCACAGAGAGTCCAAAATTCTCTCTACCCAGAGGTAAAGACTCTAATTGGGGTCTTCAATAGGTCTCAATTTGGTCATACTCACAGTTCTCCAATGTCTTTCTTGACCTCTCTCAATCCCTTGAATCCCATTATAGAAGAAAACCAATTGGAACTCACAACTCTCAGTGAGCCCTTCTTCAGTGGAGGAAGGAGGTCAGCAAAAATTCTTCATCCTAGTTCTTCTAACCAAAAAGTCTTTTTCTCAAAAATGAATGCCAAACATCCGATCTCTGCTGTGGGTCACCACCATTCCCCTCTTCTCCAGGAGGTTGCAAGTGGGCAGGTTTTCCCTATCCTGGACCCCTTAGGAAGAGGTTTCTCCATGACCACTCTCCAGGCAACATCCAAGGATCTCACAGGCTTCTTACCAAGAAAATGGAAAAAATCCTGAACACAACCCAAAGAACCACCCAGCAGCCAAGATGTGGACTGCAGAGACAGCTTCTTCAACCTTGCCCAGGAACTGCAGGAAAAGAGGTACCTGATTCCAAGGGTAGGCTCAAAATCCAATGAAGGTAACAAAAACTCCAAACACATCCTCTAATTTCAAAACAAAAATTGTTCTGCCTGCAGTCTCTCAGTAGAGAGCTGCTTTTATACCTCACCAGGGGGATGGCCATCCCAAAACCCTCAAAGTGAGGGGCTGTATTGAATACTAGTGCCTCACCACAATCTCCAGCCTGTCTGACTTCTCCAGCTAAAGGAGTTACCAGGACAATATTAATAGTAAACCTCAGCGGGTCATTACAGCAATATCAGAGATCTCAGTTTTTCTTGCATTGCAACCCCAGCTTCAATTGATCACTATACTATAAGGCTGTGCCGTTGGTTGTTCTGCCTACCCTCAGGCATGGTATTGTTGTCTCTTCAGTGTGTGGTCAGATTTCTTGTTAGGAAGGAAAACAGCACTAAAGATGCTGCAAATATCACTACATTTGCAAATATCTTATAATAAATCTCATGGATTTCTAGGTTGCAAACCCAAGACACTTATTATAAGTCACAGCTCATTAGAAAACAATAACAATTTTTTGCCAAGCTTTACTTGGGATAACTGTTTATGTTGCCTTAGCTTAAACATGTGAAGCCAGTTCTGTGTTTGCATGCAAACCCCCTCCCACCCCCCACCCCCCAAATAAGAATTGAAACCGCATGATTTATCTCATCAAAACTAGACCAGGAACATATCTAATGGAAATTTCTCTCCGATGGGCAATCAAAGTTTTCCCAGAGCAGATTCCGGTTCTTGGCAGAGTTTTTCTCTCTCTCTCCTGGGCACTCTGTTCTCTGTTCAGGAAGTGTCACAATCTTTTCCTTATTGCAGCGTGGTCACTGATACAGATTTAGTTCCATTTGCAGAGACTCCTACCTCTTTCTGCTTCTATGCTGATTATTCTGCTTATTCCATTTCAGATCGAATTTGCAGTATGACATATTAGATGACACCAGCCACATCACTGGTTATTGCTGTCCAACTAGGCCATTGTTTTCCAAACGGTGTGCCTTCAGACCTGATCAGGTATGCCACAGAATGCCATCACTTCCTGAAACTCAGAGCCACCTTGCAGCAGCGGGTCTTAAACATGTATGCCTCCTCTTCCTAGCCATATCATGAGTCCTTGAGAGTAGTAATTAATGGACATCGATAGCTGGGCCCTGCTTTGTGTTGAGCACACATTGCACACAGTATCTCCTTATCTTTTCTATATTGAGTCTACTTATTTGAGTCCTTCCAGCCTCTCTTCTATCCGCAGGCTGACTGAGATAGGAAGAGTTTGCACTGAGTACTGATGTGACTCACTCTGAGTGTTGGGAGCAGTATCAGTGGAAGAGCTTTGGCAGCCATATACAGCAGTCAATGAAGCTAACTTTTAGGCCAATGCAGTGCCATGCGCTGGCCAGAGCTCATGGCTCAATGTGTGACTGGATGCACGTTTTGGACGCGCATCCATAACCCCCCATGCAAAATGGGGGTTAGCGCGTCCAAAACGTTCGTCTAATCGCACTTGTAGCTAATAGCGCCGCTCATCACATGAAAATTCAAGTTGATGAGTACTATTAGCTATTCTCTCCGATGCAAAAAAAAAATTGTAAGCCTGACATGCACATTTTTACTCTCCAAAATTAATGACTGCCCTAAGCAGGTGTTAATTTTGGAGGAGCCCAAAAAGTGTACAGAAAATACTGCTTTTCTCTATTTCTTCTAACTTGATATCATGGCGATATTAAGTCAGAGGAACAAAAAGGTGTAAGGTCAAAAAAAACATTTTTTTTTTAAATTGTCTGACCACCTCCAAGGTCTGGCCCAATGGACCAAGCAGTCCAGGTCAGACCCAGGTCCAGTACCTGAATTTGGAATCCGAGGTCCTTACTAAAACCTCCCTTGCCAGACTGCAAATCGTCTCCCTCCCGGCCAGGAAGCCTGCCGGAGAGCCTCCTCCAGCAGGGCTGTTCCCGATTGGTCCTCTCACTGACATATGACAGTGAACGGACCAATCGGCAATAAGTGAAGGAGTGAATAAATTAATGTTAAGTGTCAGGCAGGCAACTAGTTCATCGTGATGAGTTCATATGTGTCTCTACTCCCTCCCTCCCTCAGTTTAAAATTTGGAAGAGAGTCTTTTGGGGCTTTCAGTGCTTCCCTCGCTCTTCTTTTGGCCATGTGACTCCTCTCCATGTACACTATCCTCACTGTAGGATCACGGAGCATGGTGTACCACAGAACGGTTTTGTTAATGTAGGTTTGCTTTGGGCTTATAAAAATTGTGAAAAACTGAGCTAGGCAATAGACACTTCTAATGAGATTTTCCAGGAAGCACTTCCTGGCAAAACTTAAACCACTATTTTCTGTAAGGTCACAAATGCACAGATGGCTAATTTCAGCCTATTTGTAAAGGCTGCAGTTTCTCCATGTCTGAAAGATTCTTCTAGTTGATTGGCCGGTGGCCAAGTAATGACTTCCTGACCTTAGTCATTCCATGGCTCCATCTGCTCCTGTATCCTATGTTTGTTAAACCCATCCCCTTCCTATATCTTGCTTTAGTTGCAAAATCTCATTTCTTTTCTGCATAAGAGACAGAAAACCTCTGAGTTTTATGTCTCATAGAGAGGCAGTAAAGAAAAAAGAAAAAAAACTCTGAATTTTAAATCCTACCTCTACCTATAGATATGGATAGATAGATAGATAGATAGATAGAGAAGCTGACCACTATGTGTACTAATATCCCCACACAGAAACTGAGGTGGTGTCTACATTTATAAAATCATGAGTGGGAAGGAATGGGTAAATAAAGAATGGCTATTTACCCTTTCAAATAACACTAAAACAAGGGGACATTCATGAAACTAAGAGCCAGCAGATTTAAAACAAATCATAAAAACGTAATGTTTTACTCAGCATACAATTGAGATGTGGAATCTATTGCCAGAGGACATGGTCAGGGTGACTAGCTTAGTGGGGTTTGGACAAGCTCCTGGAGGAAAAGTCCATAAAACATTAATTGCCAGGTAGACGAGAGAAAACCATTACTATCTCTGGAGTGAGTAACAAGAAATAGATCTGGAAAGGAGGGTCAGGAGTTGAGCAGTTGCAGGAAGGGAGGAGCAGGAACATGAGGGGTGCCACAAGGAGGGAGTAATAGGGAAGAAGTAGGCAGTTAATGAAGGTGAGCAGAGAAGAACATGGGCTCAAGTTAGAAGAGGGAAGGGCAGAGGATAGAGAAGGAAGTCAAGGTACGATGGTTGAGAAGTAGCAGGCAGAAGGAACTTTCTGTATGCAATTAAGATGGAAGTGGTACTCACAGAGGGGGGACCAGTCAGGTTGATTCACACTGCAGAATAAGAGACTTCTTATCCAGAATGTCACGGACAATTCCAGCACTCTCTAAGGAGGTAATCAAAGAAGACGACTAAGGCAGCTAAAGCAGTATCTGGAGAGGTATTGTAGAAGCAGTTAGCAGCCTGGGATTCTCAAAGAGGACCACTAAGTAGTCCATGCACCAGTACAGGGACATCAGATGTACACCGGTAAGGCACGGAAGGAAAACAGCTGTGCTTTGACCACAATGGAACAGAATATGAGGAATGATTTGGGCCTTCAGGTCTTCAAGGGAAAGTCTGAGGACCTGGATATGGCTGTAGAGGTAGCAAGTAGGCATTGGCACACTTACACACACACACACACACACACACACATCCCTTTTACTGAGAGTGCACCGAAGTCTCAGTGTGGACTTTGACTTTGTGGAGGCAATTTTCAAAATTGCTCATGTAGTTGCAAAGTACATGAGTGTTTTTCCCATATGTAATTTCCCTTTGAAAGAGAGCAGTTTTCAAAGCCATTTCGTGATTATGTATATCACTCTGAAAGATTTTACTGTAAAAACTGGAAAGCGATTAACAAATATTATAAATTAATACATGTCCATGGATAATACGTCATTTACCTGGGAAAAATGGCTTGACTGAAAGTTGTTCTTTTCAGAACTGCTAAAAGCAAGCATGGGCTTTTAGCTGCAGGAAAATATATATTTCTGTGGTGTGTTTAGGCCAGTAGAGTAAAACTGTACATATATTTGATTTGCAAATGTACACATGCTATTTAACCTGCCCTCTGCCTCTCATGCAAATAGCACATGCAAAGCACCAAGGAAGCTTTTAGTGTGCATAATTTGTACTAATTTTCAAAGAGAAAGAATTCAGACTGAGTTTCTTTGAAAATGTTCACAAAGCATATACATAGAAATGCTCATGTCATTTGTAGCCAGAAGGGATATTTAAAAATTGCTCCCATTGGTAATGTTTAAGCATAAAACTGGCTTTTCACGCATGTGAAGGAGTATAACAGGAGAAAACTCTAAAACACCTTAAAGGACAGGATCCAGAGATCTGGCCTGGGCCATTTTAAGCCTAAGACAGCAGGGAATCCTGGTTCAGACAGAGGTCCCTGGGAAAGGGAATAAACAGCCAGGCCCATGGGGGAACAGCAAGCCCAGGGGAGAGAAAGAATCCTAGAGAAAGAGAGCATACTGCTGAACTGTACGTTGTAATATTACATTTGTGTTGTTGAACTGTGAAGAATAGCAGAACTGCTTTAGTTTGTTTTCTTTTCACTAATAAAGAAGTTTATGCAAGATTTCTGCCAGAGTTCAGCCTGAATCTATCCTTTGGCTTCTCTTAGACTGCTCATGGTGCCATATATGGTGACAGTTCAGGGGTTTCTGTGGTAAAAGCCTCACACACACAGAGAAACCACACCAAAGGAAAAGAAAAAAGGGGAATGTTTTTTCCTTCTGTTACTTTCTCCTATTTGGGCCCTGCTGCAGAAGCAGCCAAAAATTTAATTTACAGACAGGCTAAGTAGGATAGCTTCAGCTGCAGTCAGGGTCTTATATTTATAGTGAGTCAGCACCAGACAGGCAGGTTTAATTTATTATTTTCCTGCAAGGGAAAGGAAGTTGTGTTGAGTGTCCAGAGCAGAACAAGCCCATCCGATCCACATCCTAACTGAACAGGTGGTCCAGCAGCTAGTACCCCCCGCGGGCCCTACCGCGGGGGGTACTAGCTAGTACCCCCCGCGGTAGGGCTAGCTAGTACCGCTAGTACCCCCCGCGGGCCCTACCGCGGGGGGTACTAGCTAGTACCCCCCGCGGGTCCAGCAGCTAGTACCCCCCGCGGGCCCTACCGCCGACCACGAGGACCGTTCCTTACCTCGCCGATCACCAGGGCCCTCCTCCGAAGCGGCATCCGAAGCGTCCCATCCTGTCCGAGCCACCAGCTGACGTCATCCAGGGGCGTCCCCGCAGAGTTTAAAACCCTGCTCATCCCGGCGTCGCGCGTCTAAGGAGCGTGTCAAAGGGGCCTGCCCCTTTGAGCGCCCCTTCGAGCAGCCCCGTTCAACAGGCTGAAAGGACTTCGCCTGTGTGACTGTCATAACCAGTCGTATCTAAAGAGGTCGGAGTAAGTCTCAAACTATTTGTCTGATAAGTAACGGAATCAATACCAAAGTTTTCCCCGCATGACCCAGCAGGTCCAGCCCAAGCACAGAAAAGCTTAACAGTACGGACGTTTAACAACATCTAACAGTAAGCCTAGCAAAGTATGTAAAACCTGTCAGTGAGCCATTGGTAATCTGAACTCCTAAACGACAATAATTCAATGTGCCTCATGAGTCTGTTGCTTAATATTTGAAGTCTCTCTAGCACTCAGTACCATTTTTTCTCTCTTTCCCAACACGTTAGTTGGATTAATGCGTTTTCTGTGCCTTATCAGGATTTACTCAGGAACAAACCACTCTCATGCCTTTTTGCTAGATTGTAATGCATATGTATGTTAGCAATATCAAGTTTTCACATTCTTTGCTCATCCAGATACCCTAAAACGAGATATATTCTGTCATCACTGTATAACGGATGTACAACATGCTTTATTTATCAGTCTGCCTGGACCTATACTAGAATGGTGTTTTGCCTGTAAAGTGCATGATATTAGCTCTCGGTAGTTTCTGCCTTACAACTGTCTCATCCAACTCTAGTTTTTCAATACACCACAGATCAACAATGCCTCCTTTAATTGGAAACTTTTCCCTAGCCTGCCACCTGCAACACATCCCATTTTATCCATTTACTTTCTCTCATCAGGCCACACACCGCAAGACCACGCTCAGCAAAAGAAGGCTTATCCCAATACACACCCTCACACGCACTCAAGCCATCAGTCTATCACTCATTTCCATTATCCTATTTAACGCACAATCACTCCAAAAGAAAACCCATCTCTTACACGATATTCTTACAGACTCTAAACCAGAAATATGTGCTGTCACAGAAACATGGTTCAAACAACATGACACTCCCCTCATCAACCAGCTACCTTTAGAAATCTACGATGTTTTCTCTATCCCTCGGAAAAAGAAAAGAGGTGGCGGCATACTCTTGGCTGTAAAAAAGGAATTTCAACTACTATCCCAGAAATGTGATATTCCAAACCAGTACGAAATTGGCTTTTTCAAATCGAAGTCACTCCAACTGTGTCTCATTTATACACCCCCAGGTCTCCTGGAGAAAGATTCATCTCCTCTTATCGAATTTATTGCAAACTCACTATCCCCTGACATACCCACAATTCTCCTAGGAGACTTCAACTTACACGTGGATACCTCCCCGCAATCCCCAGCATGTGAAGCATTCCTCTCCTCCCTTGAAGCAATGGGCTTCCAACAAATAGTGAACTCTCCCACACACAAAGCTGGCCACACACTTGATCTTATCTTTGTCAATTCCCCCATCAACATAAGCAATCCCCCTTCATGCACTACAGTACCCTGGTCTGACCACTACCTTATTCAGACTAAACTCTCACTCCCGCAAATCTCCCCCACCACGCCCCATCAGCCCATTTCATTTAACTTCCGTAAATCATGCGCTATAGATACCATCTCACAAGCATGCGCTGACATAGACAGTCACATTGACGTCTCATCCCCAGACAATGCCATCTCTACCTGGCTCAACCTCACCCTCAGCATTGCTGACAAACACTGCCCCCTCACAATAAAAACTATCAACCCAAACCGTAGAAACAGAAAACCCTGGTATACGCCTGAACTTAGGAATCTTAAAACCCAACTCAGAACAGCTGAGAGGTCATGGCGCAAATACCAATCCCCCGCAACTAAAACATTATACTACCAACAAATGCATGAATATAGAAATTCCATCCTTCAGATTAAACGTAATTACTATGCTAAAAAAATACATGGTATGCAATATAACCCTAAGGCCCTATTCACCATGGTTGCGGACCTCACTTCTCCTACCCTCAAACAACTACCTGCTAATCCCTCTAAAAATCGTTGCAATGAATTAGCCCAATTTTTCAAAAACAAGGTCTCTTCCATCACTGCACAATTTTCACAGAATAACAGCAATATCTGTCTGCCCACCATCAACTCTCCAGTCTCCCTCTCATCTTTTGACTCTTCATCCTCTCTTGAAGTACAAAACATCCTTAAAAAATTAAAACCATCATCTCATCCCTCCGAAACCATCCCCACAAAACTCCTGCTAGCTATCCCCGAGGTGATTGCCAAACCCCTCTCAAATATCCTTAACTGTTCCCTAGAGCATGGTACAGTCCCTAAAGTTCTTAAACAAGCAGTAGTAAAACCCCTACTCAAAAAACCCAATCTTGACCCAGACACCTTATCCAATTACAGACCTGTCTCTAACCTACCCCTCCTAGCTAAAGTTATTGAAAAAGTTGTCAACTCCCGTCTCTCCGATCACCTGGAACAAAACAACATTCTCCCATCTACACAACACGGTTTCAGAAAGCACTTAAGTACTGAAACCCTGCTGCTCTCCCTACACGATACCCTCATTAAAGGAACCGACTCAGGTACCTCTTATCTTATTGCCATGCTTGACATCTCGGCGGCATTCGACACAGTCAATCACGATGTCCTCCTCAACATACTCAGGAGTATCGGGATCACTGGCAATGCCCTATCCTGGATACAATCATATCTCCAGGATCGCCTTTTCACTGTTTTAGTAGATAACAATGAATCTGACCCCATCAATCTTCCCCAAGGTGTTCCCCAAGGTTCCTCCCTCTCCTCTACCCTATTTAATATTTACATGCTTCCCCTCACTACCCTCCTCACTAACCTCCACATCAAGCATTTCATTTATGCCGACGATGTGCAACTCATCTTCCCATTCTCTGACTCTCTCCATACTGCTCTGCTTAACTGGGAAGCCTGTCTTTCCTCTATCAACAAATTACTAAATGACATGCAACTAGCTCTAAATCCCAGCAAGACTGAACTCTTAATCATATCTAATAGGCCACCGCTCCCAGACATCCCACCTGCATACTCATCCACATCTTTCCCATCACACGTTCGCAACCTTGGTGTCCTTATTGATAACCATCTTACTTTCAAACCCTTCATCAAATCTATCATCAAGGAATGCTATTTCAAGCTCCAAACCATAAAAAAACTCAGACCACTGCTACACTTTTCTGATTTCCGCACTGTACTCCAGTCTATCATTTTATCCAAGGTAGACTATTGTAATGCACTCTTTCTAGGCATTCCCGCCACCTATACCAAACCCTTACAACTACTACAAAACGCTGCCGCTAGGATACTATCAAATTCAAAAAAAAGAGATCACATCACCCCCACACTTATCGAACTTCATTGGCTCCCTATACACTCCCGAATTCTCTATAAAGCCCTTTCCATCATCCACAAAAGTCTGTTGAACTCTAACCTCAATTGGATTAACCCCCCACTCCTCCCCCGTACCTCGAATAGACCCACACGTACAGCCCTCCAAGGAACCCTACGTGCCCAACCCATCAAATCTTTCAAATTATCATCTACCATAAGCAGAGCTTTCTTTCTCGCTGGCCCCTCCATATGGAACTCCCTGCCTCCCGATATACGCCTGGAAACATACACACCCACTTTCAAGAAAAAACTGAAAACATGGCTCTTCCAGCAAGCTTACCACACATCACCTGCCATTACATAAACCCCCACTGTTTAACTAAAAATTGAGTAACTAAGAATTTGCTACATGACTAGGAATCTATTTCTCGGAATACGTCTCATGCCCATCGATTTTGTACTTTGACTCGGCTACTTATGTAATTAGCTTTTGTAAATAGTTGTGATTTTTACTGATTTTGCTGTATCTATTTATTGATATCACGGACGCTCGCGGCATAGTCAGCTCTATACCCTATCCCACTTTTAACCACCTTGTTCTCAGTTACATGTAAGGGCCCTGCCCAAAAGTTAACCTGTTTTTTCAATGTTATATGTAAGGGTTCTGCCCATTTGTTCCTTTTTAACTGTAAACCGATGCGATGTGTAAACGGTCATCGGTATAAAAGAAACTTTAAATAAATAAATAAATAAATAAATAAATAACCAGCAAATGGTACTGACCCAGTTGGCACAAGCAATGCAAACCACAATGACGCAAGCATGCACTCCACCTCTGTTTTAGATGAAGGCAGGGGAAGATTTGTATATGTTCTTAAAGAATTTTGAAAGAACTGCCCACCTGATGGGCTGTCCAGAGGCTATCTAACAAACCTACTCACCAGCAAGAATCAAGCAGCTAATCCCAACGGAGGAGCTAATTATTCCATGCCCAAATCCTTCATCCTCGAAAGAGTGGGTGGGTTATACCACAGAGCCCTACCTGCAGCAGTTCCAAAAGAGTTACCTATAGCCAGGGGAAATCTCGCAAAGCCTTTTCCATTAGCTAAAAGATGCCGAATGGAAGTGGCTACAGCCTGAGGCGAAGACAAGCCTCAAAGTAGCCAATCAGGTCCTTTTCGAGCAGTTCCTCGATGGAGTGGACTGACCCTTGCCGAACTGGATGTATAAACACACAGGGCTCACCCTGTGAAAGCTTTGGAAGTCACAGATGCTTTTCATCAGGCTCAGCAGATACTGGAAGTAGTGTGGGACTGGAGAGACAGCCGCACAGGCTCCCTATTGTAGCAGTGAGAACACAGGACCCCAATAACAGTCTTCAGAGCAGGACAACTCTGCCTCCATATAACGTGACCATCATAAAAGAGGTCATCGAAAATATTATTCACATATGTGTGTCTCTGCCTTACATATAATAATCAGTCATTGTGCACTTACTTTTTAAGGAAATTTTCTTTTGCAAATATGGAGTCTCAACAGAACATTAATTTAAACTTAATTTGTACTCATTTTATTAATTTTAAAATGTCTGTATTTACTATATTTTAAATATAAGTACCTTTAATTTAATTTTATTTTATTTCTGAATGGCGTGATCTAAATTGTTTTTGCACTGTTTTGTTTTTTTAATAATATTGTATTTTGAATATTGTATTTATGTTATGCTCAGGCTTGTGAACCCTTGGACCGACGGGAAGATGGTATACCTAGGAAGTGGATCCGTAGGTTCTCCCGTCGGGTGGCGAGGCAGAACAGAAGAAGTGACCAGCTGACCCTTGGCACTGGAGACTGAGGCGACTGTGGAGGCAGACAAAGAGTTGTGACGTCAAGGAGAGGAACTGTGTCTTAGCCACTGGAAGCCCGCGGTCCTTCCAGGAGGAGCCCGTAGGGACCCAGGCCCCTGGGACTTAGGTGGACCTTTGAGAGGTCAAGGAGTCGTGAGGTCGGTGCAAGGGCTAACTGGAGCTTCACCTCTGGAAGCCCGCAGTCCCCCCGGGAGGAGCCCGTAGGGACCCGGGCCGCTGGGACTTAGGTGGGCCCTTGGAGACGATGGTCTAGAAGAAGTCCAATGTCAAGTGCCAGAGGGTCATCGCTTACCAGTCCGAGGTCACACACCAAGGGATTGTCGCTTGCCAGTCCGAAGTCACACACCAGGAATCACTGCTTGCCAGTCCAAAGTCACACACCAGGAATCACCGCTTGCCAATCCGAAGTCAGGAACCAGGAACAACAAGACGAGACAGGAACTAGGAACAAGGATCCAAAGCACTAGAAGACTCACTGAAGCCAGCAGACTTAAACAGCACTACAAGAGACGTTGCCAAGTCAAGGAATGAGCAGAGGAAGCCTCCCTTTATACTTCCTCTACTCTGGCTCATTGGAAACAGCTGTAAGTAGTTAAAGGGGCCAGGCCACTTTAAATCTAGAGAGGAGGCGCGGCCTCACGCCTAAAGATGGCGGTGGCCATCTTGGATTTCCTTCGCGGAGGAAAGACTGCCTGACGCCGCGAGGGAGGAGCAGGGATGGCTCCCCACCCGGCATCCATCCTGGGAGCCATGCCGGAACGACAGGCCTAGACTCAGCAGCTTCCCTAGAAGCTGCCACGGTGTGTCGCTGCCGTAGGTAAAGTAGGGGGCCGCGCCCGTGGCCATCCATGGGCGCGGAACACAACAATTTATTTATTGTACACCATCTAGATTGTTTACAGATTGATGGTATATAAAACAAATAAATAAATAAGTAAATAAACATCTTAGAAGCCAATTAGCTTGAAGAACTTCCCCATTTCCAACTCTCCTTGAATTTTGAATTAATCAGTGGCCTCCAGGACCCCTCTGAAAGCCCACTGTGTCACAGGGTATTATCTGACAGCAATTTGGGAGCTTTGAAGGATACTAATTGGAGTGGGAGGGTTTCCAATTAGATAGTGAGTGGGAGGTTGGGCTTTTAGAGAGTGCTTATAGGTCATTGATTAAGGCAAAATTCAGGTAGGTGTGGAAGATCTACTTGAACTGCTAGGCCTGCCAAAATATAATATTTTGGAGAGCTTGGGAGGTAAGTAATGCACAATGGACTCCATTAGTTGTAATCCTTTTAATAGGGTGAGGGGCTGAGATCAGGCCTATAAGCCTGCAATATCTTTTCATTGGTATATAACCAGTTATATTTTTAATATAGACAGATAAGATTAAAGTTATCTGGGTACATGGTAACTTTAACCCTATTTGAGGATCATCCAGACTGAGCCAAATAACTTAGGGGGTCATTTTCTATAGCTTTCGCACGCGTGCGATAGCTAGATCGGGGCGGAGTTGGCACCGGAAGGGGAGGAGTTGGGGCGGCACCAGGGCGGACGCGGTGAAGACATCACTAACGGCAAAATGGTAAGGCCCCTTATCGCTGCCAGTAATGCGCCCAATAGCACCACCTTTCACGGTGGTGCTATTGTTTTGCGAAGGCTGGCAGCGATCACTGCCCACTTTTGCAGGCCCGCCCCCACTCGCTTCGCCACCCCCGCCCCCCGGTACCGTGCGATTCACTAAGGCCCGCGATTTTAGAAAATCCAGGCCTTATTAGGCTAAGTTTGAATATTTCAGTTAAGCAGTACGTTATTCAGCTAAATCAACTCCACTCAGGAATACCCCTGGAATGCCTCCAATTTAACAGGATAATTTTATGAAGTCAATGACTTAGCTAGATAAAATTTAATAGGATTCAGGAGCCAGATATTCAAACTATGGGGTTAGTCTGGGTAATTCAAAAGTTATCCAGACAAACTCCTTTGAATATCATTCTCCTGTATCACTGACACAAGTATGGTCAAACTCATGCCATGAGATTCCTGTATGCGGATGATGTACCATGATACACATTTGCAGATTCCTGTATGCGGATGATGTACCATGATACACATTTTATACTGGAAGAAGAGAGGCTTAGTGGTTAGAGTAATGGGCTGAGAACTGGGCAAGCCAGGATTCAAATCCTATTTCTTTCACTGTCTCAGGTATCCATTTAGTTTGAAAGCTCATTTGGGCCAAGACTTGTTGTACCTGAATACTTATCACCATTGTACAACTTTGTGCATATTCAGTAGCGCTATAAAATATTCTAAATATTATTATTATGCACATCCCCATCATGGTAAGCTAGTGAACAGAATCTTGCACAAAGGTTTTGTGGAAAATAACTGTTAGATAGGAACGCAAGGACCTGGGTTTTAAAGGCACTCTTCTGTAATTCCATATAACTTTGAAAATCACACAAACTTCTGGCCCGTTTGGAAGCAACAGAAATCCAAAACAACATAAATCAAATGTACCTTAATCTCAGGGCTACAAAATGAAATTGTTTAGTGCTTACTGTGGTGGGGATTACTTGCACTGAGGCAGAGAGAATCTGAACATTCACTGTTGTATTTAATATGGTTCCTCTCCTCAACTCTCTCCCGACTGAGTTTAAACATATACAGATTTATTAGGTGAGTGAGGCTTAATTGATAGCAGGAAAATTTTCCCCATGCTTATAGAGACATCTAGATCTTTTGGACAGTGTTTTAACCCTGTCTTTTCTAAAATTTTTGTGAAGCCTATTCTAGTCATTTCTTTATATGTCAGTCCAAGAATTTTATTGGGGAAAGCTCAGAATTCCACATTTAGTGCCAGGGCAAGGCTGTCAGCCGAACTTTCATAAAATAAGTGAAATAGAGAAGTCCTGTGAAGGTCTGAGGGCCATCCTAAATGATAGGGAAGATAATAACCTATCCCAGCATTTTGCGTTGAAATCACATTTCCTTAGCATGTTCTTTAGTGCTCTGCTAAAGTGCTAAAACAGGCCATTCATCTACAGAGAGAGGTCCTAGTAGATTTTGTTTTTAACAGACAGTATATTTCTTGTATATTATGTTAAAGCATAGCAAGCTAGCTATTTCTCTACTTTGTAGAGTACTATAAATAATGAGTATCTATAG
Source organism: Rhinatrema bivittatum (assembly GCF_901001135.1). NCBI lineage: Eukaryota > Metazoa > Chordata > Amphibia > Gymnophiona > Rhinatrematidae > Rhinatrema > Rhinatrema bivittatum. The sequence goes on from NC_042616.1 coordinate 633,418,177, forward strand.
AGACATGTAATGAAAAAAAATGTGTTTCTGTACTTAAAAACAGCCTGAAGTAAAGCCAAGAAAGACACCACAGAAATAAGGCTAATTAGAGATATCTAATATTCAGATACCATAAATTGAAATAACATTGGATGCTGCAAAAAGCACTCTGTGATTCAGATCTCATTAAATTACTCAGTATGGTTTCAGGGGCATTGTGCATTTGAGATTTGAACTTTATTGCTCTACTTGTCTTACTCATAAACAGAAATAGAAAAAAAAAAGCAAGTTTCAATACTGCCTCTATTTCACTCATCTCTTAGCAATGCACTAAAATCTGAATGTTTTTTAAATGATTTTCCTTCATTTCAAGCCCTGTATACAGAGAAGAAAATCAACCAGTGGTGAACTAACACAGAATCAGGCCAATATCCGTTGTAACCCTTACAGGGCATATAAAACAAGAGAATATCTGATGCTGGTTTTGGAGTTAAGCACCAGTCTCTTTGTGTTCCAGATCAGCTATGGTCAAACAGATGGTATAGTGGACTTGGCTCAGAGGTAAGCGCAATAGTTACCAAGCTGGAAAGGGAAATCCAAACATACCTGTTTCCCCTCTGTGAAACACCCCCCCCCCCCCCCCCCCCCCCCCCACTTCCCTGACTGCTTTCCCATTCCTTCAGAATTGATACCCAAGCCTTGGAATATAGTAGAGTCACACACTGAAAAATAGCTTCAACCAACACACTTATTTTTGGGGTTTCTAGCAGTCAGAGATTACAACATATTTAAAAGGCTATAACAGCTCCACTACAAGCACATTTTATTTATGTATTTGCTTGTTTGTTTTTATATACCGACATTCGAACTTGTATATCACATCGGTGATATACAAGTTAAGAAACACAATGTTTCTTAACCACTATATATTTCTTACCCTCTGTAGAAGAAATACTGAAAGTACTCTTCAGGAGAAAAGACTCCTCACCTTTCTCTCAGTGCTAACTTCACATAAAGACCCATCATTATATACCTAATTTAAAGATATTTAACTTGCTTCACCACATAGTGCAACCCAGCCTCCTTCCCAGATTATCAAAAATAAGTAAAAAATAAAATAAGTTAAATAATAAAAAGATTTTCAACAATAAGTAAAATAATAAAAGGATTTTCAACACAATAAAATTAAAAGACAAGGGAGAAGGGAGGAGAAAATGTTTAGAATACAAGGGGGTTTGACTGCAAGGTTACTGCTTGTGAAATCTTCTGGGGGGCTTGGGGAAATTGGAGGGGGAACAGGTGCTATGGCCCACATTAGCTGTGGGGAATTGGTTCAACAGGCACACAATATTGTTAGGGGGCAGGGGTTTCAGCACTTAACTGGCTATATTTCTGATGTAGCCGGATAAGATTGAAGTTATCTGGGAACACATGCCAGGATAAATTTAAACCTAAATGGTTATATTCAAACATGGTAACCCCAGATGGGTTACCTGGATAACATTATTTGAGTATATTCAGCAGGATGTTCATCCTGCTTAATATTTAGATAGTAAGTGGTTAGTTACTATTTTTGATATACCTTCTTAAACTATACATTGAAGAGGTTAACTGTAGCTGGATACGTTATCAATTAGCTGCTTTCCTGATTATTGGCCTCTAGAACACTATATTTGTTTCAGATCTTTGTCAAATTATGAGTCACAAAGTAATTTTGACTTGTGATGATAATGAAAATCTAAAATCTGCAACAGAGTAGACATAGCATGGGAGACAATAAAATGAAAGAAAACTTAAAAAAATAATTGGAGGAATGGTCAAGGGTTTAGAAATTTTGCTTTAATAAAAAATAAAATGCATAACCTTGCATTTGTGCAGAAATCCAAGGACCAAATAGCCTAGTCAAAGACTATACATTTAATTATATTGAGGATTCTGCCTTAATATATGGACATTATGGCAGCAAACAAGAAACTTGGCTCACTGCATTTGCGACCAGTAAACAATAGTCACAATACAGCAGAATGCTCAGACTGTGGTAATGCTTGCAATTCTGATAGTGTGAATATATACATATATATATATATATATATAATAGAAAAAAGAACACTAATGAGCCAATTTATATCCATACTCTAAAAAATATATATTTATTTAGTATCAAATTCTAAAAGGGATTTTTATACCAAAAACAACATGCATACCATCAAAATGAATCAAGATGAAAATCATAAAGATCATCACAAACAATTTCATGGAAAGCTACAGTCTCATAGTAATTCTATATAACAAATCACTTGGACCTGGATTCATCATTCTTCGCACAATGATGAATCCTGCAAAAAATTGGAGGCGGGGGGTGAAGGGTGGGAGGGCCTGCGAAAGGCCGCAGCCTTTGCACCATGGCGTTACGCCGGCTGCCGGTTTTCACACCGAATAGCGCCACCGTGAAAGGTGGTGTTATTGGGCGCGCTACTGCTCACGATATCGTTACTAACATTATTGCTGGCAGCGAAGACACTGCCGACTCCTCCCGTCCCTGCCCTGACTCCTCCCCTTCCACTAATTTGCATTATATCGCATGCGAAAAGGTCCTTTTCGCATGCGATATGTGCATTAGGGCCCTAACACATGAGATACAGCTTTAGAAAATAACCCCCTTGAATAGTGTACTGTACCTCATATCAGTCAATAAGTGGAAACTAGAACAAAATGCACAGCTTGTAGATTACATAAAGCTGAATGTTGTTAATCCAAGGATTGCAAGTGTTATTGTATTCCAAATGGTAGCCACAATGGGCAATACAAAATCTCTTTATTGAAACCCAGAAAAACTCCTTTGTAGTGAAAAGAAATGAAGTGATACAGATATTCAGAAAACCCCAACAAAGGCCTTTTTTGTTTCACCCGACAAGTATTTATCAGTGGGTATACATTATAACAATAAATTCCTACAAAAAATGTAATAAAAGGACAAATGTGAAATCCAAAACATTTTTTCAAATAAAGAACACCACTAAGAAAAAAAGATTTAATGGCTTACTCATGGCATCTGCAAATCGACAATGTTAAATCTCACAGCTCAAATGAATATAATAAGCAATCTCAAAAGATACATTTTATAAATATTATCCGAAAAAGATAAAAAGCATGAATCTTTAGACACATATTTATATAGGACAATGAAAATAAAGAAAGCTACCAGAACGGAGCTCACCTGAACCTTCCTCTCGCTGTCATAATAAGTGGGAACTAAAAACGAGGCTAGCTGTGCTCGAACAAATGGTACCTTAAATATCCAAAGGACCCAATGGTTACAACATAATTAGAAAAAAATTCTTTTAATTTATGTAAATTATGATTTATTCAAAAATTATATTATCAAAAGACTGTAAAAATTAAAAAATGAAATATCACAACATCTTGTAATAAAATGTTTTTTGTGTATATATATATATATATAAATGTTATAAAAAAAACAACTCTCACTCTCTAGCCAAATTCAATCCACAAGTAGTCAAAGTTTGTCATTTTATAGCCCTTAAAGAAAATTATTTTATGTATAACAATGTTTTCTACAAACAAATTTGTGGAACAGCTATGGGGCTACCATGGCTCCACCAGTGGCATGTTTGTATGCTTCTTCTTTTGAAGAACTAGTTTGGTAAAAGTCCCCCTTTATGGAAAAAAAATTGTTTACTGGGTCCAATTCATTGATGATATTGTTGTCTTGTGGAATGGCTCAATTTCATCTCGTGACCAATATTTTGAGTAGATTAAGAAACAAGGCCCTCACTTACAGTTCACTTTTAATCACCATGTACAATGGATTGAGTTTCTGGATCTTAGGATTTTCAAACAAGACAATATACTGAGTACCTCTATTTTTACTAAACCTACGGATAGAAACACTCTTCTTCATTACCATAGTTTTAAACTTCAAAATGTATGTTCTAACATTCCAGTTAGCCAGTTTTTACATTTAAGACATCTGTGTGCAACTATTGATGACTACAAACAAAAAACAAACTTTGAAATGTTTGTATGCTAATGCCAGAAGTCTAAGCAGTAAGATGGGAGAATTAGAATGTATAGCAGTAAATGATGACATAGACTTAATTGGCATCTCAGAGACATGGTGGAAAGAGGATAACCAATGGGAAAGTGCTATACCAGGGTACAAATTATATCGTAATGACAGAGAGGAGCACTCTGGAGGAGGTGTGGCACTTTTTGTCTGGGATGGCATAGAGTCCAACAGGATAAACATCCTGCATGAGACTAAATACAAAATTGAATCTTTATGGGTAGAAATCCCTTGTGTGTCGGGGAAGACTATAGTGATAGGGGTATACTACCGTCCACCTGGTCAAGATGGTGAGACAGACAGTGAAATGCTAAGAGAAATTAGGGAAGCTAACCAAATTGGTATTGCAGTAATAATGGGAGACTTCAATTACCCCAATATAGACTGGGTAAATGTATCATCGGGTTAAGCTAGAGAGATAACGTTCCTGGATGGAATAAATGATAGCTTTATGGAGCAATTGGTTCAGGAACCGACAAGAGAGGCAGCATTTTTAGATCTAATTCTCAGTGGAGCACAGGACTTGGTGAGAGAGGTAACGGTGGTGGGGCCGCTTGGCAATAGTGATCATAATATGATCAAATTTGATTTAATGACTGGAAAAGGAACAGTGTGCAAATCCAAGGCTCTCGTGCTAAACTTTCAAAAGGGAAACTTAGATAAAATTAGAAAAATTGTTAGAAAAAAACTGAAAGGAGCAGCTACAAAAGTAAAAAATGTCCAAGAGGTGTGGTCATTGTTAAAAAATACCATTCTAGAAGCACAGTCCAGATGTATTCCACACATTAAGAAAGGTGGAAAGAAGGCAAAACGATTACCGGCATGGTTAAAAGGGGAGGTGAAAGAAGCTATTTTAGCCAAAAGATCTTCATTCAAAAATTGGAAGAAGGATCCAACAGAAGAAAATAGGACAAAGCATAAACATTGGCAAGTTAAATGTAAGACATTGATAAGACAGGCTAAGAGAGAATTTGAAAAGAAGTTGGCTGTAGAGGCAAAAACTCACAGTAAAATCTTTTTTAAATATATCCGAAGCAGAAAGCCTGTGAGGGAATCAGTTGGACCGTTAGATGATCGAGGGGTTAAAGGGGCACTTAGAGAAGATAAGGCCATCATGGAAAGATTAAATGATTTCTTTGCTTCGGTGTTTACTGAAGAGGATGTTGGGGAGGTACCCGTAATGGAGAAGGTTTTCATGGGCAATGATTCAGATGGACTGAATCAAATCACAGTGAACCTAGAAGATGTGGTAGGCCTGATTGACAAACTGAAGAGTAGTAAATCACCTGGACCGGATGGTATACACCCCAGAGTTCTGAAGGAACTAAAAAATAAAATTTCAGGCTTATTAGTAAAAATTTGTAACTTATCATTAAAATCATCCATTGTACCTGAAGACTGGAGGATAGCAAATGTAACCCCAATATTTAAAAAGGGCTCCAGGGGCAATCCGGGAAACTACAGACTGGTTAGCCTGACTTCAGTGCCAGGAAAAATAGTGGAAAGTGTTCTAAACATCAAAATCACAGAACATGTAGAAAGACATGGTTTAATGGAACAAAGTCAGCATGGCTTTACCCAGAGCAAGTCTTGCCTCACAAATCTGCTTCACTTTTTTGAAGGAGTTAATAAACATGTGGATAAAGGTGAACCGGTAGATATAGTACACTTGGATTTTCAGAAGGCGTTTGACAAAGTTCCTCATGAGAGGCTTCTAGGAAAAGTAAAAAGTCATGGGATAGGTGGCGATGTCCTTTCATGGATTGCAAACTGGCTAAAAGACAGGAAACAGAGAGTAGGATTAAATGGGCAATTTTCTCAGTGGAAGGGAGTGGACAGTGGAGTGCCTCAAGGATCTGTATTGGGACCCTTACTTTTCAATATATTTATAAATGATCTGGAAAGAAATACAACGAGTGAGATAATCAAATTTGCAGATGACACAAAATTGTTCAGAGTAGTTAAATCACAAGCAGATTGTGATAAATTGCAGGAAGACCTTGTGAGACTGGAAAATTGGGCATCCAAATGGCAGATGAAATTTAATGTGGATAAGTGCAAGGTGATGCATATAGGGAAAAATAACCCATGCTATAATTACACAATGTTGGGTTCCATATTAGGTGCTACAACCCAAGAAAGAGATCTAGGTGTCATAGTGGATAACACATTGAAATCGTCGGTACAGTGTGCTGCAGCAGTCAAAAAAGCAAACAGAATGTTGGGAATTATTAGAAAGGGAATGGTGAATAAAACGGAAAATGTCATAATGCCTCTGTATCGCTCCATGGTGAGACCGCACCTTGAATACTGTGTACAATTCTGGTCGCCGCATCTCAAAAAAGATATAATTGTGATGGAGAACGTACAGAGAAGGGCTACCAAAATGATAAGGGGAATGGAACAACTCCCCTATGAGGAAAGACTAAAGAGGTTAGGACTTTTCAGCTTGGAGAAGAGACGACTGAGGGGGGATATGATAGAGGTGTTTAAAATCATGAGAGGTCTAGAACGGGTAGATGTGAATCGGCTATTTACTCTTTCGGATAGTAGAAGGACTAGGGGGCACTCCATGAAGTTAGCATGGGGCACATTTAAAACTAATCGGAGAAAGTTCTTTTTTACTCAACCCACAATTAAACTCTGGAACTTGTTGCCAGAGGATGTGGTTAGTGCAGTTAGTATAGCTGTGTTTAAAAAAGGATTGGATAAGTTCTTGGAGGAGAAGTCCATTACCTGCTATTAAGTTCACTTAGAGAATAGCCACTGCCATTAGCAATGGTAACATGGAATAGACTTAGTTTTTGGGTTCTTGCCAGGTTCTTATAGCCTGGATTGGCCACTGTTGGAAACAGGATGCTGGGCTTGATGGACCCTTGGTCTGACCCAGTATGGCATTTTCTTATGTTCTTATGTTCTTACAAGGATCAATCCCAGTGTATGTTTCAGAATTTTCTTGATAGAGGTTACCCATGTAAGACCATATGAAGGGCATATAAATGTGCCCTGTATGTCAACAGGTCTTTCCTTTTACAAAAACAGCCATGGCCACCATAAGACCATCTTATTTTTCTATTTCCTTATATGTAACTTTCTAACCAAATACAAAATATTGTATGGTCCCATTGGCTTATTTTTCAAATGGAAGTGGCTTTAGACATTTCCCCTTATTGCCCAAACGCAGCGATCGAACTTGCATGACTGCTTAATGTCTGTGGTGCCTAGACCTCTTATTGTTTGCTCCACTGAAGAATTTGGTTGCTTGTCAGAATTGTGTTGTATGCTCTAATGCCTTAAAGATTCAATGTTTTCAATGCCCTCACCTTAATGTTGAATTTCAACTTCATGGCCATTTTGACTGAATGCAAATCACACCAGAGATTGAGCTAAGTACGTAGATGATTGGTCCGTGAAGTTTTGGCACGTGTCTGATACAGTTAAAAAACTCCTGTCATACAGTGTAAAACGTGCTCCCTCCTAAACCATCATTGAAACTTGATTAAGGTATGTCCTACTTCAGAAAGGGCCAGATTTTAAAAGGGTTACGCGCATAAGTTCGCATGGTGTGCGAACAAAAGTATGTGCGCTGTTTTTGAAAATGTAACCCCAAAGTGTATATGATTTTATTTATTCGTTTGGCATTGTTTCCATGCTAACATAGTCCCCTTTTACACTTTGTTTATAGAACTGTTGTTGTTACCAGTGTGTCCCTCCCGATGCAGCCTCAGTGAAACACGGGTCTGTGTCGGGGGACCCACTCTGAAATCTAATCTTATTAACAGTGAAGTTGCCGCATGTAAAAATAAAAGAAGATCTGATTAATATTTTGGATTCATGGACTATGTGAACCTTTATCCAGTACTCTTCTTGGGGTCTTGTTTATACAATAGCCATGGGGGTAATGTTTTCCTGCTTCTTCGGCACCATGAACAATGGTTTGTGTTTGAATGGCAAACTTTGACTCCCTGTGGATTGAATTTGGCTATAGAGTGAGGGTCTTTTTTATAACATTTACATAAATATACAAAATGATTTTATTAAAAATGTTGTATTGTTTCATTTTTTAATTTTTACAGTCTTTTGATAATATACATTTTGAATACATAATAATTTGTATAAATTAAAATAATTTTTTTCTAATTGGGCCTCATTTTTCAAGCAGTTTACCGCGTGCGATAAATTCATGTTAACGTGATTGCAAATTAGTATTCAGGGGGCGGAGCATATGTAAAGCAGGAACCAGTTTATCATGTGCGGCGAAACAGCTGCAGTGTTAGTGTGGCTGCTATGAGAGAGAGAGAGAGAGAGAGAGAGAGAGAGAGAGAGAGAGAGAGAGAGAGAGAGAGAGAGAGAGAGAGAGAGAACCTTACTATAGTGCCTATGCCCTAGACAGGTATTTTAATCCCTATGGGAGGGCCACCTACTAACTCGGGGTGGGGATTAGGTATGAGCATCGGGGGCTGGGGGCCACTTTCCCATTCCACATGAGACCTACGGAAAGAACAGTGGTCTCTAGTGGCCGTCGGAGTGAGGACACTCACTCCAAGAGGAGATTTGGGCAACGTTCTCTCCACCTAGCTTGCTGGACACTCTACCTGGGCAACAACAAGCTAGGTGGAGAGAATGTAGCCCAAATCTCTTCTTGTAGTGATGTTTTGGATTTCACATTCGTCCTTTTATAATATTTTTTGTAGGAATTTTTGTTATAATGTATACCTCATCGGGCGAAACAAAAAGGCCTTTGTTAGGATTTTTTGTATCTCTGGATTTCTGTTCCCAACACTGTTTTCACTACAAAGGAGTTTTCCTGGGTTTCAATAAAGATATTTTGTATTGTCCATTGTGGCTATAATTTGGAATAAAATAGCACCCTAATCCTTGAATTTACTACATTAAGCTTCTTCTAATCTAACTGCAGAGGAGTTTTTCTGGGTTTTGATAAGACATTCAATATTGCCCATTGTGGCTACCAACTGGAATACAATAACACTTCCTTGGATTAACAAAATTCAGCTTCTTCTAATCTACAAGCTGAGCATTTAGTTCTAGTTTCCACTTATTGACTGTCATGAGCTACAGCAGGCTATTCAAGTTATCTGTTATATAGGATTTATAAGATACATCTGCAGTCTTATCTTATAAATTACTTTCAGGCTGTAGCTTTCCATTCAATTGTTTGTGACATTCTTTATGATTTTCATCTTGATTCATTTTTATGGTGTGCACGTTAGTTTTTTGTATAAAAATACCTTTTAGAATTTGATACTAAATAAATATATTTTATAGAGTGTGGATATAAATTGGCTCATTAGTGTTCTTTTTCTGTCATTAGATATTGTTTAATTTGTGGAACACTTTATTTTTTTGTTTTTTGCCTATTTTTCTTTCACTATATATATATACCAAGTAACTGCAATTAATACAAACACTAATAATATGTATCTTTTTAGCAAAATACCTCTCACTTTATGCAATAGCACTTCTTTATTAAACATACATTTTTCTTTTAAATTTTATTTTAAAAACATTGATTTTGATCATGTCACATATTAAGCACTCAAATGTCCTATCGTAAGTCACTTAATGGATCTAAAACTATCCAAATATCAATTGAACTATTGTTAAATATAATTTATAGATGTCTTCAGCACTTTGCTGAGTATACTGTCCTTGAGCCAAATGCTAAGCACACAAACACCAATTTCGGATAATAGAAGGACTGGAGGGCATTCCATGAAGTTAGCAAGTAACACATTTAAGACTAATCAGAAACAATTCTTTTTCATTCAATGCACAATTAAACTCTGGAATTTGTTGCCAGAGGATGTGGTTAGTGCAGTTAGTGTAGCTGGATTCAAAAAAGGTTTGGATAAGTTCTTGAAGGAGAAGTCCATTAACTGCTATTAATCAAGTTTACTTAGGGAATAGCCACTGCTATTAATTGCATCAGTAGCATGGGAACTTCTTGGTGTTTGGGTACTTGCCAGGTTCTTGTGGCCTAGTTTGGCCTCTGTTGAAAATAGGATGTTGGGCTTGATGGACCCTTGGTATGACCAGCATGGCAATTTCTTATATTCTTATGCTCTTAATTTATATGTGTATTGCAAGTTGTGCTGCACACATAGCTGCAATTCCGCACTGCAAATGTAATGTGTTTGACTTCAATCCATTATAGTTGCCACATCTAGTGTCCCGTAGTCAACACAAACTCTCTTTTTGAATATTTTTGTTTGAATGCCCATATCTGTATTGACTCTCTCTCTCTCTGTATATGTATTTATATATATATAACATGTGAAGGCAGGCATCTAAACTAATACACAATCCACCTTACAAAAAAGCATTACATTATTTTGCGACCCATAAATTTAACTACTATAGGGACTTCATATTTGGCTGCTTGACACAGATCTTTGTCAAATTACATTTCTGGGGCATAAAACATAATTTAATTACTTTTAATTTTTATGAGATGGATAGTGTATTAACTAGGTTAGATTTCTGCCTTCACGTGGTATTGCTAATGCCAATGCCTACTTTTTTTTAAAGCTTTCCTTTAATTCTCAGAGATCTTCTGAAAATAAATCCTTCTCTGTCAAAAGCAAGAGAGCAAATAGAGTTTCTTTGCACATGCTTAGCCCTTTCAGTGGGAGGATATCAGTGTCACTTGATCTAGATAGCAGCAAGAAGCTAATTAAAAAGATGCTTCAACATGATTGGTCCTCCATGTGGTCTCTTTGCCAACTTATCCTGCCTCGGCTTCCAGGAGACTACCATAATATAGATCTTCAGATTCCTGAAAGGTTTTAATGATGCACAATTGACAAACCTTAACCATTGTAAAAAAAATCTGTAGAACTAGGGGTCATGTAATGAAACTCCAAGAAGGATGACTCAGAACCAACTTCAGGAAATATTTCTTCTCTGAGAGGGTGGTAGATGCCTGGAATGCTTTTCCAGAGGAGATGCTGAAGACAAAACAGTGAAAGATTTCAAAGGGACATGGGATGAACTCTATAGATGCCTAAAACCTAGAGGATGTAAATGAAGAAAAGAGTGCATTGGGGGTAAATTGCTGGTGTGGTGGTTACTACCCTTAATCAATGGGCAGCTCTAACACTAAACTTTCAAAAGTGAAACTTTGATAAAATGAGGGAAATAGTTAGAAAAAAACTGAACGGTGCAGCTGCAAAAGTTAAAAGTGTCCAACAGGCTTGGACATTGTTTAAAAATACAATCCTAGAGGTGCAGTCCATATGTATTCCACACATAAAGATGGGAAGAAGGCAAAACGATTACTGTCATGGTTAAAAGGAGAGGTAAAAGAGGCTATTTTAGCCAAAAAAAAGTCCTTCAAAAACTGGAAGAAGCATCCATCTGAAGAAAATAGGATAAAACAAAAGCATTGTCAAGTTAAGTGTAAAACATTGATAAGACAGGCAAAGAGAGAATTTGAAATGAAGTTTGCCATAGAGGCAAAAACTCATAATAAAAACCTTTTTAAATATACCAGAAGCAAGAAATCTGTGAGGGAGTCAGTTGGACCATTAGATGACCAAGGTGTTAAAGGGGCTCTTAGGGAAGATAAGGCCACTGCAGAAAGACTAAATTAATTTTTTGCTTCCGTGTTTACTAATGAGGATGTTGGGGAGATACCAGTTCCGGAGATGGTTTTCAGGGGTGATGAGTCAGATGAACTGAACGAAATCACTGTGAACCTGGAAGATGTAGTAGGCCAGATTGTCAAACTAAAGAGTAACAAATCACCTGGACCAGATGGTATGCATCCTGGGGTATTGAAGGAACTAAAAAATGAAATTTCTGATCTATTAGTTATAAGTTTTAACCTTTAATTAAAACCATCCATTGTACCTGAAGACTGGAGGGTGGCCAATGTAACCCCAATATTTAAAAAAGGCTCCAGGGGCGATCCAGGTAACTATAGACCAGTGAGCCTGACTTCAGTGCTGGAAATAATAGTGGAAACTATTCTCAAGATCAAAATCATAGAGCATATAGAAAGAAATGGTTTAATGGAACACAGTCAACATGGATTTACCCAAGGGAAGTCTTGCCTAACAAATCTGCTTCATTTTTTTGAAGGGGTTAATAAACATGTGGGTAAAGGTGAACTGGTAGATGTAGTGTATTTGGATTTTCAGAAGGTGTTTGACAAATTCCCTCATGAGAGGTTTCTAAGAAAACTAAAAAGTCATGGGATAGGAGGCGATATCTTTTTGTGGATTACAAACTGGTTAAAAGACAGGAAACAGAGAGTAGGATTAAATGGTCAATTTTCTCAGTGGAAAAGGGTAAACAGTGGAGTGCCTCAGGGATCTGTACTTGGACCGGGGCTTTTCAATATATATATATACATTATTTGGAAAGGAATCCGAGTGAGGTTATCAAATTTGCGGATGATACAACTGGTCCGCAGCTTAGGCATATGGATAGACAACCATTTTAACCTTAAAAAATTCATCTCTGCTACGATTAAGAGCGGATTTTTCAAACTTCACACCTTGAAAAGAATCAAACCTCTATTACACGCGTCCGATTTCCGAACAGTACTACAGGCCATGATCCTATCCAAGATTGACTACTGTAACGCTATCCTCCTAGGCTTACCAAAAAATACCCTCCAACCACTTCAACTCCTACAAAACGCTGCTGCCCGCATTCTCACCAACACGCACCGTCACGAACACATCACCCCTGTCCTTCAATCCCTACATTGGCTCCCTGTAGCCTCAAGGATAATATATAAAGCCCTCACACTCATACATAAAGCCATTCACAACCAAAACATGCAATGGTTCACTGAACATCTCCAACTCCGCAACCCAACCAGACCAACTAGACAGCAACACAAGGCCAAACTCCCAACACCGTCCCCCAAACTCATGAAACACGCCTCTATTAGAGAACGCTCTTTCATCATGGCAGGAACCTCCCACTGGAATAATATGCCCCCCCCCACCTACGCCTGGAACCATGCCACAAAAAATTCAAACAGAATCTTAAAACATGGCTCTTCAAATGAGCATACCCCGACTAATTGACTACCATCCACATCTACAACTCTACCCCCCTACCTGATCCAAACTTACTAATACACTTCCCGCATCTACCCACCTTCTCTTCTCCCTCCTCCTCCCACTTCCATATTCCCTTCTGCTCACACTACCTCTCCGCCACCCCCTCCTCCCCAACCTTTACTATTTCCCATGTTAACATGGATGTAATAAATGATTGTTTCTTGGAGCAATTGGTTCAGAAACCAACAAGAGAGGGAGCTATTTTAGATTTAATTCTTAGTGGAACACAGGATTTGGTGAGAGAGGTAACGGTGGTGGGGCCACTTGGCAACAGTGATCATAACATGATCAAATTTAAACTAATAACTGGTAGGGGGACAATAAGTAAATCTGCAGCTCTAACACTAAACTTTCAAAAGGGAAACTTTGATAAAATGAGGAAAATAGTCAGAAAAAAACTGAAAGGTGCAGCTGCAAAGGTTAAAAGTGTTCAACAGGCTTGGACATTGTTTAAAAATACAATCCTAGAGGCGCAGTCCATATGTATTCCACGCATTAAGAAAGGTGGAAGGAAGGCAAAACGATTACCGTCATGGATAAAAGGTGAGGTGAAAGAGGCTATTTTAGCCAAAAAATCATCCTTCAAAAATTGGAAGAAAGATCCATCTGAAGAAAATAGGATAAAACATAAGCATTGTCAAGTTAAGTGTAAAACATTGATAAAACAAGCGAAGAGAGAATTTGAAATGAAGTTGGCCATAGAGGCAAAAACTCATAATAAAAACTTTTTTAAATATATCCAAAGCAAGAAACCTGTGAGGGAGTCGGTTGGACCATTAGATGACCGAGGGGTTAAAGGGGCTCTTAGGGAAGATAAGGCCATTGCAGAAAGACTAAATGAATTCTTTGCTTCCGTGTTTACTAGTGAGGATGTTGGGGAGATACTAGTTCCGGAGTTGGTTTTCAGGGATGATGAGTCAGACGAACTGAACGAAATCACTGTCAACCTGGAAGATGTAGTAGGCCAGATTGACAAACTAAAGAGTAGCAAGTCACCTGGACCGGATGGTATGCATCCCAGAGTACTAAAGGAACTCAAAAATGAAATTTCTGACCTATTAGTTAAAATTTGTAACCTATCATTAAAATCATCCATTGTACCTGAAGACTGGAGGGTGGCCAATGTAACCCCAATATTTAAAAAAGGCTCCAGGGGTGATCCGGGTAACTATAGACCAGTGAGCCTAACTTCAGTGCCGGGAAAAATAGTGGAAACTATCCTCAAGATCAAAATTGTAGAGCATATAGAAAGACATGATTTAATGGGACACAGTCAACATGGATTTACCCAAGGGAAGTCTTGCCTAACAAACCTGCTTCATTTTTTTGAAGGGGTTAATAAACATGTGGATAAAGGTGAACCGGTAGATGTAGTGTATTTGGATTTTCAGAAGGCGTTTGACAAAGTCCCTCATGAGAGGCTTCTACGAAAACTAAAAAGTCATGGGATAGGAGGTGATGTCCTTTCGTGGATTACAAACTGGTTAAAAGACAGGAAACAGAGAGTAGGATTAAATGGTCAATTTTCTCAGTGGAAAAGGGTAAACAGTGGAGTGCCTCAGGGATCTGTACTTGGACCGGTGCTTTTCAATATATATATCAATGATCTGGAAAGGAATACGATGAGTGACGTTATCAAATTTGCGGATGATACAAAATTATTCAGAGTAGTTAAATCACAAGCAGACTGTGATACATTACAGGAGGACCTTGCAAGACTGGAAGATTGGGCATCCAAATGGCAGATGAAATTTAATGTGGACAAGTGCAAGGTGTTGCATATAGGGAAAAATAACCCTAGCTGTAGTTACACGATGTTAGGTTCCATATTAGGAGCTACCACCCAAGAAAGAGATCTAGGCGTCATAGTAGATAATACATTGAAATCGTCAGCTCAGTGTGCTGCAGCAGTCAAAAAAGCAAATAAAATGTTAGGAATTATTAGGAAGGGAATGGTTAATAAAACGGAAAATGTCATAATGCCTCTATATCGCTCCATGGTGAGACCACACCTTGAATACTGTGTACAATTCTGGTCGCCGTATCTCAAAAAAGATATAGTTGCAATGGAGAAGGTACAGAGAAGGGCAACCAAAATGATAAAGCGGATGGAACAGCTCCCCTATGAGGAAAGGCTGAAGAGGTTAGGGCTGTTCAGCTTGGAGAAGAGACGGCTGAGGGGGGATATCATAGAGGTCTTTAAGATCATGAGAGGTCTTGAACGAGTTGATGTGACTCGGTTATTTACACTTTCGAATAATAGAAGGACTAGGGGGCATTCCATGAAGTTAGCAAGTAGCACATTTAAGACTAATCGGAGAAAATTCTTTTTCACTCAACGCACAATAAATCTCTGGAATTTGTTGCCAGAGGATGTGGTTAGTGCAGTTAGTGTAGCTGGGTTCAAAAAGGTTTGGATAAGTTCTTGGAAGAGAAGTCCATTAACTGCTATTAATCAAGTTTACTTAGGGAATAGTCACTGCTATTAATTGCATCAGTAGCATGGGACCTTCTAGGTGTTTGGGTAATTGCCAGGTTCTTGTGGCCTGGTTTGGCCTCTGTTGGAAACAGGATGCTGGGCTTGATGGACCCTTGGTCTGACCCAGCATGGCAATTTCTTATGTTCTTATGTTCTTATGTACTCAACGCACAATTAAACTCTGGAATTTGTTGCCAGAGGATGTGGTTAGTGCAGTTAGTATAGCTGTGTTTAAAAAAGGATTGGATAAGTTCTTGGAGGAGAAGTCCATTACCTGCTATTAAGTTCACTTAGAGAATAGCCACTGCCATTAGCAATGGTTACATGGAATAGACTTAGTTTTTGGGTACTTGCCAGGTTCTTATGGCCTGGATTGGCCACTGTTGGAAAACAGGATGCTGGGCTTGATGGACCCTTGGTCTGACCCAGTATGGCATTTTCTTATGTTCTTATGTTCCATATTCCCTTCAGCTCACCCTACCTCTCCGCCACCCCCCCTCCTCCCCAAACCTTTACTATTGCCCATGTTATCAGTCAACTTTGACTGCCTCCTCCCTTGTATATAGTTAATTTTCAGTCTCTTGTATATAGTTTACAAGCAGATAATAATCTATTGTAAAGCCTGCTACTATATCATTTTATATTGTGAACCGTTATTTATATTCATTGTAAAGCTATTGGCTATGTTATGTTACACTGTGAACCGAGGTGATGTTTTGCTACGTGCCCCGGTATATAAAAATTCTTTAAATAAATACAAAATTATTCAGAGTAGTTAATTCACAAGCAGACTGTGATACATTACAGGAGGACCTTGCAAAACAGGAAGATTGGGCATCCAAATGGCAGATGAAATTTAATATGGACAAGTGCAAAGTGTTGCATATAGGGAAAAATAACACTTGCTGTAGTTACACGATGTTAGGTTCCATATTAGGAGCTACCACCTAGGAAAAAGATCTAGGCATCATAGTGGATAATAATTTAAAATTGTCAGCTCAGTGTGCTGCAGCAGTCAAAAAAGCAAAGAGAATGTTAGGAATTATTAGGAAGGGAATGGTTAATAAAATGGAAAATGTCATAATGCCTCTCTATCGCTCCATGGTGAGACCGTACCTTGAGCACTGTGTACAATTCTGGTCGCCGCATCTCAAAAAAGATATAGTTGCGATGGAGATGGTACAGAGAAGGGCAACCAAAATGATAAAGGGGATGGAAGAGCTCCCCTATAAGGAAAGGCTGAAGAGGTTAGGGCTGTTCAGCTTGGAGAAGAGACGGCTGAGGGGGGATATGATAGAGGTCTTTAAGATCATGAGATGTCTTGAATGAGTAGATGTGTCTCGGTTATTTATACTTTCAAATAATAGAAGGACTGGGGGACATTCCATGAAGTTAGAAAGTAGCACATTTAAGACTAATCAGAGAAATTTTTTTTTCACTCAATGCACAATAAAGCTCTGGAATTTGTTGCCAGAGGATGTGGTTAGTGCAGTTAGTGTAGCTGGGTTCAAAAATGTTTTGGATAAGTTCTTGGAGGAGAAGTCTATTAACTGCTAATAATCAAGTTTACTTAGGGAATAGCCACTGCTATTAATTGCATCAGTAGCATGGGATCTTCTTAGTGTTTGGGTAATTGCCAGGTTCTTGTGGCCTGGTTTGGCCTCTGTTGGAAACAGGATGCTGGGCTTGATGGACCCTTGGTCTGACCCAGCATGGCAATTTCTTATGTTCTTATGTTATTGCTCTCTGCTTCAACAGCATGGGGAAATGAGGAAAAGGGAAATTAGTTTCAGAGAGCAACCAGCAAGGACACTGAATTTCATGGTCTGGGAAAACAAATAGCATGGGGGAAACTTGCTGATGCGACTGTTATGATCCTTAACCAATAAGCCTGATACTTTGATGCAACTCCAACTTTGTTCTCTACTTCAATGGCAAGAAGTAATGAGGAACTGGACTCAAACAGCAACCAACAAGGGCCCTGAATTTGACAGTCTGGAAAACTGATAAATATGGGGGTGACATGTATGGCATGGCAGATGCTACCAGAAGCTTGTTGGGCAGACTAGATGGACCATTTGGTCCTTTTCTGCCATCACGTCTATGTTTCTGTTTCTATGTCATATAAGCAAGGGTTGTTGCTATATTTACCAGTTACGCTCAACCTGCACCTGCTCTTTTTTTAAGTACGACCTTAGATGTGAATGGGTCATAGACTTGAATGGGAAAAATAAACAAATGAACAAACATTTTTGAAAAATTCATGGGCACCCTCCATTTGTTTTAGAGTTCCATGAATGAAACTAAAATGGACTCATTTGCTGCATTTTACCCATTTATTAATTATAAATGTCACTTTATAAACCACTGTGATCTATAATTGGAATGACGGTATATAAAATGTCTAAATAAATAAATACAAATAAATGAATGCACATTCTTATTAAGATAGCTAATGGCTTGGAAGTAGTAGTCCCTAAGTGCCTCACTTTATGTTCTGTATCACTCAATGCGGTTACTCTGCCTCCCACTTGGCCACTGATTTTTGTTTTTAAAAATTGTCATTTTGTATAGCTATTTGCAATTGTCATATGTCTAACTTTGGGCCGAATTAAGTCAAAGGGAGTCGTTATCATAAAACTCACACTAAAAAAGGTTAATGTGGACTTGCAAAAATGTTAACATGCATATTAAAATGTCATTTAACAAGTGATGTAATATTTAGCCTAGTAGCAGCAAAAAAGTAAATGTCCTACATAGCATGCTCACGCTGTTCTTGTACAAAGAAACTATTAAATGTATTGGTTAAATAATGTGAGCATATTACTTACCGAAGGGAAGCTAGATAGCATAAGCACACAAAAATGAGTTTGTTTAGTTCTCTTGAATTCTCCTTCTGGCTTCTAAAGGGCATACAAATAAGTCTGGCAAATCGGTTTGCATCTGAGTGTAGAGGGAAGAAGTAGAAGACCTAGTATGCTCCTGGTGAGGAGAAGGAGAGCAGAGAATTCCAGAAAGCAAAAAACTGACAGGAGTGCATATATGGAGCCATCTGTCTTCTGTATTATTAAGGGATCCTCAAAAATCAGTGTGAGAGGAGGTGGATGGTAACAGAAAGAACCATGGAAGCAGGACACGATGGCTCAGAGGGGCACCAGCATCTGACCATTTCCTTCTCTATGACTACCCTGTAGAATAAACACCACAGCCTGCTACTGCCTCAGAGCTCACAGAAATGAATCCTGCAAATCATAAAAGCTTTTAAAGAACAGACTGTTGGTCAGCCTCAAGCTTAAGAATACCTACCGTGGTCTTTGGCCGCATAACAATGGCAATGACACCAAATAACTTTGTCTTCTGGTAATCTATTATTTGGAAGAGCAAGGGCTCAGTAACTGTTAGAGTATCTCCTTTGTCACTTCCTTCTCTCTGTCATTCTCTTCCTCGCTTCTGTTTCTCCTGTCTTGCTGTTACCAGCAAAACTGTACAGTCATGTTGGAAAGGGATAGGAAAAGACTTGAGAGTAAGCACTGGCTATTCACTTACACTTTGAATACACCCAAGAAGGAGGCCTCCTGATTTTGTGACTAGGCAGGGGCTCAAACTGCCTCCTCACATAAAGCTTCTGAATGCTTTCAGTACTCTTTGGCCAGACCAACCACAGCAAGGACAGCAGTTGCCCTGACAATCAAGCCAATACCTTAGAGACTGTCTATTTACATACCGGTATGAAACCTATATTCCATGTACGTTGTGAGGTGTGGAGCAATGTTTAAAGAGTATCTGTGATGTGTAACTGTTTTGTTTGAAAAGACAGTTAATGAGTGAATATTTGTGTGCACAAATTCTGAAAAATTGTATTTTGGGTATGTTTTGGTTTCGCAAAGAGAATTGTAGTCAAATGCATTTACTCTTAAGGGCCTATGGATACAGTTTTACACCAACAACCCACCAAACGTGGGATAATTATGTAAACCAATATTCTATTGGATGGAATCATTGCTATTTAACTGGACTTCAATGAGCTAGTAGTAACAATGTATATATGTCTCAATTTTGCATTGGTAGAAGGGACCTTCATATATGACAGCTAACATTTTACCATTTTGCCTCTTATTATAATTATTGGTCTCAAATACACTCTGTTTGTTTATTGAATTTTCTATATACAAATAAAATTATTCGCTGAGAATACTGCTAAACTTATATTGAAAGTATTCCATTTCCAAACCCAGCAAACATATTCCACCATCGTTTTGTTTAATATGCAACTAAGGAACATATTATGAATATAGTACAACCTCCAAATTCACTTTTTCATGCTTACGTTTCTTACAATCCTTGATGTTTCTTAAAGTGCTGCACTCTCTGTCTTTATTAACTAGCTTTATATGTTATCAACTAAAATTTTAACCCAACTCTTAGGAACAGTCTATTGCATATCAAGTTTCTATGATCTTGTATCCCATATTTCAGTTTAAGTGATCCACTGCTATTCCATGCTTATATAGATAAAGTTAGTTTTGCATGTTTTATCTATTTTTTTAGAATTTTGCTGGAATTTTGTTTCATCCAAATTGCTGGGCCCTCCATTTCATTGGTCAACTCAACCTCAGCTGATTTTTTCCATGCTGTCAATCCACTCCTAAATCAATCTTATTGGTCATTTCAAACAGCTAATTTATTTTGCTGCTGTCAACCTAACAGAATCTAATTTTCATGTTACCATTATAGAAGCGATCCCATTAAGAACATAAGAACATAAGAAAATGCCATACTGGGTCAGACCAAGGGTCCATCAAGCTCAGCATCCTGTTTCCAACAGTAGCCAATCCAGGCCATAAGAACCTGGCAAGTATCCAAAAAGTAAGTCTATTCCATGTTACCATTGCTAATGGCAGTGGCTATTCTCTAAGGGGTAGATTTTATAAATGTACGTGCGGGCATACTTTTGTTCGTGCTCTAGGGATGTGCAGGCAAAAAGTTTTCGTTGTGTACGTGATTCTTATTCGTGGGGGTCAATTCCGTTTCATGCGGAAGTATGGAGAATTCAATAAGTTGTCGATCTGTAAATACGTTACTACTAAATTAACTACAAACCCCCACCCTCCTGACCCCCCCAATACTTACCAAAACTCCCTGGTGGTCCAGCGGTGGGGTCCGGGAACTCACTCACACCCTCGGTGCTAGTTTCATCATGGCGCCGATAGCCTTTGTCACAGGGGCAACCGGTGCCATTGGTCAGCCCCTGTCACATGGCCATCGGCGCCATCTTGTGCTCCTACCATGTGACAGGGGCTGACCAATGGTACCGGTAGCCCCTGTGACATAGTATGGGCAAAGGCTATCGGCGCCATTTTGAGTCCTGGCATCGGACGGCAGGTCGCTCCGGGACCCCCGTTGGACCCACAGGGACTTTTGGCCAGCTTGGGGGGTCTTCCTGACCCCCACAAGACTTGCCAAAAGTCCAGCGGGGGTCCGGGAGTGACCTCCTTGCACACTGGCCGTCCGATCCCAATACTCAAAATGGCGCCGATCGCCTTTACCCTCACTATGACGGCAATCGGCGCCATTTTGAGTATTGGCATCGGATGGCGATTTTGAGTCTCAAAATGGCACCGATCGCCTTTGCCCTCACTATGACGGCGATCGGCTCCATTTTGAGACTCAAAATCGCCATCCGATGCCAATACTCAAAATGGCGCCGATCGCCGTCATAGTGAGGGCAAAGGCGATCGGCGCCATTTTGAGTATTGGGATCGGACGGCCAGCGTGAAAGGAGGTCGCTCCCGGACCCCCGCTGGACTTTTGGCAAGTCTTGTGGGGGTCAGGAGGCCCTCCCAAGCTGGCCAAAAGTCCCTGTGGGTCCAACGGGGCTCCCGGAGTGACCTGCCATCAGACGCCAGGACTCTAAATGGCGCCGATAGCCTTTGCCCACACTATGTCACAGGGGCTACCGGTGCCATTGGTCAGCTCCTGTCACATGGTAGGAGCACAAGATGGTGCCGATGGCCATGTGACA
Source organism: Rhinatrema bivittatum (assembly GCF_901001135.1). Taxonomy (NCBI): domain Eukaryota; kingdom Metazoa; phylum Chordata; class Amphibia; order Gymnophiona; family Rhinatrematidae; genus Rhinatrema; species Rhinatrema bivittatum. Next base: position 633,439,842 of record NC_042616.1, read on the forward strand.
GGGGCTGACCAATGGCACCGGTAGCCCCTGTGACAAAGGCTATCGGCGCCATGATAAAACTAGCACCGAGGGTGTGAGTGAGTTCCCGGACCCCACCGCTGGACCACCAGGGAGTTTTGGTCTTGGGGGGGTCAGGAAGGTGGGGGGTTTAAATTTTTATTTAGGCCGAATAAAACAGAAATCTGTTTAATACGTGGGGAGTCGCGATGCGTTTCGCCTCCCCACGTATTTAACAGATAGCAAAAAATAAGTTGCGGATTACAAATACGTGGAAAACGGATGCACACCTCTAATGTGCACTAGGCGCGAACAAAAGTACGCTGGATTTTATAAGATACGTGCGTAGCCGCGCGTATCTTAAAAAATCCGGGGTCGGCGCACGCAAGGGGGTGCACATTTGTGCAACCTGTGTGCGCCGAGCCCAGCGCGCGCTGCCTGTTCCCTCCGCCTCCCCTCACCTTCCCCTCCCTTTCCCTACCTAAACCACACCCCCCTCCCGGCCCTATCTAAACCCCCCCTACCTTTGTTGGCAGATTTACGCCTGCGGAAAGCAGGAGTAAATCTGCACGTGCCAGCAGGCTGCTGGCACGCCATCACCCGACCCGGGGGCTGGTCCAGAGGCCTCAACCATGCCCCCGGGCCGGTGCCACGCCCCCGGGCCCGCCCCCGAAAGCCGCGTCACTCGCGGCATGCCCCCGAAACGCCGCGTCACTCACAGCATGCCCCCCGACACGCCCCCGACACGCCCCGACACGCCCCTCCATGCAAGCCCCGGGACCTATGCGTGTCCCAGGGCTTGTGCGTGCCAGCGAGCCTATGCAAAATAGGCTCGGCGCGCCCAGGGGGTGTTTGGGGTAGGTTTTTGGGGGGTACACGCGTATCGTACGCGCGTACCCCTTTGAAAATCTACCCCTAAGTGAACTTAATAGCAGGTAATGGACTTCTCCTCCAAGAACTTATCCAATCCTTTTTTAAACACAGCTATACTAACTGCACTAACCACATCCTCTGGCAACAAATTCCAGAGTTTAATTGTAAAAAAGAACTTTCTCCGATTAGTTTTAAATGTGCCCCATGCTAACTTCATGGAGTGCCCCCTAGTCTTTCTACTATCCGAAAGAGTAAATAACCGATTCACATCTACCCATTCTAGACCTCTCATGATTTTAAACATCTCTATCATATCCCCCCTCAGCCATCTCTTCTCCAAGCTGAAAAGTCCTAACCTCTTTAGTCTTTCCTCATAGGGGAGCTGTTCCATTCCCCTTATCATTTTGGTAGCCCTTCTTTGTACCTTCTCCATCGCAATTATATCTTTTTTTAGATGCGGTGACCAGAATTGTACAAGATGCGGTCTCACCATGGAGCGATACAGAGGCATTATGACATTTTCCGTTTTATTCACCATTCCCTTTCTAATAATTCCCAACATTCTGTTTGCTTTTTTGACTGCTGCAGCACACTGTACCGACGATTTCAATGTGTTATCCACTAAGACGCCTAGATCTCTTTCTTGGGTTATAGCACCTAATATGGAACCCAACATTGTGTAATTATAGCATGGGTTATTTTTCCCTATATGCATCACCTTGCACTTATCCACATTAAATTTCATCTGCCATTTGGATGCCCAATTTTCCAGTCTCACAAGGTCTTCCTGCAATTTATCACAATCTGCTTGTGATTTAACTACTCTGAACAATTTTGTGTCATCTGCAAATTTGATTATCTCACTTGTCATATTTCTTTCCAGATCATTTATAAATATATTGAAAAGTAAGGGTCCCAATACAGATCCCTGAGGCAGTCCACTGTCCACTCCCTTCCACTGAGAAAATTGTCCATTTAATCCTACTCTCTGTTTCCTGTCTTTTAGCCAGTTTGCAATCCACGAAAGGACATCGCCACCTATCCCATGACTTTTTACTTTTCCTAGAAGCCTCTCATGAGGAACTTTGTCAAACGCCTTCTGAAAATCCAAGTATACTACATCTACCGGTTCACCTTTATCCACATGTTTATTAACTCCTTCAAAAAAGTGAAGCAGATTTGTGAGGCAAGACTTGCCTTGGGTAAAGCCATGCTGACTTTGTTCCATTAAACCATGTCTTTCTATATGTTCTGTGATTTTGATGTTTAGAACACTTTCCACTATTTTTCCTGGCACTGAAGTAGGCTAATCAGTCAGTAGTTTCCCGGATCACTCCTGGAGCCCTTTTTAAATATTGGGGTTACATTTGCTATCCTCCAGTCTTCAGGTACAATGGATGATTTTAATGATAGGTTACAAATTTTTACTAATAGATCTGAAATTTCATTTTTTAGTTCCTTCAGAACTCTGGGGTGTATTCCATCCGGTCCAGGTGATTTACTACTCTTCAGTTTGTCAATCAGGCCTACCACATCTTCTAGGTTCACCGTGATTTGATTCAGTCCATCTGAATCATTACACATGAAAACCTTCTCCATTACGGGTACCTCCCCAACATCCTCTTCAGTAAACACCGAAGCAAAGAAATCATTTAATCTTTCCGCGATAGCCTTATCTTCTCTAAGTGCCCCTTTAACCCCTCGATCATCTAATGGTCCAAAAGACTCCCTCACAGGCTTTCTGCTTCGGATATATTTAAAAAAGTTTTTACTGTGAGATTTTGCCACTACAGCCAACTTCTTTGCAAATTCTCTCTTAGCCTGTCTTATCAATGTCTTACATTTAACTTGCCAGCATTTATGCTTTATCCTATTTTCTTCTGTTGGATCCTTCTTCCAGCTGATTTTGCTGTCTGTCATTCTAACTATGGCTCCATTAAATCCATTTGATTCCACCTTTGCTAATAATGGGATTGCAATATAATTTCATTAAAAAATATTCAATCCCCCATTCTTTATGCCACTGTGCTGTTTGCCTTACTCCTCAAACTAAGCCTTGAGGTGTTCAATCTGAAAATTATGTTAAATAATCTTTGTTAACTAAATCAAACTGGGCCTTTCTAATCAATTATAAAGATCCACAGGCTTCACACAATGTAATCTATTCAAACAATCTGGTGGAAATAGTTTTACAGGGTCATTTTCAGTATATGGCTTCCATTTCTCAGGTCCTCTCTATGTATTTAACTGAGCCTTTCAATAGTGTGCATATTAGTAAGTTATCACCAGGTCTGAGGGAGATATTGAATAGCATGCCATTAGCGAGCATTTGGTGAATCATGTGGAGAGTGAGTTTACTATAAGGTAGATATTCAGATTATATATAGTTAAGTAAATTATCTGGATAAGACTTATCTGGATAACTTACAAGGGATATTCAGCAGCAGTGATGGCTGCTTAAAGGGACCGGATAGTCAACTACAGTCATTTAGAACATACGTTCATGCTTAGCTAAGTAGTGCTGATATTGGCCTCTATATTATTTACCTTGCTTATGCTATACCCTCATTTGCATATGATTTTCTTTCATTTGCATGCACAAATGTGCTAGCTTATGATGTATTGTAATTTATATACCACATGTCTAAGCAAATCCAAGAAATTTACCTATTAAAAAGCATACATAATCATATAATAAACCATAACAATAGCAGAACAATATATAAAATTATGAAAAACAGAGTAGAATAACACTCATCATAAAAATTATACTAAGGGGTGAATTTAGACCTAGGGAGGTCAATATTTAAAAAGCCAAAAATTGGATAACTTATCTGGCTAAAGTTAGTTGGATAGGTTATCATGGATAATCAGCTGCCTGATCTACTCTTCTATTGTAGAGTTTAGGCAGAGTGCAATTGTGCATCTCCTACCACCACCATTGGTATTGATGCTAGGTGTGGAAGAGGAGGATACCATGTCAATAAATAGAGAAGTAACAGTACCATGAGCTGTTTCTACTACCATCTACTCAAAGCTTAGACCTGATGTTAGTTGGCTTGGCATTAGCCTACAATGGTGTTTGGAAAATCAAGAACATAATTCTTATGTATATGCCCTCCTTTCCTCAACAGATGAGAGTGATGGAATATACTTTCAATCATCAGCCCTAAAAGGGGAGGGAGGGAGCTGGCCTAAAAGGAGAGTCTGGCAGAACCAATAGTGAGAGATCCCCAGGGCAAGTTGAAGAATAGGAAACTACAGATCCCAAAATTCCAAGAGAAGCGTAGAACCATGGAGCTCTAGGGGCAGGGTTTCTAAGAACAAGGTTGGTCCAAACCTCATGGCCTACTCTAACACCCCAGACAGAGAAGAGAGTGAAGGGGGCAGGATGAAGCTGCTCTCCAGAGGTGGCTATTACATTTCAACATAAGCCTCAGAGGATTGAGAATTCTTGAGAACAGCATAAAAGAAATGCAGCCAGAGAAAGAAATTGGATGCAGAGATTTAAAGCTGAGCTCGAGAGACAAGGGTGAAACGAAAGAGACAGCAATGACTGGAAAATGCAGTGTGAGCCAGGAAAACTTTTGGCAAGTTGGAAGTTTGTGAAAAGAACAGAAGGTTTGTTCTTGTGCATCTTGCCAGACAAGAGAAGCAGGGAATAAGAGAGTATTTAAAGCTCCTGTTTTAAGACAATTATCTAAATGCCAAGAGTGCTGGAAAACTGAACTGTGCGCATAGCTGCAGCTGTGATTGAGGGGCTGCTTTTGTGGAAGGTAAAGTTTTAAAACCCTTATATACTAAAACAGCAACCTGGACTGCTGGAAGTCTGAAACTGTGTGTGCAGCTGCAGCAGCAACAATACTTTTGGGCGAAAGGAAATCTAAATCCCCATGAGAAAACAGAGAAACAGCAATACAGGAATTCTATTACTGTGGAGTTAGCAGTTCTTCTGGTGCTCCTGCACAAACTGTGTGACAGAGAGTTCATTACCGCAGAACTGGCTTTTCTTGGGAGTCCCTTTGAAAAAGCAGAGAATAGTTCAGGTCTCAAGGTTATAACAGATAGCATCACACTTCCTGCAATACACTACATACAATACCATCCCAATGACAGTCAAAACTAGTCTTACACCCAGTATCTTTCAGCAGCACAAAGTAGAAGACATAGGTTTACTTCAACACGCTATTCATTTGTTTTCTCCCCCGCCTCCATATCTCCTGCTTCCTCCCTTCACTAATTTATCTTCTCCACCCTCTCCACTTGCTGCTTAACCATCTCTTGGCTCAGCAGTCATATCCTCCTTAACAGCAGCCACAGACACCAATGCATGGGAGATGAACCAGAGGATCCTCAGATGAGAATAAGTTAAACTAGAGCCAGGGATCAAGTAGGCTCTGTGCTATTGTAATAGGAAATAATAATGGGCAAAGCTGATAGCAAGCCTGGTGAAAAGTGCCTGCTCTCACATTCTGTCTTTCAACATATGTTTCCATGCATTAAAAAAAAAACTTTACAAAACAACCTACGTACCTGATTCAGACACATTCTCTCTCTTTTGCTTTGGTTCTCTCTGACACCTGCCTTTCTCTAGCTCAGTACAAAAATCCATGAACACTTGCTGGAGATGGCTCCTTTTATACTGCCCATAACAAATCTGCAGGCAATGCCCATCAAACCTTTTGATTCCTTGGAGCTTCATTACAGGTTTAATGATCCTAGATGGCAAACGGATTATCTGACCTGATAAGAATTTGGTGGGTTTTGTTAGCTTATGAAAAAATCTGATGAACTTCCAGAAAAACCTTTTTTTTTTTAATGGAAGTTGTGTACATGTTTGTATATGACTAAGATTTCTACTCACTACTACAAAATATTTTATTGTCTCCATCCATGGTTGAAAGGCATATGCACAACTTTATTTTTCTTGTGTTTTGTTTTGTTTTTTTTGCATACAATTAGTCATTTCTACTTGTATCTGCAACTTTTAATAAATAGTTATTCTTGTCTTGACATCTTCCAGGCCAGAGTGAAATGTGCTCAAGTGATCACTGTATTAGATAAACAAGCAGAGATGACACCTGGTTACTGCCCAACTACACAGGAATCCAACAAGTAACGTGCCACCTCTGACATCTGAATGAGGAGATTGAATGGAATATAATGTGAAATACAGAATTCGTATAATTCTTTTTGATTGAATGAACAATGGGTGATTGGATCAATCAGCAACTGCATAGAGATTTTTACCCTTTGGTAGTTTTGTTCACATTAATTTGGTATAAAATGGCTTTCACTTTTTGTGCAGGATCACTACTGGAGATCCAGATTGGCAGAAAGTAACCCTTGAGGTCAATTCTTTTGAAATGTGTATCCACTTTGGGAAAAGCATGGACTCTGTATGACTCATGATTCAATTTTCAAGAGTTACATCAAGCCATGATAAAGACTGGGCATTTTATTTTGCATTTAAATAAAACTGTATATATGAAAGCGCTCATATCACATTGTATAGTGTGTGGTAACTGTGTATGAAGTTCCCAAAATCATCATTTTTTGAACTATCAGAGTCATTTAACATAGGTGGATAATTTCTTTAGGTGACATCAGACATTATACCTTTTATATTAAAATATCCCCACAAAAAGGTTATTTTCTAGCAATATTTATTTATTCCATTTGTAAAGAAATTTCAAAGCGATCCAATGATTAAGTTAATGAAAGAAAAAGCTGAAAGCCCATCTGGTTTTTTTGTGTAACAGATGATTGCAAAATGATTATTTGGCAAACTGATAAGTTAAGGGTCCTTTGGGTTCTTTTAACCATTTTCTCAGCAACAATAGTATTTTGCTCATAGTCAACAGATTCACATGAATACTGTGAATCACATTTGATAGCATTATATACAGATACATGCATGATCATTTTTAATTACTTACTAATAATGTTAGGGATATTTTAAAGTTAAAAACTATAGAATACATACAGTGTCCACTATTATACTACCGTGATCTTACAACAAATTAACTTTGATATAAGAAGTTCATGCTAAACTAGATTCTTAATAAGGAGCCAAAGTTAGTATTTCATTGGGTAATGATAGCATTGATGATATTGGAATACTCAGTGAATGTTGAACTCTCACAACCAAACAAAATTGAGGCACATACCGCTTAGCACTGAAGCAAATGGTTTTTGGTAGCACAGTGTATCTTCTAAAACAACAAATTGTCTTCTGATCTTTGCTAAAACTTAGCAGATAACACGCTCTTGTTGGAAATCAGAATTTCACAATGAAATGCCTTGGTAAAAAATATACTTCAATACTAACACTGAAGACAATACTAAAATAGCATTGTTCAAGTTAACATATAATAAGATATAACTAAAAAGCAAATTAACATCAACAATGCTTCCTTCAATGATTCACTTATCTTCAAGTATGCATTTTGATCCAGAAAATATCCTTCCATCTGCACAGGAAAGGGGGTGATGATACCCAGTTTAACGTTACCATTTCTGAAGAGGTAGTGCTATCATATATGGTTATGTACCATTTACAACCATAGGTACAAACGTCAGATGTTTTATTATCTGCATGTTGTAATTGTAAATGTTTTAGTTATATTTTTTGCTTGTATCATAAATACTGCAAATCCTTTGTTTTCAAGGAAATTCGGACCCCTGAAAAGACGTTGGTCATGGGAATGTCAAGAATCCTAAGAGTGAAGACACAACTGAAAACAGACTACAAAGAAATCAGGATATGTAACAGGAATGCAGACTTAGACTTAACATTGTATTGTTAAATTGCAATTAACTACCATACTTTTCAAAAATTACATTTTCAAATACAAGGCTCTGTGTAAGGCTTTTCATATTCTAAAACATTAAAATAGGAAGTTGTAAATGCAAGAGTTGTCTGATTCCATAGTAAGTTCTGTTGACATAAAGAAAATCTGTCAAGGTTTTTAGAGTAATAGCACTGATACACCTATAAAAAATTATTTGATAGAAAGTTATTCAAATCTGCAGTAGGATATTGGTATGTTTTGTGTGCTTAGGTAGAATCTTTGAGCTATTCCATGGAAATCAATGAAACTGCAATTAATTTTCTGCAGAAATCTGCCATGGATTTTTCCAGGTATTTAACAGTCACCATGGTATATTTTAGATCATGAGAATTCAGAATATTTGATTAAATAGCTGTACTGGTAATCTGAGTTAACCCTAAATCACGTGATACCCCTCTTCCTTGTGGAGAAAAAGAAGACAATTCCAAACCTAGTCATACTGGCTTGTTAGTCCCATCAACATCCTTCATGTATGCATGGTCATGAACTGTGTTTCTGACTCGACTGGTGCCTTGCTGGTCTATTCTAAGCTTTGATGGAAAGCAAAAGTCTTTGAAGCATCTTTTGAAGTTTTCATCTAGGAAAGCATAAAGAATGGGATTTAGGCTACTGTTGGTATAACCTAAAGCAATACAACAATAATAGATGGAAATCACTGCTGTGTTTTGGGGCACATCCACAAGAGCCTCAACCAAGACAAAAATGTGAATAGGTGTCCAACAGATAATGAAGACAGCTACAACAACGAGGACCAGTCTGGTAATGCGACGAAGATTTCTGTCCTTTTCTCGAGACCCTGAGAGAAGTCGCACACTCTTTAAGCGCAGTATCATTAAGGTGTAGCAAATTGTTATGATGAGAACTGGAATTATGAATGCAAAAACAAAGACACAGATTTTCATGAGGGTGTCCCAATACCAATAAGGAGTTGGGAACTGAAGTGCACATTCTGTTGTTCCTGGAGAAAACATGGAAAAGATAAAAAGAAGGAAATTATTTAGTTTTATTGATACTGGATTCTCTGTAGGTTGTGTACATTTATTAGACCAACATAAGAATAATCCAAAGATGTTCTTTTAAGCATACAAATGTATATAACTGCAGCACCACACATAATTCAAAGAACAGTAAACAGCTTGTATGTACCATTGTCAATGTTACTATACTTGTGTAACATTTGCAGGTTTGCATTGATTTGACTAGCAGATCAATTTTGCTATAGATTTTCAAGAATAATTTCATCTCATTTCCAAAGCAGTTAGTCTCAGTTGGAAAACTTGATACAATCCGTTCTTCTACTGGTACTTTCTGCTTGGAAATCTTTGCAAAACAATCATATCCAGAATTGGTACATTCACAGAGAAAATATCTGGACTACTGGAAGGAATACTTAGAGCTCCAGTACAAAACACAACCAGTTTCATACAAAGTACTACACACTTTCTAAAAGATTAAACAACTTCACACAGCCACCACCAGGCATGCTCATTGTCCTAATAGATATAGAATCACTATAAAATAATTCCTAGCCATACAGCATAGCTGCATGTCATACATTTCTAAAAAATGCTTTACCTTGAACCACCAGTAATTATGTATTTATTTTTTATTTATAACCCACCTTTCCATCAAAATGCTCGACAAGAAACAATTTATAAGATAATATTAACATTATAAAAATTGAAAATTAAAAATTAGCATTAAGGTACATTTAAAATCTTATCAAAATAGTCTAATCAAGAAAAATGTAAAAAACTATATAAAATACCTGTAAACATTCACAAAGAAATATCAGATAGTATCATATTAAACTGTACATATAAGAAACTTACAGAATTAGAAACTTTATCCTGACTCTTAATTAGGGATGTGAATCGTTTTAGGACGATTAAAATTATCGTCCGATAATTTTAATATCGTCTTAAACCGTTATGGAACACAATACAATAGAGATTCTAACGATTTATCGTTATAAATCGTTAGAATCATGAGCCGGCACACTAAAACCCCCTAAAACCCATCCCCGACCCTTTAAATTAAATCCCCCACCCTCCCGAACCCCCCCCAAATGAGTTAAATAACCTGCGGGTCCAGCGGCGGTCCGGAACGGCAGCGGTCCGGAACGGGCTCCTGCTCCTGAATCTTGTTGTCTTCAGCCGGCGCCATTTTCCAAAATGGCGCCGAAAAATGGCGGCGGCCATAGACGAACACAATTGGACGGCAGGAGGTCCTTCCGGACCCCCGCTGGACTTTTGGCAAGTCTCGTGGGGGTCAGGAGGCCCCCCACAAGCTGGCCAAAAGTTCCTGGAGGTCCAGCGGGGGTCAGGGAGCGATTTCCCGCCGCGAATCGTTTTCGTACGGAAAATGGCGCCGGCAGGAGATCGACTGCAGGAGGTCGTTCAGCGAGGCGCCGGAACCCTCGCTGAACGACCTCCTGCAGTCGATCTCCTGCCGGCGCCATTTTCCGTACGAAAACGATTCGCGGCGGGAAATCGCTCCCTGACCCCCGCTGGACCTCCAGGAACTTTTGGCCAGCTTGTGGGGGGCCTCCTGACCCCCACGAGACTTGCCAAAAGTCCAGCGGGGGTCCGGAAGGACCTCCTGCCGTCCAATCGTGTTCGTCTATGGCCGCCGCCATTTTTCGGCGCCATTTTGGAAAATGGCGCCGGCTGAAGACAACAAGATTCAGGAGCAGGAGCCCGTTCCGGACCACTGCCGTTCCGGACCGCCGCTGGACCCGCAGGTTATTTAACTCATTTGGGGGGGGTTCGGGAGGGTGGGGGATTTAATTTAAAGGGTCGGGGGTGGGTTTTAGGGGGTTTTAATGTGCCGGTTTTGCGATTTTTAGATTTTTAGATTTTTCACGATTTTTCATGATTTTTCACGATATTTTACCCCCCCAAACGGCAACAATACGATTCCCTCCCCCTCCCAGCCGAAATCGATCGTTAAGACGATCGAGGACACGATTCACATCCCTACTCTTAATTATTTCAGATTTCATCTCTTTATACATCACAGAGACTTCTATGGGCACCATAATGTCATCAAAGTATGCCAACTTTGCATGACAGAATTGTAAAAGAAATTCCTGAGTAGATGCATCACCAGGCTTTTCAGATAATACTGGTAGATTGACAACATATTTATGATTTGGACAGAGGGAGAAGAGAACCTAAAACAATTATACAATACTTTTTATTTATTCGATCTTTCAATCAGATTAAAAATAATCTACTCCACTGGAAAAATTTAAGTTTTGGACAATATAGTATCAATCAACATTAGACATTTGCAAACATTTTTATACAGAAAACTCCTTGACAATTGTAACTACTTTCTCAGTTTCGGTTTTCACAGTTCAAATGCAAAGAGTACATAGAACCTTTCAGGTTTGAGAAACTTGAACTGAATATATAAATTACAGCACACATCTGCAGTACATAATTGATTTACTTAAGAACCTCTACCAAAATCTAAGAGGCTTTTCTCTTTGAGCCGCCTATATAGGAGTATGCAATCTCTTCACAAGTAATCTTTTATTTCTAAGATACTACAGACAGAAATCTGTATATACTCTGGCCCATCATCCCAGAGTTCTCTAACATCACTGTTTAGGACCAGTGAGAATAAACTGTTTACTGTGTTTACTACCCAAAGTTCTACTTTTTTTTTTCCTGGATACAGGAGTGGATATTTGCCAGATGCCATTCTGAGAACTGAGAAAAGATAGATACAGTGGGTAGATAGCATTTTCTGGTACCAAATCTTTGGTACCAAGTTTTGAGATAATTGCAGTTTCAGCAGTTAAAGTTGTCTAAACCACTGTCTAATATTATTACTATTATTATTTATTAGATTTAATAAACCGCTTCTAAAATAATTTGTCCAAGTGGTATAAAAACATAGATAAAACCAAATAAAAATACATTCATACAAGGAACAGTGTTAGCTAACAAACCAATTTGTCAAAAAACATAGCCAGTGAAAAATAATGGCAGTTCTCCATAAAAATTACAGAGTTTAATAATCATAAGCCTAACTAAAAAGCCATGGGCCCGATAATCAGCCATATCTGACTAAGTTACAAGGGATATTCAGCGACATGACTATACCGCTAAATATTCATGCACAAATCGCTACTTAGCCAGATAAGTTATAACCAGCTCTATGGCTGATCTTATCTGATTAACTTAACTGGACAAGAGCAAATATTGCTATTTATCCGGTTAAGTTAACTGGATATGTAGCACTGCCCACATCCACTCACATTTTGGGGTAGATTTTTTTAAAAAGCGCGATCGCGTACTTTTCTTTGCGCAGCAGGCGCAAACAAAAGTACGCTGGATTTTATAAGATACGCGCATAGCCGTGCGTATCCTCTAAAATCCTGGATCGGCGCGCGCAAGGCTGTCAATTTTGGGCAGCCTGCGCGCGCCGAGACGCGCAGCCTGCCTCCGTTCCCTCCCAGGCCGCTCCGAAATCGGAGCGGCCTCGGAGGGAACTTTCTTTCGCCCTCCCCTCACCTTCCCCTCCCTTCCCCTACCTAACCCACCCCCCCTGCCCTATCTAAACTCCCCCTTACCTTTGTCCCTAGATTTACGCCTGCGAGAAGCAGACGTAAAACTACGCGCGCCAGCAGACTGCTGGCGCGCCGTCTTCCGACCCGGGGGCTGGTCCAGAGGCCTGCACCACGCCCCCAGGCCGGCACCTCGCCTCCGGTCCCGCCCTCAAAACATTGCGCCCCGCCCCCAAAATGCCACGTCATCCGGTCCCACCCCGACACGCCCCCTTCAAAAAACCCCGGGACCTACGCGCGTCCCGGGGTTTTTTGTCTGTGCGCGCCGGCGGCCTATGCAAAATAGGTGCGCCGGCGCGCAAGGCCGGCGCGCAAGGCCGGCGCGCAAGGCCCTGCTCGCATAAATCCGGGCGGATTTACGCGAGCAGGGCTTTTAAAATCCGCCTGTTTATGTGGCTAAAAGATAGCAGGATAAGTGACTATTGAACATTGAATGCGCTTTGAATAGTGTAATTCAAGAGCTAAGTGTTTTATTTAATAAATAACTGAGTGCATTGTATTGAAAAACAAAAAAAAAACCCCACAAAAAAGTAGCCAGAAGCTAGAAATAAGCTAGGAGCAGTATATACCAAAGTAAAAAAGTTGAATAGTTCAGCTCAGTTACTCACCTTGGAAAGGTGTTGAGGTAGTGTGATTAGGTTTGAATAGAGAACAACATTTGTTAATCAAGGGAGCTGTGAGTCACTCAGGCTGACTAACTAAAGTTAGACTGTTTGTAATTCCCAGCCCACCCAACCCAAGCTCATCCCTTAATGTATAGGCAGGTGCCACTTGCACAAAAAAAAAACCAAAAAAAAAAACCCCATCAACAAAAACTTTATTGAGAATTCGATCAGACCCCTGTAGGCCACTACCAGACATATAGTGAATTCACTAATACATTTAAAGGAACTTAGACACATTCCTACTCCCATAGCAACCTAAAACTTAACTAGGAACTGATCAAAATTGAGATGAAGGCAGCAGTCCAGCAGCAAGAGGGGGGCTTCCCAGTCTTTTGCATCGAGTGTCACATGTATGATTTTTTACCCACCGGTGAGAAGTTGTACATGTGCATGCGATGCAAAGAGCTCCTGGCTCTCAGAGAACGAGTCCGATCTCTGGAGGCTAGAGTGGCAGACCTGGAGGAGCTGAGGGAGTCAGAGAGGTATATAGATGAGACCTTCAGGGACATAGTAGTCCAGTACCAACTTCAGACTGGCAGCCCTGGTGCTGCCTTGGAGGAAGAAGGTCTCATAATGGGAGAGCACCAACCAGATGTAGCAGGAAAGGATCCTGTAGCAAGGACCTGCTCTCTAGGTGATGCATTGTCCTTTCGCACTGAGGATATCTCCCCAAGGCCTACTGCCCAGGAGGGAAGGGTTAGGTCGGCCGTCATAGTTGGTGATTCGATTATTAGGAATGTAGATAGCTGGGTGGCGGGTGGGCGTGAGGATAGCTTGGTAACATGCCTACCTGGTGCGAAGGTGGCGGACCTCACGCGTCACCTAGATAGGATTTTAGACAGTGCTGGGGAGGAGCCGGCTGTCGTGGTACACGTGGGCACCAACGACATAGGAAAATGTGGGAGGGAGGTTCTGGAAGCCAAATTTAGGCTCTTAGGTAGAAAGATTAAATCCAGAACCTCCAGGGTAGCATTCTCTGAAATGCTCCCTGTTCCACGAGCAGGTCACCAGAGGCAGGCAGAGCTCCGGAGTCTCAATGCGTGGATGAGACGATGGTGCAAGGAAGAGGGATTCAGTTTTGTTAGGAACTGGGGAACCTTTTGGGGAAGGGGGAGTCTCTTCCGAAGGGATGGGCTCCACCTTAACCAGGGTGGAACCAGACTGCTGGCGAAAACCTTTAAAAAGGAGATAGAGCAGCTTTTAAACTAGAACAAAGGGGAAAGCCGACAGTCGCTCAGCAGCGCATGGTTCGGAGAGATGTATCTTTAAAGGATACTAATGATGCATTAGAATTAGGGCATCCCGACAGTGAGGTTCCAATAATTAGAAAAGTAGTCCAAGTGCCTGTAACTAAAAACTCACCTGAGCTAAAAAATTCTAACTTATCCCTATCAATTAAAAAGCAGAATAAAAATACAATCAAAAAACAAACTTTGAAATGTTTGTATGCTAATGCCAGAAGTCTAAGAAGTAAGATGGGAGAACTAGAATGTATAGCAGTAAATGATGACATAGACTTAATTGGCATCTCAGAGACATGGTGGAAAGAGGATAACCAATGGGACAGTGCTATACCGGGGTACAAATTATATCGCAATGACAGAGAGGAGCAGTCGGGAGGAGGTGTGGCGCTTTATGTCCGGGATGGCATAGAGTCCAACAGGATAAATATCCTGCATGAGACTAAATACAAAATTGAATCTTTATGGGTAGAAATCCCTTGTGTATCAGGGAAGACTACAGTGATAGGGGTATACTACCGTCCACCTGGTCAAGATGGTGAGATGGACAGTGAAATGCTAAGAGAAATTAGGGAAGCTAACCAAATTGGTAGTGCAGTAATAATGGGAGACTTCAATTACCCCAATATAGACTGGGTAAATGTATCATCGGGTCACGCTAGAGAGATAACGTTCCTGGATGGAATAAATGATAGCTTTATGGAGCAATTGGTTCAGGAACCGACGAGAGAGGGAGCAATTTTAGATCTAATTCTCAGTGGAGCACAGGACTTGGTGAGAGAGGTAACGGTGGTGGGGTCACTTGGCAATAGTGATCATAATATGATCAAATTTGATTTAATGACTGGAAAAGGAACAGTGTGCAAATCCAAGGCTCTCGTGCTAAACTTTCAAAAGGGAAACTTTGATAAAATGAGAAAAATTGTTAGAAAAAAACTGAAAGGAGCAGCTACAAAAGTAAAAAATGTCCAAGAGGCGTGGTCATTGTTAAAAAATACCATTCTAGAAGCACAGTCCAGATGTATTCCACACATTAAGAAAGGTGGAAAGAAGGCAAAACGATTACCGGCATGGTTAAAAGGGGAGGTGAAAGAAGCTATTTTAGCCAAAAGATCTTCATTCAAAAATTGGAAGAAGGATCCAACAGAAGAAAATAGGATAAAGCATAAACATTGGCAAGTTAAATGTAAGACATTGATAAGACAGGCTAAGAGAGAATTTGAAAAGAAGTTGGCTGTAGAGGCAAAAACTCACAGTAAAAACTTTTTTAAATATATCCGAAGCAGAAAGCCTGTGAGGGAGACAGTTGGACCGTTAGATGATCGAGGGGTTAAAGGGGCACTTAGAGAAGATAAGGCCATCGTGGAAAGATTAAATGATTTCTTTGCTTCTGTGTTTACTGAAGAGGATGTTGGGGAGGTACCCGTAATGGAGAAGGTTTTCATGGGTAATGATTCAGATGGACTGAATCAAATCACGGTGAACCTAGAAGATGTGGTAGGCCTGATTGACAAACTGAAGAGTAGTAAATCACCTGGACCGGATGGTATACACCCCAGAGTTCTGAAGGAACTAAAAAATGAAATTTCAGACCTATTAGTAAAAATTTGTAACTTATCATTAAAATCATCCATTGTACCTGAAGACTGGAGGATAGCAAATGTAACCCCAATATTTAAAAAGGGCTCCAGGGGCGATCCGGGAAACTACAGACCGGTTAGCCTGACTTCAGTGCCAGGAAAAATAGTGGAAACAAAGTGTTATAAACATCAAAATCACAGAACATATAGAAAGACATGGTTTAATGGAACAAAGTCAGCATGGCTTTACCCAGGGCAAGTCTTGCCTCACAAATCTGCTTCACTTTTTTGAAGGAGTTAATAAACATGTGGATAAAGGTGAACCGGTAGATATAGTATACTTGGATTTTCAGAAGGCGTTTGACAAAGTTCCTCATGAGAGGCTTCTAGGAAAAGTAAAAAGTCATGGGATAGGTGGCGATGTCCTTTCGTGGATTGCAAACTGGCTAAAAGACAGGAAACAGAGAGTAGGATTAAATGGGCAATTTTCTCAGTGGAAGGGAGTGGACAGTGGAGTACCTCAGGGTTCTGTGTTGGGACCCTTACTGTTCAATATATTTATAAATGATCTGGAAAGAAATACGACGAGTGAGATAATCAAATTTGCAGATGACACAAAATTGTGCAGAGTAGTTAAATCACAAGCAGATTGTGATAAATTGCAGGAAGACCTTGTGATACTGGAAAATTGGGCATCCAAATGGCAGATGAAATTTAATGTGGATAAGTGCAAGGTGATGCATATAGGGAAAAATAACCCATGCTATATTTACACGATGTTGGGTTCCATATTAGGTGCTACAACCCAAGAAAGAGATCTAGGTGTCATAGTGGATAACACATTGAAATCGTCGGTTCAGTGTGCTGCGGCAGTCAAAAAAGCAAACAGAATGTTGGGAATTATTAGAAAAGGAATGATGAATAAAACGGAAAATGTCATAATGCCTCTGTATCGCTCCATGGTGAGACCGCACCTTGAATACTGTGTACAATTCTGGTCGCCGCATCTCAAAAAAGATATAATTGCGATGGAGAAGGTACAGAGAAGGGCTACCAAAATGATAAGGGGAATGGAACAACTCCCCTATGAGGAAAGACTAAAGAGGTTAGGACTTTTCAGCTTGGAGAAGAGACGACTGAGGGGGGATATGATAGAGGTGTTTAAAATCATGAGAGGTCTAGAACGGGTAGATGTGAATCGGTTATTTACTCTTTCGGATAGTAGAAGGACTAGGGGACACTCCATGAAGTTAGCATGGGGCACATTTAAAACTAATCGGAGAAAGTTCTTTTTTACTCAACGCACAATTAAACTCTGGAATTTGTTGCCAGAGAATGTGGTTCGTGCAGTTAGTATAGCTGTGTTTAAAAAAGGATTGGATAAGTTCTTGGAGGAGAAGTCCATTACCTGCTATTAAGTTCACTTAGAGAATAGCCACTGCCATTAGCAATGGTTACATGGAATAGACTTAGTTTTTGGGTACTTGCCAGGTTCTTATGGCCTGGATTGGCCACTGTTGGAAACAGGATGCTGGGCTTGATGGACCCTTGGTCTGACCCAGTATGGCATTTTCTTATGTTCTTATGTTCTTATGATGTCCAAGGGAAGGGCATTCCAGAGGGTTGGGGCTTGATAACTGAACGATGATTCTCTGGTGACATCTAGCCTAATGACTGATGGGAGAGGAAGATGCAGGACACTCGTCTTTATGGAGATGGGGTAGATAGAGTCAGGAGTTTAAAGAGATACAAAGGAAAACCAGAATGAAGAGTGCAAATAATTTTAAACTTAATCCAACAAATGACAGGATATCAAGCAATATAATGCTTGCAAAATTGGAGTTGCATGGTCAAATTTCTTTAACCCATATAACATTAGGAGCTATGTTATGAAGTAGCTATAACCATTTGAGTTGAAAATTTGGAAGCCCAAGAAGAGAGTTGCAGTAATTAATTCTGGAAATTACAAACACATGAATCAGTAGTTTCAATTGATGAAGCTCCAGTAGTGGATGAAGACAAATGTACAGAAATAAAAACGAATGATTTCTGCAACACACTGGAAATAAAAGGGACTGTAGAAAGCTTGAAATCAAGTTGTACTCTGAGGGCAGTATCAATGTTTCTGAGCAGAAAAGGAATGCCAAGCATCACTGTAGATATGCTTTGGTTGGCGGCCCAATGATTAATTCATAAGACTTCTGGTTTGGCAGGTTTGATCTTCAATTTATGATTGAAGAGACAACTAGCCACTAGTGATAAGAACATAAGAACATGCCATACTGGGTCAGACCAAGGGTCCAACAAGCTCAGCATCCTGTTTCCAACAGTGGCCAATCCAGGCCATAAGAACCTGGCAAGAACCCAAAAACTAAGTCTATTCCATGTTACCATTGCTAGTAATAGTGGTGGTTATTACCGTTATCTAAGTCAACTTAATTAATAGCAGGTAATTAACTTCTCCTCCAAGAACTTATCCAATCCTTTTTTAAACACAGCTATACTAACTGCACTAACCACATCTTCTGGCAACAAATTCCAGAGTTTAATTGTGTGTTGAGTGAAAAAGAACTATCTCCGATTAGTTTTAAATGTGCCACACGCTAACTTCATGGAGTGCCCCCTAGTTTTCTATTATCCGAAAGAGTAAATAACCGATTCACATCTACCCGTTCTAGACCTCTCATGATTTTAAACACCTCTATCATATCCCCCTTCAGCTGTCTCTTCTCCAAGCTGAAAAGTCTTAAAATCTTTAGTCTTTCCTCATAGGGGAGCTGTTGCATTCCCCTTATCATTTTGGTAGCCCTTCTCTGTACCTTCTCCATCGCAATTATATCTTTTTTGAGATACGGTGACCAGAATTGTACACAGTATTTAAGGTGCGGTCTCACCATGGAGCGATAAAGAGGCATTATGACATTTTCCGTTTTATTCACCATTCCCTTTCTAATAATTCATTTGCAGTGAAATAGGAAATAAAGACAATATTTCCTATTTCGTTGCATTTCGGGGAGCTGACGAAATGAGAAGGGGCACATTAAAAAAAAAACCCAAACCTTCAAATTTAATTAATTGCAACCCCCCAAGACTAAGCCAAATGGTGCTGGTGGCTCTTTGCCCTTACCATGTGACAGCAGTTACCAGTGCCATTGGTTGGCCCTGCAACCACTGGTGGAGAGAGAGAGAGAGAGAGAGAGAGAGAGAGAATAGGTATAAGGCCCTCATACTAGGCAGGTATTTATACCTCTATATGAGGCCCATCTAGTTACTCAAGGTGAGATTTAGGTATTAGTGTAGGGCTTAGGGGCCGCTTTGACAATCAGAGTGTGACATACAAACAAAACAGTGAACTCGTGTGAAGATTTGATGACCTTCGGAGTGAGGAAACTCACAGAAAGATGAGATTTGTACAATGTTCTCTCAACCTAGTTTGATGTTACCCAGGTAGAAATTCCATCAAACATATCCTCTGCATCCACAGGATCCCCTTGTAACTGACAGCCAGTCTGTTACCATTAAGTGCTGGGTGTGCCATAGGAAGCTGAGTATAGGTTAGTGAATGGGGAAAGGATCATTCAAACTCAACACCTCACTGTAGGGTCTGGAATGGTCATCCCCCTGAAAGGCTTTATAATAGCTCTCTTCCAAGAGTTTGTGGGCAGTCATTTTTGGAGAGTTAGGAGGTAGTTAAGGAGCTTCACCTGTTTTGAAATTTTGCATGCCTAGTCAGAGGAAACAGGTTAACCCAGCCTGTTTGGGTTGATTTTCCTTCCAGTCTACTCACTTGCTGGTTAGGACATCCCTCTGGGTTGTTTTCAGGCTTTAAGATTTTTTGTGTTAGAAGCCTTGTGAACTGTGAACTGTGAACTGTCCACCACCTGGACTCGGGGAATGGGGAAAACTGTTTCTGGGGCTGTGCAGGTTAGGGAAGACATGCCCTCCAAACCATCAGTGAGGACAGATTTGACAGTAACCGGCTGCAAGGAGGAACTCTGGTGTTAATTTTGTTTGAAAGGAAAAAAGAACATTAAGTTAAAAGATCCTAGAGGAAGATTGTTTTTGACTGCCCCTTCCTTACTGCATTGGAGCAGGGTAAAACTTTTGCATCCAGGAATCCCTCCCATCATGGATCCAGAGGAGAGACTGAGTCTGTGAGAAACTTAAAAAATCCTTAAGTTTTGCTAACTGTGCATTAAAGAACTATAAAGATTATTTAGGACACCCATCCAGAGTCTTCGACCACCTTGGTTCAAATGTCTCCATTTGGCCTCAACCGTGAAATAGAGTGGCTTCCCTTTTTTTGAATTAATGCCTTTTCCAGTAATTTTTTTTTTTTTTGCTGTCTTTAGATATAAAGGATCATGATTGGGTCTTTCAATTGGTTAATACTTGGTTTGAGCTATTGTGTGATTGGTGCTGTTTCCCTTATCCTGACAGGACGGCTGTGGTCATGTGATCTTTTCTGATTGGTCATGTATTTTTGGTGCACTTTTTTGTTCTTGTCTTAAGATTAGACGCTGCTCTTGTCGCTGTCATATTTGCAATGAAAATGCTTCTGTACTTGTAATTTTCGGTATGTAATCTTAATTGCATTTCTTATTATTGTTATATTATTTGAACATAAGAACATAAGAAATTGCCATGCTGGGTCAGACCAAGGGTCCATCAAGCCCAGCATCCTGTTTCCAACAGAGGCCAAACCAGGCCACAAGAACCTGGCAATTACCCAAACACTAAGAAGATCCCATGCTACTGATTCAATTAATAGCTGTGGCCATTCCCTAAGGAAACTTGATTAACAGCCATTAATGTACTTCTCCTCCAAGAACTTATCCAAACCATTTTTGAACCCAACTACACTAATTGCACTAACCACATCCTCTGGCAACAAATTCCAGAGCTTTATTGTACGTTGAGTGAAAAAGAATTTTCTCCGATTAGTCTTAAACGTGCTACTTGCTAACTTCATGGAATGCCCCCTAGTCTTTCTATTATTCGAAAGTGTAAATAACCGATACACATCTACTCGTTCAAGACCTCTCATGATCTTAAAGACCTCTATCATATCCCCTCTCTGCCGTCTCTTCTCCAAGCTGAACAGCCCTAACCTCTTCAGCCTTTCCTCATAGGGGAGCTGTTCCATCCCCTTTATCATTTTGGTTGCCCTTCTCTGTAACTTCTCCATCGCAACTATATCTTTTTTGAGATGTGGCGACCAGAATTGTACACAGAATTCAAGGTGCGGTCTCACCAAGGAGCGATATAGAGGCATTATGGCATTTTCCATTTTATTAACCATTCCCTTCCTAATAATTCCTAGCATTCTGTTTGCTTTTTTGACTGCTTTAGCACACTGAGCTGACGAGTTTAAAGTATTAGCCACTATGTTGCCTAGATCTTTTTCCTGGGTGGTAGCTCCTAATATGGAACATAACATCATGTAACTATAGCAAGGGTTATTTTTCCCTATATGCAAAACCTTGCACTTGTCCACATTAAATTTTATCTGCCATTTGGATGCCCAGTCTTCCAGTCTTACAAGGTCCTCCTGTAATGTATCACAATCCACTTGTGATTTAACTACTCTGAATAATTTTGTATCATCCATAAATTTGATAACCTCACTTGTGATGTATTTACTGTTGACTCTAGCACTTTCTCTTCTGTAGATGCATAAAATATTGCAAAAATTAATCACTCTTAAGAAACGGTATGTAACTTGTTATTAATTCAAACATTACACTTTTGTTTCTGTATTTTCCACATTCTAATTTAAGGATTCCTTTTTCATAGATATGAAAATATCTCGTTGGTTTTTCTAAAATGCAGCTCCTTGCGAAATAAGATTGTGTTGAGGGAAACTATAAAGCTTATATTACAATAGTTTGAAATAAGATTGTGTTGAGGGACTATAAAGCTTATATTACAATAGTTCACAAGCAGTTTCAATAAATGGCTGTTTTGAATTGGAGAAATATCATTGTTATTGATCATATAATCTCTACCATTCAGATTTGCTCTTTTTCTGGCCCTGCCCCTGGGTTTTATTTGCTTTCATAGGACCTGTACCTAGAATATTTTGACTTCTGCCCAAAAGATGAATAAGTCCCTATGCAGCACCTATTATTTTCAAAAGAAAGAAAACAATTTATTTTCTTTTCCTCCCATGAAAAATGAAAGCATTCAGCCGATGCCATCCTTTTTTTTTTTCTTAATCTAATTCCATAGGAAATGAATAGATAAAAGCTGTAGGAAATATTTGTAAAAAAAAAAAAAAATCTCATTTTTTGAACTGTTTCTTGACTCTTTCAAAAATGCAGTAATGCAATCACCATGCCACACATTTTTCTTAATCTTTGCTTTTGAAATAGAATTTCTTAATTTGTACATGCTTGTTTAAATATTGGTGCTCATTGCTGCTGCAAAGTTTTTGGCTACTTTTCCTCTTTAATCAGCTTTTTCAGCGCTTATAAATACGTTTTTGCTCTTCCTCCTGTTTAAATTTAAATATTGATGTTCATTGCTGCTAAAAGCAGTTGGCTTCTTTCCCATTTAATCTGCATTTATCAGTTTAAATTAAGTGCATTACAAAGCTAGGGCTACTTTTCATATTGATTCTGCTGTATGAGTAAACTAAGGTGTGTGTACTTGGCTAGGCACTGTTAATAAAGTGTGTTTGTGTGTTTGGGGGGGGGGGTGTCTTTATCCATGGGAAAAGGAATTGGTTCAAACTGGTGTGAAAAAAACTTGACATAGCACATTTTGGTGAATGTGAACACCATTTAAGAAAATGAGTTTTGGGTTTCACGTGGTCTGACATTAAAAAGCCCTCTTACCCTACCCTATCTCCCACCCAATTCTTTAACATATTTTTCTTATACAGTATTGGGGCACTTGTACAAGGGTAATTAAAATTGAATGGTAAACAAGGTTATTGAATTTAGAAACCCCTTATCACAATGCAAGTGTTCTGTAGTAAAACAAATCAATATATTACTGCAATCCTATGTAACAATTCTGGAGCCTTGATCTTAGAGCAAATCATATGGAAGCTCAAGACTTGTCCCATTTGTCTTCAGCTCTCTACAATAAAAAAGGAATTGACTCAACTAAGAGAGGAATGGTTTATGTTTAAAAAAACAGCAGAAACCTCCTCACCATAACATAAATTATAATAGCAGCAGAAGGTGAATCGTTTCTACTTTATTCAGTAAACCCACACCAATAGTTTCCAAACTCATTGCTTGATTTTATGAACACAGCATCAGAAGTTGTTCTTAAGAGCTAATATATTGTCCATCCACTGCCTCTTGCCACGCAATGGGTTCCAAGCGGATCAGGGGACAGCACTCAAATTTCATTCATTTGTCAGTTCTACACTAATGTCTCTTCATTCTGAATGGAAACTATCTTTTATTCAAGCTCTGAAAATTATCTATTAATAAGGCATTAACAAACACATTTATCTTTTATCGAACAAGTCTATTTTCCTGGTCTCACACTATCAAAGAGATTTCCAAATTAAATTTCAAACTCTCTCTTATTAAATTGAGACACCCACCATGAGCTAATGTTTCTGCGGCCTATACTGCCTTCATAAGGGGTTCCCCACACTCATAATATTATTCCAACCCTCACAAGAGAACGTTTTGCCATTTTGCATAAGTCCCTTATATGACTATAAAATTAGCTGCCTGAATTGTGGGAGGATCGGGGCAGAGCGAGTTAGCCATACCAGTTATGGGACTAACTGCTGATATTTGGACTAAGCTGCATAAATTTTATGGCTAAGCTTAGGTCTAACTTTAGCCAGAGACTTATCCAGCTAAGTGCTCAGTTATACGCATATATTCAGCGGCATAGCTGTACCGCTGAATATGCATCATAACTTAGCCAGATAAATTCTAACCAGCTAAGGCCTGGATTCATCATTCTTTGCAGAATGATGAATTCTGTGAAAAAGGGGGGTGGAGGGGCGAAGCCCACAGCCTTCACACCATGGTGGTGTGCCAGCTGCCGGCTTTCACACTGAATAGCCACACCGTGAAAGTGATGCTATTCGGCATGCTACTGCCGACGATAATGTTAGTAACATTATCACCAGCAGTGAAGCCACCGCTGACTCCTCCCCTCCCTGCCACGCCTCCTCCCCGCCCCTAATTTGCATTATATCGCATGCGAAAATGCCCTTTTTGCATGCGATATGGCCTTATCTCGTGTGTTAGGGCCCTAACGCACGCGATAAAACTTTAGAAAATACCCCCCTAAGATACTTAACTGGCCAGTTTTGAATATTGATTCCCCCAGACTTTGTAAAATGGGGAAGTACCTTGAGAAGGATCTAGAAGGCTGGGAGTGTTACGATTCCTCCCATAGCTGGAGCTACGGGAAGCCTCTCACCTTTCTCTGGAGGCCGCTCTGAAGCCAGGGCCTCGCCTGATCTGGTTGCCCAGGTTTTGCTCCATGGCCTGGGAGGCCTTCGATGTCCTCGGGGCCTGCCTGAGGCCTGCTTCAGTCTCCACCTGGACTTCCTGGTTTGCGCCCCGCCCTTCTCCTTAGGGGCCGGCCCGCAGCTCTTCTCTACAGTTATAGGGCCAGCCAGGTGTGGCTCATCTGAACTCCTCCCAGGGAGTTGCTTGTTTCCTGTCCTATAAAAGGACTTTCTCTGCTCTCAGTCCTTGCTTTGGCAATGGTGCTAGTCTACCTAGGCTGTGTCTCCCTTGGACTTCCTGATGTTCCTGCTTGATTCTGATTTTCCAGTCCTGATGCTCCAGGATGTGGGACCCATGCCTCTGAGAGTTCCTGCTTCTGTTCCGAGTTCCTAGACTCTTGCTTCTGATTCCTAGTTCCAACTCTGGAGGACCCGAGGGGTTTCCACTACCCTGCGCTGAGTGACTTCCCGAGCTTCTCCCGCTCTTCTCGTGGTCCGCGACCAGCCTCTTGGCTGTGTAGGGTGCGAAGGAGACAGTGTGATCCACGACCGTCCATTGGGGCCGCCCATTGGCAATGGATTGGTAGGGCGCCTGCCTTCATCCTGAACTCCTCTGTGCTTTGCTCCAAGTTCCAAGGCTTTGCTTTCTCTGCTTCAGTCCTGTGCCAACCTGACCTCCGTCCAGCCTGCCACCTCTGCTGCTCCCTGCGGCAGGTCCGAAAGGGCTGGGAACGGTCGGAGGACTGTTCAGAGACCACCATAATATTGTGGTCTCCCGGGGCATGTAGATCGGTGGAGTGGCCAGGACCTGGACCGTCTTCACCACTGCAAGGGCACACCTCTTCCACCTACAGAGCCTTGGTATGCCAAACCTTGAGTGCTTGCTCGAGACTGACGCTAGCCATAACAGGGAGGAGATGAAAGAAGTGGAACATTAGTGAACTAAATTAAAAGGAGCTATAACAAAGGCAGGAAATCTTTATGAAAGAATAGTAAATAAAAGTAAAGAGACAAAGGAAATCAATATGGCTCTCTAAAGAGATGGCTGAAAAAGTAAAAGCAAAAAGATCAGCATTCAAAAAGTAGAAAGAAACAGAAATGATGGGGGCAAATGTCTAAATGTGAACTGGCTGGGAGATAGACCATGGAGTGATTGTGTGTGACAAGGTGGCAGATAAAGAAGAGGGATACTGGGGTGCAGAAAGGCATAACCTGTACAGATCATTGGTGAGGCCTCATCTGGAGTATTGTGTTCAGTTTTGGAGATCATATCTCAAAAAGAATAGAGACAAGAAGGAAGTAATCCAAAATGGCATGGAGTCTGCACCAAAAGTGTTATGACATGAGACTAAAGGATTTAAATGTCTAGAGGAGAGAATACACAAGGGTGATATGTTACAGACTTTTAAAATCCTAAAAGTTATTTAGAATGCACAAGAATCAAATGTTTTTAGATGGAAAGAAAACTGTAGAACAAGATCCAAGGGGGTTGAGTCAGGACCAATCTCAGGAACTATTTCTTCATGGAAAGGGTGGTGCATGGATGGAATGCCCTTCCAGAGGGGGTAGTGAGGACATAGACTGTAATGGAATTAAAAAGAGCATGGGGTAAATTACAGAGGATTCCTATTGCCTAAATGATGGAGGCAAAAAATAGGAAAACCCATGTTGTCTGGGTAATCTGTATAGAGCAACAATTGCCTGTGAATAAAATTAAAAAAATTAAAGAAAAAGATATTGCTGTGCAGACTTCTGCTGACATTTACTATATGACTACATCATGGTACTTGTCTGCAACAAAATATTATCTAACTACATGGCAAGCATACCAAGACACTTGTTTTTTAAACATGCCTCCCTATTTCCCCCTGCACTCATAATTCCTTCTCTTATCCACTGGTAGCATGCCTAGCCTTCAGGACAATGGCCCTTTCCTGCATGATTTGGGTAGCCTTTATACTTTGGGATGTCAACTGGCTCCAGATTTTCAGGACAGGCTGCATGCTTGGACTCTTAGTTTTATTTTTCTTAGGGAATACAATAGGGAAATCAAAGCTACAAGTACCTGTAGGCAATGGGGTAAAGGTAGAACTGGATTAGCCTGTCCTGAAAAAAGGAGCCAATTGGCCACCCTACATTTCTCTAGAAGCTATCATGGGCACCAATGTAGTCTTCATTTCTGATTTCTAGTACTTAGGAGGCAGGGTGTACCATTTTAAACCCTCAGACCAGGAACAGGCTCCTCATAGAATCTAAGTCAGTCTGAAAAGCATTAAAAAAAATGACAATCTGTAGCATGGTTGTTATCTGATTCTGTATCATATGGAACAGATTAATCCAGTCCTATTTTCCTAGGAAAATTTGGACCACAAATCCATGCATGGAGTAGAATAAGACCAGGAGTGGTTTAGCCTGTTCTATATGAAATGGAGCTAGAAGACAGCCCTAATCCTTCATGAACTGGGTCAAACAAGTAGAAAGCAAAGTATTAGTAAAAAAAAAAAAAAAGATTAACTTAAACTCTGGCAGCATACATTGGACCAATCAACAATATGTGTAGACCCTTCCCTTCTCACACAGAAAAATAGGGGCAGATTTTCAAAGGGGTGTGCGCGTAAGATACGCGTGTAACCCTCAAAAGGCTGCCCCTTCCACCCCCTGCGCACGCCGAGCCTATGTTGCATAGGCTCAGCGGCGCGCGCAAGCCCCGGGATGCGAGTAAGTCCCGGGGCTTTCCTGGGGGGGGGGGGGGGGCATGTCGGGAGCATGTTGGGGGGCATGTCTCGGCCGGCGTGTCATCGGGAGCGTTCCATGAGCGGGGCCGCGGGGGGAATTAGTTAGAGCCAGGGGGTGGGTTAGTTAGGGGAAGGAAAGGGAAGGTGGGGGGGGGGGGCGTCGGAAAGAAAGTTCCCTCCGAGGCCGTTCTGATTTCGGAGCGGCCTCGGAGGGAACAGAGGCAGGCTGCGCGGCTCGGCGCGCGCAGGCCGCCGATTTTGCGCAGTCTTGTGTGCACCGACCCCGGATTTTAAAAGATGTGCGCGGCTACGTGTGTATCTTTTAAAATCCTGTGTACTTTTGTTTGCGCCGGTTGCGCGAACAAAAGTACGCGTGCGCATACTTTTTAAAAATCTGCCCCATAGGAGATAAATCAATGTCAGACTTATCAGAATTGGGAGGTTGGCCCAGAAAAGGAAGTCTTCCTGGTCCCACTAGTAGTGCTGGAGGATCAGCTGCAGAAATGCTGGTAGACAATATCTCGGGATCACACATAAATGCTGGATGCCATCTTCCCTATTCAGTCAGGCAGTGAGCTTTAACATGTGATTGCTGCATGTTTATACTATTTCCAGTGCCACATAAGAACATAGGAGGTGGCCAGACTTGATTAGACCAAGGATTCATCAAAACCAGCATCTTGTTTCTAACAGTAGTCAATCCATGATTCAAGTGGCAAATATCTCATACTACTAATTCCATTAATAAGCAGTGGCTATTCCTTAAGTCAATTTGATTACTAGCAGGTTATAGATTTTTCCTCCAGGAACTTATCCAAACCTTTTTTAAACCCAGCTATGCTAACTACCTTGATCACATCCTCTACTAATGAATTCCGGAGCTTAACTGTGTGTTGAGCGAAAAATATTTTTCTCCAATTTCTTTCAAGGTTTACCATAGGAGCAATATAGAGATACTATGATATTCTCCGTTTTATTCACCATTCCCTTCCTAATAATTTATTAACAATCTATTTTCTATTTTGACTGCTTCAGCACAATGAGCTGATGATTTCACAATGAGAAATAGATCTTTTTTCTGGGTGGTAACTCCTAATATGGAACCTAAAATCGTGCAGCTATAACTTGGGTTGCTTTTCCCTTGTGCATCACTTTGCACTTTTCTACATTCAATTTCATCTGTAATTTGGATGCCAAGTCTTCCAGTCTCGCATGGTCTTCCTGCAATTTATCACAATTTTCTTTTGATTTAACAACTCTAAAGAATTTTGTACTATCTGAAAATTTGATCACCTTACTCGTTGTTCCCCTTTCCAGATCAATTATATATATATACTTTCCAGATCAATCTACCATGTAAATGGGCTCTGACCAACGACCCGCAAATGCGCAGTAGAGAGCAGCTCTACCGCGCATGCGCGGGCGAGCATGTCGGTCAGAGCGGAGCGTGCCCAAAAATAAAATGGTGCTGGGAGGAGCAGGAGCGGCGGCGGCGAGGTGCAGGAGCAGCGGCAGCAAGGAGCAGGAGCGGTGGCGGCACATGCGAGGGAGGGAGAGACACCCCCCCCCCGGAGATCTTCCGTCTGCCAGTTGTGGATGAGCTGAAAGGGGAGGGGATTGAGAGACGGGGAGTGACTGAGGGGAGGGAAGAGAGAGTGAGGTGAAGAGAGGGGGGAGGGAGGAGTGAGCTGAGGGGAGGGGGGAGGGAGGAGAGAGTAAGGTGAGGGGAGGGTGAGGGAGGAGAGAGTGAGCTGAGGGGAGGGGGCGGGGGGAAGGTGAGAGGGAGGGAGACTAGAGGGCGGAGGTGAGAGGGAGGGAGGGAGAATAGAGAGGGAAGGGAGAATGAGGGGGAGGGAGTGAGAAGGAAATGGACCGAAATTTTTTTTTTAAATGTAGCCAGTTGTTATGGGCTTAACAGCTAGTTATATATATATTAAAAAGCACAAGTCCAAGTACAGATCCCTAATGCAATCCACTGTTTACCTTTCTCCACTGAGAAGACTGACTCTTTAATCCTACTCTCTGTTTCTGATCTTTTAGCCAGTTTGCAATCCACAAAAGGACATCTCCTCTTATCCCATAACTTTTTAATTTTCCTAAGAGTGTCTCATGAGGGACTTTGTCAATTGCCTTCTAAAAATCCAAATTTCGTGGCAGTAACATTAAAATTAGAGGGAGGGGAGGAGTCGGGGCAGAGTTAGGGAGGAGTCGGCGGCGACACCACTGCCGGCGATAATGTTTCAAACATTATCACCGGCAGTAGCACGGGGAATGGCACCACCTTTTATGCACCACCTTTTAGGCACCACCTTTTATGCACCGCGGCCGGCAAAATCACACCGCAGTTGTGCGATCGGCTGTGGGCTATCACCCGCCCACCCCCTCCTTCGCCCCCTTTAGTTAGCCAGATAAGTTCATCACACCCCACAACATCCCTGGAAAGCCTCTTTTTTTATCTGGCTAAATTATAGCAAGATAAAGACTTAAGATAAGAGGCCAAATATTTAAAATGTTGTCATTTATATGGATAACAGTGAGTTATCTGTCTAAATGGCTTTGAATATTGACTTCTGTTAACTTATTTGTTGAATGTATTAAGCAGGCTTTTGCATGTGTATGATTGCTACGGTTTTCCCATTGATTCTTATGGAGTGAGGGGGAATAAATGTTGAAGATAGTGTGCAAATGTGGTGATGTGGAGATTGAAATCTGGATATGCATTTTTTACTACTTGCCCTTAGTTCATGTTGATGTCATATTCAGAGAGTGCTCAGTGTGGTTTCCTTAGCTTGTTCAACAGATGACTGCATGTCTAAAAATGGATAATTGAGCTCATAAACAAGGTCATGAGGGGGGCCCTGTGAGAGGAGGAGAAGGAGCAAAGAAAGCCGTCCTGGTTCGGAGCATTGTGACTGAAAGAAAGAGCCAGCTGAGTCCCTTACAAGACAGTGGAGAGAGCGGAGATGAGACTGATTGCAACCAGCTGAACCAGTGCTCCTGACGACATCAACTAGGGACCGGGTCATTAAATCCCAAGGAGCGTTGGCATTCTGAGGGCTCTTTGAGGAGGAGAAGGAACAAAGAAAACCATCTTGGTTTGGAGCATTGTGAGTGGGAGAAAGAGCCAGCTGAGTCCCTTCCAAGAGAGTGGAGAGAGCGGAGGTGAGACTGATTGCACCCAGCTAAGCTAGTGCTCCTGAAGTCATCAACCTGGGACTGGGTCTTTAAATCCCAAGGAGCGTTGGTGCGCAGTGCCGCCAGCACCCTGCCTAAGCCGCATGTCCCAAAGTGACTGCGATTGATTGGGAAGGAGAGAAAGGAATCTCTTCCCCCTCTCATATGTGTGATCTATGGGCCGAAAAAGGAAAGCGAAGTTTGCTACCTCCTCCTCCCCATCAACAGTAAGGATTAGCCCCATGGATGCCCACATAAATCGGCAGGGAACGCCGCATATGGACTCTTTACAAGGCATTTTGGATGCCTCATTAAGTCCAGACAATGGGTCTATCCCCCCACAACCACCAGGAGACATGAGAGAAGATCTTTCAGCTGAGGCTACCGCAGAAAATGTTAGTGCACAAAAAATCGAGTCTCCATTGACTGAAGTAATGCCCTGCCATGATTTACATTCTCCAGAGGCAGATGATGGTAATGTTGTAGTTACCATAGACCGTTCCCAGATTGTTTCTGAGGATCCGGCCAGTGTGACTCTTGGGGACTTATGGAGGGTACTAGTGAAACTGGATTCTAACTTAACACAAGTTAATACCTCCTTATCTTCATTAGTGAATGTTAACAGGCTGTCTATATAAGACCAAGGGAAAAGGTTGAATGAAGTGGATTCGATGTTAAAAACAGTGGCAGTGAAAATTCAGAATTTTCAAGAGAGAGAGAGTATGACCATTATAGATTGTACTTCATTACATGCAGAACTAGAAAAAGTGGAAAATTTATTGAGCATTAAGAATTTAAGATTTCTCAATTTCCCGATTACTAGATTATTGTCTCCAAGTGAAATGTTTGTGAAATTCTTAAAATAAAATCTTGCATTTGAAGAGAAGGATATACAAACTATATCAAAAATGTATTATTTTCCTATAAGGCCAAATAATATCAATGGGCCAATTGAGGAGAATAGGCCTGGAATTTCAACCTTCTTAGAAGAATCCACTGATTATAAGTAGAACATAAAAACATAAGAAATTGCCATGCTGGGTCAGACCAAGGGTCCATCAAGCCCAGCATCCTGTTTCCAACAGAGGCCAAACCAGGCCACAAGAACCTGGCAATTACCCAAACACTATGAAGATCCCATGCTACTGATGCAATTAATAGCAGTGGCTATTCCCTAAGTAAACTTGATTAATAGCCGTTAGTGGACTTCTCCTCCAAGAATTTATCCAAACCTTTTTTGAACCCAGGTACACTAACTGCACTAACAATATCCTCTGGCAACACTATTCATATCCTTCTCCTTGGAGAAGGATAAGGAGTATGTGTTGGGAAAATTATTCAAGAACAAGGATTTACAATTCTGTGGCCAAAAAGGTATGTGTTCCCAGATGTTTCCAGACCTACTCAGGTCCGTAGGAAACAATTTTTGGCTTTAAAGAATAAAACTCTGGAAATTGGGGCTACGTTTTATTTGAAATTTCCTTCAAAGTGTTTCATTAATTACAGGGTGAAAAGTTTTCTTTTAATGAGCCACCCTACCTTGAAAATCTCTTGAGGGATAAAGCTAGTTTAAGGGTGAACCAAAATACACCAGAAGTAATGGCCTTAGAGAATCATTTAGAGATTGCTCCTTCCCAGGGTTAAAGTATTATGTTTGTATATTTTTCCTAAAAAGGACACCCCCCCCCCAAACACACACACACACATATTATAAGGTCAAATGAGTGAATTATAAAATAAGTATGAGATTGAATTTGTTATTGGGTTGTGTATGTATTCCCTCAAGTGATTACCTCATTATGTGATGAAACATATTTTATGTTATGTAATATTGAAAAATTCAATAAAGAGAAAATTATAAAAAATAAACAAGGTCATGAGGTAGCTAATATATTGACTAGGAGACAGGCAAGCCCCAAATACTTCATTACCCTCTCATTATTGTCCAATTTGCTGCTGTTCATCATCCCATGTATTTTTCAGCATTTATTACTGCCAAACCAGCATCACGTAGAGACATAGGAGAGAATACAGATCCAACTTTATTGAGATAGGAGTAGAAAAAAAATACAAAAAAATAATTGCAAGCTAAGACAGTATTCATAATTTAAACATGGTGATGATGCTCCTTCAACACCACTCCCATTCCATAATGTATTTTTAAATACCTCTGACAAAGACTCAATTAGATCCAATGGTAGATTATTACTAAATTTGAAGAAATGAACTGTAAAAAATAAATAAATAAATAAATAACTCATCCCTTGACTTTAAAGTGCATTTTGACCGGTATGAAGCTGCCACGAATGTCGGTATATAAAAATAAATAAATACATTTTAGCTTAATCAGCTGCAGCAGAGTATATCAAATCTATGATTAGTTCTGAGTTTCAGCTTCTAATTCTACTACTGTTGAGAAGGCCACATGACACTACATATTCTGTTCTACACAAGCCATTCTAAGTCCAAATCAATGCACAGAAACAATGTATTAATCTGATTTAAATAATTGACAGACCTTCAGACTTGGGCTCTCGCTGCTATGTCTGGAGCATATATATTCTGCCATAGAGCATGACAACTTGTGCAATACTGATTCTGATTTTTAAGAACTATAACCTGGTCAACTAACCAAGGTCTCTTGTCTTCTAAGCTATAGTACTAAAAAATTGACTGTAGGAAATACTGTGTTCTAATTTGACAAAATCTAGGCTATTCCATGACCACACCCTTGAAAATCATGGGTTTTATACTTTCCTCCTCTCTGCTCAGTTCTCTAGAGGTGGTTGTGAGGGATGGGGACATCATAATTAGAATGCTTAGGACCAGATTTAACGTTGTAGAAAAATAGAATAAAAAATGACAAAAAAAATCTATTAGTCAATATGTTTATGCAAATATGCAAGAAGCTTATACTTTGGGAGTGCATGTATAATTTTAAAACAGTGCAGTCTTTGCTTAAGATTTAATTCCTTTCAACTTTAAGAAGAGAAAAAAAATCCTTCAGAAAGAATGATGGCAGCAATACGTTCTATGAAAACAAGAAAGCTTAGTAAATTTCGTCCTATGAGACTTCACGTGCAACTACCAAGGTTTTATTCCTTTCTAATTACCCCCAACCTAGCCCAGCCTTTACAGTGGTGATCCTTGGGCAGGGGCCACAGAAAGCAGTTCCCTCAAGAACCCAGTATGCATGTACCAAATTTGTTCAGTAGGCGTCACCACTGTACCATAACTAACATTCCTCCTCCCCTCCTCCCCATTTCTCTTGTGGCATTTCCAGCCTAAGGTGGAATGGGAGTAGACATTAGGTCTTCTACAACAACAGTATGCACCAGGTTGGCCCCTATTCATTTAAACAAAAATAAATTAATATACATTCATTGATATACTTTGGGAGGACTTGATTCTAACTTTTTCAGCTAGATTTTTTAAATCTATCTTGATGGACTACCCACAGCTAGCTTAGTAGAAAGTATGCAGGGGACTATCCTCAGCTCTGACTTGTTCATTACTCCCTCCATTAAACTAACTCTCCCCAGAAAACTGTTGTATAGGGCATGTGTTTCTTTTTGATGACAGCACTATTATAACCCAGCAGAGAGAATACAGAATAGCCTGAGGAAAATTTCCTGACCCAGCCCCAACATATTTTTGAAGAAATGATAATGGGGAGGGGGCATTGGAGCACATAAAGGTGAGGGGTCAGTTCCTTCCAAGGTGATCTCAAAGAATGATTATTCCTAAAGCTCTAGTTCTCTCTCTCTCTCTCTCAGGATTGGTCTGCCTATCCTGTTCTTGGAGTGTTGGAGCTCATTTGCTTGCTTCTCTTCCTGAAGGCATAGCTACAGTAGGCGATGCTACCTGGAAAGGAGTTGGGTTCAGCACTAAGGAGGATATCAGCCCTCAGCTTCTGTCTATGGTACTTTCAAGGTAAAATATGGGACTCATCAGTCACTTTTTGCTGTGAATTGTAAAGGGACAGAGCCATCTTTCAGCCCTGTGCAGCCACCAAATATTCAGCATTGCTGGGGCTTCTTTGGGCACAGATCTAGGTGAGATTGCATATTTACACAAACTTAAAGATAGCCCTGTTCAGTGTTCAGTAGAATATACTACTCAATGAACTCCACTAGATATTGTTTTGGATATTTTTGAAGGTTTAAAATTGGTTGGAACTGAAAATTTGCCATAATTCCCCTTATTCACCACTAGCTTGATTTGAGCAAAACATATTGCTTGCTTTATATAAATTGTTACACAATTTTTTAATGAAATGTACTTACCATCTCTGGTTTTGGTGCCTCCAAGGATGATGGCAGATATACCGACAGATGATGATAATATCCATATACATATATTAATGATCTTTGCCTTAAGAGGAGTACGGAAGTCCAGAGCCTTAACTGGATGACACACAGCAATATATCGATCAACACTCATCATGGTCAAGGTGAATATACTGGTAAACATATTATAGTAGTCAATTGAAACTACTATTTTACATAAGACATCCCCAAATGGCCATGAGTTCATCATATATTCAGTGCTCTGAAAAGGCATTGTTGTGGTAACCAAAGCATCTGCCATTGCCAAATTGAATATATAAATGTTAGTCGCTGTCTTCATCTTTGTATATCTGTAGAATAAAAAGACAAAATGTCCTTGGGCGTATGTTGCATGGATAACTGTGTAAGTTAACAGTTCATTATGGATTTTATCATCAGTAGCTACACATTTTTAACACTATCATGGCAGTATTTCTAGCAAGAAGGAACTAAAAAATGAAATTTCAGACCTATTAGTAAAAATTTGTAACTTATCATTAAAATCATCCATTGTACCTGAAGACTGGAGGATAGCAAATGTAAGCCCAATATTTAAAAAGGGCTCCAGGGGCGATCCGGGAAACTACAGACCGGTTAGCCTGACATCAGTGCCAGGAAAAATAATGGAAAATGTTCTAAACATCAAAATCACAGAACATATAGAAAGACATGGTTTAATGGAACAAAGTCAGCATGGCTATACCCAGGGCAAGTCTTGCCTCACAAATCTGCTTCACTTTTTTGAAGGAGTTAATAAACATGTGGATAAAGGTGAACCGGTAGATGTAGTATACTTGGATTTTCAGAAGGGGTTTGACAAAGTTCCTCATGAGAGGCTTCTAGGAAAAGTAAAAAGTCATGGGATAGGTGGCGATGTCCTTTCGTGGATTGCAAACTGGCTAAAAGACAGGAAACAGAGAGTAGGATTAAATGGGCAATTTTCTCAGTGGAAGGGAGTGGACAGTGGAGTGCCTCAGGGATCTGTATTGGGACCCTTACTGTTCAATATATTTATAAATGATCTGGAAAGAAATACGACGAGTGAGATAATCAAATTTGCAGATGACACAAAATTGTTCAGAGTAGTTAAATCACAAGCAGATTGTGATAAATTGCAGGAAGACCTTGTGAGACTGGAAAATTGGGCATCCAAATGGCAGATGAAATTTAATGTGGATAAGTGCAAGGTGATGCATATAGGGAAAAATAACCCATGCTATAATTACACAATGCTGGGTTCCATATTAGGTGCTACAACCCAAGAAAGAGATCTAGGTGTCATAGTGGATAACACATTGAAATCGTCGTTACAGTGGGCTGCAGCAGTCAAAAAAGCAAACAGAATGTTGGGAATTATTAGAAAGGAAATGGTGAATAAAACGGAAAATGTCATAATGCCTCTGTATCGCTCCATAGTGAGACCGCTCCTTGAATACTGTGTACAATTCTGGTCGCCACATCTCAAAAAAGATATAATTGCAATGGAGAAGGTACAGAGAAGGGCTACCAAAATGATAAGGGGAATGGAAAAACTCCCCTATGAGGAAAGACTAAAGAGGTTAGGACTTTTCAGCTTGGAGAAGAGACGACTGAGGGGGGATATGATAGAGGTGTTTAAAATCATGAGAGGTCTAGAACGGGTAGATGTGAATCGGTTATTTACTCTTTCAGATAGTAGAAAGACTAGGGGGCACTCCATGAAGTTAGCATGGGGCACATTTAAAACTAATCGGAGAAAGTTCTTTTTTACTCAACGCACAATTAAACTCTGGAATTTGTTGCCAGAGGATGTGGTTAGTGCCGTTAGTATAGCTGTGTTTAACAAAGGATTGGATAAGTTCTTGGAGGAGAAGTCCATTACCTGCTATTAAGTTCACTTAGGGGTAGATTTTAAATACTTGCGCGAACGCGTACTTTTGTTCGCGCACCAGGCGCGAACAAAAGTACACTGGGTTTTATAAGATACGCGCGTAGCCGCACATATGTTATAAAATCCGGGGTCGGCGCGCGCGCAAGGGGGTGCACATTTGTGCAACCTGCGCGCGCCGAGCCCAGCGCGCGCTGCCTGTTCCCTCCGAGGCTGCTCCGATTTCGGAGCAGCCTCGGAGGGAACTTTCCTTTGTCCCTCCCCTCACCTTCCCCTCCCTTCCCCTACCTAACCCACCCCCCCGGCCCTATCTAAACCCCCCCTTAACTTTGTGCGCGTCGGCCGGCTGCCCTGCTCCGTGGTCCGGTCCCGGGGGCTGTTCCGGAGGCCGCGGCCACGCCCCCGGAACGCACCCGGGCCGAAACCACGCCCATGTTGCCGCCCCCGAAACACCATGCCCCGCCCCCTAAACGCCGCGTCATCCCGCCACGCCCCCGCTACGTCCCCGACAGGAAGCCCCGGGACTTACGTGCGTCCTGGGGCTCTGCGTGCACCTGCGGCCTATGCAAAATAGGCACGCCGGCGCGCGATGGCCCTGCGGGCATAAATCCGGAAGGATTTACGCCCGCAGGGGTTTTAAAATCCGCCCCTTAGAGAATAGCCACTGCCATTAGCAATGGTAACATGGAATAGACTTAGTTTTTGGGTACTTGCCAGGTTCTTATGGCCTGGATTGCCCACTGTTGGAAACAGGATGCTGGGCTTGATGGACCCTTGGTCTGACCCAGTATGGCATTTTCTTAAGAAACCTGCATCAAGGTCTATTTTTGTCAGTCTAATAGGGTGAACAAGTATGGATAATATTCAGGGTTAATCATCTGGTCTGAATCCTTACAGACATTATCCACAGCAGTGCCAGAGAGTGATTTAGACTCTTGTAAAACTTTGTAATTTTGGATCCATTGGGTTGAAGTTTTGTTGGTTTGGCAACAATGTTGACTTTCTTGACCATGCAATTTTTTTTTTTTTTTTTTGCCTCAACATTTTGTCTTCTGGTAAATTAAGAATCTTTTGATTTGGATTTTCCTTTCAATTTAGTATTTTTTTTAAATCAACTATAAGTCTGAATGATTCCTTCTTATGGATATTCTATTATATATAGCCATGAACATTTCTTTCAACTTGCTAGAAATCTGGAAGAACGATTGATTTTAGTTTATATATTTATAAATGTTAAACTGACACAACTGAAAAAGCCAAGTCAGTCAAATATTTTAATAAATTTTGTGAAAAGATCTTTTCAATGTAATGTCAATATAATATTTGTAATATTATTTATTTTTAATTTTGCTGATATAAAAATACTTTTTGTAATAAGTTTCCTGTTCTGAACTGTGTATGAATATACACATCATATGTATTTATAATTGTTAGAAATGTTTTGTTCTGTATTTGAAATAATTAAGTATACTAAACATAAATATTTTCTACCACAAATTTTTCATGCACTGATACAAGTCAGATATCCTAGACCTCTTCTAACATATACAGATTGTTTTCTACCAGGGGTCGGTATGCACAAGGGGGTGCACAATTGTGCACCTTGTACACGCCGAGGTGCGCTGCCTTCCCCCGTTCCCCCTAGCCTGACCTTCCCACCACTTCCCCTAACCTTTCCCCTCCAGCCCTACTCTAACCCCCCTGACCTTTATTTTAACTTTTGCACCTGCCTCTGGGGATGTGCAGGTTGTGCGTGCCGGCTCAATGCCGGCGCGCAATCCCCGGCACAGTGGCAAATGGCCACTGTGCCAGGAACCGCTGACCCTGCCCCCGCACCACCCCCAGACCGCCACTTTTTGCAAACTCTGGGACTTACACATGTCCTGGGGCTTTACGTGCGTCGCCAGGCCTTTTTAAAATAAGCCCGGCGCGTGTAAGGCCGGTTACACGTGTAACCTTTTTAAAATCCGACCCATAGTATGTTGGAGCATGCCCAGTTTCAGTGGGAACGAGACAGAGGAGAAGGAAGCATGCTAGAGATTACTCCAGGATTTCCAGGCAATAGGACAAGACATAGGAGAGTGAAGAGCTCAAACTTTTCCCATGGTTTCAGGAAAGAGAGAGGATTGAAGAGCAGAGATTTCCCCAGGATTTCAAAGCAAGGTGTTTAGAGAGCTGGAGATTCCCCCTGGATCTCATAGAATGCAATTCAAGCAGTTTGATAAAGAGGATTGCAGGAAGAGATTTGTTAGAAGATTTTTTTGGATTTTGACTGACCAGTGGCTGAGGGAAGGGCATACCAGCAGTATCCCAAAGGGCTGGTACAGAGATCTTTTGACCCATTTGACTAGTCAGCAGATTGGGTGAAGAGAAGTACATAGACCTTTGAGCCACTAACTCAAGAAATTTGTATTTTTGATAATTAAATTAGAATTGAAGTGTTTTAATTTGGTGGAACCCTCTTTTGGATATTTTTCTTGAGGATTATTCCAGACCAGTTCATGCCTGAACTGGTACTACACTCTAGTACATTACAATCACTGGTGGGGATAATTTTAATCAGGATGAATATGCAAGAGCTAGAAGGGAAGTGAGAAGAGTAAGGATGGACAGAAAACCATTTACTTTTTGTTGATCATTGGATGTATGCTTATTCTTATTTTTGTCATCTTATGTTGGATCCTATTTTCTAAGTTACAGTAAAGACTATCTTTTATTTGAACACCAGCTACAGACTCCAGTGTTTTTCATTGAGGCTGACCCAGATTTGGACTTACTGGATGAATGGACCCTGTTGCGATTCCTGATTTCTTCTTGCTGTGCTGGTTTTAGAGGTGGTCTGGGATTTGGGGGCAGTTTTACATGCACATAGGTACGAACAACACAGTGCACAACAGTGAAGATTTGATGTGATTTGGAATAAGGAAAGGTACACAAAGATGACATTTGTACATTGTACTCTTGACAACATTTGATGCACGCTCTACCTAGATGCTATCAAACTAGGTTGAGAGTACATTGAACAAATCTCATCTTTGTATAGCTTTCCTCACTCCGTCACATCAAATCTTCATTGATGGGAACTGTGTTGTTTGTACCTCTGTGCATGTAAAACTGCCCGCCAAACCCTAGACCACCACAAAAACCTTACCTCAAGTTACTAGTGACCCTCCTATAGTGGTATAAATAGTTTACTTATATGAGAGCCATATAAAGAGTCTCTATCTCTCTCCAGGAGCAGCCCAAAACATGGAAATGCCTGAAAGGGCAGCTTGTGAGGTGAAAATCTTGCAGGTGTGATAAAATACCTATACAATGCAGTAAAATAGCATGCATTGCATTATCTCAAAAATTGCCCTCACAATGCCCCTTTTTGTTTGTATTGCAGGTGCTATTCATTCAAAATTTATAGCAAAATGATGAATCTAGGTCTTAAATTGTGAGCCCTCTAAGGACAGGGAAATACCCATAGAACCTGAATAAAATCCACTTTCTAGTGCCAAAAAGCAGAATATAAATCAATCAATCAATAAATAAATAAATAAATATATTTCGCAAATCTCCTAAAGTTTGGAAATCCATTGGTGCCAATCTAGAGCGTATAGAATTCCAGCAGTGTTATGGTATTTATTCTCTCTAAATCACTGGTATTTTGCAGTTCTATTTCCTCAAGCTGGAGGTTTTCCAGTATCTTTATTGCTCAGTATTGAATGGTGTGACAAATATGCTTAAATCCAATTCTTTCTTTCTTAGGTCTTAAAATTGCTGACCAAAATTTTGTAGTAAATAGGCATAAAGGGAATATGTACTGTATATCAAAGGAATGATATTTCAGAACATCAAAAAATATAAAAGATATGCAAATGTAATCAATCACTTGTACATATACATAAAACATATAAGCAATACAAGACATGTTGACCTCATCTAAGTACAAACATACACATTTAGGAAAATGAAACAAAAAATGTCAAGACTTTCAAAATTAAAACCATAAATAAATGACTGTACTATTCCCCAACATGTTTCACTGGATCAGCTTCTTCAGGGAGATTGGTGCCAAGGGTCAAAAACAGAACAAGCAACTCTGTTAACCACATTCCACAAAGATGACATCAGCCAAATGCTAGCTTTGGAACATTCCTCCGATTAACAAATCCTCAATATCTTCTAATTTCACTACAGAAGCAACATAAGTCCCCAAAATTGGAGAAATTCCAAACATATGTTCTTATGTTATCATCAGTAGACAAAGAGAAATGCACTTGCCTTGCATCAGATTTATAATGAATCAAAAATAATACATCAAAAGTAATACATCAAGGAGATCACGTGATGCAGTGAGCCTAGTGAGTCACATTCACTAGAGCTCTAGGTGCCATCCCCTTGAATTTGTGTTTATCTCACCTTTAAAAGTTGCAGTTCCGCAAGCTCTGATTGTCCCCAAACATCTAAGTACTAAATGATCTCCTTCAGCTAAACGGGGACAGGGAGATGTTATCTAAACCTCTCAGAAAGGAGAAAGAAAAAGGTAAAGGGGCCGATCTTAAAATGGTGGACAAGCAGGAGTCATTCAGCATGTTTAACATGGAGGAACAAACAGGTACAAACAGGAACAAACAGGCATAAGTTCAATGCTATCGATATGGTGCTGGAGGAAGATAATTTGGCGCTCACATCTCATGTATGCATGCCGGAAAAATTGCTTGCAGTGAATGAGGCTAAGGTAGAAGATCTGGAAAACTAATTGCGCCAAAACAATCTTTGTTTTTTTGTCTTGCCTGAAAGTGTGCCAGAAGAGGAGTTGGACTTATTAGTGACCTGGCTTCCAGCTGAATTGAAACTGCCAAATCTAGAAGGCAAGCTCATCATAGAACAAGTGCACAGAATCAGGCCTAAACAAGCTGTGGGTTCATGGCCATGAATAGTTATAGTCAGATTTCTAAATTCATCACAGAAATCATTGATTTATACTGTGTATAAGAAACAAAATGATCTTAAATGCAAAGAGCACAATTTCTCAGCTGGCATCTCAACTCAGCATTACAATTTCTCAAATATATACGGCAAGTTGATTAATTGGAATATCAGATTTACTATGCTATTTCCAGCAAAATTAAAGGTTTGGAAAGATGGGAAAGTTCTCATATTTGACACTCCCGGAAAAGCGAAAGAATTGCTGGCTGCATGATGAGCTTATTAAGAGTTGTGTAACACTATACTATGGTGTGAGCTCTTCTGTGGCAGAAAAGATTACTGTGCAATTGCGGCTGGGAGAAAACCACAGGAGAAAGTGCCATTTTCTATGTTCAATCCTGGATGGAATTTATGGGACAATGACGAAACTCTCTAGGAAGTTAATGACTTCATGCTTAAAACAGAGCTATGGGCATTGTTATGTCTGAGATAAAGATGGCTTTACAGCTAAGGAAAATGGCGCTGAGCAATAATATATATATTTTTTTTTCAAGGCAACTGGCTTAGAGATTCAGGAGACTTCAGTGCCATGAGAACTCATCGATTATCTTTGAATTTATTGTCTACTTTCATGTTTTGATAACGGATGTTTGCATACAATGACTTAGTCATTTGCAGCAATAGGTAACACTCTTAACATGAAAAGGCAAACATAACAGAGTATTACATCTGAATAATATATGATGTGTTTGTTCTAATATGTTGAAATCATTTTGCTTTTCAAAGGAGGGTAACTTGGAGATAAAAATATATGGAGTAGGGACCGAATAAGGGGATGGCACCAATTATAAATCTCACATATCTCATTCTCCAATTTAAGAATGCAAACAGAATGTTAGGAATTATTAGGAAGGGAATAGTTAATAAAATGGAAAATGTCATAATGCCTCTATATTGCTCCATGGTGGGACTGCACCTTGAATTCTGTGTACAATTCTGGTCACCGCATCTCAAAAAAGATATTGCTGCGATGGAGAAGATACAGAGAAGGGCAACCAAAATGATAAAGGGGATGGAACATCTCCCTTATGAGGAAAGGCTGAAGAGGTTAGAGCTGATCAGCTTGGTGAAGGGACGGCTGAGGGGGGGATATGATAGAGGTCTTTAAGATCATGAGAGGTCTTGAACGAGTAGATGTGAATCGGTTATTTACACTTTCGAATAATAGAAGGACTAGGGGGCATTCCATGAAGTTAGCAAGTAGCACATTTAAGACTAATCGGAGAAAATTATTTTTCACTCAACGTACAATAAAGCTCTGGAGTTTGTTACCAGAGGATGTGGTTAGTGCAGTTAGTGTAGCTGGATTCAAAAAAGGTTTGGACAAGTTCTTGGAGGAGAAGTCCATTAACTGCTATTAAATTTACATAGGGAATATCCACTGCTATTAATTTCATCAGTATCATGGAATCTTCTTAATGTTTGGGTAATTGCCAGGTTCTTCTGGCCTGGTTTGGCCTCTGTTGGAAACAGGAAGCTGGGTTTGATGGACCCTTAGTCTGACCCAGCATGGCAATTTCTTATGTTCTTATGTTCTTAAGGGATTAGGATGGAAAAGCTAGATTACGGGAGTGTAGGGAGGGAGAGGGAGAGCGGAGGGACTGGGGAGATTTGGGGGGGGGGAGGAGGGAGGATTTTATGGTTGTTTGTCCCAAGGAAGCAAGAGTGGTCTATGGTTTGAGTAAAAGGTTTGCTTTTCTGGCAAACCGTAAGAATGAGGAAAGAGGTCCAGATGGTATAGAGCGGGGGGGGGGGGGGGGGGGGGGGGGCAGGCTGAGGGCCAATAGCCAAGGAATTCAGTATGTTTTTTACAATGTACAAGTTTTACTTTTGTAGTTTGAATGGATGACAATCTGAGATGTATATCTTGGAATGTTGATGGTCTAGGGTCTTCAATTAAAAGTAAGAAAATGTTAACAGCCCTACAAAGGCATAAAGTGTCAATAGCTAGTATACAAGAAGCACATCTGACAGAAGAGGAAAGCCAAAAACTACAAAGAAACTGAATTGGTCAGTGTTTCCATGCGTCAGCAGTGGGGAGGAAGGCTGGAGTAGCGATATTGGTTCATATGAAAGTTGCATTTCAGTTATTACAAAAAATAAGTATCCCCTTAGGTAGATATTTGATTCTGATAAGTAAAAATTCAAGGTCAGGCTATCACATTATCTAATGTATATGGGCCAAATGAATATAAACATAGCTTTTTCACAGTTCTGGTTTGTATCTTACTTCCAGCTGTGTGAGACTCTCTTTATGCTGGGAGATTTCAACTGTGCTCATGACACTCTGTTGGATAAGTCAGGTCTGCCACAAAAATTGACAGGGGGAAAAAATAAGGGGATTAAATATTTATGTACAACTATATAAATATCTTGGATATTTGGCATACTTTAAATCCTATGGGGAAAGATTACCCGCATGTATCCAGAGCACACTCAGCCCTCTCTAGGACTGACTTAATCTCAGATTTTCTGTTTTCCAAGATAATAAGGGCAGAAATTGGTCCTCCTGAAATATCAGACTACGCAATGTTCTGGATAGACTGTCAATTTTCAGATAGGACTGAGGGTCCTAGGATTTGGAAATTCCCAAGTCATTTAGTAGATGACAAAGAATCCCAATTTATACGAAATAAATGGTAAGAGTTTGGATCCAATAATGCCATTCATAGAGAGTGTCCAGTATTATATTGGGAAACTCATAAGGCAGTACTGAGAGGGGCCATTACTTCTTTTGTTATTCATAGATCTAAAGCCTTACATAGCAATATAATAAAATTTGGAACAACAATTGCAGGACGCAAAACAGAAATTTGCACAAAATAATATGGTTTCACTCACAGAGGATTATAGGTCTATTCTCTGTACTTTGAATACATATTTACATCAGAGAGCTCAAAGGGTTATGAATTATGAATCACATTAATTCTTCCACTTTGTTAATAAAGCTGGGAAGCTTTTAGCAAACCTAGTGAGACTCAGTAGGGGGAAAACCTATCTAGAAAAGCGAAAAGATAGTGAGGGTAACTTGACAATACATAGTAAGGAAATATGTGCCATTGTTCATAATTTCTATGAACAATTACATACAGATGATAGAACTGGGGATCCGGTGCAGGAAGCAGATTTTTAAAAAAATTTAGAAAATCCTAAAATCACAGAAAAGCAGCTAGCACAAATCAATAGGCCCATTCAGCTTCATGAGATAATCAGTGCCATCAATTCT
The DNA here is from genome assembly GCF_901001135.1 of Rhinatrema bivittatum. NCBI lineage: Eukaryota > Metazoa > Chordata > Amphibia > Gymnophiona > Rhinatrematidae > Rhinatrema > Rhinatrema bivittatum. Next base: position 633,484,372 of record NC_042616.1, read on the forward strand.
AGCAAACAACATAAAGCATCACCCCCAGATGGTCTGAATGCAGGTTATTATAAATTGCTTGTAAACCAGGTCTCTGGAGTGTTACATGATTTTCTTTTTAGAGGCTCAAAAAAGGGAGAAGTTCCCTTCAGATTTTACTATAGCCTACATTACAGTTTTGGAAAAACCTGGGAAAGACTCAACCAATCCTGCCTCATATAGGCCTATATATTTATTAAAATTTGATGCTAAACTCTATGTGTAAATCTTGGCAGATAGGATAAGTCTTCTTTTCCCTAATATTATTTCTATAAATCAGGTAGGTTTTGTAAAAGTACGCTCTGCTAGTATAAATCTGACAAAATTGATAATAGCAATGGAAGAAAGCAAAAATAGAAAATGTTCTTCGATGGTAGTGAGATTTGATTTGGAAAAGGCATTTGACAGGATGTCATGGCCTTATCAATTTTCTATTCTAGAAAGGTATGGTTTTCAAAGAGAGAGAATAAAACACATTGCCTTATTATATAAGAGACCAGTGTCGGTTATTGTAGCCATTGGGCAGATCTCATGACGTTTCGCTCCATCGTGGAACGAGGCAGGGATGCCCACTTTCACCTCTATTATGTATAATCTCAATAGACCCTTTGTTAAGAAAAATTGAAAAAGATACATCAGTATGTGGTTTTAGAATGGGAGATCAGGAGTTTAAAGTTTATGCATTCGCGAATGATGTCTTGGTGTTTCTAACTTCCCTGCAAGAGTCTTTGAAAATGGTCTTACAAAATCAAAGGGCATTTGGCTCTTTCTCCAGTCTAAAAGTAAATCAGAGACTTTAGAAGTATATGGAGACTTGAAAGTGAATTGGAAGGAGCATTTCCCATTATATTGGGTGATGCAAAAGATGCGGTATTTGGGGATTATGCTTCCAAGAGAGATATACCAATTGAAGTGGTGAATATTCTCCCATTGCTTAAGTCTATGCAACAAAAATTAAATAATTGGGCATCATTACCTTTGTCGTTAACAAAGAGAATCCATTTAGTAAAAATGATGGTATTACAAGATGGTTATATGTCATGCAGTTACTACCAATCTAGTTGAAGAAGGCAGAACTGACTTTAATTCATCAAACTCTATGAAACTTTTTATGGGGCCGACATAAAGCTAGAGTTCCTTTGAGACAACAAGGAGGTACGGTTTGCCCCAATTGGAAAGACTACAGTTTAGCCTGCGATTTAAGTCACATAAAAAATTGGTTATTTGGTTCCATGTTTTTTTCTCCCATTGAGTTTATAAATGAATGTTTGTTCCCGTACTCACCAGGGAATATTATACAAGTGAAACCAAATGAAGGTCCTTTATGTTGCAAACATAGCCTAATCATTCAGTCTGGGAGAAGTGTGTGGAACTATCTATGTAGACTTAAATTGCACAAAGTTGACTACTACACCCCATTTCTTACATTAAAAGGTAATCTGCAATTTATTTTCTACTGGGTCTAGAGAATAAGATAAATCACACATGGAAGGCAAATATCTAGTTAGTATTCAACAGTTCTTTATTGGTCATACAAATGTAATTAAATTTTTCATCAGTTACAGGAAAGCTATAATTGGATAATAAGGATTTTTATGCTTTCTTACAAGTTCGACATTATATAAAGTCATTGTGTAAGCAAAATAGCGTATATCATGCCTACACTGATGTGAAGGAAGACTTTTTGTGGAAAGGGGGGGAAGTACCTATTCATCCTTAAATAAAGTGATTCAAAAGATAAGTAATAGCAAAGTATTGGATGGTACAATAGATAAGCTGAAAACACAGGCTGACATAATATTGGAGAGATCAAATGTAAAATTAATATTACAAGACTTTGCAAATACCTCAGAAAATGTGAGTATAAGAGAAATAGACTATACATTGATGCATTGCATGTATATATCCAGCATTTGGTTATTTGCTGCTAAACTGTGTGATATAAATAAATGTATTAAATGTCTCTCCAAAAAAGGCTCTTTCTTCTACTGTTTTTGGGTCTGTGAAAAGATTGCTAATTTTTGGACTAATGCTGTGGCAGAGTTGAGCCACATGATTCAGTGAATGTTCCCATGTGTCCTCAAGTGTGCTTACTAGGTTTACTGGATGTAACTTGACAGTACATAGTAAGGAAATATGTGCCATTGTTCATACTTTCTATGAACAATTACATACAGATGATAGAACTTGGGATCCGGTGCAGGAAGCAGATTTTTAAAAAAATTTAGAAAATCCTAAAATCACAGAAAAGCAGCTAGCACAATTCAATAGGCCCATTCAGCTTCATGTGATAATCAGTGCCATCAATTCTAGCAAACAACATAAAGTATCACCCCCAGATGGTCTGAATGCAGGTTATTATAAATTGCTTGTAAACCAGGTCTCTGGAGTGTTACATGATTTTCTTTTTAGAGGCTCAAAAAAGGGAGAAGTTCCCTTCAGATTTTACTATAGCCTACATTACAGTTTTGGAAAAACCTGGGAAAGACTCAACTAATCCTGCCTCATATAGGCCTATATATTTATTAAAATTTGATGCTAAACTCAGAAATAATTTTTACTGGCTATTCAATCTATATTAGCAGTTTGGATATCTCAGAGGAACCTATTATATCTCAATGGAATTTATGTCTTCATAAATTACTACAGTTTGAATTTCTGACTGCCAAAAATAAGTCTAATAGATTTAACCAGAATTTTATGAGTATTTGGAAGGGCTACTGGTCTTCTCTCTCTGAGTCTGTATGAGCACATTAATCAGATGTAGTGGTTTCCGAATTTCAGGTAGTACAAGCATCTGAAAGAGTAGAATAAATGAAAAAGGGCATCTATTTATGGGTCTTCTGGATGCTTGACAAAGTTTGTGATATATGAAACATTAAGAACAATAACTTGATTGCAGGGAAGGGGAAGGAAGAGGGCAGTGGAGGATGTAGGATAATTGGTGTACTAGACAGGGTTAGTATTTGTTGGAAAGTTTATTGTGTAAGAATTGTTCTATCTGAAAATAAATAAAAACAATTAAAAAAAAATAATACATCAAACATCATATATATTGATATAGGACATACAGAAATTAAAAAATACAAATATATAAAAACATCATAAATACAAAATTTCACCCCCGGTGTCTTACACAAAGCTCAAACACCATTCCCACTACCAGAACACAAATACAACCTTGTTTATATATGAAATGGAAGACACTTACAAGTAAATTTTAAAGGAATGCACGTGCACCAATAAACGTGCCTATTGCAGCACGAGCAAAAATATAACTTATTTTATAAAGTACGCATATAGCATATAAAATACTGTTGCAACATGTACTTCTACAATCTTTACATGCATATCTTGCACGAGGGGGGGCGGGGAGAGAGCGAATCTCTGTATAATGTCAGTCTGATACTCTATATATAGGAACCTCTCTAGAGGGGCACTTTGAATCGGAGTGGGTTTTTGGGAAATAGGTTAGGGTTAGGGGATATTGTTACCAGAGATGTGAATCGTGTGCCCGATCGTTTTAACGATCAGGTTCGGATGGTGGGAGAAAAAAATCGGATCGTTAGTGAGGCCTGAGCAGATAAAAAAAAACCCACCCCGACCCTTTACAAATGACCCCTTTGCTCTCCCACCCTCCCGAACCCCCCCCCCCAAAATGTTAAATTACCTGGTGGTCCAGTGTGGGGGGTTCCCGGCGCGATCTCCCGCTCTCGGGCCATCGGCGCCATTTTGGCTACCACTGATAAAAATGGTGCCGATGGCCCGATAAAAATAAACCCACCCCGACCCTTTACAAATTACCCCTTTGCTTCTCCCACCCTCCCGACCCCTCCAAAAACCTTTTACATGTACCTGGTGGTCTAGCGGGGGGTCCGGGAGCCATCCCTTCAATCATACCCTCGGTGCCGGTGCCGGTGCTGGAGGTTTCAAAATGGTGCCGATCGCCTTTGCCCTCACTATGTCACAGGGAGCGACGGTCGCTCCCTGTGACAAAGTGAGGGCAAAGGCGATCGGTGCCATTTTGAAACCTCCAGCACCGGCACTGAGGGTATGATTGAAGGGATGGCTCCCGGACCCCGCGCTAGACCACCAGGTACATGTAAAAGGTTTTGGGGGGGGGGGGCGGGAGGGTGGGAGAAGCAAAGGGGTAATTTGTAAAGGGTCGGGGTGGGTTTTTGTTTTTTTTATCGGGCCATCAGCGCCATTTTTATCAGTGGTAGCCAAAATGGCGCCGATGGCCCGAGAGCGGGAGATCGCGCCGGGACCGCCCCCCCCACTGGACCACCAGGTAACTTAACATTTTGGGGGGGTTCGGGAGGGTGGGGGAGGGTAAGGAATTGGTTTTAAAGGGTCGGGGTGGGTTTAGGGGTTGTTTTGGTGTGCCGGTTTTCCCGCCCTCCCCCAAATAATTTCCATGCCCTATTTAACGATACAATACAAATGCCCCTGACGATAAATCGGGGGCATTTGTATTGTATTGTGCACTCTAACAATTTAGAACGATTTTAAAATTATCTGACGATAATTTTAATCGTTCCAAAACGATTCACATCCCTAGTTGTTACAGATACTTTCAAAGTTATTCATACTAAAATTGACATCAGTAAAGAACTGTAGTCCTTATAAGTAATGAAAAGTCTAACAAGAGAAGTTGATTTGTACATTACAGTGCTAGCTGCATTGTACAAATCTACTCCTTTTTATTACTTATAAGGACTACAATTCTTTACTGACATCAATTTTATTATGAATACTTTTGAATGTATCTGTAACAACACCATCCCTGACCCCAACCCACATCTTGAAAACCCACCCCGATTCAAAGTGACCCTCTACAGTAGAACTTATATATAGAGTATCAGACTGACATTCTCTCTCTCTCTCCCTCCCTCCCCCCTTCTCTCTCTCTCTTCTCTCCCCCCAGCTCCTGGAGCTCATGAGGAGCAGTAGCAAAGTTATGCAGGCAACATATGCACATTGCCTGCTGAAAATTTGTGATTATGTGTTTCAGTATTGGACCCCATTCCTAGAATGCCCATGACTTGCCTCTTTATTCTGGGCATGCATACATGTATGTATGGGCTCCCTTTCTAGCTCCTTAAAATTCACATTGCTCACACATGGCCTACATATGCACATATGTGGTCACTTTTGCATGAGCAATGCTTTGAAACTCTACCTCATAGAATTTAAAGACACACCACCCAATTAATTTTATCATTTAATGCACACACTGACACTGTATTGAGATAAAATATATCCAATGCTGCTTAATGTGCAGCAATAACTGATTAGTATTTCCACTCCGTTTGTTGGTAACAAGTTGTAAAACAAAAAAAAATTAAGATCATCAATTAAATAATTCTTCTGAATCTAGTCTTGGACAAGTGGAGCATTTAAATAGCCATCACAATTCTTCTGCAATGTTCACTAATCCTCCTTTTCATCTTACATATTATTTTGCCCACATACAGTAGATAACAGAGACAACAAATTATACAAACAACTGATGCAGTATCACATGCTGTATTACATTTCAAATGAATGATTTTCCCCAAAACAAGGTGTTTACAATTTGAAATGTTTATAGATAAAGAACAAATCCCCAATGTAAGCAATGATGATGTCCAACCATAGAGCCCAAATCAGATGAAACACAAGAGAGAATTGATGATACCAAAAAATCCCTATTACAAGAGCTTTTAGAAGAGAAAATAGAGGGCTGATATAACCTCACAAAATCTTGCAACAATCCATCATTTCTTTGATATATGTGTTGAAATTGAATGATATAATTCATTGCTATTTTTTGTTTGGTTCATGAAGGGAAGGCAAATGCATTGTGTTGCCCTTTTCTAGCTGCATTTGCCACAGATTTTATTTCGCTTCAAATGATTTTACATTTTGAAAGAAGAGAAGAAGCTTGCAATTTGACACTGTGTACTGTGTACTGCTTTACATGGCAGTCAGCTGGACACTTAGAACATAAGAACATAAGGGTTGCCATACTGAGTCAGACCAAGGGTCAATCAAGCCCAGTATTCTGTTTCCAACAGTGACTAAACCAGGTCACAAGAACCTGACAGGATCCCAAGGGGTAGACAGATTTCAACATGCTTATCCGAAGAATAAGCAGTGGATTTCTGCAACTCTGCCTTAATAATTGTTAATGGACTTTTTCTCCAGGACCCTGTCCAACCCTTTTTTTATGCAGCAACACTAACAACTTTCACCACATCCTCTGGCAATGAATTCCAGAGTTTAATTATGTGTTGAGTAAAAAAATATTTTCTCTTATTAGTTTAAATGTATTTCCCAATAACTGCATTGTGTGTCCCCTGGTCTTTGTACTTTTCCAAAGATTAACATTTACTTGTTCCATTCCACTCATATTTTATAGACCTCTATCATATATCCCCTCAGCCGTCTCTTCTCCAAGCTGAAAAGTTCTAACCTCTTTAAACTTTCTTCAGAGAATTGTTCCATCCCTTTTATCATCTTGGTTGCCCTTCTCTGTACCTTTTCTAATTCTGCTATATCGTTTTTGAGATGTGGTGACCAGAACTGCACACAATACTCAAGATGAGGTTGCACCATGGAGCGATACAGAGGTATTATATTATTCTCTGTTTTATTCTCCATTCCTTTCCTAATAATCTCTAGCATTTTATTTGCTTTCTTGTTTGCTGCTCCACACTGAGCAGAAGATTTCAATGCATTTTCAATGATGACACCTAGATATTTTTCCTGAGTGGTGACTCCTAATGTACAACTGTTGCACGTCCTGGCCGCGTTGGTGCCGCAGTCGGACCTACTCGCCTCACACTGCCTTCCACCAGTTCCGGCCTTGCCGCAGCCGCCAGCTCCCGACGTCCCCGACGCTCTCCCCAGGCGTCCTCAGCCTCTTCCACACCACAGGCCTCTCAGCGGAGCTCCCATAGGGACGCCACATCTTCCATCTCCTCGGCCACGCCCCTAGGCACGTGCATGGCCGACATCTCTACTTTTACAGGGCCAAGCGCGGGAAACCCGGCTTGGACTCATTCCGATGACATCACACAGCCCCAGTATATAAGACGAGGCTCTGTGCCCAGAACCTCACCTTGGCAATGGGGTCGACACCTCAGTGTTAGTTTGCCTGTTCCTTGCTCCTGTGCCTGATCCTGTGTTCCAGTGTGTCCTTGTTCCAGTGCCTCCTTGTTCCAGCGTCTCCTTGTTCCAGCATCTCCTTGTCTCAGTGTTCCCGTGGTCATCCTTGTCTTCCAGCATCTGTCCTGTTCCTGCTCCACATTCCCTGGTAGTACCCTTTGGACTGATTCTTGGTACTGACCTCTGCTTGCCTGACTACGACTGACCGCTGCCTGAACCTGACCTTTGCTGCATTCTGACCACATTGACCGCTGCCTGGAACTGACATCTGTCTGCCTGACCACATTGACCACTGCCTGGAACTGACCCTTGCTTGTCTTGACTACGCTTGGACTGACCTTGGATTTGACCCTTGTTTTGGCTGACAACTTCTGGACGGAAACCCTGGCTTTGACCTTTGCGCTTCACTCGGACACCCTCTTCTTGCCTTCTGTGACCACCAGACCGACCTGCTTGGACTCTGACCATGGCCTTCATCTGACCAGACCCACAGGTGCTGCCTGTTCCGCCCAGAGAGCCTTCCTGAACTGCTACCTCCCTGAGGTCTCCGGAGCCTCCAGTTCAGGTCTGGTCCATCCTCTCTGCATCAGCCACGCACCCTTACTCATGGGGGGCACACCTCTCCGCTACCTCTCCGGGAGACCCTCTGAGGTCCACTTAAGTCCAGGCGGTCCGGGTACCCAAGGGCTCAACCTGCGGAAACCCCCGACTGTTATTGGCGAAGCTCCAGCTAGCCTCTGTCTCCTTGTGTGCTCCGCCTCCTGGTGGCAGGCGCTCTCTGGGTCCGACCAGAGGGCCATACCAATCCTGCACCAGGCCAATCCTTCACCAGGCCAAGGGTCCACCTCCAGCACAACAAAAACCTTGCATTTTGTAGCTATAATTTGGGTTCCTCTTCCCTAAGTGCATCACTTTGCACTTGTCTACATTAAATTTCATTTGCCATTTCATGCCCATTCTCCCAGTTTTGCAATCTCCTCTTGCAATTTCTCACAATCCTCTTGTGATTTGATAAGTTTGAATAATTTTGTGTCATCAGCAAATGTGATCATCTCACTTGTTGTTCCCATTTCCAGGTCATTCATAAATATTTTAAAAAGCATAGGTCCCAACAGAAATTCCTGGGGCACTCCACTATTCACCATTGGGAAAATTCACCATTTAGCCCTACTCTCTATTTTCAAGCATTTAACCAGTTGGCAATCCACACCAGGACACTGACACCTATCCCATGACTTTCTAATTTCCTAAGAAGTCTCTCATGAGACTACTTCCAGTGTAGTTTTAAATTAAAGAGACATGATTATCATAATGATCATGCAGCCTCTCTTCAGCATTGGCTTCAACAGAGGTGGGGGATGCAGAGCAAGCAAAGGTTCAGAAGTGGCAGGAGTTCCCATGCCTGCAGTAAGTTCAGCAGTGGGAGGGCTCCCATTCTAACTGTGGCTTTAGCAGTAGTAGTTAATCACCTGCATGCCCAGAACAGCCATGGCATGCAGAAGAGTTCCACTTCCTGCACCTCCAGCACCAGCTTCAGTGGTGGTAGCAGCTCTGTGGCTGGCAGTGGCTCCAGCACCAGTGGGTGCTTCCATTGCTGCAGCAGCTTCTGCGACAGTGGAGCTTGCATTCCAAAATATGGATTTAGTGGTGGCAAGGTTCCTGAGTGTGCAGAGCCATAGTAAATTGTAGAAGAGCTCCACCCCCTGCATTATATGCCTGCTGCTCCCTCCTCTAACTGGCTGCTGGCTTCAGTCATCAGATCAAAACAGCAGGGGTGCCAGCAGGGGAGGAGTTATTTGCCTGGATGTTTACAATGCAACAGAAGGGTTATCTGTTTAGCTTCAGACCCGCTATTTGACCAGCCAGAGTTAGCCAGGTAATTTTAGCCAGCTGCCACTAAATATCAGTGCTAATAGCACAATGTTTAACCACTCCCTAGATTCACCCCTAGAGCTGCCTCTTTTTGTCTAGGGTGAGAGAACATATGTAGAAATTTCATCTTTGTGAGACTTTCCGCAATCCAAATGACCTCAAATCTTCACCAAGGTGTACTGTGCCATTCGAACATTTCACTCTACATGCGAAACTGGCCCCTAACCCCAAATTACCAACAACATCTCACCTCAACTTTAGATGGCCCTCCTTTAGAGATATAAATACTTTACGACTATGAGGACCTTGTAGATAGTCTCTCTCTCTCTTTCTCCTTAATATGGGCATTATCAAAATGTTATTAACACTTTTTGATGAATCTAGGGGCAAGTAAGTTAGACAAACCCTTGGAATTTTTACCCTTATGAGGCTGTGTGAGAAAGAGGAGGAAAAGCCTAGTGGTTAGAGCAGTGGCCTACAAACCAGGAGACTAGGGTTCAAGTCCTGCTGTCACTCCTTGTGACCTTGGGCAAGTCACTTTACCCTCACATACAAACTTAAATTATAAGCCCTCTGGGGATAGAAAAATACCTACAGTACCTGAAGGTAAACCAATGTGATATATCAAATGTCAGTATATATACTCTAAGATATTTCTCTAGGGGATTCAGTATTGTTCCTTTCATATTTTATACCTGCTGATGCACAGCTTTGAAAATGATAATAAATCCATATTCTCTTCAAAAACAACCAAATTAAGTAATACAATTGAACTGCCAGTCTATGGTTGTTTTATTTTAGTTAATTGTATCTACATTTTTATCTGAGACTGAATTATTTAAATTTGTTAATGTTAATTTTTCTTTTTTTTTAATGTAACTCACCTGGCAATCTTTGAAATGCTAGGCCAGGAGCAAATATCCTAAGTAAATGTAATTTTCTAAAGCAATAAACTGACAGTCCTATATATGATGATGCAAGAAAAGAAATATAAAGAGCAGCTTAAATGGAATACGAACTTACCTAATAATGACAAACATGACTAGTGAATTGCCCACCAAGCCGACAACAAAGACCATGGAGTAAACAGCGGTAATAATGATAGGGATGGCTGAAGAAATGCCGGTGTGGTTACCAGAGTTTAAGTCTGGATAGTCACTGCTATTCTCATAGGAAGCCCAGCCCAAAGGCCAGCTAGAATTGAGAGTGCAACCTGGAGTTGGGGAGCAGGTAGAATCCAGTGGAAAATGCTTTTCTTTCTCTTCTTCCCGAAAAATCTGTACTGGGGACTCCATCATTCACCTTACTCTCTTGTTTAGGACCAGGTCAGTGAAGTACAGATGAAAGCCACACTATACAGATTAAAACATAAAAAACAAATCAGAAAGAATTAGGAAAATATATCATTACTAATACACTATTCAAGATCCAAATCTTTCCACTACATCAGATTTGTTTCTATTATAGCACAGTGACACTCTACTTTTTAAAGCATTTCAGGTAATTGAAATAAAATGTTTCTATTTATTTAGCTCAAGCCATATCATTGGAAGTTTAAGGTGAGTTACATTCAGGAAGTGTAGATATTTCCTTGTTCCCAGAGGCTTTATGATGTAAATTTATACTTGAGGTAAAGTGAGTTACATGAGATCACAAATAGCACCAGTGGGATTCACCCCTGGTTTTCCCTGGTTCTAAGCCCACTGCACTAACCACTAGGATACCCCTCCAAGAAAATAATTTGTATCTCTAGTAGCTCATAATATGCTCAGTTTGTTTTTCTGAAATGCTATACTGCAATTAGAAGAAGAACATTTACATGCTGTTAAAAGGCATTTTGCATTATTTAAGGTATAATGTAATAATTAGATATGGCAGCATTCAATTAGATTTCATATCACAATCAGAGAAGAACAGATTTATTTAGATTTCAGCAAGACTCAACACTGTTTTAAAACTGAGATTATAAACTAAGGAGCAAGGATGGTAAGTGTTAATTAGTAAATTATTTTAAAAATCGATTGAATGATAGGCAGCATAGTGTGATGGTAGACAGTATTCAATTTCAGAAAAGGAAAGTGACCAGCATTTTGTCAGAGGGATCTCTCCTGTGGATGGTTCTAGGCTATAATAACCAATACCAGTCAGACTAAGAAGACATGCAAACCATTAGGGGTGTGCATTCGTATTGAACATAAATGTAAAACGCTACTTATTTTTTTTTTTAACTTAAAAAAGTGATAAGACATAAACGATCGGATTTCCAACTTATTCAACATAGCTATGTTGAATAAGTTGGAAATCGCGATTGTTGATCCAAAATAAAAATTTAAACCCCTCACCTTCCTTAATCCCCCCCCAAAGACTTCCCACAACTCCCTGGTGATCCAGCGAGGAGTGAGGACGCCATTTCTGAAAGCCTTTCCGAGGAGCACGTGACGTCGGCGCCACGTCGGAGTGACGCGGCGTCACGTGATTCCCCGTGGGTTCGCACCGGAACACTCGTTCGGCCCAAAAGGAACTTTTGGCCAGCTTGGGGGGGTCAGGAGGCCCCCCCAAGCTGGCCAAAAGTTCCTTTTGGGCCGAACGAGGGTGCTGGAGGGAACTCGCGGGGAATCACGTGACGCCGCGTCACGCCGACGTCACGTGATTCCCCACGGGGTCGCTTCCGGGATCCTCGTTCGGCCCAAAAGGAACTTTTGGCCAGCTTGGGGGTGTCAGGAGGCCCCCCCAAGCTGGCCAAAAGTTCCTTTTGGGCCGAACGAGGATCCCGGAAGCAACCCCATGGGGAATCACGTGACGTCGGCGCCACGTCGCAGTGACGCGGCGTCACGTGATTCCCCGCGAGTTCCCTCTGGCACCCTCGTTCGGCCCAAAAGGAACTTTTGGCCAGCTTGGGGGTGTCAGGAGGCCCCCCCAAGCTGGCCAAAAGGAACTTTTGGGCCGAACGAGCGTTCCGGCGCGAACCCGCGGGGAATCAAGTGACGCCGCGTCACTCCAACGTGACGCCGACGTCACTTGCTCCTTGCAAAGTTGGTCAGAAATGGCGTCCTGACCCCGCTGGACCACCAGGGAGTTGTGGTAAGTCTTGGGGGGGGGGATTAAGGAGGGTGAGGGGTTTAAATTTTTATTTGCACATATGGACATATACTCAACTCATTGAATTCTGTTTATGTCCATATTGACCGCAAATGGGACCCCCTTTGGACATATGGACATATGAACTTAAACTTTTGCTCTGCACATCCCTACAAACCATAGGCCAAAGTAAAAAGTCAGTTTCCTTTTGATAGCCTAGATCAAGAGCCCAAAGTTTTTTGCAGCAGATCATGGGTAGATTTTGCAGTATGCCCTAACAACATTACTGTCAGAGCAAACACTGACCTAGATTTATCATTTTGCTATCAATTTCACATGAATAGCAGATTGTATATTAAGTTTATTGCATGAGAGAGAGAGAGAGAGAGAACCTAGCTATAAGGGCCTTATAGTACTTAGGTATTTATACCTCTATATGAGGCCCACTTAGTAACTTGAAGTGAGGTTTAAGTAGTAGTGTAGGAGTTAGGGGTCACTTTGACATTCAGAATGAGACGTATGAACAGAACAGTACACTCTTGTGAAGATTTGATGTCCTTCAGAGTGAGGAAACTCAACCAAAGATGAGATTTGTACAATGTTCTCTCAACCTACCTTGATGGACTCTCTACATGGGTAACATCAAGCTAGGTTGAGAGAACATTTCCCATGTTAAAACTGTGTGATATGGCTTCACAAATTGCGACGCCAGCCCACATGGACAGAAATCCTGCCACAAACTCCTCCCCTTTTCCAAATTAGCATCACACCATGCATTATGACCTTTTTGCATGCCTTACATGCTACGGTTGTGGACCCTTGGGCCAGCTGAGACAGTGGATGGTATGCTGCGGAGGCCCGCAGCGAGTGTCACAGCCAGGAGGTGGTACTGCAGGAACTTGGAAGAGGCTTCACCACTGGAAGTCTGAGGTCCCCCCAGGAGGAGCCTGTAGGGACCCGGACCTCTTGGACTTAGGGGGGATCCTATGCGACCAAGGATCCAGGCAGTGGCTGGAGAGATGGATGAAGGACGGCTGGGCCCAGGTAGTTGAAGAGTCTTCACCCTCGGAAGCCCACTGCTCCCCCAGGAGGAGCCCATGAGAGCCCGAGCTGCTGGGACTTAGGAGAATCCTCTGGGCCAGCGAGTACCGGATACTTGAGATGATGGACGAAGCCGAAGTCGGAGTCCAAGAGCGAAGCCGAGTCAGAAGCCAGAAGTCCAAGATCCACACCAGAGCCAGGGATGTAAGCAGAAGACGGAGTCATGGGATGGAGCCGGGTCAAAGCCAGAAGTCAGAGGACGAACCAAACCAGGTGCGGAAGCTTGAAGCGAAGTCAGGAGATGAAGCCGGGTCGGAAACCAGAAGTAAAGAATCAAAGTCAAAGCCAGGAGCGGAAGCCGAAGACGAAGTCAGGAACAAGCCAGGTCAGAAGCCAGAGGACAAGACAATCAAGATACACTGCGGCAACTAAAGACTCAGGGACACTGAGGAACCTCGTTGCAAGGCCCTGAACTGCTGCAGCTGCTGGTTTTAAATGGCCCGGCAGCATCTGATCTCATCAGGGGCTGTTCCTGTGTTTTCCCGCGCTGGCCCCTTTAAGAGGGAACCCTAGCGTGCGTGCGCGCACCCCTGGGGGCGGGGCCAGCCGGGGATCAGCGTCGCCGTCTCCCTTGCAGGGTGAACGCCGTGGAGGGCCACGTCTTCGGCCCTGGAGGCCAGGGGGAAGGCATCCTTGCGGCCGGGCCAGCCGTGTGGTAAGTGCAGGTCCCGGGGCATGGCTCGGGACCTTAACAGTACACTCCCTCTTATGCCCCCTCCCTGGAGGCCTGGGTTTACTTGGGTGATCCACATGGAACTGACAAAGGAGGTTTTTATCCAGGATATTAGAGGAGGGCTCCCAGGAAATTTCCTCTGGGCCCTACCCCTCCCATGAGAGGAGGTATTCCCATCGGCAACGGTAGAATCGAACGTCCAGAACATCTTTCACCGTATAGGTGCCGTCGGTCTCGGCCTCAGTGGCGGTGGGTTCCGGAGGCTTGTCTTGAAAGGTGGAGAGCACCACAGGCTTAAGCAGGGACACGTGGAACACATTATGAATCCGCAAAGTGGACAGTATTCGTAGTCTGTAGGATACAGTCCCTATGCGCTCCGCCACTGTAAATGGACCAATATACCTGGGGGCCAGGTGCATGGAAGGAACCCATAACTGGATATTTCTGGTGCTCAACCAGACTTTGCTCCCTGGGAGAAAGACCGTGGTCGGGTGCTGTAGTCTGTCGGCGTACTTCTTCCCCTTGGAAGACGCCAAATAGAGATTTTCCTGGGTAGTTCTCCATAGGTTGCCCAACTGTCGTGCTGAAAGCTGAACTGCGGGGGATGGTATCGTCAAAGGCAGTGGCAGAGAAGGTCTCAGAGTCTTCCCATAGACCAGCTGGAATGGAGACTGGCTGGTCGCAGAGTACTTATTGCGGTTATAGTAGAATTCTTCCCAGAGTAACAAGGTAACCCAGTCATCTTGCAGATCTCTGACGAAGGCCCGGAGGAAGGCCTTTAGCATTCTGTTGGTTTGTTCGGACTGGCCATTGGCCTGAGGGTGGAAGGCGGTTGTCAGATCCAGTTGCACCCCGAACTTCCTGTAGAGGGACTTCCAATATTTTGCCATAAACTGGGGACCACGGTCCAAGGTAATGTGCGAAGGAAGTCCATGTAGTCGGAAGATGTGCTGTGTGAAGAGAGTAGCCAACTCGGGTGCTGAAGGCAGTTTGGCAAGAGGCACGAAGTGGGCCATCTTCGAGAACCGATCGACTGTGACCCAAATCACGGTCTTTCCATCAGAAAGTGGCAAATCCACAATGAAATCTGTGGACAGGTGAGTCCAGGGCTCCGTGGGAATGGGTAGCGGCTGCAGGAGCCCCCAGGAGTGTCCATGTAGAGGCTTCTGCCGGGCACAGGTAGGGCACGACTGGACATAGAGTCGTACATCTTTCTTGACCTGCAGCCACCAGTAGAACGCTGTCAGCAGCTCTAGGGTCCTGGCTGCCCGGCCATCAGGGAATCATAGGCCCATGCTAAGATCTTTCTACGGGAGCGAGCTGGCACCACTGTCTTACCTGCAGGAGCCACCTCAGACATGGCCAGAAGAACTTGGCTGGATCCAGAATGTACTGAGGCGGATTGATGGTATCTTCTGTCTCCACTGTGTGGGAGAGCGCATCCGCCCGGACATTCTTGGATGCTGGTCGGTACCGGAGGGAAAAATTGAAACAGGTGAAAAAGAGTGACCAGTGCACCTGACATGTGTTAGGGGCCAACTCCATGAAGATGCCGCAGACGACGAAAAGGTAAGGGCCTTTTCGCGTCCTACTTCGTGCCCAATAGCTACACCTCCTATGGTAGCGCTATTGGGTGCGAAACCGGCAGCGATCGCACTGCAACGGTGCGATCACTGCCGGCTAGCGCAAGACCGCCCCCCCCCCCCCCCGGGTCCACCCCCCGCCCCCCAGTAGCGCAATTTTCTAAAGTATCGCAGGCCTGCGATACTTTAGAAAATGAGGCTCTAAATGACAAGAATGAATCTTACTAGTCAGCTGGGGTATATTGGGTATAATCTCAGTCTCTCAAACTGACTGCTAGTGCTTTTCTTAATATTTGCATTGTGCTAAAGTAGGCATGTGGTGGAGTTTGTCAGGTGTAATATATACAAGCAACCTACTGAGGTATGCTTGGAAATTATTTTACATTTATTTAATTAGGCCAGTGACACCTTAGACAATTGATGTTTTCTTTATCTTTCTGTCTCTTTTTCCTGATCTCTGAGTGCATCTCTTGGTTCTTGATGATTTTCTGTCCATAGGCAGTGTAAAATAGTCATTTAGTACTGACACTTCTATTGGCAATGTCAATCTTGTATTTTTTTATCCACCATTATGTCTGGTTTTCTAGCTTTTAAATGTGTTGGTATGAGAATGTCTCATTTGAACATAGTTGGTAAGTCTTGTGCTCAGGCACGGTAACTTTCAAACAGGTGCATGGGCACACACATAACACGTGTATGTAGGTGAGCAGCCAGATATGCAGCAATTTAATATCCTGCATGCACATATGTGCGCATGTTGCAAAATAGCCCTGGCGCGTGGCATTTGGAGGAATTTTATAGCAGGCGCGTCTCCATGCCATGACCATTTTCACCAGTTCAGCCACCAGTTTGCTCAGTCTAGAGCTAGGTCCTCCATTCTCCCTGGGTCTTTAGCCTGCCTCCCCCAGTTAACCCAGACCCCTCAAATACCGCAGAGGTGCCTGAAAATTGTTTTATTAAGACTTATACCTCCTCCATAACGGAAGTAAATTTGCATTAAAATATACCTGGGTGTGTACCCATGCACACACATCTCTCGGCCCTGCCCTGGAACTCTCACACCCTGCCCACATTCTGCCCTTCTCCCTAATGCGAGATATTTGCACAGCGGAACTTGTGCATGCATGTATGTGACATAAAATCAGGTGCATACATGCATGTGTTACATGTGTGCACATTTCCTGATTTTGGCAAGCACTCAGCTTTTAAAGTTCACCTTGTATTATATTTTGAGATCAGTCAACGAAGCCCTTGAGAGGTGTCAAAACACTGGAATTTCATTAATTTATCTGCCCTCTGCTAATGACATAGTCTAGCTTCATTGATTGCTAATGATGGATGAAAAACATATTTGACACCACAGTGTGATTATTTTACACTTGTAAGCAACAGTTTGGAGATCAGAATTGTAAATGAGCATTTGAATAATGGTTGCCCACAGAGATTTGTTCTGATCCCTAACATTGTTTAATTTATATTTTTGTGATATGCTTCAAACTATATCAAGTAAATTTGTGTGTGCAGATGACATTGTTCTGTCAAAGAAAGATGATGACCTTCACAGAATTAGAAGGTCACACACAAATGACCTGAAAAGACTGGAAGAATACTTTAAGGAAAAGTGCCTTCATCCTGACTCAGAGAAGACCACTGTCACTGCTTTTCATTTCAATAGCAAACTAGCAAATGCAGAACAAGCAATTACCTTCTGCAGTAGTCAACTGATGAATAGGAAGTAACCCAAATACTTGAATTATCTTGAAAGGTAGCCTGACATATGAATATCTAAAAAAGACCGTTTATAAAACAAAATCATGGGCAGGCACACATGGAGTCAGATGCCAAAATGCTTTGAACTACAAAAGTTACTTAGTGGTTTTTTGTTTTTTTTTAAGAATATTGTGTGCTAGTATAGAATAACAACCCCCTTTATAAAGCGCATAGTTATCATCCCGAACAATAAGACTATAGTACCTTCTCTACACTGTCTTGAATGCTATATTGATGAATACAAGTGTGTTCAGATGAATTTACAACTCCCAATACATCAAGACCTGTCTAAGCTATCTCAGGATAAACCTGGCATTTATAGTATAAACCAGTTTATTCAACAGCATAAGAGCTTATTGCTACTAGTGGTGTGCAGGTCAAACATATCATTTCATTTCATTGGGGGGAGTTTCTTATCTGAATTCCATGTATTAAGGTTTTTTGGGGGGGATGGGGGGGATCATTCTTTTAGGTTTCAAAAAAATAGTGCATGCTATTCAGGGGTGGCTCAAGACAACCTGCTGGCCTGAGGCAAGGAGCAAGATGGCGCCCCCTCCTTCAATACTCAAAAGGCATACACTCAGTTTTATATATTCTTTGATTTATTAAACCATCTTTCACTTTGCACAAGAATTCAAGGCCAATAAATAGCATGAAACAAATTATATTGTTAAAAGTACAAGTGGCAAACAGTAGCCTATTCAGGCCTGCTGCAGCCACAGGAATAGTTCAGGAAAATAATAAGATTGGAACAGCTTAGTTATGGTTCAGATATTCATTTACAATGTTTCAAAGATACAAGAATCAAAGAGAAGCTCACTTTGCATCAGGCACAACTAACAGGTAAATGTCCATGGTCTGAGTGTATTGTGAGGCCCTACCAGCTCCCTGGGACCTCCTCAAGCTCTCTAGTCCTGGGCTCTTATGGCAGGGTGAAGGGAATCTCCCTTCACCCAGAATCCCTTGTGACATTCTACCTTAAAGAGACCTGGGTTAAAAGCCTGAACCAGGCTACTTAAGGTAGAATGAGGAGTTGTTGGTACACTCTGTTACATACTCTCCCTCTCAGCTCAGCCATATCTGGTCAAGTGTCCAGACATGCTCGGGGCTCTATCTCAAGTGCCTCCCCCTTTCTGGCTGTATTGTCCCCAATACCCATGAATTGACTCCATAAGGTTGCAAAATGGGGATAATCTTGACCCAGGACTACTGGGTATGGAAGCTCAGAGAGGACAGCCCCTTCTAACACATCTTGTCCTGCGGTCATCATCAAGAGTACACAGGAAGTTAAACACGTTTGTTCGTCCCCATGTATACATGTTACTGTCTCTATTTTCTTATTGCTAATATGTCTTTGAAATAGTAAGTCCTGGCGAACAAGCATTTTGCTGCAGCTGGAATCTACCAAGGCCTGGGTACAGACTCCCTCCAATTCCGAGTTTTGACAACTTGAGATCCCAAGCATTTTTCCACATGTCATTAATTTTCTGGGGCTCTGTCCCCAGTTCTTTGCTCCTTCTCACGTGGGCCATCCATTGCTCCTACCATGTGTCAGGGGCCGGCCAATGGCACCGATAGCCCCGTCACATGGTAAGGGCAAAGGGCCATCGGCGCCATTTTGATTAGTGGCAGCTGACGGCCCGAGAGCGGGAGATCGCTCCCGGGACCCTCTCTGGACCACCAGGTACTTTAGAAAAGATTTTTGGGGGGTTCGGGAGGGTGGGGGATTCTAAATAATGAGATTTAAAGGGTTGAGGTGGGTTTGGGGGTCGTTTTTGTGTGCCCTTTCTTCCCGCCCCCCCCAAAATGATAAAAGAACCCCACGCTTTCCCGCACCCCCCACCCAAATGATAAGAGAACATCCTATTGCTTTCAGGGACCCCCCAATTCCTGACAGATGAGAAAATATCATACGATATTTTCATCCATCAGAAAAACGATTCACATCCCTATTGGCTGGGTTTCCAGAATAACATCCATAGGTTCGTTTTGCCTATACCGACAGTCCCTTTCTAGTGTCCTTTCTGCCCACAGTTAAAACATGAAGGCGAAATTGTCATCTGGAACCCAGATACAAAGTCTGAGCCCCCTATCTTGGAGGTTCGTTGCTGAGCTTGTCTATCGTCTGCACCACACTAGGGCACTATAGTGGGTTTTCTCTCCATACCCCTTATACCAGCAGGCATTGTCTATGCCTGGTGGAAGGCTCCTGCCACTTCCAGGGATTTCTCCAAGGTGAGCTTGGTGTGTCGGCAGACGCAGTTCCTCATGGGCTGGTCCAGACTGTCTAGGAACTGTTCCAGGAGTATCTGATAGGGATGTGCAGACCAAAAGTTTAAGTTCATAAGTCCATAAGTCGAAAGGGGGGGTCATTTGTAGTCAATATGGACATATGGAGAATTCCATAAGTTGAGTCTATGTCCATATGTGCAAATAAAAATTTAAACCCCTCACCCGCCTTAATCCCCCCCCCCCCAAGACTTACCAAAACTCCCTGGTGGTCCAGCGGGGTCAGGACGCCATTTCTGAACTCCTTTGCAAGGAGCACGTGAGGTCGGCGTCACGTCGGAGTGACGCGGCGTCACGTGATTCCCCTCGGGTCCGCTCCCGGACCCCTCGTTGGGCCCAAAAGGCACTTTTGGCCAGCTTGGGGGGTTCAGGAGGCCCCCCCAAGCTGGCCAAAAGTTCCTTTTGGGCCCAACGAGGGGTCCGGGAGCGAACCCGAGGGGAATCACGTGACGTCGGCGCCACGTCGGAGTGACGCGGCGTCACATGATTCCCCTCGGGTCCGCTCCCGGACCCCTCGTTGGGCCCAAAAGGAACTTTTGGCCAGCTTGGGGGGGTCAGGAGGCCCCCCCAAGCTGGCCAAAAATGCCGTTTGGGTACAACGAGGGGTCCGGGAGCAGAACCGCAATGGACCACATGACGTCGGCGTCACGTCGGAGTGACGCGGACGTCACGTGATTCCCCGCTCATCCGCTCCCGGACCCTCACGGAACTTTTGGCCAGCTTGGGGAGTTTTGGTAAGTCTTGGGGGGGGGATTAAGGAGGGTGAGGGGTTTAAATTTTTATTTAGATCAACAATCGCGATTTCCAACGTATTCAACATAGCTATGTTGAATACGTTGGAAATCCGATCGTTTACGCCTCATCACTTTTTTAAGTTAAAAAAAAAAAATAAGTTGCGTTTTACATTTAAGTTCAAAACGAATGCACACCCCTAGTATCTGATGAGCTACGTCCAGTCCCGAACTTGCATCTGGCTGGAGCCACTTCCATCAAGCATCCTTCAAATGATGAAAGAGGATTCTGGGGCTCTCCCCAGGCTATAGGACTGCCCATCAGAACTGCTGCCAATAGAATTATGGGGAGTACCCCACTCTCTGTAGCATAGCAGCCTTGAAGTCCTCATAGAAATTCCTCCCATATAGACTTGGAATGCTGCTTGACTTTTTCCAGTGAGCAAATTAGCCAAGTAAGTTATCCAGCTGGTCTCTGGTCAGGCCAAGAGGCAGGCAATCTATTCAAAGTTCTTTAGAAAGACCACCGGGTTTTCTCCTCCCTTCATCTTAGACAGGATATGTGAAGGTATTCTGGACATAGCCAATTGCAGGGCCTCAGCTAGCTGAGTTAAAAATTGCACCTTGTTGCGTTAATTGGTCTTGTTGCTGTTACTGTTTATCTATTTTTTGTATAGCATTTTGTAGCTGTTGCTGTCCTGTGGCCAAGACCTGTATTACCTGCTTCATTTTATCTCCAGTTGGGGCCAGCTCCCAAACAGATAACTCACATGAGGCAGAAAAAACAAAAAACACCTGCTGGCCTGTCCGGCCCTAAATTACTACTTGACCCCTGACTGTTCAGGTGGGGATAGACCCCTTGGCCTTCTGTAATAGAAACTGAAGACATGCTCTGTGTCACACACACACACACAAGCTGTCCCTCATTCTCACATGCTCAATCTCGTTCATGTACACATACAGGCTCTCTCATGCTCACATGCTCAGTCTCACACAGAGACACGCATGTAGGCTATTTTACTCTCACACGCTCAGTCTCACTGACACATACACACAGGTTGTCTCTCACTCAGGTGCTCACACACACACATACATGCTGTCCCTCTCCTCCTAGAAGCTCAAGTGGGCCGCAGCAGCCCCAGCTTGTCCTCCTCCAGGTCCTGCAGCCGATGGAACTCTCCCTCTTTCTTGGGGCTGTAGGGTCTGACTCTGCTCCCTTTGGGAAATCTTGACTCGGACTGTTCCTTGTTTCTAATCAATCCCAATGCAGGCCCAGAGCTCATGCTGTACCACTTTCTCCGATTTAGCAAAGTGGCCTCTCTTTCCCATGCAGGCCCACCCTACTTCCTCTCCCAGGCCACACTGATAAAGAGAAGCCATTACCCCTCCCCCTGCAGTGTTCTATAGGTGATTGCTGCTGTAGTCTCTGCTGCCAGCACTCCACTGGGGCTTGAAAATGCTGATAGCCCGGGCAAAGGAGGAAATTGTTGCATTCCTCAGGAGCAAAGGAGGGAGAGGGAAGAGTGGCCGCACCAGTGGGGGGCCCGCGGAGGTTGTGACACCCCAGCTTGCACTTCGCGAAACACATGGTTGAGAATCTCTGCCATAGACTATGCTTATCTTGGCCTGACATTAACTGTATCAGACAACTTAATTATAAGACATTTCAAGAAAAATGCCTAATGACCCTGTATGCAATAAAACCCTGGCCAGTTCTAGCCTCAGGGAAAAACTATTTTTTAAATTGTTTGACAGCACTATGTCAACAAATTTAGAAAATGGATACAAGATCTTATTCAGATGTTTAGCACCTCACACATTACACAAAATATTCCCACAGGTATGAAAACAAATACAGTATAAAGAGATCATAAAGCATAAATAAAAATTTGCCGACAGACTGAACTGGAAATCTCAACAAGTCAGACACTGAATGCAATGCAAGATCATATTCTACATAAAAACATCAAACAGTATAATCAAGAAATATAAATAATGACTCATAATAGTAAAACCATGCTAATAACTCTCCCAGGTTAAAGCACCATTAAGCTTTAACCCGTACGCCCTATGGCATCACTTCATATTTATTTCCTGCCTTATCTTCTTTCCAGCTTGTTGCAAGCCTCCAAGTTCTCTTCCCTGTTGATTGTAACTTTGACTCATTCCTACTTACTGTTTATCTTTCGTTTACTTGAATAGTTACCCCAGTTTTTTATTCTTGTTAATTGTAAACCGATCCGATATGGTTATTTACTATGAAGATCGGTATATAAAACTGTTAAATAAACAAATAAATAAATAAATAAATAAATAAATAAATAAATAATAAAAAGAATAAATATTTCAAGTCATCTGATGAATAGAATATCCAACCTAATTTAAACATTTTATAAATTTCCCAAAACACCAATAAAATATTTCAAAACAGCAGAAACAAACACCAGCCAATAATTAAAACTAATAAGGATTAAATAAATTTCACCACACCTGGGATGTTTTTATTTCTAGTCACAACCCTATCCAAAAAATAGTCCCTATATCATGAGCTATGCCAAATATAGGAGGCAAGGACCTCAGTGCAGATTTTCAAACTCACATGGAGATTTCACCCTAAAAAGTCCTGCAATTTTCAGTCACAGGTCCAGAAAACCTCCTTCCTCCCTGTATTTAAACTTTGTATTTACTTTTCAATAATTCTCCTCACTTTTAATTTTAATCTTTTCATTAAAATTTGCCACTGCATATCTAACCCATGTCCATTCTCAATCATGAATAAAGTCACTTAGAGTCGAGATTACACTCGCATTTTTTACAAAACATTATCTTTCTTTGCTGTGTCGCTTATTTCTTCTTAGCTGAGATTCATTGAGATCTGGCTGTTGTGCCGCTCAATCACTTATCCAATGAATAACTGGCGGTATACAGACTGGGGTGTGATAAAAAAAAAAGCCCTGAAGCAGCTATTATAGCGAAACACTGTCACTGTCGGTGTGTTGAATCGATGCAGTTATTCATTGGATAAGTGATTGAGTGGTACCTCAGCCAGATCTCAATGAATCTCAGCTAAGAAGAAATAAGCAACACAACAAAGATAAGTTTTGTAAAAAATGTGGCTGTAATCTCAACTATAAATGGCTTTATTCATGATTGAGAATGGACATGGACTAGATATGCAGTGGTTCATTTTAATGAAAAGGTTAAAATTAAAACTGAGGAGAATTATTAAAAATAAAAAGTAAATAAAAAGTTTAAATACAGGGAGGAAGGAGGTTTTCTGGACCTATCATTGAAAATTGCAGGACTCCTTAGGGTGAAATCCCCATGTGAGTTTGAAAATTTGCACTGAGGTCCTTTCTTCCTATTTAAGGCATAATGCATGATATAGGGACTATTTTTTGGATAGGGTTATGAGTTCATATTGGTTCCTGTCTCTATATTTGGTTTGATAAATAATTTACAGTCACTCTGAGATTGTTGTGGATTGGTGGAGGGGCAGGGAGACACACAAATGTTATCCTCTCTCAGACACACTTACACATGTTGAATCTCTCATACATACTTTGTCATACACACACACTCATACTCACTCACATTCCCTCTCTCTCACATACACAGGCTGTGTCTCACTCCATCACACACATACTCAGGTGTGTGATATACTCATATGTGTGCATGTGTGACACAGGCTCTCACACACACACCACTTACACATGTTCATTCTTATACACACACACACACACATACACACACTCTCTCTCTCTCAGGACTTCCTTATATATTTGGGCCAAGTTGGGATGGGGTCTGCTGCGGCCCTACAGAGCCTCTTTTCGAGTTTCAGCAGTATAGATTATGCTGGTGGTGCCCAGGGCGACTGTCCAGCTTGTCCCACCCAAAGACCAACACTGCTCACTCACCCGTCACTGTTATCCCTCCTCTAAACCAGTTTCTCTCTCTCACACATTCTCACCAGTCACTGTCACCCCTCCCTCCAGATCAATCTCTCTCAATAGTCACTGTCACTCCTTCTACCCCGATTAGTCTCTCTCACACCCTCACAAGTCACTGTAATCCCTCTTCCACAGATCAGCCTTTCTTGCATTCTCACTAATCACTGTCACCCCTCTCCCCCAGATCAGTCTCTCTTGCACTCAGCCCTCTTCCTCAGATCAGTCTCTCTCACACTCTCACCAGTCACTGTCACCTTCTCCCCCTGACCAGTTGCAATTTTTCTGTGGTCACTATGTCATCTGCTGCCCCCATACCAATCTCTGTCCACTAATTATTGTCACGCCACTCCAATCTCCCCCTTCCCCAAGATCAGTGTCCTCTCTCTTCTCTCCAGGAGCGGGGAGGAGCGGAGTGCCTTTTGTCCAAATTCAGAGGCTCTCAGGCTCCAGTGGGAGTTTATTACTAACTCATCACCCCAATGCTGTTACAGACATCTTATACTAGGTCTCCTGCTCCACTCCAATCTGGGCACCGCCTGGCCCTGCCCCAGCCTCTGGTCCCTGTGTACTTTCTCCGGTCTGCTGTTCTGCTGCTGCCTCAGCTCTCGCGTCCGGTTGTATGGCCATGGCCCCAACTCCCTCCCTCTGCTCTTCCTCTTCCTGAAGGCAGGGTCCCACTGAGCCGTGCACTGAACAACTGAGGGAAATTCAATTAAGGAACTACAGCTCAATCAGCTGACAATATGAAATGCTATGTCGCACCACCCACTAACTTTTTTTTAAATAATGCAGCGGTAGTCTTAATCAGCCAATTTTTTTTTATATTTACATCCCATGGGGAAAGGCACTCAAGCAGCTAGCAGCAGTGCACAAGCACAACATAGGGAGTAAATGGCCAGGCACCAGCCCAATTTGAGGAGGGCGAACCAGCAATGCAAGGGGACCAGTCACATCTTCGCTTCAGTGCTGCATACTCAGAGAAGCGGTACAGCATGAAGTGGAGCAAAATGGTGAACTTGCACACCTCAGTGACATGGGATGTTCATGCCACACCTCTGTTTTCAAATGTGTGCCATTCTGGTAAGGTGACGCATTGAAGCAGACTCAAAATTCTGCCACCTGCCTCAAAATTCTGCCACCTGAAATGGCCACCTCACTTTGCCTGATTATAGAACTGCTTCTCATTATAGAAGTGCACACTAATCAGAAATAGTATGCTTTATTCAGAAATTGTGTGTGATATTTGCCTAGTGCATTATATTGCAAATTGTGTACACTATTTCTGGATAGAGCACAGTATTGAGAAATAGTATGCATTAAAAATGATAGAAAATAAAACACAATATTTTGAGGAATTTTTCTATTATTTTGTTTTAAAAAAAAGACATGAAATGATAATGATAATGCTGCTGATATTGTCTCATTTTAGATTAAAGCAAATCCCTAATTGCTACTGGCTTTACCAAATGGGACCAGTGAAGGCAGAAATCAATCAGTAAACATTTGTTGAGAAAGTTATTTAATGCTTTAGCAAAGGAAGTTCCAGGTTTTGACCTTCCAAGAAAAGCAGTAGTGGAGACTCAACCATATTTGCACAATCCAGGCCAGGATGGGCTGCATTCTTCACACATGGAAGCTTAATGACAGCTCTGCTTGTGACTATGCTCATACAAATTTAACCACTGACTATATAATAAACAGATGTCCAGTGTGCACATTTCAGAAAGGACTAAGGGCAATGCATATAGCTGAATCAAAAGTAATTTCTTGGTTAACAACTTTGGGCTTGAACATTTCAGCTGCATTATGCGTAAAATATGCAAGAAAAATAATGTAAGCACAATGTCTTCAGTCTGCATTTCTGGAAGGGTTGTGATCCCAGTAATGCTCTGATACAATGATGTTAAGGAGGGGGTAATCTTCAGTAAAATCGAACAAATTGCCCAGCTAAAGTTAGCCAGCTTACTTGTCCCGGATATTCAGCAGGATAAAAGTCTCACTGAATATGTTCATCAAAAGTTATCTGGCTACAAGTGTATACTTATGCTTCCAGTGCTGTCCCTGACAGAACTATCCCCTTGCAGGGGATTTTAAGATTTTTGGGGGTAGAAATGGATACGGTCAGGAAGGATGGGGAGGTGGTGTAGCACATCGGCACTGCAGGTGGGGGAGAGTCTGGGGGGGGGGGGGGGCAGTCCAATGTGAGTTATCCAGATAAATGGTCCTTATAGTGTTTACACTATTTCCAATAGATAAGTTATGCTACTTTATTTTGCATTTCCGTTCTCTATGTGCCTTTTGACATAACCAGCCATGAGATTGGAAACTCACTCTAGCTCTGCAGTGCTACAAAATTTGCACTTGTCTATCTTTCCAATTGTTTTCTATTCTTATAAAGCACCTTGTATGCTTTATAAGAGGCATAGCCATAACTGGGGGGGGGGAGGGGGGGAAGGGGGGAGAGGGATAGCCACCTAAAACATAAACTTCTGGGGGGGATTAGTGCAGGAATGTATGATGGTAACAACATGGCTGGTCAGAGGAAGAGGGAACTAGAGTGAGCAGGACTTCTTTCCCTCAACCACTTCTGATCCCTACCTCCATAGCATTGTCTCCCCCTCCTTACCCCCAATGGCTGGGTTTGCAAAATATCAGTGTTCTAGTCATCACCATCATTTCCTTCTCTCCCCTGATCCCACAGATCTAAACTTGCTCTCTGGGTTGGCTCCCTCAACTACACTGACTTCCAGAGGAAGCTGCAGGGTAAGCAGGCCTGCATTGGAGTGAACATGAGTTGATATGTGCTCATAAGCCCTGTGATGTTGCTGCCTGCTCCAGTCTGCCTTAGTCCCCAAGTTCACTCCAAACTAAGCCTATCCTGGATTGCACCCCTAGATTCCTGCAGGTGGGTTGGCCTAGAGGGTTATAACATGATCAATGACTTGGAGAGAGAGGAGAAAATGAACTCATTTGGAGTCTAGAAGGCAAAAGGATTGAAGGGGAGTGTTAATATACATGGCTCAGGGTCATCTCCATGAGCCACTGTACTTAACCTCAAGGCTACAGTGATCATGCCAACCCAGCCCTGATGACAAATCTTCACGGCCCATCCACCACCAATACTGACTGCTGCCATGGCAGCGTGGGACATGTGGGAACCAGCAGGAAGTTTGTTAAAGTGGAAGCAAAGAACTTTGTGATGCACAGGTGTGAATAATAGTGGAACAAAGCTAATCACCAGTAATAAATGTGGATCAATATATTGTATAAAAACTTGGGCATAAGAATAATTAAGACATGAAAATGTAGATTACTCTTTATTAGTCTGCTTAGTAGTGATAAGATGAAATAGGAACAGAAAACATCTGCTGACTGCCTGATAAGGCCAGTTTCTAAACTATCTTGGAGTCATGCAGTAACAGGATGTCTCAAAGCAAAACTACAGTTTAAGGCATAAATTTGCTGAGATTGTGAATTCAAAATAGAACAAGTTGACTAACAAAACCTGGATTAGAACCAGAAATTAGGAAATGAGAGTATAAGTGAACTGCAACTAACAGATCATCAGAAAAAGAGTGCCTTGGCCATTTCATGGTGGTCTCCAAGTCTGTGTGTCTCCCAATTTTCCCAGATATATTGACTCACAACAGGGGGACTGTGAGGGAAGTATCCTTGTACACATTTTTTATGCATAGCTTTATTACTGCATTACTATTTACCTTTACTAATTTATGCAATATTTACTGTGATCCTGTTTGCTTTTGTTTATATTTATATGCTGCCCGATCATAGCTTCCTCATAGGCATGCAGGCACAACTCACTCCTTTAAAGGGCCTGTAGAGGGAAAATCCTTCAATAATTACTATATAATGGTTCTGTGGATGGTATACCGATGACTCAGCACCAAGTCTCCTGCATTGCAGTACATGTTGTCAGCATTCCTAAGTTTCTTCATGTTCAATCTTGAGTTCTACTACTACTATTACTACTACTTAACATTTCTATAGCACTACACGACATACGCAGCACTGACAAAAATACAAAAAGACAGTTCCTGCTCTATAGAGCTTACAATCCACTAAGACAATCATACAGGGCAAAAGACTTGGGGTATTTCATAAAGCAAAACAATGGTTAAAAAGAAAAGAAAGTTAGTTAACAAGACTAAAAGCAGACAATCAGGAATATGATTTAAAAGTGGTTTAAAAAAGGTAGGTCTTTACATGGGATTTAAACATGGCAAGAGAGGGAACATGATGCACCAGTTCAGGAAAAGTATTCCAAGCACATGGCACAGCCAGGTGGAAAGCACGGAGTCAGTAATTTGTGGTAGAGGAGAAGGACACAGATAGGAGTGACTTATCTGATGAGTAGAATGCAAGAGGAGGTGTGTAGAGAGAGATAAGAGAGGAGAGATAGTGAGGTGCTGCAGAGTGAAGGCATGTATAGATAAGAAAGAGGAGCTTCAATTCTATGAGGGAGTGGATAGGTAGCTAATTCAGGGAATTCAGAAGAAGGGTAATGTGAGTGTGTAGTGACTTTGGTGAAAGATAAGTTGTGCAGCTGAATTTATGACAGATTGCAGTGAAGATTGATGGCTTGGCAGGAGACCTGTAAAGACCAGGTTGCAATAGCCAAAGCGGGAAGAGATGAGAGAGTGGAGAAGGGTTCTGGTAGTGTGTGTTCGGAAAGGACAGATTTTGGCAATGTTATAAAGAAAGAAATGGCACATTTTAGCAGAGTTTTGGATATGCATAGAGAATGAGAGAAAGGAGTCAAAGAGGACTCTAAGGTTAGGTATGGTGGGACCAGGCTGATGGCTGTGGTATCCACAGAAACAGAGAAAGGAAGAAGATGGGAAGTGGGACTTGAGGGTAAGCTATGGAGATCTGTCTTGGCCTTGTTGAGTTTAAGATAGCAGCATCACATCCAGGCAGCAATGTCAGACAAGCAAGCTGAAAATTGGGACTGAATTTTTGGTGAAATTTCTAGTGTAGAAAGGTAGATCTGGGAGTCATCAGCATAAAAATGATATTGAAAGCCATGAGAGGAAATCAAGAGAATTAGTATTAGGGATGTGAATCGGGCTTTGGACGATTGAAAATATCGTCGATATTTTCAAAATCATCAGAAATCGGGGGCTCCCCCAAAACGATAGGAAAACCCGACGATATTGATCGTGGGGGTTCCCTTATCGTTTTGGGGGAGGGCTGGAAAAACGGCAAACAAAAATAACCCCTAAACCCACCCCGACCCTTTAAAAGTAACCCCTTAGCTTCCCCCACCCTCCCGACCACCCCAAAAACTTTTTACAGGTACCTGGTGGTCCAGTGGGGGTCCCGGGAGCGATCTCCCACGATCTCCTGCTCCGGGCCGTCCTCCCACTCCCGGGCCGTCGGCTGCCACTAATCAAAATGGCGCCGATGGCCCTTTGCCCTTACAATGTGACAGGGTATCCATGCCATTGGCCAGATCCTGTCTCATGGTAGGAGCACTGGATGGCCGGTGCCATCTTGTGCTCCTACCATGTGACAGGGGCTGACCAATGGCACCAGTAGCCCCTGTGACATAGTCAGGGCAAATGCTATCGGCGCCATTTTGATTACTGGCAGCTGACGGCCCGAGTGCAGGAGATCGCTCCCGGACCCCCGCTGGACCACCAGGGCTTTTGGCAAGTCTTGGGGGACCCTCCTGACCCCCACAAGACTTGCCAAAAGTCCAGCGGAGGTCCGGGAGCGACCTCCTCCACTCGGACCGTCGGCTGCCAGTATTCAAACTTGCGTCGATAGCCTTTGCCCTTGCTATGTCACAGGGGCTACTGGTGCCATTGGTCAGCCCCTGTCACATGGTAGGAGCACAAGATGGCGCCAGCCATCCAGTGCTCCTACCATGTGACAGGATCTGGCCAATGGCACAGATACCCTGTCACATGGTAAGGGCAAAGGGCCATCGGCGCCATTTTGATTAGTGGCAGCCAACAGCCCGGGAGCGGGAGGATGGCCCGGAGCGGGAGATCACTGGAGATCGCTCCCAGGACCCCCACTGGACCACCAGGTACCTGTAAAAAGTTTTTTGGAGGGTCGGGAGGGTGGCGAAGCTAAGGGGTTACTTTTAAAGGGTTGGGGTGGGTTTTTTGTTTATCGGCTGGGGCCCGATCGGGCCCGATTGAAAAAACCCACATGTGAATCGGAACCGGAATCCGAACCAATTCCGGTTCCGATTCACATCTCTAATTAGTATACAGTGAGAAGAGAAGAGGGACCAGGTCAGAACCCTGAGGCACATCAGTTGATAGTGGAATGGCAATAGAGGAAGAACCACCAGAGGAAATGTTAAAAGTATGATGAGAGAGGTAAGAAGAGAACCTAAACAGGACAGAGTCCAGAAATCCATGCGAGGACAGAATATCAAGGAGTAGTCAAAAGCAGCAGACATGTCAAGGAGGATAAGGTCAGAGTAAAGAACTTTGGTTTTAGCCATAGCCAGGTCAATGGAAACTTTGGCAAGAGCTGCTTCAGTTGAATGTAGAGGGCAAAAACCAGACTGGAGTAGATCAAGAATGGCTTGAGATGTAAGCAAATCAAGACAGTGGTGATGAACAGCATGTTCAAGTAGTTTGGAGGGAAAAGGGAGAAAGGAAATAGGATGATATTTGGCAGGACTGGTAGAAACCAGTCAGGGTTTTTTTAAGGAGTGGTATAATTACAGCACATTTAAAGGCAGCAGGAACAGTAGCAGTGAGGAATGATAGATTGAGGATGTGACAGATATGAGGGATGACTACAGAAGAGATGGAGCTGATGAATTGGGTGTGGACAGGGTCAGGGGGAAAAGTAGTGACTTTGGAAGAAAAGAGAAGATGAGCAGCTTCTTCCACTGTGACTTCAGGAAAAGAAGAGAGAGTGGAGTAGGGTAGAGGAAAGAAATGGGGAAGAGGCAGGTAAAGGTAACATAGTTGAGAACTCAAGACTAATTTTGTGAATCTTGTCATGAAAATAGTCAGCAACAGTCTGGGCAGAGAGTGAAGGGGAGGAGGGAGCTGAGGAAAGTTTGAAGAGGTAATTGAATGTGGCAAAGAGATGGCAAAGGTTGGATGTAAGAGATTTTGTCAGATGGACATAGTAGTCTTGTTTGGCAAGAGCAATAGCATATTAGAAAGCAGTAAGCATGAATTTAAAGTGGAAGAAGTTTGCATGGGCATGGGATTTTAGCCAGAGTTGATCTGCAGAGTGGGTGCAAGAATGTAGTAGTAAATTCTATGGGTGAGCCAAGGCTGGGGTTTAGTGCACCTTACTGTATGGGTAAGAGGAGGGGCAAGAGTGTCTAAAGCTGACGAAAGTATTTTGTTGTCAGAAGAAACTTTTTCATCAACAGATTCAGACAAAGTTGTGGAGTAAATGAGAGATGAAATGGCAGTGGAAAAGATACAAGGGTCAACGGCTTGGAGATACATAAATGTGTAAGTGGTGACTAGACAAATCTGGGGGGGAGGATGTTTAATGTGAAAATTATCAGGTGATGGTCTGAGATTGGAAGAACTGTGGTGGAGAAGTCTGAGAGACTACAGTTGGAAGAAAAGACTAGGACAAAGCAGTGGCCATACTGGTGAGTAGAGGTGGTAAAACAGAGTCTGAGATCAACTAAAGACATTAAAGAAAGGAATTTTGAGGCATAAGAGTTAGAGGTGTCATCAACATGAAGGTTAAAGTCACCAAGGATAAGGGAAGAGGAAGATGGGACAATGAAGAAGGAAAGCCAGGAATCAAAGTCAGTGAGAAAGGAAGAAGAAGATTTATTAGGGGGTCGATAGATGACAGCTACTAGGAGAGGTAGTAGACTGAATACGTGGATGGAATGGGCTTTAAAGGAAGAAAAACAGTGGGATTGAGGTGGGAAAAAGTTGAAATCTACAGGAGGGGGAGAGCAACAGTC
Organism: Rhinatrema bivittatum; assembly: GCF_901001135.1. NCBI lineage: Eukaryota > Metazoa > Chordata > Amphibia > Gymnophiona > Rhinatrematidae > Rhinatrema > Rhinatrema bivittatum. Next base: position 633,516,522 of record NC_042616.1, read on the forward strand.
CAACACCATCACCATGGCCTACTGGGTGAAGTGTATGGGAGAAAAGATAACCTCCAGGAAAGAGAGCAGCAACTGAGGCAGTGTCCTCAGGGGAAAACCAGGTCTCTGTTAAGGCAAGGAGATGAAGAGAATGAGAGGTTAAAAGGTCATGAATAAAGGCACAATTATGGATGATATAGCACTAGAAAGTTCACTGATCCTTACATTGGATTAATTGAAAAAATAAAAGCAAGGAAGGACTTTAAATTAAGTGTTTTCCACCTTTCTTGATAAGTGCTTTTCTTTAAGCGTTTTCCACCTTTTATTGATAAGTGATTGAGAGAAGGTTTTGGTCCCCCGACACGGACCGTGTTTCATCACATGGACTATGTCAAAAGGGACAGGGGCACACACAAACAACTGTCAACAAAACAAAACAAACAAAAAAAAGGTAAGGGAAAAGTAATCAAGGATCCACAAGGAACAGAAAAACAGAAAAACAAAGAAACCATACAGCAAAACTGATAAAATAAAAAAGCAACATAAAAAGTGGCATCAACACACCATTGAATCATGACAGCTGCAAAGCCCCCCCACCCCATAGTTGCAAAAACACCTCAAGCTGTAGAGTCTGGGTATACTTGAGCTTGAACTTACTACTGGTGGAATTATGGATTTCTTGTGAATTATTTGTTTCTAAATGAAACTTTATTCACAATGAGAACATGTAAATTGACTCTCATCTATATGGATTTCCTGGTAAGTTGTGAGGTTTGTTTTATTAAAAAAGATTTTTACCATAGTTTATAGCTGAACACAGTCTCTTCACTTTGTTGATTTGTAGGTGTTACTTTAGTTCTCACTTGTTTCTGAAACATTTGTCACATTCAGAAAATAGAAATGGTTTCCACTATGCATATTTTCTGTTTTGCCTGTATTTCTTCCCTCTGACTGAAGGCATTTGTGGTCAAACTATCCCAGTTTAATCAATAAACAAACAGGATGGGAGAACCAGGCTGGGATTGTAGAGAGGTAGAAGAAAAAGAAGAACCATAAAACAGGCAGATAGGAAAGAGAAACCTGTATTTTTTGTTTTTTATTTCACATTTTTTCATTTGCATAAATAAAGTTAATAAGAATGTCACAGGAAGTATAACATTCCAAAATATACAAAAGAATATCACATAATACTTGATCTAGTCTACATTATTTAGGGGTCCTTCAAAATAATTGAAGAAAGAAAGAAAGAAATAAGGAAATTCTTATGAGGGATAAGAGAGAGATATATATACTAGAGTCCTTTTCACATTTTCATTATGGGGAGAAAGCATCCCAGTATAACCAACAAAGCAAAAAAAACATGGGAAGAACACTCCAAAGCTTCAAAAGAGGGCACCAACAATAGTAGAATGAACCCTTTAAGGCTGTATGAGGGGCAAAGTGGCAACAAGTGTGGCATGAATAGTTGAAGGCACCATGAAAGAAAAACAAAGCATCAAAAGAGGCAGAAAATCCTCCAAGGCAATGATAGAGGAAGCAAGTGAAAGAATGGCATGAAAATATCAAAGCATGAGGAAAAGTGCAAAACAGCCATTCAGAGTGGCAAAAACACCCCAAGCCTCCAAATGGTAGAATGGCACCATCCAAATTGGCAGGAAGAAGCCAGAGGAAATCCGTGCAAGAGGCCTGATGTCATTTTAAAAGGAGCTAGATGTTTGGACTTGAAGTTGATCTTCATTGGAGGCTAAGATGCTACTGAGATTTAGCACAAATGCTCATAGCCACTAGTTGTTTAATATCCTATGAGTCAGGGAATTCAGGACATGATTCTGCTTCTGAATCAATGTTTGCAAATATTGCCTCCATTACCTCTAAATCAGTGGTTCTCAACCCTGTCCTGGGGACCCCCCAGCCAGTCGGGTTTTCATGATATCCACAATGAATATGCATGAGAGAAAATTTGCATGCACTGCCTCCATAACATGCAAATTTTCTCTCATGCATATTCATTGTGGATATCATGAAAACCCGACTGGCTGGGGGGTCCCCAGGACAGGGTTGAGAACCACTGCTCTAAATTAATATTAATTTTATTTATTTATTTGTTGATTTTTATATACCGACATTTGTCGGAACATCATGCCGGTGTACATTGTAACAAATTAACAAGATAGTGAAATATAATAAACAGGGATGGGGAAGGGGTAGCAGCAATGAAGGAGGAGAGAGGACAGCAGTAGCAAGGATAGAGCGAGAGATTTTATAGGACCATTCGAAATATAAATTAACAATAACAATATATGTACAGGTGGATATTTGAAAAAAATATAAATTAACAATAGACAATATATGTACAGGTGGGCTGGTAGGTACCAGAAGGAAGAGTACAGTCCTGGTGGATTTGGGTGCTGTACTTCTGCAGCCCTTGCCTTTTGCTGTGGCATACTCTATCAATGGCTAAATACTAGATGAGACCAATAATCACATGAAACATAAGGGTACAGCTTCTAAAGAAAATGTTAAGAGCTGTGTAAAGCAATGGATGGCCAGAGCAAAAGCAAGAGTTGTCAAGTACCACAGGGAAGGGGATCTGGAAGGAACCTCACAGACAGCAAGAGTGGGGAAGGACATAAGAATATAAGAACATAAGAAAATGCCATACTGGGTCAGACCAAGGGTCCATCAAGCCCAGCATCCTGTTTCCAACAGTGGCCAATCCAGGCCATAAGAACCTGGCAAGTACCCAAAAACTAAGTCAGCTGGAGTGGGTGAAGCCTGTCTCAATCAAAGGCGTCATGTCAATGATCCTAACAGTAGCATATGCTTCTATAAAATAGTAAAGGTCGAGTGGCATGAAATGTCAGAGAAGTGGTGTAGCAAGCATTCAGTAAAACGGATGGACAGGGCAGGACCAAAAATCAGCAAGTGCCATAGGGGAAGGGGAAGGAGAATTGAAAGGAACCTCATAGACTGCGAGAGTGGGAAAGGAGGATCTACCAGTAATATATGCTTCTAACAATAGCATATAATTTGTGGTTGGTAAGGGTTTGACTTAAACTTCCTTACCAACTGTGGATACAGACCAGGTTTTTCAGATTACCAGTGTGTTTGTGGAAGGCTCTAATATCATCAAGAAGGGCCTTGTCTTCACAAAAATTTCAACTAACTATGGCATTCCTTGGGGTCCATAGGTGGAGGCAGATGTTTAGCTTAAACTTCCTTACCATCTGTGGATCTAGACTGGGTTTTCCAGCTTGCCAGTGTGTTCTGTGGAAGATGCTGACATCATTAAGAAGGGCCTTATCTCTCCATAAATTTCAGCTGGTTGCAGCATACAGCCAAAGTCATGCGCCCCTGGGAGAGATATTATTCGGAAACATTTAGCACTATGTTACAAGTGTTTTGTGAGTATTCACCTCATCCAGCCACGTTGCTCTGCTTCAGTGTTTGATGATGGAGAAAAAGAGAAAGGGATAGATCTTTAAAAAATACGTGATCGCGTACTTTTGTTCGCGCACCAGGCGCGAACAAAAGTATGCTGGATTTTATAACATACGCACGTAGCCGCGCGTATCTTATAAAATCCGGGGTCGGCGCGCGCAAGGGGGTGCACATTTGTGCAACCTGCGCGCGCCGAGCCCAGCGCGCGCTGCCTGTTCCCTCTGAGGCCGCTCCGATTTCGGAGCGGCCTTGGAGGGAACTTTCCTTCGCCCTCCCCCCACCTTCCCCTCCCTTCCCCTACCTAACCCACCCCCACGGCCCTATCTAAACCCCCCCTAACTTTGCGCGCGCTGGCCGGCAGCCCCGCTCCGTCCTCCGGTCCCGGGGCTGGTCCGGAGGCCTCGACCACGCCCCCAGGCCGGCGCCACGCCCCCGGGCCCGCCCCCAGGCCCGCCCCCGAAAGTGATGCAAAATAGGCACGCCGGCACGCGAGGGCCCTGCGCGCGTAAATCCAGAAGGATTTACGCGCGCAGGCCTTTTAAAATCCACCCCAAAGAGAACCGAATGGACTTTCCCATCTGGGTGTATGGAGTCCTTCTTTATGACTCAGCTGACCACTGAAGCTTATATGTTGAAACCCACACAGGTAATTCATCAGGGTCTGCACAGCTTGGCATTAACCATGCAGCTTTAGAAGGGACTATTATCTCTCTTAGTCCTGATGTGTGTACTCCCCCAGACATTGTGTTTTTGTCCCACTGAATGGATCTTTGGGTCCTAGTTCTCTGGCTAATATTTCTGTGAGAGCTCATCCTGATAATGGGATTGATCTAATTCACTTGGGTTCAGAAAGTGATTGGCATCACAGCAGTTCATATAAATATAAGTGATGTTTTTATCTCAGAATACTGTGCTTTGAAATTTTTCATGTAAAATATAAATGCATAACTCTTAACTGTGTCTGTGGAATGGGGTGGGGGGCATTGTGCAAGGCTATAAGGTTTGCTCAGGGCACCTAATACCCTTGCATCAGCCATGGGTTTGAGGGGAGTGGTGGTGTCAGTTTTTAAAGTTTGTATCACTGAAGGGAGCTGGGCATTTTTTTGATGGGCCCAGGACAGAGAATGAATGAACGGGGGGGACGGGACGGATGGACGCAGCACAGTAATTGTTCACACAGGGCAGCAATAAAGCTAGCACTGGCCCTGTGCCTTGTCCTGTGCATGGAGACTGATTGCCGCCTGATTGCCGCCTGATCCTACCTTTGCTATGTTTGACTCTGCCTGACCGTTCTCCCACTGGACCCTCGCCTAAGTCCTGTCAGCCTCAGAACCCAAGGGCTCAACCCGAGGGGGAAGAGGCTGGTATAGATAATCTAGTCTTAATCCCATAAGAACATAAGGCATGCCATTCTGGGTCAGACCAAGGGTCCATCAAGCCAAGTATCCTGTTTCCAAAAGTGATCAAGCCAGGTTACAGTACCTGGAAGGATCCCAAGGCATAGATAGATAGATTCTAAGCTGCTTATCCCAAGAATAAGCAGTGGATTTCTGCAACTCTACCTTAATAATTGTCAATGGATTTTTATTTCAGGAACTTGTCTAGACCTTTTTTAAACACACCTATACTAATAACTTTCACCACATCCTCTGTCAACAAATTTCAGAGCTTAATTATGCGTTGAGTAAAACCATATTTTCTTTTATTATTTTCAATTGTATTACTAAGTAACTTCATTGTGTGCCCCCTGGTCTTTGTACTTTTGAAAGAGTAAACAACTTAAGAACATAAGAACATAAGAAAATGCCATACTGGGTCAGACCAAGGGTCCATCAAGCCCAGCATCCTGTTTCCAACAGTGGCCAATCCAGGCCATAAGAACCTGGCAAGTACCCAAAAACTAAGTCTATTCCATGTTACTATTGCTAATGGCAGTGGCTATTCTCTAAGTGAACTTAATAGCAGGTAATGGACTTCTCCTCCAAGAACTTATCCAATCCTTTTTTAAACACAGCTATACTAACTGGGGTAAGGTGATTCCAGGAAAGAACTATGTTAGCAGACAACTTACTCGGCTAACTCTCGTCAAGCCATAGATTTGTCCTAAAAATACTTGGGAAGATTTAACCATCTAACCTCAAAATATCCAAGTGGCGGACCAGCATTGATGAATATACAGACTATCAGTGTCATTCATCAAATCGCATTAGTGACCTAACACCTGTGAGATCCATATTCAAATTTTTAAATTTTAGTCGAAAGGGAGGAGTTTATGAAAATGAGGGGTGTTTAATGTTGTGTGCAATAGGAAAATTCTAGAAATAACTACACCTTTTTTTTTGTTGGCAGTATGCCTAAAACAGGCTTTGTGATATTTGGATACGGAGAGATTCTTCATAAGGGTCTCCTATTAGTCAACTATTTATACCAATTTAGGAAGGTCAACTGGTAACTCGATTTGATGTGATTTGGAGTGAGGAAAGGTAGACAAAGATGAGATTTGTACAGTGTACTCTCATCCTAGCTTGATAGTAGCTAGGTAAAAGGTGCATCAAACTAGTCAAGAGTATAATGTACAAATCTCATCTTTGGGTACCTTTCCTCTCTCCAAATCAAATCAAATCTTCACTGATGTGTACTGTGCTGTTCGTACATTGGAATGTGCATATAAAACTATCCCCCAAACCATAGACCACCAAAGCCTCTCCTCTAGGTGACCCGCCTACAGTTGTATAAATAGTTGACTAATATGAGTATCTTATAAAGAGTCTCTCTCTCTCTCTCTCTCTCTCAGCAGCCCAAACCATGGAAAAGCAAATTTTCCCTAACTAATATGTTTTATCTGTAAACCGTTATGAACTACTGATTCTCACATAGAATGACGGAATATAAAACATTTAAATAAATTAAATAAATAAAATTAAACTCCTTTTTGCTATTCATGCAAAGTATATATCTAGGTCTAAGTTAGCCAGAGAGGTTTATCCAGCTAATTAGCCAAACCACACAGCAGCTGAATATAGACCTCCATGTATTTCTGCCCCAATAGTTTATGTATAAGTTGCAGTAGGTGTGAATATTTGTAAAGCAGGAACATGTATACTTTCTTTAATTATGTTTTTAAATTTCATGAATATGTTTTATATGCATAATATTTGTAACAATTTGCATGTAATAAGCCAGAATTAAATTCAGAGGCATATATATTTAAAATTATTCATACATAACATTCTGAAAATATTTAGTTAAGAACATAAGAAATTGCCATGCTGGGTCAGACCAAGGGTCCATCAAGCCCAGCATCCTGTTTCCAACAGAGGCCAAACCAGGTCACAAGAACCTGGCAATTACCCAAACACTAAGAAGATCCCATGCTACTGATGCAATTAATAGCAGTGGCTATTCCCTAAATAAACTTGATTAATAGCCGTTAATGGACTTCTCCTCCAAGAACTTATCCAAACCTTTTTTAAACCCAGCTACACAAACTGCACTAAACACACCCTCTGGCAACAAATTCCAGAGCTTTATTGTGGGTTGAGTAAAAAAGAATTTTCTCCGATTAGTCTTAAATGTGCTACTAGCTAATTTCATGGAATGCCCCCTAGTCCTTCTATTATTTGAAAATGTAAATAACTGATTCACATCTACTCATTCAAGACCTCTCATGATCTTAAAGACCTCTATGATATTCCCCCTCAGCCATCTCTTCTCCAAGCTGAACAGCCCTAACCTCTTCAGCCTTTCCTCATAGGGGAGCTGTTCCATCCCCTTTATCATTTTGGTTGCCCTTCTCTGTACCTTCTCCATCGCAACTATATCTTTTTTGAGATGTGGAGACCAGAATTGTACACAGTATTCAAGGTATGGTCTCACCATGGAGTGATGCAGAGACATTATGACATTGTCCGTTTTATTAACCATTCCCTTCCTAATAATTGCTTTTTTGACTGCTGCAGCACACTGAGCTGACAATTTTAAAGTATTATCCACTATGATGCCTAAATCTTTTTCCTGGATGGTAGCTCCTAATATGGAACCTAACATCGTGTAACTACAGCAAAGGTTATTTTTCCTTATATGCAACACCTTGCACTTGTCCACATTACATTTCATCTGCCATTTGGATGCCAAATCTTCCAGTCTTGTAAGATCCTCCTGTAATGTATCACAATCCGCTTGTGATTTAACTACTCTGAATAATTTTGTATCATCCACAAATTTGATAACCTCACTCTTCATATTTCTTTCCAGATTATATATATATATATATATATATTGAAAAGCACTGGTCCAAGTACAGATACCTGAGGCACTCCACTGTTTACCCTTTTCCACTGAGAAAATTGACCATTTAATCCTACTCTCCGTTTCCTGTCTTTTAACCAGTTTGTAATCCACGAAAGGACATCGCCTCCTAGCCCATGACTTTTTAGTTTTCTTAGAAGCCTCTCATGAGGGACTTTGTCAAACACCTTCTGAAAATCCAAATACATCTACTGGTTCACCTTTATCCACATGTTTATTAACCCCTTCAAAAAAATGAAGCAGATTTGTTAGGCAAGACTTCCCTTGGGTAAATCCATGTTGACTGTGTTCCACTAAACTATGTCTTTCTATATGCTCTACGATTTTGATCTTGAGAATAGTTTCCACTATTTTTCCCGCATATACTTGAAATCACCAGCTCGCCAATACCTCCACTGGCTTACCTAAACCCTCTAGCATTTCACCCTCCCACCCAAAAACTGCAGACTAAAGTCTGATTTCACTTGTGTGAGTCAATTTATATATTTATCTGATTTATATTCCACCTTTTAGTCACTTCATAATGGATTAAAATTAGCATGTGTAAAAGTGTTCGGACAAGACTGATAATATATACTCATATCTCTTAAAAAATAGCAACTTGCACATGTACTTATGAACCCCAGCCCAGAATGCCCCTAGACCACCCATGTTTTCATTAAAATGTATATACAATACTGCAAATATGTGCATTCTTGAGAGGTTTATAAAAGATTACATATGCATGTATATGCTACTTCTGTGCTTATACAGCATGCTAATTTTACATGTGCAGCCACTGTGCAACCCTTTGAAAATTCACTTCATAATACTTTAAGTCTTATATGATTGTTCTGTAAGCATACTTCTTAAAAAGCATCAGGTATATTTTGCAAAACAGGGCTTCAGTTCTATTTCCTGCACTTGTGTCTTTGTGTGAGCCACCTGATATGGTTTAAAATGGAAAGATTTTCTAAATCCATTGAACTGTAAGAAAGCATGAGGTTGCATTCACTATTTTATGCTCTAAGCTTATCACTCAGATAGCTTCAGATATTTCCTTTAATCCCTCGAGTAACAAAGACCATATGCATTCAACATGATTATTTGTGATTGTAAGCCAACAGCAAGTATATTCACATTTTACCACAGATACTAACTTGATATTATCATCCATCTGAGAACCAACAACCTTACTAGAAACAACATCCAAGTGGTACAGAGAGATTTCCAGTCTCTGGCAAAGCAGATTGGTCACATGGCAAAGACTATTGCCTTTTCAGAAGTGGTACCTGTTCATGGAAAGGGGAGTGAGAGGCTAAGCCACATAGATAACTTCAATGCATGGCTCAAAACTTGGTGCAAAGAACAAAATTTTGGATATATTGGAGACTGGGGCAATTTATGGAATAGAAAAGGTCTCTATGTCAAAGATGGCTTATATCTGTCTGTGGCAGGAAAAAAGATACTAAGAGATAAATTCAAATTCTATGCCATAAGGCATTTAAACTAAACAACTAGAGATGTGAATCCTGTGATCGATCGTCTTAACGATCAATTTTGGCTCGGGGGGAGGGAATCTGATCGTCGCGGTTTTGTTTTGTTTTTTTAAATCATTTAAATCATAAATCGGGGGAGGGTGGGAAAACCGGCCAGAAAAAAATATGTATATTTTTAGATGTTTTACAAAGTTGCACCACAAAGTTCACAAGCCCTTTCTTATATGATTGTTGGTTTGAGGGTTTAAGACAATATGAATTCCGCCTCTCCAGATAGTCTAATGGCTGCAGTCACCATCCCTACACCTCTCAAATATAATGAATTGTCACAGATCCCATCTCCCACTCCCCAGAATCACTCTGACATATTACAGAACCTACCCTCCATGTTTCCTGGGATTCTCATTACAGCATTGCTATAAAACTCATGTTACAGGAAGACACAGGAAGCTTAAAGCTCTGCTCTTGAAATCCTGTGAGATTACCCAGAAGGCGCCAGGATATAAGGAAACTCTTCCATGTCACATGGGCCGGTTCTTCCAATAATGTGCCTTAGCAAAAGTGATATCAGGGATCTATTACTGTCAAAATGTAAACTTTTTGTTTCTGCAGGGGAGGAAGGGAGAGAACTTTTTCTATTTAGGAGGAAGTTATACCCTCCCCAGTAACTCTCTTTTAACCCCCTCCAAACTCTGTAGAATGATATATTGTTGCCACATATTTCCTAATAGATACTGCAGTTTGATCACAACACAGCATGGATTGTTATGTCTGAGGTCACAGGAGATTACAAAGATACCAAGTAGACACCAGGGACATTCCATCTGCAATCCCTACCCCCTACCCCATCTCTAGCCTCAGCTCAGCACAGCACAGCATGTTACATTTGCAAGTCTGTAATCAATTGATCTATTGCTAGATAATGTAACATCTTTTACTTCTACTGGGCTGGGGAAGGCAGGAGATAGAGGACAGGAACCTCTGAAGTACATGGGAGGTAGTTACCCTTCTCTCAAGTTGAAAGGTAATCCTGTTTCCTCATTACTCCCCCATCTCTTCCCAGCCCTGGAGAATGACAAGCTTTTACCATATAGCACAAACTGTGATCATACAGTAATTAATGGTGTGCAGCTGAAACAGTTTTGTATCTTTACGTGGTGGGGCGTGGGGTTGTTTATTTTTTTCCCATTTTGTTGTATCATTTCATTTTAGCATGCATTAAATTTAGTGCATAATCAAACCCATTGGGCCGGATTTTAAAAGGATTTATGTGCATATCCGGCCTTACGCGTGCCGGGCCTATTTTTAAAAAGGCCCAGCGACACGTGTAAAGACCCGGGATGCGTGTAAGTCCCGGGGCTTGCAAAAAGGGGCAGGGAGGGGGCGTGGTGGTCTGGGGGCAAGGTGGGGACAGGGTCAGGCTCCCGGCATAGCGGCCATATTAGCCGCTGTGCTGGGGATCGCGTGCCGGCAGTCGGCCTGCGCACGCAACTTACTTCAGCCTCAGGGCTGAAGTAAGTTTCGAAACAACAATGAAAAAAAGGACAAGGGTGGGGAATGTAGGGGAAGGGAAGGTGGGGTGGGGTGGGGGTGGGGGGAAGGCAGTGCGGCTTGGAGCGGGTTCGGCGCGCGCGCGGTGCACAATTGTGCACCCCCTTGCATGCCGACCCCTGATTTTATAACTTGTGTGCGCCTGCGCGCGCAAGCTATAAAATCGGGTGTACATATGTGCGCGCCGAGTAGCAGATGCACATGTACGCCGTGAGCGCGCCTTTTAAAATCTGCCCCATTGAGTGCACACTAAGGTGAATTACTGCACAGTAGAATATTTCTACACCCTAAAGTAACACTAAATTAAAGAAATGAGAGCATATTCCTAATTACAACACTGCCATAAAGTACTGCAGGCTGAGCTTGCAGGAGTGGCTTGCATGTCGGAGGTCATAGGAGGTTACCAAGAGATCAACTGGATACCAGAGACCTCAGAATATATGTATAATGACCCTTGGGGATTTGTAAGAAATTGGCCGTAGTTCTAATCCCTTTTGAGCTAGGATAGGTAGCAAAGGCAGAGGTGTGCCATTTTGAAACAGCTCCTCCACTGAGGTTGCTGGAATGGTCAGCCCCCTGCTGTTTATAAAAGCAGCTTGCAACACTGGAGAATGTGGCTTCTAAGTTGGAGATCAGAGGAGTAGGAGAGTTTTCCTGAGTTAAAGTTTTGCTCCTCTGCTCTTTGTGCTAAGCCTCATGGCCCAGAGCACGACAGAAAGGATGGTGAATTCTTGAAATGCCCTTCCAGAGGAGGTGGTGAAGACAAAAACGGTAAAAGAATTCAAAGGGGCATGGGATAAACACCGTGGATTCCTAATGGCTAGAGGATGGAAATGAAGAAAAGAGTGCATGGGGATAAATTGCTGGTGTGGCGGTTACTACCTTTAACCAATAAGCTTTGATATTCTTGATACAACTCCATTATTGCTCTCTGCTTCAACGGGAGGGGAAAAGGAGAATTGGATTCAGACAGCAACCATCGAGGGCCCCAACTTTTACGGACTGGAGAACAAGTCAGCATAGGGGTAACTTGCTGATGCAGACGTTACTCCCCTTAACCAGTAAGCCTGATACTTTCGATGCAACTCCAACAGTGCTCTCTGCTTCAACGGCAAGGGGTAAAGAGGAATTGGATAGCAACAAAGGAGGGCCCTGACTTTTATGGTCTGGGAAATGGATAAGCATGGGGGTGACCTGCACAGTGTGGCAGATGCTACCAAATGCTTGCTGGGCAGACTGGATGGACCATTGGACCTTTTCTGCGTCATTTCTATGTTTCTATGTTAGAGTAGGAATGGAATGTCTTTTTCTAAGTGGGCTATATGCACTTAAAAATAAACTTCTTTCCAGTTTTTTCCCCTAACTAAATTTATTTAACTAGGCCTGAGTGTTTTAGGGTGGTTAGTTCTAAGTTTTAGATCAGTAAGAAAGCGGGTTACTTGAGCAGTAATTTGTCCATTGTAGATGGTTGATTGACTCTAGTTAGTGCACTTTCATCCATCCTAGAATCTAACTTTTTTCTATCCTTTTTTTTTTAAATGTTGAAAAGAGGTGTTAGCTTATTTTTTAGTGAATCTGTTATAATCCTCCATTTATATGGAGTTTTAGGTACATGAAGCGGTGATTTAGTTATCTATGGGGTGTGTTTTTCCATCAGGTCTGTTGCATTTTGGTTTGTGTTCTTTGGTGAAGTTTTCTTTTAAGTTCAAACTGTTTTTTATTTTCTTGTAAAGTTTCCCCATTAAGTCCACTAGACAATAGTAAGTACTTTAGCGGTTCTCTGTTATTGACCCTGGGAGGTATCAGTTCACTTTCCCCCAGGGATATGAGTGCCAACAAACGGCTTAGGTAGAATAAATCTTTACTATATAAGTTCTTAGATGGCAAAAGTGGCACTGTGCACATCAGATCTTGGCATAAATGGCTTGCAGTCACAGTTCTCCACTCTTTTCTTTATCTGTGCAAGTGTCTTTCAGTAATGGGTCAGGGAAAATGTTCACCCTCGGGCACCTGGTAAAGTAAAGTATCTTGGTCAGAATAATCCTCTTCCATGTAATTGGTGGAAAAATAATGATGTCTTAGGCTTTTCTACAGTTTCCCAAATGGTACTTCTTTGCCCCTTAGTGAAGATTCCAATTTAAAAAGAGTCCATCTCTCTCTCGCTTACAGCCCAAAATATCACAGGTGAAATAGATTTAAACATATTGTGGTAGCTCGAAAATTACCCTAATCATGCCCCTTTTTTATTGCAGGTGCTATTCTGAAATTTATAGCAAAATAATAAATGTAGGTCTTAGTGAATTAAAAGAGAAAAATCACAAATTTATTACAAACCTAAATGGTAAAGCTGGACAATGTAAATAGTACAAGCTGTAAAAAAAACTTTATCAATTTCCATCAACCATCAGTTAAATTGGGTTGGAAACCATTTCTTGAGTACAGCATGATTATTACTACTGTGCTGAGCAGGAGAGTTCAATGTTTGAATAAGTTCTACACAATGCTAAGGGCCTAAGAAGAGATCTTCCCTCCCATCAGGGATTCATGGATACTCACATAAAATCAATTCAGGAAAGGACAGCAACATCTATGGCATCTATGTGGGTAATTTGCACCTGTAGGTCAGCAGAGTTTCCCTTAAAAAATTTGGGACTAGCTGGTGCCATAGGTACTTCCATAGTCACAGATAAGTCAGAGCCATAAATCATGTGTGGGGATTTAGGAATGAAATCCATGTGTATTGTCTACTGTCTCCACCATTTCTCAGCCCCATTCCTGCCCCTTTGCAGCTTGGGTACTATTTGTGCCTGGATAACTAGTTAGCTACTTGGGTAAAATCATTTGAAAATTGCTGTCTCTCCCCATGACATCATGTGGGCCAGTCTCACATGGCGGACACTTGCCTTGCAGATAGTGGTAGCACCGATGACTGAAAGACACATAAATCCAATCCCCTGAGAGAATTGAGAGTTTGTTGGAGCAGGAAAAAGTGTGAAGGGCATTAGAAAAGAGAAGCAATATATGCACGTGGGATGTGGTGAAATAGCCTTACAATAGAGCTATGTTTTTTTTACTAAGACACACTGGTGAACTACAAACACTAGGAAAATGATAGGGACAGATTTATAGGTCCTGTTTCTGCATTGCTCTTTTTAAATTTATTTTATACATATGGTATATGTCTTGTTTTTATTTGGAAGGTTGCTTGAGGAATACTTGAAAATGAGAAGTGGATTTTGTTTTTATGTAGCATGACTTTGAAAATCTAGAAAATTATTTGTGTTATTTATTGCTGTTTTATATGTTTTATGGTAGTTTGATATGTTATAATAAAAACAAATGTAAATTGATTTGCACTCAAATCTGATTAATAATTTCACTTTGTGAATCTAGTCCAAAGAGCAAAAAGAGTGGAAGAATGTGGTCTATGTGGCACAGTCTTTCCTAAATAACTTGGTACTGAAGGGGTTAAACCATGGACTCCATGCTATTTTTCTTGTATAACTTTGTAAATTCAGCAAGCAGTGAAATGTTAAACAGGAAGAGGTCATTCTCTGGAGAAGGATCTATATAGGCATGTGCTTTGGACATAGAGAAGAAAGGTGGAGAGGAACTAGAGTGATGCCTAATCAGTTCTCTCTTAAAATTGATTACTGAGAAATGGCAGATTATTTATCTTGAAGTAGCAATCTCATGCTATTTGTTTCCTGTCATCTCATCACTGCATACACCATCTGAAACTTCTCCAGTGGGTGGTTGTTCTTTGCCATATGTTAAAATTGTAGAGGTTTTCTATGTTTTCAAAGATAATGGGAAAAATAAGTAAGAAAAACTAAATAAATTGCCCCTTTAGCACCAAAATGTTAAAGCAATTGTTAAGCTATGATATTTCCCTTATGCTTTCTGCACAGGACTCAGTCAAGTACAAGTAGGTAAAATGAAAGGATGCAGGGAACAGAAAGAGGAAACAAGCCTTAGAGGAATGGAAAATTATACCCACAAACTTCAAAACAAGTCTGTTAGCAACTGCATGGACATTTTTAAAAGCAGAATCTTAATACTTAAATATTAATTTAGCACTGTACAATCTGTAAAACTAGAAAAGGTTCTCTTTATTGTAAAAAAAAAAAAAAACAAAAAAAAAAAAAACCCAACCATCAACAATGAGATTTTATTGATCACAATACCAAAGTGGAAATAAAACTTGTAATTTATGTTGTTTCAGTGCCAAAGGTTTAATAAAATCATATGTAAGACATTAGAGGCATGAAACAGGAGGAAAGGAGCACAGTAAGAAATAAGTAACCAACTTCTAACTGGAAACAGCACAACTACAAGAAAAAGTACCTCTTTCTTTTTTTCTTTCCCGACGGGTTTGCAAGGAACAGAGCTGGAATGATGCTGTTTCCCGGAGAGCAGACTGGAAGATTTCCTATTTGTCTGTCTCTACTTCTTTTACTGTTTCTAGGAGCTTCGCCCACCTTGCAACAATCTGTATCCGTTCCTCGGGAGAGCTGGGGGACAGGCTAGGGACTGTGAGGAATCCCTTGCCCAGGCTTGGATGATATAAATCCCACCACACCACCACCTTCCCTTCCTTCCTTGTCTTTCACTCTCCCCCTCCCCCTTTACCTTACGCTTGATCTCCTTTGTGTACCCCTGAGCCTTGCTTCTTCTGTATCACTCCGTATGGCTCGCTTCTTCATTCAGTCATCCATTCATTCATTCAGTCCTCGGAGTCTGTCTTCGGATCTGACTCCCCCTCTCTCTTACACACGCCACACGGTTCTAACACCTATTCCCACATCTCTCCACTGCTCACAAGCTCACTTGACATCTGTCTACTGCACTAGCAGAAAACCAGGAGGCACTCGTTAAAAAGATTTAAAAAAAAAAAAAAAAAAAAGCACAGGAGCAAGTCTGGATTTTTTTTAGATCTGTTTTTTACAAAGTGTTTCAGCATGTCAGCTTTTCTACATAACACATCGTATACAATGGAATTACACATGCAGCACAGTACAACCTCTCTCCCGTGTCAAGTGCAGAAACCGAAAAAGAATAATAAAAAAAAAAAATACTATTTTTTTTCCTGTTGACTTTCTAATCTTCCAGTCATGATGAAATGGTGAAATTCATCCCAGAAATTTATGAACCCCCCTAAAGCTGATAAAGACCAACTATTTATGGGGAAATTGGACTCTGCAATCCTGCTTTAAACATGTTTCATAAATATAAGAATGAAAAAAAAATACAGCTTACTAAATCTTCATTATCTTCTTGCACTGACTGCTGACTTTAATCACTTTGTGCACCTGATCTATAGCAGTGTTAGCCCTGATTTCTGTGTTAAAGGACTGGTCTCCTCTGATGTGGATGCTGGTCCCTCTGGTGAGGGAAATTCATTCATTCTCCTGAGAAAGAAGACTACTCAACGCGAATGTTCTTTATAAATCCCACTGGTTTCAAGATGTGTATAATTGTGACCTTGGAAATGCACTCATTTATAAGTTAGATAGACAGACACTAGCATATTTTGTTGCAAATACATTCAGCTAATAGAAATGCTTTAATTGTGAACTGATGAGTAGATGACACATGAAAGGAAATCTCTTTAGGGGAGGAGTTCTTTTTTTAGAGTTTTCAGGTGGTTTCTGTTGCTAAGGGAAACCATTGGCTCTGTATGAGTTTGTTCAGAACAATTGTTTATGAAGGGCTTGGCCTTGTGATACTAATAATGCATTTTTCTCATGCCATTGTAAACCACTGATATGAATAAATACATGAAGTATGTTTGTAAATTGTACCTATTATGGTTGTTAGTATTGTTACAAAAAATATTGCACTCTTGGATTTTAAAAATGCTAACACCAGACTGGTATGCCATAACAGGAATGACACAGATTAGACAAGTAACTATCCCCACTCTTCACAGTCTTGGTAAGGTTGTTGTTGGAGTACTGTGTTCAGACTGGACCTAAATGTCAAAATGAAGAAGGTCCATAGAAGATAAACAGCAAGTAGAAAAGGTATATGATCAGAGGGTGTACCCACAAATACCCACATCATTCGGGACCCATATATTAAACAGTAGAGAGATGCTTCGGGTAAAAATGTTGTGTCGGCTTTGTTTTGGGGCCCCCCCTATGGGAATTTCATTTTTCCTGTGGCTCGGGGGTTTTTTTTCGGTGGCTCCAATTTTCGGGTTAGTGCGCACTATCGGGAGTTAGTGCGCACTAACTCAAAAATGAATTTTTTTCCAAAATTTTGGTAAAATCAATCGTTTTTCGGTTCTCCCGAACCATTCCAAATTAGGCAATTTCGTTTACATTGCCTAATTTGGGAAAAACGATTACATATCCCTATTAAACAGCACTGTATCAGTGTTTGTTTGTTACTACCATGATCTTTGTTTATCAATTATGAGATATGTCCCTACCTATATCTGGAATAGCTGGTGTCCAGTCAAGCGTTTTCTTATAGTTTTTTCCACACACTTCTGGTGTTCTCTGCACTTGCCCCTATCTAGATCACTTCAGTTGCCTCTGTCTGTATATCTACCCATTGCTCTGGACATTCCTTCACTACTCCTCTAATTAGATATTCTCAGCCAATATGATTCCCTTCTTTGTATGTTTTCATCTCATCTCTTCTCTTGTCTTCTTTAACTGATCTCTTTCACTACCAGTTCATTTTATGGCATTTCATGTGTGCTTGTTTGGCATTTCCAACCAGTTCACCTATAGCAATGTCACGTCATACTGTGCAATCATCTCATCCCAGACCTTTTGTTGTTTTTCACTCCTATCTTTCTCTTTGCACACCCATTTCCCTGAGGCCAGTTGTCTACCTTATTTGGTATTTACAACCAGTTTTGTTTTAGTATTATCTACCTGATGTGCAAGTGTTGTCTGCCCCTAATATTCAGACATTCCAAACCTTGTGTCCTTCCTGGCCCATTTGAGCTTGCTATATCTCCACCCACTGCTCTTTCACTTTCATGTGTCCCCAGCATAAATTTCTGTCAGTACAGCTGCCACACAGTCTTTTCCACTCTGCCTAACCACCCTGTATGTTTTGCTGCTCTTCTGGAGAGTTTTCCACTGTAGCTTTGATTTTTCTCCAGCATTGCATTTGTCACACCTGTCACATTCTCTATATCCTGCCAGCTCTCCCCCCTTGTCTAAGAAACAAGGGACAGGATTATACAGCATATGAAGTCTGGAGCAGAGTTACAATAACTCAGCAGAGCTGTCATGAAATAAGCAATCACCACCAATCAACGAGCAAGCAGGGGACACAGCCTAAGATGGGGAAGAAATAATCTGATCAATAAGGGCTGGTTTCTGCTGGACCAATCTAGACTGGCTCCTACTGGGCCAATCAGAACACAGGAAAACACTAAGGATACACAGACAGCAGTAACCAGGTTGAACATCAATCTCCAGGAGGAATCATGGTGCCTCAGAGCTCAGGGTTCAAGGCTGGGTCATGCCTGGCAATACTAAATGCACTGTATGTAACTCTTCCCCCCTCCCAGAAGGGGGGGCATCACATTTCTCATCCATAAGGAGCCCTGAATTCACTCACACAGAGAGGGGGGAAGTTCTTGGGTTCCATGGAAAAGGGGCAGGGCACTCTTGCAAGGCCACTGAGAGGATGTTACTAGAGAGAAAAAAAAGCCCACTCCAGAGTTTGTGCTCCAAAGAAAGAACATTTACTGAAGAAGAAATAATCCAAGTTTCGTTAGGTACAAAGTCCATACAGATCCACAGTCAAGAAAAAACAATCATCTCTTCCTCTAAAATCTTCAAAATCATTTTCACATGCAGATGTCTTAAGCAAAATTAATTCTTTCAAATGTCCTGGAGCAGCTTTTCCTCCCACTGGATTTTGTTGTTCAGCCCAGAAGGAAGTAGATAAGAAGAGATTTTCTTGAATTTCTCCAAGTACTTCTACCTCATTGAGCTGCCCAGGACCAATCTCCCACTTCCTACTGGTGGATAGAAGTTCCTGGTTCACTCCTGCTGCTTTTCCATGGGCCACCCTGTACCTACTGTAGAGGGATCCTTATCCTCCGCAGAAACACTCTTGGCAATCCAGGACAGGACAAATAGCTTCTTACTGGCCCTTCTTGTTTCGCAGCTTCTTCAACTAGGGAATGTATTGTCGTTTGAAATGGCATAGACAATGTCTATATCATTTCATATCATTTTTTAAACTAAACAATAGAAAAAAAACACATAATTTTGTTTTTTACCATTGTTTTTTGTTTGTACTATTCGCAAACAGTGCGCAATATTTGTAAATAGTGCGAACAGTTACCTCCAGCAAACAGTGCAACCTGGGTGTCGCCAGAGATCCCCTGACCCACCCACCCCTGAAGGGAGTGTCCGTTTCTACAGAAAAATAAATCTTAAAAAATAAAGCCTCAGTCATAAGCCCTACTCCTATCTCCAGTTCTTTCTCTTTGTTAAAAATAAACACCCCCTACAAGCCAATCCCCCTCTTCATAGTCCACCCTAGCCCACTCTCCCAACTTCTCCCCCACCTCAGACTCACCAAATACTTTCTGGTAGTCTACTGGGATCCCAGGAGCAATGCCTCCACTCCCAGACCCGGACGCTATTTTGAAAAATGGCACCAATATCCCTTTGACAATATCGTGTGACAGAGACAATCTGTGCCACTGGGAAGTCCCTATCAATTGATATGAGTCCCTATCAATTGATATGATATGGCTCCATTTTTCAAAATGGTGTCCACTGGGTCTAGAAGTGGAGGGGGTCACTCTAGGGCTCCCACTTGATCACCAGGTAGAATTCGGTGATTCTTGAGGACAGGAAGTGTGGGCTATGGGAGGAGGATGGGTCCTGGGAAGTATTCTTTAACAAATGGGAGGGGTTGGAGTGGGGGCAGGACCTGGGACCAAGGTTTTATTTAAAAAAAAATATTACTTTTCTGGAGAAACGGCCACCTCCAGGGGTGGGGCTGGATGGGATGGGGGGGTCTGTGACTTGGGTTTTTTTCCTTCTTTTTGGTTTCAGAAAATAGTGTGTGCTATTTTAAAATTTCATGCACTATTTTCTGAAACAAAAAAAAATGAAAATAAACAACAACAACAACAAAAAAGAGCACTCTAACATAAGAACACAATATTATGACATACTGGGTCAGAAAAAAGGTCCAGTATTCTAACAGAGCCAATCCATATTACAAGTCCCTGGCAGGATCCCAAAAGGTTGTTAGTTTCCATGCTGCTTATCTCCAGGATAAGCAGTGGATTTCCACACGTCCACCTTAATAATGGTTTAAGAACTTTTCTTCCAGGAAATTGTCTAAATCTATTTTAAACTCAGCTACATTAAAAGCTTTTACCACATCTCCAACAACAAATTCCAGAATTTAATTATGTGCTGTGTAAAAAAATATTTTCTCCTATTTGTCTTAATGTAATACCTATTAACATTGTGTGTCCCCTAGTTATGTATATTTTGAAAGAGTAAAGAACTGATTTGCATTTACCCGTTCCACTCCACTCATTATTTTACAGGCCTCTGTTATATCTCCCCTCAGCCATCTCTTCTCCAAGCTGAGGAGTCCTAACCTCTTTAGCCTTTCCTTATAGGGGAATCATTCCATTCCCTTTATCATTTTGTTTACCCTTTTCTGCACCTTTTCTATTTTCGCTATATCTTTTTTGAGATGCGGTGACTGGAATTGCACACAATGCTTAAGGAATGGTCTCACCATTCTGTGATACAGAGGCAATATGACACCCTCTATTTCATTCTACATTCCTTTCCTATTAATTCCTGGCATTCTATTTGATTCCTTGGCCACCACCACACACCAAACAGTGATTTTTGACATATTATCCACGATGACCCCTAGATCTTTTTTCTGGGTGGTGACTCCCAATGTGGTGTCTTGCATTGTGTAGTTATAGTTTGGGTTGCTCTTCCTACGTGCATCACTTTTGCACTTGCCCACATTAAATGTCATCTACGGTTTGGATGCCTAGTTTCCCAGTCTTGCAAATTCCTCCAGCAATCTCTCTCAATCCTCTTGTGATTTAAAAACTTTGAATAGTTTTGAATCATCTAAAATTTGATCACCTCACTTGTTGCTCACATCTCTAGGTCATTTATAAACAGCAGGCCCAGTACAGATCACTGGGGCACTCCACTATTCACTGTTCTCGATTGAGAAAATTGACCATTTTGTCCTACTTTCTGTTTTCTGTCTTTTTAGTTCAGTATATCAATTATTCTAAACTAAATGACAATTTTTGTTGTGACACCCCTATCCTCAATACAACACTCTGTTCCCAAATCTTTTTGAACTCTAAAGTATTCTCTCAAATGCCTTGTGGAAACACTTTTATATCCTTCCTTGTTCCATTCCCTTGGGGGGAAAGATTCCTCCTGTCTATCCTTAAACCACACACCACCCTGAACTCCTTCTGAACCCTCCATTGCTAGAAAATTCCTTATGTTAGAGAATAGAACACTCTAGAGGCCTAGAAGGGGTCACACTCTCCTCCACCTGCCAAGAAAAAAACTAGGAACTTACAGTGAACAATGTTTTCTTTTAACACACATAAGACACAACATACCACCTGAACCCCTCCTAAACCCTCCATTATTGGAAAATTCCCTCTGCAATAGAGTCGAACATTCTAGTGACGGAAAAGGGACCATGGGTACAATTGTTCTTTTGTCACCATTTTTCTCTGGCTATTTTTCTCTCCTCCACTGGACATTTCTGCTTTTATTTCCCCTCATGGCAAGTCCTCTCCATAGCAGTCTATTTTCCCACTCTCCTTCTCCTTTTCCCATTCCACCGCCTCTGTCCTGCTCTGTACCGAACATCTGTCAACATGTTCTTGCATCTCCTCTTTGCATTGCCTTTTCTCCTCATATCTTTCTTTCCTTCTTTGCAAATCTCTGGATTTAGTTATCCTTCTGCCCCATCTTCTCTGTTGTGGTCTCTCTTCTTGCATTTCTTCTCCAGGTCCCAACACTAGTTCCCAACACTACTGGCCTATACCGCTCTCAGTTTCAGGCATGGAAACTACAGCAGTCCTTACACAAAACCTACAGCGCCCCAATTGGCAGTGTACAGAGAGTCACAAACTGATAAACAGAATGCATCATCCAGTTTCTGTGCATCAATTTTTTTCTTTTTAAATAAAATGCCTAAAACTGATTAGAAGGCTGGATAACATGATCTATGAGGATAGACTAAAGGCACTGGGCCAGATTTTAAAAGCTCTACGCCCATAAATCCAGCGGATTTACGAGCACAGAGTGCCTTACGCGCACTGGGCCTATTTTCAAAAGGCCCGGCGACACGCGTAAAGCCCCCGGACGCGTGTAAGTCCCGAGGCTTTACTAAAGGGGTAGTCCTGGGGTGGGGTGGTTCGGAGGCAGGGCAGGGGCAGGGCCAGAGGCCTCCAATACAGCGGCCATTTGCCGCTGTGTCGGAGGGTCGCGTGCCGGCGGGCTGCTAGCGAGCAACCTGCGCCTGCCTCTAGGCAGGTGCAAAAGGTATGATAAGAATTGGGAGGGGTTAGAGTAGGGCTAGGGGGGGGAAAGGTTAGGGGAAGGGGTGGGAAGCTTAGGTTAGGGGGAATGGGGAAAGGCAGCGTGGCTCAGAGCGCGCAATGTGCACCCCCTTGTGTGCGCTGATCCTCGATTTTATATGCATGTCCATGTGTGCGCGCCGGGTAGCATGCGCACATGGACGCTCTCACGCAAGTTTAAAAATCTACCCCACTGTGTTTATTTAGACTGGGAAAAAGAAAAGACTTCAGGGTGACTTGAAAGCATGCTTCAGTTTTATGAAGAAGAGATTACAATAAGGAGGGAAACTAGTTATTCTCCACCTTATCTATTGGGGACAGGAGACGTAATGATCTTAAACTTCAGCAAGGAAGCTTTAGGTTCACCAAAAAGAACTTTCTAACCCTTTAAGAGCAGTCAAGCACAGAAGCAAGGTGTTTAATGTTATGGTAGAATCTCTGTCATTAGAGATAGTAAAGAGCAGATTAAACAAACATTGTCTGGGATGACAGGAGAGTGCTTCCTGTCTGACAGCAAAGTAATCTGTTAATTTATTTTCCTGGTTTTAGATGCAATTTGATTTCATGGTAATTTCTGAGAAGTCTCTCTATTCTGCAAAATTTGGAGGTGTGAAGATATCATACTGAGGAATAAACCACTGTGTGACAGTAGAGTCATTGCCATATCTGTCTGAATTTGCTATTGGTGGTGGGGGGGCTGGGAGAGGGTGTTGTAGCAGAGAGGAATTCTGTGTGTAAAATATCTTCAGCTATTTAAACATTAAGAAAAAAATCAGAATATTAACTATAGTGACAGTTGATTACAATTCATTTATTTATTGTATTTAAAAACTTCTATATACCATTTTCCTGAGCATGCAATCATTCAAAGCAGTGCACAATTTAGGGAAGAAAGTTGCCATAATTATAATACATAGAAGACAGCATGTCATACACAGTAACACTAAAATACCCAACATAAACTTCTATACTTTAATGATTGTCTACCACAAAGGAAATCCTGATTGCTTCATGTATCATTATACTTTAACGATCAAATGGAGAAATTACTTATCTGATAATTTTGTTTTCCTTAGTGTAGACAAATGGACGCAGAGGGTTATGCTCCTCTGCCAGCAGATGGAGTCGGAGCAAGCTAATGTCACAGTATACATAGCCCTGCGGTGACCTCAGCCTGCCGGTATTCTCTTCAAAAGCAACTATGGACAGACTATCAAAATACTTGATTAAAAAACAGGTAACCAGAACTGTACTCAACCAGCCATAAACACTGAACTCACATAAGACTCTAGGTACCCCAAGCTAGGGACTGTATGAACACTTACCAGTAATCCCTTGGGACCCAGAGCCCCACAGGAGGACTGTTGACACACTCATGCAACAGATAAGGGTGGGAAACTGAGTCCATCTGTCTACACTAATAAAAATGAAATTATCAGGTAAGTAATTTCTCCATTACCTAGCATGTAGACAGATGGAATCAGGGCCAGTGGGATATACCAAAGCTACTCCCCAACAGGGTGCGAGGCTGCCCATGGTCCAGTCAACACCGCACATGCAAAGGCTGCATCCTCCCTGGCCTGTACATCCAGATAAAACCTGGAAAAAGTGTGTAACGAGGACTGCATCACAGCTCAGCAGATATTGACAGGAGACAACAGACAAACCTCCACCCATGACATTGCCTGAGCCCTAGTGAAATGAGCCCTAACCTGAGTAGGCAATGGCTTTCCAGCATCCACATACATGGCCGTAACCACTTCCTTAATCCAACTAGCTATGGTAGCCTGCAAAGCTGGAGTGCCTTGCTTACTCCTGCCTTGGAGAACAAAAAGGTGATCCGTCTTTTGAAAAGACTCAAGAGACCTCCAGATACCTCACGACAAAATGCTTAACATCCAAGGAATGCAAAAGGCAAAACTCCTCTACATCCATGACCTTATCCAGTGATGACCAGGAGATTGACTTTTTGGCAAGCCCTACATTACGACCACTGCATAGCCTTGCTTTATGGTTATTGACCTTGAAGACTGTGTTCCTGGTGGCTATATGTTCTGTGCGTTGGATTTCTGAGCTGCAGGCTTTGTCTTGCTGGGAGCCGTTCCAATGGGTGACTCGGGGGGCATTACAGCTGCATACTATTACATCCTTCTGGTGCAGTCCAGATGTATTCCATGCATTAAGAAAGGTGGAAGGAAGGCAAAACAATTACCGTCATGGTTAAAAGGTGAGGTGAAAGAGGCTATTTTAGCCAAAAAAAATCCTTAAAAAATTGGAAGAAGGATCCATCTCAAGAAAATAGGATAAAATATAAGCATTGTCAATTAAATGTAAAATATTGATAAGACACGCGAAGAGAGAATTTGAAATGAAGTTGACCATAGAGGCAAAAACTCATAATAAAAACGTTTTAAAATATATCCGAAGCAAGAAACCTGTGAGGGTGTCGGTTGAACCATTAGATGACTGAGGGGCTAAAGGGGCTCTTAGGGAAGATAAGGCCATTGCAGACAGACTAAATGAATTCTTTGCTTCCGTGTTTACTAATGAGGACCTTGGGGAGATACCAATTCCTGAGATGGTTTTCAGGGGTGATGAGTCAGATGAACTGAACGAAATCACTGGAAGATGTAGTAGGCCAGATTGACAAACTAAAGAGTAGCAAATCACCTGGACTGGATGGTATGCATCCTAGGGTACTGAAGGAACTAAAAAATAAAATTTCTGATCTATTAGTTAAAATTTGTAACCTATCATTAAAATCATCCATTGTACCAGAAGACTGGAGGGTGGCTAATGTAACCCCAATATTTAAAAAAGGCTCCAGGGGCGATCCGGGTAACTATAGACCAGTGAGCCTGACTTCAGTGCCGGGAAAAATAGTGGAAACTATTCTCAAGATCAAAATCGTAGAGCATATAGAAAGGCATGGTTTAATGGAACACAGTCAACATGGATTTACCCAAGGGAAGTCTTGCCTAACAAATCTGCTTCATTTTTTTGAAGGGGTTAATAAACATGTGGATAAAGGTGAACTGGTAGATGTAGTGTATTTGGATTTTCAGAAGGTGTTTGACAAAGTCCCTCATGAGAGGCTTCTAAGAAAACTAAAAAGTCATGGGATAGGAGGTGATGTCCTTTCGTGGATTACAAACTGGTTAAAAGACAGGAACCAGAGAGTAGGATTAAATGGTCAATTTTCTCAGTGGAAAAGGGTAAACAGTGGAGTGCCTCAGGGATCTGTACTTGGACCGGTGCTTTTCAATATATATATATATATATATATATATATATATATATATATATATATATATATATATATATATATAAATGATCTGGAAAGGAATAAGACGAGTGAGGTTATCAAATTTGCGGATGATACAAAATTATTCAGGGTAGTTAAATCACAAGCGGATTGTGATACATTACAGGAGGACCTTGCAAGACTGGAAGTTTGGGCATCCAAATGGCAGATGAAATTTAATGTGGACAAGTGCAAGGTGTTGCATATAGGGAAAAATAACCCTTGCAGTAGTTACACAATGTTAGGTTCCATATTAGGAGCTACCACACAGGAAAAAGATCTAGGCATCATAGTGGATAATACTTTAAAATCGTTGGCTCAGTGTGCTGCAGCAATCAAAAAAACAAACAGAATGTTAGGAATTATTAGGAAGGGAATGGTTAATAAAACGGAAAATGCCATAATGCCTCTATATCGCTCTATGGTGAGACCGCACTTTGAATACTGTGTACAATTCTGGTCTCCACATCTCAAAAAAGATATAGTTGCGATGGAGAAGGTACAGAGACGGGCAACCAAAATGATAAAGGGGATGTAACAGTTCCCCTATGAGGAAAGGCTGAAGAGTTTAGGACTGTTCAGCTTGGAGAAGAGACGTCTGAGGGGGGATAAAGAGGTCTTTAAGATCATGAGAGGTCTTGAACGAGTAGATGTGAATTGGTTATTTATAATTTCAAATAATAGAAGGACTAGGGGGCATTTCATGAAGTTAGCAAGTAGCACATTTAAGACTAATCGGAGAAAATTATTTTTCACTCAATGCACAATAAAGCTCTAGAATTTGTTGCCAGAGGATGTGGTTAGTGCAGTTAGTGTAGCTGGGTTCAAAAAAGGTTTGGATAAGTTCTCGGAGGAGAAGTCCATTAATGGCTATTAATCAAGTTTACTTAGAGAATAGCCACTGCTATTAATTGCATCAGTAGCATGGGATCTTCTTAGTGTTTGGGTAATTGCCAAGTTCTTGTGGCCTGGTTTGACCTCTGTTGGAAACAGGATGCTGGGCTTGATGGACCCTTGGTATGACCCAGCATGGCAATTTCTTATGTTCTTATGTTCTTAACAGATCTATGTGCGGCGAAAGTCGAAGGAGGGCCTCCATCAAGAGTCATTGTAAATCTGTGTACCACGGATGCCTGGCCCAGTCCAGCACCACCAGGAGTACTAGCCCCCTGTGGCCGCGATCTTGTGAATTATCTTGCCCAGTAAGGGCCACAGAGAAAAGGCATAAATCAATCAGTCTTCTGGCTAGACCTGTACGGATCGCTCCTCGACTGTAGAATTCCGAGAAATTGCCAGCAGTTCTAGGAACAGAAGGCCCCAGCAATCCACAATCATCTGAAATGCCTCGGCTGATCACACCACTCTCCTGGGTCCAGACACTCCCTGCTGAGAAAATCTGCTCTTACATTGTCTTTTTCTGCAATATGAGAGGCTGAAATCATCTGCAGATGACCGTTCACCCATTCCATCAGCTGGTTTATTTCCTGCGACACTTGCTGGTTCTTGGTTCCTCCCTAGCGATTGATATAGGCCACCATCATTGCATTGTCTGACATCATGAGAACCGCTTGATTCCGCAGCTTGTGGCTGAATTGCAAGCATGCCAGGCCTATCGCCCAGGCTTCCAGGTGATTGATGTTCAAGCGTGACTCTTTGGCATTCCAATGCCCCTGTGCCATTAACTCCAGACAGTAAACCCCCAACCATGGAGACTCATATCTGTCATGAGTACCAACCAGGCCAGAGAGGACAAGGGAACTCCCTTTCTCAGATGATCCTCCTGCAACCGCCACTGGATGTGGGAGCAGATTTCCATCGGCAAGTGGAGCCAAATCACATAATCCTGAGACTGTGGGTTCAAACAAGATAGCAGAGAGTGTTGAAGAGGACACATATGCATCCTTGACCACAGCACCACTTCCAGGGCGGCTGCCATCAAGCTGAGTACCTGTAGTTAGGACAACACAATTGGGCATATGGTGATCATCAACTGATGCACTTGAGACATCAATCTCTAGATCCGAACTTCCAGTAGGAAACCTGTATATGAAGAACTGGACCCCAGATATTCCAATGATTGGGATGGCTGAAGATTGCTCTTGGTCAGTTTCACCACCCAACTGAGCTCCTGAAATAAGGAGATCACCTTGTGTGTCTTCAGGCAGCTCTCTACTTGAGACTTGGCTTGAATTAGCCAGTCATCCAAATATGGGTGCACCAGAATTCCTTCTTTTTTACAAGGCCACTGCTATTACCACCATAATATTGGAAAATGTTGTGGGAGTGGTGACTACACCAAAAGGCAGCACCCAAAACTGATAATGGCACCCCGACACTACAAAGCTTAGAAAGTGTTGGTGTTCCAATCGGATGGGAATATGAAGGTAAGCCTCTGACAGATCCAAGGAGGTCAGAAATTCCACTGTCTGCACCACCATTATCACAGAACGTGAGTTTTCCATTCAATAATGAGTCACCTTCAAGTGACAGTTGACCCTCTTGAGATCCAGGATGGGACAAAAGGAGCCCTTCTTCTTGGGCACAACAAATTAAATGGAATATCACCCCATGCTTTCTTGAAACATGGGCACCAGAACCACAGCCCTCAGTCTGAGGAGCCTTTGAAGCGTGAACTCCTCTGCCTGCTTTTTTCTGTGGGGAGTAGCAAGGGGACACCAGGAACACGTCCTTTAAACTTTTTATAAAAAAGTAGGGTGTATCCATCAATTCCTGGAGCCTTCCCGGGTTTTAACTCAGTAATTGCTGCCAGGACTTCCGCAGAGGTAATAAACTGACTTATACCCTCAGATATAGAATTATTTTATTTTATTTTTTTATTTTATTTATTTAAGGTTTTTATATACCGGCAATCATGAGAACATATCTTGCTGGTTTACATGAAACGGGAGTGCATTAAATACATCAAACTAGAACTCAGGTGACCGAAAGTAGTTACAATTAACAAGGGTGGCAGAACTTGGTGAAGAGGAAGAAAAAGGAAAGAATAAATGGTTAAACGATATACAAGTCACATTACAAGTTATGTACAAATGGCATGATTAATGGCTGAATGTTTTGAGGAGTCCTTGGGTTGTGTCCTTGGATTGTGTCATTAAATTGTGTCTTGGAAAGCTTGCTTGAATAACCAAGTCTTAAGTCTTTTCCTAAAAGTTGGGAGGCAAGGTTCCAGTCTGAGATCTGTGGGCAATGAATTCCACAGAAGGGGGCCAGCTGTGGAGGTGGCGCGATCTCTTAGGTAATGTGTCTAGTCGTTTTTGCAGGGGGAACTTGGAGTGTGCCTCTATAAACATCTCTGGTAGGTCTTGTCGAGTTGTATACTTGGAGAGGAAATTGAAGATCGAGGGAAGTGCATTGATGTATAGTTTTGAAAATGATACATATGGTTTTGTACATGATACGGAAGTATACGGGTAGCCAATGTAGCTCTTTCAGGATGGGAGATATGTGGTCTCTTTTTCTTGTGCCTGTTAGTAGTCGGGCTGCTGAATTTTGCACCATCTGTAATGGTTTGGAATAGGAAGAAGGCAGACCTAGCAATAGGGAGTTGCAATAGTCTAATTTTGAAAAAATGACTGCCTGGATGATCGTTCTGAAGTCTTGAGCATGGAAGAGAGGTCTTATCCTTTTCAAAACCTGGAGTTTATAGAAGCAGTCTTTGGTTGTTTTGTTGATGTGTGCCTTGAAGTTTAGCCGGTTGTCCAATAACACTCCTAAGTCTCTAACTTGTGCAGTAGGTAGGTTGGTGGGAAGAGTAATGTTAGGTGTATTGTTCTCGGGAGAGATGAGTAGGATTTCTGTCTTGGAGGAATTTAAGATGAGGTGAAGGCTGTTGAGAAGTTGTTTGATTTTTTGGTGGCATGATTCCCAGTAGTCAAGAGTTTTAGAGTATGTGTCTTTGACGGGGATGATGATTTGAATATCATCTGCGTATAGGAAGTACTTTAGATTGAGGTCAGTGAGAAGTTGGCAAAGAGGAAGCAGGTAAATATTGAATAGAGTCGGAGATAATGAAGAACCTTGTGGGACTCTATTATCTAAGCAAGGTAGGTGAATATCACCCAAGTAATTAATTATATCCTCTTCAAGAACCTCATCATCCCGGACATAAAGGTCAGCAAAAAACTGATTAAACTGATTCCAGATTCCCTCGCCATCTAAAATTAAAGACCCATCTTTTGCACTAATTTTAGTAATCTGCGACTGAGTTACCCTAGCTTTCAATTTATGCGTCAGAAGTCGCCCAGCTTTATTACCATGTTCATAATAGGTTTGTTTGGCTAAGTCTAAGTTATAAGCCAATTCCTCCGATTCCAGCATGCGCAGTTGATAGCGTATGTCACCCAATTCTGTTAAGAGCGCCCTCGTTGGGTGCTGCTTATGAGCCGTCTCCGCCTTCACTAAGCGGTCCCTCAAGATCTGTTGTTTTTGGCCCTTTTCTTTCTTTATATAAGCAGTGATCGCAATAACCCGTCCCCTTATAACTGCCTTCAAACAGTCCCAGAGAATAATTGGTGTCGTGTCTACCGTATCATTGACTGCTAAATATTCTTTAATAGCTGCTCTAATCTGTAGTTCCCCTTCCTTATCTTTTATGATAGAATTGTTAAGTTTCCAGAACCTGCGCCCGCAATTGATTCGCAAACTATTAAATTCCCACCACATAGGCGCATGATCCGACCATACTATATTACCTATGCCAGCAGACAAGGTATCAGGGACCATTGTTCTGTCTATAAAAAGAAAATCAATGCGAGTATACGTGTCATGGGCGGAGGAATAGAATGAGTAATCACGCCCTTCTGGATTTCGTTCCCTCCAGATGTCCACCACCTGCCATTTATTAAGAAAACTCTGTAGAGCTCTCTTTTCTATTTTGGAGTGGTGCCCGCCACCTTTGGTACAATCTAAGGTCGGATCTCTTACCACGTTAAGATCTCCCCCTACAATCATAATACCACTCTTACAGGTTAATAGTATCTCATCCAGCCTTTGAAATATCTCCCTCTGAAATGAGCTGTGATTATAGATATTAACCAAAGTATAAAGAATCTTATTTATGTACACAGAAGCTATCAAGAACCGCCCACCCTCATCCCTGTGTACCATGTCAATATTCACCATTAAATCTTTGGAGAACAAGATCCCCACCCCCGTATATTTATATTGTGGTGTACTGGCTGCCCACAGAGCATGAGGAAATTGAGATGATGTCATCAACTTTTCATATTTTTTCCTTAAGTGAATTTCCTGTAAGAAGATTATAGAAGCCTTTAAAGAAAGCGCTTCCTTAAACAGTAGTTTCCGTTTAAGTTGTGTGTTCAGACCCTTAACATTCAGGGTCACCACTTTAATGGACATCATCAATGGAAAATAACGCCCACCCAGTTAAACAATTAGACTGCAAAAACTCTATTCGCCTCCACACCAAATGGACAAACATCAGCCATAACACTCTCCCAGGCTGTTGGATAGGAATACGTACCCCCCTCGTCCCCCCTCCCCAGCTGTCGACCTCCCCCCTCTCCCCCTCCCCCTCCCTTAAACTCCCACCGCTGTACCATCAGCAGTGTTTTGGTAGAGAAGTTGTCAGCCTCCCTTACCCCCCCACCCCCCTCCCATTCCAACACAACCCAATTGCTATAAATAACACTTCAGCGATTTAACATTTAACAGCATAGAACAATACCAAACCTGCACTATGTACTAGGCACATGTAGTGACTAAAAAGAACATTAATCAGACGTCGTGCCCCCCTTCAGAGAGGAATCCCTCTACATAAGTAAGAATGCATAGTCAGCCGCTATTATTCCACAGTTTTCACTCCACTCCTTCGCTCGAGTAGCTGGGGTCCACCGGCTTGCGACGCAGCCGAGCTCCCGACTTCCCGGTTCTCTGCCATCTCGGTTTCTCCACACCCCCATTCGACTGAGCTGCATTAGTATCCTCTGGCAGGGATATGCCTACCTCTGCCATGATGGAACTGGCATCCTCTCGCTATATAATTCGACGTGTTATCCCATCCTTCGTGAACGCCAATCCGCTGGGGTAAATCCATTTATATCGAATATTCTCCTTACGAAGGAGTGATGTAACTGCTTGCATTTCTCGTCGTTTTTGGAGAGTAGCGGTAGCTAAATCATTATATATAGCTACTTTGTGCCCTTCCCAAGTAAGATTGCTCATTTGGCGGGCTTTCTGCATAATCCTGTCTTTTTGGCTATAATGATGAATACAGGCGATAATATCTCTCGGTGCATTATTTCTCGCTGCACCCAAAGCCCTGTGGGCCCGGTCTAACTCAATATCATCGTTTCGATCACCATGTTCTTCAGCCCCGCCGACAAGTACCATGCGGCAGATTTTTTTCACCACCTGAGCGGCGTCCATGTAGGCCTCAGTTTCCGGCACTCCCCTAATTCCGATATTCGATCGTCGTGCTCTATTTTCAATATCTTCTAACTTGAGCATGATTTCCTCATTTTTACTGTGCAGTGATGATAATTCAGCATTGACGCGCGAAGCTTCTAAGACCTGCCCTTCTACCATATTTTCCACGTCTTCCACACGGCAGCCCAGCTCACCCATCTCCATCCAGAATTCCGCCAGCGCCTCATGCATGTCCTTCTTAATCGATTTGATATCACTCTGGATCTCCTTAAACCAGCCCCAAAAATCTTCCTTCGTTGGATCTCCCGCTGTCCTGAGCGCGCTAAGGTCCGTCTGATTGCCGGACTCTGCAGGATGCTGTGTGCCATCAGTCGCCATGTTGTCTGCCTCAGCCTCCGATCCCTCTCGTAAGGCCATGAAGCGGGAGCCGCTGGACTCGTAAGAAAATGATTTCAAATTGATTGCTTTTTTCCTCGAAGTCATGTCCCACTTTTTATAAACGGTTTGGTATATCAAGATCGCTGAAATTACAGTAAATAGGAAGAGCGTGAGGGGAGCTAACGCTTCAAGTGTCCATGCAGGAAGGCTGACGTCACTTCCCCCCTACCAGGAACACGTCCTGAGGAATACTGTGAAATTCCAGTACATACCTTTCGTGTATCACATCCAAGACCCACTGGTCTGATGTGATCTCGACCCACCTCCGATAAAAGAGAGAGAGATTTCCCCTTATTTCCTGTTCCGGAAGGTGAGTCTTCAAACCTTCATTGGAAAGCTCAGGATGGCCCAGTTGTGGACGAAAGGACAGACCTACTGAAAGGCCGTCCGCTAAAAGGTTATTCCTCCATAGGGACGAAAACACCTGGAACCCAGAATTGATTCCTCATACCAAAGGTGCACTCTAACTGTTTCTTATTCTCAGGCAACCGAGACATCGGAGGCTTGCTCTACTTACTGGCCAATTTCTCCAACTTGCTCCCAAACAAGAGCAAGTCTTTAAAGGGCATCTTGGTAAGATTCGTTTTGGAAGCTGCATCAGCTGACCAATTTTGCAAACAGAGTTGATGCCTGGCCACTATCACCAAAGCTACTCCTCTGGCCGAGGTCCGGACCAAATCACAGTCTGTATCTGCTAAAAAGGCAGTGGCAGATTCCATAACCGCTCTGGAATTCCCTCCAGATTCATCAACCTCTTGACAGTGAAGCAGACAAGATCTCACCACTAAGGCACCACAGGAGGTAATCTGTAAATTCATCGCCTCTGTCTAAAAGGCCTGCTTAAGAATAGCCTCAGTCCTTCTACCATGTACATCCTTCAAGGCTGCTCCTCCCTCTATGGGGATAGTCGCCCACTTAGAAATGCACTACCAGAGCATCCACTTTGGGAAAATGCAAATGCACTCTCACAGTTGAATCCAGGGGGTATTGGCCTTCCAATGTTCTACCCCCTTTAAAATTTGCATCTGAGCCATCCCATTCCAGATCAATCAAATCTTGAATGGCATCCATCACAGGGAAAAAAGAAGAGGCTTTATATAAGGGAACCAAAATGGGATTTTTCTTTGCCTCTGACATAACATCTGAACCAGGGACACCCAGCTATTTCAAGGTCTGGGAAATCAGGGCCAGCAGTTCATCTCTATGAAGGAACCACAACATGGTTCAAGATGGTTCCAGCCCTGGAGGAATTTTCCCATCTTCCAGGGAATCAGGATCAACCTCATCATCAGTTCCATCCAGATTCCTGTCGGGAACATTCATAGGGAGCTGAGGAAAGCCCTAGCACTTAAGCATAGGACTGGAAGAGGGAGGAGTCATGGCTGGGGGAAGCAGAAGTCTGAGCCTGAAGAAAGGCTTGTAAGCCTTGAAAAACTTCCACCTAAGAAAAAGCAGCTGGGACCAGACCAAGCCCAGAAGGAACTGAAGCTGGTATCACAGAACTGCTCTCGCCAGTGAAGGAGCCAGTCAAGGAAGAATCAAGATCTGGCATCCCTCCAGTCAAGGCCGAATGGGAAGAGCCAGGCTTAGCAAAATCCAAGGAAGACAACTCTCCCTGAGCATCTGAGCAGCACTGACACAGGTTAGAAGCCAGGTCAGGCTGAGAAGATCTAATATGACAGGCAACACAAACAGGAAGACGCTTAGGCTTCTTGCTTACCGGTGCCATTGCTGCAGTAAACATGCGTTGGAACAGCTCAAGCTGAAAAATGAATCTTTCCAAAAAATAAGTGCCAACAATAAAGCATGGCAAGGCACACGCACAACCTGTGTGCCAAGTTATACATGTAAAAATGTTTGTGCATGTAAAAAGTGCACCCAAAAACCGAGCACACAATGTGTGCGCAGAACCAATGCACTGCATACACCAACGGCAAATAGAGGGCAGCAGAACATGCACAAGAGTGCATGAACCTGGTCGCGACAGCCTACCATTCAGTGTGCAAAAAAAAAGCCTAAGTGCAAGGTCTAGCCCACCGGGGGCTACTTAACCCGCCAGGCTGCCTAGTTCTCCAACCCCAACGGGAGCAGGAACGAACATTGATACAGCATGCAGAGATCGAAGATCGGAGGAAGTCCTGAAACCTCTCCACCTCTGATCCAGGGTTTAACTTTCTCTGTTTTTTTTTAAACCTTACCTGAGCTCAATGATTACCAGCTGACTACAGAGATGGTCTCCAGCTGTGGGGGGAGAGGGCATCTGCTGTCACCACCGTGCTTGACCTCCTGCACCTGCTGCCTTTCAGCTGAACTAGCAGCTGTCCACACCGGGAAACCCAGCACACCTCTGAGGGACCATAGAAATCGCCTCAGGAATTCTTAACTGGGGGAGGGACCTTTAGGTATCACTGCAGGGGAATGGGGCTTTCTTTTCCTGAATTTACAATTTCAAATTTCTCCTTCCAAAAGGCTCGAAGCAATCCACATAGGGGATTCTCCGTCTCCACTATCTTCTGGAGACGGAGAATACTGGCAGGCTGGGGTAACTAAAGGGCTATATATACTGTGTTGTCAGCTTGCTCCATCTCCATCTGCTGGCAGGGGAGCATAAACCCACTGGTCCTGAGTCTATCTGTCTACACGCTAGGAAAATTAAGTTTGATCAAATTAAAAATAATCGCAGGACCTGGGAAGTTTATTTCAGATAATTTTTAAATGAGTGTGACAAGGCACTTGTTTATGCCATATCTAGAAATGCTACCTGATAGTCCAAAACACTTGCCACTGCAGTAAAATTCAGGTTTTATTTCCAGTCGGCTACATCACAGGTCAATCATAGTTCAGTTTGTACAGAAACATTAATGTCTTACGCATACATTCTCATGCAGGCAGACTTTCTGCTACCCCTAACAGACTTGGATTTACTTCCAGGTTATACCCTGACATGCTGTGGCCAACCTTGAGCTGCAGGTCCTACCGGCTTCCTTCAGCCTCCTTTGCCTCCCGAAAATGGTGGCTCCATCCTCCCCATGGTCCTGCTTGACCAACCCTTGCTCCCCTCAGCCACACTATCTCCCTGACAGCACGTTTCTGCCAGCACTTTCCACGTCATGGTTCTGTTACTGACTGAGCCTCCCAGTCTCTTCACTGGGGTTGTCGTATCTAGGTGCAGGGATTTCTCTTCTAAGGAATCCTAGCCATTTTCCTACAGAACTTCAGGCTCTCCTGCCTCTATCTAACAGCTTCTAACTGTCTCTAAATACACACTAAACTAACAATAAGCAAACTAATGAACACTCACGGTTTCATATCTTTTGGTTTCTTGGGTTTCTCTCTCCTCCTGGAATTCTCTGGAGCCCACACCCTCCCAGCAGGCCCTCCTCTTCCCCCATTGGCTGTCGCCCCTGTCCTGTATCTGCATGCACCCACAGGCAGGGAGCTAAAGGGCAAACTATAGGAGCCAGGGGTCTTGCTCTGTGCTTGCAGCATAGGAAGCAACAGGATGTGGGGGAGGGGTGAAACAGCACAGCAGCAGCAGCAGTGACTGCAAAGTGGCAGGGTATATGTGCTACTACCCAGCTTTACAATATTTAGGGGCCTAAAAAGTAGTTTTCTACAAGGGCGGAGTTAGGGCAAGGAAAAAGTTAGGTGTTTAGCACTGATTTTCAGCAGTAGGCAACTAAATAAGATGCCTATGTAATACCCTCTTAACTTGCTCTGAGGTGCTGACACAGAAGAAATGTCAAAATACTAGTGCTTCACTGCTGCCAACCCACTCAACATGGCTGCTGTAACCTGTCACTGCATCATAAGACTTCACTATGCTTCAGGCCATTTGATTTTACGAACCAATAAAAGATCAGAGTTCTTTAGAAAGTGGCCTGCTGGTTTTCAAAAGGAAATCAGTTGGGAGATAGAGATAAATAGGAAACACTCATTTGAGTCTTCTTTCAGGGGATTTGTTTCTGAGAATTTTCTGCTTGGTTGAGCAGCTGAAGAATATCAGAAGAAATTTGCTGGTCACTGCAGGTATTTGAACACTGAGTTTTACTGCTGGGTTTGGACAGTCTAAACAAAAGAACAGACAGACAGTAAAACAGAGCTGAAGAAAGAAATCAATGAGCCCCTTGAGCTGTTTTGCTGCATCTCTTGCTTGGTGGAGACCAGAGATCCATTCAGCAACCTTTTGAGTAATAACAGGAGATAGACTGTGAAGCAGGGCTCTGAGTGAAAGCCCTAGTTATTATTTTGTATACTGGGACATTTCTCATTACTTAAACTATAGTTATATATCTAAATCACCCACAAACCATTGGATTACAAACCAACTGGGAGATTCATCAAGCAGTAGGGCTATAACATGGGCATATGCTATATATCACATGATATTTATTTATTTTTATATACCGACATTCGATTTGAGATATCACATCGGTTTACATTCAGGTACCATAGGTATTTCCCTATCCCCAGAGAGCTTACAATCTTACAGGCCGATACAGTAAAAGTCGCGGGAGAGCGGGCGAGCTCCCGCTCTCCCGGCGCGCACACAGGCCACTCTCCTGTCCGTGCCTCTTTTTTGACAGGAGCGGCGGCTGTCAGTGGGTTTGACAGCCGATGCTCAATTTTGCAGGCGTTGGTTCTCAAACCGCTGACATGCACGGGTTCGGAAACCGTTCGCCAGCAAAATTGAGCATCCGGTTTTCAACCCGTGAGCCGCGGACCGATTTAAAATTCTTTTTATTTTATTTTTAATTATTTTTAACTTTTGGGACCTCCGACTTAATATTGCCATAATATTAAGTCGGAGGGTGTACAGAAAAGCAGTTTTTACTGCTTTTCTGTACACTTTCCCGGTACTGGCAGAAATTAATGCCTACCTTTGGGTAGGTGCTAATTTCTGAAAGTAAAATGTGTGGCTTGGCTGCACATTTTACTTACTGAATCGTGCGGCAATAACTAATAGGGCCATCAATATGCATTTGCATGTTGCGGGTGCTATTAGTTTCGGGGGGTTGGACGGGGTTGGACACGTGCTATTACCCCAGGGGTAAAGCTAGCGTGTCAAAAATGCACATCCAAACATGGGTTAACAGTGTGCTCTGCCAGAACGCACTGTACTGTATCTGCCTGTAAGTTTGTACCTGAGGATAAAGTGATTTGCCCACAGTCACAAGGAGAGACAGCAGACTCAAACTCTGGTTGCCTGGTTTGTAACCCACTGCTCTAACCACTAGGTTATCCCTCCTCCTTGATAGCGACCTGTTCCGGCAGTATCACATGATATTTGCAATATGTTGTATATTTACTCCTAGATTCCCAACCCTATTACAATAAGCTGCTTTGCCTTGGATTTGAATGCATGAATTTTGCAAATCCATGCAAAGCAGCTCATGCATAGGTAATTTGATGTAAATAAATTAATGCAGCCAACTTTGAAAGTTGCCAACCACGTTAATTTAGCTAAAGCTCCTTGAAAAAAGGCAATCTATTATGGGAACATTGAGACCCTAATGCGGGGGCATTGTAGAAGGGTAGTAAAAAGGCTTTGGATATGAGGCCTTTCCTAACTGAATGTTCCACATATAGGGGTAGATTTTAAAAGGTGCGTGCGCGCATCCATGTGCGCCGCTGTACCCGCTGCCTTCAGCCTCATCCCTCCCCGCCCCCCCCCCCCCCCTTTCTCTGGGCCTGGCACTTCTGCGCATTACAGAGGTTTCGTGCATGGATGGGCGCCTTTGAAAATGTACAAAGCACGCTCAAGGCCCGATCATGCGCGTAACACCCCTTTTTTACACGTGTGGCCATTTTAAAATTTGGCCATTAGGATACATATCCTCCTCTTTTTATCCATGCATAGGATGCTACAGTCTCTCTTTGCTGTTCCAGCTTAATCAATATTTGGCAATACTGAACCTCTAGGCTTATTTCCAATTATGTTCTCAACTATATCAATGACTGCCAAGTTTCACAAGGAAAGCAAGGTCCACACTCCTGTGGAGCCAAAACTGTCTTAATGTCACAGCTTTGAATTTTAAATATTGAAAAATATTATAGTTTCAATTAGAAGTGAAACAGTCTCATATGAGAGGCTTATTTCAGTATTTCTTGTGATTTGGTTAACACCCATCATTCTTTTATATGCCCATTTTATCCATATGAGAATTTCATTGCAAAAACTTAATCCTTTTTGAGTTTTAAATGTCCATTGTTCCATGCAATCTGAGAGGCTTATGTGGTAGGCCAGAATAAAAATGTCCATATGAGAAACTTATGTAGATAAATAGGACTTTCTTAGGAGCTTTTCAAACTTTCCTATCTACTAATCTATATGTAATTTGTCCCCCCTCCCCAGTACTAATCAGATTCTCATGGTCTGGGGAAAGCCCTGAGGTCCATGAGGCGGGAGATAGAGAGGGCAGGAAGAAGTTGCCCAGAGGTCCACAAGTGGAAGGATTTGAGAGGTTCATGGTAGGGGTGGGAAGAGGGAACCATGATACTTACATGCGGGGAGGGGAAAGAGCCATGAGGTCCATAAGAAAGGGGATGAGGTCCACAGGGGACTGGGAGCATAAAGGTTATCATGTGCTCCAGAGGAGGTTAATGACTGGAGAGAGGGAGTCATGAGGACAACAGGGGTTAGGAGAGTGAGAGGTGAGTTTTAAGGAAGGTGGAAGAATAGGGAATGTGAGCCATGAGGTCCATAGAGAATGGGGAGAAGGAGAATGAGCCATGAAATCAGTGGGAATGGATAAGTTGGGGAGAGAGAACAATGAGGCCAATATGGGAACTAAGTGAGGAAATAGAACCATGTGGCCCATGGGGAGGGGGAATAATGGTGAAGGGGGAAAGTGAGTCATGTGGCCTAGAGGGGGAATGAGTTTGGAGAGGAAGTCATAAGGTCTACTCCTTTTCTTGTCAACCAATGAGTGGGAAAACCAGAAAGAGAGAAGACGGAGAAAAGGAATAGAATTGTACTTGGGAAGGGAGGAGAACGAGGACCTTGAATTGGGGCAGGGAGAAGCTTCATTGAAGGGAGTGAGTAGGAGGGAAAGAGTACCAGAGATTAATCTGGAGACAGGGAGGGGTGAAAACAAAAGTTCATGCTAGCAGGGGTGATAGATGAAGTAGGGAAAGCACCTACAAAATAAAGGTGAATAGGGCAGAGAGAGATAACCTGCATAAGTAATGGGGAAAAGGGAATGAAGGAAGTGCAAGAGGAAGGAGAAAGGGCTGAAGCAAGAGGGAAAGAAGATAATACAGGAGGAAGGAATGAGAAGATAATGCATTGGTAAAGCATAACACAAACGAAAGAGCATGCTAGAGGAAGGGGAAAATGCAACAGTGCCCAGAAGGAAGAGATAAAAGAAAGATCTCAGGAGAAAAGAGGAAGGAGAGAGAGAGGGGGAGATAAAGAGAAAGCAGAGGGTTTGAGAATGCAGGAGCTGGAAAGGTGAGGAAGCAGGTGAGGACAGAACGCATGGGAAAAGGCGAGGAAGCAACACAGGAATAAGGGGTGATTGTCTTGAACAGGGAAAGACAACACAAGATGGAGGGGAGAGAAGGATTTGCATGAAATCACTGGAGGGAGATGGAGGAAGGAGAGAGAGCACAGTTGGAAGGGGGAGAGTTTAGATATTATTTAGGAGGAAGAGGGAGATAGTGGGAAAAAGGGGAAAAGACCACAGAGAAAATTGGAGGAGGAAGAAGAGAGGAAGGAGAAGGAGTAGAAAGAGAGAAGGGAGAATTTTTTATAAAACATACACAGGTAAATTTTAAAAGGAGCACGTGTGTGCTCATGAACGCACATATTGGGCACACGAGCAAGATACTCTTAATTTTATATCGTGTGCAAGTACACACTTATTGAGAGAGCGAGAAGAGAGAGGGAGCACCTCTGTTAGAGAAACCATATGATACTATATATCTCTCTGTAGGCGGGGCACTTGCAACTCCGGGTGGGTTTTGCGGTGGGGGTGGTGTTACAAGGGTCTACAGACCCTTGCACCCTAGACAGATCAATGTGACACCCCCTCCCTCTAAAACCCACCCAGAGTTGAACGTGCCCCTCTTTCAGTGGGAGATATATAAAGTGTCAGAATGTCTCTCTCTCTCCCTCTCCCTCTCTCTCTCTCTCTCTCAGGGCTCAAATGGCCCTGCCCCTTTTCTGCCTCCTTATTTTTCATACACATT
Source organism: Rhinatrema bivittatum (assembly GCF_901001135.1). Classification (NCBI taxonomy): domain Eukaryota; kingdom Metazoa; phylum Chordata; class Amphibia; order Gymnophiona; family Rhinatrematidae; genus Rhinatrema; species Rhinatrema bivittatum. The sequence continues at coordinate 633,557,206 of NC_042616.1, forward strand.
CTTCTCACCTCCTTGAAGTTTGCATTGCTCCCGCGGCCCATATGCACTCATGTATGTGGCCATTTTTGTGTGAGTCATGCTTTTAAAATGTACCTGACAGTGCTGAAGGAAAGGGAACGAAGAGAAGCAAAACAAAAACCTAGGAAGAATGGCATGAAAGAGAGAGAGAGATGACTAGAGAAAGAGAATGAAAGAGACACAGCAGAGCCAGAAAATCAAGCAGGAGACAGCAAAGGTAATAGATACTACTAGTATTTTAGTGCTTGAAAAAGTACGTAACTAAATGAATCAATGTAAAACATCCTGGGACCCAATTCAAAGTATCAGAACCTGGATGTAGCTCCCACACAGAGAGAATCTACAAGCAGGAAACTGATGAATTCTAATTGATTGATTTGACTTTATCCAGCACTTAATTAATTCCTTTCTCTGCAGAAAATAATATCCCTTCATTCCTGAGAGTTTGTACTGGGTCCTTATTTTTTGTAGTAATAAAAATGTGCCTGTTTCAAGAGTAGATTACAGATTTTTCTCACGTCTCTCCAGAAACTGCCTGCTCACTGCTACCACTTTAATAATTAAAATTGTTATATATTTTATTGAATATACATTTTCTATGGGGAAGAGGATAACAGATACATGAGTGAGTGAATGAGTGTGGGGAGGGGGAAGAGTGCAAGTCTGAAAGTTTGCATAGGCCACCTAATGCCCTTGCACCAGACCTGTGTGACCTGGGAAACTTTGCTATGCATTCACCTCTCTGTTCTGTTCTGTTCTGCCGCTCGCGGGCAGAGCTAGCTGCCAAAGAGTTGTGATGTGGGTGTGTCCCAGAGAGACATCAGGAGAAGGGAAGGAGAATAAAAATAAAGACATTTTAACCATAAAATATATTAATAGAGATATTGAAATAAATGATCAGCACCCTGCACGCACTGTCCTACAGAATCACTTTCACATTTGTTGAGGTACAGTGACTAAAATAAATTAATTGCTGCAGATTTAATTACAGAGGGCTCATTTCTGTCAAATATAGGAATTAGAACATTTTCCAGCAAAAAAATAAAAAATACATTAAGCCACTTTCACAAATATAAAAATCACATTCTGGGCTAAAATCTTCAAAAGCTTGCCAGAGTAGATATCCAAATTATGCATGCAAGGCTTAATTCACTAACACTTTTCTCCCATTCTGGGCTGAATGTTCAAAGCCATTTACATGCATAAAACCTAGTTTTCTGTGCATAAATGGCTATTTTTACCTGAACAGAGCCCTAGCTGATTTTGTAAGTGCGTAACCCATTTTTGTGCAGACTTTTATGTGAACTGAGTAGAGGCATTCTGGGGGCCAGGGTTGGCACTTAAGCACATAGGGGTAGATTCTATAACATGCGCGCGAGGCCTAGATGTGCACGCGCTACCCGGCGCGCACACATGTATGCCCAATTTTATAACATATGCGAGCAGGCGCGCGCATGTTATAAAATCTGGGGTCGGTGCATGCAAGGGGGTGCACAATTGTGCACCTTGCGCGCGGCCAGCCGTGCTGCCTTCCTCCATTCCCTCCCAGGCCGCTCCGAAACATTGCCAGCAGTAGCGCAGGAAATAATACCACCTTTTACAGGTGTGCTATCGCCCTACCGCCCCCTTCTTCGCCCCCCATGATACCTCATCAACAGGACTCCTGATGTGCCTTGCTCGTCAGTGTGTGTTGCCTTGTTCCCATTTTCTTGTTCATTCTGTCCTCGCCTTGCCCAGTCCTGTCCTTGTCTGTGCCTTAGCCCTGTCTTGTATTGCTCTGTCTCATTTTGTCTAACCCTCCCTTGGCTTGACTTCCTGGATTCTGACCTAAGCTCTGGACTCTGACCATCTTTGTCTGCAGCCTGCCCTGACCTCCGCCCTGTCTACTAATTCTCCGTGCCTGCTACCTCCCCAGACTTCTACCCAGCATTTGGACCTCTGTCTTGCCACCACCCCTAGGATCCACCTAAGATCTGCAGGCCACCAGAACCCAAGGGCTCAAACTGTGGGGAAGGTGGTGGGAATAGACAAAGCTTCAGTTTGTCCCGCCATGGGGCGCACCTGCCAGATGACAGGGTGGGCCTAATGGCCCACCCCTCAGCACCAGGTGTCCATAAACACCTGTTCCAGTGTCTGTGCTACAGATTGCTGAAATCATGGACCCGCTGGATCTGCCTGCCCTACTGGCCATTGCAGGCACGACTTATTGGATACACAGCATCAGGGTATGGGGGTTTTGGAGAGATTTGCCACTCACCTGGATGTTCTACCACTGCTACCTCTAGCTCATTTTTCTCCCATAGTCCAACCACAGATGGCCCCAACTCCAGGCTCTAGGCCTGTGCCTCAGCAGCCACCTCCACATCAGTTTCATCACAAACCCACAGAGTGCAGAGGTTTCCTAGTATGCACTTTGACCTACAAGCAGTCCTCTTCCCTACAGACAAAATCAAAGTGACATACATTTTGTCTCATTTTGGGTGTTAGGCACTAGCTTGGGCCTCCCTCCTCTGGGAAAGAGACAATCCTTTCCCGGGGTCAGGATGGCCTATTGGGGAATCAGGCATTCCCCACTGAATCAGTCGAATTGGTCACATGCTAATAGGAAGTAGCATGACCTCTATTGTGTCCTCGCAGTCTAGTGAATGGTCCAGAAGAGTCACTGCTAAAACACGGCCCGCAGGGCCAAAACTAGAGAAGAGCGGCTGCAGGCTGCCGCTGGAGCCCAGGCAGATGGTGGCTAAAAAAGAAAATGAGAGGATATGGGCCATTGTCAGAGCCCAGGCCATCATCAGCCAAAAAGGAAAAAGAGAGGCTTCACCAAAGAAGAAACAGAGAGGCTGCAGGCTGAGGCTGCCATCAGACCCAAGGCCGGTGACAGCCAAAGAAGAAATAGAGAGGCTGGGGGCTGCAGGCCACCATCAGAGCCCAGGTCAGTGGCAGCCAAAAAAGAAAAAAATGGCTTTTTTAAACTTACTATCTTTAATTATAGGGTTTTATTTGATGTGTCTCCCAAATACCAAAAATATTTCAAAACATTACATTTTAAAGCAGTTTAAAAATATTTGTGCTTTTTTAAGGTGTGGTTTTACTATTATGTTTTATATTTCTTGGTTTAATTGTTTGATGTTTAATGAGGAATAGTAATGTTTCTGTTTTTTGTATACAGTATCTAGATTGTTGCTGTTTCCAGTTCAGTTTTTGTCTGCACATTTCTGCTTATACTTTATGATCTCTTTTTATTCTGTATTTGCTAAGGGTCTGTCTGTGTTCTATTTGTCTCAGACAGCAGCTTTGCTTATTATATTTTCCTAAAAGGAAGTGTATTGATTTTTTAGAGCTTGCAATGTTGCCTTTTCATAAGTAGGGTTGTTACTGTTTGAGGGCTGGCAAGTATTGCTGTTTTTGGATGGGAGGTTTACTATTTTGTAATTGGATTGGCCATTGTTGGAAAAAGGATACTGGGCTTCATGGATACATGGTTTGATCTAGTATGGCATATTTTATGTTCTTATGTAATTTAGTTTACTTATGGCTTTCTGAAGGTCAAGCCCACACTCACTACGCATTACAATATGCCTAATGCCATATGAGTTCCAAGTGTCTTTTTTACTTTTTTGCAGGGTTTTCTGGTTGTGGTGCACAGCAATGCATGCAAATATAGTATACATGTTGTGATATTTTTAATTCAGAGGACTGTACTTTATCCTTTTTTCAAGTAAAATCCTATTACAAATGCATAATTTTTAATTGTGTATGTTTGTGTTTGTGTGTATGTATGGTGGTGCTGGGGGTTCAAGGCTGAAAGCGTTGTCTAGTGTGCCTAATTGACACCCGTCCTGGCTGCCCTGGCTCCATGTTATGAGAAAGCTGAATTTGATTTGGAGCTATTTTGACTTGGGCTAGATCCTCCTCAGTCTTGGTTGCAGCACTATGCTTATAGTGTTGGCCATGGCTTAATTTTCCATTTCTTAAGCCCTGGAGGAAGCATCAATGTGGATCACTTCTACTCTTTATTTCCCCTGGATTAGGAAGGCAGAGCAGACTTATAGCACACAGACAATGACAATGTGCTGCAGTGGGTAAGGCCCTGCATATTTTATATTCCTGAAGCTCCTTCTTGAAGTTTTCTATGGATTTCAGTAAATCGGCATGACTGTTTTCAAAATTCTCTATAGTGGTATAGCTTTGAATGTTATTAATTTCTCATCAAGCTCACCTCTTAATCAAAAGAGCAGCTATTTAACATATTAAAGGAAAGAGCATATCTAGTGAGGTATATCAAACAAGCCTATAAATGGGCTTTATATAGTGATCAGTAGGCATTGCTCTGTGATAAGAACAGAAACCAGGATTCTAATATGGTTACTTGTGTCATTAGGTATTCTCCTCTCTCAAAATAATTGCCAGAAGTTTGAGAGAACATTAGGGAATAATTCAGCTAATGCCAGGTTTCAAGAATACTGATTTCAGAATGGCACATTCCCATTCGAGAAATCTTCACAAACTTTTGTGACCAGCCTTATTACCAGAAGCAAAGGAACATGGATCTTTCACATTAGATTATAGAAAATTGTATGGATATTATAGATGCGGAAACTATGCGACTTGTCATCAAACATTGCAACTTAAAGAACTTGAGTGCATATATACTAAGAAGATCTATCCACTGCACCATTTTACAACATGTACACTACTCTTGTAGTCTACGTTATCAAATGCCCATGCACTTGATTCAATGTGGCACATTTAAAACTAATTGGAGAAAGTTCTTTTTCACTCAACGCACAATTACTCTGGAATTTGTTGCCAGAGGATGTGGTAAGTGCAGTTAGTGAAGCTGTGTTTAAAAAAGGATTGGATAAGTTCTTGGAGGAGAAGTTCATTACCTGCTATTTATTAAGTTGATTTAGAAAATAGCCACTGCTATTACTAGCAACAGTAGTATGGAATAGACTTAGTTTTTGGGTACTTGCCCAATTCTTATGGCCTGGATTGGCCACTGTTGGAAACAGGATGCTGGGCTTGATGGACCCTTGGTCTGACCCAGTATGGCATGTTCTTATGTTCTTATGAATAAAACACATGATCACAATATTATCAGTTAAAAATAGGAAAAAGCATGAGTAACTATGAATGACCTTTTTAATGAAAAGCAAACTTTCAATATATGATGTTATTATATTTCCATGGCATATAATAAGTTTATCATCAAAATATAAACATTGGCTGCTCAATGATGTAGGATGGATCTTCCATAAAGGAAACCAATCAAATTAAATATTCACAATTCACTTGACAACTAAGTTCCTTTAAAAAACATCAATCAAAGCACTCATTTGCCTTGTTGTGCCGTGGTCCGTGAGTAGCCGAAAGGAATGCTCAAGTGTGTTTCATTGCTTCAATTTTCCCTGATATTAATGTAATTCATTGTTGTTATAGAAGTCATCGTTAGCCCTAAAGCAGTTGGTTCAGCAAAAAGTTGTCAACATCAGTGTTTCTTCACAGTGTTTACATCTAAGATCCTATTGGGCAGATTCAGCATGCCAAACATAAATGTGAAGCAGAGAAAGCTGCAGCTACACTAAGATAAGTTGGACTATTAAATATTTGAATGTATTAACGCACAGAGGGAAGATATGGACCCGTGATTGAAATATCTGAACATAGATTCAGTCTATGACATTTCCATTCAGTACTGCTGTCCGCAGCCGATGTGAGAGGACGCACGCTCGTTTGTCTCCACCGCCCCTCGGGCCCAAAACCCTCGCAAATACAGATAAAACCTCATTTTGCAAATTGCAAGTATACTTGAGATCGCTGACCATTCCTAGAGAGTTAATATCAAGGCCACGAAACAGAGAACGACGGATCTACGAACGTTTTCTTATGAAAAGCTTACCGACGACCCGAGCCAAGATGGCGCTGCAAGTAAAGATTTGGAGCACCTGGACATGGAGGAGCAGGAAGACGGCCAGCAAACAATCGGGGATCCCGGATCGGGGGCTTCTGGTACACCACTGACTTGGTAAGAAGCGCGTCGGTGGTTCATCGATTTGCGAGCCGACATGAAAAAGCACAAAACGGACATCATGGCGTCCTTGGCGGACCTCAAGGAAGAAATGATGGCTATGGGGTGCCGCGTTAACGAAGCTGAAAACCGCATAGACGAACATGGCGATGCAATAAATGGTCTGGTGACTCAAGGAGCAGCGACGGCGGCTGACTTAAAAATGCTAAAGGATAAAATTGAAGACATCGAGAATTGAGGCAGGAGAAATAATATTAGAATAAGAGGGGTACCAGAAACTACAGAATTCTCCGACGCCAAACAGGAAGCAACTCAGATCTGTCATTATCTATTACAACAACAGGAATCGGGCAGCACAGAGGGGGCGGAGGCATCATCCACAGTGAGTTTTGAAAGGGCCGACAGGGCCTTAGGTCCACATCGAGACCAACAACCCAGAGACATAATACTATGCCTTACTAGCTACCCTCTTAAGGAACGCATCCTAGCAGTAGCCCGGAAACTGAAAACAGTACACTGGCAAAATTGTAATATTTCTCTATTTCAAGATCTGGCTCCTATCACACTCAAAAAACGTTACGATCTGAGAAAAGTCACAGCGGCGCTGAGGGAGCGGAACATCCGATATAGATGGACATTTCCTTTTGGCCTGTATTTTCAATATCAAGGCACCTCATATCGGATAACCTCTCTAGCGGAAGCGAAAGACGCCTTTTTCAAGGCACAACTTTCAGTCTCGTTCTCATCAATCAACCAGGAGAGATCGGTGGCATACCAAGACACAGCGCCTCGTTGGCAGCGGGCGGGAAAAGGAGGCAAGCGACTCAGGCGTCAGCCTACCGGAATGCAACAACCGCATTCAGATCAGGGCTGATGGCAGAAGGAAAACCCCTTGTAGCGGCAAGGTCTAATGTTGCCTAACAGTTTATTCGGCCCGTAGGGCAGGTTTGCGTTAGGCGTAGCTAAACAGACAGCTTACCTGATTGTTTGATATATTATATTTTAGAGGTTTCTGGAAACTTACGCTGTTGGTTTTTCATTAATTGCGGGGACGCTAAAATAATGTTATAGTATTGTTCAACAATCATGTACCTGTTGTATCATGAGAGTTATTGTTTTGTTGAAAGGGTTTGAGGGGTGGGAGGAGGGAGGGAGATAACAGCTTTTCATACCTCTCTACCGGAGGACTAAGGCTCCCGGGTGCCAGGTATCCCACCATGAGTCCTGGGATACTGTAGGATGTGCGGGGCTCAGAACCGACCAAATTAATAAAAATGTGCGTGTGGCGTGGAGGAAACCAGGGACCAGAGACAAGACATGGAGAACGACATTAGGGGGGCTGGAAAGTATACGTAGCCCTGCTGAGGGGGGACAGAGGGGGATAACACTGACGTTACTAATATGGCAACTAAATTGTTGATCCTTAATGTAAAGGGTCTTAACTCCCCACAAAAGCGGAGACTCCTCCAGAGGGAGTTGCAGAGGCAGGCGGCTGGGATAGTATTTATACAAGAGACTCATATCCAACAACATCATGCAAAGTTGCTGACCTTCCCGCAATATCCTGCTTCTTTCTGAGCCCATAGTACTAAGGACGCCCGCTATGCCGGGGTTGGGATATTGCTTTCTTCCTCCTTTGTACATGAATTGATATCTGTGATAACTGATCCCATTGGCAGATATATACTTGTTAAGGTTAAAATAGATAAAAAGATGTATACGCTCCTTAATGTGTATTTCCCAAATCAACGCCAAGTATCCTTTATAAAGAGACTAAGTAATTTGTTACTGCAGAATGCAGAGGGGGAGGTGGTTATAGGTGGGGACTTCAATTTTGTCATGGACCCTACCAAGGTCTCCAGTTCCGGGATGCAAACACACTTAGGGGTAGATTTTCAAACAAGGCGCGTTGGCGTACTTTTGTTGGCGCTCCAGGCGCCAACAAAAGTACGCAGGATTTTAGTAGATACGTGCGGAGCCGCGCGTATCCGCTAAAATCCTGGATCGGCGCGTGCAAGACTATCAATTACATATAGCCGGCGCGCGCCAAGCCGCGCAGCCTACCCCCGTTCCCTCCAAGGCCGCTCCGAAATCGGAGCGGCCTCGGAGGGAATCCTCTAACGCCCTCCCCTCACCTTCCCCTCCCTTCCTCTACCTAACCCACCCCCCCGGCCCTGTCTAAACCCCCCCTTACCTTTGTTGGGGGATTTACGCCTCCCGGAGGGAGACGTAAATCCCCGCACGCCAGTGGGCCGCTAACGCGCCGGGACGCAACCTGGGGGTGGTTACGGAGGGCACGGCCATGCCCCCGGACCGCCCCGGGCCGTAACCATGCCCCGGACCCGCCCCCAAAACGCTGCCGACACGCCCCCTAAATGCCGCGACGACCGGGCCCGCCCCTGACACGCCCCCGACACGCCCCCCTCGGAGAACCCTGGGACTTACGCGAGTCCAGGGGTCTGCGTGCGCCGGTGAGCCTATGTAAAATAGGCTCACCGTGCGCAGGGCCCTGCTCACCTAAATCCGCCCGGATTTGGGCGGATTTAGGCGAGCAGGGCTCTTAAAATCCGCCCCTTAGAGACACGGCATTCGTGGAAGGCGGTGCTGGAAAAGTGGGGTCTGGTAGATATATTCCCGGCATGATCATTCAAGATCTTACACCTTTTACTCACATCCACATTCCACATATACACGTATTGATTACTTCTTTTTTATCAGCCACCATGCAAACAACTGTACAAAAAACGGATATTGATAATATTACATGGTCTGACCATGCTCCGGTATGGTTGAATTGTTGCCTGGGTGGTGCTGGGGCTGGACTTCGCACGTGGCGACTTAATGATAGTCTCCTCAAAGACCCTGCTTTTGTAGATGCCCTTAAGGGCCACATTGCGGATTATTTCCAAGAAAATCAAACTGAGAATATGTCACCGTTGACTATTTGGGAATGCTCCAAGGCGGTTATTCGGGGGTTATATATTGCTAAAGCTGCCCATTGTAATAAAGAACGGAATGCAAAAAGGTCACAGCTATTGTTAGAGTTAGCTACCCTAACCAAGCAACATTGTCTTTCTAACTCCAAAAAGGTTTATCAGAAAATCTCGGAGGTTAGATCCCAGCTCAGATCCTTGGAAGATTCAGCCATCAGCCACCATCTTACCCTCCTCAAGCAACAGTATTTTGAAGGGGGAAATAAAGCAGGCAAACTTTTAGCTAGACAGTTGAGAGGAGCCCAGGCGCGCACAGTTATTGCGCAAATTTCAGATCCCAACGGTCATGTGGTCACCTCTGCTGAGGAGATTAGTCAGGCCTTTACGACCTTTTACTCCCAATTGTATTCTAGGGATGAATCAATAAACGGGGACGCCATACAAGATTACTTAAAGGACACGCCATTACCCCATCTCACTCCTTTACAAATAGAAGTACTTGATAAAGATATTACACAGCAAGAGGTTATGGCAGCTATTAAGAAACTTAAGCCTGGAAAGGCCCCCGGTATGGATGGGTTCACCGGTAGTTACTATCGTAAATTTGCTGACTCCTTGATAGGACCGCTGACTCAGGCGTTTAATTCACTGCTCCAGGGATCGGATTTTACGATAGATGCTAACACCGCGGGAATTACTGTGCTGGCTAAACCAGGGCGTAACCCACTTCTTTGCAGCTCTTATAGGCCAATCTCTCTGAACAATATAGATCTGAAGATTCTAGCCAGGGTATTGGCAGCATGTCTGAATGGTATTCTACCTGGGCTCATCCACAATGACCAGGTGGGATTCGTGCCGGGGAGATTGGCAGCGGATAATGTCCGCCGGATAGTGGATATTATTGACTTGGTCCATAAGGATAAAAGGCCTGCAGTACTTCTTGCACTAGATGCGGAAAAGGCTTTTGACCTTGTCCACTGGGATTTCCTTTTTCAGACTTTGCTGGCCATGGGGTTTGGAAGCAACTTTATTGCCTGGCTTCGCAAACTTTATGTTTATCCTGCAGCTAGAGTTAAAGTCAATGGGAGCTATGGGCCACAGTTTCCCATACAAAGGGGAACAAGGCAGGGGTGTCCTCTCTCCCCTCTATTATTTGCCATATTTTTGGAACCCTTTGCTATACGCATAAGAGGCAATGAGGCCATCAGAGGGATCACCAGGGGAGTAGACCAATTCAAGATTTCCCTTTTCGCCGAAGATGTTATGTTGACCTTAACTGACCCGCAACGCTCCCTGCCTGCAGTTATGGCAGAGCTGGGTAGATTTACATCGAAGTCGGGCATGAAGTTTAATTTTGACAAGTCGGAAATCCTAAATCTGACCTTGTCCACCCAAGAGGCTGACGGCATACAGCAAAGCTATCCCTTCAAGTGGGCAACTACATCTCTTAAATATTTAGGTGTTCGATTGGGACCACATAACGACTCGTTATATGACCTGAATTATATTCCACTTATTGACAAAATACAAGAAGACTTAGATAAGTGGTTGGAGCATTCTCATTCATGGCTGGGTAGACTAGCTATTATTAAGATGAATGTCCTACCTCGCTTCCTATATTTTTTCACAACCACCCATATTCCTTCCCAATGCACTACTATGGAAATGGCAGCAAGTGTTGGGTCATTTTATTTGGAGGAAACATCCCCCTAGAATTGCTAGATCCATCCTGTTTCATGCTAAGAGCCGGGGGGGGGGGGGGGGGGGGGTTGCAAGTCCCAAATCTCTCATGGTACTATGGGGCAGCTCATCTGAGAGCTTTGGTAGCATTACACGGAACCAGGATGTGCCTCAATGGGTGAAACTAGAGCAGGTGTGCCTGGGTGGCCTACCCATTGACAGCCTTCCCTGGCAACCCTTTGTATTAAGGGGCCTTGAACCAGGCGTTGAATTTGCTCTGCAAACCATAATGCGTGTCTGGAAACAGTGGAGGAGGGTCCTGGATGGACCGGAACCCTTTTCCATGATGACGTATCTATTTACAAATGTGGTGGTGTCATGGGCGGATTGTTCTGCACTTCAAAAGCGATGGCATCAAGCAGGTATACGCAAATTGGGCCATATCTGTCAACAAGGGGCTATGGTATCCAAAGAGCAGTTATGTCAGTTATATGATATTGATAACATTGACTTTCTCCTGTATGCTAAAATTTACCACTTTACAATCAAGGGACTCTGATCTGGGTCCATCAGAGTTAAAGGAACATTATTTGAAGCATTTTGTAAAAACGCTTCTTCACTGCGAGGCACGATCTCTAAAATTTATGCCCTACTGAATGGACGAAACCTGGGACCTCCAAGGCACCAGTCACTATGGGACACAGACCTTGGTAGCACCTTGTCTGATAAGGACTGGGAGCAGATCTATACAAAGGCCACCAAGTGTTCTTTCTCAGCAGGTCTACAAGAAAACTGTTACAAGTTGATTTACCGATGGCATTACACACCGGTATCTCTCCACAGATTTGCACCAGAGGTACCTGATACCTGTTGGAGAAGATGTGCAGTTAAAGGCACTTACTATCACCTTTGGTGGCAATGTCCTAAGATCTTTCAATGCTGGAGTGCTGTCTTTGGATGGATTGTACAGGATCTCCACATATCTCTTGAGGTGAAACCCTGGCATGCGCTGCTTGGCCTACCAATACCTGGAGTAGCCAACTACGCAGAAACTGGTTCTACAAATATTTATAGCCACGAGAGCAGAAATTGCGCTTCATTGGAAACAGTTTAACATACCAAAGTTGGCGACTATTCAACAACGACTGCACTCATATTACAGGCTAAATAAGCTCACAGCGCTGCACCAGGATCGAGTGCTGGCTTTTCAGAAAATTTGGAACCCATATAATTTGTGGTTGACGGCACAAGGGCCTCTTCGTCATAACTTGTCTCTACCTAATTATCTAGGGAAGGACATTGTAAACTGTATTCCCAGCCCCTGGGATTGATACTGGGTTTAAACCTTTATTCTTATATTTGTATTTCTTTTTTATCTTCCTCACTCAGTGTTTGCCTGATACCCCTTAGTGGATCATAGATTACAGAAAACGACACCTGGGCTTATATCTGCCTTTTTAAACCGGAAGATGGAGTTCTCCCTGAGCTCCTCATGTCACTCAGTATCAGGCTGTGTTAGGGGTCTCGTCGTAGGCCACTCATCGAAGTTCTAATCACTATGGCTCTGGTTACTAATGTTTTGCTGATTTATGACTCTTTCAACTAATTATTGGTCTGGTTTTGTGGGGGGAAGGGGTGGGTAGAATGGAAAGGGGGTGGGGGGTGTTTGCTGAAGTATGTAATATAAAAGGTAGCAGCATCGGAGCATACAGTACTATGTAAGTCATATATTCTCCGCATTACTAATGTTTGTTCTTACTAGGCTAAATCCAAGTATAGTGAACGGATGTAATGTGATTGAATGCATACTGTGCTGATTTCCAATAAAAATCATTTCAAACAAAAATAAAAAAAAGGGCTCTTAGGGAAGATAAGGCCATTGTAGAAAAACGAAATGAATTCTTTGCTTCCGTGTTTACTAATGAGGATGTTGGGGAGATACCAGTTCCAGAGATGGTTTTCAGGGCGATGAGTCAGACAAACTGAACAAAATCACTGTGAACCTGGAAGATGTAGTAGGCCAGATTGACAAACTAAAGAGTAGCAAATCACCTGGACCGGATGGTATGCATCCTAGGGTACTGAAGGAACTCAAAAATGAAATTTCTGATCTATTAGTTAAAATTTGTAACCTATCATTAAAATCATCCATTGTACCTGAAGACTGGAGGGTGGCCAATGTAACCCCAATATTTAAAAAAGGCTCCAGGGGCGATCCGGGTAACTATAGACCAGTGAGCCTAACTTCAGTACCGGGAAAAATAGTGGAAACTAATCTCAAGATCAAAATCGTAGAGCATATAGAAAGACATGATTTAATGGAACACAGTCAACATGGATTTACCCAAGGGAAGTCTTGCCTAACAAATCTGCTTCATTTTTTTGAAGGGGTTAATAAACATGTTGATAAAGGTGAACCGGTAGATATAGTGTATTTCGATTTTCAGAAGGTGTTTAACAAAGTCCCTCATGAGTCATGGGATAGGAGGTGATGTCCTTTCGTGGATTACAAACTGGTTAAAAGACAGGAAACAGAGAGTAGGATTAAATGGTCAATTTTCTCAGTGGAAAAAGGTAAACAGTGGAGTGCCTCAGGGATCTGTACTTGGACCAGTGCTTTTCAATATATATATAAATGATCTGGAAAGGAATTCGACGAGTGAGGTTATCAAATTTGCTGATGATACAAAATTATTCAGAGTAGTTAAATCACAAGTAGACTGTGATACATTGCAGGAGGACCTTGCAAGACTGGAAGATTGGGCATCCAAATGGCAGATGAAATTTAATGTGGACAAGTGCAAGGTGTTGCATATAGGGAAAAATAACCCTTGCTGTAGTTACACGATGTTAGGTTCTATATTAGGAGCTACCACTCAGGAAAAAGATCTAGGCATCATAGTGGATAATACTTTAAAATCGTCAGCTCAGTGTGCTGCAGCAGTCAAAAAAAGCAAACAGAATGTTAGAAATTATTAGGAAGGGAATGGTTAATAGAACGGAAAATGTCATAATGCCTCTATATCGCTCCATGGTGAGACCGCACCTTGAATACTGTGTACAATTCTGGTCGCCGCATCTCAAAAAAGATATAGTTGCAATGGAGAAGGTACAGAGAAAGGCAACCAAAATGATAAAGGGGATTGAACAGCTCCCCTATGAGGAAAGGCTGAAGAGGTTAGGGCTGTTCAGCTTGGAGAGGAGACAGCTGAGGGGGAATATGATAGAAGTATTTAAGATCATGAGATGTCTTGAACGAGTAGATATGACTCAGTTATTTACACTTTCGAATAATAGAAGGACTAGGGGGCATTCCAGGAAGTTAGCAAGTAGCACATTTAAGACTAATCGGAGAAATTTCTTTTTCACTCAACGCACAATAAAGCTCTGGAATTTGTTGCCACAGGATGTGGTTAGTGCAGTTAGTGTAGCTGGGTTCAAAAAAGGTTTGGATAAGTTCTTGGAGAAGTCCATTAACGGCTATTAATCAAGTTTACTTAGGGAATAGCCACTGCTATTAATTGCATCAGTAGCATGGGATCTTCTTAGTGTTTGGATAATTGCCAGGTTCTTGTGGCCTGGTTTGGCCTCAGTTGTAAACTGGATGTTGGGCTTGATGGACCCTTGGTCTGACCCAGCATGGCAATTTCTTATGTTCTTATGTATTGCTTGTATTTCTAACAGCAGTTCTTATTTAATTGTAATTTACTTTGAGACAAGTTTTGGAAAAAGGCAGACTATCAAACGTCTGGAAAGAAATAATATAGCTAGTCAAAGGGATCCTTTGTCCCCTACAGTTTGTTGGTGTGTTTGAAAACATAACTGATGGTTATTTGTGAGCCTTAGCACAAGTATGTACAGTGTATGTTCTGCTATTGTGTAAGATGTAACAGCATGAGTGTATGTATGTAATAGTGAGGTAGTAATGATCTTCACTTAACTATGTTGTGATATTAAAGTCAAGCCCCAGCTGTTTATGAAAGATAAGTGCTGAAATTCTCTGCAGGAAAAGCAGCACTGGTCCTTTAAAAGAAACTATTCATTTGTAAAAATGTAACACATGTTTACAGATATGTGATGAACCTCCAAATGGACCCCTAATAACTGGACTGTGACCTTGGGGAAAGTCTGGGTGGGGGAGGCATTTGGCTTGTTTCTTGTAATGTGCTTTTTGATAGGAAACATTACTATGAAGACAGTACAGATGTGATTCGGCCAAACCTTTCAGTTTGGCCTTTGTTATCAGCCTGCCGCGGGAAATTTTGTTTTCCCGCGGTTCGGGCTGATTTTATTTTGGCTGCCCCCCCGAAAAGAAGCCCAAAACCCGCCCCAACCCTTCAAATTTACTTAATTACAATAGGGTTGTAAAAAAAAAAACAAAAAAACCCCAGCTTACCCCAACCAAATTTACTTAATTGCAACCACCACCCTCCCGGTGCCCCCAAAACCTGCTGAAATTTCCTGGTGGTCCAGCAGGGGTGCCGGGAGTGATCTCCTGCTCTCGGGCCTTCAGCTGCCAGTAATCAAAATGGCACTGATGGCCCTTTGCCCTTACCGTGAGACAGGTGCTATCGGTGCCATTGGTCGGCCTCTGTCACCTGGTAGGAGCAATGGACGGCTTGCGCCATCTTAAAAAATGGTGCAGGCCATCCATTGCTCCTACCATGTGACAGGGGCTGACCAATGGCACCGATAACCCCTATTACATGTTAAGGGCAAAGGGCCATCGGTGCCATTTTGATTAGTGGCAGCCGACTGCCTGAGAGGGGGGAGATCGCTCCCAGGACCCTGCTGGATCACCAGGGACTTTCGGTAAGCCTTAGGGGGAGGGCAAGTCTTGGAGGGTCGGGAGGGTGGGGGGTTACAATTAATTACATTTGATGGGTTGAGCTGGGTTTGGGTTTTTTTTTAATGTGCCCTTTCTCCCCTCCCCCAAAAATGATAAAAGAAACCACATGAAATTTCATGGGTTTTCTTATCGTTTCGTTACCCCCTCCCCAAAATGCGACGAATTAGGAACTATCGTCTCTATTTCTTATTTTGTCGCAAACGAATGCACATCCCTAGAAGACAGTTGCAATGAACTGCCACTAGATGGCAGAATGTATGGCAAAAAAAGCACTGTGCATCGTGCATTATTTATTTATCTATTTGCAAACATTTATACTCCATTTATTACCATACATAAAGGGAAAGTTCTGGATGGAATGCTTATTGGGGGTCTAATGATGTGATTCCTTTTAAAGGATTGAAAAGGGGATCCTTTCGGGGGGGGGGGGGGAGTTTATAGGAGTATATAATGCTGGAGGAGACTGGAGAGAGCTATCAGACATCTGATGAGCCTGGGGACCCTCTCCTTATTGGAAGGGGCTCTGCAGAAGCTTTCACCCTTAAGGAGAAAGGTCTCAGCCTTGTTAAGGCTGCAGTCTGGCTGTAGAACCCTGTGGGACCCTGATTAACTGTGTCTTTTAATATTCTTGGCAATTTTTGTAAATATTGTCTTTTGTCATCTCCAGAAATATAATAGATTGGGGAAAACACTGGATTGAGCCCTCTTTTGTTTAGAGGATGCACATGTAGTGCCCTCCCCCCCCCTCCCCCTCCCCCTCCGGATACATGTCTATATTTCTGCCAAGAGAAAGGGGACTGCACAAGAAGATTTAACCCCACTCGCACTCATGGGTAGAAGTAAACAAAGTGAGTGTCAGGTACGTTAGCAGTGGGGTAGATAATCCAGGGGCCCACCTGTTCCACCTTTCTGCAGTCACTCTTGCTTCCCAGGGCCCTTTTTTCCACCGCACTCCTGTAGCAAGGCCGCAACAAGGAAAATCATCACAATGTGAATGTTTTTGTTACTTTTACTTCTAACATTAAACAGCAGGGAGGATTGGAAGAATGGAGGAGGGAAGTAGAGAATTATAAGGAAAGTCAGTGAGTAGAAAATTCAATATAAACAGCAAATGCACTCAAAAGCAGAGCTACCATAAACTAGGTTACATGCTGCTCAGTAAACAGAGGATTAACGTACACAATGAAATGGTGATTAAACTGCAACTAACACTTGCATATTGGGTACCCCCAAAGAAATATGTTTTTTTGGTTTTTTAATTTACTAGTTCTATCCTTGTGCACAAATAAGCAAAACAGGTGAACAATCAAAATTCTTCTTGGGGCCCAAAACTGCCTTGATATTGTGCAGAACACAGCTGCAAGTCTTCTGACATTTAGGAAATGGGAATTCACCACTGACTAAGGGGGTCATTTTCAATAGCTTTCACACACGAAAAGGGACTTTTCGCGTGCGATAGGGTGATCGGGGCGGAGTCGGCCCTGGAAGAGGAGGAGTCGGGGCGGAGTCGGCCCTGGAAGAGGAGGAGTCGGGGCAGCACTGGGGCCGACGCTGCGGAGACATCGCTGGTGGCGAAAGGTAAGGACCCTTATCGCCACCAGCCTCCGCCAGTTTCGCGCCGAATAACTACACAGTTATTCGGTGCAAAAGCCGGCAGCCAGCGCACCGCAGTGGTGCGATGGCTGCCGGCTTTGGCAGGCCCGCCCCCTGCTTTGCCCCCACCCTCCCGGTATCGCGCGAGAATAGTGAATCCAGGCCTAAATGTTCTTCACTCTCACTTGTTTTATACTTCCATGTTGTACATCCAGTATATCCCATTGCTGCCAGCCCCACATAACTCTCTCAGCTGTGGTGTCAGCATTTTTTGGGGTGGTACAATGTCTGATAACCCACCCTCCAAATGGTAGGCTATGCCCTTAACAAGCTAACTAAATAGTAGCCACTGAACAATCCTCTATAATACCACTCCCTTCTATATGGCTTGGAGGAAATGCAGGTTGAATTCAAAGCATTTTACAGCTGATCACAATACACATTGAGTAAGGGTATAAGGTCATAGTATAAATATGGGAAGATAAATTAAATAATAGGCACTTAAGCAAATGTAGATATCTAAGCATTAGCAAACATTACTATGAGGTAATTTAGAATATACCAGATATAATCTGACTGCTCTATAGTAGCCTAAACATTAAACAACCCAGTTATAAATATAATAAAAAATAAGAATCTCAGTCACTAATTATTCTGCACTTACTGTATTGCTATTTTTAAATCACGCTGCAGTCCTATAAGTTTAAATATTAAGTAACTGTTTATTGATTTCCAATGGAGATATATACAGTCATTATTGTACAAGAAAATGTAACAATGATTAAGAAAGATACATCACCAATCCTAATTTATACCTACATCCAAGCTGCACTTCAGCTGGGAAGCCCCGGAACTGCTTTTGCCAGGAGTCTCATGATCGGGAAAGTCTCTGTGCGGTGCATCCACCCACAGGTGAGGCTTCTGACAAAAGCCCCTTAGCCTCCCACTTTTAAAAGAGAGTAACAAACAACTCATGTACCTATGTTCGTAACAGTGCAGTTGCCAAAAGAATGTTATAGTGTTCTATCCCAGGGTACGAGCCAGACTCCCAGAGAATAGTTACACATTTTATTCTTGGCTTATTCTGTTTAAGTAACTATGGTGATCACTTGTTGGTCATGTCAGGACAGAAATAGGACTTGTTGATCTTGTTGGGCAGAAGCAAGATTCATCCTTATAAACATATTTACCATTCTCTGCCTTTCTGGAAGTCAACGTAATACATCTCGGTCCTTTGACTACTGATTCTGTACCGACTAATAATTTATCGCCATCACCTTTGTAGTAAGTTGTTTTCGTACTTTATATACTAAATAACAATTCCAAATTATTAGTAGTTCTAATAACATACAATGATTATAATTGGATGTACAATCCAGTTAAGAAATCTGTCAGCACTGGCGGAATGAGTACCGGTAAACACATCCCACCAGTAATGAGAGGTATCCTTTTTAATTTGTGAAGATAAATCTATTAGCTTATCTTTTACAATTATTGCCTGTTTTAGGTTATCATCTAATGTTTTATTATATTTTATTAATTGTCTTCTTAAAATTTGAGACTTCTGCATAATATCAGTAATCTTGTAGAGACAGAGTAGCATTAAATATTGGTAATAGAACAGGTGTCCATACTCGAGTGATTGTAAAATTATCGTCTGGTAATAAAGCATATTCATTACCTTCCCAAGTAATATGGGTGAGGTTATACAAGCATCCTGAAAATGAGTTTGGTACATTATATTGACTAGTAAAATTGTTATTATCAATGACTAGGCATACAGTTTGTGCAGCTATTTATATTAACATAGTAAAATCAGAACATAAGATCTGCCATACTGGGTCAAACCAAGGGTCCATCAAGCTCAGTATCCTGTTTCCAACAGTGGCCAATCCAAGTCACCAGTACCTGGCAAGTACCCAAACATTAAATAAATCTCAAGCCACTATTACTTATTAATTAATAGCAGTTTATAGATTTTTCCTCTAGGAACTTATCCAAACCTTTTTTAAATCCAATTACCAGAATTGCACACGGTACTCAAGGTGCAGTCTCACCATGGAGCGATACAGAGGCATTATGACATCCTCCGTTTTATTTGCCATTCTTAATAATTCCTAACATTGGGGGTCATTTTCCAAGGAGTTACCGCAGGAGATAATTCCACAAATCGCGCTAACAGCCGTTAACACGATTTGCAAAATTTTAATTTTGTATTCAGGGGGCAGAGTTGGGGCGGAGCATATGTAAAGTGGGAAAGAGTTATCATGTGCCACACTGTTAGCACGGCCAATAGCTACACCTCTTTCATTTGCAGTACGGGGGGGGGGGGGGGGGGGGGGGGGGGGGAGAGAGAGAGAGAGAGAGAGAGAGAGAGAGAGAGAGAGAGTGTGCCTCCTATAGTGTCTCTTCCCTAGACAGGTATTTGTATCCCTATGAGAGGCTCACCTAGTAACTCGAGGTGGGGATTAGGTATGAGTGTGAGCCTCTCATAGGGATACAAATACCTGTCTAGGGAAGAGACACTATAGCAAGTCTCTCTCTCTCTCTCTCTCTCCATTGTGAACCGCGATATATACTCGCAATGTAGCCCAAATTGGGTTAATAGCGCAAGTTGCGCTAAGAGCGTGTTGCATAGTTGTTATCGCAATTTGCCATACACATGCTTATTAGCATAAGGTAACACCCCTTTTTGCGATACCATGCGATATTGAAAAATGAGGCCCCTTGTTTGCTTTTTTGATCATTGCAGCAGACTAAGCTGATGATTTTAATGTATTATCCACTATGATGCCTAGATCTTTCCTGGGTAATAACTCCTAAGTTAGAACCTAACATTGTGTAACTACAGCAACTCTGTATGCATCACTTTGCACTTATCCACATTAAATTTCATCTGCCATTTGGGCACCCAATCTTCCAGTCTCGAAAGGTCATCCTGTAATGTATCACAGTCTGCTTGTGATTTAACTCCTCTGAATAATTTTGTATCATCTGCATATTTTTTTAACCTCACTCATCATACCCCTTTCCAGATCATTTATATAGAAAAGCACCGGTCCAAGTACAAATCCCTGAGGCACTCCACTGTTTACCTTTTTCCACTGAGAAAATTGACCATTTAATTCTACTCTGTTTCCTGTCTTTTAACCAGCTTGCAATCCACAAAAGGACATCGCCTCCTATCCCATGAGTTTTTAGTTTTCTTAGAAGCCTCTCTTGCAGGACTTTGTCAAACACCTTCTGGAAATCCAAATACACTACATCTACCAGTTCACCTTTGTCCACATGTTTATTAACCCCTTCAAAAAAATGAAGCAGATTTGTTAGGCAAGACTTCCCTTGGATAAATCCATGTTGGCTGTGTCCCATTAAACCATGTCTATCTAAATGTTTTGTGATTTTATTATTTATAAAAAGAGAGATAAAGCCTCTAGATGAATCCTCAGTTACAAATGTCATATATTTATAACAATTTCCATGATTTTTCCCAGCACGGAAGTCAGTACTGGTCTATAGTTTCCCAGATCACCCCTGGAGCCCTTTTTAAATATCAGGATAACATTGGCCATCTTCTAATCTTCAGGTACAATGGATGATTTAATGATAGGTTTCAAATTAATTGAAATAGGTCTGAAATTTCTTTTTTTTTAGTTCTTTCAGAGCCCTGGGGTTTATGCCATCTAGTACAGGTAATTTACTACTTTTCAGTTTGTCAGTCTGGCCTACCATTTACAAATACTTAGGGGCGGATTTTCAGAGCCCTGCTCGCTTAAATCCACCTAAATCCGGGCGGATTTAGGCGAGCAGGGCCCTGCGCGCCGGTGCGCCTATGTTCAATAGGCCTACCGGCGCGCGCAGACCCCGGGACTCGCGTAAGTCCCGGGGTTTGGCGAGGGGGGCGTGTCGGGGGGCGGGCCTGGCCGGCGCGGCGTTTTGGGGACGTGTCGGTAGCATTTTGGGGCGGACCCGGGGCGTGGTTACGGCCCGGGGTGGTCTGGGGGTGTGGCCGTGCCCTCCGTACCCGCCCCCAGGTCACGTCCCGGCGCGCTAGTGGCCCGCTGGCGCGCGGGGATTTACATCTCTCTCCGGGAGGCGTAAATCCCCCGACAAAGGTAAGGGGGGGGTTTAGACAGGGCCGGGCGGGTGGGTTAGGTAGGGGAAGGGAGGGGAAGGTGAGGGGAGGGCAAAAGAAAGTTCCCTCTGAGGCCGCTCCGATTTCAGAGCGGCCTCGGAGGGAACGGGGGTAGGCTGCATGGCTCGGCGCGCGCCGGCTATACAGAATCGATAGCCTTGCGCGCGCCGATCCAGGATTTTAGCGGATACGCGCGGCTACGCACGTATCTACTAAAATCCCGCGTACTTTTGCTTGCGCCTGATGCGCCAGCAAAAGTATGCCAATTCGCGCGGTTTGAAAATCTACCCCTAAGTGTGTGCTGTTCTAAACAAGCTTCTATATTTTAGATTATACATTACAAACTATCCCTGAAAATGTATCAATGCAAGAGTCAAATGAGTGATTATTATTTTAATATAGGTTCCTTCGATCATTGGGAGCCAATATTGCGGAGCACCTATCGGTGGACCAAATATCATAGGTAATAAAATGAATTTATATAATGTCAGTGTTGGCAACATTAAAATACATAATTCATCCTGAACAATAATAATCATTACACTGGACTTTGATGTCCTTTGATATCCAGTATCCAGTTTTGATAAACTTGTTGAAAACATTATACCATATATTTGGATTATTATTTCATAAATCTGATTATTGCATGTTACATTTAGTCCAATTAAGGAATAAATATATATTTATATTCAATTTCAATTGTTCTATTTATGAGCCATTAAATAAAGTTAAAAAAAGGTGCGATCATACTGCAGGATCTCTACAGAGAGTTGGAAAATAGTGGGAATCCAATTTGCTTGAAAGTTATAGCCTGTGCTTTTTCCGTGCCTCCCCGTTTTACTTTCATTAAAATTACTTCTTGGTCAATTGCATTAATAATTCCCAACCTGGTACCTGCACCACCTAATAAAGTATCATACCAAGCTCATTTCTGTTTATAGTAAAGAAATAAAGGGAATGTAATGTTAAAACATAAAATGTGTTTCTGAGTTTTACGAGCAGTTTGTATGCAAGTATGAGATATCCTAATAATTGTATATAGAAACATATATAAATGATGGCAGAAGAAGACTAAATGGTCCATCCAGTCTGCCCAGCAAGCCTTCACTTTTTTTTGTACTTCCCATACTTATCTTTTTCTCTTGTCCCTTGTAAGTGACTTTTTGTTCTATTTCCCTTCCACCCCACCATCTCTCCCTCCCCAACCATCGATCTATTTCCCTTCCACCCCCGCCATCATTGGAGTTAGCAGTGCTGGAGCTGCATCTAAGTGAAGTATCTAGCTAATTGTTTAGGGGTAGTAACCACCATCATAGCAAGCTACTCCCACGCATGTTTATCCAGCCTGTGCAACTCAGTCCTTGTTGGTTGTTGTCCGAATATAAATCATCTTTTCATCATTAGTAATAATTGGCCTAGTATGTAAAATAGTTATAAACTCTGCCCACCTAGCTCTATTAACAATTTCAGTATTTTTCATGCAACAAAAGATGATGAGATTATTCATATATATAGGAGTAGATTTTAAAAGGTGCACACGGGTGTACATTTGCGGACGCTACCCAGCGCGCATACATGTATGCCTGATTTTATAACATGCGTGCACCTTGTGCGTACTGAGCCTGCTCCGAGCCATGCTCCGAGCCACACTGCCTTCCCCCGTTCCCTCAAAATTGGGGTGGCCTTGGAGGGAACTTCCCTACCCCCCCCCCCACCCAACCTTCCCTTACCCTACCTCCCCCGTCCTTCCCCCCTATCTTTTTTGTCTTCTTTTTTTTGTTTCAAACCTTACTTCAGCGCTTGGGCTGAAGTAAGTTGTGCATGCCGGCCGACTACCAGCACGCGATCCCGAGCACAGCAGCCGTGCGGAGGCCTCTGGCCATGCCCCTGGACCGCCCCTTTTTGCAAACCCTGGGATTTACATGCATCCAGGGGCTTTACGCATGTTGCTGGGCCTTTTGAAAATAGGCCCGGCGCATGTATGACCGGATTTACGCACGTAACTCTTTGAAAATCTGGCCTGTATTGTATTATAAATATTAGTTTGGCTATTACATTTATTCATACAAGATTGTTTAGTAAATACTAACAAACACGCTATACTATCTAAACCAAGATTACAATGCTTAATAGGTACATATTTCCATTTTTCTTGTCCTGATTCTGTTATCAATACCATGTTATCTTGTCCTTGTACAATTACATCTGCAGGTACGGTGGTCCTTTTTCATACTGCACCCATACTTTAGCTCTACTTTGTAGAGTTGTGGTAGATTCAAACCTTTTATCTCCTCTAATTATAATTAGAGTAGGTAGATCTAATTTACAATTGAGGACATAAGAAGCGGAAGAATTATTAATTGAGCTACACAGTGCTTCGGCTGTATGTAAACATCCTTATTTCCCTGATTGAGTAGAACTTTATTAATTTCTCCTTGATAGTCTTCATCTATAACTCCTTCTAATACTTGTATTCCTTGGATGGCTAATCCAAATCAAGGTGCTATCCACCCAAAATATCCTTCTGGAAAATGAATTCCAATCCCTGTTTCTATTACTCGAATTTATCAAATATTTAGTCGACATGCTTGTAATGAGTACAAGTCTAATCCAGCAGATCCAGGAATTGCTCTGTATGGTTGCAATGCTCCTGGTTTAATTTCCCAATATCCTACCTGCTCATGTTTAGTCACAGTTTAATTTGCAAATTAGGAATGATCATTCTCATTAAAGGAGTTTCTGCTTCTCCCATAGGTCTATTATTTAAAATTTACAAGGCTTCTGTTAAATGTCGTTTCCATTTTCCTAATGGTCCTAATTTTTGCAATTGCTGCTTTATTAACCTGTTCATTCATTCAACCAATCCAGAGGCTTATGAATAATAAGGTATGTGATATATCCAATAAATATATTTATTAGCATAATCTTGTAACATATATCCTCTAAAATGGGATCCATTATCAGTTTGGATTTGTAAGGGAGTACCATAATATAATGCAATAAGTTCTAAAGTTTTAATAGTATTAACCTGAGTAGCTCTCTTACAGGGATGAGCTAATAAATATCCAGAATATGTATCTACAGCTGTACATATATATTGACAACCTTGAGACATTGGCAGAGGACCAATATAGTCCATTTGCTAAATTTGTCCAGGTAATTTACCTCTCAGTAATTGACCTCATGTAATATGCAGAATTGATCATTGATCATTTTTGTTGATGTTGAATATTGGACAGTTAAATATCATGGTCTTAATTATATCCAAGGGAATACCTACTCCCATATCGTCTTCCCAACTGTAATTGGCTTTTTCTCCCAAATGTCCACTTTTTTGGTGAGCCCATGTTGCCAAACCTGTCTGAGACTCTGAAGTGGTATCTTGAACTGCCACTGAAAATGACTGGATTTTACTCCACTCATCTGCTATTGCATTGTATAGTTTGTCTAGGGAATCAGTCTTACAGTGAGCATCTATGTGAAAAACAGAGATGTCTCGTGCAATAATGCAAGATTTCCTTTGCCTGCTTTTGTCGTTTCTTGAATATGCCACTTCCATTTAATTATGTTAGCTTCCTGGGCATGACCAATTCGATGTGTTTTTTGGAGAACTTTGCACCCATTGCATGATAGGTATCCTGGGTCACATAACTACCTGATGTCCAGCAGTTAACTGTTCTGTATCAATTAGAGCCCAATAACAAGCCAGTAATTATCTTTCAAAGGGTGTGTATTTCTCTCCAGTCTCTAGTAATTTATGACTCCAAAACGCTAGCAGGACTCTTTGTCGGCCTTGTTTTTGCCATAAACTCTAATTTTCATACTGCTGATTTACAGATACATTTAATTCTACCTCTCCTTCTTGTACTGGCCACAAATCTAAAGCCGTTTAGACAGCCTGTTTAGCTGTTGGAAATGCTTTTATTTGGTCCTCACCCCAATCAAATTCATACTTTTCCCTTGTTACTTTGTATAGGGGAGCTAATATTTGACCTAAATATGTTGTCTCCAAAACCCAAATAGACCAATAAACTGTTGTGCTTCCTTCTTATTCTTTGGAATTGCAAATTCCAATATTTTTTATCTGGCTTTAGGGAGGATTTCTCTATGTCCTTTACTCCATTGTACTCCCAAACACTTTACTGTTTGGGCAGGTCATTGTATTTTGGCTAGATTAATTTCCCATTCCTTACTTTTCAAATGTTCTAGCAATCCAGATGGTCGGGCTATGAACCCACCCTCTGTGGTAGTCAAGTAAAAGTATACTGTCAACCCTGCCATGTGAAAGTGAATTGATTCCAATATTGTTCTTTAATAGGGATAGTGAAAAATTCATTCACTATATCTATTACTGCATACCACCTTCTGGGGTGTGTTTGTACCTTCTCAATCAAAGTTATGGTATCAGGAATTGCAGCAGTCAATGGGGATTAATTTTATTTAATTCTTGGTAGTCCACTGTCATTCTCCAAGACCCATCACTTTTCTTAACCGGCCATACTGGACTATTCCACTTAGTAGTGGATAGTAATACTCCACTTTCTGCTAAATCTTTTATGGTAATTTCTTTATCCGATACTGTTTCATAGATACTACTTCAGTTGCAGGAGTGATATGTATAGGGGGCATACAAATCTTCCTCACCAATACTGGGCGTGCTGAAATATATGGTTTTACCCCCAAATTGATACCTACCATCTGCTAAATTCAAAGTTAATCCTGCCAGCACATCAGTTCCTAAAATATATTCAGGAATAGGTACTATCATCACTATATATGTTCACTTTGGTAGTGTACCAATTTTAAGTGTTGCGATCCTGTCCGCGAGGAACGTGGGCAGGCTCTTACCTCCATGCGGCCAGTTGGGCCGCAGACGCTGTCCCCTCACAGCTGGGGACTGCCGTTGCCACTCCTGCTTCCCGAATCAGCTGGGGCCGTCCCCACAGCTGTTTCCACGAGGCTGGGGGTCTTCAGCCAGCAGGGAGGCCATCCCTGCCGGTGCCTGCTACAGTCCGGGTCCTCATCCGGCAGGGAGGCCGTCCCTGCCGGTGCCTGCAGCCTGATACAGCTCCCTGCTTGTCCTGCAGCCAGCCCTTCTACAGCTTCCTGCTTCTGTCTTCGAGGCTGGGAGCCGCTCCAGCAGCCTGCTCTTCATCCAGCTTCAGGGCAGGGCTGCCCCGCTCCGGCTTTGCTTCATCGGCTTTCCACGTGGCTGAGGACGCCACCAGCTTCCAGCTCTCTCTTCTCCCAGCTCTCCTTAGGTGCGGGTGCGCGCCTCTCTCCAGCTTTTCAAGGGCCAGCCAGGTGTTGCCCTCTGCTGACCCCTCCCTGAGCATTGTCCTCTTCAGCCCTTCAAAAGGGCTCAGCATCCATTCCAGCTTTGCCTTCACAAGGAGTTGGTCACTCCTGGGATCCTGCTGTCCTTCGCTCCAGGAGTCGTCCTTGTTCCAGCACTTCTTCAAGGTCCTGTGTTTCCTGTTCTTCGTTGGAGCTCCTAGTCTTGTCTTCTTGTCTTCGTTCCAGTCCTGATGTTCACCTGCTGTTCCAGATGTCCATGTGCCAGCCCTAAGGTCTGTTTCCTGATCCAGTATCTGTGTTCCAGTCCAGATGTTTGTTCCTGATATCCGTGATCCAGCCTGATGTTGCTTCTCCTGATCCTGAAGTCCGTGAGTCTGTCTTGCTGTCCTGAACCCCTGGTTCCTCGTACCACACTTCCTGGTGTGCCATGTCGTGGTCCGCGACCAGCCCCATGGGCGGGCTGTGTAGGGCGCCTCATGGTACGATGCCTGCCTCTCTTCTGCAGCACTAGCCTCCGGGGGACTTCCGCTTCTGTACTTGTCCCTGGTCTACGGAGTCCCTAGTGCTTGCTCCGTCCGTGCCAAAGACTCTGCCAGAACCTGTACTTCCAGCGTGTCCGCGACCAGCCACTGGCAGCTGAGTAGGGCGCGCCTCGGTGCAGGCCTCTACAGTTTCTGAGACATGCTTCATTCATTGCTCCATTTCTCGTCTAGAGGCTCCTCGAGTCCAGCGTGGTCCGTGACCAGGCCCACGGGTGGACTGTGTAGGGTGCGCTGCGTTGCAGACTCACCCCAGTGCTTTACCTAAATCTTCTGATTACCTTGAGCCTTACCTGAATCTTCTGAAAGCCTTGTACCTTGTTCCTGAGTCTTCTGTACGCTTGGTACCTCGTGGCAAGCCATGTCGTGGTCCGCAACCAGCCACACAGGCGGGCTGAGTAGGGCGCTTCATGATGCAAGCCTTGTACCTTGTTCCTGAGTCTTCTGAAAGCAAAGTACTTGTTCCTGAGTCTCATTTGTGCATCCAAGTACCTCGTTTCTGAGTCTCATCTGTGCATCCAAGTAACTTGTTCCTCAGTCTTGTTTGTGCATCCGAATCTCGTCTGTGCATCCAAGTACCTCGTTCCTGAGTCTTCGTCTGTGCATCCAAGTACCTCGTTCCTGAGTCTACGTCTGTGCATCCAAGTACCTCGTCCCTGAGTCTCACCTGAATCTCCATATTCAGGTCTTCACTGCCCTGGCCTCCATCCGGCCTGCCGCTTCTTGCCGTACCCTGCGGCAGGTCCGAAAGGGCTTGGAACGGTCGGAGGACTGTTCATAAGACCATCATTGCGTTGTTGGTCTTCCGAAGCGTGCAGGTCTGGAGGAGGGTCAGTATCTCCAGTCTTCAGTCCAGCCTCGCTCCTGTCCAGCCCATGCTTGGGCATGCCTCGCCTACCACGGCACCTCTTCAGAATTCCTCTGGGGTTGAGCCGTGGCCCAAGAACACACATCTCTTGGTAAGTGGGACCGCTCTCCTAGGGCTCCACAACATTAAGTTCAACTGAAGTTTGTGCTGCCTCTACTTGTTTACCCCCCAAGCCAGTAATGATTGCCTTTTGTCCTTTAAATTTTTTTCGGTTCCCATAAATTAATGTAGCCTCAGCTCCAGTATCCATTAGAGCACGCACTCTCTGACGGGACCTATTTTTCCAAAATATACCTAAATCTGCATGGAGACATAAATCAGTACATGCTCAGTTTACTGGCCTGGCTAACCTGTCAACCATTTTTCCTCTTGGCTTTTTCTAATTCCATCCATGGATAAAGGTCTGAATCTTCCTCCAAACTAGGGACTGTCGGCATTGTGTGAAATCCCTTCTCATTATTTAAATACTTCTCATTTTTACATAATTCTTTATACTGACTTTGCACCTTCTTATTCTCACTCACCAATCCCCACTTTTATTACACCTGCCACATTTCAATAGTTGGAATTCCATCCAATTTATCTCTCACCACTCCATCTTTTAATAGAACAATAAACATATCTTTCTTCAAGACCCTATTATTTCCCCCGGTACTCTTATCTTTATCCTTCTCCCTAGAACTGGGTCCCAAATCTCCCAGATCCCCTAACAGCTCCACTCTTTCAATTACTTCTTGCAAAGGATTCCCTGTTTCATTTATCAGCAGTGTCATTACCTGATTATAAGCAGGAGGAGCAGTTTTAATAATCCTGTTCCATATACTAGCAGTTAGGGCTCTGTTGAGCATAGTCCCTGCTGTGCCTACAAAATATTGCAAAAGGAAAGGATATGGCAACTGGGATTTAATCTTTACACATAAAGGAAACTATTTTATGTCATTTCAATCTTTTATTTATTCACATTGTACAAAAACATTATGGGGTAGATTTTAAAAGGTGCGCGTGTGCGTAGATTTGTTCGCGCAACCCGTCGCAAACAAATCTATGCCCGATTTTATAACATGCGCGTGCTGCCACGCGCATGTTATAAAATCCAGGGTCGGCGCACCCAAGGGGGTGCACAATTGTGCAACTTGCATGTGCCAAGCCACGCAGCCTTCCTCTGTTCCCACCGAGGCCGCTCTGAAATCGGGAACGGCCTCAGAGGGAACTTTCCTTCCGCCCCCCCCCCCCCATGCACCTTCTCCTCCCTTCTCCTATCTAACCCGCTCCCCAGCCCTATCTAAAACCCCCTCCTAACCTTTATCATAGAACCTTTATCGTAGAAGTTACGCCTGCCTCGGCGTGCACAGGGGCAGCTTGGGGCAGCTTTTCAGGGGTTACGCACATATGTTACGCGCATAACCCTTTGAAAATCTACCCCTATTTCTTACATAATACACCACCAAATTGTTAAAAATTCCCAATTTCCCCACATTCACACTCACCATTCATACCATAGTGGTATGAATGGTGAGTGTGGGGAAATTGGGAATTTTTAACAATTTGGTGGTGTATTATGTAACAAATAATGTTGTTGTGCAATGTGAATAAATAAAAGATTGAAATGACATAAAATTGTTTCCTTTATGTGTAAAGATATAATAGATATTAGGAAACTATATTCCTCCTGTGTGACATTAACTAGGATTTATTGCCAAGAAGTGTAGAGTCATGCATCTGGGATGCGGTAATCCGAAGGAACTGTATGCGATGGGGGGTGAAGTGCTGCTGTGCACAGAACAGGAGAGAACCTTGGGGTGATAGTACCTAGCGATCTAAAGATGGTGAAGCAATGTGATAAGGTGATAGCTAAAGTTAGAAGAATGCTGGGTTGCATAGAGAGAGGAATATCTAATAAGATAATGGAAGTGATAATCCCTTGTAGAGGTCCTTGGTGAGGCCTCACCTGGAGTGGTGTGTTCAGTTCTGGAGACTGTATCTCAAAGGAGGGAGCGACAGATTGGAGGCAGTCCAGAGAAGGGTGACCAAAATGGTGGGAGGTCTCCATTAAATGGCTTATGAGGAGAGGTTGAAGGACCTAAATATGTATACCCTGGAGGAGAGGAGGAACAGAGGAGATATGAAACAGACCTTCAGATACTTGAAATGGTTTAATGATGCATGATCTTTCTGCAGGAAAGAATCCAATAGAACTAGGGGTCATGAAATGAAACTCTGGGGAGAATGACTCAGAATCAATGTCAGGAAATATTTCTTCATGGATGTTATGGTTAAGCGGTGTTTGGGTGGATCCTTGGGTACTTTGTCAGGTGGCCACGCCCACGGGGAGGAGCCCCGTGAGGAGTCACAGTACTGGGCTAGACTCAGAATGCACAAACACAAAGTTAGTTCTTTATTGTACAGCTTGAAGAGTCCACCAGAGGTGGACTCTTCAAGCTCTTCAGGGACATCAGCAGAGGGAGCCCTTCTCATGCCATTGGTATTGGGAGGTTCCGTAGCAGGTTTCCCAGCAAGGTAGTACTGTGGATGAGATAGACTGAGGGTACTCACTAGATGTTCACTGTAGGTATGCGATTCCACCAGGTTGTAGAAGAAAGTGCAGGCACCGAGGCAGGAAGAGCAGGCCCTTGAGGAGCGAGTACCTGTTCCCTGTAAGGCACCTGAAATAAAGCAGAGGGCCCCCGAGGAGCGGGTACCCAGGTTAGCAGTTATCCCGAAGGGCAGTGAGAGAGCTTCCAGTGGCAGCATGGAAGTGGCAGAGTAGCGTAGACAGGGAAGGATTTGAGTCCTTGCTAACTCAATGAACTAGAAAATTAGAATAGGTTATATACCCGGATGGCATGGTATCAGCAAGGGGGGGACGCCCCCGAGGTTCACGCCAAGGTTGGAATAAAGACATGGGTGGCGCACGCACCCTAGTAGGTACCTGGGAGGAGCATGGCGAGAGGCAGCACCACAGCTGTTCCGGGGACGCCGGAGAGGTCGGCTTGTAGACGCGGTGGTAACCACCTTTCCTAGGTAAGCAGGAGGAGCCGTGAACAATGTGAGGCAAACGGGGTGAAGCCGTCTAGCACCGACGGCCGCAACAATGGAGAGGGCGGTGGACACCTGGAATGCCCTGCTAGAGGAGGTGGTGAAGACAAAAATGGTGCAAGATTTCAAAAGGGCATGGGATAAACCCTGTGGATCCCTAAAGGCAATGGGGAGGGGAATGAAATAAGAGGCATGGGGCTAACTTGCTGGTATGGCGGATACTGCCCTTAACAAATAAGCCTTCATAGTGTTGATTAGGGGTGTGCATTCGTTTTGAACTTAAATGTAAAACGCAACTTTTTTTTTTTTAACTTAAAAAAGTGATGAGGCGAAAACGATCGGATTTCCAACTTATTCAACATAGCTATGTTGAATACGTTGGAAATCGCGATTGTTGATCCTAAATAAAAATTTAAACCCCTCACCCTCCTTAATCCCCCCCCCAAGACTTACCAAAACTCCCTGGTGGTCCAGCAGGGAGTTTTGGTAAGTCTTGGGGGGGGGGGATTAAGGAGTGTGAGGGGTTTAAATTTTTATTTGCACGTATGGACATAGACTCAACTTATGGAATTCTCCATATGTCCATATTGACCGAAATTGACCCCCCCTTTCGACTTATGGACTTATGAACATAAACTTTTGGTCTGCACATCCCTAGTGTTGATGCAATTCCTTCATTGCTCGCGGCTTCATCAGCAGGGGGAAAAGAAGAAAAGAGGAATTGGAAGAAAAGAGGAATTGGATTCAGACACCAAAAAGCCTGATACTATGCTTCTGATTCAACTCCAATATTGCTTTCTGCTTCAACGGCAGGGAGGAAAGGAAATTGGACTCAAACAGTAACCAACAAGAGTCATGACCTTTGTGGTATGAGTAACTGATAAGTATGGGAAACTGATAACTATGGGAGCTTGCTGGGTAGACTGGATGGGCCAATACCTGCAAAAAGGAGCACATTACCCCTATCATCAAGGACCTACACTGGCTCCTTATCTACTTCAGAATAATCCACAAGAGCCTCACCATCATCCACAAGTCCCTGCACAATCAACACACTCCATGGCTTAATTCTTTACGCTATAGTACAACTAACAGACCCACCAGATCCACCTACAAAGGATCCATCCGCACTCCATCCCCCAAGCTATTCCACCTCACCTCTACCAAGGAACAGGCTTTTTCCTTAGCAGGCCCCAAGTTATGGAACTCCATGCCCCCAGATCTGCGCCTAGAATACTGTACTCAAACCTTTAAAAAAACAACCTAAAAACCTGACTGTTTAAACAAGCCTTCACATAGCCTCTTCTCAGCCACAGATCTTAAGAGGAAGCACCTTCCTCCTCTCCCCCCCAGTATTTTCCCCCTGCCTCCCTCTCTAACCCCCCCCCCTTTATTCCTCCTTCCCTCTGAATTGTAGATGACGCTGTTTAGCATCCTCTGCCACATAACCACTGTATATATATTTATATATTCCTTGTATATAATCCTCGGCATTTTTAACCTGTTGTATATAACCCTGTATAATTTTCTCTATAAAATGAAACCATCATACCCTTTCACCCCTACCCCTCTCTGGTACCACTCTTATCTCTACCTATCTCTGTCTCCTTCCACTTCTTAGCTTTATTGTAACTTTGCTTTCTGCTTATGGGTTAAGTAACCCAAGTTCTATGTAAACCGATGTGATATGTTTTATGAACGTTGGTATAGAAAAGCTCGAAACAAATAAATAAATAAATTAATTAATTAATTAAGTCCTTTTCTGCCATCACGTCTATGTTTCTATGTTTATGCGAAAGCACCCCAACCTTCCTTGAATCTTCTTAATCTATCTGCAAAACAGGAAAAATATGTAGATGAAACCACATCTCCTGCTACTCTTATTGTGACTTTAGCATTAGATTTTCTGACCAGGACTATATTCTTAAACTTTTTTTTCCAAAATAGAGATCTGTTGTTTCATGGCTTGTAAGTTTGCGTCTTTCCTAATGTATCTAGACCAACTCAGGTTAAAAGGAAAATATTTTCAATATTGCGACCTCAAGTTTTACAACTTGGTGCTCTTTTTTGGCTCAGTTTTCCCTGTAAATGTATAATAAAATTCCAGGGGGTAAAATATGGGTTTTTTTTATCCCACTCAGTTATAACCTTTCCTTAATGATAGGCAGCAACAGAGGAACAGCTCTGAGATTTTTCTTCCTGAAGCCCCCAACCAGTTAAATGCTAATTTATTGCATGGAGTCTTCTTAGTGTGTAGCCATTAATTTATGATATATAACATTGTTCTTTACTAGTTTACTTTGCTTTTGATCTAGCGATGATCTCTCCCTTTTAGTTTGTGGGCTGATAAATATATATTCTTTTGTATTTCTTTTCTTTTTCCTATGCAATTGCAAGCAAGTGTTATACTTGAAATATGTTTGTAAAAACTTATATAAATAATAGTTAACAATAACAACATGTATATTATATTTACATGCAGAAAATCCTGCAAAAAATGTAAAAGAAGAAAAGACATTTGGAACCCATATGGTATTAGGACTATGGTAACATATATGAGGTGTCGGCTCAGAAAACCAAGAGTAAACTGAATTATATGCCAGCATTCAAACAGTAATAACTCTACCTATGAAAAGGGAATACTGTAAATATTATACCAGCTCCTAAAACACCAATACACCTCCTATTAGGGAAACAGAGCAAGCCAAGTTTCTATAGACCCTACACAAAACTACATGCTAGGAGAACACCTCAACTTTTCACACAGACAGAACACAGACAGACCTTCACCAAGTAATGAACAAAGAGATCATAAAGTATAAGCATTTAGATAAAAACTGAACTGGAAACCGCAATACGCTGGACTCTATATGCAGGACCAACTGGCAGACCCTCTGCCCTTCCAAGTAAACTGTAGGCATTCCAATTACCCACCCCCACTGCAGGCTGAGAAAACCCAGCCAATCAATCAGGATACAGGCTTATATTCTTGCAAATGCCCCTTCTGAAATGCCTTCACCTCTGGCCAACATATCCTTCGGACACTGGCCATCCACATCCAAACACCCAGTCAATGCTTCACCATCAACTGACCCATGCAGATAGACTAACCCTGAAGATCTAGCAGACTTAAATACTTGGGACAAAATTTAACTATCAGGCCCCATGCCATGATTCAAATCAGCAAGGATGGCCTATCTGCCTCCCTATTTTCACCTAGCAGTCTTCTTTCCCCAAAGGATCCCACCCCATCCACTGGATCTACACCTAAAGGAATACCATGATTTATAACTGCAGACCCACACCATGTGGACCTCATTCAACTGTGACCTTTGCTATGTACATGCTGCCCTGAACTGCATTTGTCTGCATCTGTTACCCAAATTCCAGATGCTGCACTTCTTCAAAATCCACCAACAGAATCTCATCTCCGCATACTCCGTCACCCGCAAACATTGCAGGAACGAATGAAGGCCCTCACAATTGCCACATCATCTTCTTCAGACCTTCAAAAAAGAAAACAGAAGGAAGAAACAATCAACTGCTTCTAATCCCACTGACTCCTCCCCACTCCCTTCCTCCCCTGTGGTGTCTGAACCAACCAGATTCCACTAACAAAAAACTGCTTGGTTCAAGTCTGCAGCGGAGCAATGGATGATCACCCCTTCTCCCCCCAGTTGGGCCTATGTTTACCAATGATGAAACCTCACAGACAGGACAATATGAAGCTGGGCCTGAGGCCCACGTTATCAGGGCCAGCCAGGGACCCTGCTCTGTCTGCCCACTTATACTTAGAGAATAAAAACACTGGCAATTGTATCAATATATCACACTACCAAACAAATTATACAAAATAGTGACATATAATTAATTGTAATAATCGCTGGGGTACATTTTAAAAAACAGCACGCATGTGAACAAAATTACGCTGGATTTTATAAAATCCGGGGTCGGCGCGCGCAAGGAGGTGCACATTTGTGCAACCTGCGTGCGCCGAGCCCGGCGTACGCTGCCTGTTCCCTCCGAGACCGCTCCGAAATCAGAGCGGCCTCAGAGGGAACTTTCCTTCCGCCTCCCCTCACCTCCCCCTCCCTTCCCCTACCTAACCCACCCCCCCGGCCCTATCTAAAACCCCCCCTATCATTGTCGCTCCGGCAGGCATAAATCTGTGTATGCCAGCAGGCTGCTGGTGCGCCATCACCCAACCTGGGGGCTGGTCCGGAGGCCTCGACCATGCCCCCGAGCTGGTGTCACGCCCCCGACATGCCTCCCGCCCCGCCCCGAAATTCACGCCGCCCACCACGCCCCCTTTGTAAAGCCCCAGGACTTACACACGTCCCGGGGCTTGCGCGCGCCGCTGAGCCTATGCAAAATAGGCTCAGCGCGCGCAGGGGCCTTTTAAGAGGGTTACACGCATAACTTATGCGCATAACCCTTTTAAAATCCGGCCCTTTATTTTATACAAAAAACTTTAATAAAACATTTTTACAATATCTTCTTTTCGTCGGATACACAGAGTAAACATATATTCAAAAAAACAACACATATCACTTAAAACAAACATTCATACACTCATGCATACACAATTAAAAAAAATTTCCCCTCTTTGTAGTGAAAATTCTTTTTATCACTGTTCCATTAAATCTTGACACTCCCAACATGTTTCGCTATTCAATAGGCTTCCTCAGGAGAGCATAATGAAAATCACTACTCTTCCCCAATCTTCAAAACGATCTTCCCAATCAGTTAGCCCATGTGTATACTTTCTCCATTCCCGACCTTTAACTCATCAGGTATATCCACAGAGAAAAATATTCAACAGTTCTCACATGTTATCCCATTTATTTATTTCCTCTTTCGCAGAGAAAATCAAAAAGACACTCACAATCCTTCAGCGTTTTCACGTCACATCTCCCAGCTGTTTAGAACAAGTCACTTATACTAATAGCAAAAGTGAGCAGCAACATAATTACTGATACAGAACTGAGTAGAAGCAATTTCTAAAAAAATGAAATTTTATTAATGTATGCTTTGAGAGTAACAGATCTGATATGAATTATTTTATTAGAACTTTTTCATTGGAAAGCTGAGAACCCTGATGCAGCTTGTATGTGAAATGCTGGCCACTGTCATTTTTTTCAGCTTCTTGTGAATTCAGCGTTGGTCTCTAAATAGTGCTTTTGGTGATAGCATTTGGTGTCTTTGGAATAACTGAACACTACAGATGCACCGGACAAGATAAGTGTTCTTTCATTTTGTTTGTTCAAGCATTTAAAAAATGCTGTTGTTTGCAGAGATTGGGATCACTTAATGCTGAGCCAACAAGCTTACTTTGGTGATGTTTTGATATTATTAAAATGGAACTTAGTTAAATCAAAAGCATATACAAAAAATGTTTGTTCTATAAAATGGACCTGTGATTGTTGTGAATGATGTGAGCTTGAGTCCCTCTTCCCATGGTGCAATTGACGCAACCTTGAGGGCAGAGTCCTAAGGTCTGCGTGATGGTGGGTGAATGAGTTGTGGCACCAGCTAGGCTATGAAAAAGTTCAAAGATCTATGACTACGGTCAGATTCAGAGAGCCGGACAAGGCTAGAGGCCAGACAAGGCTGAAAGACCAGGCTGAAGCTGGAAAAGGATGTAGAGCTAGGCTGAGACTGAAGCCAAAGATGGACGTGGAGCAAGGCTGAGTCTGAAGCTGAAGACAGAACCAGATGAAGACCAAAGTCTGGAGCAAGGCAAGCTAAATGATTTCAAAGAGAAGGACCTGCTTGCTGTAGCAAAACCTGGTTGCACAGCCAAGGTTTAATTATCTGGCTGTGTGATGTCATCAGGAAGTGCCAAGAGCCTGGATTCCCACCACGAGGGTCCTTATAGCTTGGAGCATCTAGGAGGAAGACAAAAGCACTGGCAATTGCCTGCCATGAGGAATGGCAGTCTTTGGCTGGCAGGGTCAGGGTAAGTGAGGCTGCTTGCAGGGCCATCCCACAAGCAGTGAATGTAACAGTTCCCTCTCTTCTAAGCCCCTTCTCCAAGCCTCTTTTCATCAGCATCTGGAGAGACGCTGAAGGTACATCTTTACCATCAGGGAACTTGGGGTTTTTGACATTACTTCTAGAGATTCTTTGGTCTTTGGATGAAGCTAGAGAAACATCCACTGATTGATCATGTTCTACAGACAAGGATCTTTTGGAGGAATGAGGATATGACTTGTAAGTTCCACAGTCATCGTATTGAATGAAGACAGCCCCTGCAGTCTTGGCAATGGCTTCTACTTTCATGGCAAAGGATATTGAAGATTTGAAATGGTCAGTTAAGGCCCCTGGTCACTCCTCATAGCATAAGTGGGAGCAAAATATAAACAGGAGCAGCAGAGCCGGTCTTTTAGGCAAGTTGGTCCAGAATAGAGCATCTGGAGATAAGTTGTTGCAATGCTCCAGGAAGGATGGACTTCAGTGGTTGATCTGTAAGATGCTCCAGTCAATAGATGGTTGATGAAGTATGAGTAGGGTAATCCAAGTACTAGGGGGCTGGATGCCTTAGGTAGCACATAGAACTGAAAATTTTCTTGGTGAGACCCTATTTGCATGGTGTAGGGCACAGTGGCAACAGTCATGTGGTTGGGTAAGGTTTCTCTGAAAATGGAAGAAATAACATGAGGATTTGTCAGGGTAGTAGTAGGGCAGCCACATTAGCGTAGCAATGAATCTTGAATAAAGTTACCCCCAGTTTCAGTATCTATAAGGCTTCAGTACGAACAGAGTATCTCCAAAATGTTATGCATCCCGGCAATAGAAGGCCCATGTCCAGGCCTGCTCACCCCAGGAATCCAGCTGCCAGCTCCGGATCACCTTCGCTCACAGCGAAGGTGATCCCCAAGCACCTACAGCCATCTCTGCCAATTCTGACTCCTGCACGGTTCCCCCTGTGCCCAGCGGGTCTCCCTGCATGGGCCCTGGAGTGACACCTTGCTTTCTCCGGGCACTGGCTTAGGCACGCACACACGTCACTCACACACTCTTAAAGGGGCCACGGCTGGAAAGTAGCCCACGGCCCCTGGATGATAACATCACTGGGCCTCTGTATAAAAGGCAGGGCCCAGCCACTTGGTCCCTGCCTTGGCAACAGGTCTCCACAATTATTCATGTGCTCATTGCTCATTCCTGGTTCCTGTTCCTGTCATTGTTCCTGGTTCCTGTTCCTGCTTGTTCCTTTGTCTGCTCCTTGTACGCTTGGACTGATTCTCTGGTATTGACCCCTGCTTCATCTGGACCACGCTTGGACTGATTCTCTGGTATTTACCCCTGCTTTGTCTGGACTACGCTTGGACTGATTCTCTGGTATTGATCCCTGCTTCGTCTGGACTATGCATGATCTGATCTCCTGGCTCTGACCTCAGCCCTGCTTCTGGTACTGTGCCTTCCTGCCACCTGCCCTGACTCCAGCTTGCCTTAGACTCTCCTTTGTATCCTACGGACCTGGCCTCTCAGGCTTTGGCCTATCTTTACCTGGATGCCCCCTGCTCTCCTCTGTTCCTGTTGGCATCTGGGTCTCTGGAACCCTGCCTCGTCCGGCCCGTCCTTGGCCCTCCAATACCTCTGCTGGTTCCTGGCGTACCCTTGTCTACATCTACTGGGAGTTGTCACACAGAGGCTTGCCTAAGTCTAGCCGGCCCCGACACCCAAGGGCTCAACCTAAGGGGAAAGTGGGCTGGTATTGGTGAAGCTCCAGTTGGCCTCCATCTCCTAGCCTTCTCCACCAACCGATGGTGGGAACCCATAGGGCTTGCCCTGCAGGTAGCATCAACCCCACCTTAGGCCAAGGGTCCACCATCAGTGCAAAACAAATGGTAAGGGACACTGGTACCATCAAATGTGAAGGAGAAGCAGGATGGTGAAGAACTGCCTTCCCTACGAGACGTGCTTCTTGGGAGTTTCCTGGTCTCTCAGAATATCAACTAACAAAATGTATCTGGGCTGCACAGTAAAGGCAGAGGTTATGCTGTCTTCGCCTTTGTCTTTCCTCAACCAGGAGTTGAGTATTTCCCAATTGCATGGGTTTTTATAAGGCAGCCACTTTTGTCAGTTATGGGGAGGAGTCCAAGTGGCTCAGGGGCTTAGGAGCTACGGAAGTAGCACGATGGGAGGTTTTCCTCTCTCAAGTTTGTTCTAGAAATCATAGATCTATTTGAATAGCCAGGTCAATAAGTGCCTCTAGGGTCGTGGGAAGGTCTCAGTCTGCTAGTTCATCTTATATTCTCCTTTATAACCCTTGCCAAAAAAATGGCGGTTTGACTGTTCTCACCCCAACCTAATTCAGAAGCTAGGGTATGAAATTCTACTGCCTTCTCACCGACCGAGCGAGTGCCTTGATGAATGTGAAGAATTTCTGTAGCAGTGTATGAAAGGCGACTGAGCTGGTATAAAATCAGGTGAAACTTGCATAAAGATATCCAAATTTCTGAGAAGTAAGTCATCTTGCACCCCAAAGACAAAGCCCTGGCAAGAGGAGGAATGTCCAACAGATAGAGGATGTATGTAATTGTGACACAGAAAAAAAATGAGCCGGCTGTAATTTGAATTGCATCTTGCATACATTGAAGAATCCTCTGTACTCCTTAGGATCGCCATTGTACCTTGGAAGTGACAGAAGTTGAATTATGGATTCCACGGGCAGGATAGGTGGAGGTGCAGGGTTTGCCACAGCTGGAACTGAGACTAAAGCCAGGCATTGGTCTTGAATCATATCTAAGTGCTGGGACAAGTTCAGTAATAGCCCATTTACTTGAAATTGCTGCCGGACTTGTTATATGAACCTATTTAGAAGGCTATTTAATTTTGTCTTTTGTTCCTGCATCTTGGAGGCCAAGGCCACAATGGCCCATTGCAGGGATGTGCTCACCAAGCTTATGGTCTCAGCAATCTGTTGCGAATGACGTAAGCATGAGCCCCTCTTCCCATGGCGTAACTGGCAGAACCTCGAGAGCAAGGCCCTAAGGTCTGCCCCAATGGCAGGAGAATAAGTCTTGGCACAAGCCAGGCAATGAAAAAGTTCAAAGGGCTGTGATTACGGTGAGATCCGGAGAGCTGGACAAGGTTAGAGGACAGCTGAAGGAACAAGCTGAAGCTAAAGATGGATCAAGGCTGAAGCTGAAGACAGAAGACTGGAGCCAGGCAAAGACTAAAGACTGGAACTAGGCAAGCTGAAATGATTCCAAGGGGAAGGACCAGCTTGCTGAGGTGAAACCTGATTGCACAGCCAGGCTTTAAATACCCAGGCTTCTGATGTCATCAGGAGGCACCAAGAACCTGAATTCCCGTTAGCTTGGTGTGTGCATGCACATGTGCTTAGGAGGAAGACAGAAGCGGTGGCATTTCCCTGCCATGGGGAACGACAGTCTTCGGCTAGCAGCGTCGGGATGAGTGAACCACTTGTGGGATGGCCCCAGGAGCGGCGAGTGTAACAGTGATTATAATTCATTGCCAATGGTGTTAAATGTTTTCCATTGGCAATTTGTGTGATGATCCTTCACCATATATTTTATAAGGACTTAATTGTACATTTAGGGGCGGATTTTCAGCGCCCTGCTCGCCTAAATCCGCCCAAAACCGGGCGGATTTAGGCGAGCAGGGCCCTGCGCGCCGGTAAGCCTATTTTACATAGGCCTACCGGCGCGCGCAGACCCCGGGACTCGCGTACGTCCCGGGGTTTTCGGAGGGGGGCGTGTCGGGGGCGTGTCGGGGGGCGGGCCCGGTCGACGCGGCGTTTCGGGGGCGTGTCGGCCGCGTTTTGGGGGCGGGTACGGGGCGTGGCTACGGCCCGGGGGCGTGGCCGCGCCCTCCGTACCCGCCCCCAGGTCGCGGCCCGGCGCGCAGCAGGCCCGCTGGCGCGCGGGGATTTACGTCTCCCTCCGGGAGGCGTAAATCCCCCGACAACGGTAAGGGGGGGGTGTAGACAGGGCCGGGTGGGTGGGTTAGGTAGGGGAAGGGAGGGTAAGGTGAGGGGAGGGCAAAGGAAAGTTCCCTCCGAGGGGAGGCAGCGCGGCTCGGCGCGCGCAGGCTATACAAAATCGATAGCCTTGCGCGCGCCGATCCAGGATTTTAGTGGATACGCGCGGCTCCGCGCGTATCTACTAAAATCCAGCGTACTTTTGCTTGAGTCTGATGCGCAAGCAAAAGTAGGCTGTTCGCGCGCCTCTTAAAATCTACCCCTTAGGGATGAGTTGTGTATTGGTTATAAAAGACAGTATGGGGTAGATTTTCAGACGAGCGCGAACAGCCTACTTTTGTTTGCGCTCCAGGCGCAAACAAAAGTACGCTGGATTTTAGTAGATACGCGCGTAGTCGCGCGTATCGGCTAAAATCCTGGATCGGCGCGCGCAAGGCTATCGATTTCGTATAGCCTGCGCGCGCCGAGCCGCGCAGCCTACCCCCGTTCCCTCCTAGGCCGCTCCGAAATCGGAGCGGCCTAGAAGGGAACTTTCCTTTGCCCTCCCCTCACCTTCCCCTCCCTTCCCCTACCTAACCCACCCGCCCGGCCCTGTCTAAACCCCCATCCTACCTTTGTCGGGGGATTTACGCCTCCCGGAGGGAGGCGTAAATCCCCGCGCGCCAGCGGGCCTCCTGCGCGCCGGGCCGCGACCTGGGGGCGGGTACGGAGGGCGCGGCCACGCCCCCGGGCCGTAGCCACGCCCCCGTACCCGCCCCCAAAACGCTGCCGACACGCCCCCGCAACGCCGCGCGCTCCGGCCCCGCCCCCGACACGCCTCCCGACACGCCCACTCCGAAAACCCCGGGACTTACGCGAGTCCCGGGGCTCTGCGCGCGCCGGGAGGCCTATGTAAAATAGGCTTCCCGGCGCGCAGGGCCCTGCTCGCGTAAATCCGCCCGGTTTTGGGCGGATTTACGCGAGCAGGGCTCTGAAAATCCGCCCCTATGATTATACATGGAGTTTTCCAAATGTAAAAAAAGTATTTAAATACAGAGCATATACAGCTATCACAGTATTTTTGAACATGAAATGATCAATAATACATTTACTGAGTATTTTATTTAAAAAATTTTAAAAAATGCAAAATAATAATTTAAAGGGATAATGAAAGTTTAATTACAATAAAAACGAGAAACTTTTTTTTTTTTTAAGGCCATTGAATACAACTCTGAACAGCAAGGTGTAGTTTCACAACAATTTGATTCTGAGGTCTTTCTCC
Organism: Rhinatrema bivittatum; assembly: GCF_901001135.1. Classification (NCBI taxonomy): domain Eukaryota; kingdom Metazoa; phylum Chordata; class Amphibia; order Gymnophiona; family Rhinatrematidae; genus Rhinatrema; species Rhinatrema bivittatum. Next base: position 633,599,396 of record NC_042616.1, read on the forward strand.
TAGTTTTGCAATTCTCACTTCTAGTGAGTTAAAATATTTTCAAAAGGAAAATGTGGGGTTTTTTGTCTCGTTAAATTACTCTTTTTCTCTCTATCATTGCTTTCATTTATCACATACAGGTCAGATGCACAACACCACCAATTTTCTAAACATAGATACATTAAATTACCATGCCAACGTGCACATAATTAGCATCAATTTATCAGTGAAAGCAGTTATTTTAGGTCTGAGCATGTATCCTCCATTCATTAAGCAAAATGCTTTCAGGTAGAAAAGTACGTGTGCATCCACAGCTAGCCAAAGGATGTGGATTTGGTCAGAAGTTATGAAAAGGCTCAACAATTCCTAAAAAGCTTTTCCATAACACTATATAAAGAAGGGGAGTACTAAATTTATTTATTTATTTAAAGTCTCTTTTATACCGACATCCGTTCACACATCGCATCGGTTTACAATTAAACAGGAACAGTTGGGCAGAGCCCTTACATATAACATAGAAATACAAGTTAACTTTTGGGCAGGGCCATTACATGTAACTGAGAACAATGAGGGTAAAACAGGGATAGGGGATAGAACTGACTATGCCGGGCAAAGTCCATAAAATCAGTAAATAGATACAGCAAATCACTATATACGTATAATCAAAACTATATACATAGCTATGAACATTAATAGCAGAGTCAAAGTACGAAATCGATGGGCGTAAGGCGACTTCTGAGAAATAGATTCTTAGTCAAGCAGTGGGGAGTTATGTAATGGAGGGTGACATAGGGTAAGCTTGCTGGAAGAGCCATGTTTTCAGTATTTTTTTTAAAGCGGGTGTGTATGTTTCCAGGCGTATATATATATATTGATGGAAATAGGACAAAATTCTTCTCAAAGAATCCCCAGGGTCTTATTGAGCTTACATCAGCATCAGTGTAAGGATCTTCTGGTAAGTGGCAGTTGAGAATTCCAGTCAGTGAGACAGTTGGCAGAGCTGAGAGAGAGAGAGAGCTCAGCACTGTTTTTCTTTCACACAGAAGCAGTTCATCTGCCACAAAATACTGTTAAAAGATACTGAGGGAGGTGCAGGCATTCTGAGATTGTTTGAAAAGTGTGTGTGTGTGTGTGTGTGTGTGTGTGTGTGTTTCTTGGTTTTTCTTAGAAGCATGAATGGCTAAAATATTTGAAAAGAGTGAAAAATCCTTCTCAATGTTAAAAGCTGCTGTGATACTCAAACCTGTAAATATTCCTGGATACTAAATTATTTTAAAACCTTACTTCAGGGAAAATAATTCTGGGATACCATCCTCATTTATATAAAAGTCACAGATAAAATTCAGCTGCTACCTGTGAAGTAAAACGGTGTAAAACTTGTTTGGCAGTAAGTAAGCCGCTCTTACCTGAAAGCAGGCTTGATTCTTGTAATTTGTAAAGATAAATCACTCTGCTAATCTAAATATAAGAAAAAGGATAAAATAAAAGTGATTTTATATATTCAATAGAATCACTTTTGGTAAAGGAATCTACCCTTAGGAGAGTTATAATTCCCTGCCTTATGACAGGCATAGAACACTGTTAAAAGTGCTTCAGAGTTTAACACTGGTGGTGTATGTCTAAAATAAGACACATATAGAAATCAGCACAGGAAAAAAGCAGTGACAGGGCATCTAACTCACTTGGTATTTTAGAGATGTACTTATAAGTATAAGTTACCACTGTAGAGCTCTTAACACTAACTCTACCTGACAATACCTGCACTCAGATATATCTGAGTGTCTGAAACAATACTATTATTGCCAGTCTTAAACCTCCCTCATGGTCTTACTACAATAAAGACACTTGATTTTCATTTTTTGATTGAGTCCTAGATAGCCCTAAGTGTCACTAAGCCGGTGGGACCACACTGAGCTTACTTTTAGTTGCTTATGCAGAAGACTTTATCGTGATAGTGTAGTTAGGATCCCTGTTTTTGAGTAATTTATAGTACAGCTAGGAGAAGATCGGCATCGGGTGCTTGAGAGAAGTTCCTGAGACAGAAACCTTCAGAGCCTCTTAGCTACTTAAGCTGCGCTTGCCAACAGTGCCCCCTATTTCTCAAACCCCAGTTACTGTGAGAAGAAGACAAAGAACAGAAAAATTGGACACAGACTCATCACACTCCACTTTTCCATTAAGAAAAATTCAGGTATGTGTATAAAAACACCACAGTACAACATGCCTATCTATCTAGACCAACAACTACTTTTCTGTTCAGCAGTTACCAAAAGGCATAAGACATCCACAGAACATAGAAACATAGAAATGATGGCAGAAGAAGACCAAACAGCCCATCCAGTCTGCCCAGCAAGCTTTCACACTTATTTTTTTCATACTTAGCTGTTACTCTTGGCCCTTATAAGTAACTTTTTGGTTCTATTTCTCTTCCACCCCCGCCATTGATATAGATAGCAGTGCTGGTGCTGCATCTAAGTGAAGTATCTAGCTAATTGTTTAAGGGTAGTAACTGCCTTAATAAGCAAGCTTCTCCCACGCTTGTTTACCCAGCCTGTGCAATTCAGTCCTTGAGGGTTGTTGTCTGAATATAAATCATCTTTTCTTCATCCCCCCTGCTGTTGAAGCAGTCCAAGTGAAGTATCAGGCTTAATTGATTCTGGGTAGTAACCGCCGTAACAAGCAATCTACACCCAAGCTTATTTGTTTACCCAGACTATGTAATTCAGCCCTTGTTGGTTGTTGTCTGAATATAAATCATCTTTTCTTCATTCTTCCTGCCGTTGAAGCAGAGAGCTATACTGGTCTGGATATGCATTGAAAGTGAAGTATCAGGCTTATTTGGTTTGGGGTAGTAACCGCCATAACAAGCAAGCTACTCCCCTGCTTTTTTGTGGATGCAAATCCTTTTTTCCACATTTCCTCTTGCCGTTGAAACATAGAGCAATGTTGGTGTCACATTAACCGTGTGTATGTTTATTGAATAAGGGTATTGATCTCCAGGTAGTAGCCGTCATTCCCACAAGCCATCCCCATGCCTCTTCTCTTCATTCACATCCTCTAGACTTTATGGATCCACAGTGTTTATCCCACGCCCCTTTGAAATCCTTCACAGTTTTGGTCTTCACCATTTCCTCCGGAAGGGCGTTCCAGGCATCCACCACCCTCTCCATGAAGAAATACTTCCTGACATTGGTTCTGAGTCTTCCTACCTGGAGCTTCAAATCATGACACTGGTTCTGCTGATTTTTTTCTGACAGAAAAGGTTTGTCATTGTCTTTGGATCATTAAAACCTTTCAAGTATCTGAAAGTCTCTATCGTATCACCTCTGCTCCTCCTTTCCTCCAGGGTGTACATATTTAGATTCTTTAATCTCTCCTCATAAGTCATTCGATGAAGACCATCCACCTTTTTGGTCACCCTTCTCTAGACCGCCTCCATCTTGTCTCTGTCCCTTTGGAGATATGGTCTCCAGAACTGAACACAGTACTCCAGGTGACTCCAGGTACACTGGTAAACAAATTTCTGGGAACATTTTGTTTCCTCCACAACCTTTGGTGAAACAAGTAGATTTTAACAAGCTGAACACAAAAATGCATTTATTATGCCTGTGTCACATACCGTTTGCCAGAAAAGTGTGATATACATTAAGCATTGTAATGTGTCTGTAGCGGCATAAGCTATAATGCCAATGTTGGCACCAGAAAACAAAACTAAAAATGTTTTGCCGCAGATTTTCATTTGTAATCACTGTCTGATGCTTCGCTGATGAGAGTCCAACAATAATCACCCAGCATGGAGGGGTTCCACTTGCCTTAATACCGTTTCTCCATTTTGACAATGTCTTGATGAAACCTTTCACCATGTTCACCACTCACAGCGCCAAAGTTGTCTGGGAAGAAGTCCAAGTGGGAATGAAGAAAATGTATCTTCAATGACATGTTGCACTTCATCAATTTGTATGCCTGAAGCAGATTTTCAACCTGCTCAACATAGTCTGCTGCCTCATAGTTGCCTAGAAAGTTACAAACGACATTCTTGAAGGCTGTCCATGCAATACATTCTGTACCTTGCATAAGACCATCAAAGTGGCTGTCCTTCATCACAGCTTGGATTTGTGGGCCAATGAAAACATCTTCTTTTATCTTGGCATCACTTATGCATGGAAACATTTGCCGCAAATAATCAAAGGCTTTACTTTGCTTGTTCATTGCCTTATTGAAGTTTTTCATCAGCCCACGTTTAATGTGCAAAGGTGGAAGAAATATCTTACTTGGATCCACCAATGGGTCATGCATAACATTCTTCTTCCCTGGAACCAACTTCTTGCAGAGAGGCCAGACTTTTCTGACATAATGCGAATCTCTTGCTCGACTGTCCCACTCACAAAGGAAGCAACAATACTTGGTGTAACCAAGCTGCAGACCCAGTAGAATTGCAATTACCTTGAGATCACCACACAAATTGTAGTTGTACCTCGAGTACTCAATGTGGTTCAGCAGTAGCTGCATGTTCTCATATGAATGGCATGTCTGACAGGTATTGATGGGTAGATATTGCCATTGTGCAGCAAAACAAACTTAAGTTTGATGAATCAAGAAACAGTCGCTAATCTATTGGGTTGTGGTCACATCCGAGAGCACAAAATAATCCATTGATGTCACAGCAAAAAGTCAGCCTGTCTACTTGGTTGAAATATTTTGTCAAATCTTCATGACGGCTGTGAAATACTGAAATTTTCATATCAGTTGACAAAAGATTACATCCTTGCAGCCTTGACCCAAGCAGTTCTGCCTGACTCTTCAATAAAGCCAAATCTCTGAGAAGGTCATTCAGCTCTGACTGAGATATTAAATGAGGATCGCTGGATGTTGATGGCACAAAGTCAGGATCAGCCACAGCTTCCATCTGTGAAGGCTCGCCATCATCACCTACCTTCTCATTCTCGTCATCAAGTGTCTGTAACAAAACGTGTCACGTCTATTATGACATTGGCATGACATTTCATAAAGTATATGAAATTAAATCCACAAGCTTTAAACTCAACAGTTTTAGTGATACGATTCACTCATTCACACACTCGTTGCATAAGAGACTACTCATTGCTGCTGCTTATTTAAGGCTGCATTGTCATGGAAACAAATTGAAATCTTGCAGCCGAGCTGGGACTTGCCCGAGCAAGTTCTGGCATGATCAGGCAGAGTTTCTTGGTGTATTTTTAAAAAGTTAGTCTCTGTTACAGGTTACGTTGCTTATGGTCATCAAAAATATGACATGAATTTTAAAAATCATAAAAAATTCTGTCCAGCAAGATTATGTTTTAAAATTTCACAATTATTGTGATGTACAAATTTCAAAGTAATATCTGTGATCAGCATCAAAAAATCTATTTGGAACACAAAAAAGCCTGAAGGAAACAAAAACTTTGTTTACCAGTGTAACAGAAAGACACAGATAAAAGAGAGAGAGAGAAGAGAGGTGACATAAACAAAATCTGAACAGTGACACAGAGTAAGCACAAGGTGATAAAAAGAGAGAAAGTGAGCCACAGATATTTAGCCATATATACTTACCAGAGAAGGCTCTTGTTAATCTGTGGCAGAATAGCCTCCATCTGCTGTCCCCTGCAACAGAAATCTCACAAAGAATCAAAATGTTAAATCTCTACTGAGTTAACATCACTATAATTAGAGATACTATATACTGGAAAGAACTTTTAAAAATACTTATCTGATATTTTAATGAATCTAAATTCAGAATCGGTTCTGGTAGATCCTTGAACTAAAAGAAAAACAAAATTATTATAAGTTATGTGAATGGTGTTATCATATTACTCATTGCTAAACAAAACAGTGAAAATTCTTATTTGAAAAGAAAATGTACAGTTTTTGAAGCATTTTAATTACTTAGAGTAATTTCATCTGCTTGAATTAATTTTTTTTTTTTATTAGGGTTCTGCTTTTCCTGCAAGGTGATACATATAGGGAAAAATAACCCATGCTATAGTTACACAATGTTAGGTTCCATATTAGGTGCTACCACCCAAGAAAGAGATCTAGGCATTAGGGATGTGAATTGGGCTTTGGACAATTGAAAATATCGGATGATATTTTCAAAATTGTCAGAAATCGGGGGCTCCCGATAAGAGAACCCCACAATTTTGTTCCTGGGGTTCTCTTATCGTTTTGGGGGAGGGCGGGAAAAACGGCACACCAAAACAATCCCTAAACCCACCCCGACCCTTTAAAACTGTTCCCTTAGCTTCCCCCACCCTCCCGAACCCCCCCAAAACGTTTTACAAGTACCTGGCGGTCCAGTGGGGGTCCCGGAAGCCATCTCCCACTCTCGGGCTGTCGGCTGCCACTAATCAAAATGGCACCGATGGCCCTTTGCCCTTACCATGTGACAGGGTATCCGTGCCATTGGCCGGCCCCTGTCACATGGTAGGAGCACTGGATGGCCACGCCATTTTTAAAGATGGCGCCGGCCGACCATTACTCCTACCATGTGACAAGGCCTGGAGACCTAGGAGACCTGGTATGAAGAAGAATTCATTTTCTATCCTTCCTCCTCTGGTAGTTTTGCCTAGTGACTCCTCTGGTTTCAACTGAAAATCCTTAGCTATCAATACCTCAGCCACCGCAGCGGGAGAGTCTCTACTTTACCCCAGAGGATAGAGACTTATATGGTGTACATAATCAAAATGTATAACAATAGTTACCAATAGTACCTACTTTTTTTAAACACACCATCAACTAGACGCCTTACATTTAATTGCCCTTTATACTAGGCTTCATCGTAGAATAGTAAAACGTTTTGACTCCGCCTTTTATATAATCATTGGACAATATTATAACTGTGTAATTTTTTTAGCAACCTTTTTGTGATGCAATCATATTAATATTGAGGAATAAGTTCCAACTTATCTTCAAGTGTTAACACTGCTTATTTTTCATGAACATTGAAGCCTTTCAATCAAAAAAAGCCCAGCCTTTCAATTGAAATAAGCCCAACATGGGACCATGTTTCAAATGGATGTTCTTTCTCAAGGGCACGGTATACAGCGTCTACAAGTCAAAATATCTAGAGTGATCTTAAAATTTGGGAATAAATGTGAGCTTTAAAATCCTGTATTTCAACATCGGAAATGCTTACCACATTGGCTATATAGTGATCAGGCTGTCACTCATTATGTGTGACATAGTGAAGTTTCTAATTACTTAAAGCTTTCCTAATATTGTCATCTATCCAAACCAATTCTAATATTATTTATAGCAATGTGTGTCATTCAACAGCTACATTTAGCCCTCCAGGATAAACCATATTTAAGTGATGGATCCACACAGGATGAGTGACAGCCTGATCACTATATAACCATGTGGTAAGCATTTCCGGTATTGCAGCCAGAAAAAGAAAGCTCGATCGCCATGGTAAACATCAGAAGAACTGACAAATAGTAAGTTACCTTAGTGGTTTAAATCTTCCTCAACAATGATGTTGAAATACAGGATGTTTTAAAGCTCACATTTATTCTCAAATTTTAAGATCACACTAGATATTTTGTCTTTTAGACACTATATACCATACTCTTGAGAAAAAACATCTATTCGAAACATGGTCCCCTGTCGGGCTTTTCTCGATTGACAGGCTGGGCTTTTTTCGATTGAAAGGCTTCAATGTTCATGAAAAATAAGCAGCGTTAACACTTGAAGATAAGTTGGAAATTATTCCTCAATATTAATATGATTGCATCACAAAAACTTTTCTAAAAAATTATATGTTTATGATATTGACCAATGATTATATAAAAGGATGAGTCAAAATGTTTTACTACTTTACGATGAAGCCTAGTATGAAGGTCAGTTAAATGTTAGGCGTCTAGTTGATGGTGTGTTTAAAAAAAGTAGGTACTATTGGTAACTATTGTTATACATTGGGTTTACACCATAGTCCTAATGCTCCAATTGAAGGGTTTATGTGATTTCAAAGTTTATGGTACATATTCAAAAGCCATTTACACAGAAAATGGGAAAGTTATCCGTCTAAATGTCTTTGACTAGAATTTAGCCGGGTAAATCAGGGTCATTCCTGGGGTGGGAGGTAGTCATTCTGAGGCGAAGCGGAGTTAGCCGGTTAACTTTACTAGCTAACTCTAGATGTGCCATAGGGCAGGTTTACATTTAGTCAGATACTACTGTTGCGCCCGTCAGTCATAGGCGGCTGCGACCTTTGCTGCTCACCTCCTTTTTCTATGCAGCTCCGAGTCTGGGGAGAATGGCGGCCTCAGCTTCCACACGCCAACCCTCATGGCATGCCTGGAATGGCGTGGGCGCTCCCGGCAGCCATCTTACATTCAGGGTTACCTAAGGCATGTGCACGCGCCTGCCCCCTTCTTAAAGCACCATGGCGGGAACCTCGGGGGCGTCCCCACTGCATGACGTCATCCGTTTACCATACTTAAGCTCATACGAGTTAGCAAGGATTCCTGTCCTGCTATTTCCGCCTCTATGGGACTTGGTCTCACTGTCCTTTCTGGGTGACCTAGGTACCCGCTCCTCGGGGGCCTTGCTGCACTCAGGGCTATCCGCTCCTCGGAGAGACATACTACCTGCCTCGCTTTGTTACCAGTGAGTTCCTGCATCGTTCTCAGATGACCTTGCTTTTCCTGTTCTGGGCGTCCTTGGTGCCTGATCTTCCGTTACTTCCACAGTACTGGTGTGAGTACAGAACCTGCTCTTCTACCTTCGTGGCACGGATTCTCGGGTTACCCAATTGTGGGCCACTACCAGATCCCTCCTGTCTTGTTCAACTGTTCCACCGGCTTCTGGCCTACCCCGTGCTGCAAACCACTACTGGAGTTGCCAGCACAAGCTACGCCTAGAGAAGGTATTCACCGGACTACTCCATGCTATGGATTACTATCAGACTGATCAGCTTGCAGGTCATACTCTCTGGACTAACTCTATTGATCTGCTCCTCAGATCACCATTGGCTGTATAATAAAGTTGTTTCCTCTGTTGTCCATCACTACTGAGACCTCGCCTATTGTGGTGAGTACCCACAAGGCTCCTCCCTGTGGGTGAAGTCTTCACTCGCCACGACCCAAGGGCCCACTATTAGTTCAAGACACACAGAATGTAATAGATTGCTAACTCCATGGACTCAGCTCAGCTCTCAGCCTTGCAGGACATTCCTGGCCTGGCCCAACGGATCACCGAGCAACAGATTTCTCTCGATACGTTGGCTATCACCTTTAACCAGCTGAATTCCAGACTGAAGGATTCTTCTACTTCCAGCGAGAATGCATCACCCCCGGTGGTTACCGGGCAAACTACAGTTCCTCTACCAGCCCCAACGCATTTCACAGGAGACTCCCTGTTGTGTTGGGGCTTCCTCAATCAATGCTGTATGCACTTCTCTTTACAACCAGCTTACTTTCCTACTGCTACTACCAAGATTACGTACATTTTGTCCCTGTTCGATGAAAAAGCCCTGGCCTGGGCTTCAGCCCTTTGGGAACGCAATGACCCAATCCTAAATGACTTGCCTGGGTTTCTGGCTCTCTTTAAGTCAGTTTTTGATAACCCCACTTGCCAGTCCATTGCCGGTTCAGCAATCCTGGATCTACAACAGGTTACCAAGCCACTCCCGGACTACATGACTGAATTCAAGACCCTGTCTTCCGAACTCCTATGGGATTCAGGTTGCCTAAGAGCTATATTTCTACGAGGACTCAATTCCCACATAAAAGATTAACTTGCCACCTGGGAGTTACCTGACACTCCAAGCTCACTGATGGACCTTGCTGGATGAATTAACCACCATATACGTGAACGTTCAGTTGAGATAAAACCTCTGAAGAAAGCATGTATCTAGTGGTATCCATTCACGGAATCTGCCACCCACTCCGGTCCAAGCTGCACCTAGCCCTGAAGAAAAAGATGAACCTATGCAATTAGGCTGTAGTCATCTGACCGCCAAGGAAACGCACTTTTGTAAAAAGATGAGCCTCTGCATGTATTGCGGGAAGACCGGCCATGCAGTTCAAACCTGCCCTATCAGTCCAGGAAACACGCAGACCTAGGATCTGCTGGAGGACTTTTCCTAGGTCTAACTGCTCCTTCTCCTCCTCTGGCTCTTCCTGTCTCCATCATCTCTGGGCCTCTCGAATTCACCACTCAAGCCCTGATCGACTCGGGTGCAGGTGGGAACTTCATTCTCAAAAGATTGGTAGAACACCTACGACTTCCTACTGAGCCAGTACCCACACCACTGCTCCTCTCATCCATTCATGGCGAGCCCTTACCCGGAGAAGTTTTGCTCATGACACAGCCTGTTTGCCTCCATTCAGGATCCTTGCGTACTGAGACCATCACGTTCCTGGTTCTCAAAAAGGCCATCCACCCCATAGTGCTTGGCATACCGGGCTACAAGATCACTCTCCTCAATTTAAATGGTCATCTATGGAGCTATCTCAATGGGGTCCTGACTGCCATGACAGATGTCTAAAACTTATAACTCCACTGCATGTATAGCTACTACTTCCACACCTCCTGGCCTACCACCACATTACGCTTCCTTTCAAGACATATTCTCAAAGCAAGCTGCAGATGTGCTTCCACCACATAGACCCTTTGACTGTGCAATCAATTTAAAGCCCAATTCCGAGCCACTCAGAGGAAGAGTTTATTCACTCTCCCTATCAGAAACTGAGGCCATGTTGGCTTATATCCAAGAAAATCTGCAGAAAGAGTTTTTTAGACCCTCCAAATCTCTGTCAAGAGCTGGATTCTTTTTCATCGGCAAGAAGGATGGATCCCTTTGCCCTTGCATTGACTACAAAGGTCTGAACGAGATCACCATCAAAGACTGGTATCCCTTACCATTAATTTAAAATTTATTTTATCGGCTCCAGGGGGCAAAGATTTTCACAAAATTGGATCTAAAAGGCACCTAAAATCTCATTTGTATCCGTCAAGGGGATGAGTGGAAAATGGCCTTTAATACTTGCGATGGCCACTTTGAATATTTGATAATGACTTTTGGCCTCTGTAATGCCCCAGCCGTATTTCAAAATATGATGAACGACATTTTGCGTGATCTACTATACCAGTGTGTGGTTGTTTACCTAGATTACATCCTCATCTTTTCCCATGATGTGCAAACCCACCAAACTGATGTCATTATGGTCTTACAGTAGCTTCGGGATAACTGCCTGTACGCCAAGCTCGAAAAGTGTGCCTTTCATTAAGAGTCTGTTCCATTCCTTGGGTACATCGTGTCCAGTAAGGGATTTCAGATGGACCCCCAGAAGACAAAAAGCATACAAGGCTGGCCTCAACCCAACTGGTATCAAGGCTCTATGCCACTTCCTTGGCTTTATAAATTATTATCGCATCTTTATCAAGGATTACTCAACCTTGACTGATCCTCTCACCGCTATGACGAAAAAAGGGGCTAACCCTTCACACTGGTCTCCAGAGACCATCTCTGCTTTCCAAGTGCTCAAAAAAAGCCTTTCTCCAGAAACCCTGCTTACGCCACCCTGATCCTCACAAGCTGTTCAGTGTTGAGGTGGATGCCTCAGATGTCGGCGTTGGGGCCATACTTAGCCAGCACAGTGATACACTCATTCTACATCCCTGCTCGTTCTTCCCGAGATGCTTCTCACCAGTGGAAAGAAATTATGGCATTGGTGATAAGGAACTGCTTGCCATCAAGCTTGCATTCGAAGAGTGGCGTCCCTGGTTAGAAGGTGCCCAAACATCAGATAACCGTGTTCACCGACCACAAGAACCTGGAATATCTTTGCCATGCTCAGAGGCTTAATCATCGCCAAGCTAGATGGTCACTGTTTTTTAACAGGTTCAACTTCCTGCTCAAATATTGTCCTGCTGAGAAGAATGTTTGGGCAGATGCTCTCTCCTGGTCCTTTACTCCTGATGATGTCCCAGACGAACCACGTCACATCATAGACCCTGAGAAGATAATGCTGGCCACTACCCATTCGGTTCCCACAGGTAAAATGGTGGTTCCACTGTCTCTAAGGAAGAAGCTGTTGAATTGGGCTCATGACTCTGTTAGCAGGCCACCCAGGACAAGCCCGTACCCTTACTACCCTACAGAGATACTATTGGTGGCTGTCTATGAGAAAAGACGTGCAAGCGTACGTGGAATCCTGCACTTCCTAAGCCAGGAAATAGCCTCCGGACGGTTGTCCCTGGGGTTTTCTCCAACCATTGCCCATTCCTGATGAATTTTGGAAGCATATTGCAACCAACTTCGTGGTCGATCTAGCCCCTTCTAGTGGGAACAATATGATATGGGTTACCATGGACCGGTTCTTGAAAATGGCACACTTTGTTGCTCTACCTGGACTACCATCTGCCCCAGAACTAGCCAAACTATTTGTGTGGCATAATTTTCGTTTACATGGGTTGCCGAAACACATTGTATCAGACAGAGGAGTCCAGTTCACTGCCAAGTTCTGGAGGGCACTGTGTCAAAAGTTTGATATTTCTTTGGATTTGACTTCTGCATATCACCCCCAATCTAATGGACAAACAGAGAGAATGAACAGAACCCTTAAGCTGTTCATCCGTGCCTATGTCAACTCTAGGCAGAATGATTGGGCAGAATTACTACCCTGGGCTAAGTTTGCCTTGAATTCGCATCCAGCATCCGCCACAGGATCCACGCCATTTCAGATTGTGTATGGCTGTCAGCCACTTCCACCACTTCCATACTATTGACTGGTACGTCACCGGCTGCCCAGGCTACTGCTGACGAAATTCACCAACTCTGGACTCAGAACAAGGAGCTTCTACAGAAGCCTGGGCAATGAGCAAAAAGATTCTATGATACTCATCATCAAGTGGCTTCCCAGTTTAAGCCAGGAGCTAAGGTATGGCTCAGTACCAAATATATCCGGCTCAAGCTACCTTCAATTCAATTCGCTCTGCAATACATTGGACCCTTCACCATCCTCCGACATTTGGGACCTTTGACTTATAGCTTGAGGTTGCCACCCTCAATGAAAATACACAACGCTTTCCACGTTTCACTCCTGAAACCACTTATCCTCTCAGAGTTTTCTCATAAGACTCCTGATCCACAACCCCTTGATGCTGAACTGCGATACAAGTGGGATGATATATTTGATGTCCGTAAAAGAGGGAAGCACTGGGAGTACCTCATTTCCTGGGAGGGATACGGACCGAAAGAAAACAGCTGGGAAACTGCTGCCAACATACTGGACAAAAAGATGCTACATTGCTTCCACATTGCTCATCCTAGGAAGCCAAAACCCCCTGGGAGGGGCCCTAAGAAGGGGGGTACTGTTGCGCCCATCAGTCGCAGGCGGCTGCGACCTTTGCTGCTCACCTCCTTTCTCTATGCAGCTCCAAATCTGGCAAGAATGGCAGCCTCTGCTTCCACACGCCGACCCTCAAGGCGTGCCCAGGACGGCGTGGGTGCTCCCAGCTGCCATCTTACATCTGGGATTACCTAAGGCACATGCGCGTGCCTGCCCCCTTCTTAAATGCATCATGGCGGGAACCTCAGGGCATCCCCACCGCATGACGTCATCCGTTTACCATACTTAAGCCCAGCTGACTTCTTGCTATACCAGTTAGCAAGGATACCTGTCCTGCTATTTCTGCCTCTCTGGGACTTTGCCTCGCTGTCCTATCTGGGTGACCTAGGTACCCGCTCCTCGGGGGCCTTACTGCACTCAGGGCTATCCGCTCCTTGGAGAGCCATACTACCTGCCTTGCTTTGTTACCAGTGAGTTCCTGGATCGTTCTCGGACGTCCTTGCTGTTCATGTTCCGGGCCTCCTCGGTGCCTGATCTTCCGTTTACTTCCACAGTACCGGTGTGAGTACAGAACCTGCTCTTCTATCTTCTTGGCACAGATTCTCGGGTTACCCTGCTTGCGGGCCACTACCAGATCCCTCCTGTCTTGTGCAACTGTTCCACCGGCTTCTGGCCTACCCCGTGCTGCAGACCACTACCAGAGTTGTCAGCACCAGCTACACCTAGAGAAGGTATTCACCGGACTACTCCATGCTGTGAAATGCTATCGGACTGATCAGCTTGCAGGTCATACTCTCTGGACTAACTCTATTGATCCGCTCCTTGGATCACCATTGGCTGTATAAGAAAGTTGTTTTCTCTGTTGTCCATCACTGCTGAAACCTCACCTGTTGTGGTGAGTGCCCACAGAGGAGTCTTCACTCACCATGACCCAAGGGCCCACTATTAGTTCAAGACACACAGAACGTAACAACCACATATTCGGCTAACTCTAATTTATCTGAGTATATTCAGTGGCACGGCTGAACTGCTGAAAATCCGGTTAAGTTAACCGGATATGTGTATCTCTGGATATCTTTACTAGCTGGCTGAATATTTACCCCATACGTATATAGTTGTTGGCTGGAAGACCTAGAAATAAACTTTAAGAGTTGGTATTTTGGAAGTGGCATCCACTTATGCTTTATCTGGGCCAGCACTATTGGGTATTCTGGAGCTAGAATTCATGGAAGGGAGACTTGTGGAGTTCTCCCTATCCAGTCAGAGAACAGCTGTGGTACTCTGCCACTCCTTCTGCCTCTATACATTTCCATTTCACCATTTGCATGACCTAATTATTGAATCCACTAGATAAATTTGGGGCAATGACCCTGACCTTTGGGTTACATATAATTGGTGCCCAACAACAGGCACAGAGACAGTATAGACAAAGGAATAATATAATGGAGGAATTTTGGAGATATGTGGAGTTTAGAATGCATGTGTTATTTTTTGCACATGGAAGCAGAGCTCCCATAAAGATAAAAGGAGTCCAGATGGTGGCCAAAGTTTTGGAATGCTGAAGACCTTTGCGCCAGAAGAGTACTCATAAAACCTTCTGAAGTTGCATGGATCAGAACCAACTAAGAAGAAGCGAAGGAGGAGCTTCCTGGTTGAGTAGCAAAAGACATCAGCAGTGTGCAGCATCATGTGGGTGTTGGTGTCCAATTCCATCAACAAGTCAGAAATAGGAGGAATGGGATCATCATAAAAGAAGGAAGTGCCATCTTGTCCCCATGGAGTTCAGAGTTGGAGAGGCCAGCAATGTTGGTGACCATAGCAGAGGGTGACCATTATAAGTGGAAGAAAGTCAAACAGATTTTCCAGAGGATACAATATTCTTTGGAGAGATGCCTTTGCATCAGCAGCAGAGAATAGGGAATTCATGGGTTTTCCCATCTTGGAAAGAGTTGCCTGTGCAACGAGCGATAAGTGCAGTGGACGAAGTTGGAGGCTCCAGCGTGATCAGGCTACTTGATAAGAATATATTGGAGTTGAGGTGTATGCTTACGTTGGGCCTGGAAGGAGGAGTGTGGGTCTCTCTTAGGTTACAGTGCATGCACTGTGGTGTGGCAATCTCCTTCACTGCTTAAACTTGGCATTGGCCAGTGCAATGAGCTGCACATTCTAAAAGTAGGAGAAACTAGTGTCATCCAAGATCACATAATTGAGGTGGTTGGGAGCAGCATCAGAGAGAGGAGCTGTGGAGGGGTTCCTGCTTTATGAAGAGGCTTGTGGGGTTTATTTGGAAGTGAAGGAGGTAGTCAAGCTGTCAGAGAAGCAGGTGAGTAACCTGAACATGGCAACAGGGACCAGTGTGAAAACAGAGCTGGCAGCAGAGCAAATAGAGGCAGATGCCATGGTGAGGTCCAAAGCAGTGGTAATGCCTGTGATCACAGTGGGAGAATCAGCCCAAGGATTGAATGGGGGACTAGAAAGTCTTTGGAGAAAGGAAGCTGAAAGGTCATGAGGGCCAGCTGATGGAAGTCCATACAGTGCTAATGAGTAATGTACCACAAGTAATGGATTTTAGGAGGACTTACAAGGCTGAATAATGAACGTCTATACAAGACAGTTAGTGGAATATTTAAAGGCCCATCAGCTTTCTCTGATCCTGATGGACATGCCACCTCAGTGGTTTTTCCAAGAGTTTAGACAACTACAATTGCATGCAGTGGCGTCTGTCCTTGCAATGGTATATAAGGCAGGGAGAAGTTTACCGAAGGCCCCATCTAGGATGGTACCAGTGGTATAAATACCGGAGAGCATGAGTTGGCCACAGTAGCCTCAACCTTGTTGGCTAAATCTACCCAGGGAAGACCTGGCACAATTAAACTCTGGAATTTGTTGCCAGAGGATGTGGTTAGTGCAGTTAGTATAGCTGTGTTTAAAAAAGGATTGGATAAGTTCTTGGAGGAGAAGTCCATTACCTGCTATTAATTTAGTTGACTTAGAAAATAGCCACTGCTATTACTAGCAACGGTAACATGGAATAGACTTAGATTTTGGGTACTTGCCAGGTTCTTATGGCCTGGATTGGCCACTATTGGAAACAGGATGCTGGGCTTGATGGAACCTTGGTCTGACCCAGTATGGCATGTTCTTAAGACCTGAGGTACAAGAAATTAGACCCAGATAATCCAATGTTATGCTCAGCAGTACAAGATGCGGGTAATAAGTGGATGTATGGATGGAATATCAGAATGAACTATGTTGAGTATAACCATCCCCACCAAGGATGGAAAACTTACTCAATAACATACAGGCATCCATCCTCAGAGGGTCTTGTATAGAAACTCAACTCAGATCTCTATAATTAACTGGACCTCTTAAGTGAATTACATTTTGTCCAAATTGGTTACTTTCAAAGTGAGATCAGTTGTAGCTTAGTGTTTTTCTCTGAATGGAGATCCTGAGGACTATGTGCTTCATGGTACCTGATGGAGTAAATCTCAGTGATCCCAGCCTCCTCAGTTGGGCTAAAGCCCATTAAAAAAATAGCCTGTGTTTACTTTTCCGGTTGGGGTTTGACTTCAAGACCTTTTCTAAGATTTTCCTCAGGACTAACACTGCTGCAGCATGAATTGGACTGAGCCACAGTCAACATCTTCTGCCCCTGCAGTGTTCAGAGACTAATATCTCCATAGAATAATAGAGAATTAGGATGGTGATGAACCTTCCTAATGTGGAAGAGTAACTGTAAACTATGATGGTTGCTGCTACGAATCAAAATAGGAGGGCATGTATATTAATTTTGATGTTTTTCAGATTCCTGAATTCAGGTTCACAGAGTTCAAGAAGAAATGGATGATCATGTTGATAGTTAGTTACCTACTTCTAAACCTGGTGGTCTGGGTGTCCAGGACCACTTTGATCCCTTTTTTGGTTTATGGTTGCACAAGGGGGAGACCAGGTATTTATTATGTTTTGTATGATTACACATGTAATATAGCAAATGACCACTGGATGTTTTTTTAGACAGTTAATTATGGTAACATAATGTGTTTGTATGGTTTGGATTTAGGATGATGTTTTGGTCCCCTTAAGCATCCAGAATCTATGATTTTGGGAAAAGGTTAAGTGGGAGGTATAATGGGGGAAGGATTTGATGGGATCTGACCCTTTCTGCTTGCCCTCTTTTGAGTTTACAGTGAATCCTGCTCTTGTTGTATTGTGCTGCAAGGGAAGGGAAGAGACCTTCAGGATATAGTGGCCTGGAGTGGCCAGCCTGTGAGCTGGTGGGTCTAGGGATCCTCCTAGTAGGTGTGGGAATCTGCAAGCGTTCTTTTGCTACAGGGGAGAGGTCCATGGCAGTGGAATGGAAATTTTTTTCCCTTCCCTCTGAAGAAATAAACGGAAGCTGGGGAGAAGGCATGGTGGTTCTCCCTATGAGGAAATGGTCGAGAGCATAAGAACATAAAAACAAAAGAACAGCAATGGTTATTCTTCAAGTCAACCTGATCAATAGCAGTCAATGGACCTCTCTTCCAAGAACCTATCCAAATCTTTTTTAAACCCAGCTACACTAACTGCACTAACCACATCCTCTGGCAACAAACTCCAGAACTTAGGTGTGTATTGAGTGAAAAAGAATTTTCTCTGATTGGTTTTAAGTATGCTACTTGCTGACTTCATGGAGCGCCCCTGTCCTTCTATTATCCAAAAGAATAAATAACCAATTCACATTTACCCATTCTAGACCTCTCATGATTTTAAAGACTCTAGGCATATCCCCCCTCAGTCATATCTTCTCCAAGATGAACAGCCCTAACCTCTTTAGCCTTTCGTCATAGGGGAGCTTTCCATCCCCTTTGCTATTTTAGTTGCCCTTCTCTGTACCTTCTTCAGTGCAACTATATCTTTTTTTAGATGCGGTGATCGGAATTGTACATAGTACTCAAGGTGTAGTCTCACTATGGTGTGATACAGAGGTATTATGACATTTTCTGTTTTATTCACCATTCCCTTCCTAATAATTCCTGTTTGCTTTTTTGACTGCAGCAACACAGAGCTAGCGATTTTACTGTATATGATGCCTAGATTTTTTTCATGTGTGATAACTCCTAATATGGAACCATGTATTGCGTAACTACAGCAGGAATATGAGTAGCAGGACAGAGGCATGAACTGGACAGCAGAATTACAACAGCAAAAACCAGCAGCGTGCGACTCTCCATTGATTCCTGCTTCTGGGTCAATGAAGATAATATTTTCAGTAACTGATTCTAAATAAAAATCTTGTCTGAGATTCCTTGAATCAGAAATTGAAAAGCTAGTATTTGAAAATTTGTGAGGTTTAGTCAATAGTGTCTTAGACTCCACTGTTGTAATGGGGGAGATAGATGATACTGATAGAGATGAAAGAAACCCCCAGGAAGAGCATTCAGTGCAAGAAAAGCAGGGCAATGATGCCCCTAGCATTTTTCCTCAGGGTCTACACTCATCCTCAACTCCAGTGCCAGCATCAGTTCCCTAAGGATATAAAGAAGAGATTGAAGAAGACATCCTGATCTGGAGGCATTTTAAAGTGAGAGAGGATCTGTGTTTTATTCAGTGTTTTCACTGCAGTAAGGATATCAATTCAGGGAAGCAAGTAGGGTATCTGACAAATGCTGGTATGCAGCATCACCTATAGAAATAACACCCACTAGCATTAACATATGTCAAAGACACATTGCCTACACAGAAGCATCAATCCGGATCCAGGCCACAGTGAAAGCAGCTGGCAAGAGAGACTCTTGGCTCACCCCAGCAAAGGAGACCCCAGAAGACATTTCTGTGTCATACTATCTCACAGAGCCATTGAGGACAAGGACACAGATGAGCTGGCATATTTGGCACACAAGTCTGTGGTCTGGTCAAACTTAGCTAAGATGGCTGAGCACTATCTTTTCTACCCACCAACCAGTATGCTCAGTGAATGTGCCTTCTCAATGGCAGGGGACATAGTGAACCCTCATCATTCCAGGCTAGTGCCAGACTTGATGGAATAGTTCCATCAAGTCTGGCACTAGCCTGGAATGATGAGGGTATCATCATTTTCAATAGTTGATGGTTTTGAAAATCAATCTGGCTTTGCTGGGCTTTCCAGAATTCCATGCTAGTGGGAAGATGACTGAAAGAACCTTAGAGGTCTTGCTGCTGCTCTGCCTAGCTGCCATGCCCCAAATGAACCACCTTGGGTTCTTGCTGCCATTATGTCTACCTCAGATATATCACGTTAGGGGTCTTGCTACCATTACACTTACCTGCCATGTCCCGGATGTATAAACTTGGGGGTCTTCCTTCTGCTCTGCCTATCTGCTAAGCCTTAAATATACCACCTTGGCATCTTGCTGCCACTATGCCTGCCTGCCATGCCCCTGATGTACTACTTAAGGGGTCTTGCAGTCACTCTTCCTACCTGCCATGCCCCAGATATATCACTGTAATGGTCTTGCTGCACTAGGTATAGCTGCCATGCTTGTAATATGTTTTGGTGCCTCCATGTTGTTTGCTTTTTTGATGCCAGCCTAGTAATCTTATCTTGGTTCTTTCTTTGTTATATTGGGGTGTCTGTCCATTAAAATAAAAATATGCAAAAAAAAAATATATATATACATGTTTCTTCTACCATCCCACCTCCTTTTGATTTTTCATCTTGATGTCTGCACCTGTCTTGACCTTTGTGCTCTTTGTGATTTCCCACAATGTATGCCTTGGGTATTATGAAAGCTTTCTGCTGTTTGTGATTTAATATACTCTATGCCTTGCGGATTATGACAATTTTGTTTTGATTGTGATTTATATCACTTTACCCTTTTGGCATTATACTGCCTTTGTGTTATTTGTGATTCCTTGCACTATGTGTCTTTCTGTTTTTTTATGTCTTTAAGCTGTTTGTGACTTCACACACTGTATGCCTTGGAGTTTTGATGCCTTTGTGCTGTTTGCAGTTCCCTGCAGTGTATTGCTAGGGCTTTTAATGACATTGTTGCAATTCCCTGTACTATAATTTGGGGGTCAGTTCTCATTGACATGTGTTAGCTTTTCAAGTAACTCAGTTAATCCAAACAACAGATGGAACCATAACTGATTTAATGAGCCAATTGCAGTTTCAATGTTCTGACCATATGTACTGAAGACGAACATGAGGGAAACAAAAAATGTAGATGCCAAAAGTCTTTTCCAAAATTTTATTGAGTGGAGACGTATAAAATCAAATGTTCAAATTAATTGCCCGATTCAGGCTGAGTTTTGCCACTCTTCTAGTGGCTGCCTCAGGGGCTCAAAGAACTTTTCAGATTGAAATGCAACTCAAAGTTTTTCACACATGAAGTGCACTTTCTTAAAAAAAAACCATCCGCAATATAGGCATGTCTTAGTTTGAATGAAATGATCTTAAACCTTAGAGGGCTCCGTACAAACAATGGCACCACATATGTATTAACCACCGATGGACGTGTGTAGTCTCCACTCTTGCTAGTGCATAAAGACGAACATGCCTTAATCTTTGCTGCACAGCAAAATGGTACCTCCACTCCAGCATGACCCCAGCACACGGCATCAATTTATGAACAAAGAAGAGGACTATTTCATCAGCGCTTTGAGGCCTGGGATTCAAGCCTGGGTCTGACCTTATGCTGCGGCCCAGCTATTGTTATGGTTAATGGTGTTTGGGTGGATCCTTGGACACTGTGGCAGCTGACCACACCCACAGGGGGCTGTCCCATGAGGAACCACAGTGTCAGGCTAGACTCCGGACAAACACAGATTGAATTTTATTAGACAGTTTGAATGACCACCAGAGGTGGCAGTAGTGAGTAGTGGTGTAGAGCCCGGCTGGGGGCATCTCTCACAGAACACTGGAACAGCGGATCCTCTGCAGGGCAGTGCTGTAGTGGAAAGAGACTAAGAGTTATGAGCACACAGTAAGATTAACATTCAGAGTCCCAATGTAAAGTAGGAGACGTTCCGAGACAGGGAGAGCAGGCCCTCGAGGAGTGAGTACCTGATCCCTTAGAGCAGATAGACTCAGTGGCATTCTACTCACTTAGCAGTAGCAGAGATTCCACTAGATGAGAGGTCTGGCACTGGAACAGAGAGCAGGCCCTCGAGGAGCGAGTACCTGGTTCCAGTGAAGCAGTACTGTGGAAGAGATGGTATCTGTACTCACTGATGGTAAACTGTAAGGTAGTTCTTCCAAGTAGAAGGGTAGAGGTTGCAGGCAGCGACTCAGGGAACATGGGCCCTCGAGGAGCAAGTACCAGTTTCCTGATAGCACCTGAAAGAAGCAGCGAGGCCTCCAAGGAGCAGGTACCCCGTTAGAAATCCTGAAGGGTAATAGGAGTTCCAGATAATGCTGGAGTGGCAGAGTAGCTTAGGAACGGAGAGCAAATCCCATCCATATGAATCCTGTTGCTAACTCAACGAGCTAGCAAATACTGCAGGCAGATATACCTGGAAGTCGTGATGTCAGAATAGGGTGATGCCCCTGATGTTCACGCCAACGTGGAGTAAAAGATGAGGGTGGCGTGCGCACACGCGCCCTAGAGGTACCTTGAAGGAGAATGGCGGGAGGCAGCATCAAAGCCGGTCCAGAGACGCCGGAGAGAACAGCAGGCAGATACCGTGGTGGCCATCAGTCCAAGGTGAGTGGGAGGAGCTGAGAGTAGAGAGAGGTAGGCAGAGCGAAGCCATCGAAGACCGATGGACACAACAGCTACCAAGGCTTGGCCTCCAGGTTGTGGTCTGGCATCAAGTCCGAGTCCAAGTTGAGGCCCCAGCATTGGGATTTGGCCTCTGTGTGGGCCATGGCATTGGATCTGGGTTTGAGTCAAGGCCCCAGCATTGGGACCCAGTCTCTGGACTGGGCACAGCACAGGGCCCAGACCCTTGCCTAGGCTGAAACTCATGTGTTGGGATATGGCCTCCAGGTTGGGCCCTGGCATCGGGCCTGAGTCTGGGTTGAGGCCAAAGCCTCGGCCTTGGGTAGCTGAGGCCGATGTTGTGGCTACCTACTGCTACCTCAGCCTACCCAAGCTTAGGCTTGGGTAGAAAGATGACCCTAGTAAAGGTAGGCCTTAGCCTGACAAGGCTGAGCTGAAGGGGAGGGTATGTGAGGGAATCTATAACAAAATCCCTCAGACTACTTTAAGGGACCGAGCACAGCTGTCTCACCTGGTCCTTCTTAAGATCAAGATCCACAAGGAATCCTGGGTGAAGGGAGGAGCCCTCACCAGAGTATAAGGGCCTAGAAGTTTTAGAGAGGCCCCAGAGAGCAGGTAGGAATCCATTTTATGCAAAGACCTGCTATGTTTGATACCTGTGTGCTACCTGAACTTAAGGTGAGCTGCATTCTTTGTTTGATATTGCTTTTCACTGAGAATAAATCACAGATAATGGAAACAGCCAGACTCTGCGTTCTTATTCCACCTGACTGTTTTTGAAGCAGCTGTCATCCAAGTTACCACAACTACATTAACCTTAACTTAGTTCCATAGTATCCCATCTCAGCCTTTCTAGCATAGTCATGCATTATGTTGAAAATAAAACTGATGGGCATATGGCACATTTAGAAAGCAGGTGCAGAACTTACTGCACGAGTTAATGAATAAACACTGGCACTTGTCTACAAGACTGTGGAGCCAGAGAATGAGAACTCACTCCTGAAAGGAACCATAAATGGATTTTTCATGTTAGACGTTTTAGTATAATATCATATATATCAATATGAACAGATGCATAATTCTTTACAGACAGCAAATAAAGAAGAATGAGGGTGTTCCAATGTTGGCACTCACTGGCAGCTGACTGACAACTGTAAGAATAGGATTTATAGTATTACTCATAACTAATTAATAGAGCATCTTATAGCTAGGGAGACCATCCATATCCAGGAGGGCAAGCTGAGCCAGTCCTAGTTTTACCTGTGGCATGCATGGAGATGTAGTTCTGATTTCCGTATTGAGTTCTGTGAGAAAATCAGTACTCCATCTTTGTGCATGCCATGGCATAAAGCCCAGATTGGCTCAGTTTATACCCCTGCCCACAGAACTAAATGGTCACCCTAGTTATAGTGAAATACCAATTTACTTAATTGAGCCTCCAATTTTAATATCATTCACATGCAACTAAAATGCACTCAAAGCATGAAACAGTGAAACATCTTCTAAATTTGCTACAATTAGAAAGGATGGTTTGATCTAAGCAATAATATCCGATTTAAAAG
The DNA here is from genome assembly GCF_901001135.1 of Rhinatrema bivittatum. NCBI lineage: Eukaryota > Metazoa > Chordata > Amphibia > Gymnophiona > Rhinatrematidae > Rhinatrema > Rhinatrema bivittatum. The sequence continues at coordinate 633,622,937 of NC_042616.1, forward strand.
TGGATTTAAGAAAGAAACTCTTTGAAGTCATTGTCACATTTACTATGGAGACTACTGATGTCAGCAGTGTACATGTGCTGGGATTGATTTTAGGATGTAAGAGAACAAGGAAAATCCTTTCCTCCTGAAGTCTGAGAATACTCACAGAAAAACTGCCTCTGATTAGCACCAAATATAAAAGGAACCACAAGAGCATTTTATCCAAAAAGATATGGATAACAGTTCACAAAGGCCATTCAAGTCAATCAATAATGATCCTGACACTAATTCTTTGACATATTGGCTTCCCATGAATAGATTTAGGAACATGCAGAATAAGAGGATAGGATTTGGTTCCCATTTAAATCCTAGAAACAGCAGATTTCTGAATTACATTTAACCTCTGGACAGTGGGATCTGGGGGACCAAGGAAATGAGAATTACAAGACAAGCCTGGATTTAACAAGAACATGAATCATAGTTTTCAGTGTCATAAGGGAACAAAAAGGTTTTCTGTCTGTGTTTCTGAGATTATAAAGGTAGACTATTACTTTCCAGATATGTTTCTCAGACCCCAAATTAAGTTTCAGTATCACACTTATAGGCTCTATTTTGCAGACATATGGAAGTGGTACCCAATCTCATAACACTCAGAAGTTTTACTAGGTGGTTAGATGTAGCTGCTCAAATTCTGGGTCATCCAGGAAGCGTGGCAAGGTCAAGGGGGGTGAATAGCTGGCTAAGTTCCAAGGCGCTATTCCTGTGCTCAGGGCTATTTGACTTAAATCTTGCAAGCTATGCTTTTGCTGAGACTTAAGTACATTTTCAGCCACAGACCAGCTTTAGTCAGCTTAAGTTGAACACACAGGCTATTTTGAAAATCGGCCTCTAAGGAATAAGTAATATAGTCAGGGAAGAATTAATAATTTTGTTGCCCCTAGGCACTTGTTGCTTTTACCCCCCCCCCCCCAAACCCCCACCTGAAAGGGGCTGTTACAGAGCAGCAGCAGAAGGTTTTTCTCTTCTCCATGAGATTCAGCAGTGCTACAAGGTGGCAAATCTTAGCCAGCCTGCTGCCCTTAAATGTTTGCTGCCCTAGGCACAGAGTCCAGATATAATGGTTGCCTGCCTATTGACAAATCCAGGGATGAATATTGTAACAGGGAAGGTAGTTTTCAGAATCCATTTTTACCCTGGTACAAAGGCTGTCGTAAAATCCGGAACTCTGCATGCAGGTAAAAGTGCAGGTGCTGTGCCACAATGCATGCACTTTTATTCAGAGATTTGTGAAGGTGTGCCCGGGATGGAGTGAGGATAGGGAAGCAATGACACACGTAGTTTTGTATAAACAAAAGTATGTGCATTATTTTGCCCAGAAAAAATTACCCACAGGAAAAAAAAAAGTGCAAATCTCTATGAGAACTTTTTTTGTTAGGCTATTTTCAATAAGGAAAGAACACATATAATTTTCCAATTTATTTATTTATTTATTTAACACTTTTTTATACCGACCTTCATAGTAAATAAACCATATCGGATCGGTTCACATAAAACAAGGGTATAACAGAAGCAATAAATAAAAGTAATTAACAAGAAAAGAGAATAAGATAAAGTTACATTTAACAAGGAGTAAAAAACTTGGGAAGCTTAAGAGCTGGAAGGAAGTTAAAGGCCAAAAAATAATTAAAGAAGCATAGTCCAAAAGGAATTTGGATTAATGCAAAAGATGCTTTATTCAGTAAGTGCCAGAGTTCTTCGTTTGAATGGATGTAGGACTTTAATCTTCTACGTCCAAGTGAGGAAAAAGAAGACTAGGTTGTCTGGAGGATCATCGAAGGCTTGGTGGAATAGCCACGTCTTAAGTTTTTTTCTGAACGTACTGAGACAGGGTTCTAGTCGGAGGCTTGAAGGAATGTTGTTCCAAATAGAAGGACCTGCTATTGAAAAAGCTCGGTCTTTGGTCGAGGAAAGGCGTGAGGCTTTAGTTGGGGGGTAATTCAAAGTACCTTTATGATTATCTCTAATTGGCCTATTGGAGGAATGAAGTTTGAAGGGTATTTCAAGGCTGAGATGGAGTTGGTGATGGATGGATTTATGTATTAGGGTAATTGCTTTGTAAAGGATTCTGAAATTTACCGGTAGCCAATGAAAACTGCTGCTTAGCATACAGGTACCTGTGTACTTTGCATCAAAACACATAAATTAGAACTCTGACCCCCATAATGACATAGTATTTGACACCAGGAACCATTCAGCTGGCCCGCTCCATCATCTTGGGTAAATGAGCATACAAGGTCCCCACATAATTCCTTCCAGCAGCCCAACTTTCTCATGTCTAACCACAAAACTATTTAATAATCTCCATAGCCAATAATACTAGTGTGATAGTTTCCTGAACACTTAAATACATATGCCAGGTCTTAATTTCTTCTATTTCATCACTTTTAGTGACTAAGGATCCACTCTGGTTATCCCATGACCTCTGAAACTCCATTACTGTTTTAGCCTCTACCATCTATGCCAGAAGGCCATTCCCCACTTCCATCACCCTGTGAAAAATATTTCCTGATATTGCTCCTCAGTCAATCTCTTTTAGAGTCTTATATAATGACTCTAGATAATATGTTGAAATCCTCATCTCAGTGTGTAGTGGTGGTCATAAAAGCAAATAGTATGTTAGGCATTATTATTATGAGAGTACTGACTGCTATACAGCTCTCCTGCCTGCAGGACCCCCAGTGGGTCACAGTCAGAGCAGCACAGGCTTATGCATTGAAGACTCTCATGACTCAGCACTGCCACTCCCTCAAAAGGCCTGTTCACCCACAGTTCCCTCCCTCATGTTGGGGTTAGTTCTAGCTGTGGCCGCTGTCCATAGAATTGTTTCCTTGCTCTTGATCCTGTCTGATACTGTACTTAGGCCTTACTTTGGTGGCCTTTCTAGTTTGTGCTCTGTCTTTGGTTTGCCAGTATGTTTGCCCCACGTCTGTTTGTCCTTGTCCTATTTTTGTGCTCAACTGTTTATCTTTCTTTGTCAAGGACACCTTTCTGTCCCCTGCTCTACTGAAGCCTTGCTACCTTAGTGGGTGTCCCTGTCCATGTCTTCATGCACCACTGGCTAAGTCCTGCCAGCCATCAAGACCAGAGAGCTCAACTTAAAGGAGAGGTGGCTGGTCAGGAGGAAGATGCTGACTCCTAGTCAGCTACCCGGGTAGTGCAGCCTACTCTTGCTTTGGGGTATTTCCAAACATAAGTCAACCATAGCCTGGCATCAAGGTGAGGCCAGTTGTACCCCATCAGGAGAGGCAAAATGAACTCCCTCATGCCTGGCCTACATTTTTTACTGACCTAGGTTTACAGCTTACCCGGTATGTACCTTTTAAAGACCCTGTCTCTGTAAAAATAAACCTGTTCTCCTTATATTAGAAAACCTGGACTCACAATCCTTATGCAACCACTAGGGTTCGCATTATAACCTCAGCTCCTCTAGCTTCCACAGATCCAGTCTGGGAGTGCAAGAAATGTTAATAAAGAAATAGATGATATGAAGCAACTTGTCTCATTTGCTTTTCCCCAAATCCAGATCTTCAACTCCTTTCTGGGAGTGTAAGAGGTGCCAGTGTAGGAATAGACCGTCTGAAGTAATTTGTCTTCTTTGTTATACACCAAACTGGACTCCTAAAATACAGACTCTGGCTTCAAGTACTCCAGTACCTACTTCACATAGCCTGCCAGCCTGTGCTGAAACCACTGCAGCAGAGGATCCCCTTGACCTAGCAAGAATTGTTACGCAAATAGTGGGTAGGGATGCCTTCTGTCACCTCTTCTGTTTGCACTGATTCTTGGGCCTTTGGCACAATGGATAAGACAGTCAGAGGAAGTTGTGGGAGTGTTCATGGAAGGTCAAGAACAGAAGATAGCGTTATATGCTGATGATGTGTTGCTATATATGTCAGATTTATCTCAGTCTATTCCAGGTTATTGCCAATCATAAAGGACTATGAGGTTCTCTCAGGTTATAAAGTTATGACCAAATCTGAATTGTTACCTATTGGTATTTCTCAGGTGCAAAGGTTTTCAGGTCTGGTACAGTGTCTCTTCCGTAGATCATTGAAAAGATCAATTATTATGGGGTTTACCTGTCTGCTAATGTGAAGGAATTGTTCAGGATGAACTATAAACCGTTAATAGGTAAATTAAAGGAGGATACTTGGGTATGGAGATATTTGCCGATGAGTTGGTTAGGAAGAGCTGATATTGTACATATGAATTAGCTGCTGAGAGTTTTGTATTTATTCATTATGTTACCGATCCTTCTTCCTCAGCTTTTTTCAGGATTTAAACAAGGTTGTAACTAGTTTTTTATTGGGGGGGGGGGGGGGGGGGGGGCAGACGGCCTGCATTAAACTGACAATCTTATAACAAGACAAAGCAGATGGTTGGATCAATTTCCCTGATTTTCAAGGGTATTGTAATGCAGCTTTATTTCATAAATTGACCCAATGACATAATCCAGATCTGTGTCAAAACTGGATTGAAAGTAGATTTAGAGAGCTAGGACCTTGAGGAGACTGGAATCCATGGGGAGGGTCCTCCTATAAAGGTGATTATGGAGTGAAGGTAGCCACTCAAAAAGGTGGTTACTATGAGTTGGTGAAATTATGGTCTCAAAAAATATATGAGAGGATCTGGAACTCATCACTGAAATCTTCTCTCAATTGTTTGTCCAAGGGATTTTTTGCTCTTGGACAGTTTTTAAAGACAAGTTCCAATTACATGAATTTCCCTTTTTTGTTTTTTTTATAATTGAGGGATATGGTATGCAACCCAAAGATTAAAAGTACTGTGAGCCAGAGTCCTACTATGTGGAAATTGTGATTTTTAAAAATAAAAGGGTTAAGAGGCAACTGAGCAGGATATATAAGGCAATATAAAATATTAAAGATAGACAGCCCAATCATACACTAGTAGTTTGGGAAAGGGAAACTAGAGTTGAAATGAAGGAGAAAGGATTGGATCAAATCTGGGTAGATTTATGGAAATATTCTCATTCGCTCATCTTTGTGGAGCAGCAGTACAGAATGATACAGACCTACCTGGTATCTACTCAACTAAAAAAGATGACAGGAGCTATCTCCAAGTCTTGTTGGCAACCTTTCTCATATATTATATTTTTGCCCAGTATTTATGGGGTTTTGAGAGAGAGGGCACCTTTGTTTAGAGTCAGTCTGACACCCTATATATATGTACCATTGTAGAGGGGCACTTTGAATTGGGGTGGGTTTCGGAAGGTGGTGGGGGTTAGGGGGGTGGTGTTACAGAATCATTCTGAGGTAAAATTGACATCACTAAAGATTTGTACTCATTATAATAGATGAAAAGTAAAATTAGAGGTATTTACTAAGAATGTTTCTGTAACACCACCCCCCCTAACCTCCCACACCTTCTGAAACCCTCCCAATTCTAAGTGGCCCTCTACAGTTATACATATATATAGGGTGTCAGACTGACTCTATACAAAGGTGCCCTCTCTCTCTTGCCTAAAAATATTTTCACCATAATTCAAGATCATGCATTGCTGTATGGTATCATGTTATTTTTCATGTGTATTAAGGCCCTATCGTGAAATGATAAATGACCCTGCAAATGAGGTACATCATTTAAAATGCTAAAGTGCATGGAAATACAAAAAAAAAAAAAAGAATAAATAAAAAACACTTATTATACTCATTCATTCCAGACTACTGCTTCATCTACCATCAGATTAATTTAGACCCATGATGACAGTAGTCACATTTTCAGTTGCTTCCTATACCTTAATAAATCCTTTTCTTCTCTCAAATCCCTAACGACCTGTAGAACAATATAATCACCTCCTCTTTTCTACTAGTTATGCCTTTCACTATGCACCCTAGCATCCCTCTGGATCACTATCTTGAAATTGTTGGGTTCTCTTTTCTGATTCATAGACTTCAGAGTCTTACTTATTGTATACTGCTGCTTTGAGTATCTATGCAAAATAATTAACTCTATATGTTTGTTTTGTGTATTGACATTTAGCTGCCAATAAACGACTCTTTAAGCTCTCCTAAATCACTTTGCATGGCATCTATTCCCTTAAGCATGTCTGCTATGTTGCAGATCTTAGCGTCCTCTGCAAAAAGACAAGTTGTTCTTCCTAATCTTATACTTTATTACTTATAAAGATATTGAGGACAAGCCCCAAGATCGATCCCTGAAGCATTCTACTCATCTCCTTCCTTTCTTCACAGAAAACTCTGTTTATTACTGTGTTTTGTCTTTTATCCTCTGACCAGTTTCTAATCCAGTTAACCAACCACCTTGGAGCTCACCCCTAGGCTGCTCAAATTATGCATGTACCTCTTATGCATGGCAGTATTGAAAGTTTTGCTGAAATCCAAGTACAGAACATCCAGTGTCTGATTCAATTTTCTAGTCAACCAGTCTATGAAATCAATCATATTCATCTGACATGATCTCTCTCTGGTAAACGCATTCTGCCTCAGATCCCACATCCTGCTAGATTGAAGGTATTTCACTATTCTTTCATTCAGAAGAGTTTCTGTAAATTTTCCCAGCACCAGAGTCAAACTAGCAGCCCTGTAATGTTCAACCTCTTCCCTATTTCCACTTTTATAAAGATACACAATATCTAATCTTTTCCAGTCTAATGAGACTCCAACTGTCTCTCAATGGAGTCACCAGAATCTTTCTGAGCTCCCTTAATATCCTAAGAAGCATCCAATCTTGTTCCATGGCTGTGTCCACTTTCAGTTTTTCTAGTTTCCTACAATCTTCTCTTTTAAAAAAATGCTTGTATATATGTATATGATTTCAGTGTTCCTATAGAGAGCATTCCATAGGCAAACAGGTATTTACAAAGTACCTGTGAGCTTAAAAGCACCACAGGAATACTCAAAATTTCTCTCTTAAAAATATTTATTTTTAAGAGGACAATTTTCAAAATCATTTACTCAGATAAATAATGATTTACACATATAAATTGGCTGTTGGAAAATTGCCATCATTCAATCCAGTGAAAAGTACATGTGGGTTTTATAGCACACATGTTCAGACACATTCAGGGGGTGTCAAGAGTGGGGGATGTTAGGATATATCTTGAGGTACAAAATCTAATGTACTGTACAATGTATTGAATATAACAGGAAAAATATACCGGTACATAGAAACATGATGGCAGAAAAGGAACAAATGATCCACCCAGTTTCTCCAGCAAGCTTATGCCAGTATCTGCTGCACTGTGCAGGTTACCCCAATCTTATCCATTTACCAGACTGTAAAGACCAGGGCCCTCGGATGTGGTTTGAATCCATTTTCCCTTAACCATTGCTGTGACAACAGAGAGCAATTTTGGAGTTGCATCAAAATATCAGGCTTAGTGATTAATGGTAGTAAGCAATAGAGATGTGAATCGGAACTGGAATTGGTTCGGATTCCGGTTTCAATTCACATCATGTTTTTTTTTTCTTCCGGCCCGATCGCGGTTTTATTTATCGGCTGCGCCCGAGCTGATAAACAAAAAACCCACCCCGACCCTTTAAAACTAATCCCTTAGCTTCCCCCACCCTCCTGACCCCCCCAAAAAACATTTTAAAGCTACCTGGTGGTCCAGTGGGGGTCCTGGGAGCGATCTCCCGCTTCGGGCCGTCGGCTGCCACTAATAAAAATGGCATCGATGGCCTTTGCCCTTACCATATGACAGGGTATCAGTGCCATTGGCCGGCCCCTGTCACATGGAGGGAGCACTGTATGGCTGGCGCCATCTTTAAAAATTGCATGGGCCATCCAGTGCTCCTACGATGTGACATGGGCCAATGCATGGATACCCTGTTACTTGGTAAGGGCAAAGGGCCATCGGCGCCATTTTGATTAGTGGCAGCCAATGGTCCGGGAGCGGGTGATCGCTCCCGGGACCCCCACTGGACCACCAGGTACCTGTAAAAAGATTTTGGGGCGGTCGGGAGGGTGGGGGAAGCTAAGGGATTAGTTTTAAAGGGTCGGCAATTCACATCCCTAGTAAGCACCACATCAGCTAGTTACCCCCATGTTTATTTCTTCCCCAAAGTGTAAAGGTCAGGGCTCTCATAGGTTGCTGCCTTTGAAGCAGAAAGCAATGATGGAGTTGCATTAACAGTATCAAAGTTTGGGCCTCATTTACGAAGTTTCCCCGGCGCGCAATAAAACACCCAAAGAATCATCATGGGGGGGAGAGAGAGAGGGAGAGAGAGAGAGACTCTTGCTATGTTGTCTCTGCCCTAGACAGGTATTTGTATCCCTATGGGAAGCCCACCTAGTAACTCGAGGTGGGGATTAGGTATGAGTGCAGGGGGTTGGGGGCCACTTTCACATTCAACGTGAGACGTACGAACAGAACAGTGGTCTCTTGTAGGGATGTGAATCGTTTTAGGACGATTAAAATTATCGTCCGATAATTTTAATATCGTCTTAAACCGTTATGGAACACAATACAATACAGATTCTAACGATTTATCGTTATAAATCGTTAGAATCGTGAGCCGGCACACTAAAACCCCCTAAAACCCACCCCCGACCCTTTAAATTAAATCCCCCACCCTCCCGAACCCCCCCCAAATAACTTAAATAACCTGCGGGTCCAGCGGCGGTCCGGAACGGCAGCGGTCCGGAACGGGCTCCTGCTCTGAATCTTGTCGTCTTCAGCCGGCGCCATTTTCCAAAATGGCGCCGAAAAATGGCGGCGGCCATAGACGAAAAAGATTGGACGGCAGGAGGTCCTTCCGGACCCCCGCTGGACTTTTGGCAAGTCTCGTGGGGGTCAGGAGGCCCCCCACAAGCTGGCCAAAAGTTCCTGGAGGTCCAGCGGGGGTCAGGGAGCGATTTCCCACCGCGAATCGTTTTCGTACGGAAAATGGCGCCGGCAGGAGATCGACTGCAGGAGGTCGTTCAGCGAGGCGCCGGAACCCTCGCTGAACGACCTCCTGCAGTCGATCTCCTGCCGGCGCCATTTTCCGTACGGAAAATGGCGCCGGCCATACGCGTATGGCCGGCGCCATTTTCCGTACGAAAACGATTCGCGGCGGGAAATCGCTCCCTGACCCCCGCTGGACCTCCAGGAACTTTTGGCCAGCTTGTGGGGGGCCTCCTGACCCCCACGAGACTTGCCAAAAGTCCAGCGGGGGTCCGGAAGGACCTCCTGCCGTCCAATCTTTTTCGTCTATGGCCGCCGCCATTTTTCGGCGCCATTTTGGAAAATGGCGCCGGCTGAAGACGACAAGATTCAGAGCAGGAGCCCGTTCCGGACCGCTGCCGTTCCGGACCGCCGCTGGACCCGCAGGTTATTTAAGTTATTTGGGGGGGGGTTCGGGAGGGTGGGGGATTTAATTTAAAGGGTCGGGGGTGGGTTTTAGGGGGTTTTAATGTGCCGGTTTTTCGATTTTTCACGATTTTTAACGATTTTTCACGATATTTTACCCCCCCAAACGGCAACAATACGATTCCCTCCCCCTCCCAGCCGAAATCGATCGTTAAGACGATCGAGGACACGATTCACATCCCTAGTCTCTTGTGAAGATTTGATGGCCTTCGGAGTGGGGAAACTCACTCCAAGATGAGATTTGGACAATGTTCTCTCCACCTAGCAACAAGCTAGGTGGAGAGAACATTGTCCAAATCTCATCTTGGAGTGAGTTTCCCCACTCCGAAGGCCATCAAATCTTCACAAGAGACCACTGTTCTGTTCGTACGTCTCACGTTGAATGTGAAAGTGGCCCCCAACCCCCTGCACTCATACCTAATCCCCACCTCGAGTTACTAGGTGGGCTTCCCATAGGGATACAAATACCTGTCTAGGGCAGAGACAACATAGCAAGAGTCTCTCTCTCTCTCTCTCTCTCTCTCTCTCTCTCTCTCTCTCTCTCTCTCTCTCTCTCTCTCTCTCTCTCTCTCTCTCTCTCTCAAACTGCAAATGAAAGGGTTGTAGCTATTGGCTGTGCTAACACTGCACATGATAACTCTTTCCTACTTTACATATGCTCTGCCCCCTGAATACAAAATTTGCAAATTGTGTTAGCGGAATTAACTCCTTGGAAAATGACCCCCTTTATTTGTTAAGGGTAGCAACTGCCACACCAACAAGTTATACTCATGCGCTCTTTATTTCCATCTTCTAATCTTTAGGGATCCACAGTGTTTATCCCACGCTCCTTTGAATTCCTTGACTGCTTTCATCTTCACCACTTCTTCCGGAAGGGCATTCCAAGCATTCACCTCCCTCTCCATGAAGAAATATTTCCTGACATTGGTTCTGATTCGTTCTCCCTTGAGTTTCATTTCATGAACACTAGTTCTATTCATTTCATCCCTATGGAAAAGGTTTGATGATTGTGCATCATTAAAACCTTTCAGAAATCTGAAGGTTTGGATCATATCTCCCCTCCACCTCCTTTCTTCCAGAGTGTACATATTCAGATCCTCCAGCCTTTTCTCATAAGTCTTCCAATGCTGATCCCTCACTATTTTGGTTGCTCTTCTTTGGACTGCCTCTATCCTGACATTATCCTTTTTAAGATATGGGCACCAGTACTGAACACAATACTCCAGGTGAGGCCTCACCAAGGACTTCTACAAGGGCATTATCACCTCTTTTTTCCTACTGATTATTCCTTTCTCTTTGCAGCCCAGTATTCTTCTGGCTTTAGCTATTGCCTTGCCACATTGCTTCACATTCTTCAGATCATCAGACACTATCACATGAAGGTTCTTCTCCCAGTATGTGCACATTAGTCTTTCACCACCCCTTGCATAAAGCTCTTTTGGATTGCCGCACCCCAGATGCATGACTCTCTCCAATTCTTGGCATTAAATCCCAGCTGCCAAATCTTTGACCACTCTTCAAGTTTTCTTAAATCACATTTCATTCTCTCTATTCCTTCAGGCGTGTCCACTCTCTTGCAGATCTTAGTATCATCTGCAAATAGACAACATTTACCTTCTATCTCTTCTGCCAGGTCACTCACAAACATATTGAAAAGAATCAATCCCAAAACTAATCCCTGTGGCACTCCACTTAACACTGTTCTTTCTTCAGAGTAGGTTCCATTTATTAATACATGCTGTCTCCTGTCAGTCAACCAGTTTGAAATCCATGCTACTACCTTGGCACCCACTCCCAAGCTTCTCATTTTGCTCATGAGTCTTCTATGTGGGACTGTATTAAACCCAAGTAAATCACATTGAACGCTCTTTCCTGATCCAATTCTCTAGTCACCCAATCAAAAAAATCAATCAGGTTTGTCTGACGGGACCTTCCCCTGGTAAATCCAGGCTACCTTGGTCAAGCAAGCCACCAGATTGTAGATAGTTCACTATCATTTCCTTCAGCAGAGTCTCCATTAATTTTCCCACTACTGAGGTGAGGCTAACCAGTAGGGATGTGAATCGTATTTCTGACAATTAAAAATATCGTACGATATTTTCAAAGTCGTCAGAAATCGGGGGCTCCCCGAAACCGATAGGAAAACCCCATGAAATTGTTCGTGGGGGTTCTCTTATCGTTTTGGGGGAGGGCGGGAAAAACGGCACACAAAAATAACCCCTAAACCTACCCCAACCCTTTAAAACTAATCCCTTAGCTTCCCCCACCCTCTCGACCCCCCCCCCCAAACCTTTTTACAGGTACCTGGTGGTCCAGTGGGGGTCCCGGGAGCGATCTCATGCTCCTGGACCATCGGCTGCCACTAATCAAAATGGTGCCGATGGCCCTTTGCCCTTACCATGTGACAGGGTATCCATGCCATTGGCCGGCCCGTCACATGGTAAGAGCACTGGATGGCCCGTGCCATTTTAAAAGATGACGCTGGCCATCCAGTGCTCCCTCCATGTGACAGGGACCGGCCAATGGCACGGATACCCTGTCACATGGTAAGGGCAAAGGGCCATTGGCGCCATTTTTATTAGTGGCAGTCGATGGCCCGAGAGTGGGAGATCGCTCCCGTGACCCCCACTGGACCACCAGGTACCTGTAAAAGGTTTTGGGGGGTGGGGAAAGCTAAGGGATTAGTTTTAAAGGGTCGGGGTGGGTTTTTTGTTTATCGGCTCGGGCACAGCCGATAAAAAAAAAACCCCGATCGGGCCAGACGAAAAAAAAAATCATGATGTGAATCGGAACCGATTCCAGTTCCGATTCACATCTCTACTAACCAGCCTGTAGTTTCCAGCTTCCTCTCTGCTCCCACTCTTGTGAAGCAGGACCAACACCACTCTTCTCCAATTTTGTGGCACCACTCCCATTTCCAGGGATCTATTGAACAGGTCCTTCAGCATATCTGCCAGCACATCCCTGAGCTCCCTCATTATTCTGGGATATACCTCATCCAGCCCCATGGCCTTGTCCACTTTCAGGTTTCCTAGCTCTTCCCATACATTCTCTTCTCTAAATGGAGTTTCATCTACTCCACCCTCATCCACAGTCTTGTTAACTAGCAATAGTCCTTCTCCAGGGTCTTCTTTAGTGAACACTAAACTGAAATATTTGTTTAATGATTTGGCCATTTCTTCTTCTCTCTCTATATATATTGATCTTTGTCACCTTTCAATTTCACTATACCACTTCGGACCTTTCTCCTAACTCTGATATACCTGAAAAATATTTTGTCACCTCGCTTTACCTCTTTGGCAATCCTTTTTTCCACCTAACGTTTTGCTTTCTTGATTTCTTTCATCATCTCCTTCAGTTTCATTAGATATTCTTCCCTGTGTTCCTCTTTTTGGGATCCTTGATATTTCTTGAATGCTGTTCTTTTTGCTTTTATTTTATCAGCCAACTCCTTTGAGAACTAGATCGGTTTCTTATTTCTCTTACTTCTGTTTTCCTTTGTAATTGCTCTTTTTAGTTTGGCCCACTGTCATTCATTCTGAAATTAGATCAGACTTGGAGAAAAATCTGCAACTGAACGTGATCATATGTGACATCAAAGCTTTTATAATAAGAATATAATTACATTATAGTTGCCTAATAGAGAACAAATTATTTGTTCATATCTAGCAAAATGAGTTGTCCAAGGTTGAAAAAGTTAATTTATAAACAAAAGACACCAATTATAACCAGAAAAAAATCAACACGCATCAAATTGTTTTTTAAAATTACATTTCTAAAATAGGATTGCAATTCTGAAAAATGAAGGATCCTAGCTGCAAAAGAAAGGTTGCTATACTCTTCCCAGCTAGTTGTGTGTGTGTGTCCATGATTTTTCTTAAGGACAAAGTATGGTGGTTGATATGTTAATGCCCTTGAATACAAAGAAATAAGGGCCAACAAAAAAGTTACAGGGAATAACTTTTCATAAGTGTAAATACTTCTCTGATTACTTTTGAGAGTTAAACTCCCCTCAGCAGGTCAGAATCTGACAGACTTGTTGAAGGGTGGATTTGTCTTGAAAGCTAGTCATACGTTAGGAAGTGAGCCGGACCTTGCCTATGCCCGTCAATTCTGTGGCATGGCAATGGCCGGTGGCGGCGGTGGCTTCTTTGGAGATGAGCAGAACAGGATGCGGGCTCCAACATGGCTCCTCCCCCCGTCACATTGAGTGTCTTTGCCGGACGTTCCTGTGCTGAGAGAAGGAACTTTGGAGATTTAAATGCCATCTCTGTGGCATTTCCCTCCCTCGACAACAGGCTTGCTTGTGCTGGTGCTTTGAATTTTGAGTCTCTTTGTGTTTGCCTTGACTCTTGCCTGGACTGTGGATTTGGTTTGTTTGCTGCCTGCCTCAACCCCTGACTGGACTAGCATTGGTTGGTCTCTTGTCTGTATCGAACCCTTGCGGGATCATTGATTGACCAGGTGTCGAAGCCTGATGCTACCCTTCAGTCTCCATTCAGTCTTCAGCTTGAACTGTTACTCTATTCCATTGGATCCACACATCATAACAGTTTGCCAAGGTCATGGATCCAGTAGACCTAACAACCTTACAAGCTATTCCGGTCTGGCCACTCGGGTGCAGCAACAACAGGGAGTCCTGGACCAAGTGACAGGAGTTCTTGAAAGACTAGCAGCCCGAATGGACGACCTTGCCATAGCTACCTCGACACCAGCTCCATCTAGTTCCTCTCCTAATGCTGTTCTTTGCCTGCCTCTTCCTCCTCATTTTAATGGAGATCTTCAACAATGCAGAGGATTTATTAATCAGTGTAAGATGCACTTTTCACTCTAAGTACTTCTATTTTCCTCTGACAAAACTAAGGTTACATTCATCCTTTCATTACTGGAGGGTCCAGCTCTAGCCTGGGCATCCCCGCTGTGGGAGCGAGATGATCCATTACTGGATAATCTGGACCAATTCCTTAGAGACTTCTGATTAGTTTTTGATGAGCCAGGATGTTAGGCTTCTGCTGATTCTGACTTACTACAAATTTGTCAGGGCTCTTGTTCAGTTGAGGAGTATGCTGTCCAGCTTCGGACCATAGCAACTGAACTTCGATGGGGGGAGGACAGCCTCACATCAATTTTCCACCAAGGTTTATCAGAATCCATTAAGGATGAGTTGGTTGGATGAGGCCTGCTGGATTCTTTAGAAGAACTAATCCATTTGGCAATTCACCTAGATCTTCACTTTTGGGAAAGGTCTCGGGAAAGAGCCTTTCTTCGCCATCTGGTACGTTTAGCACCTTCATTTCAATTTATTTATTTATTTAAAATCTTTTCTATACCGTCGTTAAGCGGGTGCCATCACAACGGTTCACAATAGGGCATAAAAACTATATGTTGTATAAAGTGTCTAGAATTCTAACTCTTAAACAAGTGCTATCAAAATACTGTAACATAATTTCACAATAAATATTATTTGGTGGGTGTTATAAGTCAAGGTCAGTTTTTCTTACTCCGCTAAAAGATTAGTACTACTTAACTCTAGTTCTTTGTTGTTTAAAATAAAAAAGGAAAAATTTAGAATATAAAAAAGAGAAGACACGCTTTAAGAAGAAAGGTGTGTGTGTGGGAGTTTGCTTGACTACAACTAACATTTCCCTGGGTTCTACTCTCAATTCTCTTTGTGGTATGCTTGCTTAAATAGCCATGTTTTTAAATGTTTTCTGAAGATTTTGATGTCTCTTTGCAATCTGATTTCCACCGGCATGATGTTCCATATTATAGGTCCTGCTAGGGATAGGTTCTCCCCACCAAACCTCAAGAATCACGACCAGTTGCCGAGAAACACATGCAAATAGACTGGGTCAGGATCTCTCCCGAGGAGCGTCAGCAATGATGGCAACATACCCTCTGTCTATATTGTGCGGGGTCTAGTCATTGTGCTGTATCTTGTTCTCTGAAGCCGGGAAACTCTCGGACCTAGGATTGGTGGGAGAGGCCTCCCTGGGTCATTCAATCTTCTCTTCACAAATCTTAATCCAGTGAGTCTGTCTACGGATAAGAACTTGATGCATCTGCCGGCCTTTCTAGACACTGGAGTAGCTGGAAACTTTATTGAAGAGAGCATTGTTCAGCAATATCAAATTCTTCTGGAACCACTAAAAATTGCTCTTACAATTTATTCACTCTCAGGGGAACTTCTGGCAGACAGGAACTCCCACATCACCATGCCAATGATAATGACTACCGGTCTGTTACACCAAGAAAGAATCTGTCTGTATGTGCTACCTTCTGTGGTGAACCAGATAATTTTGAGACTACCATGACTGAAGTTACACCAACCCCATATTGATTGGAGTTCATTACAACTGGCAAAATGGAGTCCAAAATGTCACTAAAGGCTGTCTGATTCAAGTAAAGGCACCCAAACTCAACTGTTCATGTCCAACTCTTCCAGTGTTACCCTTTCTGTACGCAGATTTCGCTGACATTTTTAGTAAATAGCAAGCTGAAACCTTACCTCCCCATCGAGAATATGATTGCACCATTGACTTACTTCCTGGAAAATTGACCCCTCAGGGAAGAGTCTACTCACTATCAGTCCCAGAAACAGAGGCTATGAATCAATATATCCAAGAAAACTTAGCTCATGGTTTCATCAGGTCATCTTCCTCTCCAGCGGGAACTGGGTTCTTTTTTGTTAGAAAATAAGATGGGTCCCTCCAACCTTGTATTGATTCTCAGGGCCTAAACACCATTACTAGAAAAAAATGATACCCTCTACCTCTTAAAACAGAGCTTTTTGATCGATTTAGAGGAGCAAAGATATTCACTAAACTAGATCTACAGGGATCTGGTACAGATCTGGGAGGTAGACAAATGGAAAACTGCCTTTAATACACGTAATGGCCATTATGAATATTTAGTTATGCCCTTTGGTCTTTGCAATGCTCCGGCAGTATTTCAAGCCATGATAAATGACGTATTCTGAGATATTTTATGTTCACATGTTGTAGTCTATCTAGACGATATCCTTATCTTTTCCAAGACTGCAAACCAGCATCAAGTTCATGTATGACAAGTTTTCCAGCATCTGCGAGAAAATAAGTTATATGCAAAATTAGAAAAATGTGTTTTTCACCGAGAATAATTACCCTTCTTAGGCTACATAATTTCCCAGACCGGATTGAGAATGAACCCGGGGAAATTTAAGGCAATACTGGATTGGCCTCAACCAGTGGGTCTCAAGGCACTACAATGTTTTTTAGGCTTTTTGAACTATTATCGTCAATTAATTTCTGGATATTCGACATTAGTAACACCACTTATGGACTTAACTTGAAAAGGGGCTGATGTATGTAATTAGATCTCAGAAGCTATTCAAGCCTTCAAACAATTAAAGGAAGAGTTCATCAAAGATCCCTGTTTATAACACCTGGACCCTACCAGACTGTTCACTGTGGGAGTAGACGCCTCCGTGGTAGGAATTGGAGCAATTCTTTTACAACCAACTAAGACTGGAAGATTAGTTACCTGCACCTACTTTTCAAAAAATTCTATTCTACTAAGAGAAATTATTCTATAGGTAACTGAGAACCTCTGGCCATCAAACTGGCACTAGATGAATGGCAGCATTTCCTGGAAGGAGCTAAACATACTGTTACAGTCTACGCCAACCACAAGAACTTGGCATATCTCAATCTCAACGACTAAACCTTCGAAAAGCCCAATGGCCCTTATTCTTTAGTCATTTTGACTTTAATTTACGCTTCTGGCCAGCAGAGAAAAATGATCAAGCAGACTCCTTGCATATACGTTTTTATCCTAATGAAACTCCTGACCCACCTCATCACATTATAGATCCAGCTTAGATCATGGCCACTTCGACTTTTACAGTACTGGTAGGGAAGATAATTGTGCCCAACGCTTAAGGGAATGAGTTCTCCGTTGAGCTCATGACTCTCACCTTGTGGGACATCCATGACTTCAACAGACTAAGGAACTTCTCACCTGTCACTATTAGTGGCCACAGTGGGAAAATGATACTAAATGATATGTAGAATCTTGTCCTACATGTGCCACCCTCTAAAGGTCCCGGACTCGACATTGGGGCTTACTCCAACCGCTACCAGTACCTGAGAGACCTTGGACTCATACTACCACAGATTCATCATGGATCTGCCTCCCTTGAAAGGGAATAATACTATCTGGGTAGTGGTTGATTGTTTTTCAAAAATGGCCCACTTCATTGCACTCCCTGGATTACCTTCAGTGCTGGAATTAGCACGATTGTTGCACAACATATCTTTCAGATCCACGGACTTCCTCAACATATCTTATCAGAGGAGCCAGTTTACTGCATGCTACTGGAAGGGTCTTTGTAAAAAATTTGGGATCAACTTTTTATTTTCTCAGCATGCTATCCACAAATTAATGAACTGGTGGAGCAAACTAGTCACTTAAAACTTTTTTTGATGTTATGTGAATCAGCGTCAGGATGACTGGTCCTCACTACTCTTATAGGCCGAGATTTGTCATAATAACCATGATAACCAGGCCACAGGAACTTCACCCTTTTATTTGGTTTTTGGACAGCATCCTTGAGTACCATTACCCGTTGCCACAACTTTCTCTTGCTTAGTGGTCGATCTTGCAACTTGAGAATTAATTGAATTATGGCAGAATACTCATAGACTTTTGCAGCAGGCTGCAACTCGTGCTTAAAAGCAGACAAAAAACAATGACTGGCCCCACAGTTCCATCCAGGAGAGTTAGTCTGGTTAAGTACTCACAATCTCAGAATATGGATACCTTCATTAAAGTTTGCTCTGCAATTTGTGGGTCCATTTCCAATTGAAAGACAAATAGGAAATGTCACATATAAACCCTGATTACCTTCAACTCTTCGAATCCATGATGTATTCCATGTATCTCTCCTTAAATCCATCAATTCTGTCCTGGCCTACTAGGAAGCCAAAACAATCCTTACCTACAATATTTGATGATGATACAGAATAAGAAGTGGAAGAGATCTTGGATGTAGGGAAGGAAGAAAGGATCTACAATATCTGATTTCCTGGAAAGGCTATGGCCTGGAGGAGAACTCTTGGGAGTCCATCAATAACATTTAAGCTCCTCAACTAATCTGTGAATTCCATCAATATTTTCCTCTCAAGCCTAGGCCAAGGAGGCAGAAGGGGGGACCTTGCAGGGGACATATTGTTAGGAAGTGAGCCAGACCTTGCCTGTGCCCATCGATTGCTCAGAAAGGAGCATAACAGGATGTGCACTCCATTGTGGCTCCTCACCCCGTCAGGCTGAGCGTCCTTGCCAGAAGTTCCCACGCTGAGAGTGTGAACTTTGGAGATTTAAACACCGGCTCTGTGGCATTTCCTTTTGGCAACAGGCTTGCTTGTACTGGTGCTTTGCTATTTGAGTCTCTTAATGTTTGCCTCGACCCCTGCCTGGACTTGGATTTAGTTGTCTGCTGCCTGCCTCAACCCCTGCCTTGACTTTGGATTTGGTTTGTCTGCTGCCTGCCTGGACTTGGATTTGGACTTGGACTGTCTACTGTCTGCCTCGATCCTTACCTGGACTAGGTTTGGTTGGTCTCTTATCTGTTTCGAACCCTTGCGGGATCATTGATTGGCCAGGTGTCAAACCCCGATGCTACCCTTCAGTCTCTGTTCAGTCTTTAGCTTGAAGGTAAGACTGTTATTCTATTCCACTGGATCTACACATTGTAAACTCATAGATGTATTAAGTTAGTCCATTAACAAGGTATTACCTAAATCTTTGTTGACCCTTATTTCAACATTAAATATAGTTTCTCTATTTTCAAGGAGACTAAAAATATCTGCATTATGCCAGCATTTTAAAGTGTTTCTTTTCAATCAGATGCTATTTCTCAATTGCTATATAAATTTGCATCATAGACAGTGATTGACTTGATATCCTCTCCTATGAAAGATAAGATCAGATATTTAGGAGTCATTTTGGACTCTAGTTTATCCTTAGACTAGCAAATTGAGGCAATGGTTAAATGTGTCTGGATGCTGTTGTGACTCATGCATCAAATTCATCCATAATTTATTTGCTACTATTACCCATGCATTCATTACATTATGCTTGGATTATTGTAATGGGCTTTATTTACTTCTGCCAAAGTTAGCATTGAGCAAATTGCAACTACTTTAAAACGCTGCAGCCTGTCTTCTGACAGAGACTTCCTAGGATAAATAGCATCTCACCAATTCTCCAAAGCCTACATAGGCTTCCAGTAATTTATGGGATCCGATTTAAGATCCTAAATATTGTTTTCAAATCTCTTTATGGGTTAGGCCTTGGGTATCTAAAAGGCAGACTGTTATGGTATCATCCTTTTTGAATAATGAGATCTTTCAAGTAAGGGCAATTAGTGATTCTTTCCCTTGAAGTAAAACTAGACATGACAAGAAAATCTGAATTTTGATATGCACTGCAGCTCTAGAACATAGTCCCATAGGAACTGTACCTTATGGCTCTTTATTCAGGACTTTGGAATCTGTTAGTAGTCATCATTCTCAGGGTGGATTCTAACTTGGGATTCTTCATTGACAAACTTTTGAGATGAGGTTAGTGGTGTTCAGTTCAGTATTCAGGGGACAATGTGTTATAGGCTTGATATCAGATTGTAGTGCTGTATGAGAAAGGAGTGAGGTTTCAGTAGACATATACAGGAAGTCAAAATCCAGAATACACATATATATTTTTTTTTTTTTGGGGGGGGTTATATTTATTGATGTTGTTTGAGAACCTAAGAACATAAGAAGTTGCCATACTGGGTCAGACCGAGAGTCCATCAAGTCCAGCATCCTGTTGCCAACAGTGGCCAATCCAGGTTACAAGTACCTAGCTCAAACATTAAATAGATCCCATGCAACTAATGCTAGTAATAGCAGTTGCTATTCCTTAAGTCAGCTTGATTAATAGCAATTTAAAGACTTCTCCATAAATGTATCCAAACCTTTTGTTAACCTAGCTACACTAACTGCCCTAACCACATAGTCTGGCAAAGAATTTCAGAGCTTAATTGTGCATTGAGTGAACAAAGAATTTTCTCTGATTTACCTTAAATATACTACTTGCTAACTTTATGGAGTGCCCCATAGTCCTTATATTATCTGAAGGAGTAAATAACTGATTCACATTTACCTGTTGTAGTTCTCTATCATATCCCCCCCTCAGCCATCTTTTCTCCAAGATGATCAGCTCTAATCTCTTTAGCCTTTTCTCATAGGGGAGCTGTTCCATCCCCTTTATCATTTTGGTCACCCTTCTCTGTAACTTCTCCAGTGCAGTTATATCTTTTTCAAAATGTGGTGACCAGAATTGCACACAGTATTGAAAGTGTGGTCTCACCATGGAGCGATTCAGAAGCATTATGACATTCTCTGTTTTATTCACCATTCCCTTCCCGATAATTCCTAACATTCTGTTTACTTTTTTGATTGCTGTAGCACAGTGAGATGATATTTTCATTGTATTATCTACTATGATGCCTAGAGCTTTTTACTGGGTGGTAATTCCTAATATGGAACTTAACATTGGCCTAGATTTATCAAAATGCACTAAATATCGCCTGTGATAGAAATTGGGTGTGTTTTATGGTAATAGGCAGTTTATTACAATTTGTGCTAATTCCTATGTGAAGAGCTAAGTTACTGCGAATTGTGATAACCTTTTCACACTTTGAGATAAGTGGGAGGAGGAGGGGGGGAGAGAGAGAGAGAGAGAAATACTAGCCATAATGCCCTCACCCTAGATAGGTATTTATATCTATCTCTATGGGAGGCCCACCTAGTAACTCGAGGTGAGGTTTAGGTATTAGTGTAGGGGTTAGGGGCCACTTTAGTATTCAAAGTGAGACGTACGAACAGAACAGTGCTCTCTTGTGAAGATTTGATGACCCTCAACCTAGCTTGATGGAATCTCATCTTTGGGTGAGTTTCCTCACTCCGAGGGTCAACAAATCTTCACAAGAGAGCACTGTTCTGTTCGTACGTCTCACTTTGAATGTCAAAGTGGCCCCTAACCCCTACACTAATACCTGAACCTCACCTCAAGTTACAAGGTGGGCCTCCCATAGAGATAGATATAAATACCTATCTAGGGTGAGGGCATTATGGCTAGGTTCTCTCTCTCTCTCTCCCTCTCCACCCTAGTAAAACAAGCCTTTGAGAACACAATGCAATAAAGCCTTAAGGCAATCTATCATACAGCTTAACACTACTGAAAAAGGTGTAGCTAAAATTGGCATTAAAGCCATGCAATAGGACTTTGCAAAACAGTAAACCCACCCCTAACTCCTCCTCTTTTTCAGATTTGTATCACACCATACATTATGGTGCTATCGCATGCATTAATGGTGCTTTTCACATATGATAAGCCCTTAATTTATAGGCAGCTGCCACTTTAAAAAAAAAACACCTTATTGAGAGTTTGATCATTCCCATGTAGGCCACTACCAGACAAATAGTGAATTCACTAATACATTTAAAGGACATTAGACACATTCCTACTCCCATAGCAACCTAAAGGTTAAGTAGGAACTGAGCAAATTTGAGATGAAGGCAGCAGCCCCGCAGCAAGAGGGGGGCTTCCCAGTCTTTTGCATCGAGTGTCACATGTATGATTTTTTACCCGCAGGTGAGAAACTGTACATGTGCATGCGATGCAAAGAGCTCCTGGCTCTCAGAGAACAAGTCTGATCTCTAGAGCCTAGAGTGGCAGACTTGGAGGAACTGAGGCATACAGAGAGGTATATAGATGAGACCTTCAGGGACATAGTAGCCAACTCCCAACTTCAGACTGGCAGCCCTGGTGCTGCCTTGGAGGAAGAAGGTCTCATGATTAGAGAGCATCAACCTGATGCAGCAGGAAAGGATCCTGTAGCAAGGATATGCTCTCCAGGTGATGCATTGTCCTTTCGCACCAAGGACATCTCCCCAAGGCCTACTGCCCAGGAGGGAAGGGTTAGGTTGGCCATCATAGTTGGTGATTTCATTATTAGGAATGTAGACAGATGGGTGGCTGGTGGGCATGAGGATTGCGTGGTAACATGCCTACCTGGTGCGAAGGAGGCAGACCTCACGCATCATCTAGATAGGATTTTTGACAGTGCTGGGGAAGATCCAGCTATCGTGGTACATGTGGGCACCAACGACATAGGAAAATGTGGGAGAGAGGTTCAGGAAGCCAAATTTAGACTCTTAGGTAGAAAGCTTAAATCCAGAACCACCAGGGTAGCATTCTCTGAAATGCTCCCTGTTCCACACGCAGGTCACCAGAGGTAGGCAGAGCTCCGGAGGCTCAATCCGTGGATGAGACAATGATGCAAAGAATAGGGATTCAGTTTTGTTAGGAACTGGGGAACCTTTTGGGGAAGGGAGAGTCTCTTCCGAAGGGATGGGCTCCACCTTAACCAGGGTGGAACCAGACTGCTGAAGCTAACTTTTAAAAAGGAGATAGAGCAGCTTTTAAACTAGAACAAAGGGGAAAGCCGACAGTCGCTCAGCAGTGCATGGTTCTGAGAGAGGTATCTTCAAAGGATACTAATGATGCACTAGAATTAGGGCATCCCGACAGTGAGGTTCCAGTTATAAGAAAAGTAGTCCAAGTGCCTGTAACTAAAAACTCACCTGAGCTAAAAATTTCTAACTTATCCCTATCAATTAAAAAGCAGAATGAAAATACAAACAAAAAACAAACTTAGAAATGTTTGTATGCTAATGGAAGAAGTCTAAGAAGTAAAATGTGTGAATTAGAATTTATAGCAGTGAATGATGACAGACTTAATTGGCATCTCAGAGATATGGTGAAAGGAAGACAACCAATGGGACAGTGCTATACCAGGGTACAAATTATACCGCAATAACAAAGAGGAGCACCTGGGAGGTGGTATGGCGCTTTATGTCCGGGATGGCATAGAGTCCAACAGGATAAACATCCTGCATGAGACTAAATGCAAAATTGAATCTTTATGGGTAGAAATCCCTTGTGTGTCGGGGAAGACTATAGAGATAGGAGTATACTACCGTTCACCTGGTCAAGATGGTGGGACTGATAGTGAAATGCTAAGAAAAATTAGTGAAGCTAACCAAATTGGTAGTGCGATAATAATGGGAGACTTCAATTACCCCAATATTGACTGGGTAAATTTATCATCGGTACATGCTAGAGATACAAAGTTCCTGGATGGAATAAATGACATTTTTATGGAGCAATTGATCCAGGAACCGACAAGAGAGGGAGCAATTTTAGATCTAATTCTCAGTGGAGGACAGGATTTTGTGAGAGAGGTAATGATGGTGGGGCCACTTGGTAATAGTGATCATAATATGATCAAATTTGAATTAATGACTGGAAGGGGGACAGTAAGCAAATCCATGGCTCTCGTGCTAAACTTTCAAAAGGGAAACTGATAAAATGAGAAAAATTGTAAGAAAAAAACTGAAAGAGCAGCTACAAAGGTAAAAAGTATGCAAGAGGTGTGGTCATTGTTAAAAAATATCATCCTAGAAGCACAGTCCAGATATATTCCACACATTAAAAAAGGTGGAAAGAAGGCAAAATGGTTACCGGCATGGTTAAAAGGGGAGGTGAAAGAAGCTACTTTAGCCAAAAGATCTTCATTCAAAAATTGGAAGAAGGATTCAACAGAAGAAAATAGGATAATGCATAAGCATTGGCAAGTTAAATGTAAGACATCGATAAGAGAAAATTTGAAAAGAAGTTGGCTGTAGAGGCAAAAACTCACAATAAAAACTTTTTAAAATATATCCGAAGCAGAAAGCTTGTGAGGGAGTCAGTTGGACCGTTAGATGATCGAGGGGTTAAAGGGGCACTTAGAGAAGATAAGGCCATCGCGGAAAGATTAAATGATTTCTTTGCTTCAGTGTTTACTAAAGAGTATGTTGGGAGATACCCGTTCCGGAGAAGGTTTTCATGGGTAATGATTCAGATGGACTGAGCCAAATCACGGTGAACCTAGAAGATGTGGTAGACCTGATTGACAAACTTAAGAGTAGTAAATTACCTGGACCAGATGGTATACACCCCAGGGTTCTAAAGAAACTAAAAAATGAAATTTCAGACCTATTAGTAAAATTTTGTAACCTATCATTAAAATCATCCATTGTACCTGAAGACTGGAGGATAGCTAATGTAACCCCAATATTTAAAAAGGGTTCCAGGAGCGATCTGGGAAACTACAGACCGGTTAGCCTGACTTCAGTGCCAGAAAAAATAGTAGAAAGTGTTCTAATCATCAAAATCACAGAATATATAGAAAGACAGGTTTAATGGAAAAAAGTCAGCAAGGCTTTACCCAAGGCAAGTCTTGCCTCACAAATCTGCTTCACTTTTTTGAAGGAGGTAATAAACATGCGGATAAAGGTGAACCGGTAGAGTAGTGTACCTGGATTTTTAGAAGGCATTTCATAAAGTTCCTCATGAGAGGCTTCTAGGAAAAGTAAAAAGTCATGGTATAGGTGGTGATGTCTTTTCGTGGATTGCAAACTGGCTAAAAGACAAGAAACAGAGAGTAGGATTAAATGGACAATTTTCTCAGTGGAAGGAAGTTGGCAGTGGAGTGCCTCAGGGATCTGTATTGGGACCCTTACTTTTCAATATATTTATAAATGATCTGGAAAGAAATACGATGAGTGAGGTAATCAAATTTGCAGATGATACAAAATTGTTCAGAGTCGTTAAATCCCAAGCAGATTGTGATAAATTGCAGGAAGACCTTGTGAAACTGGAAAATTGGGCATCGAAATGGCAGATGAAATTTAATGTGGATAAGTGCAAAGTAATAGATATAGGGAACAATAACCCATGATATTGTTACACAATATTAGGTTCCATATTGGGTGCTACTACCCAAGAAAGAGATCTAGGCGTCATAGTGGATAACACATTGAAATCATCGGTTCAGTGTGCTCCCACAGTTAAAAAAGCAAACAGAATGTTGGGAAGTATTAGGAAGGGAATGGTGAATAAAATGGATAATGTCATAATGCCTCTGTATCGCTCCATGGTGAGACCCCACCTTGAATACTGTGTACAATTCTGGTTGCCGCATCTCAAAAAAGATATAATTGCAATGGAGAAGGTACAGAGAAGGGTGACCAAAATGATAAGGGGAATGGAACAGCTCCCCTATGAGGAAAGATTAAAGAGGTTAGGACTTTTCAGCTTGGACAAGAGACAGCTGAGGGGGGATATGATAGAGGTGTTTAAAATCATGAGAGGTCTAGAATGGGTAGATGTGAATCGGTTATTTAGTCTTTCAGATAATAGAGAGACTAGGGGGCACTCCATGAAGTTAGCATGTGGCACATTTAAAACTAATCAGAGAAAGTTCTACTTCACTCAACGCACAATTAAACTCTGGAATTTGTTGCCAGAGGACGTGGTTAGTTCAGTTAGTATGGCTGTGTTTAAAAAAGGATTGGATAAGTTCTTAGGGGAGAAGTCCATTACCTGCTATTAATTAGTTGACTTAGAAAATAGTCTCTGCTATTACTAGCAACTATAACATGAAATAGACTTAGTTTTTGGGTACTTGCCAGGTTCTTATGGCCTGGATTGGCCACTTTTAGAAACAGGATGCTGGGCTTGATGGACCCTTGGTCTGACCCATTATGGCATGTTCTTATGTTCTAATGCATGTGAAAACGCCTTATAGCATTTTGATAAATGACCCCCATTGTGTTACTATGCATGGGTTATTTTTCCCTATATGCATTACTTTGCACTTGTCCACATTAAATTTAATCTACCATTTGAAAACCCAATCTTCCAGTCTCACAAGGTCTTCCTGCAATTTATCACAATCTGCATGTATTTTAACTACTCTGAATATTTTTATGTCATCTGCAAATTTGATCACCTCACTCATATCACTTTCCAGATCATTTATAATTATATTAGAAAGCACCCGTCCAAGTACAGATCCTGAGGCATTTGACCTTTTTTCACTGAGAAAACTGACCATTTAATCCTACTCTGTTTCCTGTCTTTTAACCAGTTTGCAATCCCCAAAAGGACATCACCTCCTATCCTATGACTTTTTAGTTTTCTTAGAAGCCTCTCATGAGGGACTTTGTCAAACACCTTCTGAAAATCCAAAAACACTAAGAACATAAGAAATTGCCATGCTGGGTCAGACCAAGGGTCCATCAAGCCCAGCATCCTGTTTCCAACAGAGGCCAAAACCAGGCCACAAGAACCTGGCAATTACCCAAACACTAAGAAGATCCCATGCTACTGATGCAATTAATAGCAGTGGCTATTCCCTAAGTAAAATTGATTAATAGCCATTAATGGACTTCTCCTCCAAGAACTTATCCAAACCTTTTTTGAACCCAGCTACACTAACTGCACTAACCACATCCTCTGGCAACAAATTCCAGAGCTTTATTGTGCGTTGAGTGAAAAAGAATTTTCTCCTATTAGTCTTAAATGTGCTACTTGCTAACTTCATGGAATGCCCCCTAGTCCTTCTATTATTTGAAAGTGAAAATAACCGAGTCACATCTACTCATTCAAGACCTCTCATGATCTTAAAGACCTCTATCATACTATCTACTGGCTGACCTTTATCCATATATTTATTAACCCTTTCAAAAAACTGTAGCAGATTTGTGAGGCAAGACTTCCCTTGGGTAAGTCTATGCTGGCTGTGTCCCATTAAACCATGTCTATCTATATATTCTGTGAATTTGTTTTTTGGAATAGTTTCCACTAGATTTCACAACACTGAAGTCAGGTTCACCAATCTATAGTTTCCTGGATCACCCCTTGAGCCCTTTTTAAATATCAGGGTTACATTGGCCACTTTCCAGTCTTCAGGTACAATTGATGATTTTAATGATAGGTTACAAATTTTTTCTAATAGATATGCAATTTCATTTTTTAGTTTTTACATAACCCTGGGATGTATATCATCTGGTCCAGATGATTTGCTATTTTCCAATTTCCATCTTCCAGGTTCACTGTGATTTGGTTCAGGTCATTCAAATCATCATCATTTAAAACCATCTCTGGAACCGGTATCTCCCCAACATCCTCATTAGTAAACACGGAAGCAAAGAATTAATTTAGTCTCTCCATGATGGCCTTATCGTTCCTAAAAGCCCCTTTAATCCCTCATACATCTAACAGTCCAACTGACTCCTCGTAGGTTTCCTGCTTTGGATATATTATATATATTTTTTTTTTATCTTATTTATTGAGAGAGTCATATAAACAGGTAAATACCAGTCAGTGGCATGGGGAAGGGAGGGCAGGAGGGGGAAGGGGGCAGAAGGAGTATAGGAATATATAGAAAAGAGAGAGGTTCACACTGAAGGTCTTGGGAATTTTTCCAGGTACTAATACTCCCCAACATATTATAGAGAGTAGTCTGTACTGAGCACTTAGAAACGGATATATTTATGATGAGCTATTGCCTCTACTGCCAACTTAATTTCAAATTCTCTCTTAGCATGTCTTATCAATGTTTTAAATTTAACTTGACAATGCTTATGCTTTTTCCTATTTTCTTCTGATGGATCTCCCGGTCACTTCTGACGGGAGATGTGAGCCCTTGGATCACCACACCACTCAGGGAGGAGCCCCGAGAGCACAGAGAGAGGTGAGCTGATGCAAGTACAGGCAGACAAGGAACAGAACAAGGGTGGAGTGGAAACAAGGAGACTGAAGATTTGACCCTCTACCGGACCTGCACGCCCCAAGAAGACCAGCAACGCAATGTTGGTCAATGAACAATCCTCCAACCGTTCCAAGCCCTTTTGGACCTGCTGCTGGGCAACAGCAATAGGCAGCAGGCCGGACAGAGGCCGAGGGCAGATGGAGGCCTTGGAACATGGAAGACTCTTGGACGAAGACATAGGCGAAGACTCTTGGGAGAAGGTTCAGGAGCAAGGTACTGCAGACAAAAATATACAGGAGCAAGATCAAGTACTGGGTTGAGAATGTGACCCAGCGCACCCTACACAGCCCACCCGCGGGGCTGGTTGCAGAAGACGCTGGGCTCAAAGCAGGCTCCAGACAAGGTGTGGAGAAGATGAGACTGGAAAATGGCGAAGATCCCGAAGAGGTCTGCAACGGGCCGCACTCTACACAGCCTCCTGTGGCTGGTCGCGGACCACACTGAAATGGAGCAGGTCAAACAGAGTCTTAGACATGGACGGACACAGATGCAAGGGACTCCGAATAGCAGAACGAGGATTCAAGCTGAGGATACCAGATACAGGATTCTCAGACAACTCAGGATACAAGCAGAAGTCTACTGGAGGCTTGCACTGCGGAGAAGATGGCCTTGTACCATGAGGCACCCTACACAGCCCACCCGTGGGCTGGTCACAGACCACGACAATGACACGCCGGGAAAGTGGACACCAAGGGACCAAGGAACTGGAGACAGAGGCAAAGACAAAGGCATCGGGAAGGAACATCGGACATCAGGAACATGGAGACATCTGGAGGTACAGACAAAGGAACATCGGACATCAGGAACATGAAGACATCTGGAGGTACGGACAAAAGAACATCAGACATCAGGAACATGAAGATGGAGCCGTCAAAGCAGGAGAAGACCACGGAGGACCTGGACCGAAGATGAGGACACAGATGACTGTGAGACTCAATCCGAAGGCCCTGGATGAAGGCAGGCAGGGCTCTTTTATAGGGATGAAGCAGGAAGTGAGCTGAAGAGGACTTCCTGTAGGGCCTCAGGCTTTTCCTGCTGCTGGCCCTTTAAATGGGTTGAAGAGACGCACGCTGGCACCTAGAAGAGGGCCCTGGAGAGAAAGCAGTACCATGGACTGCGGCGCTCTTCCTGCATGCCGACGCAGATGGAGCAGGCAGGCCCCGATGGCGGCACCAGGCCGCTAAAAGGACATTGCAGCAGCAGCGGCCTCCCCTCCCCGCCACCCAGGGGAGATCCCAGCAGTGGCTCCATGCCCAGAGAGGCAGGCAGAGGCAGGGACAGCTCGGTGGCGGCGTCCATGCTGCGAGGGACAGGCAAGGGGATCACTAGGCCGCAGAACAGGGCCTCAGCGATGGCGACTCCCTGCCTCTGAAGACATGCGACTCACGGCTTCCCGCCATGAGGGACAACGAGGCCGGCAGCGGCCTCCTTGCTGCCTAGGAGGTTGATGGTACGGCCGTCCGGGCCGCGGGAGGAGCACGACCCGAAGAAAGGTGAGAGGCCTGCTCACGGGGAATAGCTCCACGGGCAGGAATTGTAGCAGATCCTTCTTCCAATTTTGAAGAAAGTGTTTTTGGCTAAAATAGCCTCTTTCACCTCACCTTTTAATCATGTAGCCTTCCTTCCACCTTTTTTAATGTGTAGAATACATCTGGACTGTACTTCTAAGATGGTAATTTTAAACAATGTCCATGCCTATTGTATACTCTTATCCTTTGCAGCTGCACCTTTCAGTTTTTTCTATTTTCCTTATTTTATCAAAGTTTCCCTTTTGAAAGTGTTAGCGCTGTACATTTACAGTCATCAGTTAAAATTTAATCATGTTATGACCATTATTGCCAGGTGGCCCCACCAGTGTTAACTCTTTCAACAAATCCTGTGTTAGACTAAAATTTAGATCTAAAATAACTCCTTGAATCAATTTCTCCATGAAGCAGTCATATATTCCATCCAAGAAATTTTCCTCTCTCCCGTTATTACTGCATTGCCAAATTGGTTTGCTTCTCTGTTTTCTCTTAGCATTTCATCATCTGTCTCATCATTTTGGCCAGGTGGACAGTAATATATGCCTATCGCTATACTCTTGTCCTACACACATGGAATTTCTATAAAAGATTCCACTGTTCATTTAGTCTCTTTTATGATTTTTATCCGGTTGGATTCTATGCCATCCCAAACATAAAGTGCCCCCCCCCCCCCCCCCCCCAACCAAGTTGCTCCTTCCGTTCATTGCAATATAATTTGTACCCTGGTATAGCACTGTCCCATTGGTTATCCTCCTTTCACATGGTCTCTGAGATGCCAATTATATCTATCTCATCATTTCACTGCTATACACTTTAACTCTCATCTTTCATCTTAGACTTCTGGCATTGGCATACAGACATTTCAAAGTGTGGTTTTTGTTTGTATTAACAATCTGCTTTTCAATTGATAGAGAGAATTTGGAATCCTTTAGCTCAAGTGATTCTTATTTATAGGCACATGGACTACATTTGCTTTAATTGTATCCTCTCTGTCGGGATGCCCTAACTCTCCTGCTTCATTAGTATCCTTTGAAGATACTGCCCTCCGAACCATGTGCTGCTGAGTAACTGTCAACTTTCCCCTTTGTTCTAGTTTAAAAGCTGTTCTATCTTCCTTATAAAGGTTAGTGCCAGCAGCCTGGTTCCACCCTAGTTAAGGTGGTGTCCGTCCTTTTGGAAAAGACTCCTCCTTCTTCAAAAGATTGGCCAGTTCCTTATAAAAATGAATTCCTCTTCTCTGTAGTATTGTCTTATCCATCCATTGAGACTCCAAAGCACTGGGGACATGCATGTAGAACAGGGAGCACTTCAGAGAATACTATACTGGAGGTTCTGGATTTCAGGTTTCTACCTAAATTTGGCTTACAGAACCTCCATCCCATATTTTCCTATGTCGTTGCTGCCCACATGTACCACAAATGCTAGCTCTTCTCCAGCACTGTCTTTAAGTCCTATCTAGGTGATGTCTGAGGTCCATCACCTTCGCACCAGGCAGGAAAGTAACCAGGTGGTCCTCACATCCACCAGCCACCCAGCTATCTACATTGCTAATTATCAAATCACCAACTATGGCAGCCAACCCTTTCCTCTTGAGCAGTAGCCCTGGAAGACTCATCCTTTGTTCAAGAGGACAATACATCACCTGGAAAGCAGGTCCTTGCTACAGGTTCACTTTCTGATACACCAGGGTGATGCTCTCTGACCAGGAGACCTTCCTGGTCCAAGGTAGCACCAGAGCTGCAAGACGGGAGGTGGGACTTGGTTACTAAGTCCCTGAAGGTCTACTCTATAAACCTGTCTGTTTGCCTCAACTCCTCCAGGTTTGACAATCTAGCCTCTAGAGATTAGACTCATTCTCTGAGAGTCAAGAGCTCTTTTCACCAGTTGCACAAATACACCAGCAGAGTAAAAAATCATACATGTGATACTCAATGCAAAAGACTGGAAGCCCCCCCCCCCCCTCTTGCTGCTGAACTGCTGCCTTCATCTTAAGTTTGATAAGCTCTTAGTTAAGTTTAGGTTGCTATGGGAGTGGGAATCCAAACAATTAGAGTCCTTTAAATGTATTGGTGTATTCACTATTAATCTGGTAGTGACCTACAAGGGGATAATAAACTGCCAATAAGGGCTGGTACAATAGTGTGTTTTAGATAAAAGTCTGATTGATTTTTAATGAGAAAATCTCTTGCCTAGAGATGGATTGGAGTGAAAGACAAGCACTAGAATTAACTCCTTCCTGCTTGCTTTTTATCTTAGACATACACACACACTAAAGAATATACCCCACTATTTTATCTTTCCCAAACTGTTTAAGTCCTAAGACTACATACTTACTATTCTCTTCACAACAGCAAGATGATTGATGTATTTAAGTTGTGTTATTGAAAATGAGTTATTCTATGCTTGTAGTTAGGGATGTATTGTTTTGTGGTCTATGTGATATGTTACTATGTATTTTATAATTATGTACCTTTAGATTTGTGTTATGATTTTGCTCTTTATAATGTATTTAGCTTTATGTTTTGTTTTATGCTTTTTATACTGCATTTTATGCTGCCTTTGTATTTTATTAAGCAGTTTTATATTATTTATTATTCTATTCTATGTCACTGAGTTAACCCTAGAATAATAAGTAATAGTTTAGATTAAACAGTAAATAGTAAATGATGACATGATAACATAGTGAATGATTGCAGAGAAAGGCCAAATTAGCTCATTCATTTAACCCAGCTGACATTCTTCTGTTTTGTTTAGATAAGCATCCAGCACCCATATGCAATCCAATATCAATTCTCTATTCCCCATCAACTCATGTCTTTTTTCCCTGATCTTTTATTCCTTTAGTACCACTAGTCTCTGTTTCAGTCCTAAGCATGCTCAGAATCTGTTAATATGCTGGTCTCTTCCACCTCCAATTCAGGCCTTGTTGTCCTTCTCTTATATAAACAATACTTAATCCAATATCCAGTCCCCCTCCATGTTTCTAACAATAGGCACAGTCATGTTGTACAGGAATTCGCTACATCCTTGTCCTGTGTTGCCAATAATTCATGCTTCTGCTGTCCTTGCACTTTTTGAATGTATGGATCTTCTGTGTTTATCCCTTGCTTATTTGAAGTTGTTACCATTTTAGCTTCCACCATTCATTTTGAGAGGCATACCAGGTATGCACTACCCTTACTGTGAGAAATAGATTTCCTGATATTGTTCTTGAGTCCATCCCTTTGCATTCATATCATTTCCTCTATTTCTGCAACTTCCTTTCCAGTGAGAGAGGTTTACTTGTGCAATATCTATCAGACTTTGACTATATTCTAGGGATGTGAATCGTGTCCTCGATCGTCTTAACGATCGATTTCGGCTGGGAGGGGGAGGGAATCGTATTGTTGCCGTTTGGGGGGGTAAAATATTGTGAAAAATCGTTAAAAATCGTTAAAAATCGAAAAATCGAAAAATCGAAAAACCGGCACATTAAAACCCCCTAAAACCCACCCCCGACCCTTTAAATTAAATCCCCCACCCAAATAACTTAAATAACCTGCGGGTCCAGCGGCGGTCCGGAACGGCAGCGGTCCGGAACGGGCTCCTGCTCCTGAATCTTGTCGTCTTCAGCCGGCGCCATTTTCCAAAATGGCGCCGAAAAATGGCGGCGGCCATAGACGAAAAAGATTGGACGGCAGGAGGTCCTTCCGGACCCCCGCTGGACTTTTGGCAAGTCTCGTGGGGGTCAGGAGGCCCCCCACAAGCTGGCCAAAAGTTCCTGGAGGTCCAGCGGGGGTCAGGGAGCGATTTCCCGCCGTGAATCGTTTTCGTACGGAAAATGGCGCCGGCAGGAGATCGACTGCAGGAGGTCGTTCAGCGAGGCGCTGGAACCCTCGCTGAACGACCTCCTGCAGTCGATCTCCTGCCGGCGCCATTTTCCGTACCGAAAATGGCGCCGGCCATACGCGTATGGTCGGCGCCATTTTCCGTACGAAAACGATTCGCGGCGGGAAATCGCTCCCTGACCCCCGCTGGACCTCCAGGAACTTTTGGCCAGCTTGTGGGGGGCCTCCTGACCCCCACGAGACTTGCCAAAAGTCCAGTGGGGGTCCGGAAGGACCTCCTGCCGTCCAATCTTTTTCGTCTATGGCCGCCGCCATTTTTCGGCGCCATTTTGGAAAATGGCGCCGGCTGAAGACGACAAGATTCAGGAGCAGGAGCCCGTTCCGGACCGCTGCCGTTCCGGACCGCCGCTGGACCCGCAGGTTATTTAAGTTATTTGGGGGGGGGTTCGGGAGGGTGGGGGATTTAATTTAAAGGGTCGGGGGTGGGTTTTAGGGGGTTTTAGTGTGCCGGTTCACGATTCTAACGATTTATAACGATAAATCGTTAGAATCTGTATTGTATTGTGTTCCATAACGGTTTAAGACGATATTAAAATTATCGGACGATAATTTTAATCGTCCTAAAACGATTCACATCCCTACTATATTCTATATAGTATGCAAGAGAAGAAAATGGGCACTAGTCTCATTGTATAGTATAGCATTAAGGTAGCAATTTTCAAACAGAATGCATAGGTACAAATCACAAGGGAGCTTTTAACATGTCTTGTTTGTCTTTGAAAATTGGCAGATTGAGGATGGGAAGAAAGAGACAGCCACCATCACAGTGCGGCAGAAGAAAAGGCAGCCAGCCACCACCATGTGTTAGAAGAAGGGGAAACCAGCCACTGGATCTTGATGGTTTCCCAAACTACAAAGACCATTGAGGTCTGAGCCCTCTTATTAACATCACCATGGTGGGGGAAGACCCATGCTGCTCTGTAAAAGAGCCCTCATAAGCACCATGGAGGAGAATGGGTGGCAAAAGATTCACCAAGTAAGTTCCTTGCCCTCTTCTTCCTGCTCCCAATTTCTCCTCCTTCTCTCCCTCTCTCTCACCATTTCTTCTCTCCCTCCCTCTCTCCTCTCTCTTTTCTCTCAGTCTTCCCTACCTTTTTCCTACTGTATCTTCTTTTTTGTTTTTCTGACCCAAGTATCTGAAAGGGAGAGGGAGGGAGGGAAGGTATACATGGAGAGAATCAGTCCTCCAGGGATCATGATACCCACTTAGGAGTTTCTTAACAAATAAGCTGACCTCCCTCCTGCCCCCCCCCCCCCCCTTAGCTCCCTCCTCCGGCCCCAGTGCAGGCAAGATCCACAAATGTGACTCTTCATAAAAATGTTTGCCCAATCCTGTTTAAGATACATTTGAGGATGTATCTTAAACCGTTTTCAGTTAGGCTATCTTAGCCAGCCATTGAAAATTGACCTAAAAATAAAGTGGTTGATTTGGCTATTTGAGCCTGAAAAGAAGAATAGCTATTTGCAAATTCCAATGAATAAAATTATTCCAAGTTGCATGGGAAGTCAAAAGGGGTAAATAGGACAATAATAAGTGTAGAGAGGACAGTTTTCCAAAGGATCCTTGGGTGAAACTTGTTTCCCTCAAATAAAGTAAATTATGTGCAGGTTTCTACAATGCATGCACTTTTAGGGATTATAAAGAGGTATTTTCTGGGGCATTTATAGATCTCAGGAGGAAAGGATGCAGGTCCAATTGTATTTTCAAATGCATGCATGGTGCTTTTACCCTTGTTCTACCTACTTCAAAGAAAAAAGCAGTTGTAGAGTGCACAGGCATTTTATACCTATGTACCTTTTAACCAGTTTTCAAAGAGAAATGTTCCAGATAATTATGAAATAGACTGCTTTAACGCAAAGTACATATGTACTTGGTACCCATAGCCCTTGTTGCTAATTTTTAGTTGTAAAGTACATGTGTTTTCTCTTGAAAAATTACCATGGGTAAAACGTACCCCTGGACTTATGTATCTGCTTTTTGTACCAGTAAACTTTCTCTGGAAAATGTATATAGATTTGAAAGTACAATCTATGTGCATTATTTTCCAATCCTACACAAAACAGGCCCCCAAGAACTTTCATCCAAATGTTATTAAAACAACACACATTGAGAAATATTATACATGCTTATAGCCACATTGGGAGGGTGAGATAATTTTGAAAACGGACATTCTACCTGAATAAATAGGTTTTTATCCACATGTATATCTTCGGAAATCATCCATGGTTTTTCCAGATAAAGTTCACTGTTAAACTGAATAACCAAGCAAACATTTGCACAACTCTGGACAAGGTAATGCGTTTCTGGAGACCAATATGAATATTTTCCTGCGAAGCAGCTAGATTTTAAGAGTGACTGGATACAAGAATCTCAGAGTGACACAGACCCTAAATCAAATTCTTGCTACTAGATATTTGCTCTTTGAAAAACGCTAAAAGATGTCACTTAACCTTTACATTTAGGATATTGGTGATGTACACTATTGCAGAGTTTTATTATGGGAATCTGTATATCTCTTTAATGAAGAACCCCTAGGGAGAGTATTCTCAGGCTTAATATAATTGGGATACTGACTGGGATTTAGAACAGTGAGTCTTCAGGCGGTTAATCTGGAGTAGTTCTTGGGTAAGGAAATCTCTCTCTTCCTCTGCAGCCTATTGTTGCACTGTGATGGGAGGGAGCACTAGGGGGCGCTCCCCAGTGCAGAACGAGATGTGTACTCCTGTGGTGAGACGAGCCCCTTCTAGGTAGACAGGAGACCCTGATCCTCCTCCGAACCTGCATGCCCCAGTGAGACCATCAATGCAATGGTGGTTTCCGAGTGGTCCTCTGACCACTCCAAGCCCTTTTGGATCTGCTGCTAGGTAACGGCAAGGGCAGCAGGCGACATCTGGAACAGCACGAAGACTCAGGTATAAAGAAAGAGGAAGATGAAGACTCAGGAGTAGGGATGTGAATCGTGTCCTCGATCGTCTTAACGATCGATTTCGGCTGGGAGGGGGAGGGAATCGTATTGTTGCCGTTTGGGGGGGTAAATTATCGTGAAAAATCGTGAAAAATCGTGAAAAATCTAAAAATCTAAAAATCGCAAAACCGGCACATTAAAACCCCCTAAAACCCACCCCCGACCCTTTAAATTAAATCCCCCACCCTCCCGAACCCCCCCCAAATGAGTTAAATAACCTGCGGGTCCAGCGGCGGTCCGGAACGGCAGCGGTCCGGAACGGGCTCCTGCTCCTGAATCTTGTTGTCTTCAGCCGGTGCCATTTTCCAAAATGGCGCCGAAAAATGGCGGCGGCCATAGACGAACACGATTGGACGGCAGGAGGTCCTTCCGGACCCCCGCTGGACTTTTGGCAAGTCTCGTGGGGGTCAGGAGGCCCCCCACAAGCTGGCCAAAAGTTCCTGGAGGTCCAGCGGGGGTCAGGGAGCGATTTCCCGCCGCGAATCGTTTTCGTACGGAAAATCGTTTCCGTACGGAAAATGGCGCCGGCAGGAGATCGACTGCAGGAGGTCGTTCAGCGAGGGTTCCGGCGCCTCGCTGAACAACCTCCTGCAGTCGATCTCCTGCCGGCGCCATTTTCCGTACAGAAAATGGCGCCGGCCATACGCGTATGGCCGGCGCCATTTTCCGTACGAAAACGATTCGCGGCGGGAAATCGCTCCCTGACCCCCGCTGGACCTCCAGGAACTTTTGGCCAGCTTGTGGGGGGCCTCCTGACCCCCACGAGACTTGCCAAAAGTCCAGCGGGGGTCCGGAAGGACCTCCTGCCGTCCAATCGTGTTCATCTATGGCCGCCGCCATTTTTCGGCGCCATTTTGGAAAATGGCGCCGGCTGAAGACAACAAGATTCAGGAGCAGGAGCCCGTTCCGGACCGCTGCCGTTCCGGACCGCCGCTGGACCCGCAGGTTATTTAACTCATTTGGGGGGGGTTCGGGAGGGTGGGGGATTTAATTTAAAGGGTCGGGGGTGGGTTTTAGGGGGTTTTAGTGTGCCGGCTCACGATTCTAACGATTTATAACGATAAATCGTTAGAATCTCTATTGTATTGTGTTCCATAACGGTTTAAGACGATATTAAAATTATCGGACGATAATTTTAATCGTCCTAAAACGATTCACATCCCTACTCAGGAGAGGCAAGGCAATACATGGCACAACAAGGCAAGGCAAGTTAAAATCAGGTAGTTAAAAGTCCAGAACTCTCAAAAGAGTGCAGGACCTCCACCACTCATTGACTCTCGGTGAAGAGCAGCATGGAGAGGAGGACAAACGACAGCCCCTCAGGAGGTTCAGGAACAGGAGAAGGAGGACAGTGAGCAAGGTCCCTCAGATGCCCTATACAGCCAGGCCAGGCTGGTCATGGACCAATCTGTTCCCTACGTACCCTACACAGCCAGCCAGCTGGTCGCAGACCACAAGGGGAGTGGGGCCTGCCCTAGGAAAGGGCAACAACTGGACATCAAAGATGGAGGATGATGATGTCTGGAACACCGAAGACATCTGGACATAGAAGAAGAGGATCTTTCGCACCATGGGATAAAGGAATCCCACCAGCGCCCTACATACCCCAGCAGGGGTGGTCACGGACCACTGGGATGGAAAGACAGAGCCTCAGGAACATGGACAAACAGGACATCAGGACACTGGAGACATCAGGATGTGAAGACATCGGACA
Source organism: Rhinatrema bivittatum (assembly GCF_901001135.1). NCBI lineage: Eukaryota > Metazoa > Chordata > Amphibia > Gymnophiona > Rhinatrematidae > Rhinatrema > Rhinatrema bivittatum. The sequence goes on from NC_042616.1 coordinate 633,661,148, forward strand.
TCAGGAACAACAGGAATCATCAAGACATCCAAGCGGAGACCGGAAGCATGAACAATGTGGGATCCCATGACAAAGGAAGCCAAGCAAGAGTGGAAGGCAGGAAGTCCAAGTGAAGACCAGCTCCAGGAGGACTAGCTCCAGGGAGGAACTTGCTCCTTGCAAAGGCGAGGAAGGACCGGCTGAAGAGCCCTTTTGTAGGGCTGAAGGAAGGAGACGCCAAAGGAGGAGTCAGCAGGACCACGCCCTCACTGGCCCTTTAAGAAGGGCAGAGAGGCACGGCCCCGTGCCTAGAGGAAGAAGCAGGAAGCAGGAAGGACCATGGACAGCAGCGTCCCTGCCAGTACAATGCTGAATCACTTAAGCAGAGGAGGAGCTGGAGAAGGGCTGCAGGCAGCTCCCTGCTGCTGAAGAAGGAAGCTGCAAGCAGCTCCCAGTCACAAGTGAGGTCGAGGACTCTGGCCTCCGGGCCGCAGCAGCGATGACGTCAGCAGCCCCAGCTGCGAAGGAAGGATCAACGTCGTGGCTCCCTGCCATGACGGAATGCAGCAGGCTGTGGCTCACAGAGGCTCCTGCCATTCTGGAAAGTCCGGGCTTCAGGGCGGCCTCCGGGCTGCAAAGGTAAGAGGTGGCTAATGGCTCCAGCCATAAGCTGAATCGCAACAGCACCCCCCCCCCCCCTCAAAGGGGGTCCCCTCTCCACTTCGGGAGGTCGAAGATCTAGGAACAGCAATTGGTGCAGGTGCCTCCTTCAAGTCATGTGGAGAAAATAAAAAAAAAACTCCCCAAAAAATTCTTGAGGCCAAAGAAGGGGTCCAGAAACAAGGCGGTCCCATCGGGTACATGGCCTTCGCAATCTGTTGCACTGCGATGGGAGGGAGCACTAGGGGGCACTCCCCAGTGCAGGATGAGATGTGTACCCCTGCGGTGAGATGAGCCCCTTCTGGGTTGACAGGAGGAATCTACAGTCCCTGATCCTCCACCAAACCTGCATGCCCCAGTGAGACCACCAATGCAATGATGGTCTCTGAGTGGTCTTCTGACCTCTGCAAGCCCTTTCGGACTTGCTTCTGGGTAACGGCAAGAGTGGCAGGCTGGACAGAGGTCAAGGGCGGACAGAGACATCTGGCACAGGATGAAGACTCAGGCATAGAGGAAGACAAAGACTCAGGCATTGAGGAAGATGAAGACTCAGGAGAAGCAAGGCATGGCATGGCAAGGCAAGGCATGCCATGGCAAGGCAAGTTAAAATGAGGTAGTTAAAAGTCCAGAACTCTCAAGAAAGTGCAGGGCCTCTGCCACTCACTGACACTCAGTGAAGAGCAACATGGAGAGGAGGACGAACAACAGCCCCTCAGGAGGTCTAGGAACAGGAGGAAGGAGAACGGCGAGCAAGGTTCCTCAGGCGCCATACACAGCCCAGCTGGGCTGGACATGGACCATTCTGTCTCCTATGTGCCCTACACAGCCAGCCAGCTGGTCACGGACCACGAGGGGAGTGGGTTCTGCTCTAGGAAATGGCAACAACTGGACATCAAGGATGGAGGATGATGATGTCAGGAACACCGAAGACATATGGACATAGAGGAAGAGGATCTTCCACCCCATGGGATGGAGGAATCCCGCCAGCACCCTACACACCCCAGCAGGAGTGGTCACGGACCACTGGGACGGAAAGACGGATCCTCAGGAACATGGATGAAGAGGACATCAGGACACTGGAGACATCAGGCTGTGAAGACATCGTACATCAGGAACAACAGGAAACATCGACATCCGAGCGGAGACCAGAAACATGAACAATGTGGAATCACATGATGAAGGAAGCCAAGCAAGAGTGGAAGGCAGGAAGTGAAGACCAGCTCCAGGAGGACTAGCTCCAGAGAGGAACTTGCTCCTTGCAAAGGCAAAGAAGGACTGGCTGAAGAGCCCTTTTGTAGGATTGAAGGAAGGAGACGCCCAAGGAGGAGTCAGCAAGGCCACTCCCTCATTGGCCCTTTAAGAAGGGCAAAGAGGCATGGCCCGCACCTAGTGGAAGAAGCAGGAAGGACCATGGGCAGCGGCATCCCTGCTGCTGTGATGCTGAAATGCTGAAGCAGAGGAGGAGCCGGAGAAGGGCCGCAGGCACGCCATGACATGGGAGGCGGCTCCCTGCTGCAGAAGAAGGAAGCTGCAAGTGTCTCCCAGCCACAAGTGATGTCAAGGACTGCGGCCTCCGAGCTGCAGCAGCGATGATGTCAGCGGCCCCAGCCGTGAAGGAAGGAGCAACGTCAGGGCTCCCTTCCACAATGGAAGGAGGCAGGCTGTAGCTCACAGTGGCTCCTGCTGCTCTGGAAAATCCGTGCTTAATGGCGGCCTCCAGGCCACAAAGGTAAGCGGTGGCTCGTGGCACCAGCCAAGAGCCAAATCGCCACACCTATCAGGCAAAGTGTCAAGCAAGGGTATGTTTCCAGGACTGCCTAACTAGACTACTAAGCAGCAGCACCTAAGCCATGGACCACTTGGTTACCTGGGTCAAATCCCTTACCCAGAAGAATTCTGTGAAAGAATGTGAGTAATGAATATCTTCTCTTTAGAGGAAGAACTAACATTTTTGACATTATGGTAGAAAAGCAGAACTCTAAACGTAAATGAAAATCTAGACTAGAGGAAGTTTGTTTTGTAGTTATTGTGGAAGTTGATAAATGGTATGTCCCTCTAGTACTTAGAGCCAAGACACCATTTTGCCTTGTGGATCCTCTTTTGTTTTAATGGAGGCAGCATTTCCTCTGCTGTTCTCTAATTTTTCTATTAATTAACTTCTGTCTCCATGGAGCATTTGATTTACATGGGAATTTCTTTCTGCCCTCCCAATGCACTCTATCTTCTTGAATTATTTAAGATAGGAGTACCTAGTAACATGGGACTCAGTTAAGCTAGTTTAAGTTTTATTCTGCTATCATCTGGGAGAGGTTCATTTCATGCAAGATGGACCTGAGATCATCAAGATTCAAGGAGAGGATGATTTCCAACTATCCAAAGGAGAGGACGTAGAGAGGGGAGGAAATAGTTGGAGTGGACCCCAATTGGGCCCAAGAACATCTACAATAGATAAGGAGAAGAGTAGCAACAGGTAACATCATGATTCTGAACAGGAAAGAAGGAAAAGGACTTGTGCCTTACAGGTATGGTGAGGAAACTAAATTCATAGGAGAAAACTATGAGGGAGAGGTAGAAGATAAATTGACTTTAATATTAATTCCATCAACTGATACTTCAACTATATTGGGAGGGAAGCCATTAACTTGCCCTGTATCCAATAGGAGGGAAGATATAAATCAATTTGTGAAGTAAATTAAATTACTTTAACATCAAGAACTTAAGAAAGACTACAAGAAGTGAATAACTTAAATAACTACATCAATTAGCTTTGCCATCTGATTTTTTTTAAAAGACTGAAGGATGTTACAAACTTACTAAAAAGCATTTGCAACATCTTAAAAGAGAATTCATCAGCTGTAAAGAACTTTATTTCATCAATTGCATCATATCAGTAAAGGCAAAATTGGAAACCTGTTGCGATTCCTCCCATGGCTGGAGCCACCGGAGGCCTCTTACCTTGCCGCAGATGTCCTGGTTCCCATGGCCTGGGGCCGCCATCTTGCCGGCATGGCAAGAGCTGCGCCAGGGTTCACCTCCATGGCTGGAGGCCACCATCTTGCCGGCACAGCAGGAGCCATGCCGGGGTTCCTCATGTGGCAGGAGGCCACCGCCGTAACTTCTCTGATGTGGCCCAGAGGCCACAGTCCCCGGGGTCTCCCGGTGGTAGGAGCCGCCATCAGCTGCTCTTCAGTGGCAGGGAGCCACCTTCCACGTCAGAGCCTGCCTGCGACTCTTCTCCTGCTCCCTCTCTGCTTCAGCATCTTCAGCAGGATTGCTGTCCATGGTCCTGCACTTCCTGTTCCTGCTTCCCTTAGGCACGGGGCTGCGCCTCTCTGCCTGCTTTAAAGGCCCAGTGCAGATGTGGTCCTCTTCTGACTCTCCCTGGGTGTTTCGTGCTTCAGCCTACAAAAGGCTCCTCGGGTCAGTCCTTCCTCACCTTCGCAAGGAGTAAGTTCCTCCCTGGAACTTGTCCTCTTCAGGACTCCTGCTCTCTGCTCCTGCTGGCATTCTTGTTGTTCATCTTGGGGTCCCCCGTCATCATTTTTCCTGGTCTCTTGTCTTCATCGTGATGTTTTTCCACTCCTGATGTCTTCAATATCCTGATGTTCCATTCCAGCCTGGTGTCTTTGTCCATGTTCCAGATGCCCACCTGTTCTGATGTCCATCGGTTCCTGATGTCCAGATGTCCACCTGTTCCGATGCCTGTTTGTTCCTGATGTCTCCATGTCCTGATGTTCTGAGGCTCCACTTGTTCCGTCCTTGCATGGTCCATGACCAGCCCAACTGGGGTGTGTAGGGAGCTCGGTGGAACAACTCTATCAGCCATGGCCAAGGATTCTTCACTTCCTCCTTCAATTCACCTTCATGTTCCAGGTTCCAGAGATTACCTCCTTGTGGTCCATCTTCAGTCCAACTTCGGGATACCTTCAGATGAGTCTTCCATGCCGGGTCGGAGGTTCCGTCCTCCATCGAATGACCTGTCAGTGCGAACACACTGGGTTCCCGAGGCTCAGTCCAGGACAGGGCTTCCAGGAGTCATGGCCGGTTACCTTCATCAGTCTGTCCTGACATCCTCCAACTCAGATTCCCATATGTCCTTCAGTACTTACTGCCATCGTGAACTCTAATGTATTTGAGTCAATGTCAGCTTGTTGTCTGCTTCGCCTCCAACGTGGTCCACGACCAGCCAGGCCTGGCTGTGTAGGGTGAGTGGTGTGGCAGCACTCCTTCCGAATCCTTCTTCATTCCTGAATCCATGTCTGAGTCTTCATCTGAATCTACATCTGAGTCTTCGTCTGTATCCTGCCTTCATCCGCATTCACATTCCAGTCCTCAACTACCTCTGCCTCATGCCTGGCCTGCTGCCTCTGCCGCTCCCTGCGGCAGGTCCGAAAGGGCTTGGAATGGTCGGAGGACCATTCAGAGACCACCATTGTGTTGGTGGCCTCACGGAGGCGTGCAGGCCCAGAGATGAGCCAGGTTCTCAAGTTCACAGATTAGGACCGTCTCTCCACAAGGGCACACAGATCTCATCTTGTTTGTTTGTTTGATTTTGTTGATTTTTACCTTTTTTTTTTTACCTTTTTTTTTTTACCTTTTTACTTATAATGTTTCTTATAATGTTACTCATAATGTTATCTGTTTCTGACTACTTGTTTCAATGTAACGCCACAGCCGCGATTGTTCAGTTTCAATGGAAACCGATTTGATTTGATATCTTCTTTCAAGAATGTCGGTATATAAGAATTCTAAATAAATAAATAAATAAATAAATCCCACAATGGGGAGTGCCCCCTAGCACTCCCTCCCATCGTGATTGCAACATGTTTAGAACTACAGTGTTTGTTTTTATGGCAAGTGCCCAATAATGCTTCTTGTTTTCTAAAAGGTTATACAGAAGAAACACTGCATATAATTAAACGAGATAATAAATGTCAGACAGATTAAACACATGTAGATAACATTTACAAAAGTTAGAATATGGTTTTTACCTTAATTAATTGTGGTCACATGGAAATATCAAGGATCAAATCCCTTCAATCACTGAATTTGGTTTCTGAAAATTCAGACAAGCAAAGATTAGACATTGCAATTCCTCAAGAATCCTATTTGCTTGCTTTTGAATTACATTTGAAGTGCTGAAAAGCAGAATATAAAAATCCAAATAAATAAACATAAGATTAGAAGTTAAATGTATATGGTACCATATGATTCATATGCTACAGGAGTTCTAATATAAATATATAAAAATATAGATTTCTGGATGAAATATATATGCAGATATCTTGAGAGCAAGTTACTGATTATTTCTGTTTTTATGATTTATGCTTCAAATATGGATGATTCCTCTCATTTCAGAACCTAATTTTGAGACTCGACTCCATAAAAAATAGTTTACCTTAATAGCTAGAGATTTCAATTGTGCCCTTTGCCCACAGAAAGAGATAGATCTTCACAGTAATTAGATCTAAAAAGCATTCTTTTGAGGTGAAAAGAAATGAACAGATAAATTTAATATTTTACTCAGGAGTTCGCAGACATATAGCAGAACAGATTATATATTAGCTCCTAAAAAATTTAAGCAACCAGGCTGAGGTATATGGAAGCTGCACAGGGATGCCAACTCACATGTCGAATAAACAGGCTGACCCAGCACTGGTTTTTCCCCATTGCATGCATGGACTTGTAGTTCTATTAATCTAAGAGAAATCAATGAGACAATAAGAACTACAACTCCATGCATACAACGGAGCAAACCCAAGCCTGGATCGGCCTGTGTGGTCTACCTGGGGTGAAGTGGCAACCTAGAGCTGCACCTAACATGACAACATGGTCCTTGTACCATCCTCCTTCTCCCTCACCTCGATCTCCCTCTCCTACTCCAGACCCTCCTGAGAAGGGTTGGAATGGGGGAGGGAAAGGGAAGATCAAAGAGGGGCTCAAGGCAGGCTATAAAAGGTTTAGGGCAGAAGCGATGCCCTCATTCATGAACTGGGAGTGATTCAAGCTGAAGCCTTTTCAGTATGTAGTGACCAACATACCCATGAACTCTCTGGATTTCCCCCAGAGACTCAGGAAATTTACATCAATTGCTAAGTCTCAGGAGAAATATTAAAAAGCTCCAGACATCTCTTATTTACAGCTCCAGCTGTCCTGGAGCGTAAATGTACAAGTTAATAGCATGCAAGCACCATGGAAGCTGCATTGTAGTGAGAATATTAAAAGCTTCAGTGTAAAACACTGTTTTAAATTGTGGACTAAAATTTTTAACATGCATTTGATAAGAAATGTTAGCATGGATTTTCATGCAGACAACTTTTAGGCTAATGGAAAAGAAAAGAATCCTTATAAAAACTTTACCTATATTCTTACTAGTAAATGAAAATTGAAATTTTAAAGGCATAAGAACATAAGAAATTGCCATGCTGGGTCAGACCAAGGGTCTATCAAGCCGAACATCTTGTTTCCAACAGAGGCCAAACCAGGCCACAAGAACCTGGCAATTACCCAAACACCAAGAAGATCCCATGCTACTGATGCAATTAATAGCAGTGGCTATTCTCTAAGTAAACTTGATTAATAGCCATTAATGGACTTCACCTCCAAGAACTTATCCAAACCCAGCTACACTAACTGCACTAATCACATCCTCTGGCAACAAATTCCAGAGCTTAATTGTGCATTGAGTGAAAAAGAATTTTCTCCAATTAGTCTTAAATGTACTACTTGCTAACTTCATGGAATGCCCCCTAGTCTTCCTATTATCCGAAAATGTAAATAACTGATTCACATCTACTCGATCAAGACCTCTCATGATCTTAAAGACCTCTATTGTTACCAGGGAGAGCGAGGAGAGCGGTCCCCTTAGAGGGAGTGTGCACTTGGGCCCCTGGCATGATCCCGTAGCGTGGGCCCAACCCCCAGCCGGACCTGCATGCCTCTGGAACCAACATGGGGAGTGTTGGTGAGGAACAGTCCCCCGACTGTTCCCGGCCCTTTCGGACCTGTCGCTGAGATGGCAAGAGGCAGCAGGCCGGACTCAGGGCATGGGCAGACGAAGGCTCAAAAACAGGAGACGAAGACTCGGGAACCACAGACTGTAGACGTAGACTCTAAAGCAAGATACTGTAGATGTAGACTCTGAAACAAGCAGGGAGGTACAGACATTGGCACTGTCCCTCAGGGCACCCTACACAGCCAGTACTACTGGTCTGGTCACGGACTACCCTGTCCCACATCCGTGGAAGCGGAACCAACGTAGGACAGGAAATATGCTGCACGAAGCAGTCCAGAGTAATGTACTGCACACCGGCAGTATGAGGCAGGCTTACTGCATACCAGCAGTCTGAAGCAGGCTAAAAACATAAGCGTCAGGAACAAACATCAAGAAACATCAGGAGACATCAGGACGTGCAAGACACCGGACACCAAGCTGAAACAAACAACGAAGGCCTGATGGAGTGCTGGAAGAGGAGACATCCAGAGATGTGTAACTCCAATGCAAGGCAAAGCATGAGTGCTGGAGCAAGGCTTTTATTAGGGATGTGAATCGTTTTAGGACGATTAAAATTATCGTCCGATAATTTTAATATCGTCTTAAACCGTTATGGAACACAATACAATACAGATTCTAACGATTTATCGTTATAAATCGTTAGAATCGTGAGCCGGCACACTAAAACCCCCTAAAACCCACCCCCGACCCTTTAAATTAAATCCCCCACCCTCCCGAACCCCCCCCCAAATAACTTAAATAACCTGCGGGTCCAGCGGCGGTCCGGAACGGCAGCGGTCCGGAACGGGCTCCTGCTCCTGAATCTTGTCGTCTTCAGCCGGCGCCATTTTCCAAAATGGCGCCGAAAAATGGCGGCGGCCATAGACGAAAAAGATTGGACGGCAGGAGGTCCTTCCGGACCCCCGCTGGACTTTTGGCAAGTCTCGTGGGGGTCAGGAGGCCCCCCACAAGCTGGCCAAAAGTTCCTGGAGGTCCAGCGGGGGTCAGGGAGCGATTTCCCGCCGCGAATCGTTTTCGTACGGAAAATGGCGCCGGCCATACGCGTATGGCCGGCGCCATTTTCCGTACGGAAAATGGCGCCGGCAGGAGATCGACTGCAGGAGGTCGTTCAGCGAGGGTTCCGGCGCCTCGCTGAACGACCTCCTGCAGTCGATCTCCTGCCGGCGCCATTTTCCGTACGAAAACGATTCGCGGCGGGAAATCGCTCCCTGACCCCCGCTGGACCTCCAGGAACTTTTGGCCAGCTTGTGGGGGGCCTCCTGACCCCCACGAGACTTGCCAAAAGTCCAGCGGGGGTCCGGAAGGACCTCCTGCCGTCCAATCTTTTTCGTCTATGGCCGCCGCCATTTTTCGGCGCCATTTTGGAAAATGGCGCCGGCTGAAGACGACAAGATTCAGGAGCAGGAGCCCGTTCCGGACCGCTGCCGTTCCGGACCGCCGCTGGACCCGCAGGTTATTTAAGTTATTTGGGGGGGGGTTCGGGAGGGTGGGGGATTTAATTTAAAGGGTCGGGGGTGGGTTTTAGGGGGTTTTAATGTGCCGGTTTTTCGATTTTTCGATTTTTAACGATTTTTAACGATTTTTCACGATATTTTACCCCCCCAAACGGCAACAATACGATTCCCTCCCCCTCCCAGCCGAAATCGATCGTTAAGACGATCGAGGACACGATTCACATCCCTAGCTTTTATAGCCCAGAAGCAGGCAACTCCCTGGGAGGAGTACAGATGAGCCGTCCCTCGCTGGCTCTATAAGAGTGGAGAGGAGCCGCGGGCCCGCCCCTTAGGAGAAGGGCGTGGCCCACACCAGTCCATTTGGACTGCAGCGGAGCAGGCCTCGAGTAGGCCCCAAACCACACCAAAGGCCTCCCAGGCCGTGAAGCAGGATCTGGACAGTTGCTCAGGCGAGGCCCTGGCTTCGGAGCGGCCTCCAGAAGAAGGTGAGATGCCTCCTTTGGCACAACTACAGGAGGAATCGTAACAGTACCCCCCCAAAGGGGTCCCCCCCCTTTTCAGAAGGACCAGAAACACGAGACCAAGAGAACACGAGACTGACATAAAAAAAAACAAAAGAGGGAGCACGAGAACAGGGAGCAACAAGCAAAACCCACACACAGCACAAACAAGCAACAAGCGGAAAACAGCACAAACGAGCAACAAGCGGAAAACAACACAAACGAGCAACAAGCGGAAAACAACATAAACGAGCAACAAGCGGAAAACAACACAAACGAGCAAAAGCTGGACAAGGAACAGAAGACCAGAAACAGGAAACAAGGGGGAGAATACAGGGTGGGAGCAGGCTACAGCAGCAACATCAGGAGGAGCGCAGGCTCCTCCTGCAGGTCGTGGAACTCCATCCTGGAGACAAAAGAGCAGAGGGTCTGGATGCAGGCACCTCCTGCAGGTCATGGGAAACAGACAGCTGGCGCCTCCAGCAGGTCATACAAATGGCAGAAGCTGGCACCTCCAGCAGGTCATGATAATAGCAAAAGCTGGTGCCTCCAGCAGGTCGAAAACCAGAAAAAAAAATTCTGAGTCCAGAAACAAAACAAGTCCTACCACCGGACCACGTACACCGGGCACATGGCCTTGCATTCTGTTGCCAGGGAGCGCTAGGAAAGCTGTCCCCCTTAGAGGGAGTGTGCCCTTGAGCCCCTGGCACGATCCCGCACCAAGGGTAGGTGTAACGTGGGCCCGACCCCCAGCTGGACCTGCATGCCTCTGGAACCAACATGTGGAAGGTTGGTGATGAACAGTCCTCCAACCGTTCCCAGCCCTTTTGGACCTGCCGCTGAGATGGCAAGAGGCAGCAGGCCGGACTCAGGGCGTGGGCAGACGAAGGCTCAAAAACAGGAGACGAAGACTCAGGAACCACAGACTGTAGACGTAGACTCTAAAACAAGCAGGGAGGTTCAGACATTGGCACTGTCCCTCAGGGTGCCCTATACAGCCAGTACTACTGGTCTGGTCACAGACCACCCTGTCCCACATCCGAAGGAGCGGAACCAGCGCAGGACAGGAAATATGCTGCACGAAGCAGTCCAGGGTAATGTACTGCACACCGGCAGTCTGAAGCAGGCTAAAAACATCAGGATCAGGAACAAAAATCAAGGAACATCAGGTGACATCAGGACGTGCAAGACACCGGACACCAAGCTGAAACAAACAACAAAGGCCTGACGGAGCGCTGGAAGAGGAGACATCCAGAGACATGTAACTCCAATGCAAGGCAAAGCATGAGTGCTGGAGCAAGGCTTTTATAGCCCAGAAGCAGGCAACTCCCTGGGAGGAGTCCAGATGGGCCATCCTCGCTGGCTATATAAGAGTGGAGAGGAGCCATGGACCCGCCCCTTAGGAGAAAGTCATGGCCCACACCAGAGCATCTAGGCTGGAGTGGAGCAGGCCTCGAGTAGGCCCCAAACCACACCGAAGGCATCCCAGGCTGTGGAGCAGGATCTGGACAGTTGCTCAGGTGAGGCCCTGGCTTCAGAGCGGCCTCGAGAAGAAGGTGAGATGCCTCCTGTGGCACAGCTACAGGAGGAATCATAACATCTATCATATCTTCCCTCAGCAGTCTCTTCTCCAAGCTGAACAGCCCTAACCTCTTCAGTTTTTCCTCATAGGGGAGCAGTTCCATCACCTTTATCATTTTGGTTGCCCTTCTTTGTACCTTCTCCATTGCAATCTTTTTTGAGATGCGGCGACCAAAATTGTACACAGTATTCAAGGTGCAGGCTCACCATGGAGCGATAGAGAGGTATTATGATATTTTCCATTTTATTAACCATTCCCTTCCTAATAATTCCTAACATTCTGTTTGCTTTTTTGACTGCTGCAGCACACTGAGCCAAGATTTTAAAGTATTATCCACTATGATGCCTAGATCTTTTTCCTGGGTAGTAGCTCCTAATATGGAACCTAACATCGAGTAACTACAGCAAGGGTTATTTTTCCCTATATGCAACACCTTGCACTTGTCCACATTAAATTTCATCTGCCATTTGAAAGCCCAATCTTCCAGTCTTGCAAGGTCCTCCTGTAATGTATCACAATCTGCTTGTGATTTAACTACTCTGAATAATTTTGTACCATCCTCAAATTTGATAACTTCACTTGTCGTATTCCTTTCCATATCATTTATATGTATATTGAAAAGCATTGGTCCAAGTACAGATCCCTGAGGCACTCCACTGTTTACCCTTTTCCACTGAGAAAATTGAATATTTAATCCTACTCTCTGTTTCCTGGAGCCCTTTTTAATTATTGGGGTTACATTGGCCACCCTCCAGTCTTCAGGTACAATGGATGATTTTAATGATAGGTTACAAATTTTAATTAATAGATCAGAAATTTCATTTTTTAGTTCCTTCAGTACCCTAGAGTGCATACCGTCTGGTCCAGGTGATTTGCTACTCTTTAGTTTGCCAATCTGGCCTATGACATCTTCCAGGTTCACAGTGATTTGGTTCAGTTCGTCTGACTCATCACCCTTGAAAACCATCTCTGGAACTGGTATCTCCACAAAATCCTCATTAGTAAACACGGAAGCAAAGAATTGATTTAGTTTTTCTGCAATGGCCTTATCTTCCCTAAGAGCCCCTTTAACCCCTCGGTCATCTAATGGTCCAACCGATTCCCTCACAGGTTTCTTGCTTCGGATATATTTTAAAACATTTTTATTATGAGTTTTTGCCTCTATGGCCAACTTCATTTCAAATTCTCTCTTCGCCTGTCTTATCAATATTTTACATTTAATTTGACAATGCTTATATTTTATCCTATTTTCTTCAGATGGATTCTTCTTCCAATGTTTGAAGGATTTTTTTTTGGCTAAAATAGCCTCTTTCACCTCACCTTTTAACCATGATGGTAATCGTTTTGCCTTCCTTCCACCTTTAATGCATGGAATACATCTGGACTGCACCTCTAGGATTGTATTTTAAACAATGTCTATGCCTGTTGAACACTTTTAACCTTTGCAGCAGCACCTTTCAGTTTTTTTCTATTTTCCCCATTTTAACAAAGTTTCCCTTTGGAAAGTTTAGGGGATATAGATGTGATGTATGTAAATGGGTATATGGGAGGTTACAGATGTATGTTGTACAGATGCAGATATGGTGTATGTAAGTGGGTATGTGGGAGGTTACAGATGTATGTTTTTTTCTGTGGGGAAGGATGTATATGTAGGGTTGTGGAGCATATGTTTTTTGCGAGGCATGATTGTATATGTGAAGGGTATGTGGTTGTGGCTGTATGAGGGAGTGTGTGTGAGAGGATTAGTTAGGGCAGGTGTGGGGTATCTATGTGCATGTGGAGGGTGGTATCTGGGGTGTGTGAATTGAAAATATGTATGAGGAGATGGCTTAGAAGGCAACGTTCAGTGTTATGGAGCGTGGATCCTTGGGCCAAGGGGAAGTTGGTACCACCTGTGGGGAGAAGCCCCACAGGTCTCCACCGTTGGCAGGTGAGGCAAATGGGAAGCTTGAGACCCCGTTGATGCTTCACCACTACCAGCCCACGTTCCTCTCAGGTTGAGCCCTTGAGTACCAGGGCTTACGTGGGGCCTCAGAAGACAGAGTCTGGGTGCAGGTGTAGCTCTTAGCAGTCAAGGATGAGTAGAAGGCAGGAGCTGGCAAGGTAAGGAAGATTTCATGGTTAGAGGTTGGGTGAAAGCTGAGGTCTGGGCAGGCAGTGAATCTAAGACGTTAGGTACAAGCAGAGGTCCTGGCAGGCAGCTTATCTCGGAGGTCAGGTACAAGTGGAGGTCTTGCCAGGCACCGTATCTCGAAGGACAGGTACAAGCAGAGGGCAAGCCAGTCAGAAGCAAGAATACAGGAACAGAACTATCAGGAACATAAGCAGGAGCTGAGTTGCCAAGGTGAGGATTTGCAGGAAGGCCTTGCCTTAAATAGTCCTGGGTCAAGAGGGAGGAGCCCTACCACCTCCCATAGTGATTCCCTTAAATGAGGCCAGGCACGGGGTACCCCTGTGGGACCAGACCGGCACCACCGCATCCAGGCCGAGAAGGAGCAGCAGCATCGTAGGCCTGGCTTAGGCCCTGCACGGAGGGAGAGCGCAGCCAGGAAGGAGAAGCAGCATTGGAGGCCTTGCGGGAGCCCAGAGTTGAGAGAGCCTGGCAACCGTGGCACCCCACAGCTATGAGACTTCTGAATCTATCAAGCGGTGGGCAGCAGTGGCAGTAGGTGGAGGGAGCAGGCTGTGGCCTACAGAGGCCGGTTCCCATAACAGTACCCCCTCCTCTAGGCCTCCTCCCAGGGGGTCTGGGTTTCTTAGGATGCTCCTTATGAAATTGGTGAATCAAATTTTTATCCAGAATATGAGTGGAGGGCTCCCAGGAGTTTTCCTCAGGTCCAAAGCCCTCCCATGAAATCAAGGACTTCTTGAACTTGGTAAATGTTCTCATCCTCTGAAGAGAGTTGAGGAGATTCAGGGGTTTTCCTAGTCGGCCATGATAGCACCAATGGCTTCAATAGGGAAGCGTGAAAATCATTAATAATTTTCAGTGAGTGTGGCAACCGAAGGCAGTAGGTAACAGGTCCTAGTTTCTAAAGTACAGGAAAGGGACCAATATAGCGGGGAGTCAACTGCATGGACGGAACTCTCAGACGAATGAAGCGGGTACTGTTAGTGTTTGAGATAGTTGTGGGTGGATCCTTGGGCAAGTGGCAGATGACCCCGCCCCCGGGGGAAGATCCCGAGAGGGACCACCGGTCAGGCTCAGAGTTTGGAAACAGACATACACTAGTTCTTTTATTAAACAGTATATTGAACCACCAGAGGTGGCAGTAGTGAGCTGGAAGCACCCGGCTGGGCTGTAGTCCCTAAGTTACTGGAACAGCGATCCTGGATAACTGAGCTGTAGAGAAACTGAATATAGTGAGTAGGTAAGGTATGCAGAGTTCAGGAACAGAACCTTGATGGTAACACTCACACAATAGTCTCTTAGAAGCAGCCCAGGAGCTGGAAATTAATTAGGCCCTCGAGGAGCGAGTACCTGGTTCCACGGAATGCTCTGAGAGAGATGGCAACTCACTGGTGTTGTAGGCAGCGAAGGCTTTGTGGCAGAAGTGGTATTCAGTAGCAAGTCCGGGAACGTGGGCTCTCGAGGAGCGAGTACTGGTTCCAGACTGTGACCTGAAAAACAAGAGAGAGAGTGAGGCCCCCGAGGAACAGGTACCTCTGGTAAAGTCCAAGGAGGCAGAGTAGCAAGGTATGTGGAGAGTGAATCCTATCTGCAGCGATACCTGGAGGAAGCTGGGTAAACATTTCCTTTGCTAACTCGATTAGTTAGCGAATTCAGAGACCTTAAGTATCCGGTGAGGATGACATCATCTCAGGGGGACGCCCCTTGAGGTTTGCGCCACTGCTGGTACTTGAGTCGGGGCCGCGCAGCGCACGCACCCTTAGGCTTCTGGGAAACATGGAGGATAGCAGCGTCTAACCTGGTTCGGGGACGCCGGAAGAGGTCGGCAAGATGACGCCACGGTGGCCAAATTTCCATCAAGCAAAGAGGGAGTCGCCAAACAGGTAAGGTGGGCGTAGTGGAGACGTCGGGCAGCGATGGTCGCAACAGGTACTAAACCAAACTCTTTCTCATGGGTGATATTGCGGCACCAGTCTCCGGTGGGGGTCAGCTAATTTCTTGGCTGAGCAACCTGCTTCTTGGATAATGTGCTGCACATGAGACCAGTCCCTTTAGTTTCTCAGCTGTCATCTGGGCTGCAGGTGAAGGGACTGATAGCAGAAAAGGCAAAGGAGGAAATGGCTGTTTCCCAGAGACAATTTGGAATGGGAAGGCTCCCATCGCAGTACAAGGGTTAGAATTGTGTGATAACTCTGTCCAAGGAAGGAGCTCATCCCAGTTGTCTTGGCGGGTGTTGATGTATGTTCTCAAGAATTGTTCCAAGGTGCGGTTGGTCCACTCTGCTTGGGTTAGCTTGTGGGTGGTAAGCCGTGGAGAAATCCAACGTGAAATGGAATGTTTTGCAAAGAGTTTGCCAATATTTGGCTGTAAATTGAGAGCCTCAGTCTGAAGAAATATGAAGAGGAAGACCGTGAAGTTGAAAGATGTGTTGCACAAACAAATGTGCTAGCTGGAGAACTGACGGAAGACTGAGTAGTGCGTGAAGTAGGCCATTTTGGATAAACGGTCTACCACTATCCAGATCGCGGTGTTACCTCTGGAGACTAGTAGATCCACTGGGAAATCTGTAGCAAGATGTGTCCAAGGTTCGCTGGGGGCTGGAAGTGGCTAAAGCAGGCCCCAAGGTTTGCCAGTTTGAGTCTTTTGCTGGGCACAGGTCAGACAGGATGTCACTTAGACATGGACATCCTGTCGCATATTGGGCCACCAATAATATTGGTGGAGAAGAGCCAGGGTTCTGAGCAGGCCGGGCTGTCCAGATGTACGGGAATCGTGGGCCCACTTGAGAACTTGGTCACGAAGTCTACGGGGTACCACGGTCATACCTGGCGGGACCGTCTGAGTTGCAGCAAGGATAATTTGAGCAAGTTCTTCATGGTCCACCATTGAGAAGGAGTGAGAGTGAGTGTCAGCATGCTGGTTCTTGGATGCCGGGCGATAGCTTAAATCAAAGTTGAACTGTGTGAAGAATAAGGCCCAGCGGGCTTGGCGAGGGTTGAGGTCCTGGGCCTGCTGCAGGTGTTCTAGATTCTTATGGTCTAAAGACCGTAATCTTGTGTTGGGCCCCCCTCCAGCCATTGGCACCATTCTTCAAATGCCAAATTAATGGCCAGTAATTCTTGGTCACCGATGGCATAGTTTCGCTGAGCAGGGTTGAACTTCCAGGAACAAAATATACATGGGTGTAGAGTTCTGGCTAAATCATTCTGGCTGAGTACTGTTCCTACACCGTCCGAAGACGCATCCACCTCTATGAAGAAGGGAAGCCTGGGGTCAGGGTGTCACAAGCTGGGCTTTCACAAGAAGGCCTCCTTAAGGCCTTGAAAGGACTCTAATGTCTCAGCTGGCCAATCCTTTAGGGGAACTCCCTTACATGTGAGGGCTGTGAGGGGAGCTGCCAATCTGAAGTAGTTCTTGATAAAGCTACGATAGTAATTAGCAAATCCCAGGAAATGCTGGAGAGCACGCAGACCGGAAGGTCGTGGCCAGTCTTAGATGCATTTTAACTTGGCTGGATCCATGTGAAACCTGCGGTTGGATACAATGTTTCCCAGGAATGGAAGAGATTCTCTCTCAAAAAGACACTTTTCAGGCTTAGCATACAGATGGTTCACCCATAGATGTTGCGGAACTCAGCAGACATCCTGGCGGTGATGCTGTAAGGTTTTGGAATAGATCAGGATATCATCCAGATATACGACTGTTGTGATCCTGCCAGCGCTTCTCGCGAGCAGGCTCCCTTACCTTCGTAGCCAGTCAGGCCGCTGACGCCTTTCCCTCCACAGCAGTCGTGCCGCTATGTCCGGGCTCCTCCCCGGCTGCCCCTTGCTCTGCGCGGCAGGGCCGACCCACCGTGAGCTCTCCCTCGAGGTCGGGACCTCCGCTGCCGTTCCTGCTTTCCCCAATGTGTTGCAGCCACTCCCGGGGGTCCTCAGCCGGCAGGGAAGCCGTCCCTGCCGGTGCCTGCTTCAGCTCGGGTCCTTGACTGGCAGGGAGGATGTCCCTGCCGGTTCCTGCAGACTTCCTGCTCCGTCCGCAGCTGGAAGCCACTCCTGCAGCCTGCCTTCCTCAGCTTCTTGGCAGGGCTGCTCCCGTTGCCTACCTGCTTCTCCTTGGGCCTTCCACGTGGCAGAGGATGCCACCAGCTGATCCTGCTCTTCCTCTCCAGCTCTAAGGCGCAGGCGTGCTCCTCTCTCCTGTTCAAGGGCCATCCAGGTGTGGCCCTCTGCTGACCCCTCCCTGGGCATTGTCCTCTTCAGCCCTACAAAAGGGCTCAGCATCCATTCCAGCTTTGCCTTTGCAAGACGTTAGATATTCCTGGGATCCTGCTGGTCTTTGTTCCAGGAGCCATCCCTTGTTCCAGCTCTTCTTCAAGGTCCTGTGTTTCCTGTGGAGCTCCTCATCTTGTTCTGATGTCCACATTCCAGTCCAGATGTCCGCCTGACGTTCCTGATGTTCGTGAGGTCTGTCTCCTGATCCTGCATTCTATGTTCCCGTCCAGATGTTTGTTCTTCGTACCTGATGTCCGTGATCCAGTCCAGATGTTGTTTCTCCTGATCCTGAACCCCTGGTTCCTCGTGCCACTCTTCCTGGCGTGACATGTCGTGGTCCGGACCAGCCTCACGGGTGGGCTGTGTAGGGTGCTTCATGGTGCAAGGCCTACCTCACTTCTGCAGCACTAGCCTCTGGGAGACTTCTGCTTCTGTACTTGTCCCTGGTCTACAGAATCCCTTGTGCTTGCTCCGTCCATGCCAAACACTGCCAGAAACAGTACCGTCAGCATGGTCCGCGACCAGCCACTGGCAGCTGAGTAGGGCGTGCCTCAGAGCAGACCTTTACAGCTTCTGAGATATGTTCCTTTTCATTGCTCCATATCTCGTCTAGATGCTCTTCGAGTCCAGCGTGGTCCGTGACCAGTCCTGCGGTTGGACTGTGTAGGGCGTGCTGCATCGCAGTCTCAACCCAGTACTTTCCTGAGTCTTCTGAATGCCTTGTACCTCGTTCCTGAGTCTTCTGAATGCCAACTACCTCGTTCCTGAGTCTCGTCTATGCATCCAAGTACCTCGTGCCTGAGTCTCATCTGTGCATCCAAGTACCTTGTTCCTGAGTCTCGTCTTATTCTCCATGTTTCGGTCTTTGCTGCTCTGGCCTCCATCCAGCCTGCCGCTTCTAGCCGTACCCTGTGGCAGGTCCGAAAAGGCTTGGAATGGTCGGAGGACTGTTCATAAGACCACCATTGCATTGTAGGGATATGCAGAGGGACGCCATACGTTGCATTCGGGATACATATTCGTCAGGGGGCAAATACATTGCATACGTCCGTATGGCGCCTCGATACGGTTTTACGTCTAATCCTATTTGGTACCCGGCTAAAATTAAATTTCATACAACCCTCCACCCTCCTGAACCCCCCCCCAAGACTTACCAAAACTCCCTGGTGGTCCAGCGGGGGGTCCGGGACCCATCCCCTGCACTCTCACACCCTCGAACCAGTTTCAAAATGGCACCGATAGCCTTTGAACCTACCATGTCACAGGGGCTACTGGTGCTATTGGTCAGCCCCTGTCACATGGCCATTGGCGCCATCTTGTGCTTTTACCATGTGACAGGGGCTGACCAATGGTGCTGGTAGCCCCTGTGACATAGTAAGGGCAAGGCTATCTGTGCCATTTTGATTCCTGGCACCCGATGGCACGAGTGCAGGAGATCACTCCCGGACCCCTGCTGGACCCCCAGGGACTTTTGGCCAGCTTGGGGGGGGCTTCCTGACCCCCACAAGACTTGCCAAAAGTCCAGCGGGGGTCCAGAATGACCTCCTGCTCTCGGGCCGTATTGCCAGCATTCAAAATGGCGCCGGTGCTACCTTTGCCTTCACTATGTCACAGGGGCCGACGGTATAATGGTTGAGTGTTAACTCGTAAGTAAGGTAGTAGGGGTTATCTTGAAAAAGGATGACACCGGGTGTGTAAGGAGGGACAAGGGAACGGGTAGCAATGAGTAGAGAGAGGGATAGGCCAATAGGGATATATGTAAAATTTTTATTGAATCCAACGCTATAACTTTTATAATGTATATTTTAGTACTTGAGGTTGATAGGATAACAAACACAAAAAACATGCAAGTCAGTTTGCAAAAACTGCAAAATGTGCCATGAAACTTTTACATGATTTTTATTTTCAAGCAAAATTCCCACAATACGTTTTGTGCTGAATTTTTCCTCTACGTTCCCTAAAACTTTAATCTTGCCCTTGATCTGATACTTTAAATTGCTCTAAAATCTGTCACTCATTTTCAAATATTACTTTAGGGCTTTTACCTATAGAAAATAATATACCAACAGTTGGTTGGAAATATTCAAAAGGTGTTAATTATCTGAGCTTTCTTGAAACTGGAAAACCCCACATTCATCAAAACAGAAACCATGTAGAAGAGATTCAGAACAAGTACTAAGAAGGAACAAAAAGCCATTTACTATTCTCCTTTTACTATCTCTGTTTTAGTCAGTGATGGATATAAGCCTTCCCCTAGTCAATTAGTAACCTCGGGTGCTGAGGTTAAATGATAAAAGAAAATACCAAGGCTCTTAGACTGCAGGTGAATAGGAAATTTTATTTTCTGTGGATAAACTATAAATGGAACAATATCTCTAAAATATTTCAGTTTATAATGTTACTGAATGATTACTGCATGGATGGTTGTCATGGAGATTCCTGTTTATGAATACCAGCAAATGTCTTCTAGGCCATAACTATTCTCCAGGTGAACCAATGAAAGGCTCATATTTCCACTTCAATGTCCCAGCAGGTTTATAATGTAGATTGTGTGATATGAAGAACATTGTCCTGCAGTCAAATGTTGCAGTTAGGCATGTGAATATCATCAGAAATCAAGTATGTGTTCACAGAAAATATATGCAACATTAATAAAGTTCATTGTATATTGCAGGATACATGCAGCAGACATTTGGGTTCAGGTGACATGGGAGATGATTATACTTTTTGAGGGCAATTTTCAAAGGCATTCACCTAGGAAACAGGTATTTGCTTGGGTAAAAATAGCTTAAGTAAACATTGCCTTCCTCAGATACAGTTAAAAGTGTGCATGGGATTCATAGCATGTGTACTTTTAACTGCAAAGGAAAAGAGCATTCCTCCTGGCATGTTTAGGTCAGTGAAGTAAAACAGTGCATGTACATTAAATTTTCAAATGTACACGTGCTATTTTGACCCCCTCCCATCACCAGTACAAAGCATGCAAACACTTTTCTCATGTAAACTTTGCATGTGCTAATTTTCAAAGGGAAACAAAGTAAGTAGTTTCTCTTTGAGAATTTGTGTTAAGTATGCACATTAAAACCATCTATGTGATTTGCATCTATATAGATAGTTTGATAATTTCCTGTATATTATTTGATAACATTGGAATATGCTATACTCTCTATATATATAGATATATTATATATACATATATATATATATACACACACACACACATACATACATACACACATTCTTTAGCACAAGATGCTACAGACTCTTCACAGTATTTGACAGTCCAACTGATATTAAATATTAGGGATGTGAATCATTTTTGAACGATTAAAATTATCGTCAGATAATTTTAAAATCGTCCAAAATCGTTAGAGTGCAGATACAATACAAATGCCCCCAATTTATCGTCAGGGGCATTTGTATTGTATCGTTAAATAGGGCGCGAGAAAACCGGCACACCAAAAAAACCCAAAAACCCACCCCGAACCTTTAAAAGAAATCCCCCACCATCCCGAACCCCCACAAAATGTTTTAAATTACCTGGGATCCAGTGGGGGGGTCCTGACACAATCTCCCCCTCTCTCTCTCTCTGGCCACGGCTGCGTTGAGAAATGGTGCCGGTGGCCCTTTGCCCTTATCATGTGACAGGGCAAAGGTAGCACCGGCGCCATTTTGTTTCCTGGCTCCCGACGTCACGCCTGCTGGAGATCGCCCCCAGACCCCCGCTGGACCCCCAGGGACTTTTGGCCAGCTTGGGGGGGCCTCCTGACCCCCACAAGACTTGTCAAAAGTCCAGCAGGGGTCCGAGAGCGACCTCCTGCACGCGGGCCGTATTGCCAATCTTCAAAATGGCGCTGGCGCTACCTTTGCCCTCACTATGTCATACGGGCGACAGTCGCGTCGGGAACCCCCAATGGACCCCAGGTAATTTAAAACATTTTGGGGGGGGGTTCGGGAGGGTGGGGGATTTCTTTTAAAGGTTTGGGGTGGGTTTTAGGGTTTTTTTGGTGTGCCGGTTTTCCCGTCCTCCCCCGATTTACGATTTTTAACGATTTTTTAAAACAAAAAAACCCGACGATAAGATTTCCCTCCCCCCCCAGCCAAAATCGATCGTTAAGACGATCGATCACACGATTCACACCTCTATTCAATATAGCTTAGGAAATGGCAAATATATATTTAGGAGAAAGAGTTCTGTTTGAATTGTCATTCTGTCCTTTTATGTTGAGTTCCTCTTTTGGACCTAAAGAGCACACTTTTCAAGAAGTAAGCTAGATCCACTGAAGACAGCAATTCAGGAAAAAGACTAAACATAATATTTATTTTATCCCTTCTTTTCTGGTTAAGTCTGTTATGGAGTCTCAATTTAGTGGACCCTTGGGCCGACCTGCAGGAGACTGGGAAAGGTGGTCAATGTCTCTAGTATGTGGCAGGCCGGGAGGCAGATGTTCAGGCAGGACGTAGAGGTGCTCTTCACCCTGGAAGCTGGTACTCCCCCAGGAGGAGCCCATAGGAGCCCAACCGCTGGGACTTAGGCGGCTTCACCCTTGGAAGCCGAAGCCCCCCCGGGAGGAGCCCGTAGGGGCCCGGCCGCTGGGACTTAGGCGGGTTGTTGATCAGGACTGAGAACTGGAACCAGATTCGAACAGTAAACAGGTATTGTAACAGGATTCGGGTACTGGAATCAGGCAGGCAGGAACTGTAGCAAGACTCGGGTACTGGAACCAGGCAGGAACTGTAGCAAGACTCGGGTACTGGAACCTGGCAGACAGGAACTGTAGCAGGCAAGCAGGAACCAAGCAGGTACTGTAGCGGGCAAGCAGGAACGGAGCGAGTAGCAAGGCAGCTCACTCCGGGGCACGACGCAACAGGGAACCAGGAGGTAAACCTGTTGCAAGGCAAAGACTGATTGTCCGCGGCCGGCTTATCAAGGCCGTGGCGTCTGACGTCAGGAACTGGGCGGAGTCATCACTTGCGGGAAACGGCCTAGCAAAGCGCCCAAGTGGCACGCGCGTGTCTAGAAGCAGGGCATCCATGGGAAGCTTCCCGGTGGCGCGGCCCCTGCGGGGATGCCAAACAGGGCGCAAACCAGTCCTCCAGAAGCGGGAATAGGTCCAGGAGCATGGAGGTAAGGGTCTGGTTGCGGCGCTCACAGCCAGAACCGCAACAGTACCTCCCCTCTTACGCTCCCTCTTAGCCGGTCCGGGTTTACTTGGGTGGTCTAGATGGAACTGCTGTAATAAGTCTTTGTCGAGGATGTTACAGGCCGGTTCCCAAGAATTATCCTCTGGTATGCAACCCTCCCAGGCAAGCAAGTACTCCCAGCGGCGTTGATGGAACCAGACATACAAGATCTCACATACTTGATACTTAACATTGTCCGGTACTGAAGGGTCCGATGGTTCAGGAGCCCAGGAGTGGTATCTGGATAAAACAAGAGGCTTCAGCAATGACACATGGAACACATCATCTATGCGCATGGAGGAGGGTAGGCGTAATCGGTATGAGACTGCTCCCACTCGTTCAGCAACTCAAAAAGACCCACAGAATCTCGGAGCTAGTCTTCAAGACGGAATTCGTAGCTGTAGATTTTTAGTACTAAGCCAGACGCGGTCTCCTGGGAGGAAGATAGGTGCTGGCTGACAATGCCTATCCGCCCATTCCTTGCGGACTGGGTGGCTTTACGGATCTTTCCCTGGATAGAAGTCCATAAGGAAAGAAGCTGGCGGGCTGAAAGTTGCACTGCCGGGAGTGCACTAGGTTTAGGTGAAGGCAAAGGCAGTCGAAGTTGCTTCCCATAGACAACGAGGAAAGGCAAACTTCCAGTAGCAGCATGCGTGTGATTATTATACAAGAACTCCGCCCACGGGTGTAGCTTGGCCCAATTATCTTGTCATTCATTTACGAACAAATGGAAAAAAGTCTTTAAGGCTCGGTTAGTCCGTTCCATTTTCCCATTACTCTGGGGATGGAACGCAGATGAAAGACTAAGTTGCACACTGAAGCGTTTGCAAAGTGCTTTCCAATATCGAGCAGTAAACTGTGGTCCTCGATCGGAGACTATATCCTGCGGAGACCGTGAAGTCTAAAGATATGCTGAGTGAAGAGGTTGGCTAGGTCAGGTGCAGAAGGCAACTTTGGCAAGGGGACAAAGTGCGCCATCTTGGAGAATCGGTCTATGGTCACCCAAATGACTGAATTACCTCCTGAGATGGGAAGGTCCATGACAAAGTCAGTGGAGATGTGTGTCCAAGGCTCCACCGGAATGTGCAATGGTTGCAACAGGCTCTTGGGCTTCCCGATGAGTGGCTTTTGTATGGCGCAGGTAGGGCAAGAGCCCACAAAGGCTTGGACGTCCTGTCTCACCGTCGGCCACCAGTAGAATCGGTTCAACAACTCTAAGGTCCCTTTACAGCCAGCATGGCCCCCAGTGAGGGAGTCATGGGCCCAAGTGAGAACTGCTCTCCGGGAGCGAAGTGGCACGACGGTCTTCCCTTGGGAGGACACCAAGGTTGCTGCAAGGCTCACTTTCGCAGGATCCAAAATGTACTGGGGAGTGTCAGGAGTCTCTTCGACCTCAGAGGAGCGCGAGAACGCGTCGGCTAGAAAGCGTAGAGTAAAGTCGAACCGATCAAAAAACAGCAACCACCGGGCTTCAGGCATTGGGCTTGATTCAATGGGTTCAGGCATTGGGCTTGATTCAAGAATGCTAAGTTTTTGTGGTCGGTGTAAATCGTATCCGGATGGTTGGCTCCCTCCAACCACTGTCTCCTTTCCTCCAGGGTAAGTTTCACGGCTAGCAACTCTTTATCACCAACACAGTATTTGCTCTCTGCCGGCGAGAATTTCTTCGAGAAATACGAACAGGGTAACAATTGTCCAGAATCAGTACTGGCTCAGCACAGCCCCCACGGCCACGTTGGAGGCATCGACTTCCACCACAAAGGGCCGGCTGGGGTCCGGATGATGAAGGCAGGTGTCTAACAAGAACGCTTCCTTGAGGGCCTTGAAGGCTTGGTAGGCGGGAACAGGCCAATCCACCGCGTTGGCCCCCTTTCAGGTGAGGGCAGTCAACGGGGCCATAATATGGGAATAGTTAGGAATAAAGTGACGGTAGAAATTGGAAAAGCCAAGGAAGCGTTGCAATGCTTTGAGGCCCCTCGGCCGGGGCCAATTCTTAATTGCCGCCACTTTCTCAGGATCAATTTGAAAGCCTGTTGCAGAGATTATGTAGCCCAGGAATGGCAGGGACGTCTTCTCGAAACTACATTTTTCAAGTTTCGCGTACAGACCATGCTCCCTAAGTATTTGGAGCACTTGACGGACATGCTGACGATGTGAAGGCAGGTTCTGGGAGTAGACTAGCACATCGTCGAGGTAGACGATTATGCAGGTGTTCAGAAGGTCCCATAACACCTCATTCATAAGGTGCTGGAACACCGCCGGAGCATTACATAAGCCGAAAGGCATCACAAGATACTTGTAATGCCCGTCTCTGGTATTAAAAGCGATTTTCCACTCGTCTCCGGGACGGATTCTGACTAAGTTGTAAGCACCTCGTAAGTCCAACTTTGTGAAAATCTTTGCTCCCTGGAGCCTATCGAGGAGCTCTAGGATTAGCGGGAGCGGGTAACGATCCCACTTGGTAATGGAATTTAGGCCTCGAGGAGCTCTGGGATTAGCGGGAGCGGGTAACGATCCCACTTGGTAATGGCATTTAGGCCTCGATAGTCTATACACAGTCTCAGCGAGCCATCCTACTTGCTGACAAAGAAGAAGCCCGCCCCTGCAGGCGACTTGGACGGGCGAATGAACCCCTTGGCCAGATTCTCTGAAATATACTCGGACATGGCCCAGGTTTCAGGTAATAAGGGATACACCCTTCCTCGGGGGGGGCATAGCTCCAGGTAACAGGTCTATAGCGCAGTCATACGGACGATGCTGCGGAAGGATCTCCACCTTGGTCTTGTAAAAAATGTCCGTAAAGTCCTCATAAGGTGCAGGAGGACCTAGGGCAGAGTGCATCAATGGAAGTGCGGGAGCCCTAGGCACTTTCATACAGTTAGCTAGGCAGAAAGAGCTCCACTTGACAATCTGTAGAGTATCCCACTGAATCATGGGCGAGTGCTTCTGTAACCACGGCAACCCTAGCACCACAGGGTGGACAGCCTTATCCAACACTAGGAAGGCTATCTCCTCCAAATGGATCGCCCCGGTGCGGACAATAATGGATGCCGTGGACATCAGGACAGGTCCTGGAAGGAGCGTCCCCTGGATGGAGGTAATTCGTAACGGGACCTCCCGTCTATGCGTAGGGATTTGCAACTGGGAGACTGTCCTGCAGGATGAAATTACCTCCGGCTCCAGAATCCAGGAACGCAATTGTCTCAATGGACCCTCCAGGGTATTCCAGGGTAATAGGCACGGTACATTGAGGAGCTGTAGCACAACCTAGGAGGAGCTCCTCCCGACCTCCTAGGCGTTGGCGTTTTCCGCACGCTCCTGGCAGCGTGCCAAGAAGTGGCCCTTCTGACCACAATATAAACACAACTTCAATGAACGGCGACGTTGCCTCTCTTCAGCAGAGAGCGGGGCCCGACCCAGCTGCATGGGTTTGCAGGTGGGAGCATCTGGACGAGAAGTCTTAGGAGAAGATGCGGATCTTGCCGACACAGAAGCAGGACTGTGGCGAGAGGAGTGCTGCTCCTTGGCCTGCTGTTGTAGGCGGCAGTCAATACGGGCAGCCATCTCTATCAAGGTGTTGAGGTCCTCCGGCAGCAATCTCATCCTTTATGTGCCCGGAGAGGCCCTCCAGGAAGATGGCCTTAAGACTACCATCCTGCTAACCTACTTCTTGGGCTAAAGTCCGGAATTCCATAGCATAATCTACCAAGGAGTGAGCCCCCTGACGGAGTTGCAGCAGATCAGATGTAGCCGTGGCTACTCGGGTGGGCTCAAAGGCCTGTCAGAAGTTCGAGATGAACTGTTGTAAGTTCGTTAGCGAGGGATCATTGTTTTCCCAAAGGGGAGAAGCCCATATTAAGGCTTTCCCATCTAGCAGAGACAGGATATACGCCACTTTCACCGCATCCGAGCGGAACTGCCAGGGGCAACAGAGAGAACTGTAGAAAACATTGGTTCAGAAAGCTGCGGCAGGTCCTTAAATCACCAGTGTAATGAGAGGGTGCTGGTAGCTGAGTCACTGAAGAGTCTTGACCCTCGGGTGCTGGTTCTGGGGCAGACGAGGCCCTGGCATCCAATAAGGCTGATAACTCCCCTACCGAACCAGTAAGGACCTCAAGGTACTGTTGTTGATACTGCAGCTGCTGGGCCAACCCTGGCAGTCCAAGGGTACAGGCGCATACGCTGAGTCCATGGCCTTGCAATCTGTTATGGAGTCTCAATTTAGTGGACCCTTGGGCCGACCTGCAGGAGACTGGGAAAGGTGGTCAATGTCTCTAGTATGTGGCAGGCTGGTAGGCAGATGTTCAGGCAGGACGTAGAGGTGCTCTTCACCCTGGAAGCTGGTACTCCCCCGGGAGGAGCCCTTAGGGGCCCATCCGCTGGGACTTAGGCGGGTTGTTGATCAGGACTGAGAACTGGAACCAGACTAGAACAGTAGACATGTACTGTAACAGGACTCTGGTACTGAAACCAGGCAGGCAGGAACTGTAGCAAGACTCTGATACTGGAACCAGGCAGGCAGGAACTGTAGCAAGCAAGCAGGAACCAAGCAGGTACTGTAGCAGGCAAGCAGGAACGGAGCGAGTATCAAGGCAGCTCACTCCGGGGCATGACACAACAGGGAACCAGGAGGTAAACCCATTGCAAGGCAAAGACTGAGTGTCCGCGGCCGGCTTATCAAGGCTGTGGCGTCTGACGTCAGGAACTGGGCGGAGTCACCACTGGCAGGAAACAGCCTAGAAAAGCACCCAAGTGGCGAACGCGTGCGCCTAGAAGCAGGGCGTCCATGGGAAGCTTCCCGGCGGTGCAGCCCCTGTGGGGACACCGCCGAACAGGGTGCAAACCAGGCCTCCAGAAGCGGGAATAGATCCAGGAGCATGGAGGTAAGGGTCTGTTCGCGGCACTCGCGGCCAGAACCGCAAAGTCATTTGTTTTCTCCACCTCTGGCTTCCTACTTAATCAAAACCTCTCTGACCACTCTCATATCTTTGTTGGTAGCATATTTTCTAAATCAGTGGTGCTCAAAATGATGCTCCGGCCCCCTCCTTAGTCAATCACATTTCAGAATGTCCCAAATGAGTATGCATGAGATATATTTGAATGTATAGCCTTTAATATACCTAAGATTCCTTGCACCTCCAAAAAAAACTTTTTGGAATATTAAATACCTAACAATCCCAGCTCCAAAAATATTCCATATAATTGTTCTTAATAAATGTTCTTATACTTTCTCAATCCGAGACATTATCTCTTTGTTTTTATTGCCATCTATTCAAAATCTCAAAACAAATATTATTGAAGGAGAAGGTGGAATGTTTCATAAATTTTATAACATTACTACCATGTAATATAATGAATCGTTTAATCATAAACTCTCCACCTCCATCCTTTGTTCTTTTTTATTTTATGAAATGTGCGCTATATGTGAATTAAAATATCTTTGAAAATTTTTTGTGATTCTCCAAATATTTTAACAGCACAGACGTTGTTATGCGTGACTCTTGATCTGTTCACTGGGTTTTAAAATTTACCACTTTAGACTTAGATCTAAAATATAATAAATAGATGTCCGACTTATCTTAAATGATTATCCACCCGACAAGGCCTTGTTTCAGACCAGGAAAGGTCTTTCTTCAGGGGATGTATTTATCCTGTTGAATAGTCGGTGGTACATATATTTTTTCAAATGCCGCTGTGCTGTCGTCTCCTTTGAATAGTACACCGGTACTTTTCATTCAAATTGTACTTTGCCAATTGCTCAAACTGTAAGTATTTACTCCATTCTTTTATCTGCTCGGAGACAAAACTTCTGTGCTCGCCATATGCTTGTTGATTGTCGTGAGCCAGCTGAGGGAATAAAATACTCTCCCACTTCATTCAAAACAGACCAATCACTACTCACGTTAGCCTTTAATATATGCCTGTAATATATGCAAATATATCTCATGCATATTCATAAGGATATCCTGAATATCCTTCTGGCTAAGGGGGCCCAAAAACCAGTTTAAACCTCACTAGTCTAACTAAATATCTCCCCAAAAAGTGACCAAATAGTATTATCCTGAAGCAAATTATGAGTTAACTTAGTTTAGAAACCATTTTATGTTAGTAACTGTAAAAGTGATGTGAGAAACTTCTCCCTATTGTTGAAAATGAACTTAGAGATAAAATTGCTCTTTCACCTCCACAGGCATTCTGCTACTTTGAATACTGAACATGGGGTTCTCCTTTAAGGTTCTTTCCTTTAAGGGAAAAAAAAGTTTTATTTATAGAAACCAGTTAATGAGCTTCCACAAAGTTGCTTACTTATATATCTCAAAAATAATTATTGACAGGTAAATAATTGTTTCAAATTATTATGGCAAGATATAATACTTGTATGGAAAATCAGGAGCATTATATTATTTTCACCTTCATACGTTGCATAATATGGGGCTTTGTTGATATAAATAGATGATTTCCTTGATGAGATGCCAGTACCTTATATGATCAGACTTTTGGGGGGTCTATGGTAATGCACATTAATGCATGTTATTTATCACTGCTCTCATTATTTCAAATAGGAGCCTGTGATAACACACATCGCATCTTAGTAAATAGGACCCATTGGAATTGATCTTGAGTTTATCAACTATCAGGTTGGGTAGTTACTATTTCCCACATGGACTGCATAAAGGGCTCCTCAAGAGCTACTTTTGCACCAAGTTTATGCCCTAGTGTTTGACTCTATTGCAAGTGAGCATGATGTTTTCCATCCATAAGCAGGGCTGATAACGTGGATGATGGCATCCAGAAGCATCATACTCACTTATATCACCTATCTCTTTTAGCTCTATTAAGTATGTGTGGGAATTCCTGCATGGGTGTTGCCTCATAAGCCTCCTCAGTCTTTTTTTTTTTTTTTTTTTTTGTCCAAGCACAGCACGGATGTGTATCCTGTCTCTCTGTGATGTTTTTTCTTAAGTTTTTCAAAATTCTCATAACTTTGTAACTTCAAAGTTTCCTCAGCAGCACCACAGACAACAATATAAAAGTTAGAACACTTACCTTCCCCCATGATGTTTGGCAAAAGAAGGCCACAGTTAGTGGCTTCAACAACTATAGCTGCAGCAAAGTTCAGAAATGCCTGGGATATGAATTTGTCCAACTACTTCAATCTGTTGTCAATGAGTCTGCCCTGAAAAGAAAAAAGAAAACAAGACATTTTTCTTATACACCACCAGGGAAGGATCTCAGGTTGCTTGACAATTTTGGGAAGAAAGCTTTTCAGAACTTCATGCTAAGAGCACAGATTTCTTCCCACCAGTGCTACATGGTGCAATATTTGCATGACTGCATAAAAAAGCTGAAACCCTTCTTTCAGCCTTCTGAAGGTGTAAATTATTATCTACATTCACCTTTGGATGTTGAAGAGTGCATACAACATCTTCTACAATTGGTCCATGAGTCATCTGACTGTATATCATGCACTTCAATAACTTCTATTAGAGAATGATATATTTGGCCTGGTTAAGAGCCGGTATTCTATGTGACAACATCCATAACAAGCTGGTAGATATTTCTTGCCTGGGAAAGCATTTTGTCAAGGAGAAGTTCAGAGAAACGTTCACACAAAGAAAAAAAATGTGATAATCCAGTCCCTATTAAGAAAGCCTTAACAATACTCTTCATCAAGATGGTCTTTCTTTGCTTTTAAAAGGCCATACTATCAAGATGTATTTTCTAGCTATTTCAAAGATATTGGCTCCCACCTCTTCCTGCACAACAGCCACAACAACTTCTGGCTCATAGCAGGTTGAATGCTGCCAGCCTAAAAGCATGCAACAAGTCCATCCCAAACCTGGACTAAGTTTTTGATAAAATCACAATTCCACCAGTCACATGGGGGAGGTGGGGGAATCAAGACCTTTCTGGGGGAGTAGAGCAACATGACCTCTGGAGTCTCAAAATTGTTTGCCATTCAATCTGGAACCATCTCAACTGATACAGCTCTGTCTGGAAGTTCAATCACTTCTTAAACAGTGGGCAATAGAGCCAGTCCCTGAACTTCAGCATGGACAGGGATTCTACTCCCAATACTTCCTCATCCCAAAAAAACCAAGGATGTGGGGCTGAGACCTACACTGAATCTAAGGACCCTGAACAAACAGCTTCTCCAAGAGAAATTCAAAATAAATTCCCTCAGCGTGATTCTTCCCTTCATTCAGAAGGGAGAATGGATATACACTCTCAATTTCAAAGATGTGTATGCTCACGTACCCATCCATGCCTCACACTGGCATTATCTTTGATTCAAAGTGATGCTTCCCATTACCAGTACAAAGCATTTTCCTTCAGACTATCAGCAACTCCATGGGTATTCACAAGATGCCTTTCAAGGAATCCAAGTGTTCCCATATCTAGTCGATTGGCTATTCCAAGAGGATGTGTTAATCTCCCCATAAAAGACAGTTCATCTACTATGGAAACTGGGATTTCTGATAAATTTTGAGAAGTTGAATCTAGTGCTGCCCCAGAAAATAACATTTATTGGAGCATGGATAGTTTCATTGTAGGAGAGAGCTTTACTCCCATTGGACTCTAAGTCACTTGTTCACAAGCTGTTGAATTCACAACATTCAACAGGCAGAGAGGTATTGGTTGTTTTAGATCATATGGTGGTATATATGCAGATGGATTAATGGAACCATGTGAATAGACATCACCATATGACCTAAAACAACCAATACCTCTCTGGTTATTGAATGTTGTGAATTCAACAGCTTGTGAATGAGTGACCTTAGAGTCCAACATTGATAACCAAGGTGCATGTTTCAAAGGACATGAAGCAAGATTTGAGCTGGTGGCTGAACCCTTGTGTTCTTCTGGAAGGAGCTCAACTCCATTGTCTCCTTTATCAAGTAACATAAGCAACAGATGCCTCCACAAAATGTTAGAGTGCTAACACAAGATCTTTTTGAACCTAAAGAACTTTGTCCCTCATGGAGAGACATTTTCGGATCAATGTACTGGAATTGAGAGTGATAAGATACACTCTGACTTTAACATGCCTTCTCAGGGAGAAAAACATTGTAATACAAACAATCAAGTGGCCATATTCTACATAAGCAAGCAGGGAGGGACTCTCTGCCAAGAAGTGATAATAATATAGCAAGTATCAAGCTGTCCTGCAAGTGTCCTACTTTCCAGGAATCTCTAACATATTAGATGATTATCTTTGCAGAATTTTCCATCCTCATGAGTGCTCTCTGCAACAGTCAACAGCTGACAGAGTTATGGGGACTTCCAAATGACCTATTCATATTAGAACAGAACAGAAAACTAGAGAACCTTTGTTCTATTCTACTAAGCAATCTCAGATCAGCTCAAAATGTTTTTATTAATTATATTTATTAGTGTGTTTTATATACCGTCATTCCATATGAGAATCACTAATTCATAATGGTGTACAGGTTAGACACTCATAAAAAAATAATGAAAACAGAGGTAGACATACATACAGATTGTAACCTAGGGAAACATTTAGATACAATGGGGCAGATTTTCAAAGGGATACGTGCATAAGATATGCACGTAACCCCCAAAAAGCTGCCCCTTCCACCACCTGCACATGCTGAGGCTATCTTGCATAGGCTCGGCGGCGCGCGCAAGCCCCGGAACTTGCGTAAGTCCTGGGGCATTCCTGGGGGGGCATGTCGGGGGCGTGTTGCAACCGGCATGTCATCGGGGGTATGGCTGAGGCCTCTGAAACTGCTCCCGGGCCGGGGAATGGTGCGCTTGGGGCCGGCCGGCATGTGCAAGTAACTTTTAAAATAAAGGTAGGGGGGTGATTTAGTTAGGGCTGGGGGGTAGGTTAGGTAGGGGAAGGGAGGGAAAGGTGGGGGGGGAACAAAAAAAAATTCCCTCTGAGACCGCTCCGATTTAGAAGCAACCTTGGAGGGAATGGGCAGCGCACGTAGGGCTCGGCATGCTGAAGGTGCACAAATGGTCACCCCCTTGCGCACACCAACCCCGGATTTTAAAAGATATGCGCGGCTACATGTGTATCTATTAAAATCCAGCGTACTCTTGTTTGCACAGGGTTGTGCAAACAAAAGTACGCCTGCGCGCTTCTTATAAAATCTACTCCAATGTGTGCATTCAAAGACAGATATGTTTAGGAAAATATAACTGGATTGTGAGGGGTTAGGGGTGGGGAGTAAAGATCAGTCCATTTTAGGTTTTCTGACATATGGAGAACTGGAGGCATCTTCCAGGCAGTAGGCAGTTTTGAATAGCCAGGTCTTCAACTCGCTCTTGAATTTTTTAATGTCTGTTATAGTTCGTAGGTCTTCTGGCATGGAGTTCCATAGTTTTGGTCCGGCGACTGAAATTGCTCTCTCTCTAGTTTGTGTTAGATGAGAGTTTTTTATCCTTGGGATTTCTATGAGGCCTTTATTTTGTGACTTGAGCAATCATGATGGAATATGTGTTTTAAATGTTATTCCCAACAGATTGCTATTCAGATTCATGTTATTGAAATTATGGTGAGTACTTTGTAGATTATTCTTGATTGTACAGGGAGCCAATGTAGAGCGATCAGCATTGAGGTGATGTGGTCATATTTCCGTTTTTCATACAAAAGTCTAGTTGCAGCATATTGTAGTAGCTGAAGAGGTCTTAGGTGACTGGATGGGATATCCAGAAGTAGGGAGTTACAGTAATCAAGGTTAGAGAATATTAGAGATTGTAAAACCATTCTGAAATATGTTTTGTTTAGAACAGATTTTAATCTGCTCAGGATTCGTAACTTCTAGAAACCAGATTTGATCAATTTGCTAATATGGATTCTCATCATTAAGTTTTCTTCAATTTGAACTCTTAGATCTCGCACTTGAGTGGATGATGTTAATTGGAAATTTCTGAGATCAGTCCCTGGTGGAATAGATTTAGGTGGGTTTCAGCTCAGCTAGATTAATTCAGCTTTTCTGCTCAACTGGAATGCAGACTTCATGTATGCTTTTCCACCAATCCCTCTCATAGCCATAATAGTGCAGAAAGTGCTATAGGATCAGGCTGGACTAATCCTCTTAGCTCCAGAATGGTCCATGCAAATTTGCTTTCTGTTTCTCATACAACTATCCAGCAGTCCTCTGATTCATCTAGGAACAGACCCTTCCCTATTAATTGAAGAAGAATAAAGTCTATTCCATCCAAATTTCCAATCTCTCAGCCTAATGACTTAGATATTGAACTCTCAGTAATCACAGAACTTTCTTTACCCAGAATGATTGAGGACATAATATCAACCAAGAAGTCATCAACTAGGAGAGCATATGGCTTTAAATGGAAGAGGTTTTTCAATATGGTGTCAATGAAATGCTTTGTTTCTATTTTCATATGATCCTCAAATATTTGCTTACTTCTTTTCTCTCTCTTTTTGTTGCCACATCGTCAGCACCAATTCAGCTTACCACATGCAAGTTGATAATAAATCTATCTCAACTCATCCACTGATTTCAAGATTTATGAAAAGTTTATGGCAAGCTTAGCCTTTGATGCTCAGACCACCTGTATCTTACGATATTTATGTGGTTCTTTCTCAATTAATGAAACCACCCCTTGAGCCATTTCACTTATGTTTATTTTCATGGAAATTAGTGTTTCTTGTAGTAGTAACATCAGCCAGAAAAGTCAGCAAACTTCAGGCATTAGTTCATTATTCACCATATCTGCAATTTTTCAACAATAGGGTGATACTACATACTGAAAATTGTGTCAGCTTTCCATATTAATCAAGCCATCATTGTTACCTACCTTCACCCAAGGCTACATGCGCAAGAAGAGGAAAAAGCTATTCATGTTCTAGACTGTGAAGGTTTTAGCCTACTACAGAAGAAGAATTTGGCCTCATCATAAGGCTTCACAATGATTTTGCATCTTACAAGCCTTTTTTTTTTAATTCTTTATTTATCCATTTTTCTTATTACATCAAACAGAAGGTTTATA
This sequence comes from Rhinatrema bivittatum, assembly GCF_901001135.1. Classification (NCBI taxonomy): domain Eukaryota; kingdom Metazoa; phylum Chordata; class Amphibia; order Gymnophiona; family Rhinatrematidae; genus Rhinatrema; species Rhinatrema bivittatum. The sequence continues at coordinate 633,695,912 of NC_042616.1, forward strand.
TCATATACATTCAAAGTCAGATATCTAATAAAACATCACATTTTAATATAAACTACTCTTCTGTAGATCATTATTTATAAAGTAATAACTTAGGAGTTTATTGGGAGCATTTATCTTAAGCAATCTAGTCTAATGATTAAATAAGGAAAATGTAGTATCTATCTTTTACTAAATCCTCAAGAATAGTTAGGTGTTACTGACCTCACTCTTGCATTTATCTATAAATGTTCTTAAATGCACAGGCTCATAAAAGATATACTTATTGTCCTTATATGTAAACATACATTTACACGGATATCTAATAGCCAGTTGGATCCCCAAAGACTTGGCTTCTTGCATCATATCCACAAATTTTTTCCTTCTAATCTGGATGTCCCTTATGACATCTGGATAAATCCAGACTTTCTGTCCTAAATACATTTTATTATGATTACGAAGGAATGTTCTTAAAATTAATTCTCTATCCATCTCATGAACAAAGGACGCTAACAATGTCCCCCTGAACTCAACTTGTTCTTCGGTAGGTGCCTCAAGAAATGCTGTTAATTATGCATCTATATTTATGTTGGATAATCTGGCACTATTCCTATTCTCCTTATTAGGCACATAATCGATTTTTGAAAGAATAGGTACTTTATCAGGAGATATTAGAAGTACTTCTGGTAGATATTTTTTAAATTGTTCTCTAGGTGAGATTAATTTCACACATGGAAAATTTAGTATTCTGAAATTCAGATACCGCATCCTATTTTCAATTTTCTCATAATTCCTTTTCATTAAATCATCTGATTTAAATAAATTAACCTGTACTTCTTTCACAGATGTATGTTAATTGGTCCTAAATCTCTTTTATTTTTGTCTCATGAGTCTTAACCAAGGAGTCTATGTTATATACTTTGTTCTGAGATGCATTTATGGCCTTAGTTAACGTATTCGGTATAACCTTACCAAGGATGAAAGTACCGCACTGTCTTCATTGGCAGCAGATCCTACATTAGTGATTAAACCGGCTGATAAGGGGGGTGGGGTGGTTATCATGGATCAGACCAATTATAGATCTGAGGTATGTCGTCAATTACATGACACCATATTTTACCTTCCTCTACAAACTGATCCCACAGATACCCTCAAGCACACTATATCTATTTTGGTTCAAGATGCACTCACAAACCGTTATATTACCCAACGTGAGGTAAACTTTCTCACGTCTCTGTTTCCAACTACTCCAGTCTTCTATGTACTCCCCAAGATCCACAAATCTTTGGTAGACCCTCCGGGACGTCCGATTGTATCCGGGATTGGCTCTGTTTTAGAGCCTCTCTCGAAATTTGTGGATATATTTCTAAGACCTATAGTCCCGCAGATAAAATCTTTTGTCCGGGACTCTGCCCATCTTATTTCTTTGCTGAATAACTTACAGGTCCCAGTTCCACCATTTTTGCTAGTGACATTAGATATTACATCACTTTACTCAAACATTCCTCAACAGGATGCTCTACATGTTATTGAGGCTATTCTTAATCAACGACCCGCACCTGTCCGGGTCCCTACATCTTTTCTCATGCAATTGACTACTTTGGCACTCACTAAAAATTATTTTCGTTTCGAAAATACTTTTTATCAACAGATTAAGGGGACGGCTATGGGGGCTACGATGGCCCCCAGCCTGGCATGCTTATACGTGGCCCAATTTGAGGAATCCCATATTTATCCATCTGCTTGGCAAGTGTTCATACATGCATGGTTCCGTTACATCGATGATGTGCTGTTAATTTGGTCAGGGACTGAGATCCAATTTTTTATGTTTTTCGATTGGCTGAATAATTGCAACCCACACCTTCAGTTTAGCTTTAATTTGCACCATTCTCAGATCCCCTTCTTAGATATGCTCATTAAAGTTCACGATGGCATCTTCACAACCTCAATATACAGAAAAGAAACCGATCGTAATACGATTCTGAAATTTGACAGTTGCCACCCGAGAATTCTTAAGACCAACATTCCGACAGGTCAGTTCCTCCGGCTACGCAGGCTGTGCTCTTCGAGAGTTGAGTATGTCAATAAAGCTAAGGAGATGTTGCTCCGGTTTAGACAGAGGGGGTACCCTTCGAAGATTCTGAAACGAGCATTTAAGAGAGCATTATATGTCAACAGAGATTTGTTATTCCTACCTTCACATACTGACTCAGAAAATTCTGTAAATTGCATTTTACCATTCTCACCAGCTAGCCATAATATTGCCTCAATTGTTCGGAAACACTGGTTAGCTCTGTCTTTTTCACAACTTTTTCAGAGTCCATTGCGTTTCACGTATCGGAGGGGCAGGAATTTAAAAGATATTCTAACTCATTCTGACTTCTCTCACAACAGATGGGCACACACACGGGGCGTACATGCTCCATGTGGAAATTGTTCAGTCTGTAGACACACTGCTAGGATGACTGAATTTACTGATCCGTCTTCGGGCAAAGTGTTTACTCTATTTGATTCTTCTGATTGTAGTTCTGCAGGTGTAATTTATATCATTCGTTGTCCCTGTAATAAACTTTACATCGGCAAGACTAATAGACAAATTCGCACCCGTATAATAGAACATCGATCCAATATCAAACATTCACGTCTTTTAGCCCCATTGGTTGATCATTGGGTAGCCCTTTCTCATTCAATTTCTGATATCTTCTTCTTTGTCTTGGAAGTGCTTTCTCCCCTTCCTAGAGGGGGAGATTTTGATGCCCATCTGATTCGATGTGAACAACGATGGATTTACCGGCTGAATACTGTTACCCCCGCAGGTCTCAACAAAGAGATTGAATGGGTACATTTTATCTGATAGCCCATTGGATAATAATACCATGCTCTGATTGGTTGGTTGTTTGCCTTAGCTGATTGGTCTGTGAAAGTTTTTGGCGCCTTTACATGTTTAAAACTCCATGTTTAATGACACTCAAACGCGCTCCCTGTTACATGTGTATACTCTTCAACTCGGTAAGTGGATATACTGTTTGACTGTATATATGGCATTGGCAGTGACATTTTGTTACAGTCCTGTATTTTTACCCTTATTTACAGATTGCTCTGAATTTACTTGTGCGTCCCCCCCGATGCAGCCCCTGGCGAAACACGGGTCCATGTCGGGGGACCCTTTTGCTTAAAGCATGACTTTATATACACAGTGGAGTTGCCGCTATAAATAAATATTACCTTTGGATTTACAAATGGTTTCGAATTCCTTGGGACTGTACAACTTAATCTTAGCACTCACCTGCTTGTGTGGAATTATACTTAGAGTGCTTTGCTGTGCTTGGTGATTTATGGACTTAGTTAACGATGATAATGATTTTTCCATAGTCATCAAAACTTTCCATATAGAGTCCAATGTAATTACATCAGGCTGCGTTATTTTGCCCTTAGTGAGATCAGATAACACCCCTCCCCCTTGACAAACTTCTGAAATCATTTGGATTTCATTTGCCAAGTTTCCTTCGCATCCTTCTGATGTCACATTATTCCCCGAGGGAGCCTTTCCAAGTTCGCCCTCTACATTCATGCATCTTACAATCCTAATAGACTGAGTATAGCAGTCACTGGATGTACATTATATTACTAAATAGCAGACTGAATCCAGCACTGTTACACAGCAGAAGGCCTACAAATCACAGATCTTAAAGCTCATCAAGTTAGAATTATAACTTCATCCATTGTTCATTTACAAGCAGTACTTATCAAAATCATTTGCAAACCTGCAACTTGGGTGTCAGTGTACACTTTTATGTCCCATTTCAATCTGGACAATCTCTCAAGAAGTGACAGTAAAGTCGGACAAGCAGTTTTGTGTAGCCTCTACACTTACTAGTCTACTCTTCCTGGTGGTGTCCAGGAAAAATGTTCCACTGCAACCCTCAGCTTGGGACTCCCCACATGTTATGGCTAATTCAATCCTGCTTATCAATAGAAAAATCAAGTTTTCTTACCGTGAATGGTGTTTTCCATAGATAGCAAGATGAATTAGCCATCGTAAATACCCGCCTTCCTCCTTTAAGAGTCAACCTCTTACATATTCTTAGCTCTAAAATCGACCGAGGAGGCTTATGAGGCAATGCTCATGCAGGAATTCCCGCACATGCTCATTTGAGCTAAAAGCTCTACTAACTAGGAGAGATTAATTTGATTGGTGCTGTTGGATGACGTCACCCATATGTTATGGCTAATTCAACCTGCTATCTATAAAAACAGCAATTTACAGTAAGAAAATTTGCTTTGTTGTACCTAATTAGTTATAATAGATACCATGCAATACCTACAGAAAGAATGACAATTCCTTTGAACTTAGCCATTTGTGATCTCAAAGAATTAATTGTAATTACCTATGCAGTACTAATACATAATGAATGTACAGATTCAGCAATGTCACTGCCAAGATAAGAACCACCTGTCTTCAACTCCTTAATTACTAATTACTTATAGTATTGAATTGCAAGTAAAGTACTGTACACACAGATAATATTTCTGCTTCATAAATTGCAGGTACTTCAGGTTAGACGGTGTGATGAGGCTGCCATAAAGAAAATGATTCTCTTTAAGAGTAATACCAGAGATATTTTTGAAAGATGTGACATTTTAAATGTAATAGCTAAGTATGTGTACTAGTGTTGCAAACTGCCTATGACATGATAAAAGATAAGAATATCAAACAACTGGTTTACTGGTCAATCCTTTTGTCATTACAGTGCGCCACAATGAACACAATTCAATGCAAAGAATATGATAGTTTTGTAGGACCAATACGCAACGAGTCTGTATATCAATCAGACCCACCATGGAAAGGTCACATTACTTTATTATATATTTCAAATATTTTTTGGGGATTTTTCAATTATCTAAAATGATGCCATATTGCCACGGGAACTTGAAAATACCACAATTGAAAATTCGCTTCAAATGTAACTTCGTAGGAATAAGCAAAATTGCAATACTTAGCTTATAGTAAAGTCCCGACGTGATCGCGTTTCGAACCACGCAGTCCTGCTTCAGGGGGCATTCATCTTCTCCACATCGTCTTGAAGGCAATCCTTAAATCCACAATATTCCCTTAGTGGCATTAGCAGTGGCTTCTTTATGCTCCTCCTTCAGCAGTCTGATTTCAGACTCGCTAAGCTAAAAACATGGCGAATTAGCAGGGCATTTATACTTCCTCTGGATTTGACGTCAGACGAAGGTGTCAATCTAGTCATCTAAAAACCCAAACGAGGATCAATTCTGAATAAGAACATGTAATTGTCCAAAGACGAATTAAGATTGTCAAAGTAGATAATAAACCATTGATAGAATCATCTTTGCTCCAGTATGAAGAAAAGTAGAGGGACCCTCTTACAGCGCTATAATCATTCAGCCATTTTGGTAGAGGGTTCTCACTAAGGTCGTCTCTTTCCCGGAATGATAAAGCAAAGATAAAACCTCTTCTGACACTGTAGTCCTCAATCAAGTCCGCATATTAAATCAAAGTCGTCTGCTGAGAAAAGACAAGATGGCTCTCTAGAGACACCTAAATCTTTAATATTTTAACGAATTATGTATTAGGCAATTCTCTTTAACAATATATCAGCTTTAAAATTTGAATGGAGATCGCTATGAAGAAAAACAGTGAGCATGAGACCCGCCCCCTTGTGATGTCATCCAGCCCAGGGTCAAGCCGGTAAACAGAAATTCCACCTGGCGTCGCACGCCGAAGGGGCGCAACAAAGGGACATATAGAATTATGGGGATTGAATATATTAATACTATCTATAAAAGTGCCATTAAAGTCCGGTAACATAGTTTCATAATTTATTTATTTATTTATTTACGGATTTTTTATATACCGGGGCACGTAAGAAACATCACCTCGGTTTACATTCAAACATTAATTCAGCATATTGCTTTACATTAAAACATTAAAACTGAAAGAATACAAATCCATGTAAAAAAACTTTGTATAATAGGAATAAATATCAGAGTATGAGTGTCTGTGGGATTAAACTAGAACACAAAGCAAGGACTCAGTTCAATAATAGTAGGCTTTTTTGAAAAGCCAGGTTTTTAAGTTTTGTTTAAATTCTATAAATAAATAAATTTAAATTGTTTAAATAATAAAGACTAGTTGATGAAAGTTATAAATATTGTCCTTTTTTACATGTCTATGCATAACTGTATATTTTACTAATGTTAATGGTGCAATAAAATAACAAAATCTCACATATTAAGTTAAGTGCTGTGTGCTGGTGCTCTGCTGCCTGTATTCATTATTTATTTATTTAATTATTTATTTGCTTTTTTATACCGGTGTTCGTAAAGGTACATCACGCCGGTTCACATTATAACAAAAGTAGTGAAATTACATAATAACAGGGAAAAGGGATGGGGCAACATAGTGAAGCACAGAAGTACAGCTCAAATGCAACAACAAAACGTATCAAGAATATAACGAAATGTAAGTAACACGACTTCAGCAATGCGACTGAAGGAGCAACAAATTGAAAGTAATGACTAAGGTGAAAGATGCTGTTACAGACTAAATAACATTTCAAGAGATATCACTGTAATGAGGAAAAAAGTATTCCAGGAAGAGGGGCTTTTTCGAACATTTCAAGAATTATAGCTGTAGAGAGCAGCAATGCGTACCAGCGACTGAGCAGGGTCAAGCAGGGGAATGGGATCGGCAGGGATGGGGTTCTTGAGGGTAGAGAAGTGGGCAGCATAGAGGCATAAATGAGGGCAAAGATGAGAGACTAGTCAGGAAAGGCTTGCCAAAAGAGCCATGTCTTAAGTTTCTTTTTGAATTTAATTGAGCAGGTTTCCAAATGGAGAGTCGTAGGCAAAGTGTTCCATTGTGTTGGGCCAGCAATAGATAAGGCGTAGTTTCTGGTAGAGGAGAGGTGTGCCATTTTTAGAGAAGGCACTTTCAATGTGCCTTTATGGACAGTTCTTGTGGGTCGGTTATGATGAACAGCGCCTAAACTCCATTTTCTCTAACAAATGCTTGTTTAAAAAGCCAGGTTTTTAAACCTTTTAAAAAAGTTTATAATCTCTCTATAGTCTAATCTCCAGAGGCATGGTGTTCCACTGGCTTTGGCTACTAGGATCAATCACCGGCTTCGTGATAAGGTGAAAGTGCTCCGCTCTAATAGAGGACCTGGTCAGAAGGAGGCTAGTGCTAAACCTGCACCTCGGATGGTTCCAGTAATTCCTGCTGCCAGTGGGGATGAACCAATGCAACTTGGTCGCGGACATTTGACTTCCAAAGAGAGATGACTTCAAAAGAGGCATGGTCTATGCATGTACTGTGGACAGACTGGTCACAATGTCCCAACATGCCCAATTCATCTGGGAAACGGACGGGCCTAAGTCCTGTAGGAGGACTGTTCTTAGGCCTTACTATGCCCTCTCCTCTGCTCTCTCTCCCAGTCTCCATGATCTGCGGACCATCTAAGGTTCAAACTCTTGCTCTGGTGGATTCAGGGGCAGGAGGCAACTTTATTCCTCGACACCTAGTGGAACATCTGAGGATTCCCCTCGTCACCTTGAAGGTTCCACTACTCCTATCCACCATCCATGGAGAGCCCTTACCAGGTGACATGACTTGCCAAACGGTTCCGGTAACTCTCCGCACCGGAGCTCTCCATATTGAGTCAATTCCCTTCTTTGTGTTAGAGAAGGCCATGCACCCTATTGTCCTGGGGTTAACCTGGTTGCAGTCGCACCAACCCCAATTTTACTGGGCATCCTTGGAACTTTCCCACTGGGGCTCAGGTTGTCATGGGAAGTGCCTTAAGGAGATTGCTCCTGTCATCAGCATGCCTTCTACTCCAGCGATGCCAGGACTGCCTCCCCAATACGCATCTTTTAGTGATGTGTTTTCCAAAGAAGCTGCTGACATCCTTCCTCCGCATAGGTCCTATGACTGTGCCATAAGACTGAAACCCAAAACTGAACCTCCTAAAGGACATGTCTATCCACTCTCAGCGATTGAGAACAAGGCAATGTCCGAATACATCAAGGAGAATTTACAGAAGGGGGTTTATTAGACTATCGAAGTCTCCAATTGGTGCAGGCTTCTTCTTTGTGGGGAAGAAGGACGGTACCCTACGTCCTTGTATCGATTACAGAGGTCCGAACGAGATCACAATTAAAGACCGCTACCCCCTGCCTTTAATCTCAGAGCTGTTTGACCGGCTTTAGGGGGCCAAAATATTCTCAAAACTTGACCTGAAGGGGGCCTACAACTTAGTTCACATTCATAGTGGCGATGAATGGAAAACAGCCTTCAACACTCAAGACGGACATTTTGAGTCCTTAGTTTTGCCCTTCGGCCTATGCAACGCACCTGCTATATTTCAGAGCATGATGAACTACATCCTGCGGGACCTGCAGTGTCGTGTCGTGGATGATATCCTGATATTTTCCCAGGATTTGCCCACTCAACTAGAGGATATCAAGCAAGTACTACGCCGATTCCATGAACACCAGCTCTACGCCAAACTCTCCAAGTGTGAATTTCATAAAGACGCAGTGCCTTTTCTTGGCTATATCGTGTCTAAAGATGGCTTCCAGACGGACTCTGAAAAGATCGAGAGTATCAAAAATTGGTCCCAACCTACCAGCCTGAAGGCCCTGACACGATTCCTGGAGTTTACCAACTATTATAGAAGCTTTATAAAAAACTACTCTTCTTTAACAGTACCCTTGACTACAATGACCCGCAAAGGTGCCAACGCTTCAAAATGGTCTGCGGAGGCCATTTCCGCGTTTGAGAAACTAAAGACTGCCTTTTCCATGGAACCATGCTTGTGACATCCTGACCCCAACAAGTCTTTTATCGTAGAAGTGGACGCTTCAGATGTCAGCATGGGGGCTGTATTGAGCCAGACTGGAGACTCTAAAGCCTTACGTCCCTGCTGTTTCTTCTCATGACGTTTCTCCCTGGCAGAGAATAACTATGGGATCACAGATAAAGAGCTCTTGGCAATAAAGCTTGCATTCGAGGAATGGCAGCCTAGGCTCGAAGGCGCTCTACATCAAATAACCATATTCACAGACCACAAAAATCTAGAGTATCTCCACCATATGCAATGTCTTAACCAAAGACAAGCTAGATGGTCCTTATTTTTCAATGGTTTCGACTTTGTGCTTAAATATCGCCCTGGAGACAGAAATACCAGAGCTGATGCCTTGTCACTCTCCTTTCTCTCAGAGGATGTGCCTGAAAAACCTCAGCACATAATTGACCCGAAGAAAGTAATCTTGGCGACTACACATTCTGTGCCCGCTGGTAAGACCATCGTGCCTAAACACCTCAGGAAGAAAGTGTTTTTTGGGCGCACAATTCCAAGCTGGCTGGCCATCCCGGTCAATGCCGTACCCTGCTCAAGATCCAGAAGTTTTATTGGTGGCCTACTATCAAGAAGGATACCCTATCCTACGTGGCATCCTGTACCAACTGTGCCAAACACAAACCTGCTTCTGGCCAACTGTGGGGATTGCTGCAACCACTGCCAGTTCCAGAACAGCCCTGGTCACACATCGCTACTGATTTTGTAGTCGATTTCCCCCCTTCTGGAGGAATGAATACCATCTGGTTAACAGTCGATTGCTTCAGCAAGATGACCCATTTCGTGGTGCTGCCTGGCTTACCTTCAGCCTTAGAGCTTGCGAAGCTCTTCATATCGCACATTTTTCGCCTTCACGGCCTACCAAGACACATTGTCTCAGATGGAGGATCTCAATTCATGGCAAGATTCTGGAGGGCCTTGTGCAAGTTATTCAACATCTCTCTAGACTACACTTCAGCCTATCATCCGCAATCAAATGGCCAAACAGAACGGATGAATAGAACCTTAAAACAGTTCATTCGAGCCTATGTGAGTTGCCGTCAGAATAACTGGGCTGAACTGTTACCTTGGGCTGAATTTGCCATCAACTCTCATCCAGCAACATCAACTGGATCAACACCTTTTGAAGTGGTATATGGACGCTCTCCAACACTACCACTTCCACTGAAGCTCTCAGTGACGTCCCCAGCAGCTCAATCTACTGCTGATGAAATCCATAACCTGTGGACTCAGATGAAAGACATGCTAATTAAAGTGAGTGACTGAGCTAAGAAGTTCTATAACGCTCACCATTCTCAAGCGCCTTTCTTCAAACCCGATGACAAAGTCTGGTTATCTACCAAACATCTCAGACTGAAGTTACCCTCCACTCGGTTCGCTCCTCGCTACATTGGACCATTTCCAATCCTCCGACATCTTGGCAACATCACCTACAGTCTGAAGTTACCACCCGGACTAAACATCCACAATGCGTTTCACGTTTCACTCTTGAAACCTCTCATACTCAGTGAATTCTCTTCCAAGACTCAGGAACCACCTGCCATCAATGCAGAAGATGACCTAGAATTCAAGGTTGAAGAGATTCTTGATGTCCGAAGACATGGCAAAACACATGAATACCTCCTTTCTTGGGAGGGTTTCGGCCCCGAAGAAAACTCTTGGGAGCCTCAGGTTAACATCCTTGATAAAGAGATGCTTCGTCAATTTCATCTCGCGCATCCTTCAAAATCTAAACCTGGTACTCGCAGAGGAGACCGCCCTTTGAAAGGGGGTACTATTACGACTGTCACTGCCCGACATCTCCACTCCGCCCTCCTTACCTCTCTGGCGACTCCTCCCGAGGTTCACAAACGTTTGGCTGTTGCGGCCTCTGCCTGCCGTCCTGTCCAGCGTCCCCGGTCTGGCTTGGGCACTGCCTCCTGCCCTGCTGTCCAGCTGCCTTAGGGCGCATGCCCTCTGCGGCCCTGCTTCAAATACTTTCGTTGGCGCGAACCTCAGGGGCGTCCCCCTGTGATGACGTCATGCATCCCGGATACAAAAAGCCTAGACTACTGCTAGCTAATCAAGCTAGCAACAGGTATTCATACTGGTGAACTCCTTACAGATGGGATTCACTCTCTGTACCTAGCTACTCTGCCTCTCCATTATTGGACTTACTCTATTTGGGGTACTCGCTCCTTGAGAGCCCATGTTCCCGGACTCGCTGCCTGAACACTACTTCTGCCTGGAAGATACCACTGCCTACACCATCAGTGAGTTACCATCTACTTCTCTCAGAGCTGTTCCTTGGAACCAGGTACTCCCTCCTCGAGGGCCCGCCTTTACTTCAGTCAGCTCCTGTGATTCCTACTGAGAGAAACCGCTGTGTGAGTACACAACCAACGAAGCTCTATTCCAGAACCCTGCATATACTGCATTGTACTGCATTGTATCCTGCAATATTCATGGATCTATGAAGGTAACAAAAATATTTGTAAAATAAAAACAGTAAACCTAACAATCTGAATATAGCTGCTTGCATGCACCTAGATAACTTTATCCACTACTTTGAGGCATATCCAGGCTTAGCCAAATAACTTATTTGGTTAACTCTGAATATCAGTGTTAGCCAGATAAGTTATTCAGCTAAATTAACTTTGCCTCAGAATGCCCCAAGAATGCCTCTTATTTATCCAAAAACAAAATGTATCTGGTTAATAACTTCGCAGGAAAAACTTTATCCAATCAAAGGGTTTATCCAAATCTCGGAGTTTATCCAGTTTACTCAAAAGTTATCTAAATAAAGCCCTCTGAATATTGACTTCTATGTTTTTAATTACAATCAAAAAAATAAATTACACTCACAAAATATCTATAACAAATGAGGTTCAACTTGTAATTAGTAGTTTTATAAAGTATGTTAATTAGACAAAAACTATGAATATGGTTATAATTACTCCAATCATAAAATAAGTGATTTGTCCTGCTAAGTTCAGACTTAGCCGGACAAATGGTGCCATTTGAATATCTGGCAACTCTATGCAGACAACAATTATCCAGCTGCCTTTTTATCTGACTAAAAAGTTAGCCGGATAAGTTAGGTGTGGGGCGAGGGTCATTCCAGGGCAGAGTCAGCAATTTGACTAATTTAACAGGAAAAACATTAACTTTAGAGTCTAGTCAGTGGATGAATATGGACCAGTTAGTGCATAATGTCTATGTATTTTTCTAGATGCTTAAATGACTCCACAAAGTATTTGCAAACATTCCTTGTTATTTAAATGCCTCCAGTTGTATATACTTAGATATTTATTATTTACATTTATTAAATGCCCCATTCGCCTGGGCTTGAGATGATTACAAAGGGAGGACCCAGCATAAACATAAAATTTAATTATTCTATGTGTCTTTCCATATTTGCTAACAAGTCAGATAACAGATGCTAATTTATTATCTAATTTTAAAACAGCTAACCTTTACTTTGACATAATTAAATCTGTTCCAGTCTGTTAACTATTTATGACTAAACTACAAAATAGACACTCACTATTCTAAAACATTTTAATTTATTGATGCAGTAAGAGCACTGACTAAAAGCAAATTAAAATACATTTAAATTACTTTTCTATCACTTGAATAGAATACAAGGTATGATAACACGAGTTTATCCAATTAGAAACAGACTAATTTGTTTTACAATGAACATACTGAAAGTTTGGTAAAATAATGTCTTGAGAGGAGAGTATGAGCCGAGATCCATATTCAGTGATGGTATGGATTATAACGTTAAGACAGATAAATGTATCTGGCTAATTTTGGAGGGTATTCAGTAGTTTACCTGGCTAATTTTAGGACTGCTCCCAGGCACAACCAGAGTTAGCTGGATATGTTATCTGGCAAACTCTGAATATCAAAGTTAGCCAGATAACTTACTTAACTACCTAACTCCACCCAGAAATGCTCCCAGAATGATCCTATGTTATCCTGCTGGATAGAATTAAAGCATCTTGACAACTCTTCCCAAGGCACATTTTCATCTTTAGTGCATGGCAAACAGAACCAAACAAAAAGGCTGGAGATATACATTAAAAAGAATTGCTAATAGTACCAAACCTTGGGGAACACCAGAAAACAGATTTTTTCCATTGGGAAATATTATTTCTCTGCTCTACTTGTTGACATCTGTTAGTAAGGAATGAGGTAAAACCAATGCAGTAAAACACGACTTATTTCCATTTGCTGAAACCTCAGCAATAATAAATCATATGGAATAGTGTCAAATGCAGTTATATCTAACAAAACTAAAAGTGCACATTTACCAGCCTGATCCATCAAACTGCCAAGATTATCTGTTAAAAAAATTATCAATATCTCAGTTCCTCATTGCTTCCTGAATCCAAACTGGCTATCATTAAGGATTTTCATGCTCATCCAAAAATTTGTCAAGTTGTGTTAAAACATATTTCTCTAGAATTTTACTAACTCCTGGTAAGATAGAGATGGGACAATAATTAGTAACTTCCATGCTCTTAGACCCCCTCTAGATTTTTCAAAATTGATCAAACCTCAGCTCTTTTCAACGTATCAGGACTGCTCCCTCCTGTAAGGAAGCATTTAGTATTCTCACAATTGGATCACATAATTTTCCTTCCTGAATGATCCAGATCAGACAAGGACCTAATGAAAAGTATGTAGAAGGCAAGCTATCTAAGAATTAGCTTTTCGAAAGTGCAGCAATTCAACCACCTAAATTGTGTCCATAACTCACTCTGTGGCACACTGTGTGGCAGAAGAACAATTTTTTGATTAACTGTTATTTAAGATTTGCTTCTTTACTTTCATAAAAGCAAGTCATGGTCTCACTCTTAATTCTGTTTTCTAACATGGAACTCGTTGGCTTATTAACCAAAGCTTTTACAACATAAAATAATTCCTGAGACTGATTCAATGATTTTAATATTGTTTCAGAATAATATGTTTTCTTAGCCAATTCTACTTTATTCCTATACATATCAAATGCTACCTTAAAAGTAAGTGCTCATCCTTTTTTTTCTCTTTTGCCATTTTTGTTCAATTCTTCTGAGTCCACTTCCTCTTTCTTTTTTTTTTAACTCTTCAGAGAACCGTGGCAGCTTGAGCACTGCCAATCTTTTTATAACACGCCTAATTGGTACCAAATTATCTTATACTTCTTTCAGGGAAGCAAAGTATCCCTTTGTTAGCTTTGTAATTGTTTTATTGTCTTCCCTTTCATTAAGTGCATCCCAAGCTCCTCAGCACTTATCTAAATCCACCCTAGGGTGAAAACCTCATTCCTTGTCTGCCTTAATGCTGCCATATGCACTATTTGTTGTAGAAAACAGAATCAAGTAATGATCAGTCAGTCCGACCTACTGGTAATACATTTGATCTAAGTACAAAAATCTCATCTTCATGACAAAATAACAAATCTAGTCTATGTCTCAATTTATGGATTGGACCATGAATCACTTGCTTCAAACCTAACATGGTAATATATAAAATAATTTCATCTACAAGAGGAATTTCAAGGTAATCCACATGGAGATTAATATCTGTAAATGTTAAAAGATTCAAATTATTCATTAACAAAGTTGAGAAAATATCAATCAGTTGAAATATTGAACTCGTAGCCTCAGGAGGACAATACAAAAAGCATAATGTCCAAGGACCTATTTTTTAAATTAAGCCCTCCAGTTCAGGAATAAATGAATGTTCAATATTCCTACCTTGCAATTGTAATTCATAAAACACTAATTTTAGCCAGATAAGTACCCAAAATATACAAAAGTCAGAATTTACCCAAATAATTCACAAGTTATCTGTCTAAATGTAACAGAATATGGACTTCTATATTATTCCCCCTTGGCTGCATACCATAATACCCTTGTTCTAGAACTTTCTTATGCATTATTTATATCCTTTGGGTATTTAAATGTCACTATTATAACTCTTTTTACCTTCCTTTCCTCCAGAGTATATATGCCTAGGTTCATAAGTTCTATTTCAAGGGGCTTATATACAAACGTTTAATCAACTGGGTGATCATTCTCTAGAATGCCTTTACTTCTCTTTACCCCTCCTGTGATGTAACTTCCACACAGGACACAATGATCCAAATGATGTCACAAAAATGATTTGTATAGAGGGATAATCATCTACTTTTTTTGCTAATTATAGTTTTCCCTATGCATCATAACTTTCTATGAGCTCTGTTATTCACTACGGTACTTTGTTGAACTGTTTGGTAACTTTAAGTACATCAGACATAACTAGATAACTCTAATAACTGATTGCTATTAGTACCTCGGCTTCCTTCATATTCTATTACCATGGGTATCTGCATTCCAAATATATTTATTTTAAGTGGCATGAAGTGAGCCCTTGGTGGTGAGGCATAGTTGACACTACTTCATAGGTGAAACTACAAGGCCTACACCGACAGCTGGCGAACATGCCCTGATGTGGGACAAGCTGGAGCTTCATCTTCCCCATAGGTTGAGACCTTGGGTTCTGGTGGTTGGTAGGGTTTAGGTGAGACTCTAGGGCGGTAGAGAGAGCAAAAGACCGAGGGCACACCAGGATCAGGACAGGTAGCAGACTGGAGAAGTTGGAAAAGTCGGGGCAGGCAGCAGACAAGTATGGTCAGGTCCAATATGAGAAGTCAGGTCCAAGCAGCAGGAAAGTGCAGTCATGTCCAATACAAGAAGTCAATAATACCAGGAGGTCAAGTCAAGTATGGACGAAGACACATGAGAAATATTGGTTCAGACTGGGACAAGGAGACAACACTGCGTGAGATAGGCTGGGCAAGGTATTGCCCCATGAGATAGGCTGGGCAAGGCAAGGTTGCATGAAGCAGGCTGGGCAAGGCAAGGCACAACCAGGGAATGCAGGAACAATCAGGAATACAGAAGCAACACGTGCTGCTACAAAGAAGGAGACCTGCTTCTGAGATGAGGAGATGCTTCAGGGTCCTTGTTTAAATAGCCCAGTAGGGGTGACTTCATCAGAGGGTGCCTGGAGTGAGTTCCCACCAAGGAACCTTGGTAAGGGGGATGTGCACATGCACATACGCATAAGGCAGTGAACTTCAGCATCGTGGGGATGGTGGCATCTTTCTACAAATGGCCCATCTGCAAAAGACAGCATTCCTGCCACTTTGAGATGCCATCAGAGGTGCCGGGGGGAGGGGGGGTTCTGGTGAGTATTTCCTGATGTGGGCAAACCTCACAACTGGCCAAACATAACAGTACACCCCAAAAGCCCCCTTGCCAGACTTCTGGGCTTAGGCTTCCTGTGGAAACATTTGTAGAAGTTGCTTAGTAATTGTGGGACTTGGAAGTTTGAGGCAGGTTCCCAGGAATTTTCTACATGCCCAAAATTTTTCCATGTGATAAGGTACTGGATTTGTTTCTGGACCTTCTAGGAATCCAAGATCTCCTCAACTTTATACTGGGTATCTTCCTCTGCTGTGACTTTAATGGGCTTGAGGGGTAGTCTGGATGTCCAAGTTAAGGTTTGAGCAACTATACATCATGATTCCAGAGAGTTGGAGGTAAATTGAGTTTGTAGGCTACTAGACCCACCTGTTGCACAATAGGAAATGGTCCCACAAAACTTCAGTGACGTCATTTTAAGATGTAAGTTTTTTGTACTGAGTCAAACTAGGTTCCCAGGCTGGAGTAGAGGTGCTGGGTGGTGTCTCCTGTCTGCCTGCCTCTTGGAATGATTCACCGCTTGTTCCATGAGATGATGCATTTTATGCCAGAGGTCTTGAAGTTTGCATCCCATTAGATTGGCTGCAGGGCAGGTGACGGAGACTGGGACAAGTTTGGTGTACAAGGATGATGGCCAAGTACTACATAGAATGGTGATGACCCAGTTGTGCTGCTCATTTGATTATTTTCGCAGAACTCTGTCCTTGGGAGTAGACATGCCCAGTTGTCCTGGCGTCATTTGACGTAGGCTGTGCCAGCAAAATTACTTGGATAAACTTATCCAGCTAACTTTGTCAGGATACTCAGCAACATGGAATTGTGTTACTGTTCTAATCACTTGCCACTCTTGAATGTTCAGCTCTATAACCAATGTATACAGAAGCTGAGGAAGAACAAATTAACTGATAAGATAGGGACCAGTTAAGGGAGAGGAGTTTTGCTCCAAGGCAGAGAATTTGAATTTCAGTAGGAATGACTGCATTTTGGGAGAGGGAAAGTTGATAGTGAACAGGGAGTTATATTCTGGAATGTGTAGTTGGGCATTTCTTAACTATAAAGGTATCTCCCTCAGTCAAATTTTGCTTAACAGAATTATAGTTTATCAACATGTCATCATTTTATGTGGAAGTATTGTCTGACTTCTCTAATAACATGATATCATATTTCACATTGAGTAAAAGGGCCCTGTAGCTTTATTTTATTTGCATTGTAAATTTGCATAAAAATACGAGATGCAAGAAAATTAATTTCATTCTGTGAGGTGCTGGTTGTTCATCTGTTTGCTCAATGTAAAAAATAACAGCAGATCTATTTACTAAAGGAAGGCAATTTTTATTTCCCATTTTCTGCCCACGCAGCAAGCAGAACAATGTGGACAAAGGAGAAAAGAAATATGTCTTTATTATATTTCATATAATGTTCATAAATATACAGGAAGGTTCTTTTTGTCTGAGTGAAGTAGTAGCCTAGTGGTTAGAGCAGCAGGCTGCAAGCCAGAGTTCAAATCTGGCTTGCATCTTTAACAACTCATGGCCTTCAGTTTGTATCTCTCCATTGCCTCAAGTACAAGCTTGAGTCCATATTAACTTAGTTGTGGTACATTTAGAGCTATCATCATGTGGTAGTGGAACAGAAAGAAGCAATATTTCCTTGTACTATAAAAGTATGCTTCATGTAGCTGCTCATTTGAGGGTTGCTCAAGCATTGGAGGAGAAAGAAGGGAAAGTTTTTATATGGATTGCCTGTACTGAATGTTTTGCCTTATAATCTTCTGTGTTTATTTTTCCCATTGTTTGGTATGTCTGTGTATGAAAGAAGTGTGTATGTGGGTTTGTAGTATCTGTAATGTTTGTTTGTGTGTCCTTTCTTATTTAGAGTGTGAGAGTGTTTATATATGCTAGGAGTGAGGATGGCAAGTGGCAGAAGCGTGAGTAGGTGTGATAGGCATGTGTGTAGGATAAGCAAGGATAGGAGGAGAGAGGAGGGTGGGCCAGGAGCTGGAGACAGAGGAGGTGGAACAAAGTGGTAAAGGGCTCAGAAGTAGCAGGGAGCAACAGGAGAGGCGTGGAGTCTGTAGCATTAACTTAAAGAAAAAGTACAGTATATCTCATGTATGGATTTTCTATTAATCATATAAATGGGAATCCCAATCTACGTTCCATATAGCTTATATTATTTGAATCATGTAACTGAAAAGTTTTTGGCACCTACTAGATAATTTATAAACCAAACCAAACTTATTTATGTGCCTATCTGTAAACCGTTGTGATGGTATATCACTAAACGTCACGACGGTATAGAAAAGTTTTTAAATAAATAAATAAATAAATAAATGGGGTTGAACGTGGGAGGAGGGAAGTGTTGAAGGGGAAGGGAGGAGAATGAGAAGGAGAAAGGCAAGACAACAGAGAGAATAGGGGAGGAAGAGGCTCCTGTAGATGGTGCGTTAATAACTTGCAGTGCAGGGTATACCGGAGCGACTCCTACTGGGGAAGATATGCTAGTGGCCCGAGGCATGGGGTACACCACAGATAATCCCACAATAGGTTCGGTATCGTTGAAATCCGTAGTCATGTACTCACAAGAGGTAGTTCCAGGAGAGTGTCCCAGGAAGCGGGACAGGTAGTAGTCCAAGGCAGGAAGGCCCTCCGAGGAGCGGATAGCCATTAACATGGAAGGGCCCCCGAGGAGCGGGTACCCAGAGCGTCTCACGCCAAGAAAGGAATCTGGAACCGGAAGTCCAAGGGTGAAGCGGAATTCAGCAACGAGGAAACTCCTTGCTAACTCGTCGAAGCATAGGGCCGATCAGTATAAGTGCAGCAGGAAGATGACATCATTCGGAGGGGACGCCCCCAAGATTCCTGCCATGACGTGTACAAAGATGGTCCTTGCGCGTGCATGCCTAGGTGATTCCTGAAACAAGATGGTGGTCGGCAGCGCCCACGCCATCCTGGGAACTCCAAGCAGGTCGGCGGTGTCTGGCGGAGGCCGCCATTCTTCCTAGGATTGACGGTGCAGCAAAGAAAGAGGTGAGCATAAGTGGTTGCAGCCGTCTGCCACCGACGGGCGTAACAGCAACAAATTCCACAGCTTTTTTGTGCATTGGTGAAAAGTGAAAAAAAAAATTTTCTGATTTTTTTTTAAATCTGTTACTTGTTACTTTCATTGAGCAGTACTGTTTGAAAATAAAAATAATTGGGATTTGCTTTCTTTTGAAATAAAAAGGAAAATTTCAAAATAATTTCCCATTTCATTTACTTCAGTTTGAAAATGAAATGTAAAAGCTCTTTTCCATTCATTTCATTTTCAAAATATGGTGCCTACCCTCCAACTCTCCCCCCCCCCCCCCAATCATTTACCTTATTTTAGAAACTAAGGGGCAGGAGAGATCCCCAGTAACTCCTGTTGTGTTGAGTCTCAGGCTCCCAATGGCAGCAGCAGATACTGAGACTGGCACCATTTTGTTGGTACTGGCCTTAGGACCAGCTGGTACCATTTTGAGGAGAACTCATGGGGCTAAAGCAAGTGAGGATTGCTCCTAGCTGTTAGGCTCGCAGATGGGATAAGCAATTGGAGGAAGGGTCTAGTATAGTCTAGGGGTGCTACAGGGGGCACTGATGGCACTAGCAGCAGAGGGAAGGGGGCGAGGTATGCTTGGCTTGACTCTTTTTCGTCTTGTTTTGTTTTTTGAGGTTTTGAAGTTTGGAGCCTGGGAGTGGAATCCCTGGCCCCGGTATCCTTAGACCTCGTTGTTGCTGCTGCCACCAGTGCTAGGATTAGACTTCAGACTAACCTCTCTTTTAGTAAGAAAGAGTCCATGGGATAGGAGACAGGGAGCAAAGTGTGGTGACACAGGATGTAAGAGCGGCAGACAGAATACACACACAATTGAGCTTTGTGAGGCTGCTCATTTGAAGAGTGCAGGGAGATGAAATCTGTAAGAACCACATTACATGCATGGGGAAACCAGCCCAACTCAGGAGCTTGGGACTACATTTCCCAGCTAGTCTTACAGTAGGTGGCCTTTCTGGAAAGTTAATCCAGTGTGATAGGGCGAAAAGTGATGCAGCCAGTTTGCTTAGTTCAAGGATGGCATGCTGTGTGGAGAGGCACAGAATGGCGGCATGAAATGTAGGTCTGGCCTTGAGTACTGGTCTTCAAGGAATTCAAAAGGGATAAGGTATTACTGACAATTAGTAGGGGTGTGCATCCGTTTTCCACGTATTTGTGATCCTCAACGTATTTTGTCCTATCTGTTAAATACGTGGGGAGGCGAAATGCATCGCGACTCCCCACGTATTTAACGGATTTCTGTTTTATTCGGCCACCTAAATAAAAATTTAAACAAACCCTCCTGAACCCCCCCAAGACTTACCAAAACTCCCTGGTGGTCCAGCGGGGGGTCTGGGAACTATCCCCTGCACTCACACCCTCAGTGCTGGTTTCATCATGGCGCCGATAGCCTTTGTCACAGGGGCTACCGGTGCCATTGGTCAGCCCCTGTCACATGGCCATCGGCGCCATCTTGTGCTCCTACCATGTGACAGGGGCTGACCAATGGCACCGGTAGCCCCTGTGACATAATATGGGCAAAGGCTATCGGCGCCATTTTGAGTCCTGGTTTGGACGGCTGGCGTGCAGGAGGTCGCTCCGGGACCCCCGTTGGACCCACAGGGACTTTTGGCCAGCTTGTGGGGGCCTCCTGACCCCCACAAGACTTGCCAAAAGTCCAGCGGGGGTCCGGAAGCGACCTCCTGCACGCCGGCCGTCCGATGCCAATACTCAAAATGGCGCCGATCGCCTTTGCCCTCACTATGTCACAGGTACTGATGGTTGGCCCCTGTGACATAGTGAGGGCAAAGGCGATCGGCACCATTTTAAACACTGGCAGCAGATCGCCTTTGCCCTCACTATGTCACAGGGGCCGACCGTCAGTACCTGTGACATAGTGAGGGCAAAGGCGATCGGCGCCATTTTGAGTCCTGGAATCGGACGGCGGGCATGCAGGAGGTCGCTCCTGGACCCTCACTGGACTTTTGGCAAGTCTTGTGGGGGTCAGGAGGTCCTCCCAAGCTGGCCAAAAGTCCCTGGGGGTCCAACGGGGGTCCCAGAGCGACCTCCTGCACGCCGGCCGTCCGATGCCAGGACTCAAAATGGCGCCGATAGCCTTTGCCCATACTATGTCACAGGGGCTACCGGTGCCATTGGTCAGCCCCTGTCACATGGTAGGAGCACAAGATGGCGCCGGTGACCATGTGACGGGGCTGACCAATGGCACCGGTAGCCCCTGTGACACAGGCTACCGGCGCCATGATGAAACTGGCAAACGAGGGTGTGAGAGTGCAGGGGATGGCTTCTGGACTCCCCGCTGGACCACCAGGGAGTTTTGGTAAGTCTTGGGGGGGTCAGGAGGGTGGGGGGTTGTAGTTAATTTTAATTTTAGCTGGGACACGAATATAACTCGCCATATTAACGCATCGGGGCGCCATACGGCCGAATGCAACGCATTTGCTCCCCGACGAATCTGAATCACAAATGAAACGTATGCCTTCCCTCTGCACATCCCTAACAATTAGATGGCTAGAAGGCCAATAATGGTGTGGGATCCCAGCTGAAGACTCATGAGCTCTTAATCCTATGTATACTGAAGTTATGTGACATGAAAGTCTGTAAGTAGAAGCTGTGTCTCAAGTGCTGCCTTTGTTTGTCCATGAAGAGGATTTATTGTGGAAAGAGACCTGGACTGAATTTTACCTTTGCCCTAACCATGAGTGTTTGCAACCTTGATTGAAGTTATTTGTTGATTTGTAACTGTAGTACTTTATAAGTCAGGGAAGGTTTATTTTATTGCCTTATTTAGTAATAAACCAGCATTGAGACATTGCTCCTAGCACGGTTTGTTCTGCAGAGGCATCCAGGATTAGTGACACAGGATTAGTGAAGACCACATGGCTGATGGTGAAATCCACCTGCAGGTAAATAATAGTTCTCAGAATGCCCCAGAATCTCTGAGTTATCAGAGAGATAGCCTCGAATGCTGGTACACTAGATGTCAACATACCAGATGAAAAGGTCCCATGGGCCACAGTTTGCCCAAATCTCCGCAGAATAACTAATTTTCCCCTAAGAAAAATGTTTCCTTTTCCCTCGTTGTTATAGGAATGACAATCTTCTACTTTTAAACTTCACCCCCAAAAGAATAATTGGAAAATTAGATTTAGGAGTACTGGCATTTTGCAATTAACAAGACAAAATTGCTTAGTGTTTTGAGAATAAAGAATAGATTTCATTTTCCCTAAAAGAACTATTATGTTTTCTCATTGGATGGCAAAGAGATTTCAAGAGAGGTGCTTCATTTGCCTTGGTTTTCTTCACTTTCGATACATTTTTAGTGTTTGAAAGATGCATGTAGAATGCATCTTTCTAACATTTTGATAAAAGAAAAAAAAATGATGCTTTTCCTCTCTGAACTACTTCAGTGTGATGCATCTGGTCTCTGTAATTCTTTCCTTGAATTTCATTCTTTGAATTTCTTTGTCCTTCGCCCAATTTCATAGAAATGACAAAGCTTACTATTATTAATCACCAAAGAATAACTTCAAAATTATATTTAGAAGTCCTGGAACTTTGCATTTAACTGTACAAAATAGTTTGATAAGTTAGGAAAACTAACATTTTTATTAAATGTTTAATGGTTCAAAATGTCAACTGAATATGGCTGCTTTCAAAACAACCTCCCTTTATATAGTAATAAAGCATTTTTATAGATAAGTTAGTTCCTTTTTCCTCTCTAGTCTTTTGAGAAGAAAGAAAAGATGCAATTTTTCCAAGAAAACTTATCTTGTGACCTTATATAGACCTGCATGCACGCCCATATAGCCATATATATGGGTGTGTGCAGATTTACCCCAAATTTTATAACCTGCGCATATCATATACGCATGGGTTTTTAAATACGTGTAAATCTACCCTGCAACATTCGAATAGATATTCAAGTTAGCTGGAGAATTTACAACTTATCTGGCTAAATGGTAGTATTGCCTCTATTTAGCTGGATAAATCTTAAAAGTTCTACTTATCTGGCTAAGTAAGGTAGCAGGATAAGTCTCAAAAAGTGCTAATTATCTACCTATCTTACTTAGCCGGATAAGTAGCGCTTTTAAGACCTAGCTGGCCACTACTTAACCACATAAGTGAAAATTTATCTGGCTAAGTGGCACACAACTGATCTGCACATGTTTTTTACTTCTTACTTAAAAAATATACTTGAGGAGATTTTACAGGTGTAATTTACACTCCTCTTAAGTCAGCTTTTATGCATCTAAGGGCTGGATTTTCTCTGAATTCAGCAGTAACGAGGCGGTACTGCAAAAGCCGGCAGCGATCGCACCACTGCGGTGCGATCGCTGCCGGCTTTTGCACCCAATAGTGCCATCGTAAAAGATGGTGCTATTGGGCATGCTACTGGCGGCGATAAGGGGCCTTAACTTTTTGCCCTCTGTGAAGTTTTTGCGGCATCCGCCCTGATGCCGCCCCCAACTCCTCCTCTTCCGGTGCTGACGCCACCCCGGCTCCTCCCTGATCTAGGTATTGCACGCGAAAAGTCCCTTTTCGTGTGCAATAGGGTTAGAAAATAACCTCATAAGTTGGTAGATTTTCCAACATGCGCATGTCAATGAACTTACTAGTTTTACCAATTTGTCTACCAGTTTGCCCAGTCCATCTGTAGGTCATCGAGACCCTCCTGCTCTTTAGCCTGACCTCCCCACAGTTCACCCAGACCACCCACCCAGTCAGTATTTCACATTAAAGCATGTACTATCATATATGCTAGATAAAGAGCAGAGGTAAATATGCGCAAGTAAGCTGCCAAATCTACACGCGTTAATTTATTGCAAAATAGCATTTTACATGCCTATATGTTGGCCCCACTCCAGAATGCCCCTGGGTCACCTTTTGTTTACACGTCTACATTTACTTGTGAACCCTTACTTACCTATTTTTGAGGTTTATAAAATAGCATATTTGTGAGTATGTGCTATTTTATTTATGCACATATGTGCTACTTTTTTCTGCACACAGTCTTTTGAAAATTCACCTCATAACGTGCAAATGAAATTGGAAGAGCTACAGAGTTTCAGTTTTCGTTTTCTTAACTTTACTTGGCATTTTTTGTGTTGAACAAGCTGCCTGGATAATTTGGGTAATAATTCTTTTAACTCTTGCATGCAATACATGTGCTTTCTTCCCATTTTATTTATTAATGCAGTTCCACTTGGAAATTATTATTTTTTGTCATTTTAAATGCTCCCTGAAAATCATTGTGAATTTAAAAATAATGCCATATTAATAGAAGAAAAGGTTAGAGAAATAAAAGAGGTTTCTGTATTTTACTCATTGTATTGCCAGAAATTCAGTATTCTCTTCTGAGTAAAGAAGGTAACAGGGATGTGTTTTTATTTGACATGACATAGACAATGTCAACAAATAGTCCATATCATTTCATGTCATTTTTTTAAATGAAACAACAGTAAAAATTGAAAAATTTTGTTTTATTTTCTTTTGGTTTTAATGCACACATTTTCTGGATAGAATGCACTATTACCAAACAATGCATACTATTTCTGAAAAGCACTCACAATTTGCAACTAGTGAAGATGATTTCTGAATAGTGTGGATAGTACATGCTATTCAGAAACAATGTGCATGAAACAAGAAACAAGAAACAAAAAAATGAAAAAAAAATGAAAAAAGCATCAACAAAATGGAATTTGGATGAGAAGCTCCCCCACCAATGAAACAAAACAAAATGACATATTTTGGCATGAACACCTCTATCAAACAGCTATGCCTGAGTCATGGAGAGGAAGGGTAGTAGAACTCATGCTGCTGGCTGGCATGCTGACCATGTTTTGCAGTCCCTTCTCCTCAGAGGCTCAGGATGCATTTTATTTTAATAAAATATCTTGTTTTTAATCTGAAGGGGCTCAATTATAATGATGCAAAAATTGATTGAGAAGGCATAGCTTGATATACATATGTGTTCTAAAATGATTAGCATTCATTGGGTCATTTTCTGTTTCAGTATCCAATGGCATTATTCCCATGGCTCCTGAGCATGCTCAGACCTCAGAGCAATATCTAACACTAAAATGAAGCTGTTGGTGAGGAATATCTGATTAGAAGCTCTGTGCCCTTGCAGAGAACTAGATCTTGGAAAGAGAAGTTAATTTATTTCTATCTTAATGGATGAATTTTGTTGTCTTGCCTTGTAAAAAAAAAATAAAAGGGGGAGGTTGAATCTTAAAATATAGTCATAATATATTCTTAGAAATTTTCTAGTTCAATCCATTGATTAACATGTGAAAAGCAATTATAAAACCTCCCACATAAATTGTGACCCCTGTTAGGTTTCACTGAAGCATATACTATGAATTAACCTTTTGAACTTTCCAGGGGATATGTAGGAGTTAGTGAGTTCTTTCCCCATAAGGGATGGGATTGCAGGTATATATAAGATGGCTCCAATGAGTCATAGCAGAGAATCTTTTAGAGTTTTAATCTGGGAGCTAACTTTTGAAGAACTCAGAGCTAGGATATAAATGATTTTCCATTTTTGTTGATCCACCAGAGATATTTTCTGGTAAGGGCCGGGACCAGCTAGAAGAATCTGGACCCCTAGCCCATGAGGACCCTTCTTTTCTGGGGAAGACTGCAGTCAGTGAGAAGAGGGAAGAAGAAAATCCTTTTCCATTGCTGTGACTTAAGAAGATTAAGATAAGTAACTACCTTAGAATATTTTATGACATGTCTAAGAAGCAGTGATTTTATGTTTGAATTACAGACTAATTGCTGATTTTTTTTTCTCACCCTACTGGCTTTTGACATTGGACTCTATAATGATTTTTTTTTTAATTTGTTGCTATGCAATTTTCTGTGTGTGGACTATTATTTTGAATTGAGTGAATTCCCCTTAGGCCTTATAACAGAAGCTATCCCCTAGTGGATGAATCCTGACCCAGGTCCGCAGTCAGTTTTGCTAATCCAGCAGCACCTGAAGGTGACCCCTGTGAAGAGGGAGGGGGGGGGGGGTGGTTAAGAATCATAAAGCACAAGTGATTCATAGATTACAGATCATAGACAGTGCATTTTACTCTTCTACAGTAATTATTTGTGCTTTGGCAAACAATCACTGAGGGGAACTTCTACCTTCAGAAAATATAAAATCAATAACATCAGGTTTGACATTTACAATATGTCATCCGGAATATAGTACTTTTTTACTGCTTTTTTAAAAGTCCAATTTCATCAAGTGCCAATGAATGATGTTTGAAAAATGTATGTCCATTCTTGCAAAAAAAAAAAAAATTCACAAGTATTCTTTATTTTCCATATTTCTTGAAAGTGTTCACGGATTTAGAGCAAACAGTTCTGCAAAAAGTGCCAACATTTTGTGAAATGAATGCAAAATCATTTAAAATATGCTTGCATTGGGCTGGTGCTTTTGATTGCCAGACAAAGGACCTTGGTTTGACTCGTGGGCCAAGACTTTGCTGCAAGCCAGGGATGTAGCTGTTGCAGTCAGTGCTCACAACCCCAGAGGAGGAGAGAATCCAAGTCATCATGCAAAAGCGACACTTACGGGCGGATTTTAAATGCCCTGCTCGCGTAAATCCGCCCGGATTTACGCGAGCAGGGCCCTCGCACGCCGGCATGCCAATTTTGCATAGGCCGCCGGCGCGCGCAGAGCCCCGGGACGCGCGTAAGTCCCGGGGTTTTTTTAAAGGGGGCGTGCTGGGGGTGTGTCGGGGGCAGGGCCAAATGACGCGGCGTTTCGGGGGCGGGACGTGGCGTTTCGGGGCGGGACCGGGGGCGTGGCGCCGGCCCGGGGGCATGGTCAAGGCCTCCGGACCAGCCCCCGGGTCGGATGACGGCGCGCCAGCAGTCCACTGGCGCGTGTAGATTTACGTCTGCTTCTAGCAGGCGTAAATCGAGGGACAAAGGTAAGGGGAGGGTTTAGATAGGGCCGGGGGGGTGGGTTAGGTAGGGGAAGGGAGGGGAAGGTGAGGGGAGGGCGAAAGAAAGTTCCCTCCGAGGCCGCTCCGATTTCGGAGCGGCCTCGGAGGGAACGGAGGCAGGCTGCGCGGTTCGGCACGCGCAGGCTGCCCAAAATCGGCCGCCTTGCGTGCGCCGATCCAGGATTTTATAAGATACGCGTGGCTATGCGCGTATCTTATAAAATCCATCGTACTTTTGTTTGCGCCTGCTGCGCGAACAAAAGTACGCGATCGCGCTCTTTTTTAAAATCTACCCCTTAGTGTTGGACTTAGGTCCCTCAATTTCAAGGTTCTGGAAAGAGCCTTGGGGCCTGATCCCCAGCCATGATCTGTCACTGCAATGGTTGGACTACTGACTTAGTTGTTTTCCTATAGACATTGAAAGAGTTTTAAAAAAGGCTTTAGAGATGAATTTTAAAAGGCCTATGCATGCCAAAACCTGGAGATAAGTGCAGAAGTTGGGCCAGTGCAGATTTCAAAAGGCACCCGTGTGCATGCATATCTCCCTGTATGCACACAAATAAGAAATTGAAAAAAGAGTGGAGAGTAGATATGGTTTGGGTGGGGCATGGGAAGGACATGGGTGTTCCGGGACTTTAATATGAAATGTGCACGTAAATATTTACGTGCACAAGCACGTGCCGGGGTCCCCAGCTGCATAACTTTATTACTGCTATGGATGACTTGTATGTAATAAAATAAAATAGTCTAGACAGTGGGGTTTTAAAGGTTGGTGCTAACAGCGTAAAACAGAGGCTATTTAACTAGGCGGGGTTAGGAAGTCCTATCTATTACCTGGACGAACTAGGAACAAACTGGGGAAAGGTAATTGTGTCTGCATGCATCCTTCATAAAATCCCCCCAACTTACACGGTCTTTGTGACATTTGTGTGCACATGCAGGCATACATATAAAATTGAACTCACATGTTTATGCATTCAGCCTATTTTATACCATGTGTGCATATGCGCGTGTATGTTATAAAATTGTTGATTCCTTTGGCATGAGCCGGCATACATGTGAGCTCGCATGGCTGTTTAAAACTTATCATCCCGGTAAATCAGGCCCTAATTGAGTATATGGAGGGCTATGAAATAAGAGAAAAATGACTGGATAGATACAATTCAAGACTGTGCCATATCCCACTCCTATTTCTGATAGAACTAGAAGCTCAGAAGTGCAAAAGGCAACTGCAAGGTCAAAAAATTCTTCTGTGACATAAAAGTGATTATTTCACTTCCTGTGGTTTTTTTGGAATCTAGACGATGAAAATTCTAGATACTTAGGACCTGATTTTAAAAAGTATTTACTCGAGTAAAACTGGGCTTCACTTAAGTAAATATACTTTATTCAAATATGTGGGCTTTTGAAAATTGATTCAATATATACCATTGAATTGTCCGTAGGATTTATTTGCACGAGTGCACTTTTTGCCCGTAAATGGCTTTTGAAAATTGCTACAATAATAGTTCTATTTACACGTGTAAATCCTTTTGAAAATTATCCCCTTGTGTTTTTCAGAATAGCATCTGTTGGAAAAAGAGATTTTCAGAAAATATTTTGGAAGTTCCAAAACGTTTTCAGCACAACTACTAAAGAGGATATTTGCAGTGGTCAGGAATAGTAGCCACTTCGGATGCTCCATTAATTCCCTCGGTTCTGCTCATGGACCAGCCCACAAAGGCTTTTTCACTCAACATATTTATTCACCTCCTGCAGCCCTCAGAACCAAGTGTATTCAATCCTGTGCCAAGCTTGAATAACTTTGGAAGGTACCTTGCTGCAGCTATGTAGCATCCCTGATAAGATAATGGAGTTGATTTTAGCACTTTTTTCACTCTCATGTGTTATACATTTTTTTTAAATTGGTCCACAATATTTATATGATCTTACTACATACTAAACAAAAGTCTCTCAATTTTGACATCTCCAGGGATCTGCAAAAAAAAAATTTGCATCCTAAAGTAATGTCCTTAAGGCCATCTGAAGTTTTTCTGATATCTTACATTGGTAAATTTCCTCCCTTCTATTTCAGTGCACATCAAGGTGCTGAATAGCCAATATATATTTCTGCATATACAATAATTTAAAAAAAACAACAAAAATGCACAACATTACCCTTTGATATACAAAATGTATATTGAAAACCTGACCACACTATGTTAGTATGGAAAATATACTGTATATCTAATCTATTCATCTAAGTAACCACCTTAAACTGCGGAAGATAAGACATCCTACTGCAACTAGAATTGCCAGCCTGGAAACATGGTATCTATCTATACCATATTAGTGACTGCAAAAAGAGAAAGACAGGCAATAATATGTGGAAAAGCTAAGGGAAGCTGGTGATGTTAAATAATAGGAAGCAAAAAGTAGGATTAAATATGTTTTCCCAATGGGGAATGGTACTGTAAATAATGGTGTTCCCCACGGATCTGTACTGGGACTTATGTTGTTTAACTTATTTATTAACAATCTGGAAAAGAGAGCAATGAGTGAAGTGATCAAATCTGCAGATGATACAAGAATATTCAAAGTAGTTAAAAAAGACTGTGAAGAACTGCAGAAGTACATTGCAAGACTGGAGAATTAGGTTTCTACATGACAGATGAAATGTAATGTGGACAAGTACAAAGTGATATACATAGAGAAAAATAATCCAAACTATAGGTCTTAGGGCTCTTGGAATCACTGTGAACAATACATTGACAAACTTAGCTCATTTTGCTTCAGCAGTTAAAAAAGCAAATATAATGTTATGCATTATTTGTAATGTAATGGAGAATAAAATAGTGAATATCCATGTATCTTCTGTATATATCCATGGTGTGACTATACCTTGAATACTGTATGCAGTTCTGGTTGTTCATCTCAAGAAAGATAAATCAGAATAAGAAAATGTATAGAGAAGGGCAACAAAAATAAAAAAAGAATGGAATGGCTTCCTTATAAAGAAAGGTTAAACAGGTTAGGGCTCTTCAGCTCAGAGAAGAGGAGACTGAGAGGGGATATGATAAAGATTTCTTAAATCATGGATGCTTATTTACCCTTTCAGGGTTAGGATGAGGACTAGGGATTTGAATCGGGCTTCGGACGATTGAAAATATCGTCGATATTTTCAAAATCGTCAGAAATCGGGGGCTCCCCCGAAACGATAGGAAAACCCCAAGATATTGTTCGTGGGGGTTCTCTTATCGTTTTGGGGGATGGCGGGAATAACTGCACACAAAAATAACCCCTAAACCCATCCCGACCCTTTAAAACTAATCCCTTTGCTTCCCCCACCCTCCCAACCCCCCCAAAAACATTTTACAGGTACCTGGTGGTCCAGTGGGGGTCTCGGGAGCGATCTCCTGCTCCCGGGCCGTCGGCTGCCACTAATCAAAATGGCGCCGATGGCTCTTTGCCCTTACCATGTGACAGGGTATCCGTGCCATTGGCCGGCCCCTGTCACATGGTAGGAGCACTGGATGGCCCGCGCCATTTTTAAAGATTTGCTGAGGTGGGGCTAGGGCCTCTCTTGTCAGCTATTTTATCTATGATCTGTCAGGAGAGATGGTCCTTTGAAGGTAACATGACTTTTGTGCTTTGAGATGGGGTAACTGCAGGGTGCTGTTAAGAATACTACTGCTTGCACTGTTAGCCTGCTATTGGACGTGCGTTTTCCCTTACCCCTTATTCAGTAAGGGGAGGAAAACGCGCGTCCAACCCGCGGCACCAAATAGCTCCCTCAACATGCAAATGCATGTTGATGGCCCTATTAGGTATGCCCGCGTGATACAGAAAGTAAAATGTGCAGCCAAGCCGCACATTTTACTTTCAGAAATTAGCACCAACCCAAAGGTTGGCGCTAATTTCTTCCGGCACCGGGAAAGTGCACAGAAAAGCAGTAAAAACTGCTTTTCTGTGCACCCTCTGACTTAATATCATGGCGATATTAAGTCGGAGGTCCCGAAGGTTGTAAAAAGTAAAAAAAAAAAGAAAAAAAAAATTTTAATTGGGCCCGCGGCTGTCGGGCCGAAAACCGGACGCTCAATTTTGCCAGCATCCGGTTTCCGAGCCTGTGTCTGTCAGCGGGCTCGAGAACCGACACCGGCAAAATTGAGCGTCGCTGTCAAACCCGCTGCCAGCCACCGCTCCTGTCAAAAAGGAGGCGCTAGGGACACGCTAGTGTCCCTAGCGCCTCCTTTTACCCGGATCTACCGCCGGCCCTAATTTAAATACTGAATCGCGCGCACCGGCAAGTGGCCGGTGCGTGCACCGGGAGAGCGGGCATTCGCCCGCTCTCCCGCAGACTTTACTGTATCGGCCCAATGGTCAGCAGACTTTGTTCTAAAGGATATGGGGAAAGACAAACATCTAAACATGAGGTGAGCCTTTTTCAATGGAAAGGAAGCTCTAGAATGAGGGGTCTTGAGATGAGGTTGAAAGGGGGTTAGACTCAGCAGTAATGTTAGGAAATATTTCTTTACAGAGAAGGTGGTGGATGTGTTGAACATCATCCCAGTGGAAGTGGTGGAGACTAAAACAGTATCCGGATTCAGGAAAGCATGGGATCCATATAGGGGATCTCTAAGGAAGTGATGAGAATTATAATCCTAAAGTACTTGGACGGATGGGTAGACTGGATGGGCCGTCATGTTTCTATCTTTTTTTTTTAACTTCAGCTTTCCCCTCTCCTCTTCTCATTTTTTCCCTTTTTATCCATTCCAGCCCTCTCTTTTATGTCTGGATGCAGAGGAACTGGCACATCTTTCAGATCATCCCGCAGAGGAGGCGAGAGAAAGCCCTGTGAGACAGGGATTTGCAGCTGCCCAGACTTGTACGGCAGGCACCAGAAATGTTACCAGGCAGAAACCACAGTGGGAGGTTTACCGATTGGGATTTTTCTTCTCTTCTTTTCTCTTAAAGAATGGCCGATGGTAGTGATTATTAGAAATCTTCTTTTTGGTTTCTTTTTGAGATCACAACTTTTCTCCCCTCCCCCCTCCATCACTTTTGTGCATATTTTGTTTTATTTCTATGTAGGAACACCTAGCAGCCTGCCTGAGCCTCACCTCAGAATCTCGGGAACCTCTCTAACCCACTCCCTGCAGGCTCTTGCGGTTTGCAATTTACATTTTTGCATGTTAGAGGAGTTTACAGCTATTCTTCCATCTTTTATTTTGTGTGTTTATTCTATATGTCTGAGTTCCTGAGAAAGAGTCTGAGTGCAATTTGATGCCTAAAGACTCTGTAAAGGGGAGTTGAGAGAAGTGGCCTCACTTTCTTTCCATGAATGCTGGTGAACCATGGGATTACTCCTAGTCCAGGATGCCTAATATCTTAGCAAGAGCTCTTGGAGGAAGAATGGACACTGCTAGCTTCAAGAACAATTTTCTTGCTGGGAATTGGTTTTGAGGTGTGGGCCTTTGGTTGCTGCAAGAGATGGCACCTCCTACAGGGTGGAGCCCTGTGGGGACTTGCAGTGATAGGCTAGCTCCAAGAACAGATGGACACAGAGAAAGGTAGTCTTTATTATACTGCAAAGTAGATGGTAACCCGAAGAACGGGCAATGATCCCAGCCAGAAGAGGAGATCTCTGATGGCAATGTTCCGACTGAAGGCTGCAAAGTGGGAAGGCAGTCACACAGTCTCACCAGGTCCAGAGAGGGAGATGAGTCTGGTAGTGGTCCGCGAAGCGGGGTAGGTCGAGGATCTAAGTAGAGAGAGATGAGACAATGCAGATACAGAACTAGAGCGATAGTACTCACTCTGATGCTGGCAGTTGAAGTAAGAGAGAACCCCCGAGGAGCAGAGGTTCGGGATGAAATAAGGCCCCTGAGGAGCGGGTACCTTAGGCATCCTTGAAGGTGGTAGGCAACCCCAGAGGGTAGACAGGAGCGAGGCAAGGCCCCGAGGAGCGGATACCTAAGACGTCCTGGCTTAGCAGGGTATCAAACTGGAGGTGTTTCTAGAGCTGAGGGAGCACTAAGTATTTTTACAGCTATCAAGAACTCAGGTCTGTGTATCTAACACTGTCTGATAGTATTTCTGCTCTTCGGATCCCGTGACTCATCCTTTAATTTTTGATTGCTGCTGGTACTCCAGAAGTAAATAAACATTTGATAAGTTGGAACCATAAAGCTACTCTATGAGCCTCCCTTTGCTAAATCCCAGTGTCATGGGTTCCATGCAGCACAAGTGATCAAAGGAAGATCTGAAGAGGAGGGCAAGAGTCCCACTGGAGGACAGTCAGATGATCACAGAGGGGAGCACGATCTTTATTTTTTCCTTTCCAACAAGAGATCCCCATTTCTTGCTTCAATCCAACATCTTATCTGACCAAACTTTTAATCCCACAGATTTAGTGCAAGGATCAGAACTCCTCTGCACCTGGTTTTATTTTATATGCCACTCTCTGGGGTTACACGAGCATCCTGCAAGATTAAGCATCTGCCCATCCCCCCGCTGTGTGAAATTTCAACCCTGCATGATGCAGTCCACTGGAAACAGTAAGGCTGCATTTACAAAACCTGCACACATACACACAAACAAATTGAACAGGTATTCTCAAGGACCAAGGAACTGAGCTCAGCCACACAACCACCCACCGATGCAACACAGGAGCAGGAATTGGTATTGTCTACCTAGCCAGCTTTCAAGAATTGCACATGCATTGCACTCCGGGTCATGGTCAAACCCCCCCCCCCCCTGCCACAAGCCCACGGTAGTGACACCTCCCTTGCTGTGGGCACCTCACCAACCCAGCTATGGCCATATCTTGCAACTACTAATGGTGCCGAGCACTTTAGCAACTCTCAACGCTCTTGTTCAATATCTTACCCGAGATGCATACTGCCTCAGAAATAGCACCATTCCTCCAAATCCACATAGTCATCCATGACATATCTTACAACCCACTGATGCCGCCAAGATCTTCAATATCTTACCTGAAATGTATACCATTCCAGAGATAGCATCATCCCTCTAAAAATCCACAGGAGGGTACTGCATAATGTCACCAACCTATGTGATTGCCTCCATTCTGGAATGTGCTGAATATCACCATGTGCCTATCGAGTCCTCTATCCTAATACCTATGTTTTGTTTGGTTTTATTTTAAGTGGGGTGCACTGTATGCAGTAATAATCAAATGGGAATATTGTAGTCCTGAATCAATTCAACAGCCATGGATCCACTAAGCTCTTTTATAGAGATGAATAGCGCTAAATTGCCTAGTGTTCAGTGTGAAGACCTTGCCATAAGAAATGTAAACTAACATAAACAAAGTGGTTAAGAAGATATGAAAAGCCCACACTATCAAGAATATTCTTGCTCAATTGCATATCAGAGGGTCTGCAGACCTTAAGGCACTTGCCTCATTTGGTGTCCCCTTGTTTCCTGTGTCGATCCCAATTATCTTAAAAGGACTGCAAAATGCCACTCCACGGCAACTATATTTCCCAAGTCAAACCATATGCATTTCCTTGAACAATTATTGCTTTTTGTCTCAGTTTCCTCAGCTAATGACCAATCAATATGGGATAGTTCAGAGGATGCACTTCCAACTCTCACATGTTGGCATCTTCTGCAGATTATTCTTGCTTTCCTTTAGCAGATCATTGGCGGCATTCAGGGATTGTTCACTTGATGTGATTCACCCATGGCAGGAGCGCAGGTGTCCCTTGGTCTTCATACAGCACACACACATGTCCAGTCTTACAATGGCAATGTTCTGAAAATTGCAGTCAGCTTCTGGTCCCAAGCGAATTGACCGACTAGAGTATTGATCCTATCGTAGAAAAAGATTGCTGCATATAGTTGCCCCCCCCCCCCACTCCTCATATTAGGAAGCTATTCTTAAATATAAGGTCAGTGTAGCACTAACTAGTCAGGTTTCGTTGTTATAGGTGTTCCTGGACAGCCTCTAACAGTAGCAGCTCTTTTCACACCGGCTTTTTTTCTCTTTCATGAGCATGTGCTACAGCTAATGATCTTGTGTGCCAGACATGGCAGTTCTTTGAGTGTTCATCCAGGAGTAATCATGGATGGTGGAGCATTGGATCTATCTTGTAGTTAATCACCTTGTTCTGGCAGGCGAACGGTCAGCTTTGGACTAGGCCTATGTTGCTCCACTTGTGTGCTACCAACAGTTACAAAGTACAAGATGCCATGAAGGGACATTTCATGTTTCACCTGGCACGCACCTCTCTGCTTCAGCAGGAATAACAGTGCCCCTGGCTGTGAAAGCACATCCTTTTCCCAAAAATACCTCTGTCCACTTAAATTTATTATGTCTGCTTTGAAAACAGATTGGGAAAGGTGGGTTATCAAAATGCTCATAATAACTAAATGCTAATATAGATGATAACCTATAGCTGAGGTCCTCTGTTTGTGCCATTTATCTCTGAAAGATTTTCTTTCAGCCTTAATGCAATGGCTGCAGACACGCAAGCACAGATGCCCCCAGTCAAGAATGACTTCCCTCTTACAGACACTCATGCAAGCAGCCTATGGCCAGTGACTCTATCAAGGAAAGGCACGGCCCCACGCAAGCCCCATCAGATGGACCCCAATGCCAAGACCCGTTCCCAAGGCTGCCCGAAATAGCACAGCAGCAGCACTGGGGGCCCAACCACGCATCCGCACCATCTCCTTCAGAAGTTGCTGCCCACATGGCACCCTTGCCGGCAGGCACATCATGGCAGCAAGAGCAGCAGGACCCAACTAAGCCACAGCCGCATGGTGGATCCAGTGCAGTGGGAAACCCAGAAGCATGAGCCAAAGATCCCCCCCAGGCCCACCCTGATGCAAAGTCACACCCCCCTGCCTCTGCTGCCCCAACTCCTGTGACTGAGCCAAACATGCGGTGCAGCTGTTGCAGCCCCACCGGTTCCACCAGCGGGCATCCGTACCAGGAATGGTCGGCGGCCCCAGCCGAGAAGGCCGCACCCTGAGCTGGGCTGAAAATGGCAGTGCCACCCCTTGGAAAGTGCCGCCACTATGAACTCCTCCGAACATACCACAACTGAGGCACAGGCTCTCAGGAAGAAACACACTCACTCCCCCCCCCAAAAAAAACGTGACGCCAATGAGGCAGAGAGACTTTCCTTTTTTATTTTTTTGATTCATCCCAAAACTCCCAGATACCTGCCCAGCAACCGAGACAGAACGCAAATGGAGGAAATGTCTGACGCCACGAGATGTCCGACCAGACTAGGCCCACCGGCCTAGTCTGGTCGGACATCGGATGGCCCACCGGCTCCGCGCGGAGCACCGGGCCATCCCCTCTGCCACACAACACTGCCAAGAGTGAGAACCAGCGCAGAAGCCCCAAGAGACCGAAGGCCTCCCCTAACAGGGTAGGTCGCAAAAGAGGGGCAGCTGAGGCAGAGGAAATGGAGAAGCCACGCCACTCACCAAAAAAACCACTGAAAGAAGAGACTGGGGGGTGGGCCAGCTCACCCTTAAATTCTGTTTACTGGCCCAAGCCCCCAATCCCCTCTCTCCCTTGCTCCAGAGGTGGGACACCTCGCCAGTTAATGGCCTCTCTGACTCAGTTGGGGGTGGGTTGTCTCCTTTATATGATTGCAGTTTAAATAATCTAATGCTAGTGGTGTTCTACATTGTATTTTGAGGAAAAAGGTTGCATTAATCCATGTATCCTTGTAATAATGTGAAGATCATTTTTATTTGATTGCCTCAGTAAATCTCATCGAGTTGCAACTCATTTACTGTGTTGAATTTGTATTCTTGCTGATTGTCTAGCGCTGTGCTCAGAAGTAGTAAGCACACAGGAGATACCGCACAGTGGATTGTTCTACTAAAAAAAAAAAAAAACGGAGAAATTTGCAGTCAGGATTTAATCGTGAAGAACTCTGGTAAAAGTGAGGAGGTTACTGTTTGATGTAATGTTTTCCCCTTCTCCCTCTAACTACCTCTTTCCCCTGGAGAGCCTGAACTAAGGAGAGAAGGAGAGTTATTCAAGTATATAGCCAAAACTGTTCTCTGCATCTCTTTCATTGCTTTTTTTTTACCCCTCCCATTCTGAATGTGCTTTCAAGCCTTGGATATTAAAGGAAGTAATCTGCAGGGAGCTGGGCTTGAGATACTTACATCCCAGGCCACATAAATAAACAAAGTATTCCCCCTTGCATTTCCATTTCTGAAAGTGTTATTCTTTCTCACGTGCTTTTAAGTAGGTGTATGGATTATATTGCTTGCTTTTAAATGTAATTCGCCAAGTTATATGAATGATCGGCAGGTAATCACATTTAATAAATGAAATAAAGGAGAATATCCAATCCGAAACTTTTCTTGATCTTCTAGGCAAGAATTACTTTGCCCTTTTTTCAAGGAAAAAAAAAAAAAAGAGAATATTTACAGTGAGTGCATATCTAAGCAAGACAAGGGCATAGTGTGCAACCATATCCAATTCAACAAAAAATTAAAGCAGAGATATACAGCCCAGAAGACCAGCAGAGGTTGATCCTCTCCACCCAATCCCAAGGGAGATCCTGCTGTACAAGCCGAGGGGGTGGCAGAAGAGCTGCAGAGAGAGAGCTGCCGTAACCTCTTTGCACACTCTGTCTGCCAGCAAAAGTGCTGCAAAGCGCGTGTTCCTTTTCGCAGCTCTGCTGCACGCCAGCAAAACAGAAAGAACAAAGAGTCTGGTGAGAGAGAAAGAGAAAGTCAGGCTTCCTGCCCAAACGTGAATTGGAATGGTAAGAGTCGGGCACCATTTTCTATAGAATAGGCAAATATTGCTTTAGCAACACCCTCAGTTTCTTGCTTGGATTTCTGGCGAGGGGGTCGGTGATCCCCTCCCTCCTTTTCCTGCAACTGAGTTTGAAAGGTAGGGTCCTCCGTGAAATTAAGCTTTAAAAACTTGACCATTCAGAAAAAGATACTTTCTCCTTTCCAAAAGATTCTCAAATGCACAGGTTGGATCATAACTAGTTGAATATCATGAGAATGCAACTGCTGCTTCCCTTCCCTGTATTACAGAATTTCTGTCCCACTCAGAGCTATGATCTGGAAAGAGTGTAACCTTGTGGCCCTTCCAGCTCAATTTGTTGGATTTACTTGCATATTGTGAATTCTTTAAGGGGAATTTTAAAATCCCAGCGCACGGATTAATTAGGGGATGCATGAATAAATCGAGATCGCACACATCTCAAGCAGTGCGCACATCTGGAAACTTTTCAAAAAAGGGGCGGGGCATGAGGGTTTCTCAGCCTGGCCAAGAGATGCGCGTGTACATACTTATGCGCCCTGGCACACATCAAGGTCCCCTGCCGTGTAAGTTAACTTCTGTAATGGATGGCATGTAAGTTAAAAAAAAAAAAGATTCAGCCATTTCGGAGAAGTTAAAGCATTTGGGGTAACTGGGGGGGTGTAAAAGCTTTCAAACCAGGGGTGTGTAGAAGGCCTAGCTGTTAACTAGGTTAACTGGTAGACGAACAGGTAAACTGGTAATGGCATTGGTGCGTGCCCCTTTTAAAATCCCCTGACTTATGCGGTAGATTAAGCTGGATTGTTTGCCAATGCATGCACCCACTTAAAATGTGGCGTGCATGTGCACAGATAGGCTATTTTATAACATATATGTGTGAATGTTATAAAATAAACACATACCTGGGTGCGGGCCAACACACAAGTACAAATGTGCCTCCATGTGCTTGTTCGAAAGATATTGTACTAATGTTTATAGTTCAAGACTTCAGCCAGGATAGTGCTTCCTCATTTTCCTTGAGCCAAGAAAAATCTAGAAATACAATGGTCCCTTTTAGTAGTAAAGTACCAGGATAACAAAAATTCCCTGAAACAAGACCTTCAAAATATGCTCTTTCGAGAACTTCATTTTGCCTGTCTCAGAACCTTTTGGAACCCCAGCTATGCTCAAATTAGTCATTCTGGAGCGGTTTTTCACGTCATCTATTTATAAGGCCATTTTTTTTCTGGAGATTTCCATGACCTTTTGAATCTTATTTCAAGAATAACCAGAAGGTGTTTCTCACCTTTAAACAAGCTGCTGACTACACCGAGATCTGTCAGAATCTTCCCCATCTGTGCACTCCAAGCAGCTTGCCCTGATCTTATTTCTGCTAGTAAAGGTTCCCTATTCAGCGCTTGTATTACCTCAGACGATGAGGAAGCATTGCAGGAAGGGCATGGGGAGCCCAGAGTCAAAGAGGAAGCAGTGCCATTTTGTTGTTGCATGCACTCCAACATGGTTTGCTGCCAGCCTGCTTTTTCAGATTTTGTGGTCAGTGAAAGCAATCCATACCGCTCATGTCTGCTCAAAGTAAATCGACATTTGTTTTCTGCAGCTCTGCAATATAAGAGGATGCCAATGCCATCAGATTAGCATTCATTCTTAAGGATTTTAATACAGAAAGAGACACACCTGACCACTTTGCTCCATCAACTGATCCTTGGCATGGTAGTTTATTTGTACCCCATTTAGAAATTATCCTGTTTTGAATGATACGTGTCCCTGGATGTAGAGATGAGCATTTTATTTTGTAACAATACATTTCATTTTTTTTTTCTTAAATGTAAACAATATTTTTAGCTTATACTGGATGAGTTACAAGTGGACAGAGAAGTAAATGCCCAAACCTAGTCACTGAACCCAGGTTACTGTGCATCAAGAAACCCTTGCTTTTTGGCTGAACTAATGGTTTGCCATCCAAAGAACCCCTCTATGCTGGGAGCAAGAGGACCCTAGGCTCTGAATTCTCTGTAATCTCTGCTTCTTCTGGTGCATGGGCCTGTTCGTGTTCCACCTGGAAGGCATTGCTGCTAGGATGGCGCATGGCTCAGGAAGTTTGGAATCTCGTTTTTTTATGGCCATATTGGAGTTGCCCCGCTCTCTTCTTTGACCTCTGTGAAAGGGATGCTACCTCTGCACCTTTCTGTTTTAAAGCTGCTTGATATCCTTTTCCAGCTTCTGCTCTCCTCCTGACCCAGAACAGTTGGGTCGATGTCAGCATCAGTGTCAGTGCTGAAGGCTCTGTGCACTCACTCTTCGCATCAGCATGGTTCACAGCTAACTGAGCCATGCCACACTCCTTTATTCTCATGGAGATATGCCTGATGGTCAAAAGATATTACCTTGGGCAGGCTAGTCTTCTCCATCACTATACACTTTTCTTGCCAACATGAAGAAAAAAAAAACAAAACAAGGCAGGGGGAGAAGAATGGGCCGGGTCAATGGTGGCTATGATCAGACACAGTGTTCTTCCATCTTACAAAGGATGGACTAATAAATTCAATTAGAGAAGATAAGAAATAAATATTAGGGATAGAAAGTATTGAATGGGAATAATATCATAGGATTACATGGAGAAGGAAGAACATACTATTATTTGAAGAGATTATGGTTAGACAAGAAAATGATTCAGGTAATAAAAACAACAGACTGAAAGATAACAGCATAATACATTTATTTCACTTTTGTGGTCTCAAATTGTATGTAGTGAAATATATATAGGGTCATGCATCAAAATGTGTTATGGCTTTAATGCATCTGATAATCATGATACTGCAAATATTTTGAAGGGGCAGGATTAATTAAAAATTGCATGGCTTTGATTATACTTTTTTTTCCTGGTGTTAAGCTGCATTTTGAGAGAGAGAGAAAGAGCTTATAAGTTATGCATAGTATTCAACTATTTATATCTCTTTAGGAGAGCCAGGTAATAGCTCGAGGTGAGGTGTTGGTGGTAGTTTAGGGTTTAGGGACCAGTTTTACATGCAGAGTAAGATGTATGAACAGCACAGTACACCTTGGTGAAGATGTGATGTCGTTCGGGGTGAGGAAAGTCACACAAAGTTGAGAGTTCTACTACTTTCTCTCACTCTAGCTTGATAGTACCCTGTTATAGAGTCCATCAAACTAGGGTGAGAGAACATTGTAGAAATCTCATCTTTGTGAGACTTTCCTCAATCCAAATGACATCAAATCTTCACCGAGGTATACTGTGCTGTTCATATGTCTCACGCTATATGCGAAACTGGCCCCTAAACTCTAAGCCACCACTAACACCTCACTTCGACCTATTAGGTGGCCCTCCTTTAGAGATATAAATACTAAGAAGACCTTCTAAGTAATCTCTCTCTCTTACCATAAACACACCCCCTTTCCTTACCACAGGCATTATCCATGCAATATTATAGCATTTTGTTGAATCTAGGGTATAGTGTGCTTAATGGAATCAATTTTCCTCATTTTGTGTCTCATTTTATTTTACTAAGCAAATTCATCATGGTCATAATGACAATAATTTTAAGGGATGTGTATTCGATTTAGCAAATTTAAAAAATGCAGTGAATGAGACTGAATGGAATGAACCAAAAATAGCTTCCTATGAAAAGACCCAAAATTGTCTGAGTATTTACATATTTGTGGCATTTAAAAAAAAAAAAGGCTGCTAGGGGCCCTGTCTAGGCCTTCCTGCATTGAGGCTTAAGCCTGGGCTAGGTCCATCACTGAAGATGAGGCCCAAGTTGGACATGGGCAGTATTTTGCCTGGGAAGGTTCGGCCAAGACCACCAGATGCCCATTTTATTTTATTTTGTTTTGTTTTTTCTCGTTTATTGTTTTTTTTTTCTAGTTTGGCAAATTAACCAAACTGAGAAAAACATTAAACAAACTGAATAAAATTGAACCCCTCCTGCTCCTAAAATGAAAAAAAGGACCAAACCTTAATTCCAGGGACCGCATATCCCTGGTAATTTTATAACTTTGCTGATTGAGCTAAAGTCTGCATGTAACTTGCGCACATAAGTTTGCTTTGCAAATGCTTGGGTAATTGGCCCATTACACACACAGATTAACTCGCACACAGTTACACTTCCTCTTCAGAAGGTGTAACTTTTATGATTTAATTTACATGCATGCTTGTTAAAATCCTCCAACTCTGCCGTCCCGGAATGCCTTTTTGCAGTTTGCATAAAAGTGAATGCATAACCAGGTTACATGCATATTTTTACTGCACTGAGCCCCGGTCGATTTTTGAAAAGCTATTTATGCACACAAATGGCCTTGAATCCTTGGAACACACACAGGTATAGAATCCTTGGAAACATAAAGATTGCTGACCAATTATAAATCAACTGTATCAGAGATGGATAGGTATCATGCAAGAAATGCACATGAAAATGCAATTGAGACAAGCTTATACAGAACAAGTTACTATTGACAACTTTTAGCTGGCATAGTGAAAATTAAAAAGGCAATTTTCTAAGCCATGTACCTAGGTAAATAACAATTTATCTGGACCTGCTCGATTATTGCCCTCCTCTGCCTGGTTTCCACAATGCACGTTCTTCTGGCTGGAAAGAGGCATTCCAATAAATAAGCATGTTTAGGTCAGGGAAGTAAAACAGCACACGCACATTCAACTTTGAAATGTGTGCATGCTATTTTGCCACTGCTTGGCTGTCCACACAAATGGCAGATACAAAACTATGCAGGAAATTTTAGCTCGGGTACCTTACAGTAGCTAATTTCCAAAGAGAGACTACCTGGCTAGTTTCTCTTTGAAAATTAGTGGTGGTTAAGGGTGGGAAAAGTCCCTGCCTACTTTGCAAATACACGGGTACATGGGCTATTTGAAAATTCACCCCCTCCGCCCCTAAAGAGAAGATAATCCCATTAGCTAAAACATCTACAGGCATGACTTTATTCTTCGTTAGCATATTATACAGCTAATGTTGATGAATAAATACATGAGGGCTCCAGCACATTTAGGAGGGAATAAAAAAAAGGGCAAACTTTGGATGTAACATTGTTAAAATGTAATAAAAAAGATTTAAACAAAAAAAAAAGGGCACATTCTCTTTGAAAAACATTTTGGGGTAGATTTTCAAAAACCGCGAATAGGCGTACTTTTGTTGGCGCTCCAGGCGCAAACAAAAGTACGCTGGATTTCAGTAGATACGCGTGTAGCCGCGCGTATCCACTGAAATCCGGGATCGGCGCGCGCAAGGCTATCGATTTCGTATAGCCGGCGCGCGCCGAGCCGCGCAGCCTACCCCCATTCCCTCCGAGGCAGCTCTGAAATCGGAGCGGCCTCGGAGGGAACTTTCTTTTGCCCTCCCCTCACCTTCCCCTCCCTTCCCCTACCTAACCCACCCGCCCGGCCCTGTCTAAACCCCCCCTTACCTTTGTTGGGGGATTTACGCCTCCCGGAGGGAGAAGTAAATCCCCGCGCGCCAGCGGGCCGCTAGCGCGCCGGGACGCGATCTGGGGGCGGGTCCTGAGGGCGTAGCCACGCCCCCGGGCCCGCCCCCGGAACGCTCCCGACACGCCCCGAAAATGCAGCGCGGTTCGGGCCCGCCCCCGACACGCCCCCCGACACGCCCCCTCCGAAAACCCCGGGACTTACGCGAGTCCTGGGGCTCTGCGCGCGCCGGTAGGCCTATGTAAAATAGGCTTACCAGCGCGCAGGGCCCTGCTCACCTAAATCCGCCCGGATTTGGGCGGATTTAGGCGAGCAGGGCTCTTAAAATCCGCCCCTAAATGTCAGACTGTTTTTTCTGACCTGAGAATTTTGTTAAATTAGAACGCTGTAGCTAAATTATTCAGATCATTTTATTTTATTCCTAATATAAGAACAGACAGCAAATCACAGGTAAGCCCAGTGCTTCTTATGATGCTGATACCAACCCATCCTAAAATGTCTGTAGGACTGGATGCAGAGAGCAAAGCAGCAGCAATAAAATGTGTTCTTAACAGTTTTATAGCCCTTTAAGAAGGACTAGCTTCAGACATCACATAAGGTCGGTTATAAGAACCATTTGCTTGTCAAAAAATATTATTAAAGTTTTATTTAAAAATGTATAAGCATGGCTTTATCTTTCCTCAGTGTGAGTGCTGTAATGACATCACCTCCTAAGCTATCCCATGAAGACTGGTAGGAAAGGAGGTTTTGTATTTGGAGGGACAGAAAAGAGAAGTGATGTGTGAAAAATGCTCTAGTGATCAAAATGAATAAGCTAAGCTTGGGCTAAAGAGATGCACGTCTAAAGAACAAGAAAGGTTTTAATCAGATTTCCTTACAAAATAAATATTTTTAAATAATAAAAGCCAACGAGGAGCAAATTTATTAGCAACTAGTAGCTATTTCTCAACTTTTCCAGGGCATTGATTTAATGTATTAGTGTAACAAAGCGTGCTGCAAGATGAAATACCAAGAAATGTAATGTGTTACACCACATTAAGTTGATGTTTAACAATTAGATTCTTAAGACCACTATCTAGTCTTTATTGGCCAATAAACACAAATACAATTATTTGAACAATTAGATAATGGTTCATA
Source organism: Rhinatrema bivittatum (assembly GCF_901001135.1). Classification (NCBI taxonomy): domain Eukaryota; kingdom Metazoa; phylum Chordata; class Amphibia; order Gymnophiona; family Rhinatrematidae; genus Rhinatrema; species Rhinatrema bivittatum. The sequence goes on from NC_042616.1 coordinate 633,740,365, forward strand.
GTTTTATAGGAAATAAACTGAAATGGCCCTTCAGTCAATTAGAAGTAGAACATAGATTACCAAAACCAATACAGTATAACTAACTCTATGATTCTGAACAGAAAAGGAAAAGCAGGCTACAGAAAATAGATGAGGTAGAAAATCAAAGGTTTATTTTTTTTTATCTGTGTTTTCATCACTGGTATGTTAAGGAAAAGTATTTTGAAATATTGACTAAAGGTTTGATTTATACAGGACTACAGAAGTACCAAAAGACATATTCAGCACCATCATACTGAACTTTATATTAACAAGAATGACTAAATACCCATAGTACTAGAAAGCATTCATACATATGCAGAGTGTTTTAATCATACAAGCAATTATGCATGTACATCATTTATATTTCTCCACTACAACTGTTATTTCTATAGCATTATTAGACCCCTTATCGCTGCCAGTAGCGCGCCCAATAGCACCACCTTTTATGATAGTGCTATTGGGTGCGAAAGCCAGCAGCGATAACACTGCGGTGGTGCAATCGCTGCTGGCTTTCACAGGCCTGCCCCCCCCCCCCCCCCCCCCCCGTTACCACGGGATTCAGAGAGATGCGCGAAGATAGAAAATCCAGCCCAAAATACACTAAATATAAAAAGAACAAAAAATATTAGACTCCTAGAGCTAGATTCATCAAACTATTGCATGTGATAGGAAGAGGGACAAGTTTTATGGTAATAGCACACATTGCAATAAATGGGCTATCTTAGGGCTGGATTCACTAATGCCGCAAGTTTTGGTGTGAAACTGACAGTGATAATGGTGCTTACCTTTCGCTGTCGGCACAGTCTTTACGGTGTCAGCCCTGGTGCTGTCCCGACTCCTCCTCTTCCGGGGCTGATCCCACCCCAACTCCGCCCCCATCCTGGTATCGCACATGATAAGGGACTTGTGCAAAACATCCCTTATTGTGTGTGATCTGCATAGTAAATGACTCCCTTAGTGCTTCACATAGGTATTACTACAAAGTGTGTTAATGTTTTGCACTAATATCACAATTATTGCATTTCCTAGAGGGAGAGAGACTATCTATAAGGCCCTTCTAGTAGTTAGCTATTTATATCTATATAGGAGGACCACCTAGTAACTCAAGGTGAGGTTTAGGTAGTAGTGTAGGGATTAAGGGCCCCTTTGACATGCAGAGTGAGATGTACAAACAGAACAGTACAGTCTTGTGAAGATTTGATGTACTTCGTAGTGAGGAAACTCACACTAGGGGTGTGCATTCAGTCCCTACGTATTGGCAATCTGCAACAGATGTGGCCATATTCATTGTATTCGTGGGGAAGCGAAAAGTATCGCGATTCCCCACGAATACACGAATCTTCACCGAATTATTCAGCCGCCTAAAGAAACCAACCCCCCCCCCCCTCCTAACCCCCCAAGACTTACCAAAACTCCCTGGTGATCCAGCGGGGGGTCTAGGAGCCATCCCCTGCACTCACACCCTCAGTACTGGTTTCAAAATGGCACCGATAGCCTTTGACATACTGTGTCACAGGGGCTACCGGTGCCATTGGTCAGCCCCTGTCACATGGCCATCGACGCCATCTTGTGCTCCTACCATGTGACAGGAGCTGACCAATGGCACCGGTAGCCCCTGTGACATAGTATGGGCAAAGGCTATCGGCGCCATTTTGATTACTGGCAGCCGACGGTCCAAGTACAGTAGGTCACTCCTGGACCCCCGCTGGACCACCAGGGACTTTTGACAAGTTTTGGGGGACCCTCCTGACCCCCACAAGACTTGCCAAAAGTCCAGCGGGGGTCCGGGAGAGACCTCCTGCACTCTGGCCATCAGATGCCAGTACTCAAAATGGCTCCAATCGCCTTTGCCCTCACTATATCACAGGAGCCAACTGTCGGCCCCTGTGACATAGTGAGGGCAAAGGCGATCACCTGCCAGTACTCAAAATGGCACCGATCGTCTTTGCCCTCACTATGTCACAGGGGCCGACAGTCTGCCCCTGTGACATAGTATGGGCAAAGGCTATTGGCGCCATTTTGAGTATTAGCATCCGACGGCCGGTGCAGGAGGTCGCTCCCAGACCCCTGCTGGACTTTTGGCAAGTCTTGTGGGGGTCAGGAGGGTCCCCCAAGATTTGCCAAAAGTCCCTGGTGGTCCAGCAGGGGTCCAGGAGTGACCTCCTGCATTCGGACCGTCAGCTGCCAGTACTCAAAATGGCGTTGATAGCCTTTGCCCATACTATGTCACAGGGGCTACCGGTGCCATTGGTCAGCCCCTGTCACATGGTAGGAGCACAAGATGGCGCCGATGGCCATGTGACAGGGGCTGACCAATGGCACCGGTAGCCCCTGTGACATAGTAGGTCAAAGGCTATTGGCGCCATTTTGAAACTGGCTCCAAGGGTGTGAGTGTAGGGGATGGCTCCCGGACCCCCCGTTGGACCACCAGGGAGTTTTGGTAAGTCTTGGGAAAGGGTCAGGAGGGGGGGTTGTAGTTAATTTAATTTTAGCAAGGGAACGAATCAAAATGGACGCATTGACGAATCGGGGTGCCATACGGCCGAATGCAACATATCCGCCCATCCCCGACGAATCTGAGTCCCGAATGCAACGTTTGGCGACCCTATGCACATCCCTAACTTACACAACAATGAGATTTGTACAATGCTCTCTCAACCTAGCTTGATGTTACCCAGGTAGAGAGTCCATCAAGCTAGGTTGAGAGATCATTGTACAAATCTCTTTGTTGTGTGAGTTTCCTCATTCTGAAGGATATCAAATCTTCCCAAGAGTGTACTGTTCTGTTCGTACATCTCACTCTGCATGTCAAAGCGTCCCCTAACACCTACACTGCTACCTAAACCTCACCTCGAATTACTAGATGGGCCTCATATTGTAGCATAAATAGCTGCTTACTATGGTCTCATTCCTAGAGTCTCTCTCTCTCTCTCTCCCTCTCTCTCTCTCTCTCTCTCTCTCTCTCTCTCTCTCTCTCTCTCATCATGCACAAATCACAATTTTCATTGGCATATTATACAGCTTAACACCTATAAAAAAAGATGTAGTTATTTTTATTGTTAAAACTGTGTGATAACATGCGTTATAGCTTCACAAAGCCAGCCCACTTTTACAAAGATCCCACCCCGACTCCTCCTCTTTTAAAAATTAGCATCACACCACGCGTTATTGTGCTTTTCGCATGCATTAAGGCATTTTTTGTACGCAAAAATGCCTTAGGCACAAGCAAAAATGCCATAACGTGAATTGGAAAATAACCCCCTTAGTTGCTTCCAAGAAATTTAAGGTGATAGTGATAGAGACTGGGTGTAGCTGGGTACCCATCTTTTTTTCTTGGATCTGCAGAAGTTGATAGGTACTGGTAACTGTTTTCTTTCTCCTTCTCTGCCTTCTCCTGCTTCTGCAGTTGAAGAAGCAGCATGTTGCAGGACTGCAACCAAGAGAAAATACATACAAGAGAAAATATAATTAAACCTCTTCTTAAACTTTTCCTAACCACCTAGAACTGTCATCTTTACACAGGTATATATTCAATTAAATTTTTTTTATTTCTTGATTGATTGCATTTCTTCCAGGTTGTAAACCATAGTGATGTACATTAATACAAATTCAGCATAAAAGTAATTAAAATCTATTTAAATAAACCTGAAATAAAATTCAACTTAAATATATTAAAACAAACAAAACAATTATCTAAATAAAATATACATAAAACATAAATCAAACCAGAATTAACAAACCAGCTCATGATAAAACATATATAACCACTTTAGGCATAGTAGCCCATGTAAAAAGAACCTACTACTACTTGACCATGTTATACAGCATAAAATAGGCCATAAGAACATAAGAAATTGCCATGCTGGGTCAGACCAAGGGTCCATCAAGCCCAGCATCCTGTTTCCAACAGAGGCCAAACCAGGCCACAAGAACCTGGCAATTACCCAAACACTAAGAAGATCCTATGCTACTGATGCAATTAATAGCAGTGGCTATTCCTTAAGTAAACTTGCTTAATAGCCGTTAATGGACTTCTCCTCCAAGAACTTATCCAAACCTTTTTTGAACCCAGCTACACTAACTGCTCTAACCACATCCTCTGGCAACAAATTCCAGAGCTTTATTGTGCGTTGAGTGAAAAAGAATTTTCTCCAAAGGTAAACATAAGAACATAAGAAATTGCCATACTGGGTCAGACCAAGGGTCCATCAAGCCCAGCACCTGTTTCCAACAGTGGCCAATCCAGGCCACATGGTATATCATAAAACAGTAAGAAAGAAAGCAGTCAGTTGATGGCGGGTGATAGAGAAAGGAACAAGTTATATAGGAAAATATAACAGAAGGATTATAAAAAGTGACAGAACTCTAATGACATCATACTTTGTAACAAAGTGGAAAGGAAAGATAATGAACATATAGAGAATGGAAGCAGGTCACAGAAGGACTACTAAAATTATACAAGGTCTGTAATTCAAGCCCTATAAAAAAAAAAAAAAAGTCTTAGCACGCTTAAAATAAACCTACTGGAAAGAAGGGAAAGGAGGGGATATAAAAGAAACATTAATATTTGACAGAGTTCAATAAATTATAGGAAGGGGATCTTTTCCATAGAAAATGAATGTCAAGGACAAGGGGATCTGATATGAAGTCTGAGGGTGCAGCTCCAGTGGGAACATGAGAAAATGTTTCTCCACTGAGAAAGTGGTAAATGACTGAAATGACCTATCAGCAGAGGTCCGGTATTATCGTTCTTTTACCTCATTGTAAAATAATTTGATGTCTCTAGTAATGTGACTGAATTAAAGCATGTTCAGGACAGATGCAGAGAACGGTGTCAGAAAAAAGGTCAGGTGGCTGCAATATTAAAACAATTTATCCTTCACTCCCTTAAGAGCAGAAACACGCAGGGAAATAATAAAAAAGGACAGATAAAGAAAGCGCATACTTTCAATACTGCAAACCTGGGCAGTAGCATATATACCCTGCCACTTTGCAGCCACTGATGCTGCTGCTGTGCTGTTTCACCCCTCCCCCACTTGCTATTGCTTCCAATGCTGCAAGCACAAAGCAAGACCCCTAGCTCCTAAACAGGCCGATACAGTATAGTGCGCTCCGGTGGAGCGCACTGTTAACCCACATTTGGACGCGCGTTTTTGACGCGCTAGCTTTACCCCTTATTCAGTAAGGGGTAATAGCTCGTCGAAAATGCGCGTCCAACCCCCCCCCCCCCCCCCACGAGACTAATAGCGCCCGCAAAATGCAAATGCATGTTGATGGCTCTATTAGTCATTCCCGCGCAATACAGTAAGTAAAATGTGCAGCCAAGCCACTCATTTTAGTTTAAGAAATTAGCGCCTACCCAAAGGTAGACGTTAATTTCTGCCGGCACTGGGGAAGTGCACAGAAAAGTAGTAAAAACTGCTTTTCAGTGCACCCTCCGACTTAATATCATGGCGATATTAAGTCGGAGGTCCCAGAAGTTAAAAATTAAAAAAAAACCAAATTTAAATGGGCCCACGGCTCGTGGGTTGAAAACCGGATGCTCAATTTTGCCGGCGTCCGGTTTCCGAACCCGTGGCTGTCAACGGGTTTGAGAACCGATGCCGGCAAAATTGAGCATCAGCTGTCAAACTCGCTGACAGCCGCCGCTCCTGTCCATAAAGAGGCGCTAGGGATACGCTAGTGTCCCTAGCGCCTCTTTTTACCGCAGGCCCTAATTTAAATAAATTAATTTACTGAATCGCGCGCACAGGAGAGTGGCCTGTGCGCGCACCGGGAGAGCGGGCGCTCGCCCGCTCTCTCGCGATTTATACTGTATCGGCCCAATAGTTTGCCCTTTAACTCCCTGCCTGTGGGTGCAGGATACAGGACAGGGGCGTCAGCCAATGGGGGAAGAGGAGGGCCTGCTGGGAGGGTGTGGACACCCTCGAATTCTAGAAGAGAAAGAAAAACTCAAGAAGCCAGGAGAGAAAGACATGAAATTATGAGTGCTCATTATATTTCTGTATTGTTATTTTACTGTGTATTTAGAGACAGTTATAAGCTGTTAATTTAGTTAGAAGCAGAAGAACCTGGAGTTCTGTGGGAAGGTGGCTAGGACTCTTTAGAGGAGAGCAGGAGTGGGTCTATAATGAGGCAGGGTGAGGCGGCCGCCTCAGGCAGCAAAATTTTAGAGCGGGAAAAAATGTCCCCCAAAACACCCCGGCGACCACCTCTACTTGTCACCAAATTTACTGATATGCCCACAGGGTTCCCAACTCCCGCAGGCCAGAAAAAGAGCCTTGCGGCGGCACAGGAAAATGACGCAACCACAAGGACAAAAAAAGAGAAAAATCCCCACAGGCTGCCAGCACGCCACCAGCTGAGTCCAATTCACTGGCAGCAAAAAACAGAAGTGGTCCAGCGGGTTGGTGGCAGCCAAAGATTGGAGAAGGCCAGGTTGGCCGCCAGCGAAGCCAAACCTGCCAGCAGCTGGCATATGTGGAAACTCTCTGGAGATTCCAGAATTCCAAAGGAATTGCCAGGTCTCTGGGTCAAAACTCCAGGTTCAAGGGTTATTGCTGGTCAAAGCTCCTGTGAGGGCCAGGATGAGGAAGTCAGCTGTGCCCATGCGGGCAAAAAGAAGGCAGAGCTTTGGGTGCATATCAGAAGGAGCAAGAAGCGTATCGGGCACGCGAAGGATCAGAGCAGTGCATCGGTGGGGCCCTTGCCTGAAGAAGGAGCAGGGGTGTGTCAAGGCACGCGGGGCTGAAAGTGGCCGCGAAGAGGAAGAACAAGGAGTCCTGTAGGCCGTGCGAGAGAGGTGTGAAAGTTATTGTGTGTCTTTGGACATATGTGTATGAGGAAGTAAGTGTGTGGATGAGCATGTGTATGTGGAAGCGTTAAAAAGTGAGTTAAGTGGGTTTGTGTATGTGGAAGAGAGAAGTATGAGTGGGCATATGCATGAGAGCATTTATTTATTTATTTATTTATTTATTTATTTTGACATTTTATATACCATCGTTCCAAGAGATAATCACATAGGTTTACAAAATCCTCATACATATATTCATGGTCAATGGTCATACACTGTGTGAGTGTGTGAGAAAGAGCACGTATGTGTCTGTGTGTGTTAGTATGTGCCCTATCCCTCCCAATCTCCTTTCCTCCCCCCCCCCCCATTCCACAACAATCTCTGAATGACTACAAATCAAAGGTTCCCAGGTATACCGGCAGGCTGCCAGTGGAGTCCAACCTGCCGCCAGCGAAAAATAGAGGCTGTCCAGTGGCTACCTGCAGCAAAAGACAAGGAGGCCACCAGCTGCCTGTTGAGCTCATCGGCCCACAGCCGAAAGGTAAAATATGAGTGAGGTAGAGGGAGAATATGTGTGTGTGTATGTGTGTTTGAGGGAGAGAGCATGTGTATAAGTGTGAGTGCATGTGCATGTGGATGAGAGAGCATGTGTGTGAGTGTGTGTGTGTGTGTGTATGTGTGTGAAACAGCATGTATGAGAGCATGTGAGTGAAAGAACATGTGTGATCATGTGTGTGAAAATGCATTATGTGAGAGCATCTGTGTGTGAGAGCATTCATATATGACAGTATGTATGAGTGAAAGAATGTGTGAGCATGTATATTTGTGAAAGAGCATGTAAAAGCATACATGTGTATGGAAGAGCATATGAAAGCATCTATGTGTGAGATCACACATGTGTGTGTTTGTGTGTGAAAGCATCTGTGAGTGAAAGCATGAGAGCATCTGTGAGTATGTGAAAGAGTATGTGTGAGAACATCTAAGTGTGTGTAAGAGAGAGAGATTGAGGATGTATATGTAAGAGGAGGAAAATCCCCCTTCTTGCCCCCCCCCCAACCCACAGTAATCCAGAGCAATTTCAGGATGACTAGAAATCAAAAGTTTACATGTATGGAAAGTAGGGATTTTTAAAATCTTTCTTAGTTTTAATTATTGGGTGTTATTTGATGTATTTGCTATTTTTAAATATTTTATTTGTGTTTGGGAAATTTTGTATAATTTTTGTATGAGTTTCTAATACCTGTTATTCTATTCATCAGCTGTTTTTGAAATATTTATTCTTATTGGTATGTTTTTACTTTTATAATATTTTATATTCTTTGATTTTATTATTTTGAAGAATAGAATTTCTATTTTTCCAATTTTGCACTGCATGGTGTTTGGCTTGTGGCAGCTTCCAGTTCAGTTTTTGTTTATATGTTTCTTTTAATACTTTATGGACTCTTTTAGGGATGTTAATCGGGCATCGGACGATTGAAAATATCGTCGATATTTTCAAAATCGTCAGAAATCGGGGGCTCCCCCAAAACGATAGGAAAACCCCACGATATTGATCGTGGGGGTTCCCTTATTGTTTTGGGGGAGGGCGGGAAAAACAGCACACAAAAATAACCCCTAAACCCACCCCGACCCTTTAAACCCTAAACCCTCCCGACCCCCCAAAAACGTTTAACAGGTACCTGGTGGTCCAGTGGGGGTCCCGGGAGCGATCTCTTGCGATCTCCCGCTCTGGGCCATCCTCCTGCTCCCGGGCCGTCGGCTGCCACTAATCAAAATGGCCCTTTGCCCTTACCATGTGACAGGGTATCCGTGCTATTGGCTGGATCCTGTCACATGGTAGGAGCACTGGATGGCCGGCACCATCTTGTGCTCCTACCATGTGACAGAGGCTGACCAAGGGCACCGGTAGCCCCTGTGACATAGTAAGGGCAAAGGCTTTCGGCGCCATTTTGATTACTGGCAGCCGATGGCCCGAGTGCAGGAGATCGCTCCCGGACCCCCGCTGGACCACCAGTGCTTTTGGCAAGTCTTGGGGGACCCTCCTGACCCCCACAAGACTTGCCAAAAGTCAGATGTGTTTATTGCAGGGTTGTGATTTTTTTTTTAATCTTAGAAGACTATACTTCTCTAGGGAACACTGAGACCTAAAAATGTGAGTAAGCAGACTCTGCCTATAGTAGGGATGTGTAGAAGGGATGGATTCGTCCGATTCGGTATTTGTATTCGTCGGGACCCAAATAAGTTGCATTCATTTTCATAGTGGGAAACCCGATTTGTCCATTAGTTGAATTCGGTATTCGCTTTCCATTAAAGTTGGAAAAACAAATAAAAACCCTTCCCAACCCTTTAAATTGAATTAACTACAACCCCCCACCCTCCTAACTCCCCTAAGACTTGGCAAAAGTCCTGGAGAATCGACAGCCCGAGTGCAGGAGATTGCTCCAGTACCCCTGCTGGACCACCAGGGACTTTTGGCAAATCTTGGAGGGGGGACTCCTGACCCCCCAAGACTCCTGATCCCCCAAGACTTGCCAAAAGTCCCTGGTGGTCCAGCGTGGGTCCTGGAGCGATCTCCTGCACTCGGGCCATCAGCTGCCAGTATTCAAAATGGCGCCGATAGCCTTTGCCCTTACTATGTCACAGGGGCTACCAGTGCCGGTAGCCCCTGTGACATAGTAAGGGCAAAGGCTATCGGCGCCATTTTGAATATCGGCAGCCGACGGCCCGAGTGCGGGAGTTCGCTCCAGGACCCCTGCTGGACCACCAGGGACTTTTGGCAAATCTTGGGGGGGTCAGGAGGGTGGAGGTTTTATTCATTAATGATACATTACATTTGTGGGGGTTCACCATACGTTTCGGGAACCCACGAATGCAATGAATAGGGACCTATACGTTGCGGATTGCGCATTCGTTCAAAACGAATGCACATTCCTAGCCTATAGAATTACTGTTGTTAAAGTGCATATTCGTAGATAGGATATATGCTTATCTGTACAGATCAGAATAACTTGGCAGATTACAATTGTTCTTTCTTTGCCATCATCTACTATGTTACAATGTTATTTCCTTTAAGCAAATGAGTACATGAAAATGAATGACTATATAATTAACCACTTCCCTCTAAAAATAATATGACTAACATAATAACATAGCACAAAATATATGCATTGCAGATGGGGCAATGAACAATCAGCCAGTAACTTTCATACTGGCCTGCGTGTGCACTTCTGTGAGCATATGTCAGTCCATGCCCAGATACATGGCTACACGATTATGCGCCCATGTTATAAAATAGCCCGGCAGTGTACATGTGTGACAAATTTAAGTGTGCAGCCACGTGTGCGCACAAATTCCGCTTGTACTGCATAAATTGGGGGATTTTAAAAGGGGTGCCCAGATGCCACTCCCAGTTTTACCAGTTCATCCCCAGTTTGCCCAGTTAAGAGATAGGTCCTTCAACCTCCCTGGTTTGATAGCCTTCAGTTCCCCCAGTTAATCCTGACCCATAAAGCCCTGGAGATCTGCCTTGTTTTCTTTAAATGTTAACTTTTGAGCATCCATTGAAGAAGTAATGTTGTTACCTGGCAGGGGGCCTCGGCGCGTGCCGGGTCACGTCAGTATTTATGTGCACATCTTAGGTTCACGTCCTGAAACGCACATGCCCTGCCCACACCCCGCCCTCACCCCGCCCCTTTAGAAAACTTTCGAGACGTGCACGCTGCAAAAGATTCCCACGTATCTGGTCAGCTTTTCTAATCTGCTCGGCGAGCACAAGCCCAACTTCTTTGCGCATCCCTTAATTAATGCGTGTATTGGGTTTTTAAAAATTCACCTCTCTGTGTGAAGGTGCAACAGTTTGGTCAACCTCAGAAAGAGGCATATGTGGTTCTTTGAAAAATTGGTTTGACAAAATTCTGAAAAATTTGACAAAATCCATTCATTTCAAAGCAGGTCTGATAATTTGCAGGTTTGAAGAATTTGCATACAAGATCTTTGTCTCAAAAAATTATAATGGTGAAGTGTTTGAAAACTGAGAGGAGGTTTGTTTTTGTTTTTTTTTGGGGGGGGGGGGTTGTGCAGTTTTTGTGTGTATGGTTTGTTATGTGGCTTTCTTTACTTGTATTTTATTTCTATAACCTTTAGCAGGGTATTTAAGTCCCTGGGCACAAAAACTAATGTACTATTCTTCGGAGCTGCTCCAGCTAGCACTCCTTCCAGCCCTGAGCTCTCTATTCCTGAAGGGATTCTTTTTATGGAGGCAGAGTCTCGTTTATGTCCCAGACAGTGGTGTGATTTATCCTTTGTGTGTGTGTTGGTAGTTGTGGCAACTTCTGGAGAGAGTTGCTGTAACAAAAAAGGCAGGACCAGCCACTGGGTGTTAAATAATAATTTACTGATTAGTTAAAGGCAAATTAAAGTCCATTTTTAAATGAGTGTGCAGATACAGATGATTCTTTGTACAGTAAAGCGTTTCATTCTGGGTAGGTGACCTTTACTTCAACAAACTGGTTGAGCTTCCCAATTGGTTGTGTAATTGTGCACTAAAGTTCAACCAGCGGCTCACCTGGGATTCCTATGTTAGGGGTCCTCTTTTAGTATAGCAAAATCTTTCCTACCTCAATTTCCAGATTTTCCCCAATCAGCCAGCCCAGTATCCTAGTCCCTTGTGGGGAGATTTGGATGGGGTCTCGATGATCTTACATGATTCCTTTAGTTGTTTTGAAAGGGTGACTCCTCTGGCTGAAATGTCTGTGATTCAGGAACCTGCTATACCAGCCTGGCTGCCAGGGAGGAGTGGCTCAAAACCTTCTCACAAAAAAAAAAAAAGAGAGAGAAAAATACATTCCTAATCAAAAATCTTACCAGACTGCTGTCCTTCTGTCACAAGTGCTTGTCACATTCAGGGAGTGAATGGGCACACTGGTCTTCAGCCCCTGTCCCCTGAGTCTAGCCAACAAGGATGACCTTTCCCAAATGGGCAGAGTTTAAACCCAGTCCCTTCCAAAAATAGGATTCTTCTAGCCTTCAAACGTCTCACACAGCCAAGCTGTCACACGTGCGTGCCCCTTTCAGGGAGTGAATGGGCTCACTGGTCTTCAGTCCTGGAGTGAGAGTCACTCAGGGCCTCCAGCAAAAAGTGGTCCTTACTGTAACTAAACTCTGAGAGACCTTCTGGCAGGGTGTGCACAGAGGAGACTCCTCTCAAAAAGCCGAGAGCTGATGAGGCAGGGAGGCCTCACCAGGGAGGGATAAACATACATCCTTACTGCTCTGTGTCTGTTTCTAGCCACACCTTAAACTGAAAAATGGTTGGTAAGGCAAAGAGCAGCCAATCCCAGCTCTCCTAGATGGCAGGATGGCGAGGGGGTTGCAAAGTTCAAGAGTTTTAATTAACTGGAATGGACACTAAGAGAATTTAGTGGTGGACTGGGGTGGTCCTGACACATTTCATTATTTTTATTTTGCTGGTTTAAAAAAAACGATGATAAGAAAATAGTGCCAATGGTTTTGATAAGGAGAAGGAATACTAGCTTTAATTGTTTCTTTATGTCCATGGATTTCTTACCACTTATACCTATGATATTGCTTCTGGGTAGAGAGGAAAGGCCCAGTCACTGGTACAGAGGATAGGAGAGGGTGGAGGAGGAGGCAGAGAAGAAGGATGAGTTTATAATATCTTTGAGATATAAATCCCAGTAGTCCTGACCAGAATTTATTTATGCTCCCTAGTAAGAACATAAGAACATAAGAACATGCCATACTGGGACAGACCAAGGGTCCATCAAGCCCAGCATCCTGTTTCCAACAGTGGCCAATCCAGGCCATAAGAACCTGGCAAATACCCAAAAACTAAGTCTATTCCATGTAACCATTGCTAATGGCAGTGGCTATTCTCTAAGTGAACTTAATAGCAGGTAATGGACTTCTCCTCCAAGAACTTATCCAATCCTTTTTTAAACACTATCCGAAAGAGTAAATAACCGATTCACATCTACCCGTTCTAGACCTCTCATAATTTTAAACACCTCTATCATATCCCCCCTCAGCCGTCTCTTCTCCAAGCTGAAAAGTCCTAACCTCTTTAGTCTTTCCTCATAGGGGAGCTGTTCCATCCCCTTTATCATTTTGGTCGCCCTTCTCTGTACCTTCTCCATCGCAAATATATCTTTTTTGAGATGCGGCAACCAGAATTGTGCACAGTATTCAAGGTGCAGTCTCACCATGGAGCGATACAGAGGCATTATGACATTTTCCGTTTTATTCACCATTCCCTTTCTAATAATTCCCAACATTCTGTTTGCTTTTTTGACTGCCGCAGCACACTGAACCGATGATTTCAATGTGTTATCTACTATGACGCCCAGATTTCTTTCTTGGGTGGTAGCTCCTAATATGGAACCTGACATTGTGTAACTATAGCATGGGTTATTTTTCCCTAGATGCATCACCTTGTACTTATCAGTTCTGCTTATGTACAACCCCAAGTTTTGGGGATAGTGGGACCAAACTGGCAGAAGTCAGAGTTGCAGAATCCACAGAAATAGACCAAGGAAACATCAGGAAAACTACCCTGACTGTATAGCATGTTTTCAAAAATCTCTTTAGTTCCATTCCAAGCAGTGACTGATTTCTGAAACATATTGGGACACTAGACTGGTGATGAGGATGTCAGAATGTGAACCAAATTTCCACTGGAACTACCCTCCAGCAGAGCAGATTCAAACCCAGCTCTCCTTGAAAACAAAGCAATAAAATAATCCAGAAATGTACAGACATTCCAACTGCAATGCTGAAAAGAGAGAAGGAAAGTTAGTGCTTTATTTTGCATAACCAGCTAGGGATGTGCATTTGTTTTAAAAAGACTTGTAATCCAAAAAGAATCAGATATTTCTGTTTCAGTTCGTTTTACCCCAAAATAAATGTGCAATCTCCCCTGCCATTCCCCCTTCCCCTCCCCCATATATACCAATATATTTTCAGGTTCATTTATTTCAGAAAATAGTGGCACTGTTTTCTAAAATGCAGTAAAATGAATAACTAAATAAAAAAAGCCAAGAAAATGAAAAAAACAAATAAAACAAAGTGAACCAACAAAATTATTCATGCACATCCCTAGAACCTACTGATGTCTTTCTTATTCCAGAATTCAGAGGCCAATTTAACTGTTTCATAGAATCAGATCTGAATCCATGTTGGGTTTTTTTCTTCCAAAACTCCTTCACATTCACCAGGTGCACATTTTCCCAGAATTAAAGTGTTCATGGTTTTTCTTCCATGATCAGAACTAACTGGGAACACTGGGTAGAATGGCTAGAAAATCCATTTGTAGTGGTAAGGGAGGATAATAATAAAGAGACAGACTCTTTCACTTTGGAAGAGATGATTTATATTAAATCTTCAAGACTCTGCCAGAAACATGGAACAATGTTGATTTCTCAAAGCTAAAACATTTCTAATGAAGTATTTCAAACCTCTTCAGAATGTGAATTTTGAGCATTGCATGCTTATCTAAATTCATGAATAAGAAAATGAAAATGTGGATGCATTTAATTCTTACTTGTACCACCTGGTATCCTCCTGTACTTTTGGAAATACAGATCAGGAAATAAGGAGGCACATTATCCAAGATTAGTTATCTGCTAAACTAGGATAACAAATTCAGAGGTATCCTGATATCACAATTACCAAAATCTTGGATCTTGAGAGAGCAAATGCAGCTGCAGAAACTCAAGCGATTTAGCAAAATTACTTTTATAAGTGAACAGAACCAAATCATGTTAAACCTGGAGGATTTAGTAGGCCAGATTGATAAACTAAAGAGTGGCAAATCACCTGTACTGGATTGAATGCGTCCCAGGGTTCTAAAGGAACTCAAAAATCAAATTTTAGATCTATTAGTAAAAATTTGTAGCCTATCATTAAAATCCTCCATTATACCTGAAGACTGGAGGGTAGCCAATATAACCCCAATATTTAGAAAGGGCTCGAGGGGAGATCTGGGGAACTACAGACTGGTTAGCCTGACTTCAGTGCCAGGAAAAATAGTGGAAACTATTCCAAATATCTAAATAGACATGGTTTAATGGAACACAGCCAGCATGGATTTACCCAAGGGAAGTCTTGCTTCACAAATATGCTTTATTTTTTTGAAAGGGTTAATAAACATGTGGATAAAGATGAACCAGTAGATGTAGTGTATTTGGATTTTCAAAAGGCGTTTGACAAAGTCCCTCATGAGAGGCTTCTAAGAAAACTAAAAAAGTCATGAATAGGAGGCAATGTTCTTTCGTGGATTATAAACTGGTTATAAGACAGGAAACAGGAGGACCTTGCGAAACTGGAAGATTAGGCATCCAAATGGCAGATGAAATTTAATGTGGACAAGAGCAAGTTGATGCATATAGGAAAAATCAACCCATGCTGTAGTTACACAATGCTAGGTTCCACTTTAGGAGCTACCACCCAGGAAAAAGATCTAGGCATCATAGTGGATAATTCATTGATGTTGCCGGCTCAGTGTGCTGCAGCAGTGAAAAAGGAAACAGAATGTTAGGAATTATTAGGAATGGAATGGTAAATGAAATAGAAAATGTCATAATGCCTCTGTATCGCTCCAAGGTGAGACTGCACCTTGAGTACTGTGTACAATTGTGGTTGCATCTCAAAAAAGATATAGTTGCACTGGAGAAGGTACAGAGAAGGGTGACCAAAATGATAAAGGGGATGGAACAGCTCCCCTGTGAATAAAGGTTTAAGAGGTTAGGGCTGTTCAGCTTGGAGAAGAAACGACTGAGGGGGGATATGATAGAGGTCTATAACTTCATGAGAAGTCTAGAATGGGTAAATGTGAATCAGTTATTTACTCTTTTGGATAATAGAAGGACTAGGGGCACTCCATGATGTTAGAAAATAGCACATTTAAAACAAATCAGATACAATTCTTTTTAACTCAATGCACAATTAAACTCTGGAATTTTATGCCAGAGGATGTGGTTAGGGCAGTTAGTGTAGCTGGGTTTAAAAGAAGTTTGGATAAATTCCTGGAGGAGAAATCCATTAACTGCTATTAATCAAGTTGACATAGGGAAGAGCCACTGTTGATACTGGCATTAGTAGCATGGGATCTACTTAATGTTTGGTTATTTACCAGGTACTTGTAATCTGGATTGACCTCTGCTGGAAACAGGATACTGGGCTTGATGGGCCCTCGGTCTGATCCAATATGGCAACTTCTTATGTTCTTAGCTTAACTGAAAATGCTTCTGTTATTCACATTCCCTCAAGCATATTTGCCTCTTGTCACATTTCAGATACCCAGAAGTCTAAAAGACCCACTGTCAAGTGCTACAGTTCTGGTAGGATTTTTCTTCACCAAAATATTTACCTGGATAAAGGTACTGACTGCTGAGCTTGTTAAAAATAGAACCACTTTCAAAGAGTATGTTTCTCTTTCAATGCCAGCTATTGTGGTTCTATACAAACATTCATTTATGAGCACAGGAGAGACCAAGTTACTGAGCTTAAACCTGATAGGTAAAGATGTTTATGCATTCACAATATTTTTCATCAAACACTTAAAATGCTAATACAAGAATACACTCTGGAGGTACTTAATCACTGGAGCATTAGTTAATATGAACACTCAACAAACTGATGCACTACATAACAAACTGGTACCAAATGCAATGCCAGAATATATGTCTATGGGCATGTGAAACTCCTGCCAACATGTAGCATGTTATTAGCTCATATTATTTCAAAGGACTTGTCTATAATGGCCCCTATCTTTATAGTGGTCAATGGCCTTGACACTACTCAGCTATCAGACAGCTGTTGAAATGGTACTAATCCAGGTAGTCTGTGCCATGCAATCTGACAGGCTGGATTATCTATTATAGTGGTATACTGCCATGCTTCAGAAAATTGGAAAACTAAAATGCAAATAAAGCAAGTTAAAATTCAAAGGAATCCATCGGACTTGTAACTTTGCGCCCACATTTGGCTAAGATATCAGTCAAGGCATTCAAATGGGGCATCTCACTAATGCTGGTATGCTTCATCACCTGGAAAAGCAGCTTCTGCTAGCACTGCATCTGCAGAGGGTAGCAATATAGCCTGGGGACCCCTTCTGCCCCTGCTCCTCCTTTCCCTATTCTTGACATGATTGATTTTGCCACTGGGGGTTTGAATATTAAAATGATTATATATTTCTCAGTGTTACCATAACTGACTGTACTTCCACTAACTATGCAATGCTAATATGTGTGTGTGGGGGGGGGGGGGACGACACACAGAGGCAATGCTGCACTGAGTATAACACTGTGTGCACTAATTCTGACACTGCTGAGTTTAGTGGCAGGCTCCACAACACAGCCTGGCATGCATTGCACTTAGCGCTCACCTACCTACTGCCCACTGCCCATCCTGCCCACTTCCCACTATCCAGGCAGAGACAAACTCAGTAGCAGCTCTGCAAGCAACTCTCCACACTCTGCCAACAGCCTCTACAAAAGGAGATAAAAAACAAAGAGCTTCTGCAGCTGAGCTTGGCTGACTTTCTCTAATGACTGGCACCTTGACAGTCTAAAATGGGCATTAGTCAAAACGTTGTTTAGGAAAAGTTAACTAGGAACTCAGAGAGAGTTCAGTGTACTTCACAGACAATTCCTTCAGAAGGAATACATAGCAAATCTCAGACATGCTCTGTCTTCATGATCAGTGTCACTGGATCTGGTGTGCAGTGATAGGTTGGACTGGAAAAATGCTTCACTGTGATACATCGTCTCTACTGTCTTCTTGACTAGTCTGTCCTTCCCATGTCTGTAGCTAGCTGCTCTATACTTTATATCAATTCCTAACTGAACCCCTATTGCTCTCTCATGGATTTCCATGAGGCCATTGATTTTAATGGCTCATGGAAATCATTAATTTCAAAATGAATGAAACAAATAGAATTTGTTTAATTTGGGAATCCCTCTCCATTCATTAGAGGACCCCCATAAAGAATGAATTGGACCCAGTTTGTTTTGGGATGTCCATTTGTTTTAAACAAATGCACGTCCCTATCACTGGACATGCAGAGAAATTTTCTAAAAACTTCAGATTTATTTATACTTAAGTGTGAACTTAAATTATTCTCCACAAACATACTGATGCCACTTTTGTAGAACAAATATTGTGCCTAGTAATTTGTCCTCCATCTGTGCACAATTTCTTTCTGTCTTTGAAAATAATCATGTCGCATAAGCAATTAGTCTGTTCCTTTGTAATAACTTAGAATCTAGTCCAGCCTTGCACGCATTACTCTGAATTCCTATGCCCTCTTTGGAATATAAAATTTCAATACTGGTACAGAGGAAATGGTTTCTTTCAGTTTTATGAAGCTAATTCTTTTTCAGGCTGCCACGACTCTCTTAATGGTGCAGTAGAGGGTTGCTTTGTTTGGAGCATGCCGTGATAGATATCTATTAATTCCTAACAACCTTTGTAATACGTTGCTTGTCTTTGGCAGAAGTATATCTGTTATGACATCCAGTTTGGTTTCTTCTGCTTACTTGTCTCTCTCAGATATGTGTTGCATTTTTTCAGCTTATGCGTTTTGTCACCTTTGGGCTTCATATTAAATTAATTCTGCTGCTTTCTCTATCACCTTCTTCAAAATATTATCATGTTATTCCTTGGGAGCTTCTTCAATCAACATATAAGGCCTAATATACTAATGGGGGTTTTCCCTTTTTTGTGTCTATGAGGAAAATGCATAGTAGACAGGCCCATAATTAAATATCACAGAGATACCTACTATGCCCACAAAGTGTTAAATATTTTCATACAGGAATAGCTTACTTGCTGATGTTATACCAGAAAGAAACCTGTGCAATTTATTGGGGATTGAATATACACAAATCTACAGACACCTTCTAGTTTGATCTGCCAGTACCTATACTTTTCATCTAAAGTCATATTAAGACCTTTATTTTCTAAGATTTCAGGGAATATTTTTTCCTGTACTGATACTGATAAATGTCAAATGATGCTTTTTAACCATTTTATTTAAGTCTCTAACGAGGGGGTATCATTAGTACCGGGAATACAGGGCCCATGCTCGAGTGCAAACATCTATGTCCCGAGTCTCAGCTGCATACCTCAGGGTGGCGGCAGAGCCACAGCGTCAGGGGCGGATTGGCCTATCGGGGCTTTGGATGTGCCCCCTTTGGCCAGTCTAATGATTCACATGGTTAGTGTTAATCACAGCAGCCCCATGCCTGTGGGGCCTCTGCGACCAATGCCAAGCCCAGCTGCATGTCTACATTGGGAGCTTCCTCTGAGGCTCTTTCCAAATACTTCTCCTGTGGCAGCAACTCCATAATTCTTTTCCCACTACTGTCTTGGACCCCTTCCCCCATCTTCAACTGCAGAGGGGGAGAGAGGGCAGCTGCCTTTCTCACTGGCTTGAGTTCTGTCTCTCCTTGTGGGAGGTGACCCAACAGTCTCACCATTTGCTCCATGCCTTCTGCTCCTCTACCCCATCATTGGGCTGCAGCAAAAATACAAAACTAAAGAGAAACAAGGCCTTGCAGTCTGCCTCTTCCTATGGCAAGGGACACTTTCTCCCTCAGCAACAGGGAGACAGACAGCCCACCAGACCCTATTATCACATTCTTTTCCTACATCCCAATGTGAGTAAAAAAATTATTTAAAACAAGTTAATCACAGGCATGCTGTTTCTTCTGAATTTGGGTGGGCAAGTGGAGAATATGTGAGTGATCCAATCAGTTAGAGTTTGTGTGAGTCAGTGAATGTGTATGACTCAGCATTTGTGTGTGCATGTCGATGAACATGTGAGTGGGTATGATTATGAGTGAGAGTGCATGACAGTGTTTGTGTGAGTGAACATGTGTGTGTATCAGTGAATGTGTAAAGAGGTATATGTGCATGACTGAGCATTTGTATGTGTCTATGTATCAGTGTGTGTCTGAGCATTTAACTGTGTGTGTGTTTGAGCATGTTAGAGTGTGTGTGAGTGTATGTGAGTGCATGATAGTGTTTGAGTAAGTGAATATGTGAGTGCATATGCCTGAGTGTTTCTGTGTGTTAGCAAGAGTGACTGAGCATTTGTGTGTGTGTGTGTGTGTGTGTGTCTGTGTGTGACTGAGCATTTGTATATGAATCAGTGAGCAACTGAGCATTTGAGGGTATATGTCAGTGAGTTTGTGAGAAAGTATGTGTGCGTGACTGAGCATTTGTGTCAGCCAGTGAGCATGTGACAGTGTGTGTGTGTGGGTCAGTGTGCATGTGAGACTGAGTGTGTGTATGTTTGTGTGTATGTTAGAGAATATGTGTGTATATGAGCATGAGAGAAGAAAGTCTGTGTACATCACCTACCCTGTCAATCTCAGGCTTTTCAAATTAAAAGTTCCCAGGTATTTATTTAATTTGATTTAAGAGCAGGTTATTTTTTATCCTTATTGCTTTTAATTGTTGTATAATTATTTTTGATATTTTGAAATATTTTGTTGTTGTTTAGAAAAATGTTTAAAAATGTTATGGTGAATTTTTAGTTATTGGATATTCTATTTAACAAATTTTGAAATATTTCTTCTTTTTATTAGCATGGTTTTACTATTATGATTTATGTTTTATATTTTTTTGATTTTATTGTTTATTTTAAGAGGAATGATTTTGTTTCTGTTTTTCCATTATTGTACTGCATACAATCTGGCTTGTGATTTCCAATTCACTTTTTGTGTGCATGTTTCTATTTATACTTTATGTTCTATTTATTCTATATTTGGTGAGTACTTGTCAAGTGTGACTGAGGTAAAATATTCTGCTAACATGTAGGTTCTATGTAGGGATTTTTAGCAGCCTGGCTTGACCTGTTTTATAATAGGAGGTATATTGGTGTTTTAGGGCCTGAAGGATAATCTGCAGTGTTGTTTTTTTAATAGGTAGAATTGTTACTGTTTGAGTGCTGAAAATTAGTGACATTTTGGTATGGGGAGTATACTATATTGTACTTCAGTATAATCATAGCTTTCTGAGGACCAAACCCACACCCATTGTGCTTTACAACAGGCTAAATACCATATGAATTCAGTGTTTTGTTTTTTATTTCAAGATTTTTTGTTTGGCACCACAGCAGTACAAGTAAATATAACATATATGAAAGTATGTGTGTGTGGGGGGGGGGGGGGGCACGTAGAAGGACCTATGAGCCCATGCATGGATCTTTTACGTACCTAGCAACGCCCCTGTCTCTAAGATCCAGACCCTATCAAAATGCCATATTTTTCTGGCCAAAAGGTCCATCTGGACTATCCAGTCTGCCAAGTTATTCCCGTCCATATCACTATGGATATATACCTGCTGCCAGCTCAGTGACACCACTTGTAAGATACTCCTTATTCAAGACAGTTGCTGTCATCTTCTTTCTTTGTACTCTATCATCTTAGACAAATAAGCATATAAGATTCCCTGTTTAGTTCACCTCCAGTGCTTCTTCCTTCCAATATATATCCACAAAACTTTGTAATAATCTAAATAGTTACCAATACTAGCAAGACTGTTGTTTGAATATCCAGCCTCCTAGGTATGGTATCAGGTGTGGTCTGATGAGAGCTTGAAATATGTAGAGAGGAAGTTTCAGTAGAAAAAAGTTACATAGAATCAATTCCCTTTTCCAGATAGAATTATCGCAATACTCCATCACTTCAAATTTATAGCTCCATCGCTTCAAATTTATAGTTCCAAAAATTCTCTGCTGTGACATTCACAGAAATATCTTGAATTATATAGAAATTGTAAATTAGAATTTTACTCAGTATCCTCCATGTTTTAAATTTTTGTAACCCATCTCATGTCTGTCCCAAGATGGAGGCAGGGCCAGTGCTAGATTTTTTTGCTGCCCTGTGAGAACAATTACTGTGCTGCACTACCACCACCCCTGCCCCTGTTCATTTATTCTCTGTCCTAGGCCCACCAAAATATAGTGACAAACCAAAATCTATCAAAAATGCACCAATCGATACAGCGAACTGATAAAACTAAACCAAAACAATCTAGAGCAGTGCTCTATCGCTGTCAATAAAGTCAACTTTTAAATGATTTATGTTGTTTTTTATGTTATTTTAGTAAAGTATATCCCTACACTATGAGTGGTATAAATTTTGTCAAAGTGTGTTAAAATTATTTACTTAAATGATAAATGGAGTTAGAGAAAGGTTTCATACGTAGTGTAGGTGCCCAGCACCACTGTTAAGTGGTTTATAATCATTAACCTTCCTCCTCCTCCTTAAGTTCTTTTTTTGTGGTTTTTTTGAAATTTGTGTTATCCCAAAGGAAACCTAAGGACTCTTCCATGGCGGTATTATTATATGCGTTTTCTGCGTTGTTAACTATGTGAGACTCAAAGAGATGTTAATAAAGAGTATAAAAACAGACTTCCCCGATTGTTGTTGGTATATCCGTCTTCTTAATGATGATCCCGACATGAACGTTGCATGTTTCAGACGTGCAAGCCTTTCCTCAGGGGCCTTGATGAATCCTAAAAACCAACTTCACGGGGTCTGCAACTCTTTTTCTCAGCGATTCCTGAAGTACTGGTTGTCTCTGCCACGAGGCGATCTTCCTCTGTCGATCGCCAGGAAGAATAGTCCGTCGGGTTGGTGCTGACCCCTTTTATTTGTGTCAACAGGGGCAAAATCGGCCAATGAGCGTCCTCAGAGAAGTGAAAAAGTTCATGACGTCGCAGTCGGACTTGATAGGGAACTTGCTGAGGCGATAGCTATCAGATGTGCGGACCTGAAAGAGTCACTATAACCACAATTATTCATGACTCGTTCTCATTTCACCGGTGACGTGATATCTCCAACCTGATTGAGAACTTAAAACACATGGGGTCTCGTTAAGCGATGCGGACCTGAAAGGGCATACTTAGTTGCGCTGCTTTTAATAGCGTAATACAAAACTATAAATACCAAAATATAGGCCAGCTCCCTTCAGTGATACAAACTTTAAAAACTGACAGCCCCCCATACTAATGGCTGGAGCAAGGGTATTAGGTGCCCTAGGTGAACCTTATAGCCTTGCACAATGCCCCCCACCCCACCCCATTCCACATACACAATTAAGAGTTATGTATTTATATTTTATGTGAAAAATATCAAAGTACAGTATTCTGAAGGAAAAAAATATCATTTACATTATATTTATATGCACTGCTGTGATGTCAACCAGAAATCCCTGCAAAAAAAATACCTGGAACCAGGGCCGGCAAAAGCACTAGGCGAGCTAGGCTTGGGCCTAGGACACCAACCATTAGGGGGCGCTGCCACCGCTCACGAGCCAATGAGGCAGGATGAGGTGACCTCCTCAGGCAGCAGACATTTGAAGGGGTAAAAAGTGCCCCTTCAAAATTCTACCCAGCTCCCACCTCACCCTGCATTCCCGCCCATTACAAATAAAAAGTAAAAATGACCAATTGTCTTAAAAATTATTTATTAAAATGTCCAATGAATGAGAAACAAAATACCCAAATTTCACCCAACTCAGGCGAGTTTCGACCCCACATGGGGCTGCGTTAAGGGCTGTAAAACATTATTAATAAAAATATTAGATGATAAAATCTATATTAAAAAAATAGAAAAAAGCAAAATGCAAAATACAAAATGCACAATCTGACCACTTACACTTTAAATAATTTGTAATAAAATAACTTGTAATAGAATAACACATATTGTGGCAATCTGGAAGGAATCATAATATAAGCATCTAAAAGTATGATTCTATGCATGCAAAAAAGAAAAAACAATGGGATAGATTTTCAAAGGGTTACGCACATAACTTACGCGTGTAACCCCGAAAACCTGCTCCTTCGCATGCTGAGCCTATTTTGCATAGGCTCGGCGACTCACGCAAGCCCCGGGACGCGTGTATTTCCCGGGGCTTTGAAAAAGGGGCGGGAAGGGGCGAGGCCGTGGGCGGTCTGCCGGTCCAGGGCCGGACCGAGGCCGCCGGCACAGTGGCTGTGCCAGGGGATGGCGCGCCAGCAACTGGCCGGTGCGCTCTGGCAGGCGTAACTATTGAAAACAAGGTAAGGGGGATTTAGATAGGGCTGGGGGGTGGGTTAGATAGGGGAAGGGAGGGGAAGGTGGGGGGGAATGAAAGGAAAGTTCCCTCCGAGGCTGCTCTGATTTCGGAGCGACCTCGGAGGAAACGGGGAAAGCCATCGGGGCTCCCCTAGGGCTCGGCGCTCGCATGTTATAAAATCAGGTGTACATTTGTGCACGCCAGGTAGCGTGCACAAATGTACCCCGTGCGCGCAGGTTAGAAAATCTGCCCAGTATGTATTGAAATGGAAGGAAAAGTATACCATATGATTAGGGCTAATTCATCAAAAAATAATTACTATTATTCCCGAAGTAAAATGAACTTTGTCTCTTCTTGACAATTCATTCTTGTCTGTTACTGCATCAGTTTCATCCAATCTGTTTCCTTTAATTACAAACAACTCAGTCATTTTACATAATACCCACTACTCATCTATACACCTTGTTTTGATAAATAAAATCATTTACGTCAACATACATAGGGGCCGATGCAATAAATTAGCATAGAAAGCGGGCGCTGAACAGTCAGCGCCAGCTTTCTTAATGCGCCCCATGTGCCCCAAAGGCGGGCGCCATGCAATATTTAAATTAGGGGGTCATGTTAGCAAGGAGACGCTAAGGTCGCTTGCACGATCCTAGCGCATCCTTGCTAACGAGAACCCAATCTGTTTTTGTGACTCGGTATTTTTTTACAATAAAATATCTGGCCGTCTATATTATTCCACAGTTGTTCATGCATATTGAGCATACATCAGGTTCCAACACTATGCCGTTTTTGTATTAAAAAAAATGTTTCCTCTCCAGCCGTGGTCAATGCATAATTTTACTTGTCATGTTCATAATTGTGTGGGTTCTGACTGACCTCTCTAAGATCAACGATTGCTGAAAAATGATCAGGGTTTTTAAATTGCATTAATCATAAATGATTTAGTCTATGGAAATATTTTTTATAGTAAATGATCTGGCCCTCTATGTTACACCGCATAGAGGGTATAACATAGCGGGAGCTGACTGTTCAGCGCCCGCTTTCTATGCTAATTTATTGCATCGGCCCCTAGGTATGTTGACGTAAATGATTTTATTTATCATAACAAGGTGTATAGATGAGTAGTGGGTATTATGTAAAATGATTGAGTTGTTTGTAATTAAAGGAAACAGATTGGATGAAACTGATGCAGTAACAGACAAGAATGAATTCTTAAGAAGAGACAAAGTTCATTTTACTTCGGGAATAATAATAATTATTTTTGATGAATTAGCCCTAATTATATGGTATACCTTTCCTTCCATTTCAATACACATTGTTTTTTTGTTTTTTTTGCATGCATAGAATCATACTTTAAATGCTTATATTATTTATTTATTTATTTTTATATACCGACATTCAATCTGAGATATCACATCGATTTACATTCAGGTACTGTAGGTATTTCCCTATCCCCAGAGGGATTACAATCTATGATTCCTTCCAGATTGCCACAATATGTGTTATTCTATTATGAATTATTTTATTATGAATGACTTAAAGTGTATGTGCTCAGATTTTGTACTTATTTGTTTTTTGTGTATTTTTTTAATGTAGATTTTATCATTCAATGTTTTTATTAATAATGTTTTACAGCCCGTGACCAGCCCCATGTGGGGACGAAACTTGGCCTGAGTCGGGCAAATTTTGGGTATATTTTATTTCTCATTCCTTGGACATTTTAATAAAGAATTTTTAAGGCAAATTGTCATTTTTACTTTTTGTTTGCCTCCTGGCCTTTTTTTTTTTTTTTTTTACCATCTCCCTTGTTTCATTGTTCCCCCCATTGTGCCACCCTCCCAAACCCCCCCCCCCCCCCCCCAAGACACACGAAAACCCCTGTTGGTCCAGCAGGGACCCTGGAAGCGATCTGGTGCTCCTGGGCCATTGGCTGCGAGTAACCAAAATGGTGCCAGTCATCCATTGCCCCTACTATGTGACACGGGCGAGCCAATGGCAGTTCAGTTCGGAGTTAACAGTCTGCTTGGGAGTTAGCAATCTGTAGTATTTAGAAGAGTTGTGGGTGGATCCTTGGATCAGTGGCAGATGACCACGCCCTCGGGGAAGACCCCGAGAGGGACCACCGGTCAGGCTCAGAGTATGGAGACAGACACACACTAGTTCTTTTATTAAACAGTATACTGAACCACCAGAGGTGGCAGTAGTGAGCTGGAATGCCCAGTTGGGCTGTAGTCCCTCAGAAGCTGGAACAGCGATCCCTGAAGCCTGAGCTGTAGAGAAACTGAAATATAGTGAATAGGCAGGGTAAGCAGAGATCATGTACTGAATCTGATGGTAACACTCACACAATGTCTCATAGAAGCCCAGGAGCTGGAATGTATAGGCCCTCGAGGAGCGAGTACCTGGTTCCAGGGAAAGCTCTGAGAAAGCGATGGTAACTCACAGATGTAGTAGGCAGTGTTGACTTCCAGGCAGAAGTGAATTCCAAGAACAAGGGCCCTCGAGGAGCGAGTACCGGTTCCAGACTGCAATCTACAAAGTAAGAGAGAGAGTGAGGCCCCCGAGGAGCGGGTACCCCTGATTAGTCCGAGGAGGCAGAGTAGCATAGATAGAATGAATCCATATCCTTGCTAACTCGATGTGTTAGCAAATGCTAAGACCTTAAATATCTGTCGCGGGTGACGTCATCTTTGGAGGATGCCCCCGAGGTTCGCACCATCGCCAATACTTTAGTTGGGCGCGCGCCCCTAGGCCTCCAGGAATCATGGCGGTTAGCAGCATGGAGCTGGTCTGGGGATGCTGGAGGACCTCAGCAGAGGAACACCGCGGCAGCCAATCTTCCCGCGGGCGAAGAGGGAGGCGTCAAAGAGGTGAGGAGGGCGGAGAGAGGGTGGTCGGGCACCGACGGACACAACAGTGGCACCAGTAGCCCCTGTCACATGGTAAGGGCTAAAGGCCACTGGCACCATTTTGGTTACTAGTTAAGATGATTGCAAAAGCTAAAAAGATGTTGGTTGCATAGGACAGATGAATGGTCAACAACAAAAAAGATGTGATATTGCTCCTGTATAAGTCCCTGGTGAGAACTTATTTATAATTCTGTGTACCAGTTCTGGAGACCAGACCTTCAAAAGGATATAAACAGGATGGAATCTGTTATGAAGCATATGGGGATGGACTTAAAAGATCTAAATATTTGTACTATAGAGGAAAGGTGGAATGGGGAAATATGATTGAGATATTAAAATAACTCCCTTATCATTGAATAGGAGATAGGTCTTTTTTAATGGAAAAGAGATGACAATAAGGGTGAAAGGGGATAATCTAAGAATTTTTTTTTCCCAGAAAGGGAAGAGCTTTCCAGTGGAGGTAGTAGAGACAAAGGCAGTATCTTAATTCAGGAAAGCATGAAACAAGCGCAGAGTATCTCTAAGGGAGTGGTAGGGAATGTAAACAATTGATGGATAAGCAGACAAGATAGGACATTTGATATTTTTCTGCAATCAGGTTTCTATGTTTCTAAAATAGTCTTAGAAAATAATTAGTGCAAAACTTAAAAACTGACAATCAGCAGGCAGACAACATAAGCCCTGCAATTAAGGTATTATACAAACTAGGAGAAAAGGAGAAGAAATGGAATAGAATTGTAATCAAAACAAGAAGATACCGATTCCCCATTAGCTGCAATGATGTCTAACTAAGAAGGATATGAAAATTTCAAGGTAAATGGCAATATCTTCAAAAGTAGATCCATCCTGTGTCTTCATCACATGCCCAAAGTGTTACTGCACCATTTGCTATCATTGCCATGTAGTGCAGAGATCTGATAAGTATACTGGCCCAAACCAAAGCTGAATTCTTTGTAGATTATTATACCTTTTCTTAGATCAGTAAAATAGCATAACCTCAAATGCCTCCAACCTAAGCAGAGCACTGCATCTAGACTTTTGTTAGGTGGCCAAATTAACTGACTATGTTATACCAATTTTGTGTCACTTAACACTGGCTCACAGTTGAGAGCATAAAATATAAACTCTGTGCTTTGTCTTGAAATCTATGAATCGGCCGGCCTCTGAATATCTGAATATAAGCTTCTGCTCTGCTACATTCCCATGGGAGAACTTTGATCCTCCAAACATGCCCTTTTATCTTTCTTTCTACTGGATTCATCAGACTAATATGCACAAGACTTTGCACCTTCAGCTGGTTTTCCCATAAAATATGAAACAAAATCCCTCTAGCACTTTACCTAGAAACTTGTTACCTCATCTTCCGGAAAAAAAAGTCAAAGTTTGCACTTTCTCTTAGATGCCACAGCAGACACTCATTGTATAGTACGTACCCACCAGAAGTCTCTCTGACAGCATATCCTACAAGCTTCATCCACTTCCAGTCTACATCTATCCAACCTGTGTTTAACTTACTTCTTAACTAAATATATGCAATTTATTCTCAATACAATTACTTTCTTACTCCTGCCTAATGTACCCTGCTAATTATTATTTATGTATTCAATGCATGATTACTTAATGTTATGCGCCTTGGGCCTAACTTTAGGCAAAGATAGCATATCAAATGTTTATAAATAAATATAAAAAAAAATGTGCATTAGCTTTCAACACTACATAGTCCTTTCTACCTCATTCCCCTGTCCTTCCTCTTTCTGGCTCCTCTCTCACTATCACCTTTATTCTCTCCTATTTTAGCAAACTGTGGCTCAGAATTTGCTTTTGAGAGTTTAAAGTATAAGAAATACAATACAAATCAAACCATAATAAAATTGTGAGTAGACAGTAACTAACTTCAAATGAACATTGCAACTACTGGACTAGACTCCAAATAATTAAATTAAGAATGCTAAAAAAAAAAATCATTATCAATGGATTTTCACTCATAAAATCCAAGAAAATGAATTTAAAATGAGAAAGGGAATCTTGTTAGTTCACAGCATTCAAATAATTGAAGAAAAATAAATTAATAAAAACTTATGACATATTTTATGATCCTCTCTGACAAACCATGTGCCTGTTTTTCTGTTTCTTTTTAAGTGAATGTTTACTCACATACATTTCCAGGAAATCTGGTCAATACTAACAATTTAACCTATTAATCTGTAGGTATTAGGGAAAATACTTTTCTAAGAAATACATCAGCAGAGAATAGAGGCAGCTGAAAGCAGTCAGTAATCTTCAGCATCCCACAGGCTGTCAGTCAGCTCAATTCGGTAACATTGCAGTAGCATGCCAATATTGCTGGCAAGCAATGACAAAACTGGGAGGGTTATTGTATTTATGTATTCAATCAATCAATTTATAGTCTGCCTTTTAGACACTTCAAAGAGGATTACATTCAGGTACTGTAGATATTTCCCTGTCCTCCTCAGAGGGTTCACAATCTTACCCCTAGATTCATCAAAATGCTATAAATTTTGCATGAATAGCACCCGTGATAAAAGAAGGGGTATGGTTAGGGTAATTTTTCACTTTCTTTAATGTGCACTATTTTAGCATTTTGCATAGGTATTTTACTGCAAAGTGTGTTAAATTTTTAGAGGGAGAGAGAGTCGCTTTATAAGGTGCTTCTAGTAGTCAACTATTTATACCACTATAGGAGGGTCATCTAGCAAGTCGTGGTGAGGGTTTGGTGGTGGATGAGGGTTTTGGGGCTAGTTTTACATGCACAGTCAGATGTACGAACAGCACAGTATTCATCAGTGAAGATTTGATGTGATTTGGAATAAGGAAAGATACACAAAGATGAGATTTCCACAGTGTTTTCTCATCCTAGCTTGAAAGTACCCAGGTAGAGATGCATCAAGCTAGGGCGAGAGAACATTATAGAATTCTCATCTTTATGTATCTTTCCTCATTCCAAATCACATCAAATCTTCACTATTGTGTACTGTGCTGTTCTTACATCTGACTGTACATGTAAAACTGGCCCCAAAACCTTAGTCCACCACCAAAGCCTCACCTCGAGTTGCTAGATGACCCTCCTATAGTGGTATAAATAGAAGACAAATACATTTATTACCCCAGAGTCTTTCACTATCTCTCTTTCTCTCTCTCCACAAATTCCATTTCAGGCATATTTAATACCAGGAAACAAGGTGTAGTTATTTCCAGCTTATGTTAATGCCCCTCATTTTCATAAACCCCTCCCCTTTGACTAAACATTTGCATTCATATCTTGCAATGCAATAAATAAGACATGCATTACCATGGGTATTAGGAGCCTAACACATTTCGATGAATGACCCTGTTAGTTTGTAGATGAGAAAATGGAGAGTAAAGTGACTTGCCCAAGGTTACAAGAAGCAGCAATGGGATTAGAACCCTGACTTCCCTGCTTCATAGTCCCACCATGCTATCTTCCCTGCTTGGCCCCACTTTCTCCCTAATGCAGTAAGAAAGCATACCACTATCACCAAATCAATTGAGAGGGCCTAAAACAAGATAATGTGGTAAAAAAAATGCAAAATACCAGCTCACCAAAACTTTTTTTTTTAATTATTTCATTTCTGGCAATTTTACAAGTAATTTTCACATATGCTGTTTTTTAACAATCGGGATAAATTATGTCTTTCCAAAATAGATAAATTATACCAATTTTCAAAGCAAAACATATACACTTAAGTTCTCTTTAAAAATTATTCTTAACATATGCTTACTTAACCCAAATAAGTTACATCTGCAGGGTATAACTCAAATGTGTTACTTTACATGTGTACTTTTTAAATCAAAAGTAATCAAGAAAGCCCAACTCCACCTTAGTTCTGTTCCCTACTGCTGCCCCAGACTCAGAATGCCTATTTTTGTGTGCATCAAAGTACGTGTGAAATAGGCGTAGCCATATGCACTGATATACACCAACCTTGGACAATTGCATAACAAACATAAACTCATCTTTTATGTATGTAAATGGATTTGAAAATTAGCCCCTAATAGGTGAATTTTAAAAGCTGGACGTGCGCGGATATTGGGAGATGGACGCGCATCTGGCACTTGCGCATGTCCATCTGATTTTATAAGACGGGCAGATGTGCGCACAAGTGCTGATGCATGAATATTTTGCATTGGCCAAAAAAGGGACATGGTGTGGGTGTGGTGGGGGCGGAGCATGGGCATTCCAGGGCAGGGCCAAGAGATGTTCGCACATGTTATAAAATTGCCGCATCTCTGGGGCATTTAAGGATTAAGTAAACTACTTTTCAGCACTATTGATTTTATGCTAATCCAGATTGTTCTGAGCAGTAGATGCCTCCGATATGCTTATTCACCATTACTCTGGCATTATTAATTTCCAAAATCACAAGTCTGTTAGGGTTTTCGGACTGCTGGCCATATAAAATAGGAATTACTTGTGAAATTCTTGAATATCTTCATGGCCTTTTCTTACAGGGCCATAAAGATATTCTGGAGTTATTGGCAGTAAAATAAAAGCACACTTAAATACATTGAGGTCCATATTCAGCATGTTTGCTGGCTAACAGGATCATTCATTAAGCCGTGTTAGGGCCCCATTACGCGATAAACGTGCTAGGGCCTGTGCATTTTGGGACAATCCTAGTCACTGTGTCATTTCAGACAAATGTGTATCTCTGGAGGACATAATGTAGAACAGCTAGGGACATGCACAATCATACCATGTAATTGATGTTTTCCTTCAATGACATGTATGGCATAGAGATGTGAATCGTGTCCTCGATCGTCTTAACGATCGATTTCGGCTGGGAGGGGGAGGGAATCGTATTGTTGCCGTTTGGGTGTGTAAAGTATCGTGAAAATCGTTAAAATCGTGAGCCGGCACACTAAAACCCCCTAAAACCTACCCCCGACCCTTTAAATTAAATCCCCCACCCTCCCGAACCCCCCCCAAATGCTTTAAATTACCCTGGGGTCCAGCGGCGGTCCGTAGCTAAATCGGGGAAAGGGAGAGGGCAGGAAAACCGGCACACTAAAACCCCCTAAAACCCACCCCCGACCCTTTAAATTAAATCCCCCCCCCCCAAATGCCTTAAATTACCCTGGGGAAGAGCGGCGGTCCGAAACGGCCTCCTGCTATTGAATCGCGTCGTCTTCAGCCGGCGCCATTTTGCAAAATGGCCGCCGCAAAATGGCGGCGGCCATAGACCAACACGATTCGACTGCTGGAGGTCGTTCCGGACCCCCGCTGGACTTTTGGCAAGTCTTGTGGGGGTCAGGAGGGCCCCCCAAGCTGGCCAAAAGTTCCTGGGGGTCCAGCGGGGGTCCGTGAGCGATTTCCTGCCGCGAATCGTTTTCCGTACGGAAAATGGCGCCGGCAGGAGATCGACTGCAGGAGGTCGTTCAGCGAGGGTTCCTGACCCCCGCTGAACGACCTCCTGCAGTCGATCTCCTGCCGGCGCCATTTTCCGTATGGAAAACGATTCG
Organism: Rhinatrema bivittatum; assembly: GCF_901001135.1. Lineage (NCBI taxonomy): Eukaryota > Metazoa > Chordata > Amphibia > Gymnophiona > Rhinatrematidae > Rhinatrema > Rhinatrema bivittatum. The sequence goes on from NC_042616.1 coordinate 633,772,684, forward strand.
CGGCAGGAAATCGCTCACGGACCCCCGCTGGACCCCCAGGAACTTTTGGCCAGCTTGGGGGGGCCTCCTGACCCCCACAAGACTTGCCAAAAGACCAGCGGGGGTCTGGAACGACCTCCTGCAGTCGAATCGTGTTGGTCTATGGCCGCCGCCATTTTGCGGCGGCCATTTTGCAAAATGGTGCCGGCTGAAGACGACGCGATTCAATAGCAGGAGGCCGTTTCGGACCGCCGCTCTACTCCAGGGTAATTTAAGGCATTTGGGGGGGTTCGGGAGGGTGGGGGATTTAATTTAAAGGGTCGGGGTGGGTTTTAGGGGGTTTTAGTGTGCCGGTTTTCCTGCCCTCCCCCTTCCCCCGATTTAGCTACGGACCGCCACTGGACCCCAGGGTAATTTAAGGCATTTGGGGGGGGGGGGTTCGGGAGGGTGGGGGATTTAATTTAAAGGGTCGGGGGTGGGTTTTAGGGGGTTTTAATGTGCCGGTTTTCCTGCCCTCCCCCTTCCCCCAATTTACGATTTTTTGACGATAAATCGGGGGAATTGGTATTGTATCGTGGCCCTAACAGTTTTTGATGATTTAAAATATATCGGACGATATTTTAAATCGTCAAAAAACGATTCACATCCCTAGTATGGCAGCTGTGATGTACAGATCCACTATTAGAGGAATGCTAGAAAAAGTAATGATGGCTTCCTAGTGAGTGACATGGACAAATTGTGTAGGAAGCCCAGATGCAGTTTTCCGTTCAGGAAGATCTGACACAGAATAAGCAAGTGCTATAGCATACATATAATGTCACAGTAAAAGGTGGCATTGACTTTGGGTTTAGAAATAGGCTTTTAAGGCTCATATCAAACTATAGTTTAGCTTCTAGTGTGTAATAGCATTCTGTAGGTTGGCAGCAATATCTCAAAGTCATGGTGGTGTGAGTGATGCAGTCATTCTTTCTTTACTGCAGGAGATTCAGGATATGATTACAGGACCTGGTTTCTCAAACCTGTTGCTATTCCCAACATACCAGCAGAAACATTGTAGAACAAGGCCTTATATTCTACCCTCTGTGTCATTAAACACATCTTTGGAGTTCTCAAAAGTAGATTTCATTGTTTGGACAACATGATGGGGGGAATTTATGTATGCCTCAGCCAGAGTAGCAGAGATAGTGTTTGTTTGCTATGTCTTTTATAACCTTGCTGTATGTTATGGCATCCCAAGTGACTTTGTTCCAGATCTACCTGAGGAACCCCCATGTCCCCCTGCACACACCAGGGAGACCCCAGGGACTGGCAGCCAGCTTTGGCAAAGTGTCATACAACACTAATTTGCCTGTTAGTCATCATGTAGTCCTTCCCATTGCATGGAAGAGAGCCCAGCAAAGTGGTTCTGGCTTCTCACATCTGTGTCTTTCTTTTACTCACTAGTCCCCTGTCTGGCTCAGTATGTAACAGAAACCACTTAGGCATAGTTAGGCAATGTAGTTATAATAGATCAATAGATGCAATTTACAGTAGTACACGAGTAAACACCAAATAAACTTCACTACAAAGAGGTGTGGTTATCCTAATGTATTCATATTGATTATGAGTCAAAAAGAGTTACGTCTCCCCATTGAATTCACGTGGGACTGCCAACACAGTGCACATAGCTTCGCATAGCTAATGCCTTCTTGCTAGCCTCATCTATGCCTTGGACCCTATCCTAGCCCTCACATGTTGACAAGATTATCCCATAGATATGATAGAACTCCAGCAGGGCCTATAACATGGAACCCAAGTGCTCTATAAGTGAAATAATTCACAAGTAGCTCAGCTGCTTAAAGGCATAGTCTGAAGCTACAAGTTGATAGCTACACTCATCAATCACAGATTCTTACTTTCTGAAGTAGTGCTGACATCTGAGTGCTCATATAACAAGCTTTCACTTAGAGCCTTTTTGGAAGCATATGTCCAATATCATGCCAATCCCAAACTTTTCACAGGTCATTACAATCTAGCATATCTCATAGGGGTTGCACACAACATGCACAGCTGGGCCTGCTACACTTGGATAAGCAGTCCACTCATGTACAGATGGTGAGGGTTCTGGCTCTTGCTTTGTCATGTTGGTTATGTTAGCTGCATAGGGAAGCTATTGAAGGATGCTGGTCTGACCATCTGAAGGCTGGATTGGGAATAGGATGGTGTCATGCCTTCACATGATGTAGAGAATCACCTCAGAGATGAATAGGTCAGAGTGTATGAAGTGATGACAATAACAGCACCTACATGTGACATAACAAAAGGTTCACCTCATTGAACCCAAGGCAAAGCTGTGTTAGAAACTCTAAACCTACCCTGACATGTCATAGGTAGTCACTGGGAAATATAGAGATGTCAGGGCCAACAAGATCCTTTACCTGTCCTGTCCTGCTTTATGTAGGTACCTAGAAAATCTGCAGATTTTCTTTTTTGGTTCTGATTGCTAGTATCAGTTATAGTCCTAATCTTGCATGTGGTCACCTATAAAGCACATAGGTTGAGGACTCCAGGGGAGACTTTCTATCAGAATTGTCACATTCCAAGCAGAGGCACAATCTTTCAGGTGTTTTCAGGTTTGAGGCCTGTGCTTCTCCACATGGCTACAAAGACTTGTGGCCAACATAGCAGAGTAGCTGTCCTATATGTTGTGTCTCCTGTGGTGTTTGTTCATTTTGGAGTTTGTGGATACTAAGACCAAGGCAGGCATGAAGATAGACTCTCAATCCTCAGCTCTGTATACAGCAGTTGTTGCGAGCGTGAACGCGCAGTCACTTTCTCAAGGAAATTGTGAGCAGGTGGGCTTTGCCTGCCGCGAGGGACTGGTGACAACAGTGGCCTCCAGGCCACGTGAAGAGGAACTCGGTTGGCAACCTTCAGGCCGAGTGAGGAACTGCATCAGTGGTAGCCTGGACTGCCGAAGGTGAGAGACTGCTTGCGGCTACGCCTGCAAGCAGGATCCTAACAGTACCCCCTCCTCAAGCCTCCTATCAACAGATTGGAAGAGTGGAGGTATCACTCCATACCATTAGGGGGAGATCAATGGTCCAAGGAGAAAAGCTGGAATTTCTTGGCGAAGGACTGAAGCAATGAAGAAGCTGTAGACATGAAACGGAGATGGTCAAAGATTCAGACAAGACATAGACAAACACTGAAGGCGCAGATCTGCCAAGATATGGGATTTGCAGGACAGTAAGGCTGCATCTCGGTTCTTGAAATCAAAGTGGAAGAAATTGAAACAAGGAGTCCAGGTAGTAAAGCAAGATGCAACAATGAGAATAGTCTGGTTCTTGGTTCTTAATTAGTCAAGACGGAAGTGAAAAGCACAAGCATCATCTTCCTGATGAAGGCAATGATGAAGATTGAGATTATGCATCAAGCTGGATTCTTTAGATGTGAGGGAGGTACACCAAGAGAGTGAGCAGGCGAACTTGCAGGTTACCACATGCTCTTGGAAAGGCATTGGTACAAGGAGGACCCGATGGGACAAGGAAATCCAATGAATATTGCACAGAAGTTGGAAAGCTGATTGTGGAGGCAAGTTTACATCTTTCAAAGATAGCAGGTACATAACTGATGTAGGTAAATGGAAGGAAGCTCAGGGTTACTTATTCTAGGCTTTTGTAAAGCATGGTCGAGGAGAAAATTGTATCTCAGAAAAATCTATATGATAATCCAGGCTCCCATAAGATAGTGAAGCTATTTCCAAGAGGAGTTTGGTAGTCAACAGACGTCACTGTGATGCTTTATGCTGGATACCATTTAATCGTAAAGGATTTCCCAGAAGGCTGTACAGATGCAGTATCTCCCAGGTTTAAATCAGACAGGTCGCTTCAAGGTAGAAGTTAAGGATCAGAGAGATAAGGCTCGAGGATAGCAAAGGAGTCCAATGGGAGTGTAAAAACATTTTTCCACTGATGGATGGTTGGAAATGCAGCCAATGGCGAACATCCTAGCAGAGGCAACTTACTGGTGTAAAACACTTGAGAAGCTGGCAAGTACTTTTAGTTATCTTGTAGAGCCATTCAGAAAAGGACCTCTGGGGTGTTGGAAAGAAGATAGCTCCCAGAAGTTCAGAGGATGGAAAACACTGGAGAAGATGGCCGCAAGTGCTCTCATAGATCCAAGGGCAGTGAAGCTGAATCTTGCATGTGGTTCCAAGGATGGCAGGGTCCTTCCAGGAGGATTAACAATATGGCTATGCAGGCATACCAGACAAGCTGGAAGATGGTAATTACAGTCCTTAGCCTGGCAGTAAGGATAGCACCAGAGTAGCAAATGGATAGGGAATCAGGATCTCCCAATCCTGATCCTAGCAGCTCAGAAAGTTGAGTGAAGGATACTGGAGGAAGATTGGCAGCGAGCTCTGGATTCGGGACAGCTCGCCATGATGGTATAAGAAGGAACAACAAGATGACATTCTAGGAACTTGGAATAAAGGCTGGAATTCTGCTTGCACAGAGCAAGGGCTGGATCATAGCTGTAGATTCAAGGCGACTCTCCATGTAGAAATCATGGAGGAGAAAAACAGCAAGTGATGTCTCAGAAGACCTGGAGTAACATTCAGGGCTAGAATTATCACTTGCGCAAGGAGAGACAAGGTCTTGACCGTAGATGGTCCCAAGGCAAGCACCAGAGTAAAGCAAGGTGGGGACTAAGTTGGAAATGACGAGACGGAGCCAGGTTTAGGGTGCAGGCGCCTCCTGCAGGTCATTCGAACCCAAATACCTGGAGTTGGAGTGGAGAATACTCTAATTGGTTATATACTCCCTGAAGCTGGAAGACACTTGATGAAGAAGTTGAGCTTGGTACTGGATGTGAAAACCTGGGTGCAGGTGCCTTCTTCAGTGTTTGTCTACATCTTGTCTGAATCTTCAACCATCTCCATTTCATGTCTACAGCTTCAAGTATCTTCATCGCTTCAGTCCCTCACCAACATCTCAGTGGATTGAACGGAAATGGTCCCTGGAACAGTGGCAGGCACTTCCTGCAAGTCAAGAAGGTTCCAGGACCGGATTGGACTTGGAGAAGATCTGGATGCAAGTGCCTCCTGTGGGTCATGGGTACCAGACATATTGAAGAGGTGATTCAAGCAGCAAAAGGGGAAGGGGAAAAAAAAAGAATTTGACCAGAAGCAAGGTATCAAATGTCCAGGAAACTGGGAGAAAAATTCTCTGGGCAAGGAACAGGTTATCAAAGTGTCCAGGAACTTGAAGCAAAAGTTATGGGCAAAATCAAGGCTATCAAAAAATGTCCAGGAACCTGAGCCCATCACAGGCACAGCTCACTGAGCTCATGGCCTTCGAATACTGTTGCGAGCACTCAGGCATGGTTGCTTTCTCAAGGGAGATTGTGAGCCCTTGAATCACGGCGTGACTCAGGGAGGAGCCCCAAGACACACCGCGAGAGGTGAGCAAGTACAAGCATGGGAAGAGCAGGAGCAAGGCTGGACTGAAGACAAGGCAAGGAATGTCTGGAACAGGAACAGCCCTCCATTGGACCTACACGCACCAATGAGACCCAGCAACGCAATGCTGGTCTCTGAAGTAGCCCTCTGACCACTCGATAGCCCTTCTGGACCTGCTGCTTGGGAATGACAAGTGTGTGAGATGGAGGCTAAGGGAAGGAGCAAGATGACACGGGAACTAGAAGACTCACACATAGACTCAGGATATTCAGAAGACTCAGACGGAGGACTCAGACGTAGACTCAGGATACCCGGAAGACTCAGATAAGGTTTCAGGATACTCAGAAGACTCAGACAAGGTTTCAGGTACTTGGAGGTCTCAGGCAAGAATACAGGAGAAAGTTCTGGGTGAGTGCCGCAGCGTGCCCTACACAGCCACCCATGGCTGGTTGTGGACCCCGCCGAAAACGAAGCAGACTCCAGACGAAGCAGTGGAACTTGAAGCCAAGACATGACAAAGATTCAGGAGAGGCCTGCACTATAGCGTGCCCTACACAGCCGCCGGTGGCTGGTCACGGACCACGCTGAAGCGGAACAGGTTCTGGCAGAGTCTTGGACATGGACAAAAGCAGGCACAAGGAACTCCAAAGACCGGGACAGGATTCTAGATTCAGGATTCAAGACTCAGGAACTTGGAATTAAAAACAGGAGCTTTCTGGAGGCTTGCGCTGCAGACAAGAAGGTAGGCCTTGTGCCATGAGGTGCCCTACACAGCCCCTCATGGGTTGGTCATGCACCATGATGGTGGTACGCCAGGAAAGGTGAACAAACAAGGAACCTGGGAACTGGACGAAGAGCTGGAGATGAGGAAGATGGAATCAGGTCAGGAACATCTGACATCAGGGACATCTGGACGCTGGAACATCAGGACATCAGGACACCGGAACATCAGGACATCTGGACATGGAACATCAGGACAACTGGACATCAGGGCATCTGGAACATCAGGACCACTGGACGTCAGGATATCTGGAACAACAGGAACAAGGAACAAGTGACAGTGGAGCTCCGACGAGGGATGAGACCAGGAATATCAAGACGAAGGAGACCAGGAACATGAAGAACATGGAATGAAGAGCCATCAGGACACAGGAAGACCTCGGAGGACCTGGACCGTAAGGAAGACCACAGACCATTGTGAAGACCAAATCCGAAGGCCCTGAGGAACTGAAGCAGAACCCTTTTATAGGGCTGATCCAGGTGAGGGTGGATGATGTCATCGGTTGGGGCTGCGGGGCTTTTCCCACCACTGGCCCTTTAAAAGTACTGAAGAGGCACATGCCCGCACCTAAGGAGAGTCTAGGAGGCAGACTGCAACAGTGGCATCCCGGCTGCATGGGAGAGGAAGTAGGCAGTGGCAGCAGCGGCTCCCCACTGCATGAAGGCTTGGAGACAGCGGCTCTCTGCCGTGAGGACAGAAGACATTAGGCGGGCTCCGCCTGCCGCGAGGGACCGACGACAGCAGCAGCCTCTGAGCCGCATGAAGAGGAACTCGGTCGGCGGCCTCTGGGCCGTGTGAGGGACAGCGGTGGTGGTGGCCTGGGCCGCAGAAGGTAAGGCAAGCAGGATCCTAACCCAGAAAGGCAAGAGAAGTTTTGGTCAACTGATGAGCTCATGAGCCAACCATAAGCCTCTTTCAGAAGCCTGCCACTGTGCAAAATGTTGAGCCAAACTCCTTCCAAAGGTATCATGTGGTAGGCATGATGTTTTCTGCACTTGTAGAAATACATGCATTTTGTGGTACCTGAGGCTTGGAGGTGCCCTTATCTGTAACAAAGAAGAAACAGAGAGCATATATGCTTCCAACAAATGTCTGTCAAGCTGCCGGGTGTAGACAGTCTTATAGAAATATAGAAACATAGAAATGACGGCAGAAGAAGACCAAACGGCCCATCCAGTCTGCCCAGCAAGCTTCACACTTTTTTTTTCTCATACTTATCTGTTACTCTTGGCTCTTAGTAACCCTTTGGTTCTATTTCCCTTCCACCCCCACCATTAATGCAAGGAGCAGTGTTGGAGCTGCATCTAAGTGTAATATATAGCTTAAATTAGTTAGGGGTAGTAACCGCCGCAATAAGCAAGCTACACCCATGCCCATTTGTCTACCCAGACTATGTGACTCAGTCCCTGTTGGTTGTTGTCTGTATATAGATCCACTTTTCTTCATTCCCCCTGCCGTTGAAGCAGAGAGCAATGCTGGATTTGCACGAAGTATCAGACTTCCTCCCCTGCTGTAGAAGCAGAGAGCTATGCTGGATATGCACGTAGTATCAGACTTCCTCCCCTGCCATAGAAGCAGAGAGCTATGCTGGATATGCACGTAGTATCAGACTTCCTCCCCTGCCGTAGAAGGAGAGAGCTATGCTGGATATGCACGTAGTATCAGACTTCCTCCCCTGCCGTAGAAGCAGAGAGCTATGCTGGATATGCACGTAGTATCAGACTTCCTCCCCTGCCGTAGAAGCAGAGAGCTATGCTGGATATGCACGTAGTATCAGACTTCCTCCCCTGCCGTTGAAGCAGAGAGCTATGCTTGGATATGCACGTAGTATCAGACTTCCTCCCCTGCCGTTGTAGCAGAGAGCTATGCTGGTTTTGCATTGAAAGTGAAGTATCAAGCTTATTTGGTTTGGGGTAGTAACCGCCGTAACAAGCAAGCTACTCCCCGCTTTTTGTGAATGCAAATCTTTTTCCACATTTCCTCTTGCCGTTGAAGCTTGGAGCAATGTTGGAGTCGCATTAATCGTGTAGGTAGTAGCCGTCATTCCCGTGAGCCACCCATTCTTCATTCATGTCCTCTAGACTTTATGGATCCACAGTGTTTATCCCATGCCCCTTTGAAGTCCTTCACAGTTCTGGTCTTCACCACTTCTTCCGGAAGGGCATTCCAGGCATCCACCACCCTCTCCGTGAAGAAATACTTCCTGACATTAGTTCTGAGTCTTCCTCCCTGGAGCTTCAACTCGTGACCCCGGGTTCTGCTGATTTTTTTCTGACGGAAAAGTTTTGTCGTTGTCTTTGGATCGTTGAAACCTTTTAAGTATCTGAAAGTCTGTATCATATCACCCCTGCTCCTCCTTTCCTCCAGGGTGTACATATTTAGATTCTTCAATCTCTCCTCATAAGTCATTCGATGAAGACCCTCCACCTTTTTGGTCACCCTTCTCTGGACCGCCTCCATCCTGTCTCTGTCCCTTCGGAGATACGGCCTCCAGAACTGAACACAGTACTCCAGTTGAGGCCTCACCAAGGACCTGTACAAGGGGATAATCACTTCCCTTTTCTTACTCGATATCCCTCTCTCTATGCAGCCCAGCATTCTTCTGGCTTTAGCTATCGCCTTGTCACATTGTTTCACCGACTTCAGATCATTAGACACCATCACCCCAAGGTCTCTCTCCTGCTCTGTGCACATCAGCCCTTCTCCCCCCATCGAATACAGTTCATTCAGATTTCCATACCCCATATGCATGACTCTGCACTTCTTGGCATTGAATCTCAGCTGCCATATCTTTGACCACTCTTCTAGCTTCCTTAGATCCCGTCTCATTCTCTCTACTCCTTCCGGCGTGTCCACTCTATTGCAGATTTTAGTGTCATCCGCAAAAAGACAAACCTTACCTTCTATCCCTTCCGCAATGTCGCTTACAAAGATATTGAACAGGACCGGTCCCAACACCGATCCCTGCGGCACTCCACTCAACACCGCTCTCTCTTCAGAGTAAGTTCCATGTACCATCACACATTGTCTTCTGTCCGTCAACCAGTTTGCAATCCAGGCCACCACCTTGGCACTCACTCCTAAGCTTCTTATTTTATTCACCAGTCTCCTGTGCGGGACCGTATCAAAAGCCTTGCTGAAGACCAAGTAGATGACATCGAGTGATCTTCCTTGATCCATTTCCTTGGTTACCCAGTCAAAAAAGTCAATCAGATTTGTCTGACAGTATCTTCCCTTGGTGAATCCATGCTGCCTCTGGTCCAGCAATTCTTCCGACTGTAGATAGTTCAGTATTCCTTCTTTTAACAACGACTCCATTACTTTTCCCACCACCGAGGTGAGGCTAACCGGTCTGTAGTTTTCAGCCTCCTCTCTGTTTCCACTCTTGTGAAGCGGGATCACCACCGCTCTTCTCCAATCACTCGGCACCACTCCCGTTTCTAGGGATCTATTGAACAGGTCTCACAGCGAACCCGCCAGCACATCTCTGAGCTCCCTCAGTATCCTGGGATGAACTTCATCAGGCCCCATGGCTTTGTCTACTTTCAGTTTCCCCAGCTCTTCCCATACATTCTCTACTGTAAATGGAGTTACATCTACTCCATTCCCCTCTATTTTCTTGTTAACTAGCGATGGTCCTTCTCCAGGGTCTTCTTTAGTGAACACCGAACTGAAGTATTTGTTTAATAATTCTGCCATTTCTTTATCTGTCTCCACCCATTGATCCTTTTCACCTTTCAATTTCAGTATTCCACTTTGGACTTTTCTCCTTCCACTGATGTATCTGAAAAATGTTTTGTCACCTTGCTTTACCTCTTTGGCGATCCTTTCTTCCGCTTGAATTTTCGCTTTCTTGATTGCTTTCTTTGTCTCCCTCTGTTCCACTAGATATTCTTCCTTGTGTTCTTTTCTTTGGGATTCTTTATATTTCTTGAACGCTGTTCTTTTAGCTTTTATTTTGTCAGCCACCTCCTTTGAGAACCAGATAGGTCTCATTTTTTTCTTGCTTTTCTTTACTTTTCTAACATATATATTAGTTGCCTTGGTGATTGCTCCTTTTAGTTTGGTCCACTGTTGTTCCACATCTCTCTCGTTCTCCCAGCCTTCTAGTTCTTCCTCCAGGTACTTCCCCATTTCATCAAAGTCCGTGTTTTTGAACTGCAAAACTCGAGTTTTCGTGCTACTTCTCCGTATCCTATTTGTGATATGAAAAAATACTGTATGATGATCACTGGTGCTGAGGTGGGCACCTACCTGGACATTAGAGACGTTATCTCCATTAGTGAGAACTAAGTCGAGTATAGCTCCTTCTCTTGTGGGTTCCATTACCATTTGTTTGAACAGAGCCCTTGTAGGGCATCCACTATTCTCTACTACTTTTAGATTCTGCAGAAGGGATTCTCCAGTCTACATCCGGCATATTAAAATCTCCAACAATCACCACTTCTCCTTTCTTTCCCATCTTTTGTATGTCTTCAACTAGAGCTTTGTCAAGCTCTTCTATTTGATTTGGAGGCCTGTAAATCACTACAATAGAAACGGAAGCCCCATCATCTTTTTTTAGGTCAGCCCATAGAGCTTCTTTGCCCCATCTTCCTTGCAGCTCAGATGCTTGGATATTGTTTCTGACATAAAGAGCCACTCCTCCCCCTTTCCTGTCCTCTCTCTCCTTCCTTAATAAGTTATAGCCTGGTATTGCCATTTCCCAATCATGAGATTCCGTGAATCATGTCTCCGTGACAGCGATAATGTCCAAGTCCGCCTCTATCATTAGGGCTTGCAGATCTGGGATTTTATTGACTAAACTACGAGCATTTGTGCTCATAGCTTTCCAGCTTTTCTCATTCTGGTTACAGCTTTTTTCGGATTGCTTTAGTGTCTTATTTAATTGAATTTTCTTATCCTCTTCACCCTTTTCCTTTACATTTTTATTTGTATTTTTGGGGTGACATTTCTGTATGCATTGGGTTTCTTCTCTCTTTTCGGATATTACATCAATCTCTTTCGCAAGATCTTCTTCAATAGCTAATACAGAGAAGCCTTTTTGCACTTTTGTAACTTGATACAGTGTGTGTCTCTGCATCACAGGTCTGATTCTACCAGAGCCCACTGTAATTCTGTCTTTTGAGTTCCTTAATGCTCTATGTGAGTGAGAGGGTAATCTTGTGGGCTGCACAGCTGTCAAGAATGGGTGTCTGTGGGTCACAGGTCTTATCCTGCCTGAGCCCACTGTAAACCCCTGTGAGTAGTCATGACTCAGACTACCTCATTAGCAGGTAGGCACAAGCTTGGCACATACATTATTGACGACTGATGATGAACAGGCCTGGAACAGACATTTAGGACCTTGGTAGGTTACAAAAGTGCTAGAGGTAGTCTGCAAACCACTATTTCCTAACTGATGTGTGTATGTCTCTGGGTGTGTCTGGGTGAGTGATGTGCTGTGTAAGCCTCTGTCTCTATCTGCTTCTGGGAGTGATGTAGGGCTTGTAGGTTTCTTCCTTACCATACCATACCAGAGCAAGCACTATGTGTGCACCCAATTAGCACACACTGGATTTAGCCAGAAGCAACCCTTTGCTTACACTCTTTAGGATGGAAGCTGCAGGTACAGTAATGTATAGGTGGTGAGAAAATGACTTCGTACATTGTAACCTAACATTCTACATTGATTTGTCACTGTTTATTCATTCAGCCTAGAAGAGATTGAGAACATTGGTAGTGTAAGAACTCAGATATCCAATGCCACTTTGCTGGATGAGTTGAAATCTTACTGTATTTGACAATAGGTATTAGGTAACCACATCTTGACAATTCCCACTATATAGTTTGGCCACTGAGCCATACAGGCAGAGATGTACATACTTATGAGGCAAAATGGCAGCTGACTGGGTCATGTAGAGGTCTGGGAGGTTATCAGTGGCCTTACAACTATGCTGCCACAGTGAACCACACCTTACTCCCAGTATCTTTCTTCGAAGGCCAAATAGTTCTAACTTCACTTGTGCAATGCAAGCATACAGTGTGGGAGTAACACAGCTGTGGCAACAATTTTCAGTGTGTTGCAATGTGGCAGAACTGAACAGATGTCACAGCTACTATTGAGTGTGATGTCCTGCTGTGTGGAAAATATTGAAAGCATGTGAATCTTGCCTGCATCTCGATAAGCTTTGTACATAATATGTGGGTATACTAGATACCACCTTCACTATGCTACTACATAATATATTCTGAGGTACATCATCAAAAGCCATTTAGATGGCCAAATGTAAAGCTAGCACTCTAAACCACCAATGTGCCATATGCAGCCACATAAGTTATTATCTGCTTGTTGTTGTTAATACCTCACCACCATCCTCCCTCCCCTACCGGCACCTGACACTCTCCCACACAGAACTTTTAATAGGCCCATTTTTTAAGGTATTGGGGGGCATGGGTGGTTGGGAAAGCATCAGCTGCTGGGGAGGAAGGTGTGGTTTTTTTTGGGGGGGGCATTACATCTTGTCAACTTATTTTGAGGATGCAAGGAAGAGGGAGGTCAAGTACTGGCATGGTACCATCTACTTTCATGTTCATTAATTTATTTTACAGGTTCTCAATCTTACCCAAATGGTCAAGAAGGGACCATTCTAGCTCATACCTCAGACCCCGTGTTTGGATCTTAGCCAGAATGCTGATGGCATTATCAAATCATATGAAATATAAGGACAGGCTCCAGCAGCACACAAAGCCAGGACCAAGTGTAATTCTGGTCAGGAGATGCGGAGGTTCCTTTCTATGCTACACTGTATTTTGCGTTTTGATATCGGGGATGATTCTTTAACTATCACAATCCCTTTTCCGGTCCTTGGGTAAGACATGCAGAAATAAGTAAGCAAAACAATAAATTGACAAGGAACTGTGATTCCAAAATTCTCATCATCTCTACAAATGCAGATTTCCTTTCATAATTACCTACCATGGCATCTGTAGAACAATATATCTTTGCTCAACAGATGATTTCTAATCAATTTATGCATAATGCATGTTTGACACAGGAGGGATTTTTCTGCAGAAAGCTATTCTTTTTAGCCTACATGTAGAGCCGACAATAACATGTCCATAGCGCAGAGCTTTCCAAACCTTTCATGTTGGTGACACACTTTTTAGACAAACATAATTTCGGGACACAGTAATTAGTCTACAAGCAAACCGGAGGTTAAAGGTTAAATGAACAAAATGTATTTCGACAATTTATGTATGTTTCCTTAAATATATACATAATAAAATGTTTCACGACACAACATATCTTGTGAAAACCTTTCGTTTATATTAAAAATATATAATATTCCAAGATTAATGTTATTGTTATAATTTATGAGTAACAATAATAAAACAAAGTTATTGTGTTATTCAATTTAATGAGATATATGAGCTTGATGGGATGAACACAGCTTTTGAATATTTGGTGTTAAGAAAAAAGTCCAAAGGGTCTTCTGCATAATTTTAAAAAGCTGGCCAGTTTCACACTATATAATTATTTGATAGCCTCATTCAACTAATTCTATATGGCTATGAGAGTGAAATCTGGAATTTATAGGAAGGGACAGAATGTCAATATAAATCTTGCACCTCCAGTTCTGTAACTCTGTGCATCCACTGAAATTCCCCCAAACAATGGAGCTTGGATGTTTCCCTTACAGCTCATCATACTAAAAGATATTTTCAAATGCTGGTGTCACCTCACAGTAACAGCAGCACAAACACCTTCCACTGCCAGGCACATTGTGAACTAAAATAAAACCTCGCAAAAAAGACACTCAAAATCTATACTGCAATCCCATTGTAACATAACAGTAATAACACCAAGGACTCAAACAACAATAACCCTACCTGTGAAAAAGCATGGGTAAATATTACACTGGGTCCTAGAATACCAATACACCACCTACTGAGGAAACAAAACAAACCCGATTGCTATAGATCCCTATGCTAGCAGAATCTCTCATCATGGTCACACACACAGAGCAGAGACAGACCCTCACCAAATACAGAATACAAAATAAAGGAGCACAAATTAGACAAAAACTGAAATGGAAACTCCAAGAAGCCAGACTCTGTGTATTAACAATGGAAAAACAGAACCACCATTCCTCATAAAACAAACAAAATCAAGAAACATAAAGCATCAGTTATAATAGTAAAACCATACTAATAAAAGAATATTTTAAAACTACTGATAAATAGAATTTCTATTAATTAAAATCATATACTTTTTTTACAATTTCCCAGAGGTTATCCTCTCTCACACAGACTCACATGTCCATTCTCTCTCACACATACACTGTCACATACATACACATTCATGCTCTTATACCCACCATAACCTCTCGCTCTCACAGACACTGACACACTCTCAGGCTCTAAGACACTCTCTCTCCCTCCACACACACCCCACACACAAACTCTTACTCCCCTGGATTTTCTCATACACACTCTCTCTGGCTCCCTCACATACACACAAACACACACACCGAGGCAAGTTCCCAATCATTCTCACACAAACACACACACCCAGGCAAGTTCCCAATCATTCTCACACAAACACACACACCCAGGCAAGCTCCCAGTCATTCTCACACACTAAAACTGACCCCCAGGCAGGCTCCCATTCATTTTCACACCACTCCCTCACCATCCCCCAGGCAGGCACCCATCCAGTCACACACATACACCCCCAGGCAGGCACCCATTCATACACATGCACACACTAAAGGCAGACCCCCTCTCTTTCTTTTGCCAGCAACCTCGGAGCCTCTCTCATTCCTCTGCTGCCACTGATGCCGCATGGCTATTGGGGAGGCGCTGATTGCTGCTATTGGCACTGAAGCCCATTCTGCTGCCTCCTCTGTGCAGGCCCCGTGGGTTTCCAGTTCCTCCATGTTGATCTCGTACATTGTGAGATCCGCATAGAGAAAGTGCTACTCTTGACATTAACAAAGATTACATGTGCCAATCAGTAAAAAGTAATTTATTTCTTTTTTTTTTTTTACCTTTGCTGTCTGATCTTAGTTTTCTAATCGGTTGGTCTCAGGCTTTTTTGTCCCACCTCCCCTTTCTTATTTTTTTGCCAATTCATTTCATATTGTCTTTTTTTCTATTTCTTTTCTCTCCATCTATCTTCTTCCCTCAAACATACAGTCAGGTTCTCATTCTCACATGCTTTCTCTCTCTCTCACACACACACAGGCTCTCACTCTCACATGCTCTCTCTCTCATACAATCATTCATACAGTCTCTGTCTTGCACATGCTGTCTGACTCTCACACACCCAGGCTCTCTCTCACTCCCACATGCTGTCTTGCTCATGCACAGGCTCTCACTGTCACATGCTGTCTCTCTCTCACACACACACAGGCTCTCACATGCTGTCTCTGCAAACATTGAGATCCTCACTCCCACACCCAATCTCTCAACTCACACAGGCACCCAATCTCTCAACTCATCTCATACACGCACACAATCTCTCAATTCAGCTCATACAGGCACCCAAAATCTCAACTCAGCTCAGCTCATACAGGCACCCAATCTCTCAACTCAGCTCATACACACACTCTACGGGCCCTCAGCCTCTCTCTTACCTCTGGGCCTCCTCTTCACGGGTCGCTGCAGGATCGGCTCTGCAGCGGCCCTGATCTTCTCGGGCCGATCGCGGCGACTCTGATCTTCTCGGGCCGATCCGATCCGCGGTGGGGGCACCGGGCTTGCGCGACACATCCTCTTCTCGCCCGCTGCAACAACGCGGCTCCTCTTCTGCACGCGGCTGCTTCATCTCCTTCCTGCCCGTGCGGCTCCGGCAACATTTTTCTTCCGGGGCCACGTGGGCAGGAAGGAGGCGGAGCACCTGCACGTTTAGACGTGCCCTTTTTCTTCGGGCCGTGGTGACGTGAACCCACCACGGCCTTACCGATCTTCTGGCTTGCACAACGATTCTTCACTGCTCAGCCGCCAGTGAGATGAGCTCCACCGGCGGCCGCATTGGCTCCCACTTGCCGGTGTGTCACATGCACCAGGCTTGCGCAACACACCGGCACACCTCAGGCGACACACTAAAGTGTCGCGACACACACTTTGGAAAGCTCTGCCATAGCGTTACAGAATGACCAAAAACTTGCTAGGAGAAAATGGATTTGTTTCATTATCAGTAAAAGTACTTTGCATCATATTGTTCAGACAGAACATCAGAAAAATATTCAGATATTATAAACAGTTTATAATCTACTCAACTTACAAATAGTTTACACAGGTACAGTGCTAGAAATTGGGATGACTGGCAATCAGCAGCAGTCCCTCAGCTTAGGTGGTTTATGTCAGCTCTACCATCTTCAGTAAAATTGTGGGATACCACTAATTGCTGATTGTTCTAAATGACCAGAACTTTATAAAATATGTTCTGGTCCAATGGTATATCCATATAAAAGCATGGTCATCTGACATAGTTCTTATTGAACTGCAATAGATGGGGCAATTTTCAAAAAACCCCACATTATTACAAAGTTCACAGATACTTGTATCCATGAGCTTTGCACCAATTTTCAAAGGGAAAGTATGCTCATACTTTCCCTTTCAAAATTGTGCCATGAAAAAATACCCACAGTACTTCACACTTGCTTTTTCTGAAGGTGCACCTAAACATTTGAAAATGTAATCAATATATGTTATTTCCTTCCTAACCTATAAAATTGTTGTGCTAATCCATAATGCTTTAAATCATTTTGCTCCTTACGGTGTCAATTCTTTATTAAAAATTCATCCAGTGAGAAACCTAAGGTCAGAGGGACAATGCTTTCTTGATGTCCCATAACATCGAACAATTAACTGGCAGATTCAAGAGTTAAACTATTATCAGTTGCAGGTGCTTTGATGTGGAATAAATTACCTTTGGCTTTATGACAACAGGCCTGCTGCAAAACGTTAAAAAAGCAGTTAAAAACACATTTATTTGATGTTGCTTATTTCTTGAGTTTATTAGTCAAGCCTCAAGTTTCAGTAATACTATGATTAGAAAGTAATTGATTTCTGAAAGCATGGTAAGCTTGAAAAAGGATATGTGTGCTGGTCATTATTTGTTATATGTTTTTGCTGGTATGTATTTTTAATGACATTGTATTATGTTTGTTTGTTTGTTTGTTTTACTCACGTCAGTTGAAATTATGAATGATTACTTGAAAGGCACTCAGAACTTCAGATGACATCACATAATAATTTTTTTAATAAATAAATAAAATAAATAAATATAAGCATGGCCCCAAATACTGGCGTATATTTTAACTAGTTAAAAGCATGCATGTTGTTGAAAGGAAACTAGGATCACTGAATGGAGGAAGATGAAGAAAAAGCAGAAACATTAAAAACATTTCATTTTGGTGTTCACTACAGAAGACACAGGCCCAGCATTTGCAAGGGGCAGCACACTCGGAGGAGGCGGCGAGCCAGTGGCAGCAGAAGAGGCCGCAGGGCCATGGTGGAGCTCATCTGACCACAGCCCGAAGATAACAGGAAGCCATTTTTGTATGTGTGCGAGTTACTGAGATCCTGTGAAGTATCTGAGAGCCTGCATGTTTTGTTAATGTGTGTGTGTCTATGTGAGAGCCTGTGTGCCTGTGAATGTGTCTGCGTGAGAGCCTGTGTATATGTTTGTGTGCCTTTGAGAGACCAGGTGTCAAATATAGGCTCTCACAGCCACACACACACACAATGTATCTGTGAGGGAGAGGGATCCTGTGTATGTCAGAGAAAGGGAGTGTGTGAGAGAATGAATGTGTTATTGTGTGTGTGAGATACAGAGATGATAAAATTTGGGCATCCCTACTTCTTCCAATCCACAACATTCTCAGGATGACTGGAAATCAGAAGATCACAGGTATGGAGAACAGGGGATTTTTAAATTCTTATTAGTTGTAAGTATTGGGTATAATTTGATAATTCTGCTCTTTCAAAATATTTCATTTGGGGGGGGGGATAGAACATTTTTAAATTATTGTATTTTTTATTCATCAGCTGTTTTGAAATATTTTATTGGTGTTTGGGAAATTTTGCATATTCTATTCATTAACTGGTTTGAAATATGTATCCTTTTTATGAATATGATTTTACTATTATGATTGATGTTTTATATTTCTTGATTTTATGATTTAATGTTTTATTAAGAATGGTAATGTTTCTGTTTTTCCATTGTTGCTCTGCATGTAGTGGCTGGCTTGTTGTGGATTCCAGTTCAGTTCTTCTCAGCAAGTTTCTGTTTATACTTTCTGATCACTTTATTCTGTATTTGGTGAGGGTCTATCTGTGTTCTGCATATGTGACCAAGGTGAGGTATTTGGTTGGCATGTAATTTCTAAGTAGGGATCTATAGCAGCCTGGTTTCCTAATAAGAGTTTTATCGGTGCTCTAGGGCCTGGTGTAATATGTGCAGTGTTGCCTTTTCATAGATAAGATTGTTAGGGTTGTTTTGGTATGGGAGGTTCACTAAATTGTAATGGTAATTCTGTTTGTTCAAGGCTTTCTGAGGGCCAAACTCACACCCAATATGCATTACAAAAAGTCTATTTCCATAGGAGTTCCAAGTGTCTTTTTTGCAGAGCTTTCTGGTTGGCATGACAGGAGTATATGTAAATATAATATACGTGTTGTACTATTTTTCCTCAGAAGACTGTACTTGTGAATGTTCTTTTTCATGTAAAATTTATTATAAATGATCAATACAGCAAAAAGAGAGGAAAAAGGATACCAATCCCATATACTGAAAATTCTATATAATAAGCAACTTATATGCTAGCAGATGACAATATCATCAATGATTGCCTCAAAGTTTCGCTCTGCAGCCTCTCGCCACTCAATGGGCCGCAAGCCGTAATCAGTCACTGAAGCATTTTGTTATTTGTAATCATTTATTGTCATCATGCTGCAAAGTCATTACTTTAATTGCTTTATTTTAATGTATGAAAAAAGTTATTTATTCTTTTAATTTATAAAACTGTGATAATCCACCACTAAAGAAATCTAGAAACCTAAATCAAATTCTAATATATTTCCCACATTGAACTACCCCAAATCTAAAATCCTAATACCCAAACGTTGAAGAAACATATACTTAGCCACTTAGTATAATATGGCCCAAAACAGGGCTCATAAAATATGAATCGCAACCATCTAGTTTCATTTAAAGCTGTCCCGACATGTTTCGATTGATACACAATCTTCTTCAGGAGATCTAAACAAGATATAAATATCGAGCAAATGTTCTTCAACCCTTAAAAACAAAAATAAAATAAATATAGTTACAAACTCACAAGTGACAGAGAAGAAATTTTCATACTCAAACAGCTGCACTAATCATAATGAAAAAAACTTACCCGGACAGAATAGCTGTCTCTCTCATCACATTCAAAAAATGGCACCTCAGCGTCCATACCTAAAGCGTGTACCTGTTCGCATTTAAATCAAACAAAACTACCATACGTCACCGGAAATGCTCACTCAGATGTTACAACTGACTACAATTCCCCTAATGCAAAACGCTAGAAAACAGACCAATCAATCTCACGGTTAAGGCCCCTAGGGGCCACAGTGCCAAAATGATGTATCCACTTTTGTTCCCTCCGTAATAAAAAATTGTCGAAATCACCACCTCTATTACTCGGGACTAATTTTTCAATCGCCGCAAAACTTCAAAAGAATGATTTAACTGCAGACAATGCTGTACTATAGGTGCCTCAGTACGCTGACGTACAATAGCGCTCTTATGCTCAATCATGCGTACTTTTAAACTGCGGCTAGTCTTCCCAATGTAAAGTAGGGGACATGGACACCAAAGTCCATAAATTACACCCTTAGATTGACAATTTGTGTAAGATTTAAATCTAAACTTACCATTGTCAAAAAACGGTAGGTATTCCCCCGAGAACGATTGACTGCAAACACTACAATGTTCACAGGGAAA
This sequence comes from Rhinatrema bivittatum, assembly GCF_901001135.1. Taxonomy (NCBI): domain Eukaryota; kingdom Metazoa; phylum Chordata; class Amphibia; order Gymnophiona; family Rhinatrematidae; genus Rhinatrema; species Rhinatrema bivittatum. The sequence goes on from NC_042616.1 coordinate 633,792,868, forward strand.
ATGTCCTGCAGTTTGCCTGTCATCTATACTGTCATGCAATTTTTCATCTGCAAAGTCCGAGTGTACAATGAGATCTATTCTCTAATGTTTTTCCCACGTTTAAAAGCAAACCTGGGGACTTCATGTAATTCTGGATGTAAACTCACAACATGCCAGTACTTCTTAATGAGATTTTGAACCTTGTATATCTGGGATGAAAATGGTAGTACACAAGTAATTCGATTAGAAACCTGCTGAATATTAGCAGGAAGAAAAAGTAAATCTCGATTAACCCACCTAGCACGTTTATAGGCTTTTTTAAGCAAATTTAAAGGATAGCCCCTCTGCTGGAAGTTGGATATCAAGATTTTTGCTTTCAACTTGTAATCACCTTGGTGATTACAAGTTGAAAACAAAAAGGTTAGTGCAGTTAGTGTAGCTGTGTTTAAAAAAGGATAGGATAAGTTCTTGGAGGAGAAGCCCATTACCTGCTATTAATTAAGTTGACTTAGGGAATAGCCACTGCTATTACTAGCAACAGTAGCATGGAATAGACTTAGTTTTTGGGTACTTGCCAGGTTCTTATGGCCTGGATTGGCCACTGTTGGAATGGAAACAGGATGCTGGGCTTGATGGACTCTTGGTCTGACCCTGTATGGCATGTTCTTATGTTCTTATGTTCAAATACAAAGGAAAATCATCTGGCCACATTTTGTCAAGTCCACATTACACTGGGGCTCAAAAGAAAAAGCATAGACTTGAAAAGTAAAATAATACATTAACACCAGCTTTCTGATTAATTACAAAATTGAATATATATATCTTAAATCCCTTCATTACAACAGGACAAATATCACTGAACTGAAGCTTTATCGGAAATAAAAGCTTCCAAATGTTCTGAATCCATAAAAGTATTTGTATTATTATAAAGGATTACTAGACATTTGCATGGGAACTTTAAAAAGAATGTTGCCCCTAAGGAAAGAACACGTGATTTCAACATTAAAAAAGGCCTCCTGCATAAGAGAGTTTCCCAAGAAACATCTGGGAAGATCTGTGCCTTATAGAGACTGAAAATATCATTTTTAAGCTAAAAATATTGATGTAAAACTAATTCTTTATCCATATCTGATACAAAAGTTAATACCACTGTAGCTCTGGTTATCATTATTTGTTTATTTATTTTAACATTTTTCTATACCGTCGTTCAGTGGGCATTGTCACAACAGTTTACATTAAGGCACATAAAAATGATGCTAAAGTATATTAAGTTACACAGGTGCCATTAAGGATCGGTAACATTGGGCCTTATTTTCTAAGGGTTTTGCACGCGAAATGTCTTTTTTCGCATGCGATACCAAAATGGGGGCGGAGTCGTCTCCAGAAGAGGAGGAGTCGGGGCATCACCGGGGCTGACTCCACGAAGCCGCCGCGGACGACAAAAAGGTAAGGACCTTTTCGCGTCCGCGTTCACTCCCAATAGCTACACATCCTATGGTGGCGCTATTGGGTGCAAAACCGGCAGCGATCGCACCACGACGGTGCGATCACTGCCAGCTAGTACAGGCTCACCCCCCATTTCGGCCCCCCACCCCTCATTTCCTAAAGTATCGCAGGCCTGCGATACTTTAGAAAATGAGGCCCATACTTTGTAAACAATATTAATTTGTAAGTGTAATGAATCATGTCCATTTCTCATTGTATCAGTTTAGGATACGAGATTAGTTTATCATTGTACTTTTATCCTTTATTGATGAACTACAAATGAAACTTAAATTAATTAACAAATAAAATTATACACATATTGATTTTGGTTATGTGTTAGTACCCCTATGTGGGCCTGAAAATATAACTCTAATAATGTTCCTACTACCTCCTATTGATCTCTCTGTAGAAAGCTACTTAAAACCCAGGGGGACGGCCATTCCAGCACCTCCAAGAGAGAGGCTGAATTTGAATGGTAACTTCCCCCATTCTCTAACCTGTACTGCTCTAAAGGTTCACCCAGGACTTAATGGTAATGCGCCCAGGGGGCCATTACATATGTATTTGATTCAACTGATAGAGAAATCCAGCAAAAACACTAATAAATACCAGCTTTTTGTACCCTCAAATATCTCTAATTATCTGGAACATAAATATCTAAATTTACCATTTGTTAACACCCTAGGCATAAGCTTTCAAGGATAAGAGTTCACTTTGTCAAATGTATGACACATAGTAGAGGTAGGGTTTCCAACTGGCTCCAGATTTTCAGGCCATTTGATCCAGTCCTAGTTTTACCCCATTATATGCTGGGATTTATTCTGATTTCCCTATTGCATTCCCTAAGAAAAGCAAGACTATAAGTATCTGCATGCAGGGGAGTAAAAGCAGGACTGGATCAACCTGTCCTGAAAATCTGGAACCAGTCTGCAACCTTACTGTGGAGTAAGCGAGTATACATAATGTTGATGGAGTAGATGGGGGGGGGGGGGGGGAGGATACAAAGAGGATGTTACTATCTTGTCATAGACAAGTAAATAGAGAGTACAATTGCAGATTAGAACAGTGCATGGAAAGATCATGAGAATTACATGTTAACAGTTAATCAAAACCTGTTGTGGGACAGGTTTTTCACTGCTTCATGAATTTTGACCCTAGTTCCGTTGCCTCAGTTTCATCCTGCCGCTTATCATCATTTTCAGACTGACTTTCCCAATGGCTGAACCAAATTCATTTTTAAATCCGCCCTCTGAATCATTTGCAATTGTTTCAGGTAGTGCAGCTTCTCCTCTGGCCTTTTTTTTTTTGTGTGTGTTCCTGCCCTCTTTGTTCAACCTGCTCTCTGTGAAAGCGAGGGCACTCTTTAATTAAAAAATGTGGGCTTTTACAGTGGAAACATTTCATTTGTTCACTACTGACAAAAGCAATATAATTATAATCATTGATTTTATATCATAAAGAAACATTGTCTTGTTTATATTAGCATATTGGAATGACATTACATGTTTAGCTTCTGGTGATTTGCAGCCAAGAGGAATCATTGTAACAGGAACAGTCAATTTTCCGTAATGAGCCAGACTTTTTGATAACTGCATACTGCTAATGAAAGGTGGTGTACTGGGAATAATTGTTATTACTGGTGTGGAGAAAAAAGCAGAACTGAATATAAAACATCTTAAGCCAAGATTCCCATCGTACAATCTATTCACTGGATACTCTAAACTCACAAACACTGATTTGTTTATTCTAGCTACATACGTGTTATTTTCACATCTTACCTACAGCCAGTATTCAGTCTTTTACACTCACAAGGGTAGATTTTAAAAAATTACACGATCGCATACTTTTGTTTGCGCACCAGGCGCAAACAAAAGTACGCTGGATTTTATAAGATACGCGCGTAGCTGCGCGTATCTTATAAAATCCGGGGTCGGCGCGTGCAAGGGGGTGCACATTTGTGCAACCTGCGTGTGCCGAGCACAGCGCACGCTGCCTGTTCCCTCCGAGGCCGCTCAGATTTCGGAGCGGCCTCGGAGGGAACTTTTCTTCGCCCTTCCCCCACCTTCCCCTCCCTTCCCCTACCTAACCCACCCCCCTGGCCCTATCTAAACCCCCCCTTTACCTTTATTCCACGATTTACGCCTGCGAAAATCAGACGTAAATCTGCGCGCGTCGGCCGGCTGCCTTGCTCCGTGTTCCAGTCCCCGGGAGCTGGTCCGGAGGCCGCGGCCATGCCCCCGGAACGCCCCCGGGCCGAAACCACGCCGGTGTCGCCGCCCCCAAAACGCCACGTCAAGCCCCCGAAACGCGCGTCGTTCGGCCACGCCCCCGACACGCCCCCTCCCGCCCCTTTTAAAAAACCCCGGGACTTACTCGTAAATCCACCTGGATTTACGTGCGCAGGGCATTTAAAATCCGCCCCTCATTCTCTCCATACAAAACTCTGACTCCATGCTTGAGAGCTACATTTTCTACATTCACAGTAAGGGTAAATTTAACCCCAAAGCAGACATGCTGGGCTGGACCCCAAATTAAAATGACGTCAGAAAAAGGCCCAAGTGGTCCATCCAGACTTACCAGCAAGATTTTTGTAGGGTGGTAACTGCCGCTTCGTGATAGTTACCCCCATGCCTTCTGTTGCAGGTAGTAACTGCTGCTTTGTGCAAGTTACCCCTTTTCTTTATTTCCATCCTTTAGCCACAAGGGATCCTCTGTGTTTACCCCATGGCTTCTTGAATTCCATGACTGTTCTTGTCTTCACTACCTCCCCCATGAGGGCATTCCATGCATCCACCAGCCTTTCCTTGAAGAAATATTTCCTGACATACGGGCCGATACAGTACAGTGTGCTCCGACGGAGCGCACTGTTAACCTGCCCTTGGATGCGCGTTTTCCCTTACCCCTTATTCATTAAGGGGCGAAAAACGCACGTCCAACCCGCCAAACCTAATAGCGCCCTGGATGGGAGGGTAGGTATTCCCGCGCGATTCAGTAAGTAAAATGTGCAGCCAAGCCGCACATTTTACTTTCAGAAATTAGCACTACCCAAAGGTAGGTGCTAATTTCTTCGAGCACCGGGAAAGTGCACAGAAAAGCAGTAAAAAGTGCTTTTCTGTGCACCCTCCGACTTAATATCATGGCGATATTAAGTCGGAGGTCCCGAAGGGTAAAAAAAGTAAAAAAAAGAAGAAAAAAAAAGAATTTGAAGTCGGCCGGCGGCTGTCGGGTCGAAAACTGGATGCTCAATTTTGCCAGCGTCTGGTTTCTGAGCCCGTGGCTGTCAGCAGGCTCGAGAACCGACGCTGGCAAAATTGAGCATCGGCTGTCAAACCCGCTGACAGCCGCTGCTCCGGGCCAAAAGAAGGTGCTAGGGACACACCTAGCCCCTCCTTTTGCCCGTTTCTACCACCGGGCCTCATTTAAATACTGTATCGCGCGCACAGGCGAGTGGCCTGTGTGCTCTCCCGCAGACTTTACTGAATCGGCCCAATAGTTCCTGATTCCACCCCCTCAGAGTTTCATACCATCCCCCTAGTTCTACAGCTTTCTTTCCATTGGAAAATGTTTGATTCCTGTGCAACATTAATTTCTTTCAGGTACTGAGAAAAGTCTTTACCATATCTCCCCTGTCTCTCCTCTCCTTCAGGGCATAAATATTCAGGTCCTTCAGATTCATATGGCTTTCGATGCAGACCCTTTCTCTGGCAATCAAAATGGTCTTGGCATCAAAAGCAAATGAAACAGCACCAAAAAAAAAAAAATGAGAAGCAAATAAAAGTTCGGCTAAGCAAATAAACAAGAGCACAGATCTTCCTACTCACCCAATACTGAGAGACAGAGATAGCCACAGATGGGAAAACCCTCTGGGGTGTCCAGTCATTGTGAGATGCAAAATAGACTGTATAACAAATGAAGTTTAAGGTATACAGTAAGATTTATATAATTGGGGGGGGGGGGGGGGGAGATTCAGCTGCTAGACTCCATTGCCCTTAAAGGAAGTAAATTTATAGCAGGCTGTTATGTGCCCAAGTTACACCAGTTTTCAAAAGCAAACTTATTCATGTACAGTAAGCTCACTTTGAAAATGACCCCAGCAAAAGTACATGCGCACAATTGCACCTGCTATTTGGTGCATTCAGTTTTGCTGAGTGAATTTACATGCATACTACCTTCTGAAATCAAAAACATTGCGTGTAAGTCCCAATCCCACTCAGAATCCATCCCCTGGAATGCTCCTCCCCTATGCATATAAAAGAATGTGCATACAATGTGTATGCATACAATTTTAGCTGCATATTGTTTGCACAATTTATTAAAGTATTGATTTACCTGTAGAAATCCCTGCAGAAAGTCTTTCGTAGGTGTTCACTTTTAAAAGTCATGTACTTGTGTAAATGGCTATTTTCCCAGATAAAAAATGTTCTTGAAAATTACCCACCTTATATGTATTGTTCCACAGCATTCAAAAATTTACCTACATTTTTATGGCAGAATTCTTAGGGAGGGGGCTAGGCCAGGTGAAGCAACAAAGAGGTCAATATTCAAAAGCCAGTTAGAGGGCTAACTTACAAGTTATTCATCTAAATGGCAATTTGGCCATTTTGAGCTACGTATCCAGCTACATTTTGGCTGGATAATTCATTATCTGGCTATAATTTATCTGGATATAAAAGAGGCATTTCAGGGGGGGTTCTGGGGCATGATAAAGTTATCTGGCTAACTAAATTGAATTTCAGATATATCCAGCTGCGTTAGGCCTGCATCAGACCAAGCCTAAAGATATCTGGTTAGGTAGCGATGTGAAGCAAAAGAAAAACAAAAAAGTAAAGAGGCCCATGGACCGATTTCCTCTTCCCCCCTCCCAATTTACCTTGAAGCCCTATCGGGTCATGGACTCCCCACGCCACATCCCTTCCTAATTATAGAAAATGTTCTGATGTGCGCTGCAGGCCCCACCCCCCCCCCCCCCTTCTCCTTTTCTCAACCGTATAATATGATTCTGCCACCAGACCCTCCAGCCACCCCAGCTCCCTAGACCCTCCCCCCATCTCCCCCCAAAAGTAAAACAAATTCCCACTGGGAGCAGGTTCCCAACCTACCCACTTCAGGCACTGAGCTGTGTTGGAAGCCGACACTAGATACAGTTTAGGCTTCCAGTGCAGGAAGGGGAACCTATAGTCAGACATAGCTGGTTAGGTTTTTTTTTAGATATCATGTAGTTGCATAACTTTAGGCTAATATATTCAGGGGGATGCTGTGAGCATAAAATAGATAGGCCTTTTGTAGCAAAGAAAGTATTGCTCACAAGGTAATGAAACCAAAAGTGTTTGGCTCACAACCAATCTAATCTTGAGAGGGAACACAGCTTCCAAACTGTTCTTCCCTCCACCTCCATCCTCCCCCCAATGATAGCAACAAGTGGAATGTGTTGAAACAAGTCGAAAAACCACGATAAACCTTAGCACGTACTCAGTAGGGGTGTGCATTCGTATTGAACATAAATGTAAAACGCTACTTTTTTTTTTTTTTTAACTTAAAAAAGTGATGAGACATAAACGATCGGATTTCCAACTTATGCAACATAGCTATGTTGCATAAGTTGGAAATCGCGATTGTTGATCCAAAATAAAAATTTAAACCCCTCACCTTCCTTAATCCCCCCCCAAAGACTTACCACAACTCCCTGATCCAGCGAGGAGTGAGGACGCCATTTCTGAAAGCCTTTCCGAGGAGCACGTGACGTCGGCGCCACGTTGGAGTGACGCGGCGTCACGTGATTCCCCGCGGGTTCGCGCCGGAACGCTCGTTCGGCCCAAAAGGAACTTTTGGCCAGCTTGGGGGGGTCAGGAGGCCCCCCCAAGCTGGCCAAAAGTTCCTTTTGGGCCGAACGAGGGTGCCGGAGGGAACTCGCGGGGAATCACGTGACGCCGCGTCACGCCGACGTCACGTGATTCCCCGCGGGGTCGCTTCCGGGATCCTCGTTCAGCCCAAAAGGAACTTTTGGCCAGCTTGGGGGGGCCTCCTGACACCCCCAAGCTGGCCAAAAGTTCCTTTTGGGCCGAACGAGCGTTCCGGCGCGAACCCGCGGGGAATCACGTGACGCCGATGTCACGTGCTCCTTGCAAAGTTGGTCAGAAATGGCGTCCTGACCCCGCTGGACCACCAGGGAGTTGTGGTAAGTCTTGGGGGGGGGGGGGATTAAGGAGGGTGAGGGGTTTAAATTTTTATTTGCACATATGGACATATACTCAACTCATTGAATTCTGTTTATGCCATATTGACCGCAAATGGGACCCCCTTTGGGCATATGGACATATGAACTTAAACTTTTGCTCTGCTCATCCCTAGTACTCAGTATTTAATATAAGAACCCCCATCACCTCATTCTATAATGCTATGTAGGGAAGCACTCCTGAAGCTATGTCTATGCATGCTTTCCCCACTTGTAAGCACAAGATATGTTTTGTTTTGTTTGTTACTGAAGCCAATTCATTCTTTTGGTCTTTTAATTTTTCTGATTTAGGTGATTCCTTACTTGGCATTGAACTGGCCCAATAAACATGATTAAAAACATATTGTACTCACAGAAAGGATAGCACTTTGAAAAAAAAAAACCCTCAAACTATATGCCTGCAGCTCTCACATTCTTCCGAAATGTACAATTTTAAAGTCATTCCATCATGACTTTTCTTTAGCACGGAGCTGTAGTTGTTAAAATTAATAAACTAATGTCACAATACTGAATGGATGGCTTTCATAGATATTCTAACTGTACTGATTCTTTCCTCAAAACGCACAAACTTTCAAAATGAAAGAATGTAATATATGCATCCCATGATGAATTTGTAAGCATCACTTATACTATAATCTGTTAGGAACTATTTAAATTAGATTTTCAAGAATGTTATGCAGAAATCTTAGATACAAAACATTTAACAGATTGCTTGGATAGATATGTGCTGCAGCTCATGTGATAAGAGTCTGAGAGTGCTTTTTCCCTTTTTCATGATTGTATAGATCATAGGGGAGTCATAGTGCAGCAATCATTGTCACCTCCCTCCACGCCAGAGTGATTTCCAGGCGGTGAGATTTTGTTAAGGATCTCCCTTGGTGACTTCTTTTCCTGTCACCTTCAAGTACTTCATGCAGCATAGTATTTACCAGTAGCCAAACTGATAAACCCTTATAAAAGCATGTATATGTATGAGCATGCTTGAAGAGAAGAAAGTTTTGAAATGCTAAGTGAAAGATTATGCAGTTGGTAAAGAAAATATACTTTACCAAGAAGACTCAGGAAAAGTATTTGTATTTGACGAGAGAAGGGACTTGCCATGTTAAAGATCCACACTTTCAGATTCCCCTGTAGTGCAAGTTTTGATCTGTGATAGACTTTTTGAATATATATATTCTGTGGCAGAAAATAACCCCTTCAGGTGCTAAGAATACATCTCTGAATCCTGATCACATTCTGAACTGCTTGTAACTATACACATTATCTCCATAGCTGTGTTTCATCTTCTCTGCTTCCGTGTAGGCCAACCCAACGCTCTTCCCAGCCGTCTGGATTTTACTCTATCACTGCTAATTCTAAACATTGCCAGTAGGCCTAGAATGTTTCCTATGGAATAGAGGAAATGTGTGATTCCTTTTTACACCATGATATTTCCTCTTTCAGACAATAAATAAAACAAGACCCCCTGAGGATGTCCATAGTCCAGTCATTACTGAATAATGTCTGGACTCTTCAAACCCAGTTAAGGACTTCCTTTAGATCATGCATAAGCTTTGTAGCCTTTTCCTTAAATTTTAAATTTAGAGAGAACTAAGAAGATGAGACATCAATGGAATGATCCAATAGGGTAAATCTTTGAAGAAAATTTGAGGTTGATATTCAAAGGTATTCATCTGGATAATTTTTGAGTAATCTCAATAAACGCTGATGTTTGAATATTGTCTCCACTTATTCAGATAAATTGTATTTGGATTATACATTATACAGATAAGTAGGAAGTATTAAGTTATCCTGCAATGTGCTCCTGAATAACTTTAATCTTATCTGACTATATTCAAAAGAATATAAAGGTAAATAGTAAAGGTAATTTAAAAAAAAACAACCTAGTGAGTAATACAGCCCAATCCCCCACCCCTACGCCAGTGAAACAAATGAGATCCCTTCAGGTCAAGTCCAACTCTATGTTGCACTGCAGGTGGACACTTGGCCAGGTGCAGGATTGGTACGGCCCTCCAGTCGGACCCGGAGAGCACCTGCCACCAGGAGGCGGGGCACAGGAGGAGACAGAGGCTAGCTGGAGCTTCACCAATAGCAACCCAGGGTTCCCTCAGGTTGAGCCCTTAGTTACCCGGGCTGCCTGGTCTTAGGTGGGCCTCACAAGATCTCCTGGAGAGGAAATACAGAGGACTGCCCACCATGAACAAGGGTGCGCGGTTGGTCCAAATCGGAATGTCTAGCGGTCACAGGAGGCCAGAACAGAGAGTCCAAATGGAAAGCAAGGATCAAGGCCAGAGTAGTAGATCAGAATGGTCAGTTGAAACAGGGGTCAGTACCTGTAGTCTATCCGGAAGTGGTCAGTGTCCAGGCAGAGGCTGGTTTTCCCATGCTTGGCCCTTTAACTTCGGAAGAGCTCCGCGCACATGCTAGTGGGCGGGGCCCACACCGAGGAGGACGCCAAGCCCCGGCACGAGGACAGCTGTGATGAGGAAGGCCGTGAAGGAGCCGGGAACGCCCATGGAAGCCGCGGCCGAGCAGCATAGGGACTCAGGGTGGAGCTGGTGGATGGTCGGGCCAGGTGAGCAGGCCTGGCCACGAAGCTCAACAGTACCCCCCGTTCTAGGCCTCCCCCTTACTGGCCTGGGCTTATCAGGATGACTCCTGTGAAACTCTGCGAGGAGGTTCTTGTCATATATGTGGTGGGAGGGCACCCAGGAGTTCTCTTCCGGACCAAAGCCCTCCCACGACAGGAGGTATTCCCAATGACCTCCCTTTCACCGGACATCCAAAACTTCCCTAACTTGGAGGATGTCCTCGGGTTCAGCGGAGATCTGTGAAGGAGCGGGAGGTCTGCGAGAAGGCCAGTTCAAGACCAGAGGCTTCAATAGGGAGACATGGAAAGTATTGTGGATTCCCATAAAGGTAGGCAGTCGTAATTGATAAGTGACTGCTCCAATTCTGAGGATGATTGGAAATGGTCCAATGAACCTGGGAGCCAATCGCTGAGAATGCAGTCGTAACTTGATGTGTTTTGTATGGAGCCAAACCTTCTGGCCAGGTTGGACAGAGGCGCCATGCGAGAGTGGGTATCCGCAAAGCGTTTGGCTTTCTAGGCTGTGTGACCCAGTCTGTTCTTGACCTGATTCCAGAGACGGGGAATCATCTGTGCCATGGACTGGGCCACAAGTGAGGGTACGGAGAGTGGAACTGGAAGAGGCAAGTGTGGCTGGCAACCGAAGACCACGGAGAAAGGAAAGACGTTGGTGGCAGAGTCGAGATGAGTATTGTGGGACAACTCAGCCCAGGGCAAGAGGTCGGCCCAATTGTCCTATTGATCATTCACGTAGGATCTCAGGAAGGTCTTTAATGAATGTTTCATCCTCTCAGCTTGGCCGTTTGCTTGAGGGTGATAGGACGAGGTCAGGTTCAGGGTGATGTCGAACTTTGTGCATAGAGACTTCCAGTACTTGGTTGCAAATTGTGGTCCATGATCGGAAATGATCCCCTTGGGTAGGCCATGTAGTCAGAATATGTGATGTAGGAAGAGTTTTGACAACTCAGGAGCCGAAGGGAGTCTTTGGAGTGGAATGAAGTGGGCCATTTTTGAAAAGCAGTCAATAATAACCCAGATGGCCGTGTTGCCCTTTGATGGGGCAGATCGACTATGATGTCAGTAGAGATGCTTGACCAGGGTTCAGTGGGAGCCGGAAGAGGCTGGAGGAGTCCCCAAGGATGGCCTGTGGGAAGCTTCTGCTGTGCGCACATAAGATAGGAATCAACATAACTGTGGGAGTTCTTGACCATGCTGGGCAAAAGTAATGTCTTCTCAACATTTCAAGGGTCCGTGCTCGGCCGGGATGGCCAGCCAAATTTCAGTCATGGGCCCAGCGGAGGACGCGCTCTCGGAGACGGCGTGGGACCACCATTTTCCCATCTGGCACCGTGTGGGTAACTGCAAAGTTTATACAGGCTGGGTCAATGATGTGCTTGGGTGTTTCAGGCATATCTTCTGGATCAAGAGAGCGAGAGAGAGCATCCGCTCGGGTGTTCTTTGCAGCAGGGCGGTAGCGGAGCTCAAAGTTAAAGCGTTCAAAGAACAGCACCCAGTGGGCTTATCTGGGATTCAATAGTTGAGCTTCCTTTAAGGTATTCAAGGTTTTTATGATCTGTGAAGATCATGAATTTATGTTGGGCTCCTTCTAATCAGAGATGCCACTCTTGAAGAGCCAATTTCTCAGCTAAGAGCTCACGGTCACCAATGGTGTAGTTTTGCTCTGCGGGTGAAAACTTGTGAGAGTAGAAGGAGCAGGGTACTAGGACCCCCTTGGGAGAATATTGGCTCAGGACCACCCCTGCCCCAATGGCGGAGGCGTCAACTTCAACGATGAAGGGGGTTAGGATTTGGGTGATGTAGACAAGGTCTGGTGCAGAAGGCCTCTTTCAAGGTGTGGAAAGCCAATTGAGCCTTGGGGCTCCAGACTTGAAGGTTACTACCCTTCCTAGTCATGGCTGTGAGTGGAGCAGCGAGCATGGAGTAGTTAGCGAAGAAGTTCCTGTAATAAGGGGAAAGGGTGACAGCAGCGGCAGAAGTTCTTGAAGATGCAGGAGCAAAAAACAACAAGAGTGGGAAGAACACCCCAAGGCTTCAAAAGAGGACAGAAATAACAATGGCATAAACTCTCAAAGGCATCATGACAGGGGAATGAAGCAGAAAAGGTGGCAGGAAAAACCTAAGGAACTAATAAAGGAACAAAGCAGAACAAAGAGTGGCGTCAACACACCAAGATGCCATGAGAGGTGCAAAACAGTCCCCTGAAGTGGCAAGAACACCTCAAGGTGTGGGGTCTAGGGCAGAGGCTCTCAACGTTTTTTCTATCAGGACACACCTGAGAGATGATGCTCACATGCGTGACACACTGAGCACATGTGCATCATGAGACTTAATATAAGCATATACTCTGCATCCACAGGAGTTCCCCGCTTTCTAACAATGGGTGCAGAGCAGAACACAGACATTTCCCTGCACAATTCACGATACAAAAAAGATATTCTGATTCTGGTGTCATCTTAATAACAGCATCACAAATTCCTTCCACTACCAGGTGCACTATAAAATACAAACAACCCGAATCTGTACATGACTATCAAACCTGCCATATCTCAGCAGCACTAACGTCCAAGAAATGAATCAGCAATAGCCCTACCCATGAAAAAGCAGCAGTTCACTACCAGTGCAATATAATATTGAGAAGATACAAAAAATAAGGCTGATACAAACCTCTAGTAAAATACATCTCAGTCACTTACACACAGAACACAGACAGACCTGCCTTCACCAAATATAGAATAAAAGACCACAAATTACAAATGTAGAAACAAAACCAGGATTGGAAACCCCAAAACCACCTTCTGCATGCAGTGCAAAACTGGAAACTAGAAACAAAAATACATTTTTTCCTATATAAGCAAAGTTCAAAGAGAGAAGAAATGGCTGCATATTCTCAAAACCGACATAGTATGGCCCTTGTACCCAGTCACTCTCCTTCATGCCCCCATCACCCCTCACTTCTCTCAACTACTCAATCATCCTTTCACATGCTCATATCCCTGTCTAACATTCCCAACATCCCTACCCCATATCCTCTATCCCATGTTCCCTCTCTCCTCTGTACAACTCTTTCTGTCCTTCCCTCTGCCCTTCCCTACCCAGAATATTCTGACCATCTCTTTCCTATCCCTTCCTGCTCAGCATCCCCACTCACTGCTCCCATCTCCCCAACCCAGTTGCCCCACACCGCCACTCCTTGTATTAGTTAAAATTTGTAACCTATCATTAAAATCATCCATTCTACCTGAAGACTGGAGGGTGGCCAATGTAACCCCAATATTTAAAAAAGGCTCCAGGGGTGATCCGGGTAACTATAGACCAGTGAGCCTAACTTCAGTGCCGGGAAAAATAGTGGAAACTATCCTCAAGATCAAAATTGTAGAGCATATAGAAAGACATGATTTAATGGGACACAGTCAACATGGATTTACCCAAGGGAAGTCTTGCCTAACAAACCTGCTTCATTTTTTTGAAGGGGTTAATAAACATGTGGATAAAGGTGAACCGGTAGATGTAGTGTATTTGGATTTTCAGAAGGCGTTTGACAAAGTCCCTCATGAGAGGCTTCTACGAAAACTAAAAAGTCATGGGATAGGAGGCGATGTCCTTTCGTGGATTACAAACTGGTTAAAAGACAGGAAACAGAGAGTAGGACTAAATGGTCAATTTTCTCAGTGGAAAAGGGTAAACAGTGGAGTGCCTCAGGGATCTGTACTTGGACCGGTGCTTTTCAATATATATATCAATGATCTGGAAAGGAATACGATGAGTGACGTTATCAAATTTGCAGATGATACAAAATTATTCAGAGTAGTTAAATCACAAGCAGACTGTGATACATTACAGGAGGACCTTGCAAGACTGGAAGATTGGGCATCCAAATGGCAGATGAAATTTAATGTGGACAAGTGCAAGGTGTTGCATATAGGGAAAAATAACCCTAGCTGTAGTTACACGATGTTAGGTTCCATATTAGGAGCTACCACCCAAGAAAGAGATCTAGGCGTCATAGTAGATAATACATTAAAATCGTCAGCTCAGTGTGCTGCAGCAGTCAAAAAAGCAAATAAAATGTTAGGAATTATTAGGAAGGGAATGGTTAATAAAACGGAAAATGTCATAATGCCTCTATATCGCTCCATGGTGAGATCACACCTTGAATACTGTGTACAATTCTGGTCGCCGTATCTCAAAAAAGATATAGTTGCAATGAAGAAGGTACAGAGAAGGGCAACCAAAATGATAAAGGGGATGGAACAGCTCCCCTATGAGGAAAGGCTGAAGAGGTTAGGGCTGTTCAGCTTGGAGAAGAGACGGCTGAGGGGGGATATCATAGAGGTCTTTAAGATCATGAGAGGTCTTGAACGAGTAGATGTGACTCGGTTATTTACACTTTCGAATAATAGAAGGACTAGGGGGCATTCCATGAAGTTAGCAAGTAGCACATTTAAGACTAATCGGAGAAAATTCTTTTTCACTCAACGCACAATAAATCTCTGGAATTTGTTGCCAGAGGATGTGGTTAGTGCAGTTAGTGTAGCTGGGTTCAAAAAAGGTTTGGATAAGTTCTTGGAAGAGAAGTCCATTAACTGCTATTAATCAAGTTTACTTAGGGAATAGTCACTGCTATTAATTGCATCAGTAGCATGGGATCTTCTAGGTGTTTGGGTAATTGCCAGGTTCTTGTGGCCTGGTTTGGCCTCTGTTGGAAACAAGATGCTGGGCTTGATGGACCCTTGGTCTGACCCAGCATGGCAATTTCTTATGTTCTTATGTTCTTATGTCCATTTCTCCACTTCCATCTCTCTTCCCTGCCCAGCAGCCTCCAGCCCCTCTTTCCTCCGCCTCTCCCTACCCAGCAACCACAACTTCCTTTCCTTCACCCCTGACTCCCTCTCTCCCTATGCCTTCCTCCCCACAAACTTTGAACTCCTGTCTTCCCATGCCTTCCTGCCCAGTACATTTCCCCATCTTCCTGGCTCCCAGCCAGCATAAAAGACTTTTCCAATCCAGAGTCTCCCTCCCTCTTTATTGGTGGCAGATGAGGGCAAGAAGCTTTGAGGAGAGGAAGATGAGGAGGCAAGCAGCAGCAGATCTACAGAGCATGCAACTTTGCCCCTTATGCTCCTGTTTTCACATCCAGGCCCCATGGGGTGAAGAGAGCATAAGCAGCCTCACTGTTAAGCCAGGCAGAAGAAAATAAAGTTATCTTGCCAAACCCATATGAACAGGAGTTGGTGGTATCACACCAACCTCCCTCTAACCAGGAAGAGGAGAAGAAAACAAGAGCAGCTTCCTGTCATACCCAATAAAAGAGATGTCAGCAACACCTGCCCAGACTGATGAGGAAAGATCAGTCTTCTGCTGGCTCTATAACACATCTCCTGGGACTTTGAAACATTAGTGTGTCCCACTAACCACTAGTCTAGGGTATGACAGCAAGACAGAGGGACAGTAAGATCCTCAAGTTATAAAGTCTGTATATGGCAACAATGCTTAGTGGAAGATGAACCCCTATGATATAGAATAAGAGGTATAGCAACAAGACAGAATGGCATAAAAGATGTCTGATGAAGCACTCACCATTTGCTGATGAAGCACTTGCCACTTATTAGATTTAGTACAATAGAATGATTTGTCATCAATATCATTTTTGTGACATAAGCTTTTATTGTATTCCCTACTTGAAACTGATCATGCTTCAGGGTGGAATTTGTTTTGGGGGGGTTGTGAAATTTTGGTTTCCTATTGAAACTTTTGTCACAATCAAAACATGATAATAGTCTTTGATCAGTGTGGCTTTCCTGATAATTTGTGATGTTTTCTTTATTAAGAAAGCTTTTCCTATATTCTGTAGCTGAAGATAGTCTCTTCTCTTTGTTGTTTTTTCTGGTGTTGGATTAGTCCTCTCTTCCTAATGAAACCTGTGAGGTGGACCTTTGCCGCTATGGTGAGATTGACACAACTTATACGGCAAGCCCTGTAGGCCCTCACCGACAGCTGGCAAAGATTCTATGGTGGGAAAATAGTTGAAAGCTTCTTCTTTACCAGCCCCTTTCCCTTCATGTTAAGCCTTTGAGTTCCTTGAGCTAGCAGGACTTAGGCAAGAATCTCTAGGAGAATGGGATAGATGGTAGTCCAGGGCCAGGCAAGAGTTAAAGGCAGGCAGCAAGCAAACAAGGTCAATGTCCAGGCAAGGGGGTCAGTGGCAGGTGGCAGTCAAGAGTAGTCAATATCCAGGTAAGAGGGCAATTCAAGTGGTCAATATGAAGAGAAGACAAGGATGAGGCAGCACAGGCTAGAGAGATAAAGCAAAGCTAAATGATGCAGGGCAGGCTGGATGGCAGGGCCAGTTAGAAGGACTAGGCAAGGCTGGATGAGGCAAGGCTAGAAGAATAGCAACATGCACTACACCAGGTAGTACGTGTTGCTATTGCTGAGGCAAGGTAGGGACATCAGGCAAGTCCCAATATTGGCCAAGAAGTGTGATGCCATCAATGGGTATCTCAGCCTTTTTCCACCATGGGCCCTTTAAATGAAGCAATGTCAGGAATGCGTGTGTGTATGGAGGGAGTCTGGAAGTGGAAGCTTTGGTGGTGTCCTGCCATGGGAAGGAGTCTGGCAGAATTCTGCCGCAAAAGTAGGGCCCTGTGGTGTCTGGGGTAAGCGTGGCCAGTCATGGGGTCTCCCACAGCCAGCCAAACGTAACAAAACTTTTACCACATTCAGAACATGTCAAAGGTCTCTCCTGTGCATCTTTTCTGTTGTACCTGTATTCCTTCCATCTGACAGGATTGTTGTGAACAATACGTCTCAGTATTATCAGGAAAGAAGAAGTGTGAGAGAACTAGACTGGGCTCTTAGAGAACCAGAAAAAATGAGTATTTTTTTATTTTTCAAAAATTTTTAAGGGACAAAATACTCCAATATAACCAACAAACAAACAGATTGAGAGAACTAGGCTGGGATTTTAGAGGGATGGAACAAAATGAAGAACCAGAAAAGAGGTGGAGGGAGAAGAGAAACTTGTATTTTTTTTTTTTATAAACTTTTTTTCTGGGGACAAAACACCCCAATAAAACCAACAAGCAAATTGGGTGGGAGAACTAGTCTGATATCCAAACAGCAAACAACATGAAGGCACCAAAACTCCCATGCTAGTACATAATAGGCATGGCAGATAGGCATAGTAACCCTAAGCTGGTATATCAGAGGCATGGCAGGTAGGCAGAGGAGTAGCAGCAAAACCTCTAAGGTAGAATATTAAGGTCACTTCGCTTTACCAATCCTTTCTTTCACTTGAACTTTTGCCAACCCAATCTCTTTTCTTGACTCTAAGCTTACCTGATACTCTTCCTTGCGTTTATCTTTTTGAGATTCTTTGTTGTTTTTTTTTATTCTTTTTGACATATTTTTAGCCACCTGTTTGGATAACCATTTCAGTTTCTTTTTTCTTCCTGATTTTATTTAACTTTATTCATAAAGATTTACTGTCATTAGTTGTTGCGGTCTCTACCACTTCCCTCCGCTTAGGGCTCAAACCCGCCTACCTCCGTTTCAGGAATCACCGCATTCCGCCCGCTCTGGACCCCGGGGGCTTCTCTCACACCACGTGGCGGCCGCCATTACGTGCCTGCTTCTCGTCAGTCTTGCGCGCGCGCGAGGACGCCCGTCTTGAGCGCTCAACTCCCAGAAGCCTGGCCCCGCCCGTGCTGCTGACGTCACGCCCAAGCCCCGATATAACCGGCACTCAAACTCTCTCTCATCACCTTGCAACAAGGTTCACAACTCCATAGTTGTTCTTAGTTGCGTTCCTGGTGATCTCCACGTTTCCTGCTTCTGACTCCGGTTTGCTTCCGACTCCGCTTCAGCCTGCTGCCTGCCTCTGACTCCGGTTTGCTTCTGACTTCCGCTTCAGCCTGTGGCCTGCCTCTGACCCCGGTTTGCCTCTGACTCCGCTTCTGCCTGCTGCCTGCCTCTGACCCCGGTTTGTCTCTGACTCCGCTTCTGCCTGCTACCTGCCTCTGAATCCGGTTTGCCTCTGACTCCGCTTCAGCCTGCAGCCAGCCTCTGACCCCAGCCTGCTTCCGCTTCAGCCTACATCCTGCTTCAGCCTCCGGTTTGCTACCGACTCCGCTTCAGCCTACAGCCTGCTTCAGCCTCCGGTTTACCACCGACTCCGCTTCAGCCTACAGCCTGCTTCAGCCTCCGGTTTGCTACAGACTCCGCTGCCCTGCCTTCAGCCAGCCCTCGCCCTGTACAGCCGGTCCCCTGCTTCCCAGGTACCTTGGACTTCCTATCCTTCCTGTTTGCTCTGGTCCCGGTCTAAGCCTATCTCAGCCCCTGGACTTTCTGCCTCTATTCCAAGTCCCGAGGTCCCAGTGCCCTACGGGCTCCTCCCAGGGGGTTCCTGGTTCCCGGGTGAACACCTCCTGCTTGTGGCTCCGCCCCCTGGCCTACCCTGTCACCCTAGGTAGGCCGGCCCAAGGGTCCACTATCTCGCCAGCAGTGTCCACCTGCAACATTAGTATGTATCATTTTAGTTTGGTTCACTGTTATTTCACCTCAACTATCTTTCAGCCTTCCAGCCTCACTTCAAGATATTTCCCCATTTTACCAAAATCAGTATTTTTCAAATCCAGAACTTTGATTTTTGTGTGACTTCTCTCCATCAAACATACTATTACTTCAAACCATACCATCACTTGTGCTTAGTTGGCACCCTACCAGGACATTAGGGATACTGGCTCCATTTGTGAGTATGTGATCCAGTATCATCCCTCCCCTCATGGACTCCATCACCATTTGTTTGAGGAGAGTCCCTTGAAGGGCATCCATAATCTCTCTACTTCCTATAGATTCTGCCGAAGGGATACTCCAGTCCACATCCAGCAGGTTAAATTCTTCAACCAGCAATACTTCTTCCTTCCTTCCCACCTTTTGGATCTTTGGCCAGATCTCTCTCCAGCTCTTCTGTCTGAGATAGAGGCCTGTAGACCACACCAGTGGAAATGGAAGTACCATCATCTCTTTTTAAGGCAGTCCAGAGCGCTTCTTCCTTTCCCCATGTTCCCTGCATTTCTGTTGCTTGGATATGATTTTTGACATAAAGAGCTACTTCTCACTATTTTGTGTTATCTTTGTCCTTCCCAAACAGATTTTAGCCCAGTATAGCTATATCCCATTCATGAGGCTCACTGAACCACATCTCTTTAAAAGCAAAAATATCTCCATCTTTAGGGTCTGCCGATCTAGAACTTTCCTACTCAGACTATGAGTATTTTTGTTCATAGCTTTCCAGCTGCTCCTCCTGGTATCCTTTTCTACTCTTTTACTGTATATGTGGACTACTGAGCTGACTTCTTTTGTTATTTTCTCCACACACTTCATATGTTTGTTCAGGGAGACATTACAAATCCATTTGCTTCCATCTGCCATCCCCATCTGATGAAATATGATCTCTTTTTCTCACTTAAGATTATTTTTCCTGATGTAGGCCATCTTTACTGTATAACCTTTTACTGTTCCATATGTGGCTCCAGACCCCAGTATATCAAAAACCTTCTTTATATCACTTTCTGAGCAAAATATTGATGGTGTCTAGACGGCATAGCTTTTCCTCTCCCCTTTATAAGTAATACTTTTGAAAAAACTATAGACTTCCCTAGAGTATGGAAGTCTTTCTGTATTGCAGAGATGCTGTTTCCAGCAATACCTTCTCTCCTTGCCAGCTTACAGAATATTGATCTCTGAATGTTTAACTGTTTCTTCTATGGCATGGGCTTAAGAGGATGTACTCTACATTTTTCCTTAACTCAGCTTGAACTGCCAGCATTATATTCATTTTATAAAGTACTATAATGCCAATCTGATTTGAGATATCATACATTGAACAGTATTACTCTATATCACACATTTAAAAAAAAATTCAAAAAGGACCTAAAAACACTAATGTTCCACAAATTCTACACTGACCCTCAGACGTCTGATCATCCCAACTCCCAACTGAACTCTCAGCTGTAAACCTCTTAATACATTCTCTTCACCCTGAACCTGCATACCCTCCTCATCCAACCTAATAATTCTCTCTGGACTTGATATGCTTATTTCTGATATTGTTCAAGACCTGGCTGTTTAAAAAAGCTTTCCCGGACACCGATTAATTCTATTCAGCCAGATTCTACCACTTCCACATGTAAAAATGTTATTACTAATGTAAATACCTATACCTAATGTTATTCTCTCCCTTTTCTTCTCTCCTCCCAGTTCTATTACCTTGTTATTTGTAACTGCTTCCTTCTATACTAATAGGTTATTGAATTGTTCACTGTACACCCCTGTTATATGTAAACCGGCATGATGTGTTTGCAACATGAATGCCGGTATATAAAAATTTTAAATAAATAAATAAAATAAATAAATAAATTGTTTTTACTGTTGCACAACTACTAAGAAAATGTATAACGTTCACATTGTTTTTCTGTTACACAACTGCTAAGAAAAATGTATACTTTTGTAAACCGTTATGATGGCTCTACCGAATGACGGTATATAATAGGGATGTGAATCGTTTTAGGACGATTAAAATTATCGTCCGATAATTTTAATATCGTCTTAAACCGTAATGGAACACAATACAATAGAGATTCTAACGATTTATCGTTATAAATCGTTAGAATCGTGATCCGGCACACTAAAACCCCCTAAAACCCACCCCCGACCCTTTAAATTAAATCCCCCACCCTCCCGAACCCCCCCCCAAATGACTTAAATAACCTGCGGGTCCAGCGGCGGTCTGGAACGGCAGCGGTCCGGAACGGGCTCCTGCTCCTGAATCTTGTTGTCTTCAGCCGGTGCCATTTTCCAAAATGGCGCTGAAAAATGGCGGCGGCCATAGACGAACACGATTGGACGGCAGGAGGTCCTTCCGGACCCCCGCTGGACTTTTGGCAAGTCTCGTGGGGGTCAGGAGGCCCCCCACAAGCTGGCCAAAAGTTCCTGGAGGTCCAGCGGAGGTCAGGGAGCGATTTCCCGCCGCGAATCGTTTTCGTACGGAAAATGGCGCCGGCAGGAGATCGACTGCAGGAGGTTGTTCAGTGAGGCGCCGGAACCCTCGCTGAACGACCTCCTGCAGTCGATCTCCTGCCGGCGCCATTTTCCGTACGAAAACGATTTGCGGCGGGAAATCGCTCCCTGACCCCCGCTGGACCTCCAGGCCTTTGGTGTGAAGACACTATAATATCAATTCATTGTTGGCTGTTTTCTCACAAATTCAGCGGGGACTGCACACATATGCCGATGAGCTTGCTCACATAAATATAATTATACAGGATTAACAATAGGGTCTTAGATTATGATTTTATGCATGTCAAATGGTATTTATGCACATAAACTCCAAAAATGAATGAATCAAATTGAAAAAAAATGCACCAATAATAAAGAATGGAAAGAATAACCAATCCAAAAATGTTTTTTTGCACATTCCTATTAGATATGTCAGAAACATTTAGAGTCGTTTTTATCTCTATCAAGATCTGAGATTTGCTGTTCTTATTTCTAAACTCTAGGCCATATGTCCTTGAAAATATTATATACTGTAATTTTCATTTTTATGAAATATTTGTAGTGCTTTGAATTAAGCAGCACTTATAATGGTTAGGCTAAGGGTTTGTAAGACAATTTCCTTGTTTTCCTGTTCATTAGAAACTACTTTATTGGTTTGGTGCTAATGGTGTGGTAAATGGGTAAAGTGCAAGGGGAGCAGTTTGCAATGTATGTGGTGTCCACAGACCTTAAAAGTCTCTTTATTTGTGGAATGTGAACACAAGGAAGGCATAAAGACTGAAACAATTCACTTACAGAAACTCTTGCTTGGCTGTTTAAAGGATACTCTGTGTAATAAAAGTTGTTATATCAACAAAGAAACCACCAACATTAAAGCACACTTATCACTAAACATAAGAAATGTTTACAAAAAAGTGTTATGAATGCTCTCATGGTGCCTCAGTTTGTAAAGCCAGGATATCAATTAGAAAATCTGTCCTTTTTTGTTATAGATTTGATGGCATAGAATCAAGGAGGTGATGATTTCTTTTTCCTGCTCTCTAGACATGGGGCAGACTGGATTCATGAAATGGACTCTGTGACAATGCAAAATATGAACCTGGATATCGATTTTGAACGAGGGAGGAAGTTATTTTGTGCTCATTTTGTTTCCTTTACTGTTACTTTCATTTGCATGTCTCTTTTATCTTTGGCTTAGAGTTTCAAGTGGGTGGTGTTGGTCATTTGCTAAGAGATATGTTTGCGCTCCTTGGGCCTGATATAAAGGGTCACACAGTGACCAGACCCAACCATCAGCATCCCAGAGCTCTCCTTCAATCTGTCTCCCACCAAGCAAGCTGACTGGCTTCTGGGAATTATGGGGTTCATCCAGCAGGGGGGAGGTAGAATCGCCTGGGCCCCGGGTGCACTGGTGGTTACCTCAGTCCTTGTCATAATGTGACGCCTCACTTTTCTCACTCTCTCGTTCCCTCTGGTCAGTAAATACTCAGAAAAAGAGGATGTCTTCCTGGAGGGCCTTCTTCATGTTTCATCACCTACAGTAAAGAGATTAAATGTTACAAGAGAATCTTCATTTAGTTATCAGACACCTGTTTTGTGGAACTTCCTTCCTCTGGATATTCTCCCTAAATCTATTTGCGGTTCAGAAAACCAGAAAAGACATCATTCTTTTATCAATCGTTTAGGGGATTATTTTCCAAAGGCTTATTGCACGCGATACGGCCGAATCTCGTGAAATAAGCTTCTATCGCACGCGAAAAGGCCCTTTTCGTGTGCGATAGCATGCAAATTAGATTGGGGTAGAGTCAGGGCAGGGAGGGGCGGAGTCATGGTGGGGAGGGGGTGGAGTCGGTGGTGGCTTCGCTGCTGGCGATAATGTTACTAACGTTATTGTCGGCAGTAGCTTGCCGAATAGCACCACCTTTCACGGTGGCGCTATTTGATGTGAAAGCCGGCAGCCGGTACACCGCGGCCACTGAAATCGCACCGCTGTGGTGCGAAGGCTGCGGGCTTTCACAGGCCCACCCCCCTTCACCCTCCGCCCCCCGTTTTCACAGGATTCATCATTCTGTGAAGAATGATGAATCCAGGCCTTAGTTATTATTTAAGTCTTAGTTTCAGGTTTATGCAGCAATCTGTTATTATTTTTCTTTTGTTTTGTTTGAAATGTTACATTTTATTATGTATTTTAGTTTTTAGTATGATTTTAACTGTTGGATTATGAGGGTATTTTAATGTAAACTCAACTGTCTAACACGCTTTTACAGGCAGGTATAAAAATTTTAATAAATGAAAAGAAATGAAAGATCAGACACCTTAGAATAAGATTCTGAGTCCAATGGTGGTGTTCAATGAAATAATACTTTACTTAATCTTGGTAATCCAAAGCCACATGAAAAGGGTGAAAATCATAAGCAACATAAGAAAAAATACAGAAGAGAAAAATCACAGTATCCTTTTCCACATTAATCCTCTTCACTCTGCTGTTCAACCCAGAATTAGTGTTCATGAACCCCTCCTTCAAAAAAACTCTGTGGTAATCAAAACTCTTCTAAAAACAGTTCTTGCAAAAATCAGTTTTAACATCAAAGGACACAACCCTCCTTTTTCGGGCTGAAGGGGAGTGCAGAATCCTGACTGAGATCAGCCTGATTGAGATCACCCTGCTGATATTGAGCACAGAGAATCCAGTCCGTTAGCCATGGAAGTTTTACTCCAGCAATCAAAAGCGGTCAAATAAAACGAAAATAACACTCAGCTCTTCTCAAGGCTAAAAGCCACTCTCCTCTTAAAATTCTTTTCCCAATATATAGACATTTACATAACATAACATTGTAATGA
Source organism: Rhinatrema bivittatum (assembly GCF_901001135.1). Classification (NCBI taxonomy): domain Eukaryota; kingdom Metazoa; phylum Chordata; class Amphibia; order Gymnophiona; family Rhinatrematidae; genus Rhinatrema; species Rhinatrema bivittatum. The sequence goes on from NC_042616.1 coordinate 633,817,074, forward strand.
CGGCAGAAAAAGACCAAAATGGTCCATCTAGTCTGCCCAGCAAGCTTCCCAAGGTAGTAACTGCCGCTCCGTGCAGGTTACCCCCCCCCCCCCCCCCATTTCAGTTAAGGGTAGTAACTACCACTCAGTGCTGGTTAAGCTTTTTTATTTATTTCCATCCTCAAGCCTTTTGGGATCCACAGTGTTTATCCCATGCCCCTTTGAAATCCTTCAAAGTTTTAGTCTTCACCACTTCCTCTGGAAGGGCATTCCAGGCATCCACCACCCTCTCCGTGAAGAAATATTTCCTGACATTGGTTCTGAGTCATCCTCCCTGAAGTTTTGTTTTGTGAACCCTAGTTCTAGTGGATTCATTCCAGCAGAAATGGTTTGTTGTTGACCATGGATCATTAAAACCATTCAGGTGGAGAAGAAATTTGGACACCAAGATTCTTTTTGCCTGTATTCCCTGCGCTGGTGGCCCAAACATTTGAGCCTATTGGGACTCCTCTATCCAAAAATATTATTGCAGCTAAAGAGGCTCCAACCTCTTCAGCTTCTCCTATCTCTCTCCCTCTGAGCATACTTCATCAGGTTATATATATAGGAGCATCAGGACCAGTCCTAAAAAAGGCAGGGAAAAATCCCAGGGAAAGATCTAATATGTAAAACCTCCCAAAGCCAGTAATGTAGAGGGAAATGTCTAGTAAAAAAGCAAAGCCTTCTTTACACATATATCTTTTGGGTTTAAGTTCTTGATTAGGGTCCTATGCATAAAAAGTCATACTAAAAAGCTTTTAGCATGAGCACACAAAAATATTAAACTTGTATGCATAGAAACATAAAAATGATGGCAGAAAATGACCAAATGATCCACCCAGTTTGCCCAGAAAGCTTATGCCAATATCTGCCGCACTGTACAGGTTACCCCCATGCTTACCAGTTTCCCAGACCATAAAGGTTGGGCCCTCATCAGCTGCTGTTTGAATCCAATTTCTCTTTACTCTTGATGTGGAAGCAGAGAGCATATAAGAACATAAGAAATTGCCATACTGGGTCAGACCAAGGGTCCATCAAGCCTAGCATCCTGTTTCCAACAGAGGCCAATCCAAGTCACAAGTACCTGGCAAGTACCCAAACATTAGAGAGATCACAAACTACTATTTCTTATTAATTACCATAATATAGTTTATGGATTTAACCTCTATAACTTATCCAAACCTTTTTTAAACCCAGTATCACTAACTGCTGAGACCACATTCTCTGGCAATGAATTCCAGAGTTTAACTATGCACTGAATTTATTTTAAAAGAGCTACTTGCTAACTTCAGGGAGTGCCCCCTGGTCCTTCTATTATCTGATAGATTAAATAACCAATTTAAGAACATATGAACATAAGAACATAAGAAATTTCCATGCTGGGTCAGACCAAGGGTCCATCAAGCCCAGCATCCTGTTTCCAACAGAGGCCAATCCAGGCCACAAGAACCTGGCAATTACCCAAACACTAAGAAGATCCCATGCTACTGATGCAATTAATAGCAGTGGATATTCCCTAAGTCAATTTGATTAATAGCAGTTAATGGACTTCTCCTCCAGAACTTATCCAAACCTTTTTTGAACCCAGCTACACTAACTGCACTAACCACATCCTCTGGCAACAAATTCCAGAGCTTTATTGAGCGTTGAGTGAAAAAGAATTTTCTCCGATTAGTCTTAAATGTGCTACTTGCTAACTTCATGGAATGCCCCCTAGTCCTTCTATTATTCGAAAGTGTAAATAACCGAGTCACATCTACTCGATCAAGACCTCTCATGATCTTAAAGACATAAGAACATAAGAAAATGCCATACTGGGTCAGACCAAGGGTCCATCAAGCCCAGCATCCTGTTTCCAACAGTGGCCAATCCAGGCCATAAGAACCTGGCAAGTACCCAAAAACTAAGTCTATTCCATGTTACCATTGCTAACGGCAGTGGCTATTCTCTAAGTGAACTTAATAGCAGGTAATGGACTTCTCCGCCAACAACTTATCCAATCCTTTTTTAAACACAGCTATACTAACTGTACTAACCACATCCTCTGGCAACAAATTCCAGAGTTTAATTGTGCGTTGAGTAAAAAAGAACTTTCTCCAATTAGTTTTAAATGTGCCCCATGCTAACTTCATGGAGTGCCCCCTAGTCTTTCTACTATCCGAAAGAGTAAATAACTGATTCACATTTACCTGTTCTAGACCTCTCATGATTTTAAACACCTCTATCATATCCCCCCTCAGTCGTCTCTTCTCCAAGCTGTAAAGTCCTAACCTCTTTAGTCTTTCCTCATAGGGGAGTTGTTCCATTCCCCTTATCATTTTGGTAGCCCTTCTCTGTACCTTTTCCATCGCAATTATATCTTTTTTGAGATGTGGCGACCAGAATTGTACACAGTATTCAAGGTGCGGTCTCACCATGGAGCGATGCAGAGGCATTATGACATTTTCCGTTTTATTCACCATTCCCTTTCTAATAATTCCCAACATTCTGTTTGCTTTTTTGATTGCCGCAGCACACTGTACCGACGATTTCAATGTGTTATCCACTATTACACCTAGATCTCTTTCTTGGGTTGTAGCACCTAATATGGAACCCAACATTGTGTAATTATAGCATGGGTTATTTTTCCCTATATACATCACTTTGCACTTATCCACATTAAATTTCATCTGCCATTTGAATGCCCAATTTTCCAATCTCACAAGGTCTTCCTGCAATTTATGACAATCTGCTTGTGATTTAACTACTCTGAACAATTTTGTGTCAGCTGCAAATTTGATTATCTCACTCGTCGTATTTCTTTCCAGATCATTTATAAATATATTGAAAAGTAAGGGTCCCAATACAGATCCCTGAGGCACTCCACTGTCCACTGCCTTCCACTGAGAAAATTGCCCATTTAATCCTACTCTCTGTTTCCTGTCTTTTAGTCAGTTTGCAATCCACAAAAGGACATTGCCACCTATCCCATGACTTTTTACTTTTCCTAGAAGCCTCTCATGAGGCTACAGTAGAAGACCTCTATCATATCCCCCCTCAGCCGTCTCTTCTCCAAACTGAACAGCCCTAACGTCTTTAGCCTTTTCTCATAGGGGAGCTGTTCCATCCCCTTTACATTTTGCCCTTCTCTGCACTTACTCCAGTGCAACTATATCCTTTTTGAGATGCAGCGACCAGAACTGCACATAGTATTCAAGATGTGGTCTCACCATAGAGCGATACAGGGGCATTATGACATCCTCCATTTTATTTTCCATTCCCTTCTTAATTCCTAACATTATGTTTGCTTCTTTGTTTTCCACAGCACACTGGACCAACAATTTCAATGTATTATCCACTATTACGCTTAGATCTGTTTCCTGGGTGGTAACTCCAATGTTGGAGTTGCATCAAAAAGTATCAAGCTTATTTGTTAAGGGTAGTAAAAGCCACATCAGCAAGTTACCACCATGCATATTTGTTCCCCAAACCGTATAAGTCGGGGTCCTCATTGGTTATTGTCTGTATCCAATTTCCCTTTTCCCACTGCCGTTAAAGCAGAGAGCAATGATGGAGTTTCATCAATAATATTAAGGCTTATTTGTTAAGGGTAGTCACCACCACATAAGCAAGTTACCCCCATGTACTCTTTTCTTCATTTCTATCCTCTAGCCTTTAGGAATCTTTCACTGTTTTCATCTTTACCATCTCTTGCAGAAGGGCATTCCAGGCATTCATCACCCTCTCCATGAAGAAATATTTTCTGATGCTGGTTTTGAGTTGGCCTCCCTGGAGTTTCATTTTGTGACCCCTATTTTTACTGATGCCTTTCCAACAGAAAGGTTTGACCATTGTGCATCATTAAAACTTTTCAGATATCTGAAGGTCTGTATCGTGTCTCCCCTGCACCTCCTGTTTTCCAGGGTATACATATTCAGATCCTTCAGCCTCTCCTCATAAGTCTTCCAATGCAGGTCCCACACCATTTTGGTCACTCTTCTTTGGACTGCCTCTATCCTGTGCTTATCCTTTTTTAGATACAGGAACCAGTACGCAAAACCTCTTTGCATAGCAAGTTAAGGGCCTGATTTACTAAGCATTTTTCTCATAGACACAGAATGGGGAAAAAGCCTTAGTAAATGAGCCCCTAAGTTTTCGCATTCTCGACCCGTGGGGGAAGCTACCAGACGCCACGATGAGGGAGCAGGGATGGCTCCCAGCCCGGCGGTCACATCGGGGGCCTGCGCCGCTGCGTATGAACAATGCACCGGGCTGCGGCCTCTTGTCCAGGTGCTTGCCGCAGCGGGTCGCCGCCGTGCTCAGGTATGGGGTGCGCCCGTGGATGGCCGCGGGCGCAGAACACAACAGAACATATATACCAAGCTCTTAAAAGACTTATAGGTTCTATTTCCCCCATCCCCCACCCCCTGTCCACCACCATCATCACTAGGTTGTTGTAAACCAAAGTTCATGGCAATGTAGCCACAATAGAGATTAGTTCTGAGTGAGCTGGAATCCAAAAGAAGTAGGAGGAAGCTGCTGGTCAAGAGCAAAAATAAATGTTCACATAGCAAGAGTTTTAATTGTATAAATCACTTTTATCTAAAGAAGTTCAGGCTGTTACCTAAAAGACTAGAAAATGTACTTATACTACATGTCTTAGCATGCTAAATTTATTAATTTAATTTCCAGGTTTTACAGCTTTTGGTGTTTACAAAAGCAAGCAATAAGAAATGGCAATAATGCTATGGATTATTTTATTGCCAAGGGAATAACAGTGAAGTAAGATGCCTCAGATACAGAAGGTAGTTTAGTTCAATAATTTCCTTACATCAAAACTACTGTTATTTATAATTTCCTTACATCAAAACTGTTATTTATAATTTCAAAATAATACAACACATGCAACTGCTTGAAAGAAGAATAAGGGTTATGTATTATACAATCCAGTTTGAGGAAAAACTAAGAAAACAAGAAATAGAAATACATAAAAAAAAACCAGCTACTCCATAATACTGAGCTGCTAAAGGCCTGCATAGGAACATAACGGGCTTGATATTCAGTGCTGACCATTTAAATTACTTAGCTGGATAAGACCTATCTAGCTAAATTACAAGGGATATTCAGCGGCATGGTTATGTCGCTGAATATCCACAGTCAAGGCACTTCATAGCCGGATAAGTTAAATCCAGCAAGGTTAGATCTGCTCTATGGCTGGTCTAACTTATCCGATTAACTTAACCAGATAAGAATGAATGTCACTACTTATCTGGTTAAGTTAACTGGATATGTAGCACCACCGGGATCCATCCAATGCCCACCCACAAATTGGTCGGCTAAAAGATTGCCGGGTAAGACCTACTTATCCAGTTATCCAGTGCTAAATGTGCTTTCAATATCAGGTCCAAAAAGTATAATTTCTAGAAAAAGTAAATAAGCTAACTGCAGGGGAGAAATAATCAATTCTAATAAGCTACAACTTTAAGATACTGCAGAAGATGTAGGCTTAGCAGTGATTTTACCACTCCTAAACCCTCATTTTTTTGCCCCCCCCCCCCCCCCGGCTAACCAAAGTATCACAAAAAGATAAAAATTATTTTCTTCTGATTTGGGTCTGTCTACATACATCGGGAAAAATCTGATTTAAAAAAATAGCATCTTTGTTGCAAAAGTGTAGCTGCATAATAAGATTTTTCTCAGACTCAAAACCACAAGTAATTAACAAAGTTGCACATTCAGATATCACTTCATCAGTTTGTTCTAGAAAACTGATCAGATGGATACTTGTAGATGAAACATGTGATGGTCCTATTACAGGATTCATATGCTTCATGTTATGGTTATGGGAGAATGTGAACCCTGGGCTGAGGTGAGAGGTGATTCCACCCACAGGGAGGAGCCCTGTGAGCCTCACCATCAGCAGGCTTAGTCTCAGTGATGTGGGACACAGCTGGAAATAGAGTTTTATTATGAGGAAGGAAAGGTAATGTCCACAGAATTACGGATGACGTAGTACAATTCTGGGTTAAGGAATACCGAGAGAGAACCACAGCTGAGAAGATCCAGTAATGGCCTACAGTGTGGGGTACGCCAGGGATCCCCTCAGACGAGAGCAGACAACTTCAGGGATACAGATCTGGTAGTGGCCTGCGGAGTGGGTATGCCAAGGAACTCTGTATTGGATGTTGAGAAGTTAGCAGAGATGCCAAAACCTGGACGTAGCGCTGGTAGCTGTATTGTAGATTTTCTGTAGAGAAGGAAAGCTGAATGGCTTCTACTGATGAGAGGCGGTAGTGGCCCGGGATCGGGGTACACCACATGGAATCCATAAAGCAGTTCGTGTAGTAGAAGTCAGTGTAGTTACTCACAGTAGATGATTCCTGGAGAGAGAGAGAGACCTGAGGAGCAGGTCTAGATGCAATCAGGCAGAAAGGCCCTCCGAGGAGCGGATAGCCGGGAATGCAGGGGAGCCCCCGAGGAGCGGGTACTCAGAGCGTCCAATAGCCAAGACCAATACAGGAACAGGAAATCCTTGAGAGCGGAGGATTCAGCAAGATGGAAGTCCTTGCTAACTCAAAGATGGCAAGGGCCGGTCGGGTTAAATACTGAAGCGGGTTGACGGCATCAGAGGGGACGCCCCCGAGTTTGCCGCCATGATGTCTTCAAAGGAGGACCTTGTGCACGCACGTGCGTGCCTAGTTAATTCTGGGTCCAAGATGGCCGTCGGCAGCGTCCATGCTGCACCATGAACGCCAGAGAGGTCGAAGGGGACAGGCAGAGACTGCCATTCTTCCCAGACTTGATGGGGCAGGGAAAAAGGAGGTGAGCATGAGAGGTCACAGCCGTCTGCGACAGACAGGCATAACACTTCACAGTAGGAATATAACATATTTTAGAAAAAAAGGAATAGAATTCTCAGAAAGATGCAAAAACCTCTTTCATACATCTCCTAAGAAATTTGTTAGCTCCAATTAGACAGGATTGTGTAAAATTTAGCAATCGTAAATTCAAAACGCAAGACTTATTTTGAAAGATTTCTCATTTCCAATTCATAAAAACACTATCTTTAACAATAGTTGTATGAAACTTTTGTGATACTGAATCATGAGACTCCAGCACTTTACTTCTCACTTTTTGATCTGGTAAGGTTGTCTGATTGGTAAATATTTGATCCTGCATACCCTCAATACTAGAGAAGATAGTCCCGAACTTACTAAGAGCACTTCTGCCCAAGTTCCCTATTGGTTGCCAGACATCCTCCAGAGAAGGACAGAGAATACCAGTACATCCAGTGGGATGTTCCTTCTCACTGGGGAATTACCAGCACTAACCTCATGTCCAGGAGGCAATGCTGGAGATGATATAGAGTCCTGAGGAACCGGTGCCAAGGGTGGAATATGGCTATCAGGGCCTGAAAGATTTCATCCTCTGGCTGGTGCACAGCTGTCCTTGAAGCTGCACCAGCAACGAGGGTATCCCCTGGAATAGAAGACTCCAATACCTCAGTTAGTATCTAAGGAATAGTTCTTTGATAATTTGGAAGGAGGGCTGACATAACCTGACCCTGCCTCTTTCCCTTAAGAAAAAATTACTAAGAAAAAAACTAGAGTCAGCAGGATATAGAGATCCCCAACAGAAAGCTAAACATAAACAAAGAGTTTAAAAAAAAAAAAAAAAGAACTACTGTTATTTAATAGAGTCTCTTAAGCAGGAGCAGTTCAATCAATAACATGCAATTTCCATTTATTCTAAACTTAAGTGCTTTTTAAGGCCTTCTTTGTAAATATAATTCAACATTAGTTAACATAAAGCAAGCAATATAGATGGAGAGATTAGTGGGAGGAGGAGTGAAGATTAATGTTAAGCAGCTCTTTACCGTATTGGCCCAGGCTGAGAAACCTAATAACCAAGAAGAGGAATAACTCAGAAAAAAACACTCCTACTCTCTCTCTAACTCTTAACCAAACTGCCACACCTACAATTGCAGCAGCCTGCTTGTATAAGCAGCAGGGGGTTGGCCATTCCAGCAGCCTCAGTGGAGGAGCTTCTCTGAATGGAACAACCTCCCTCCACTACCTTTCCTAGTTCAAGTTCAGGGCCTTATTGTGGGGACCTCAAAGGGTTGTCACAGTCATAAAGCTCAAGCTCTGTTCTACAGGAAGAAAACATGGGCTTTTCCGAATGTCACCAATGTTACACAAGAAAGAAGAAAGATGTTTCTTGCAATTCACCAAGAGGCATGTGCCCTTTGCACCATCTTTTTGCTTTGTTACTCATGTAAATATATTTTGAGTATGTTGGGGTTAGATACTTATTTTTTTCCCCCCTGATTAGTTTCACTTTTTTTTTTTTTAGATCAGAAGACATTTACTGGTGCTGTACCTATGAGTTCTATGGTAATGGAAGTGAATCCCAATGATGCATATTTAAGACACTATTTCTTGTTTTGTTGTTGTTGTTGTTGTTGTTGTTGTTGTGAATTGAATGTCCTCATTTTCTTTCTTTCTGTTCCTCTGCACCTGCCACCCCTTCCCCTCTCTGGTTTGGGAATTAAAGTAAGCTACTAGGTTATGGGATTATTTTGTTTCTTTTTATTTTCTTTTTTTATTTCTTTTTTCTTCATATTTTACTTTAATTCTATGGTAAGAATAACTAATTTTAGGGTTATTTTTGGCTTGATATTTCTATTGCAAATGTACCTTGTTTGTAAATATAAAATTCAATAATAATAATAAAAAATATACAAAATCATTCTAGCATCAGAAGATGTAAACTGATGAGGATACACAAAATTGCCAAGCAAAAAGAAAGAGAAACATGTAGAATGGTTAAACTAGCAAAGGTTAAAATGGATATTAAGTATATTGCAGAATCAGCAAAGACCTTAGATATACTGTATGTGAAAAGAGGCAGACTCAAATGGGAATAGTAAATATCAAAGAAAAGGATGGCGTTAATGAAGATGAAAACCAGAAGAAAAAGGGTTTCTTGAACAAATACTTTTGCTCAGTATTCACACTACCAGGTCGATGTACTACAGTGTACCACATTTTGCTACCTGGACTCTTGTGCACACAAGCTTGGTAGAAAACTTACATGTAAACATTTCCTATGGACAAAAAGTATAACTACACCTCAGCATCGCTGGTAGTTCCCACAGCAGAAGAACACTATTTGGAGCAAGAGTAGGAGCCATATATTTGCCATTGGCAGAGTTTCCGGGATCAGAAACATTTAAACAGGCATTTTCATGAGATAAAATTATCACTCTATTCATTTTACTGCCAGCTGCAGGCAAGCATTAGAGCTTGATTAATCTGCTATGCACAGCACAGAGATAAGTTCAATTTCACTTTTGACACTTTCAAAACCCTTTGTACCATGGTTGAAGCAGTTGCGGAGGCAGAGACGGAGAGAGAAAATGAATCAGAAAAAGTGGAAGCAGTGATGAGAGAGTGGGAGATACAAGTGTATGCCTTATTTATGTTTTACATCTAATTTCCTAGTGCTTCTTCATTAGGACCCTGTTTTCCATATATTTTTTTTTTAAAGGATGCCTTTTCGGATTTCATAGCCTCTTTCACCACTTAGCTATGCTGGCAGATGTTTTGATTTCTTTCAACCTTTTTAAACTTGCAAAATGCATGTTTAAAAACCTGGACTTCCAAGATGATATTTTAAAAACATTTATACCTCATGCAGGCTTTTACCCTCAAAATGTCTTTAAATTTCCTCATAAATAATAATACATTTCCTCATGTTATTGTTTTTAAAATTAAATACCACTGCAGTAATTTTATTTTTTTATTCTTCCTCCAGTGAATATGTCAAATTTGATTATGTTATTGTTTTTTGTTTTAAATTTATAACCCACCTTTCCACAGGAAGCCGACAAGATGAGAAACAAAGAACAAAATGAATGCACTTCAAATAAAAATGCAATTAGTATTAGACTCCAAAAACATTTCTGGCAGGTTCCACAGCATCATACTTCCATTGCTGACTTGAAGACTAATCTGACTGCATGGGAGGAAGTTACACTAGGAGGGAGGAAAAAAAAACCCCTACTATACCAGTGGTTCCTAGCTTTGATTCAGAGAGAAATGGACACTTTCCTGTTACTAGTTGGATGATCAGAATCATCTCAGCAAGGAGAAATCATAAGGAAGGTGTATCCTAATGTTTTACCTGTATCTCAGGAGTTCAGTCTGGAAGTCATTTGGAAGTCTATTACCAAGTTAGAAATGTCTTTGGATGAATGAATGAACTAATAAATTTCACTCGAGACAGAGTCTAAGGCTAATTGTTAGGTGTGAATGTGTAAATATAATGTTAAGACTTGTCAAGATTTAGAAAGCTAATACACCTGTACCTGTACCAAAACCAGTATGGCCTCACTTGATGCAGTAAATTAATGATATGCATAATAAACCCAGTGCTAAAAATCCATGATAAGCCCAAAAAAGCACCAAAACAGCCATCAAAATCAACATTCAGAAAACCATGGTAAAAACTGTGGTAAAAAAAACAGCACTAGTTTGAAAAATTCTGCAGTGTTACCTATTGGTTGGTAGAAGTGCCTAGGCAGGTCTGTGGTGTGACTGGTGGTGCGTAGATATCCATCTGTTTTCTCGGACATGCCTCCTTTCAAGGAAATAAATGGCAGCCTCTTCCGCCCTGGCAGTGCCGGGTGGTTTTAGGCACGAACCAGACAGGGTGTTGGAGGTTTTGTAGACGCTGGAGTTGTTCATTTAGGCTCTACTTTTGCAAATATATCCTGTTAGTACGCCAACATTTCCAGTTGAGCTGATCCATGGTGGTCTACTTTTGAAGATGTCTCAGTTAGAGAAGTTTCACAAGCAGTTGCCAAAAATCAATCCTCTTTCTGAACTATTAATAACTACTGTAATATGGCAGTTGTAAAATCTGTCCGAGACACAAAAGCTCCTTCTCTAACATCTATAATTAATCGTTCTCTAAATGAGGGCTCTGTTCCATCAAGCTACTGCTCAAGAAACAGAACTTGGATCCCTCGGATGTGAAAAACTATAGGCCCATTTTTATATAAACTGCTTGAATCTATTGTCCTAGCCCAGTTAATGAATGTTTGGAAGTTAATCAGACCCTTTGGTCCTTACAGGTTTGGGTTTAGGAAATCTTTAACACTGAAACTTTATTGGTTTTGTTAATTGATACCTTGAGATGGGGGTTGGATACTGGCAATAGTTAAATTTTGGTCCTCTTGAACATATCGTTAGCTTTTGACACCATCAATCGCAATATCCTCCTGTTTCATTTGAGAGAAATTGGAATTGCCAGAATTGTTTTACGATGGTTTGAATCATAACCTACTGATCGTACTGCCCAAGTGACTCTGTCTAATAGGAAATCTCACATAGCTTCACTCTCCACTGGTGAACCTCAGGGCTCTTCTTTATCATCCCTTTTATTTAACATTATATCTATCCCCAATTTGCAAGATTCTCATCATCTTGTGCAATGGGTAGACAAGTTTTGAAGACAACATACAATTTTTCATATATGTACAATACGACTGGTTCAGTACTGTACAACTGATTGAACTTTGTTTATCCACTATAAAACAATGGCTTCACCACAATATTCTTGCTCTCAATGTTGGCAAGACTGAGTTCATATCTATTCAATGGTCACATTGCAGACCCACTTCCTTCTACAATCTGCATAAACAACACCACTTTTCCTATTTAACTGCATGTTAAAAGACTAAGGGGTAGATTTTATAAATCTGTGCCCGCGTGTACTTTTGTTCGTGTACCAGGCGCAAACAAGAGTATGCGGGATTTTAATAGATACGCGCATAGCCACGCATATCTATTAAAATCCAGGGTCAGCGCGCACAAGGCTGCCGAAAATTGGCAGCCTGTGTGCGCCGAGCCGCACAGCCTGCCTCCGTTCCCTCCGAGGCCGCTCCAAAATCAGAGCGGCCTCGGCAGGAACTATCCTTCCACCCCCCCCCCCCGCACCTTCCCCTCCCTTCCCCTACCTAACCCCCCCCCCCAGCCCTATCTAAACCCCCTCTACCTTTGTTGCACAAGTTACGTCTGCTCAAGGCAGGCATAATTTGCGTGTGCCGGGCCAGCCGCTGGCACCCCATGCTCCAGTCCAGGGGCTGGTCCGGAGGCCGTGGCCACACCCACGGAATGCCCCCGATGATCCGCTGGCCACAACACGTCCCCAACATGCCCCCGACACGCCCCCCCAGGAAAGCCCCGGGACTTACGCGCGTCCCGGGGCTTGCGCGTGCCGCCAAGCCTACTCTAGGCTCGGCACGCGCAGGGGGCGTTTGGGCCAGGTTTTCGGGGGGTATGCGCATACCCCTTTGAAAATCTGGCCCTAGGTGTGTGGATAGATTCTAATCTTTTATTCTGTCACCACATTCAGACTTTAATTAGAGCTGCTTTTTCAAATTGCAGATACTTTATGATCTTAAACATCTCCTAAATTTCTTATATTTTCATCTAGTAGTACAGGCTATAATGTTCCTTTGCTAGATTATTGCAGTGTTGTGTATTTAGGCCTGCCAACTTTATTGCTCAAGCCATTGCAGTTTCTGCCAAATGCCATTGCTAGATTAATTGAAGGCCAAAAACGCTGTGATGATATCACCTTTGTGTTGTGCAAGCTTCAGTGCATCCAGTTCAATTTAGAATAAATGTAGGGTCCTTCTAATGATACAGAAACTATTAAAGGCTACGTCATTGCCCTGGTTAATGACCTTCTCTGGATCTACCAACCCACTAGATCCCTAAAATCTTCCCAGCATGGTCTGCTGGATAACCCCTCTTTGAAACAGGCACGTCTAATGGAGACCAGGGGCTGCACATTCTCGATAGCAGCTACTCAGTTTTGGAACTCTCTTCCTTTATTTTTATGGCAGACCAAGTGTACCAAGTTTTTTAAATCTCTGCTTAAGGCTTTCTTATTAAAAAAAGACACTTGAATGATTTAATATTACTTCAGGTAGAAGAATCCTCATGTATTGACCCCCACTTTGGCTGATATCTCTTGACCTGACATTCTGGCATTGACCCTTGCGCTTCACTCAGACACTCTCTTCCAGCCCCAAGTGACCTCCGGGCCTATGCACTTGGATAACATCATCGGCCTCCACGTGGCTGGACCTGCAGGCACTGCCTGCCTCATCCGGGGGACCTCTCTGAACTGTTGCCTTCTTGAGGTCTCCAGAGCTTCCGGTTCTGGTCTTATCCACTCGCTCTGCATCAGCCGCACACCCTTGCTCGTAGTGGGCACACCTCTTCAATTCCTCTCCAGGAGACCACCAGAGGCCCACTTAAGTCCAGGCGGTCCGGGTACCCAAGGGCTCAACCTGCAGAGAACCCCGTATTGGTGAAGCTCCATTTAGCCTCTGTCTCCTTGTGTGCTCCGCCTCCTGGTGGCAGGCGCTCTCTGGGTCCAACCAGAGGGCCGTACCAATCCTACACCAGGCCAAGGGTCCACCTCCAGCGCAACACCAAGGCCTCGATGCCCCATTGTGTAACAGCATTTCTAGGTCCAAAAAGAAAAAGGATCCAATTATGTAAAGCATGCCACTGATGCCAGCTCTACTCTATCATGAACTAATGTACCATTGGTTTCCTTCCTTTTTTCTGTTTTCTTTTTCTCTTCCTCTTAACCTTTCTCCTCTCTTGCTTAAAGTTCACTCACGCAGGGCAGCCACTAATGAGCAGCATATGAAGTTCGCAGCCTTAGCCTTGGTGTTGCAAACCAGCACACTGTTATTGTACTGAATCTGGAGTTTTCAGGGAAAAATAGCAAGACTTTACTCCTCCTGCGATGGAGCTTGGAACAGAAAGGTGCCATTCCTTTGCACTGAGCAGCCATGTGCATTGAAAAATCATTGAACGAAAGGATCTCATTTTTCTGGTACGCTACAGATTCTTCTTGCTGATATGCATGGAAGAGCTTTACTTTATGAGTCCAATTGATTTGTGCTGTAACTGAACATAAGAACATAAGAAAATGCCATACTGGGTCAGACCAAGGGTCCATCAAGCCCAGCATCCTGTTTCCAACAGTGGCCAATCCAGGCCATAAGAACCTGGCAAGTACCCAAAAACTAAGTCTATTCCATGTAACCATTGCTAATGGCAGTGGCTATTCTCTAAGTGAACTTAATAGCAGGTAATGGACTTCTCCTCCAAGAACTTATCCAATCCTTTTTTAAACACAGCTATACTAACTGCACGAACCACAATCTCTGGCAACAAATTCCAGAGTTTAATTGTGCGTTGAGTAAAAAAGAACTTTCTCCGATTAGTTTTAAATGTGCCCCATGCTAACTTCATGGAGTGTCCCCTAGTCTTTCTACTATCCGAAAGAGTAAATAACCGATTCACATCTACCCGTTCTAGACCTCTCATGATTTTAAACACCTCTATCATATCCCCCCTCAGTCGTCTCTTCTCCAAGCTGAAAAGTCCTAACCTCTTTAGTCTTTCCTCATAGGGGAGTTGTTCCATTCCCCTTATCATTTTGGTAGCCCTTCTCTGTACCTTCTCCATCGCAATTATATCTTTTTTGAGATGCGGCGACCAGAATTGTACACAGTATTCAAGGTGCGGTCTCACCATGGAGCGATACAGAGGCATTATGACATTTTCCGTTTTATTCATCATTCCTTTTCTAATAATTCCCAACATTCTGTTTGCTTTTTTGACTGCCGCAGCACACTGAACCGACGATTTCAATGTGTTATCCACAAGACACCTAGATCTCTTTCTTGGGTTGTAGCACCTAATATGGAACCCAACATCGTGTAATTATAGCATGGGTTATTTTTCCCTATATGCATCACCTTGCACTTATCCACATTAAATTTCATCTGCCATTTGGATGCCCAATTTTCCAGTCTCACAAGGTCTTCCTGCAATTTATCACAATCTGCTTGTGATTTAACTACTCTGAACAATTTTGTGTCATCTGCAAATTTGATTATCTCACTCGTCGTATTTCTTTCCAGATCATTTATAAATATATTGAACAGTAAGGGTCCCAATACAGATCCCTGAGGCACTCCACTGTCCACTCCCTTCCACTGAGAAAATTGCCCATTTAATCCTACTCTCTGTTTCCTGTCTTTTAGCCAGTTTGCAATCCACGAAAGGACATCGCCCCCTATCCCATGACTTTTTACTTTTCCTAGAAGCCTCTCATGAGGAACTTTGTCAAACGCCTTCTGAAAATCCAAGTATACTATATCTACCGGTTCACCTTTATCCACATGTTTATTAACTGGCCAGAGCCTCCCTCCTGGCTCCCGCACAGGCCCGACCCTTTCACCAACAGGTGGATCCTCCAACTCTGTAAGGCCTTAATTGTTCAGAGAGCCAAGTCTCAATGACTTATATAAATCTCCTTTTACTGACTCTGACCCTACAATTTGAACAGTTGTTTCATCTCTTCCAATTCTCTTGATCTTCCACTCTGTTTAACAATGCTGCATTCCATGCCTGACAGCTGTCACTCCATGTCGATTGCCGTTCTAGCATCATGTGCCGAGATTCATTGTTCGGTTGCATCCAGACGCTTGGTGTGATTTTCCAAACTGCCTTTTATTCCTTCCATGGAAACCTGCAGCTTTATAAGATGCCATGGAGACACTCTTAGTTATATGCTGCAGTACCTCCTCGACTATGGCTGCTACAGACTTTTCTCCACTGTCACCCGCCATTATTTGCGCCTCACCAGTCTTTTTATCTCATGCATTCCTCGGTGGTGTGACACTCATAGCCATCTTTTAATTGCCTCAGGTGTGCAGGGCAGACTGTCCTCAAAGGTAAGGAAACCGGATTATAGCAATTTTACCTTCCCGGGTAAGGCTTTAAGCACAGTTTGCGAGCGGGGCTGCAGGAGCCTCAGTACCATGCAACCTGCTTGTGGCAGAGCATAACTGGAACTCCATAAAAAGATTAGTAATGATGTGTTTTGTTTTGTTTTTTAAGAAGCAGTGGAATCATCTTTTACTGTGGAATGGCTCTCCCTGATGAAGCCACAGTGGTGAAATTCTGGCCCTAGAGTAATTCACAGGTCAAATTTTCTTTTCAAGCAACTATGAATTCTTCATGCCTAACTAAATAATATTTTCTAGATATTTTCTTTAAAAATCTTTTTTGAAATGTGATTATAATTAAGCTGTTTTCATTTATTTTCACAATTGGTGGGCATATTTGTCAAAAAAAATCTAAAGCATGGAAGTTTTTGTCTGAAGATTATTTAAAAAAAAAACAACAAAAAAAACAACCACATTTCAAGCTATGAGTCTTTCAGTCTTAGCATTTGGTGTCTGAAGTCTTTTCCTCCAAACCATTTAATTTTTTTCAAAATATCTTCCATTTGTTGTTTGCTGTTTGAACATTGGCGTGTACTTGTCTTTCACATTGTAGACATTTTCAAGTACCTGATGTCCTTTGATTTGTTTGGAGCTATTAGTGCTTGGAAGTCTGGAATTGTATTTCTTAGACTATGAACATTTTTGCTTATAGCTTTCCAGATATTTCTTCTTTCCTTTTGTACTGAAAAAATGGAAGACAGCATTGGTATAGCTAAGGACATTATAGATCCTTCCCTGGTGAGGGCCCCACTATTTCTGTTCAATGTTGTTTATGATTCAGCTTAAGGAAAGTTAAAATCACACTGTGGAAACCAGGCACTGCCTGGAGATTACAAGGATGTTATGAGAACAAACATAAGAAACTAGGCTGTAGGTTGTGTTAGGTAAAATTACATATACACTTGTTTACTGTATACTACAAAATAGTGATATTCATGCAGCATCTTCAGATTTCACCCAGGACTAGCAAAGTTGTTTGAAAAAAATGATAAGGAATCAGGTTTCAATGTTTCTGGAAGAGTCTCAGAAACTGCCTAATATTCAGTAGGGTTTTTGCCCTGGTTATTATACTGAAAGGCTGAAAATCTCATTGGTAGGTGATGTACTGCATTACCTGGATTAAGGTATATCAGGAATGCTTGTTTTTTTAGATCTTTCTAATGCTTTTGACTTAGTGAATCATGAGATCTTAGTTAAAAGATGTTTCCAGGTCAGGTTGAGAGGGGTGGCACTTAAGTGGATTTCTTCTTTTTTGAGTGGTAGAACTCAAATGATTTGAATAGGTGAGGAATATTTGCAGTTTGGGGCGGTATGGATGGGGCTACTACAGAGATCTTATTTTTCACCCATATTGTTTAATGTTTTTATGTGCCTCTTGGCTATACTTCTGCAAGAACTGGTTATCATTGGCTAATGGCTATATATATGCTGATGATATCCAGTTGTTTGTACCAATGGAACGGGATTTAGAAGATTTATCAACTAAGTTAAGAAGTTGTATGGATAACATCTCTGAGTGGCTATTAAAGAGCCAGTTGATTTTAAATATGGCTAAAACAGAGATATTGAGTGTAGGAAAACATTTTATTAAACCTCCCTCTCTTTTACAGCTTAATTTTGAGGATTTTGTAGGGAAGGCTGTGGATCAAGCTAGAAGTCTTAGTATAGCCTTGGACTCTGCTTTCTCTGTGGAGACATTTGTAAATCAAACATGTAGGAAAGCATATCTACATATGAAGAATATTCATCAATTAAAGATGTTTCTGGATGAGGAAGTAGTGAAGCTGAAGCTATTAGTGCAGTCACTGGTGATAGGTACCCTGATTACTGTAATGGTTTGTTAGTAGGTTTACTAAAGTATCTAACTTGAAAGTTACAAATAATTCAGAATAGTATGGTGAGGCTGGTATATGCAAAATCTAGAAGGGATAAAATTTCCCCAGTGCTGGCCTCATTGCACTGATTACCAATAGACAAGATGGCAAAATGTAAACTAATTGTGTTAATTTTACATAGCTTATGTTTGAAGGGTTCTCAGTATTCCAAAATTGGCTTGGCATAATTCTAAGTTGCCTATTCAGTCATCACAGTCTGTGCAGTTAGAGCTATCACATGAATGTAAATTTACAACTAGTAAAGGTTCAAAGTGGACTTGGAATGATTTACCTGTAGCAATTAGAAATTAAAGTAATTATTTACAGTTCCAAAAATTGGTTAAGTCACATCTATTGCCTGAAATTATACAGTAGTATCAATAAAGTCTGGTAAGACACGGATTGTGGGCCAGATGGTGGGTGGGGATCAGTCTGTAGCAGACTAGTTGTTGTGTGTTTTTTGTTTTTATTATTTTGTTTTTATTTTTGTATTGGTTTTATTATGAATGTGAACTACTGTAAACCGATTTAATTGTTTGACAGGTTATGCAATATAAACATTTATAAATAAATAAATGTGACCAAAACAAAAGCTAGGGAAGCCCTCAGTCCCACCTGTTATTCTTCTCCCCAACTCCAGCTCATCTCCACCAGTCTTCTAACTCTTCTCTATTCCCCACTACCATCTACATCAGTCTCTTCCCACACCCTCACATATCACCACTACTCACTCTCAATCCTTCCTTTTCTCTCATTCTCTTAATCTCCTCTTTCTCTTCTCCCCACCTTATCCTCCCCTCACTTATAATTGTCCTCCTCCTGCATGGGCATACTTGGAATTTTTGATTTGGAGGAGGGGATTTAATACCTCTCTTCCAGTTCTACTCCCTTCATCTCCTTAGCCTGTGTTAAGATTTTGTAGGAAATTATGAACCCCGGGCCAAGGTGAGAGATGTCTCCACCCACAGGGAGGAGCCCCGTGGGCCTCACCATCGGCGGGTGTAGTCTCATCGACATAGGACACAGCTGTGAGAGAGACTTTATTAGAGAGAAAAGATAAGGCATATGCTGAGGAGTGGGAAATGCAATAAACACAGTTCTTGAGCAATAGATATACCCAGGGTGGTACTGTATATGAGAAGGTCTGGTAGTGGTCTGCAGCGCAGGGTACGTCAGGAGGTTCCTGCAGGATGGTGGAAATACTTCAGAAGTGCAGATCCGGTAGTGGCCCGCAGCACAGGGTATGCTGAGGATGACTGTACTGTAGGTGACGAGGTAGATGAGGTATTGAGATACAGGAACCAAGCAGAGGATCTTGAGTAGCTGCAGTAACACTCTAGCTCAGGATATGTAGAAGCGATAATGCTGAAGAACGGTAGTGGCCCGAGCCACGGGGTACACTGTGGAGACTTCAGCAAAGTTGGTATTGTGGGAAACTGAAGAAGGTACTCACACAGGAGAGAGACCCGAGGAGCGGGTCAGGTGAAGTCCAAGGCAGGAAGGCCCTCCGAGGAGTGGATAGCCAAGAAGCGGAAGGGCCCCCATGGAGTGGGTACCCAGAGCATCCGAATGCCATGAGGAGATACTGGAACTGGAGATCCAAGAGTGGAGTGGATTTAACAATGAGAGAACTCTTTGCTAACTCATCTTAGCAATGGGACGGTCAGCTTAAGTACACCAGCAGGTTGACATCATCGGGAGGAGACGCCCCCAAGGTTCCCGTCATGATGTATACAAAAGGAGGCCCTGCTCATGCCTAGGTGATTCCGGAAGTAAGATGGCGGTCGGCAGTGCCCACACTGTCCCAGGGATGCCAGGGAGGTCAGCGTTGGTTGGCAGAGGCCGCCATTCTTCCCATGATTGACAGTGCAGGGAAAAAAGAGGTGAGCATGAGAGGTCGCAGCCGCCTGCGACCGACGGGAGCAGCAGCCTGCTCTCCTCTCCATTTCCCATTGACCTGTCCTCTGTTCCCTTCCCAGTTCTGTTTCCCATCCCTCTACTGCCCAGCAGTTTCTTCCTCACCCCTCCTTAGCCAGCTTCCCTTCTCTGCATGCTTGATTCACCCATCTCTTCATTGACCCTATCTCTCATCAGCATGTTAGGCTTCCCTTCATTGGCAGGCTCAGCTCTCCTTTCAACATGTGACTCCCCTTTCTCCACAGGTTTGGATCATTTCCCTGTTCAGCATTTCCTGAGCCCAGGCACTTTTTTTCTGTAACTGCTCCTGTTTCCTCCCCCCATGTAGCATGGTCTCCTGGAACTCACAGATTCCAGGTCAGAGCTAGTCCCATGCCTGCAAAGTTTACATAAGGCACTATACCAGCTGCATGTCCTGAGCTCTAGCAGCTCAGCAGTTAGTATCTCCTCACCTAAAGGGCCACAGCTGCATGTAGCACTTCTTAGCCTTGATTTGGAAACCACCAGAGATAACTGCTGTCTCCTGTGGGATATAACCAGGGAAATTGTATTTTTGTTTGACGGGGATCAACGTTCACCTCATTTCAAGCCCTGACTGAAGCCTCTCTCAATACTGGAATTTCAAAATTTTAAGACAGATATTTTGAGCCCATGATTTTCTCATGCCGCTTCAATCTCCTCCCTCTTCCCCATCCTTCCAGTAAAATTCCTTAGTTGCCCTGGTGACAGCAAGAGAAAAAGGGCAGGAAAAATAAAGGGCAAATACCCTTGACCCTGCCCAGCTAGAACAAAAATCTTCACCATACTTCAAAAAAAGAATTTTCCAACCTTTAAGGTGAATTTTAAAAGAGATGCGTGCACACAAAATAGCAGATTCATGCACAAGTAGCGTATATTTACGCAATTGCTTTTTTATAAATCTCGCACATACACACGCAAATACTGATGCATGAATAAATTTGTGCATGTAAAAAAGCGAAGGATTAGGGATGGGGTAGGGCATTCTGGGGTGGAGCCAACATTTATATGTATAACTTGTAATTTTATAATCTATGAATGTAGTGCTTGCTTGGTTGCTACCTGCGCATATTTACTTCTGCTTTTTATCAGGTACAAATCAGAATAAAATGCTTTATAGCCAAATACTGACTAGGTGAAAGGATAGAGTAAACTGGGGGAAGTGCAGGCTGAATAACCAGAGGGGTCCTGAAGACTTAGAGATAGACTGGGCAAACTGGTGGACTAATTGGTAAAACTGGTCATTTCCTTCACGCTCTCATGTTATAAAATGTGCTGACGTGCATGTAAAAGCTGACAAGTGCTATGGAAAATGCATGAATAACATTTCCTTGTGCAAATGCTTAAAATTAAGAGCACACTTACACACAAATAAGCGTATTTTATATAATGGGGTAGATTTTCAGAGCCCTGCTCGCCTAAATCCGCCCAAAACCGGGCGGATTTAGGCGAGCAGGGCCCTGCGCGCCGGGAAGCCTATTTTACATAGGCCTCCCGGCGCGCGCAGAGCCCCGGGACTCGCGTACGTCCCGGGGTTTTCGGAGGGGGGCGTGTCGGGGGCGTGTCGGGGGGCGGGCCCGGTCGACGCGGCGTTTCGGGGGCGTGTCGGCCGCGTTTTGGGGGCGGGTACGGGGCATGGCTACGGCCCGGGGGCGTGGCCGCGCCCTCCGTACCCGCCCCCAGGTCGCGGCCCGGCGCGCAGCAGGCCCGCTGGCGCGCGGGGATTTACGTCTCCCTCCGGGAGGCGTAAATCCCCCGACAACGGTAAGGGGGGGGTGTAGACAGGGCCGGGTGGGTGGGTTAGGTAGGGGAAGGGAGGGTAAGGTGAGGGGAGGGCAAAGGAAAGTTCCCTCCGAGGCCGCTCCGATTTCGGAGCGGCCTTGGAGGGAACGGGGGGAGGCAGCGCGGCTCGGCGCGCGCAGGCTATACAAAATCGATAGCCTTGCGCGCGCCGATCCCGGATTTTAGTGGATACGCGCGGCTCCGCGCGTATCTACTAAAATCCAGCGTACTTTTGCTTGAGTCTGATGCGCAAGCAAAAGTAGGCTGTTCGCGCGCCTCTTAAAATCTACCCCAATATGCATGCAATTGCACGAACGATATAAAATTCATGTGCATGTGTTCTCACATCCACATATTCATGTGTATAGGCATGCTCGCTTGTTTTACAGTTTCCATCCCAGTGTCTATAGTTTGATTCTATCATCTGTCTCTCCTGGATCATGGCTTTCTTATAGTTTCCTCTTTGCCTCATTCTTTTTTCTTTTAAAGCATATTTTCTGGTCTTACTCTATAATTTTTTTGTTTTTCCTCCATGTGAATATCTCTATCTACCAACTGTTCCTCCACAGTTATCTTCTTTCATATCCTACTAGTCTCACCCCCACCCCCACCCCCAACACTTCCTCACTTCTTTGTGCCTTTTCCTTCCACCATGATCATTTCTTTTCTCATAACCCTTCTCATGGTTTACCTCCCCTATAAACAATCAGCTTTCAGAAGCTGATTCCTGTATAGCTGACAGATGAGGCTGAGAAAGCTCAGCAAAAGAATTGTATTGCTAGCACAAAGACTTTTTTTTGCTACTAATGTTTGTCTGTGGCTAAATTGATTTAAATGTCATGTAAATGCTTCAGATACCGATGACTATCAGAGCCACTCCCTATCTTTCCACATGTGTCACCATTTGAAATGATGAAAGGGAGAGAATTAATTAACTATGTTCTTTTTTTTTTTTTCTACAGCACAAAAGACACTAATCTAGCAAGTGCTATAACTGCACATGAATAGGCTGCACACCTGAGACATAATTTGCAGAGTACTTTTGCCTTGCTCAAAACAACCTGTAACAGGCTACCAGAAGTAGAAAGGGCTACTATGATCTCAGAACTATCTCTAAAGAGTTCCAAATTCTTGGTGATAAGGTGTTTTATTACAATTTTGGCAAGGATAAGGCAAAGGAAAGTAAATTTTTACCTAGCTGGAAAAGCCCATTCCCAATTGTGGACAAAGCTTCACCTGTTGTAAATCTAAAACAAATTAGGGAACACACTGAAGGTGAAGACTTTCTTAAATGGGTCCACATTAATCAACTCTGACCATGCAATCCTAGCAGGTTTTGGAGTCAAGAATCTATTCCTGAAATGATGAATATTAACCAAAGAACAGAATAGTTTGTTTTCTTTTAAAGATGGAGAACCAAACCATGAAGGTCCTTTTCCCGAAGCTATTGCTAACAGAAGATGAAGTTGCCAGGCTGATTGAACCTGGCCCTAGCTCAGGAAATGTGATTCCTGATCACCCAGGCACAAATAGATACACAGAAAGAATTCAAAAGCATGGGAGAGGTGCACAGCAGCACCCCAGATCGGCAAGAAGTCCTCAAAGTGTAAGAGCTGGAGTATGCCAGGAAGATATAGGCAGAAAGAAGTTAAAAATATCATGATGTAAAATATGCATGTAGTAGCAAGACTGAGCAGCTCAAGGATCTGAAGGTGTACAATGAGGGGCATAGTATTAAGGCAGAGTGGCATGGAAGATACCAGTCATTCTGTTGGAACACGCAGGTGGATGACTGTTCCTGTCAAAGTATGGTTACAACTGACTGAAACACCAGTCCAGTAGGATATGCTTGCATCACGGAGTAAGCCAAACACGTATTACCCAAATGTGCAGTACACTGGAACTGCTAGTGGGCCATAAAATCAGTTATGGATCATGAAGCTGTGTTGCATGTGTACAAAAGAATAGATAGCCATGGCAAGATCAAGAGATGGTAACAAGGTGAGTATCATAGATGAAGAATGGTATTAAAATCTTGAGAAGTGCTTCACTAAATTTGTAATGCAATGTATAGCTAGGGCCTCAGTGGTAATAGATGGAGCACGGCATATCATAGCTGTGACAGGACTCAGTGGTTAGGGTTTGAACATGGCATGCCATAGCTGTGATAGGCCACATTGCTAATAGTTGGAACATGGCATTGCCTTAGCTGAAAGTGAGAGTCCTCATTGGTAATGGTTGGAACGAGGCATGCTGTAGCTGTGACAGGCCTCATTGGTAATGGTTGGAACATGGCATGCCATACCTGCTGTAAATGACAAGCCTCATTGGTATTGGTTGTAACATGGCATGCTGTAGCTCCTGTAAGTGCCAGGCCTCATTGGTAATGGTTAGAACATGGCATACCATAGCAGTAAGTGACACAACTCATTGGTAATGGTTGGAACATGGCATAGCATAGTAGTAAGTGACACAACTCATTGGTAATGGTTGGAACATGGCATACCATAGTAGTAAGTGACAAGAGTCAGTGATAATGGTTGGAATATGCCATGCTGTAGCTGCTGTAAGTGAGAGGCCTCATTGATAATGGTTAGAACATGCCAATCCATAGCTGTAAGTGACACAACTCATTGGTAATGGTTGGAACATGGCATGCTGTACCTGCTGTAAGTGTTTGTTAATGATTGGAACATGGCATGCTATAGCTGTAAATGAGAGTCCTCACTGGTAATGATTGGTAATGGTTCGAACATGACATGCCATAGCTGCTGAAAGTGACAGGCCTCATTGGTAATGGTTGGAATGAGACATGCTGTAGCTGTAAGTGAGAGGCCTCATTGGTAATGGTTGGAACATGGCATGCCATAGCAACTATGTCAGGCCTCATTGCTAATAGTTGGTATATGGCATGCCGTAGCTATAAGTGACAGGTCTCATTGGTAATGTTTGGATCATAACACAACGAACAGTGGATTGGTACACAGAATGCACACAAATAATAGAAGCAAAAATTATGAATGTGTGCTGCGTTAACGTTCAACGAGGTTGCATATAATCAAAGAATCTTCAATCATTTCAAAGGGATACATATATCTCATTGTAATCTGTCCTTTTAATCAGAGATTCTGATTAAACTCTAAGTTCCTCAAACTCTAAGTTCCTACTAAGTTAGCCATGTTATTTATACCCAATTGTTGGATGTAATTGTATATTTGTTTAATTGTTCAATCTGTTTGATGTAATTTTCTGTTCCTTGTTCTGTGTAAACCGAAGTGGTATGCACAAGTGCATGAACTCCGGTATATAAAAGCCTTTAAATAAATAATAAAATAAATACAATTTGGAGACAGACCCCCAGTAATGAACTGGTGAAACAATTGCTCAATAGAAAGTTTACATAAGAAAATTCTGACATGGGACCGTGTTTTGCAAGGCTGCTTTGGGATGGACAAAGTCAAATTGAAAAAATGTCAGGAATCTCTGTAAACAAAATAAAATATATCAGCATTTGAGTGCAACCCATCAGAAAAACCACAAGCAAATGGTACAAAGATAGTACATACCCGATTCAAAGAGACAATAAGGGACAATGGCTTACAATGTAAAATTCAAATTTAAAGAAATTTCTGGCAGCGGGCTAGGTGCAGAATAACAGATGCCTGGAGATCATAAAACAAAACACAATAACAGGTTTTTGATACATGAAAAAATACATCAAATCATATAAAGAAAGGGGTTATAAAGCGATAGATGAACAATGTAACAAAACAATTATTAATACATGGTATGCCGTAGCTGCTGTAAGTAACAGGCCTCATTGGTAATGGTTTGAACATGGCATGCTGTAGCTGTAAGTGACAGATCTCAGTATTAAAGCTTGGAAAATGGCATGTCGTAGCTGCTGTGACAGGCATTATTGGTAAAAATTTGAAAATGCATGCCATAGCTGTAAGTGACAGGCCTCATAGGTAATGGTTGGACATGGCATGCCATAGCAGTAAGTTTCAGCCTTCAGTTTTAATGGTTGGAACATGGCATGCCATAGCAAGTGACAGTCCTCATTGATAATAGTTTGAATATGACATGCTGTAGCTGTGACAGGCATGCTGTAGCTGTGACAGGCAGAGTAATAAAGTCTAACAGCATTAGGGATGTGAATTGGGCTTCGGACGATATTTTCAAAATCGTCAGAAATCACAGATACCCTGTCACATGGTAAGGGCAAAGGGCCATCGGCGCCATTTTGATTAGTGGCAGCCGATGGTCTTTAAGATCCTGAGAGGTCTCGAATGAGTAGATGTGACTTGGTTATTTACACTTTCGAATAATAGAAGGACTAGGGGGCACTCCATGAAGTTAGCAAGTAGCACATTTAAGACTAATCGGAGAAAATTCTTTTTCACTCAACGCACAATAAAGTTCTGGAATTTGTTGCCAGAGGATGTGGTTAGTGCAGTTAATGTAGCTGGGTTCAAAAAAGGTTTGGATAAGTTCTTGGAGGAGAAGTTCATTAACGGATATTAATTAAGTTTACTTGGGGAATCGCAACTGCTATTAATTGCATCAGTTGCATGGGATCTTCTTAGTGTTTGGGTAATTGCCAGGTTCTTGTGGCCTGGTTTGGCCTCTGTTGGAAACAGGATGCTGGGCTTGATGGACCCTTGGTCTGACCCAGCATGGCAATTTCTTATGTTCTTATGTTCTTAATGGCTGGAACATGGAATGCTGTAGCTGTAAGTGACTGACCTTATTGGTAATGGTTGCAACGTGGTATGCCATAGAAATAAGTGACAGGCATCAGTGTTAATGTTTGAAAAATAGCATGCCATAGCTGTAAGTGACAGGCCTCCTTGGTAATAGTTGGAACATGGCATGCCATAGCTGCTGTAAGTGACAGGCTTTATTGGTGTTGTTTGGGGTATGGCATGCCATAGCTGTGACAGGCCTTATTGGTAGTGGTTGCCTCATGGTATGCCAAAGCAGTAAGTGGAAGGTCTCAGTGTTAATGGTTGAATCATGGCATGTCATAGCTGCTATTAGTGACAGGCTTTATTGGTAATGGTTGGAGTTTGGCATGCCATAGCTGTGGTAGGCCTTATTAGTAGTGGTTGGAACATGGCATGCCTTAGCTCTAAGTATCAGGCCTCATTGGTAATGGTTGCAACATGGCATGCATAGCAGTTAGTGACAGGCCTCAGTGATAATGGTTAGAACATGGCATGCTGTAGCTGAAAGTAGCAGGCCTCATTGGCAATGATTAGAAAATGGCATGCCATAGCTGCTTTGTGTCAGGTCTCATTGGTATTAGTTGGAACAAAGCATGCTATAGCTGTAACTGAGAGGCCTTATTGGTAATGGTCGGAACCTGGCATGCCTTACCTGTAAGTGATAGACCTCAGTGATTAGGCTTTGTAAAATTCATTAGGAGAAGGGTTTGTTCAAAAGGTTGAGAAACATCTACAGGCACAAAGCCATCTTGAGGCATCAGTAAAATGTTTTTATTCCATCAAATCAATTATCAGGAAGATGTATTTTTCAGATTAAAGCAGTATAATCAATTCATAATAACAGCACTGTGAGTCCCTCGACACAGGCTGCTGTACTGGAAGGGACAGAACGGGAGACCAAAAGGATCTTCAACAATAATGGAACATGAGTATGTCCATATGTGTCATTAAATGTTCGGAAAAGCAAACCGTATCAAAATCTTTAAAGCCAAGTGTAGACTGGTATATCGAAGCCTATTCCATTATCGTTGAAGATAAGAACATAAGAACATAAGAACATGCCATACTGGGTCAGACCAAGGGTCCATCAAGCCCAGCATCCTGTTTCCAACAGTGGCTAATCCAGGCCATAAGAACCTGGCAAGTACCCAAAAACTAAGTCTATTCCATGTTACCGTTGCTAGTAATAGCAGTGGTTATTATCTAAGTCAACTTAATTAATAGCAGGTAATGGAGTTCTTCTACAAGAAATTATCCAATCCTTTTTTAAACATAGGTATACTAACTGCACTAACCACATCTTCTGGTAACAAATTCCAGAGTTTAATTGTGCGTTGAGTGAAAAAGAACTTTCTCTGATTAGTTTTAAATGTGCCCCATGCTAACTTCATGGAGTGCCCCCTAGTCTTTCTATTATCCGAAACAGTAAAAAACCGATTCACATCTACCCATTCTAGACCTCTCATGATTTTAAACACCTCTATCATATCCCCCCTCAGCTGTCTCTTCTCCAAGCTGAAAAGTCCTAACCTCTTTAGTCTTTCCTCATAGGGGAGCTGTTCCATTCCCCTTATTATTTTGGTAGCCCTTCTCTGTACCTTCACCATCGCAATTATATCTTTTTTGAGATGCGGCGACCAGAATTGTACACAGTATTCAAGGTGCGGTCTCACCATGGAGCGATACAGAGGCATTATGACATTTTCTGTTTTATTCACCATTCCCTTTCTAATAATTCTCAACATTCTGTTTGCTTTTTTGACTGCCACAGCACACTGAACCAACAATTTCAATGTGTTATCCACTATGACGCCTCGATCTCTTTCTTGGGTAGTAGCACCTATGGAACCTAACATCGTGTAACTATAACATGGATTATTTTTCCCTATATGCATCACCTTGCACTTATCCACATTAAATTTCATCTGCCATTTGGATGCCCAATTTTCCAGCCTCACAAGGTCTTCCTGCAATTTATCACAATCTGCTTGTGATTTAACTACTCTGAACAATTTTGTATCATCTGCAAATTTGATTACCTCACTTGTCATATTTCTTTCCAGATCATTTATAAATATATTGAAAAGTAAGGGTCCCAATACAGATCCCTGAGGTACTCCACTGCCCACACCCTTCCACTGAGAAAATTGTCCATTAATCCTACTCTCTGTTTCCTGTCTTTTAGCCAGTTTGTAATCCACGAAAGGACATCGCCACCTATCCCATGACTTTTTATTTTTCCTAGAAGCCTCTGATGAGGAACTTTTCAAATGAAAATCCAAGTACACTACATCTACAGGTTCACCTTTATCCACATGTTTATTAACTCCTTCAAAAAAGTGAAGCAGATTTGTGAGGCAAGACTTGCCCTGGGTAAAGCCATGCTGACTTTGTTCCATTAAACCATGTCTTTCTACATGTTCTGTGATTTTGATGTTTAGAACACGTTCCACTATTTTTCCTGGCACTGAAGTCAGGCTAACCGGTCTGTAGTTTCCTGGATCGAAGCTGGAGCCCTTTTTAAATATGGGGGTTACATTTGCTATCCTCCAGTTTTCAGGTACAATGGATGATTTTAATGACAGGTTACAAATTTTTACTAATAGGTCTGAAATTTCATTTTTTAGTTCCTTCAGAACTCTGGGGTGTATACCATCCGGTCCAGGTGATTTACTACTCTTAAGTTTGTCAATTAGGTCTACCACATCTTCTAGGTTCACCATGATTTGGTTCAGTCCATCTGAATCATTACCCATGAAAACCTTCTCCAGTACGGGTACCTCCCCAACATCCTCTTCAGTAAACACCGAAGAAAAGAAATAATTTAATCTTTCCATGATGGCCTTATCTTCTCCTTTTGGTCTCCTGCTCTGTCCCTCCCAATGCAGCCAGTGTGAAACATGGCCTGTGTTGGGAGACTCAGTGCATGCAGATGCAAACACAGAAAAAGCAAAGAATGGTATAATGCTGTACTATGTGTGTAAGTACTGGTAAAACTGTAGTGCAGTAAGTGCACTAGTAATGTAGTAACAAAATAAATTAATCCACAAAGTGACTGGCTGTACATGTGATGGCAACTGGCACAAACCTACTACACTCTTTGTGGATGTGCTGATTAAACAGCCTCTCTATGTGGGATACTGTGGCACAGCTCAGCTCATCTCAGCTATAGCGGTAGTACTACATTGGTTAACAACAGGTTTTAAAATTTAAAAAAAATCTCTGCAAAAAGATCCACTACCAAGCAGGCACCTTGCAGTGCCTTCCCCCAGGAGAGGAGAAGGTTATGATGGAAAAGACTAACATTCCTCTATGTCAGTGGCAGTGAGATGTTAAAAAAAAAAATTAGAAACCTGTGCAAATTAACACAGTGTGACCTCAGCTAACAGGATTAGAAAAGATGGAATGTTTCTAATCTTGAACAACAAAGCTGGATGTATCCTCCACAAGTGAGAGAATCCAACTGCAAGCTAAAACAGTCAGGGAATATTATAAGAAGGCTGGAATGTTCAGTGATTTCCTGATTTAGAAAAATGCTTCCCTCTGTGTTCCCTTGTTTTGTCAATCTGGTTTCCTTGATAACAGATACCAGTTCTCCTCTGATCCAGAGCCGGTGGAAGCACTAGGCGAACTAGGCCTGGGCCTAGGGCGCCGAACATTAGGGGATGACGAGCAGTGGTATACCGAGGGGAGGTCAGGGGGAGCCAATGCGGCTGCTGGTGGACCTCATCCCACTGGCGGCTGAGCAGTGAACTACCGCTGTGCTGTGCTGTGTGCTGGACACACACAGCAGGAAGATCGGCAGGGCCGTGGTGGAGCTCATGTCACCATGGCCCGAAGAAAAAGGTCTCATCCAAACCTGCGGGTGCTCCTCCTCCTCCTTCCTGCCCGCGCGGCCCCGGAAGAAATGTTGCCGGAGTCGCGTGGGCAGGAAGGAGGAAGAGCATCAGCCGTGTGCAGAAGAGGAGCAGCGTTTATAGTCATCCGCGAATCTCAAGTCGCAGCGGGCTGAGAAGAGGAGGATGCCTGGTAGCAGGGCTGCCTCCGTGGATCCCACATTGTGGGAAGCCCGAGAAGATCAGGGCCGCTGCAGAGCCCATCCTGTGGTGACCCGTGAAGAGGAGGCCCAGAGGCAAGAGAGAGGCTAAGGGCCTGTAGAGTGCGTGTGTGTGTGTGTGTGTGAGATGAGTTGAGAGATTGTGTGTGTGTGAGAGTGGATTGAGAGACTGTGTGTGGGAGTGAGGACCTGAATGCTTGCAGAGACAGCATGTGAGAGCCTCTGTGTGTGTGAGAGAGAGCGCGCAACATAAGTTCACTGTGTTTATGGACCACAAAAATCCAGAACACCTGTGTCTTCATTCCTGTTCCAGTGTCTTTGGTTCCCAGTTCCTGTGTTCATGTGTCTCCTTGTATTGACTGACGCCTGGTGCCGACTTCTGCTTCACTTTGGCCATGTCGCCTCTCTTCAAGCCTGACCTCTGCCTGCCTGACCACATCACCTCTCTCCAAGCCTGACCTCTGCCTGCCTGACAACGTTGCCTCTCTCCAAGCCTGACCTCTGTCTGCCTGACTACGATTGCCTTCTTCATGCATTGACCATTGCTACGCCTGACCACAATTGCCTTCTCCGTGTATTGACAATTGCTACATCTGACCACGATTGCCTTCTCCGTGTATTGACCATTGCTACACCTGACCATGCCTGTCTTCTCCATGCCCAGACCAACGCTATGTATGACCTTGCTATAGACTGATATATTCTGAGTTCCATGCTTCCTGCTACAGTTTCCTTGATTGCCAGACTCATCTCAAGTCCTTTTGTTAACCCTTTGGACCCTATCCTTGGGACATGGACTCTTAGGGCTTCTGCCCCTCTGTGCTCAAGCACCCTCAGTCTGTTCCAGTTCCACGGTGCTTGGGTTCCCGTTCTGCAACCTGTCCTGGGTAGAACTATGCCATCTGTTGGCTGCTGTCTCTGGGCTGAACCACCTATTAACTTTGTTCTATCTTGAGGCCTGCCTAAGTCCTGCCAGCCCCAGCACCCAAAGGCTCAACCTGAGGGGAACGTGGGTTGGTATAGGTGAAGCTCCAGTGGCCTCTAGCTTCAGCCCACTCCACCTGCTGATGGTGGGGACCCGTGGGACCTTGCCTACGGGTTGCGCCAACTTCACCTCAGCCCAAGAATCCACCTCTAACGCAACACTAGGAAATTACAGACCAGTGAGCCTGATGTCTGTGCCAGGCAAATTGGTAGAAACTATCATAAAGAACAAAATTGCTGAACATATACATAAGCAAAGTTTAATGGAACAAAACAATTTAGCCAAGGGAAGTCTTACCTCACAAATTTGCTATATTTTTTTTAAGGCATAGATAAACATGTGGATAAAGGTGAATCAGTTCATATAGTGTATCTGGATTTCCAAAGTCCTTCATGAGATACTTCTTAGGAAATTATAAAGTCATGGGAAAGAGGGGCAGTTTCCTATTGTGGATTGCCAACTGGTTAAATGCTTGAAAATAGAGAGTAGGGCTAAATGGTAAATTTTCCCAATGGAAAAAGGTGAATAATGGAGTGCCCCGGGGATCTGTTCTGGGACCAATGCTTTTTAATATATTTATAAATGACCTAGAAATGGGAACAACAAGTGAGGTGATCAAATTTGCCGATGACACAAAATTAGTCAAAAATGTCAAATCACAAGAGGATTGTGTTACGAGCGCGCGCGGGCGCGGTCGTCGTAAGCGGGTGGTGAGCCCTTGGGCCACGGCAGGACTCAAGGAGGAGCCCCAAGCCTCACCATGGGAGGTGAGCTGAGCAGGCATGGTGAGCCAGGCAGGCAGGAACAGAAGCAGGGAGTCCGACCCTCAGCCGGACCTGCATGCCCATGGTAGCCAACACGGGGAAGTTGACTAATGAACGGTCCTCCGACTGTTCCCGGCCCTTTCAGACCTGCCGCAGGGAACGGCAATGGGCAGCAGGCCGGACAGAGGCGAGGGCAGACAGAGTCCTTAAACAGAAGACATCAGACGGGGCAGAAGCAGGCTGAAGCAAGACGGAGACATCAGGACAAGGGCTGAAGCGAGACACAGGAAAGATCCAGGCGAGCAGGAACTCCGATGCTGGGATACTCACATCCGAAGCCCCCTCGGCTGGCAGAAGCTCAAGAGCCCGTGGGACGAATCCCTCCTGTTGGCCACTCCAGGGCCCAACAGGACAGAAGGCTCAGGAACCAGACGAGGACATAGGTCAAGGCAGAGACAGAAAGACATCCGGGCAAGGGCTGAAGCAGACACTGTAGACAAGGCTGGACGGAAACATGGCACTGTCCATCAGGGCGCCCTACTCAGCCCACCCGTGGGACTGAGTCGCGGACCACCCTGTCCCAGACGCGCCCCACACAGCCCAGGAAGGCTGGTCGCGGACCACGCTGAGAAGGAGGGTGCAGGGAAACTCCAGGCGAACAGGAACTCCGATGCTGGGATACTCACATCCGAAGTCTTTACGGCTGGCAGGCACAGGAACAAACATCTAGGCAGAGACACTGGACAGGGATCCATCAAAGCATATGATGATCACGGAAGACCTGGATCAGCAAGGATACAGACGACTGTAGGACCTGATCCGCAGGCCCTTTGCAAGTGAACAGAAAGTCCTTAAGTAAGAACATAAGAACATAAGAACATAAGAAAATGCCATACTGGGTCAGACCAAGGGTCCATCAAGCCCAGCATCCTGTTTCCAACAGTGGCCAATCCAGGCCATAAGAACCTGGCAAGTACCCAAAAACTAAGTCTATTCCATGTAACCATGGAGGTAGAAGGCAACTCCCTGGGAGGAGCTTGCCAGGACCGCCCACCGCTGGTCCTATAAGTCAGGTGGAGAGCTGCGGGCCAGCCCCTAGGAGAAGGGCGTCGCCAAACAGGAAGTCCAAACGCTGGCAAGCAAGCCACAGGCACAGCTAGGCCTCTCAGGCCCTGGAGCAAGTCCCGGATGGAACACAGGCGAGGCCCAGGCTTCAGAGCGGCCTCTGGAGGAAGGTAAGAGACCTCCTGTAGCGCAGCAGCAGAGGGGATCGCAACAGATTGTGGGAAATTACAAGAGGACATTGCACAACTGGGAGACTGGGCATGCAAATGGCAAATGAAATTTAATATAGACAAGTGCAAAGTGATGCTTTTAGGGAAGAGTAACCCAAATTATAGCTGCAAACTGCAAGGTTCCATATTAGGAATCAGCACTCAGGAAAAGGATCAAGGTGTCATTGTTGAAAATACATTGAAATATTCTGCTCAGTGTGTAGCAACAGCCAAGAAAGCAAATAGAATGCTAGGGATTATTAGGAAGGGAGAGAATAAAACAGAGAATATCATAATGCCTCTGTATCGCTTCATGGTGCAACCTCATCTTGAGTATTGTGTTCAGTTCTGGTCACAACATTTCATGAAAGATATAGCAGAATTAGAAACGGTACAGAGAGGTGTGACCAAGATGATAAAAGGGATGGAACAATTCCCCTATGAAGAAAGGCTAAGAGGTTAGGACTCTTCAGCTTGGAGACGATACGGCTTAGTGGAGATATGATAGAAGTCAATAAAATAATGAGTGGAATGCAAAAAGTAAACATTAATCAGTTGTTTGCTCTATCAAAACATACAAAGACCTGGGGCACACAATGAAGTTACTGGATAATACATTTAAAACTAATAAGAGAAAATATTTTTTTAGTCAATGCATAATTAAGCTCTGGAATTTGTTGCCAGAGGACGTGGTGAAAGCTGTTAGTTTAGCTGCATTTTAAAAAAGTTTGGACAAGTTCCTAATGCAAAGGTCCATTAAAAATTATTAAGGGAGAGTTGCAGAAATCCACTGATTATTCTTGGGACAAGCAGCTTGGAATCTATCTACCCCTTGGGATCCTGCCAGGTACTTGTGAGCTGATTTGGCCAGTGTTGGAAACAGGATACTGGGCCTCATGGACCCTTGGTCTGACCCAGTAAGGCAAGCCTTATATTCTTATGTTCTTATGATCTTTCTCTTTGCAAGGTTAATGAACATTGTGGTATTCCATGTGATGGAAAAGTTCCAGAGGGAAAGAGTTCATCACAGGGATAACACGTGGCATGGTGATTGACAAACTACAGCCCCTTTTGGGCAAGGGCTAAAGAGGAATATATAACCCTGGTTCACATCAGAGCTGAGGTTTTCTCCAGAATAACAGAGCAAGCAACAAGGAGGATGTAGCTGTTACCCCCTCCAGAGGTTTCGGTATGGAAGAAGCTGGAGTCACATGGGGATATTCTCAAAGGGTCTCATGAAGCCTGAGGGAGAACTGGGCCTAAAGCGGTGTATAATTTGAGTGTACCATAGGGCTCAGAAGATTAC
Source organism: Rhinatrema bivittatum (assembly GCF_901001135.1). Taxonomy (NCBI): domain Eukaryota; kingdom Metazoa; phylum Chordata; class Amphibia; order Gymnophiona; family Rhinatrematidae; genus Rhinatrema; species Rhinatrema bivittatum. The sequence continues at coordinate 633,851,670 of NC_042616.1, forward strand.
ATTTCAAAGAGAAAAAAGGTTGAATCTTCTTTGAGCTGATCAGGATAATTGTGAATACCTAAAGCAGAGTTTTAAGAGACTGAGTGGGCTTAGGCAGGCCAAAGAGTGAATGTACCAAGTGAACTGTGATTTTTCCTTTGATCTTATCTGAACAGTGTTGGAGAATTTGTTTTTTGCTTTTGCCCTGTTTTATTTGTGACTGCTGGAAGATTTACATGATAAAAGGTGAATTTTAAAAGCACTGCGTGCGCAAAAAAAGTCAGAGATGCGCACACATATAGGTCCTATTTATGCCAGTGCGACTTTATAAACATCACACATATGCATGCAAATACTGATGTGGGAATATCATTCACCTTGAAAAAAAGGGACAGAATAGGGGCGATTTAGGGGTGTTCTGGGGCAGAGCCAACATATACATGTGTGAGTTGTGATTTTATATCCTGAGAACGCAGGGTGCATACGGCTTTTCCCTGCACATATTTACTTCTGCTATTTAACAGGTGTAAGTCTGAATAAAACAATTTATAGCCAAATATGGACTGCTTGAGCGGTCTGGTAAACTGGGGGGGGGGGGGGGGGGGGAGTGCACGCTGAAGAACCAGGGAGATCTTGATGACCAAAACTAGATTGAACAAACTGGTGGACGAACTGATTAAACTGGCCATTTCCTTCATGCACTCATGTAATAAAATTATCTCACTTGTGAATGTAAAAGCCAACAATTTCTTAGGAACATGCGTGATTAGCAGATGCTCGTGTTAATGCCTAAAATTGGGAGCACACATACCTACACTAGGAGTATTTTATAACATGCGTGCATACTTAAGTGACCGATATAAGATTCCTGTGTATGTGGCTGCGCACCCATATACACAAATATAGGCGTCTGCATGCTCATTTTAAAGTTCCCATCCCTATCTGTCTTTCTGTTTGGAGCACAACTTCAGTAGACAGGTTTTGTTTGGTTTTTTTTGTGTATGCTTGATTTTAAACCCAGTTTGGCCCTGCAGGTTAGCCTGCGGCCAGCTCACAATCCAGGAGAGATCAGACTCCACCTTTGAGGATTTTTCCCCTGTGATCTCCAGGGCTAGGAAGGTGGCCCCCTTGGTCTAGATAGTTTCCCAAGAAGTCTAAATTAATTTGATACATGGGAAATTGCAAGACTAAATACATAACAGTATATAATAGAATTTCACCAGCACAATAGATATGAAAATATAAGTTACAGCTTGGACTATATATTCAGTAGTCTCATTGCAAGTCACGGCACGTCAAAACCACTAACAATCCAAATAGTATAATTTGTCTCAGCAGTGCTATTTACTTTAATGGAGAACATGTTGAGAATCTACTAGCACTTAATCATAGGGCTACGTATTGCTATGTCTTTTAAATAAATGGGCTCAAACATGCTGGAAAATGGAAGTTATTAATTTCATTTATTTTCAGGTTCTGTGCAGATTCATTAATCATTTGAAATGTATAAGCCTAATTCTAGCCAATAAAGAATTTTGTTAATCACAGACTGCCAAGTACATGCTGGCATTCTCCACTCTTAGCTGACCACATTTTCTGTGCTAGTAACCACTTGCCTCCCTCTTCAGTTAGGCAGAAGTTGAACATATAGGGATATGGTGACATCCTAAGCCATTTCCACGGGTAAACAGTGCTTTGCCTGTGGAACTGGGCTTTTTACAAATGTGTCCGCCTGGTATGCAGGTAAAATATGTGCATAGGGCTTGATATCATGTGCTAACATTTGCCCGCAGTCTGACAAGGCATTCATGTGGGCAGGGTTGGAGGGTAATTGTATTTGAGTAGTTTGGGTAGGACAATTTTCCAAGGGATAGGACGTGCATAATTTCCCTATGGAAAATGGTGTAAAGTCTACAGGTTAAAAAAAAAGTATCTGCAGGCTTTACATCAACCCAGGAAGTTACTAAATTAGCCCCTTACAGTGCGTCATTCAGAGAGGGCAATATTCAAATTCTCTGCAGAGCTTCCAGGCCTGTGGACAATCTCCGTGGTGTTTCCCTTTGAAAACTTGTGGCAAGTGGAGGAACGTGACTCCTTAGTTACCTGCATACTTTGCAACTTCTGCATTAGAGGTTTTGAATATTGGCCCTTTCAGAGGGCAACTCTCAAAGGCATTTGCCCAGATAAAATGACCTGGCTGAAACTTTCCCTACTTACAGTACACGCGGTTAAGAAACATAGAAACATGACAGTAGGAAAACTATATGGCCCATCCAGGCTGCCCATCCATCCAATTAATTTAGCATTATAATCCTCAGCACTTCCGTAGAGATCTCCTGTATTTATCCTGTACATTCTTGAAGTCAAATACTGGTTTTGTCTCCACCACTTCCACTAGGAGGCTGTTCCACACATCCACCACCATCTCTGTAAGAACATAAAAAATTGCCATGCTGGGTCAGACCAAGGGTCCATCAGGCCCAGCATCCTGTTTCCAAAAGAGGCCAAACCAGGCCACAAGAACCTGGCAAGTACCCAAACACTAAGGATATCCCATGCTGCCAGTAATAGCAGAGGCCATTCCCTAAGTTAACTTGATTAATAGCAGTTAATAGACTTCTCCTCCAAAAACGTATCCAAACCTTTTTTAAACCCAGCTACACTAACTGCACTAACCACATCCTCTGGCAACAAATTCCAGAGCTTAATTGTGCATTAAGTGAAAAAGATTTTTCGCCGTTTAGTCTTAAATGTGCTACTTGCTAACTTCATGGAGTGCCCCCTAGTCCTTCTATTATCCAAAAGTGTAAATAACCGATTCACATCTACTCATTCAAGACCTCTCATTATTTTAAAGACCTCTATCATATCCTCCCTCAACCATCTCCAAGCTAAATAGCCCTAACTTCTTCAGCCTTTCCTCATATGGGAGCTGTTCTATCCCCTTTATCATTTTGGTTGCCCTTCTCTGTACCTTCTCCATCACAACTATTTCTTTTCTGAGATGCGGCGACCAGAATTGTACATAGTATTCAAGGTGCAGTCTCACAAGGGAGACCGCATATGACATTTTCTGTTTTGTTAACCATTCCCTTCTTAATAATTCCTAACATTCTGTTTGCCATTTTGACTGCTGCAGCACACTGAGCTGATGATTTCAAAGTATTATTCACTATGATGCCTAGATCCTTTTCCTGGGTGGTAGCTGCTAATATGGAACCTAACATCGTGTAACTACAGCAAGGGTTATTTTTCCCTATGTGCAACACCTTGCTCTTGTCCACATTAAATTTCATCTGCATTTTGGATGCCCAATCTTCCAGTCTCGCAAGGTCCCCCTGCAATGTATCACAATCTGCTTGTGATTTAACTTCTCTGAATAATTTTGTATCATCTCCAAATTTGATAACCTCACTCGTCATATTCCTTTCCAGATTATTTATAAATATATTGAAAAGCATCAGTCCAAGTACAGATCCCTAAGGCACTCCACTGTTTACACTTTTACACTGAGAAAATTGACCATTTAATGCTACTTTCTGTTTCCTGTCTTTTAACCAGTTTGTAATCGACAAAAGTACATCGCCTCCTATCCCATGGCTTTTTAGTTTTCTTGTGGGACTTTGTCAAACTTCCAAAGATTCATCCAGAGTCTACCCCCTTTCAACCTTACCTTATGACCTTTCGTTCTAAAGCCTCCTTTCAGTTGAAAAAGGTTCACCCACTGTGCACTATTTCACCTTTCCTCTAGGGTATACATGTTTAGATCTTAAAGTCTATCCCCATATGTTCTAGAACACCACTGGTCATTTTAGTAGCCACCCTCTGGATTGTCTCCATCCTGTTTATATCCTTTGAAGGTGCGGTCTCCAGAATTGTACACAATATTCCAAGTGAGGTCTCACTAGGAACCTATACAGGAGCAATATCACCTCCCTTTCTCTGCTGACTATTCCTCTTCTTATGCAGCCACACATCTTTATGGCTTTTACAATGGCTTTATCCACCTGTATGGTCACCTTAAGATCATCAGATACCATCACCCCCAGATCCTGCTCTTTCACCTCTAATACAATACCTTTCCCTTGGGTTTTTGCATCCTAAATGCAATACTCTGCATTTTTTAGCATTAAATCTTAGCTGCCAGACCTTAGACAGTGGTTCTCAACAGGTGTGTCGGGACACACTAGTGTGTCACAAGGTCCTGGGAGGTGTATCATAGAGACAGTAGAAGATTGATCTTTCCTCATCAGTCTGGGCAGAAGTTAGCTGATGTCTTTTTTATCAGGTATGACAGGAAGCTGCTCTTGTTTCCTTCTCCTCTTCCTGGCTAAAGCAAAGTTGTTCCCTCTTCCTTCACCCAGATCAGAGTGCAATACCACCAACATCTGTTCATATGAGCCCGGGAGGACACCAACTTTATCTTCCTCTGCTTGGCCTGGCAGTGAGGCTGCTGATGCTCCCTTCACCGCATGGGGCCTGGATGTGAAAACAAGAGCATAAGGGAGAAAGTTGAATGCTCTTGCTCTGTAGATCCGCTGCTGCTGCCTCCTCATCTTCCTCCCCTCAATGTTTCTTCCCTCATCTGCTGCTGATAAAGAGGGGAGGGAGACTCAGGATTGGGCAAGTCTTTTCTGCTGGTTGGGAGCCAGGAGGATGGGGAAATGTACTGGGCAGGAAGGCATGGGGAGAGAGGGAGTCAAGGGTGAAGGAAAGAAGGTTGGGGTTGCTGAGTTCGTAAAAGAGATAGAAGTGGAGAGATGGAGATAAGGGGCGGCTGGGTTGGAGAGAGGGGAATAGTGAGTGGGGGATGCTGAGCAGGAAGGGATAGAAAAGAGGTGGTCAGAGGTATTCTGGGTAGGGAAGATGAGAGGATTGGGCAGAAAGAGTTGTACAGGGGAGAGAGGGAACATGGGATAGAGGATATGGGGTAGGGATGTTGGGAATGTTAGACAGGGATATGAGCATGTGAAAGGATGATTGAGTATTTGGGAGAAGTGAGGGGTGATGGGGGCATGAAGGGGAGTGACTGGGTACAAGGCCTATACTATGTCGGTTTTGAGAATATGCATTTCTTCTCTCTTTGAACTGTGCTTAGTATAGGAAGAAATATATTTTTGTTTCTAGTCTCCAGTTTTGCACTGCATGCAGAATGTGGTCTTGTGGTTTCCATTCCAGGTTATGTTTCTACATTTGTAATTTGTGGTCTTTTATTCTATATTTGTTGAAAGCAGATCTGTCTGTGTTCTGTGTGTATGTGACTGAGATGAGGTACTTTACTAGAGGTTTGTATCAGGCTTATTTGTTGTATTTTCTCAATATTATATTGCACTGGTAGTGAACTGCTGCATTTTCATGGGTAGGGCTATTGCTGTTTCATTTCTTGGAGTTAGTACTGCTGAGGTATGGCAGGTTTAATAGACTCGTACAGAGTGGGGTTTGTTTGTATTAGTTTACAATGCACCTGGTAGTAGAGGGAGTTTGTGATGCTGTTTGTGATGCTGTTATTAAGATGACACTGGAATCAGAATTTCTTTTTTTGTATGGTGAGTTGTACAAGGAAATGCCTTAGCTCTGCTCTGCACCCATTTGGGCCGATACAGTACAGTGCGCTCCGGTGGAGCGCACTTTTAGCCCGCGTTTGGGACGCGCTAGCTTTACCCCTTACACAGTAAGGGGTAATAGCGCGTCGAAAACGCACATCCAACCCCCCCCCCCCCTTGAAACTAATAGCACCCGCAACATGCAAATGCATGTTGATGGCCCTATTAGTTATTCCCGCACATTTTACTTTCTGAAATTAACGCCTGCCCAAAGGCTGGCGTTAATTTCTGCCAGCACTGGGAAAGTGTACAGAAAAGCAGAAAAAACTGCTTTTCTATACACCCTCAAACTTAATATCATAGCGATATTAAGTCGGAGGCCCCAAATGTTACAGATTTTGGTATCATCAGCAAAAAGACAAACCTTTCCCAACAACCCTTCTATTATGTCGCCCATAAAAATGTTTAAAAGAATAGGTCCAAGGATTGATCCCTGAGGAACACTGCTAGTATCAAGCCCCTCTTTAGAGAAAACTCTATTTACCACTAATCTTTGTTGATTCCCACTTAGCCAGTTTCTAACCCAGTCAGTCACTCTAGGATCCATATCAAGGTGCACAATTTATTGTTTCAGTCTTCTGTGTGGAACTGTGTCAAAGGCCTTGCTGAAATCCAAGGACAGTACAACTAGCAGTTGCCCTTAATCCAAATCTCTGGTCACCCAATTAAAGAAATTGTTCAGATTTGTCTGACAAGATTTACCTCTGGTAATACCATGCTGCCTCAGATCTTGCAATCCATTGGATTCCAAAAATTGCACTATCCTCTCTGTTTATTTATTTATTTATTTATTTATTTAACATCTCTTTTATACCGATATCCGTTCGCACATCGCATCGGTTCACAATAAACAAAAAATTTTGGGCGGGGCCCTTACATGTAACAGATAACTTAGTGAACTAGGAAAAATAGAAATTAACTTTAGCAATTCCATTAGTTTATTCACCACAGAGGTCAGACTAACTGGCCTGTAGTTCCCAGCCCCCTCCTTACTTCCACGTTTATGAATAGGAACAGGGCCAGCACAACCAGGTGTGCATACCGTGCATTTGCAATGGAGTGGCGCACCAGGGAGGGTGGCAGTGGAAGTAGAAGCCAGCAAATTCATGGCAGCCTCATCCTTGTCCTCATACTCATGAGTCCCGCTTGGCTGGTTCACTGAAGAGCGGAGCTTGAGACAGTTAAGTCGAAGCACAGATTCACAATTGTAAAATATCTTGGAAAGCATGCCCTTCCCTCTTCCCTTCCTCTGCTTCTGAAGTCAGCATTTTTTTTTATTTACAATTAGATTTTCCTGAATGTCCCCAGCCATGGCTGCTGCATCCAGCAGAGGCGCGTGGAGCAGCATTGTGGAACACCTCCGAGTAGCTTGTTTTGATCTAGCCAGTTCCTGCTCTGTGCCACTGATGCCAGCGACCCAGAGAAGAAGCAACTTTATCAGCAGGGTAGGCAGAATTGCCTTCAGGCCTATTTAAGTCAGTAGGGGGCCTTGTCCTGCAGAGGAACTGATCGGAAGAGGGAAAAAAAAGTAGGAGTAGCTGCAGAAGTTTTGAGGAAGGCGGGGAGCCCGTAAAAAGAGGAAAGGAAGCAGTGGCTTGTCTGTGTTTGTGTGAATGGGAGCCTGACTGGGTTGTATGTGTGTGTTTGTGAATGGGAGCTTGTCTGGAATATGTGTGTGTGTGTGTGTGTGTGTGTGTGTGTGTGTGTGTGTTTGGCAGCCTTCCTGGGATGTGAGAGTGTGTTTGAATGGAAGCCTTCCTCAGTTTCTCAGTTTTGTGTGTGTGTATATGAATGGGAGCTTTCCTGGGTTGTATGTGTATGTGTTTGTGTGAATGGGAGCTTGCCTGGATTTTGTGTGTGTGTGTGTGTGTGTGTGTGTGTGTGTGTGTGTTTGTATGAATGGGAACTTGTCTGGATTGTGTGTGTGTGTGTGTGAATGGGAGCCTTCCCAAGCTATGTGTGTGTGTGTGTGCGTGCGTGTGTGTGTGTGTGTGTTTGTATGAATGGGAGCCTGCCTGGGTTGTGTGTGTGTATAAGTGAGTGAATGGGAGCTTGCCTGAGTTCTGCGTGTGAGTGTTTGTATGAATGGGAGCCTGCCTGGGTTGCTTGTGTGTTTGTGTGAATGGGAGAATGCCTGAATTGTGGTGTGAGTGTATTTGTGTGAATGGGGGCCTTCTGGGTTGTATGTATATGTGAGTGTTTGTGTGAATGGGAGCCTTCTGGGTTGTATGTATATGTGAGTGTTTGTGTGAATGGGAGCCTTCCTGAGTTGTGAGTGTGTGTGTGTTTGTGTGTGAATGGGAGCCTTCCTGGGTTATATGTGTGTGTGTGTGTGTGAATGGGAGACTGCCTGGATTGTGTGTGTGTGCTTGTGCGATTGGGAGCTTTCTGGGTTGTATGTGTGTGTGTGCTTGTGTGAATGGGAGCCTTCCTGGAGGTGTGTATGTGTGTATGTGCATATGGGAGCTTGTCTGGATTGTGTGTATGTATGTTTGTGTGAATGGGAGCTTGCTTGGATTTTGTGTGTGTTTGTGTGAATGGAAGCCTGCCTGGGTTTTGTGTGTGTGTGTGTGTCTGTGCCATCTTCACTAATTCACGACAAGCTCATGATGACAGGATATCAAATTTTTTTCAGGCATGAAGAGTGGGGAATTTTTCCATTCTTATTAGTTTAAATTATTGGATATTTGATGTCTCTGCTATTTTGAAATATTTTGTTACTGTTCAGAAGAATTATAAACTTTTTATATGAGTTCTTAATTATTGGATGTTATTCTATTCATCAGATCTTTTGGCAATATTCCTTTTATTAGTATGGTTTATTATGTTTGAGTTATATTTCTTGATTTTATTGTTTGATGATTTATGAGAAATGTTTCTGTTTTTCCATTGCTGCATTACATACATGGTCTGGTTTGTTGCACTTTCCAGTTCAATGTCTGGCTATACATTTCTGTTTATACTTTATGGTCTCTTTATTCTGTATTTGGTGAGGGCTCTGTCTGTGTTCAGCATCTGAGACTGAGATGGCACATTCTGCTGACATGTAGTTTCTATGTAGGGATCTATAAAGCCTGGTTTATTCTGCACTCCTAAAGGTTAGGTCCTGGTGTAATATCTGCAGGGTTGCTTTTTCATAGATAGGGTTGTCCTGTTTGAGTGCTGACAATTAGTACCTTTTTGATACAAGGATTTTACTATATCTTATTGTCATTAAGTTTACACTAGGCTTTCTAAGGGCCAAACTCAAACCTACACACATCACAATAGGCATAATGCCATATGGGTTCCAAATGTCTTTTTTTCCAGGGTTTTCTGGACAGCAACACAACAATGCATGCTACAGGACCCAGCCTGTGCCATTTTTATGTATTGGTAGGTGGGACAGGAGCACCTGGGGATCACTTCTGCACAATTTAGACGTTTTTCACCTATGAATGGGATAAGATAGGTTCAGGGGGGGGTGTCAATTTTGAAAGTTCAGATTGTTGGAGGGTGCAAGGCTTTTTTTCAATGGGGAAAGAGGGTCTGAAAAAGCATGAGACAGACAGTTGCTATTGAGTGTTGGTTATTGGGAAAACAACAAAAGTTCTGTGTTAAAAAAAGAATCAGAAATGGGGTGGGGGCAGCAAAGTAATTGTTTGCACAGGGCAGCAAAAACACTAGCACTGGTCCTGAATAGGAGCCACAGCCTAAAGTACACAATGGGTTACCTAGGGGGCATAGTTTTAGCTGCAATAAAAAGAAGTATGTTGCTGTCCTGCCCGCGGCAGGCCCGCGACCGTGCCTACTCACCTCCAGCACCCAGCTCCCAGACCTGGCCCATCCTCACTTGCGGCTGTGGGCAGCCACCTATGCTCCCGCACCTCCATTGCCTCCTCGGGTCTTTCTGGCTCCTCTGCGGATCTCCCCAGCTCCCGGCAGGTCTCCCCACGTGTGCTGCGGGGAGACGCCACCGTCCAGCGTCCTGCCTCTCTCTAGGCGCCCATGTGCACACCTTGCCAGCCTTTAAAGAGGCCGCAGTGGGAAACTAACCCATGGCCCTGGATGATGTCATCATCAATTTGCCCTGCTACTTAAGGCAGGGCCCGCCACTCATTCCTTGCCTTGGCAACAGGTCTCCACGCTAGTGGTGTGCTTCGTTGCTCATCCTCATTCCTGGTTCCTGATTTCGTTCCTGGTTCCTGTTCCTGACTTCATTCCTGGTTCCTGTCTCCGACTCCATTCCTGGTTCCTACCTAGCCTTTCCTTGGACCGATTACTGGCTTTGACCCCTGCTACGTCTGGACCATGCTCCAGACTGATTACTGGCTTTGACCCTTGCTTCGTTGGAACTACGCTCAGGACTGATTGCTGGCTCTGATCCTTTGTTCGTCGGACTACACTCAGGATTGATTACTGGCTCTGACCCTTGCTTCGTTGGACTACGCTCAGGACCAATTACTGGCTTTGACCCTTGCTTTGTTGAACTACACTCAGGACTGATTACTGGCTTTGACCCTTGCTCCACTGTACCTCGCTTATCTCTGTCGCCTGCTCCGACTCCAACCTGTTCCAGACCGTGCCTCTGAATCTCATTGGACTTGGCCTTGTCAGGCTTCGGCCTTCTGCTGCCCGGGCGTCACCTATTCTTGTTCCTGGCCCATCCTTGCCACCCGAGCCTCTGGATCCCTGCCTTGTCTGAACCTGCCTCGATCCCTCCGACACCTTCGCTGCTTCCTGGCTACCTGCTACAACATCCACCGGGAGTCATCTGACGGAGGCCCGCCTAAGACCAGCCAACCCCGGCACCCAAGGGTTCAACCTGCGGGGAACGAAGGCTGGTATTGACGAAGCTCCTGTCGGCCTCCTTCTCCTGGTCTGCTCTGCCTCCCGATGGTGGGGACCGGTGGGGCTTGCCCTATGGGTAGCATCAACCCCACCTCGGGCCAAGGGTCCACCACCAGCGCAACAAGGTATTCCTGGGTTCATGTCAGACCAGGTGAGGAAAACCGAACACATATATTTTGCTGCCCATCCACACCAGTAGAAAGTACCTACTTTGCACTTTCTTATTTTGAAAGAGAAAAATCATGAACAGGGTTCTCTTTGGAAAAGATCCTAATCTCCAATTTATGATCCCAATTATGATCCTAATTATGATCCTATTATGATCCTATTATCCTATTATGATCCTAATTATGATCCTAATCTCCAATTTATAAGATTTCTGCTATTTAAAATTGTACATATGTTATAAGGTGCTATTTAATTAATTCAATTTTTTCCAAGTTCCTCATTTTCCTTGTTCTCTGTAAGACACTTGTGTTAAGTCATTTTTAAGTTTTATGTAAACCGAGGTGATTAGTAACATTGTCACCAGAACCTCGGTATATAAAAAAATGTTAAATAAATAAATAAATACATACATACATAAATAAATAAAAGTGCAGAGAGTGCATGTGTTAAAAGTGCCCATGTAGTTTGCAAGTACGTAGAGCCAGTTGAAAATTCTCCTTCCCCCTTCTGTGGTTCTAATGGTACATTATGTTAGATCGCCATTTTTATTTACCTGATATTTTGCTAAGAAGGGATAATTGTAAAGCTAGATCACCCTTCAAATCCCATGTCTGTCAATTTTCAGATAATGAAACAAAGAAAACATTCCAGTAGTTTTGAAGCTGATAAAGCAAATAACATCCCTTGCCTTGTCTGAAAGGAGCAAAGAAGCCAGAATCAATAAAAGGGGTAGAAACCAAACTTCAGACTAGTGTCCATCCATTCAGTTCTTATACTAGGTTATAGGAAAAAAATCACTCAAAATCCAAAAGTGAAGTTCAAAATAAAGTATTTACTGCAACTTAAAGAAAAGGATCCAAGCCAAAATTGCATAAATCTAAATCAGCATTCAGCAGTTCACCAAAATAAAACAGATGGCGTCCTTGTCCATTATTTTCCCTCTCCTATCTCACCAGTGAGGGTGGGATAACTAAAATGTATCCCCAGCATAAAACTGGTCAGATGGAAAAAGTATCCCCAAGCACAGAAAATATCAAAATGGACTCCATAAAGTCAAAACCGTATTATAATCCCAAACTTGGGTCAAAACTAGTAAACAGTAATTCAATTGCAAATTCTTCAAGGCTCCTGAGTTCTTGGCTCAAAAGTTTCAATCCTTCTCTTTTCCCATGCTCTTACCTAGTCACCTGGGCAAAAATATCTTTGATCCAGTCCTTTGAGATACCAAGGATACGACATTCCCTCTGGCTCTGGTCAATCAAATCCAAAGTCTCCTCAAAAATCCTTTCCTAAAACTCTGGTTTGAATGCTTGACTTGCGTTTCTGAGATCCTGGGGAAATGTCCATCTCTCCAACCAATCTTGCCTTGAGATCTATGGGGAGATTTCTGACTCTCTAATCCTATTGCTTGAGATCCTAGGATGATCTCTAGCCTCATTCCTTCTCCTGAGCTCCTAACCTACTCCTTTACCCACTGAATGACTGGGCATGCTCCAAGGATTATATACCCCCTGAAGCCTTTCCCCAAAACAGATGGTGTTAAAGCAATGGGAGGAATCCAAAGTACCAAAAAAAAGTTAAGGAATCCAAAGTTAAGGAATCCAAAGTACCAAAAAAAAGTTAAGGAATATGCTAGTGACTGGCAGAACCCTGTCACACTCAAATTATACACTGCTTTAGGAAAATGTGTGAGGTGGACACTTGGACCAAGAGGGTGTTGATGCAACCTGCACGGAGGAGCCCTGAAGGTCCCCACTGTCGGCAGGCAGAGTCAGCCGGAGCAGAGGCTCAGCTGGAGCTTCGCCACTACCAGTCCATGTTCCCCCTTAGGTTGAGCCCTTAGGTGCTGGGGCCAGTTGGACTTAGGTGCGGGCCACCGGGTGGACGAATCCTATGCGGTGCAAGGTGGCAGGCCAGGAGCAGAGTGCAGTGTCAGGTGCTAGCCGAGGTCAGGACAGGCAGCAATTCAATGGAGATGAGATCCAGGTTGAATGTCAGGGCTGGCAGCGATCAGATGGGATGAAGAACCAAGCTGAAGGTCAGGTCAGACGACGATAGGATGGAGTCAAAGAACCAGGCAGTGGGCCAACTGGAGGATCAGGCCAAAGAACACTGGAAGCAGGAAGCTGGAGCAGGAACCATGCAGAGCGTACTCCCTAGGGAGCAACAGAGCAGGAAGCCAGCAATCAAGAGAGAAACCTGGTTGCTAAGGCACCGGGAAGGGGGAGAGCTGGCCTTAAAAAGGCCGGCTCCTCTGACGTTGGAGAAATGGCCACTCATGCACCTAGGAAGTGGGCCTAAGCGTCAGGCCACGCAGCACCCCTGATGGCGTCCTGTAGCAAGTGAGGGCACAGCTCAGCCTCCCACCATGCTTCAGAGAGGCAGCTATGCCGGGCCCACCACGGGCCTTCTTCCTCTCTGTTTTGGTAGAGCTTTCTCTTTTTTGTAAACAGAAGGCTAACAGCCTCAATTAAAAATAATTTGCCCTAGCTGGGTTAATTTAAATCTCTCAGTATTACTGTATTGCCAATATTATTTGCTTATCTAATTTTTGTTAGCATTTCACTATCTAATTCATTATTCTGGCCAGATGGATGGATAGTATACACCCATTGGTATACTCTTCCCTGACACACATGGAATTTCTATTCATAAAGGTTCCATGGTACAATCTGATTCCTGCAAAACTTTTATCCTGCTTGACTTTATGCCATTTCTTAACATACTTGTGCTACACTTCCACCAATTTAATTTAATAGAAAATGGTATAAACCACCTTTCTAGATTGAAAATCTAACCAAAGCAGTATACAATTAAAACACTGATAATTCACAGTAAAATAAAACAATTTCATCTACCTGGTCTTTTTTATATAATTTGCATCCTGGTATCACTGTTTCCCTCCTTCTACCAGGTCTCTGAGATGCCTATTATGTCTATACCTTCATTAAATACCATATAAACTAACCTCTTATTTTTTAGACTTCTTGCATTTACATACAATTTTAAATTTGGGGGGGGGGGGGGTGCAGTGTTGTATTCTCAGCCTGGTTATTAGCAGTTGATACAGGTAATTTGGAATCATTCATATCTGCCTGAACTTAATTTAAATTCTATCAGGGTTACCTCAGTTTTTACCAAAACCTATCAGGATATTCTAACCTCCTTGTTTTTTGCCACTATCCATTGAAGATACCTCACTGAAATCCAATTCAAAATCAAACTAATTTAAATAGGTTCAATCCTACTTCAGTTTCATAACATATATGATGAAAGTTTATTTTAGCAGTCATTCAGAATATATCCTTGGCAGCGTTGTAATTCTTTAAAAAGGAATAATTTATATCTTCATTGACTTTACTCACAGTTCTGATCTTTGGATGCTAACACCTATTTAATATCTGTTCACTTTGGCAGTTTAGCACCTCCATAATGTTTTTATTAATCTCTTTAATAATATGCAAATCAAATGCAATAGATCTAGCTACTGCATAATACATTTCTGTTTCTTTTTGGTACAGTGCCTCAGGAAAGAACCTCAATAGGCCTGAAAGTTTGTATCTTAAAATATTCATTGCTTAAAAAAATAATATCTCTACTCAATGACATTTTTTTGGGAGGGAAGGCTGTTAACACATTTTAAATTTAAATGTAATTTAATGTCTGTAACCAAGGAAAGAGGATACTATACTGGCAAAGAAACATGCGACACCCTCCACCAAGAAAGAGAGGACAGGGAGTTTCGTGACAATGGAGAAAGCTAAAAGGCTATTTTTTCTTACATATTTATATACTACATGAGACAAGTTCTTCTCTCTATAAAACTAATTTTGACTGCAATAACACAATATTATTAAAGTTGGTATTCATATATTAATATAGGACCTTCATAATCCAGACCTTGTTTCCACTCTGTTTATAGAGCGGTCACAAATGGGTTTCTTGTGCATGCCCAATTCTAATCATAGGTTTTGAATTTTTATCCTCCAAACACACATAGGAAAATTCATTTGAAAAGGTATACAGATTTCTCTACCAAATGGGTAAAATGTGTCATAGAATGTCCTTGTGAAATGTTGTTTATAGGTCATACACAAAGATCAGTCCAGATTAAACTGAAATGACTACAAAAGCTGTCTTTGTACAAAAAAGTTAAAGACACCTATGGTCACACATTATGTGGAATAAAACTCATGTTTTTCAAGATTTGAAGTGGCTTATTATAGATCATGTTCCTGAGTTACAATGAAGAGGGGGACAGAGAATTTCAATTAAATAAGCAAGAACAATTACGGATCCATTTTTTAGACACTGTTTATCCTAAGGGCCTTAATTTAGAAACTGACTGGTATTCCTTGATTTAGATATATGTTATCAACCATTGTGGCTTCAGCAGAGTTTCATCACAAATTAGTGGTTGACATGTATACATCTGTGATTGGTTGTGGGAAAGTTTTAAACACAGTGGCTCTTTCCTTTTACTTTGCAGATATGAAAATGTTCATGTCATAAAAGCACTGAAGTTTTGATTGTGACAATCTTTTGGAAATACTGGCTTGTTATGAGCATCTCCGAGAACTAGAGAGGGACTGTTCAAAACACAGACCATGTCAGGGTTCGTTAACATCATTTAAAAGCTAAGTTGAGCCATATTTCATTTGTAAACTTATTGGTTTAAATGCAAAAAAAATTTGTGGATAAAAATTCAGGACCTATGATTAGAATTGGGCATACACAAGAAACCCATTGTGACCGCTCTATAAACAGAGTGGAAACAAGTCCTGAATTATGAAGGTCCTATATTAATATTAATATCAACTTTAATAATATTGTGTTATTGCAGCCAAAAAATAATTTTATAGAGAGAAGAGCTTGTCTTATATAGTATATACTGTATTTTAGAACTTTATTTTCTTGATTGGACTATTATTTTTCATGAATAGAAAAAATATGATTCTATTTACAGCATCTTTTATTCTTTTAGCTGTCTGCTAAAATATTCTAAATATGTATGTACATTGCAATTCAAAATAATATACTTAAATATAAACAGTTACTTTTTAATAATTGAAAATAATCAAATAAAAATTAAATCTGATATCAGATTACTTCATATACACTTATAATTTAAATTAACAAAGTGAAATTTTGCTGAAAACTGAGAGAGTTGGGTTTTACATAAGCTCTCTGAATAGTGGAGAGGTAACTGTAATTGAGAAAACTATTTATAACAACTGATGATTTATTTTCTTTTTGTACCTGACAGACATGAACTCATGCTTCATTAACTTAATAATACTTTGATATGCTAAGCTATCAAGGTCAGTTAAAACAGTAAATTAAAGTTAGAAGCCAATTTGTTGTTCCAATGCAAAGAGCTATTATGTGAAGAACTTCAGATACCAAGGAGGTGTCAGGGAAAAATGAATACAAAAGATGCTAATATCTTGCTTGGCATCTAAATTGCAGATGAAATTTGAAGTGGCCAAATACTAAGTAATGCACTTAGGGAAAAATAAACCTAACTATAGGTATGCAATGCTGGATACTGTATTGGAAGTCACCACCCAGGGAAAGGATTGTGAAGTCATTGTGGACAATACATTGAAATCCTCAGCTCAATATGCAAGAGTGATCAAAAAAGCAAATATAATATTAGGAATTATTCAGAAACAAATAGACAATAAAACTGAGAATTCTACCTACAAAAACTGCTCTGGGTGGTTTACAATATAACATTCAAAATTAACATAATAATTGATAGAATCAGACATTGAATAAACCACAAATGACAGATATGTTAAAAATAACAGTAAATAAAATAAAATAATACAATGTAATAATACATAAATCAACATTTATGTTCCTAAATATAGTATAGTTTTCTCAGAAATAAAGCAGGAAGATATTATGTATGGAAAGCCTGTTTAAATAAATAAGATTTTAGATCCCTTTTACATTCTTTTTGGTCAGAAGTCATTCTCAATATTTTTTGAAGACTATTCCATAGTTTGAGCCTGGCAAAAGGGTTCTTATTATATCTAATCTTGTAATTTTAAAGTAGGAACAGCCAGTAAGTTTTTATCTTAATTCAACAAGAACATCCCAAATGAAGCTGTATTCAGGCTGTGATACCTCATATATCTCTAGAGCCTCTCAATATTTCTCAGAGGGTGCTCTCATGAAGTCATATTTCAAGCGTTAACTGCAACATGTAAAGTTATACGCTGTGTAGACTTATTTCTAATCACTGGTATCAACAGTCCCTTGATTTTGAGCAATACTTTTGCAATTTTTTTTAAATAAATTTTTCATCTAGAGTTAGAGATAAGATGGAAAACAATCACTTATCATTATATGCTGAGCGTGCAAGGGTGACAGCTTTTCTGAAGAACACCGACATAAACCCGACACGTCCGTGTTTCGTGGACTTCTTCAGGGGTTTTAAATTTTCAGCGGTGTAGTGTTGAAAGCTTGTCCCATCGTATGAACGCTTCGTGCGTGATCACAGCTTAAGGAAGCAGTTAACGCTTGAAATATGACTTCATGAGAGCACCCTCTGAGAAATATTGAGAGGCTCTAGACATATATGAGGTATCACAGCCTGAATACAGCTTCATTTGGGATGTTCTTGTTGAATTAAGTATCATTATATACATCACCATTTTACAGTTTGTTTTGGATAATCGTAAGTAAGTTTTTATCGGCAAATCTTAATTGCCTAGTAGGCTTATGTAAGCACAGTGATGAGCACAACCATGTTGAAGATTTCTGTTTTACAAATTAAATATCATGATCAATATTTTATATTTCTTCCAAGGACTTGGGATAAATGAATAATATAGGACTAAGTGGGTCATTTACCAGACGGATCGCACGCAATAAGGGACGTTTCGCATGCGAAACGTCCCTTATTATGTACGATACCAAGATGGGGGTGGAGTCGGCCCCAGAAGAGGAGGAGTCGGGGCGTCACCGGGGCCGACTCCGTGAAGACGCTGTGGATGACGAAAAGGTAAGGGCCTTTTTGCGTCCTATTTTGCGCCCAATATCTACACCTTCTATGGTGGCACTATTGGGTGTGAAACTGGCAGTGATCGCACTGCAGCGGTGCGATCGCTGCTGGCTAGCGCAGGACCGCCCCCCGTTTTGGCCCCCCACCCCTCATTACCTAAAATATCGCAGGCCTGCAATACTTTAGAAAATGAGGCCCCTAAGTACCAATCTTTCAACCTGCTTATTAGTTACTATTAGGACAATGTCCTTTATTCAGTGCAACAATTGTGGTGTTTATGTCCCTAGGATTATCATTTGGAGAATTAAGGGTTGTCTAATTTTCCTTCAGCTGTCTGCCATGAATAAGAAACTAATGTACCTGAAATAGATATTATACAAGATTCAAATAACTTCCCCTTCCTTGCAGCATCCTGAATATCTCTCCCAACTCTCACAGAGGATTTAGAAACCCAGGTATAAATGGTTTATAGTGGGCTCTGGTAGAACAAGACTTATGATTCTGAGATATCCAGTTTCCCCAACTTTGTAGCAACAACATAAGAACATAAGAAATTGCCATGCTGGGTCAGACCAAGGGTCCATCAAGCCCAGCATCCTGTTTCCAACAGAGGCCAAAACCAGGCCACAAGAACCTGGCAATTACCCAAACACTAAGTAGAACCCATGCTACTGATGCAATTAATAGCAGTGGCTATTCCCTAAGTATAATTGATTAATAGCCATTAATGGACTTCTCCTCCAAGAACTTATCCAAACATTTTTTGAACTCAGCTACACTAACTGCACTAACCACATCCCCTGGCAAAAAATTCCAGAGCTTTATTGTGCGTTGAGTAAAAAAGAATGCTCTCCGATTAGTCTTAAATGTGCTACTTGCTAACTTCATGGAATGCCCCCTAGTCCTTCTATTATTCGAAAGTGTAAATAACCGAGTCACATCTACTCGTTCAAGACCTCTCATGATCTTAAAGACCTCTATCATATCCCCCCTCAGTCTTCTCTTCTCCAAGCTGAACAGCCCTAACCTCTTCAGCCTTTCCTCATAGGGGAGCTGTTCCATCCCCTTTATCATTTTGGTTGCCCTTCTCTGTACCTTCTCCATCGCAACTATATCTTTTTTGAGATGTGGCTGTTACGAGCGCGCGCGGGCGCGGTCGTCTCGGGTGGGTGGTGAGCCCTTGGGCCACGGCAGGACCCCAGGAGGAGCCCAAGGCCACACCGTGGGAGGTGAGCTGAGCAAGCATGGTGAGCCAGGCAGGCAGGAACAGAAGCAGGAAGTCCAGCCCTCAGCCGGACCTGCTTGCCCATGGTAGCCAACACGGGGAAGTTGACTAATGAACGGTCCTCCGACTGTTCCCGGCCCTTTCGGACCTGCCGCAGGGAACGGCAATGGGCAGCAGGCCGGACAGAGGCGAGGGCAGACAGAGTCCTTAAACAGACAACATCAGACAGGGCAGAAGCAGGCTGAAGCAGACGGAGACATCAGGACAAGGGCTGAAGCGAGACACTAGAAGGATCCAGGCGAGTAGGAACTCCGATGCTGGGATACTCACATCCGAAGCCCCCTCGGCTGGCAGAGGAAGACATCAGGGTACGGGCTGAAGCAGACACTGTAGACATGGCTGGACGGGAACATTGCACTGTCCATCAGGGCGCCCTACTCAGCCCACCCGTGGGACTGAGTCACGGACCACCCTGTCCCAGACGCGCCCTACACAGCCCTGGGAGGCTGGTCGCGGACCACGCTGAGAAGGAGGGCGCGGGGAAGACCCAGGCGAACAGGACTCCGATGCTGGGAAACTCACATCCGAAGCCCTTACGGCTGGCAGGCACAGGAACAAACATCTAGGCAGGGTCAGAGACAGGCATCAAGGCAGAGACACTGGACATCAGGAACATCAAGCAGAGACAGGACAAGGCGCCATCAAACATGGAGGACCTGGATCGGCTAGGTTACAGGCGACTGTAATGCTCAGATCCAAGGCCAAGACACAGTGAACAGAAAGTCCTTAAATACTGGAGGTAGAAGGCAACTCCCTGGGAGGAGCTTGCCAGGACCGCCCACCGCTGGTCCTATAACTAGGGTAGAGAGCTGCGGGCCAGCCCCTAGAGAAGGGCATCGCCCAACAGGAAGTCCAAACACTGAGGCTGCAAGCCACAGGCACAGCTAGGCCTCTCAGGCCCTGGAACAAGTCCCGGAAGATGCGCAGGCGAGGCCCTGGCTTCAAGGCGGCCTCTGGAGGAAGGTAAGAGACCTCCTGCAGCGCAGCAGCAGGGGGGATCGCAACAGTGGCGACCAGAATTGTACACAGTATTCAAGGTGTGGTCTCACCATGGAGCGATACAGAGGCATTATGACATTTTACGTTCTATTAACCATTCCCCTCCTAATAATTCCTAACATTCTATTTGCTTTTTTGACTGCTGCAGCACACTGAGCCGACGATTTTAAAGTATTATCCACTATGATGCCTAGATCTTTTTCCTTGGTAGTAGCTCCTAATATGGAATCTAACATCGTGTAACTACAGCAAGGGTTATTTTTCCCTATATGCAACACCTTGCACTTGTCCACATTAAATTTCATCTGCCATTTGGATGCCCAATCTTCCAGTCTTGCAAGGTCCTCCTGTAATATATCACAGTCTGCTTGTGATTTAACTACTCTGAATAATGTTGTATCATCCGCAAATTTGATAACCTCAATTGTCGTATTCCTTTCCAGATCATTTATATATATATATTGAAAAGCACCGGTTCAAGTACAGATCCCTGAGGCACTCCAGTGTTTACCCTTTTCCACTGAGAAAATTGACCATTTAATCCTACTCTCTGTTTCCTGTCCTTTAACCAGTTTGTAATCCATGAAAGGACATCGCCTCCTATCCCATGACTTTTTAGTTTTCGTAGAAGCTTCTCATGAGGGACCTTGTCAAACGCCTTCTGAAAATCCAAATACACTACATCTACCAGTTCACCTTTATCCACATGTTTATTAACTGCTTCAAAAAAATGAAGATTTGTTAGGCAAGATTTCCCCTGGGTAAATCCATGTTGACTGTGTCCCATTAAATCATGTCTTTCTATATGCTCTACGATTTTGATCTTGGGAATAGTTTCCACTATTTTTTCCGGCACTGAAGTCAGGCTCACTGGTCTATAGTTACCCGGATCACCCCTGGAGCCTTTTTTAAATATTGGGGTTACATTGCCCACCCTCCAGTCTTCAGGTACAATGGATGATTTTAATGATAGGTTACAAATTTTAACTAATAGATCAGAAATTTCATTTTTTAGTTCCTTCAGAACCCTAGGATGCATACCATCCGGTCCAGGTGATTTGCTACTCTTTAGTTTGTCAATCTGGCCTACTACATCTTCCAGGTTCACAGTGATTTTGTTCAGTTCGTCACCCCTGAAAACCATCTCTGGCTGGTATCTCCCCAACATCCTCATTAGTAAACACGGAGGCAAATAATTCATTTAGTCTTTCTGCAATGGCCTTATCTTCCCTAAGAGCCCCTTTAACCCCTATGTCATCTAATGGTCCAACCGACTCCCTCACAGGTTTCTTCCTTTGGATATATTTTAAAAAGTTTTTATTATGAGTTTTTGCCTCTATGGCCAACTTCATTTCAAATTCTCTCTTCGCCTGTCTTATCAATGTTTTACACTTACCTTGACAATGCTTATGTTTTATCCTCTTTTCTTCAGATGGATCCTTCTTCCAATTTTTGAAGGATGTTTTTTTGGCTAAAATAGCCTCTTTCACCTCTCCTTTTAACCATGATGGTAATCGTTTTGCCTTCCTTCCACCTTTCTTAATGCGCAGATTACATATGGACTGCACCTCTAGGATTGTATTTTTAAACAATGTCCAAGCATGTTGTATCCTGAGTATCTGCCCCTATTCTCACAGAGAAATCAGACATCCAGGATTCAGAATCCCAGGAATAATTGGATTCCACTGGGCTGTGGTAGAATAAGGCCTGTGATGAAAAGGCACCCATTCAACCCGCTATTACCCTTATATAACGCATTTTCTGCATTCAAAAATGAAGAATCCCAAGTAATAGAATATGAAATAATGTCTGAAAGGGAACTAGTCACCCAGAAACCCTTCAACATGATGAAATGCTATAAA
This sequence comes from Rhinatrema bivittatum, assembly GCF_901001135.1. Classification (NCBI taxonomy): domain Eukaryota; kingdom Metazoa; phylum Chordata; class Amphibia; order Gymnophiona; family Rhinatrematidae; genus Rhinatrema; species Rhinatrema bivittatum. Next base: position 633,873,411 of record NC_042616.1, read on the forward strand.
AGAAAGCTGCTACATCTGAGAGATTCAGTGATCAGAGGAACCAATTTGGGAACTCATTTTGATGAAGTCAGAACAGCTAAGTGCCTTCCAGGATCCTCAGCTAACAGAAATGCAAATAAGGTAGTCTACCCAATTATAAAAAAAGGTTTGAACTCTGATATCAATGTATTCATCTATCTGGGGACTAATGATCTCGCTAGAAATGATGTCCATAAAGTATAGTAAGATTTTCAAAATCTAGGGAAAAAGATTAGACACGTGGCTGACTATTGTGATTTCAGAAGTATTACCTGTTCATGGAAAGGGAAAGAAAGGTTATGCTGTATAGATAATTTCAATGCCTGGCACAAAACCTGGTGTAAAGAAAGTGGTTTGGGATATAATGGAGGCTAGGGCTGTGTATGGAGCAATAAAATATTATATGGTAAGGATGGCCTAAATTTATCAATGGCAGGAAAAAGGATGCTAAGTGAAAAATTCAAATCATATATTGTCAGACATTTAAACTAGGGAGTGGGAGTGGCAGGAGGTGGCCAGTGAATTTGGCATGTAACCGCCAAGCAAAATAGGAAGAAGGAAGAAAAAATAACAAAATCAATTACTTCAAAAAAGCAGGAAACTGAGCTATGAAGAGCAGCTGGAAAGCTTTGACTACAAATGCTCATAGTCTGGGCAACAAAATCCCAGATCTGCAGGCCATAATGGTGGACACAGACTTGGACTTTGTTGCTGTTATGGAGACATGGTTCACTGATTATCATGATTGGGATATGGTCATCCCAGGCTATAACTTGTTAAGAAAGAACAGAGAAGACAGGAAAGGGGGAGGAGTAGCTCTTTATGTCAAAAAATATTTCCAAGAAACTGAATTGCAAGGGACATTGAGTAGAGAAATAGCATTATGGATCATCCTAAAAAAAAGAAGCTGATGCTTCCATTTTTACTGATGTGGTCTACAGGCCACGTCTCAATCAGAAAAACTGGGCAGAGAACTCATCGAAGACATCCAAAGGGTGGGAAAGAAGGGCAAAGTGTTGCTCGTTAGATATTTTAATCTGCCAGATATGGATTGGAGTGTCTCTTTTGCAGAATCTGTGAGACATAGTGAGATAGTGGATTCTCTACAATGGGCTCTGCTCAAACAAATGGTAATGGAACTGTGGCGTGGCTCCAGGTGCAAGGGTGCATTGGGCTCATCAGAAATCTGGGCTCAGGTGAAACGTAGCCTAGACCAGCACAAACAGGTAGTCAAAGCTTCAAGTCAGGGCTCACTTCCTCTCTTTATCCTCAGGCTTCTACCTTTCTCCCCCCATAATTCTGATCCTAAAACACTGTCATATGTAACTCCATTAGTGCTAACAGCTGTCTGTAGCCACGAATCATTTAAGGCCCCATGTTTTAAGGCTATAGTTTCCTTCTATCCATTAAATAGGTCAGGTGGACCTGGACTAGGACTGCCGTTAAACTACCCTCATTATCTGGGATACTGGCCTATAAGTCTAGGCTTTGTACCGTTTGCAAATCTAATTCACTTTAGGCCAGATTTTAAATACTACCCACGCATAAAAAATGGGGGTTATGCGCATGGCTGGGCCTTGTGTGCACCGAGCGCATTTTAGAAGAGGCCGGGCCTCTTCTAAAATGCGCTCGGTGCACACAAGGCCCCTCATCCATTTTAGAAGAGGCCGGGCCTCTTCTAAAATGCGCTCGGTGCACACAAGGCCCCTCATAATGTAACCCCCATTATGCGCACAAGAGCCAGGTCTCTGTGAAGGGGCAGTGGAGTGGGGCGGTCTGGGACATCGCCATTCCTTGCTGACCCGGACCCTCGCGTGCTGGCCAGCTGCCACCGCACGCAAGTTACTTCAGGTCGGGCCCTGAATAACTTGAAAAATAAAAGGTAAAAAATGTAAAAATGTTTTTTAGAGGGAGGGGAGGAGAGGGGAAGGAGAAGGGATGTTAGGGTAGGGGTTAGGAAAGGCCCCGATGTGTCACCGCGCAAATGTTGACCAAATCGACGCCCCCCCCCTTCCCCATTGTGCGTGCCGCCGCAGATTTTATAACATCATGCACTGGCGAGCGCATGTTATAAAATCGTGCATCCATGTGTGCGTGCCAGGTAGCGTGCGCACATGGACGCACGTGCATATTTTTTTTAAATCTACCCTTTTGTGTTTCCTCTAGTTACAAATCACCACCCAACAAGAAAGCACTTCAAAACAATTCTCCTTATATTTCTCTTAAGTTTATTTGTAGTTTCCTCATAATGACTAGTGCAGCTCAAATGCAATCCATAGCAATTTTTATTGTTCATAATCAAAACCATCTAGTTAACACCAGTTCATTTCCCTACACATTTGCTTTATCACTTTTCTAAACACACAAATGTTTCCAGTGTTTGACTCACTGGGAAAGTACAGCAAAGTATCTACTATTTGAATAGCCTCAGAATTCTTAAGTTTCCTTAATACATTTCCTCTATAATTTTTCAGTTGCTCATCAGACAGGATCATAGTGTTTTAACTATGAGGCAGTATACAATGCTCTACTTTTAAGAGAACTGCCAGGAGACAAACACCCAGCTTTCCCTTTCACTTTAAGGCAGTAGTGGCTTACAATAAAACAAATATCCCTAAATCAGGTAGCCAGCTCTACTTTAATATAAGAACATAAGAAATTGCCATAGTGGGTCAGACCAAGGGTCCATCAAGCCGAGCATCCTGGGGTACATTTTCAAAAACAGCGCGCGCACATACTTTTGTTCGCGCACCACGTGCGAACAAAAGTACGCTGGATTTTATAAGATACGTGCGTAGCCGTGCGTATCTTATAAAATCCGGGGTCAGCGCGTGCAAAGAGGTGCACATTTGTGCAACCTGCGCGTGCCGAGCCCGGCACGCGCTGCCTGTTCCCTCCGAGGCCGCTCCAAAATCGGAGCAGCCTCGAAGGAAACTTTCCTTCCACCTCCCCTCACCTTCCCCTCCCTTCCCCTACCTAACCCACCCCCCAGCCCTATCTAAACCCCCCCTACCTTTGTCGGTAGATTTACGCCTGCCAGATTTACGCCTGCCAGAGCTCCACCACGGCCCCGCCGATCTTCTTGCTGTGTGTATTCGGCACACAGCATAGCAGTAGTTCACCGCTCAGCCGCTATTGGGATGGCGTCCACCGGCGGCCATTGGCCATCAGCGGCTCGGCGCCCCCTAATGTTCAGCGCCCTAGGCGATCGCCTAGTTCGCCTAGTGCTTCCGCCGGCCCTGGGGGCAGGTTAGGTAGGGGAAGGGAGGGGAAGGTGGGGGGAGGAAGGAAAGTTCCCTCTGAGGCCTCGGAGAAAACAGGGAAAGCCATCGGGGCTCCCCTAGTGCTTGGCACGTGCAAGGTACACAAATGTGCACCTCCTTGCATGCACCGACCCCGGATTTTATAACATGTGTGCGGCTACGCGCGCATGTTATAAAATCGAGCATAGATTTGGCATGCCAGGTTGGGCCCACAAATCTACGCCCACGCATAAGTTTAAAAATCTGGCCCATACGATTTCTACCCATATAGATTGTACTAAGCATTTAGTCTCTTGTATGATCTTTACCCTGTTGGACTCTATACCCTCCTGGACATAAAGTGCTTCACCCCCCACCAAGTTGATCCTTCCTATCATTGCAGTATAATTTGTACCCTGATATAGCACTGTCCCATTGGTTATCCTCCTTCTACCAGGTCTCTAAGATGCCTATCTCATCGTTCACTGCTATACATTCTAAATATCCCATCTTACTTCTTAGAGTTCTGGCATTGGCAGAGTGTGGTTTTTGTTTCTATTGACAAACTTCTTTTCAGTTGATATGGATAATTTGGAATTCTTTAGCTTAGGTGATTCCTTACTTATAGGCACATGGGCTACTTTTGCATTTATTGGAAATTCTCTGTTGGGATGCCCTAACTCTCCTGTTTCATTATTATCCTTCAAGGATACATTCCTCCGAACCATGCACTGCTGAGTGACTGTCGGCTTTTCCCCTTGTTCTGGTTTAAAAGCTGCTCTATCTCCTTTTTGAAAGTTAGTGACAGCAGCCTGGTTCCATTTTGGTTAAAATGGAGTCCATCCTTTTGGAAAAGTCTCCCCCTTCCCCAAAAGGTTGTCCAGTTCTTTCAAAACTGAATCCCTCTTCCCTGCACCATTGTGTAATCCATGCATTGAGACTCTGCAACTCTGCCTGCCTCTGGAGACCTGCACGTGGAATAGGGAGCATTTCAGACAAGTTAAAGCAAGATTGATTATAAAAAACTTGATCTAGAGTATTACCATATTTGTGAATGGGGTTGTTGATTAGTTTGGTGAAATCTAGACCTGATAAGGCATCTACTATATTAGAGACTGACAATTGTGTGAGTTGGCTATTAAAATGCAGGTTGAAGTCACCTGCGATCATTGTTTAAGAGATCTCAGTAGGAAGGGTAACAATGGTTTCAAGGAATGAGAATAGATTATGTGCAAGTGTACCAGGAGGACTGTACACAAGACAGATGTTTATCATGGAGATTAGAAGCATTTCAATAGATTCATCCAGTTGAGGAAAGGTCTTCTTGCTTGGAGATAGGGTTGATTTAACAATTGCTAAAAGACCTCCTCCTCTATGACTGAGACGTGGTTGAGAGAAAAAAGTGTAACTATCGGGACAGAGATTGTTTACGATGACCATGTCATGTACATATAGTCATGTTTCAGTAATTCAGTAATAAGAAAAATATGGGGACTGTGTTCAGAGATTAAATCATAAATTATGGGTGGGGCTCGTCAGGGTTCTTCCCTTTTGTCTTTATTGTTTAATATCTATTTGGCTACTCTGGAGGGGTATTATTCGATCTTGTGGATTCTCCCCTTTTATTTATGCTGATGATGTGCAAATTGTTGCTCCTTTAGGTCACAACATAGTGGTTTCCATTTCTCGCCTTGAAAATTGAATGATCATTGTGGATGAGGAAAAATGTTTTGGTTCTGAATTCTAAAAACTGATGGAGATATTAAGACAACTATTGAAAAAGTGAGGTCATTAGGACTTAGGTTAAATGCTAGTTGCCTATGGAATATCACATAGGTTCACTTTTATGAACAGCTTATGGATGTTTACTAATCATGAGACAACTAAAATCATTTTTTACTTTTGCAGAATTAAAATCTATGATGTATGTTTTGGTAATTGCAGTATTAGATTACTGCAATGCTACATAATGGGGCCTTCCAAGCATATTGAGTAGAAGGCTCCAGGTGGTTCAGGACATAGCAGCTAGAACTATGTGCCGCTCTAGACATTAATCTGCTGCTGCTCCTCTTCTTATAAAACTCCTTTGGTTTCCAGTGAGGTTATGATGGAAATTTAAATTACTCATAAGTTGCGGCAGCTGGTGGACATGGCTCGGCATAGTAAGAGACTGATGTTGCATCAGATGCAATCCTTAGAAGTTTTAATTTTGCATGCAGAGTTATACCAATGGGGTGGATTTTTCTGTGAAGTTTATCAGCTGCAATGTCTGGAGTGCGTAAGAGGAATTATCATATTCGGATAACTCAGCGAATCAGGGAGGGTCTTTGGATATGGTATTCATTTTTAGGAAATTTTAATGGGATTTCAGTGTGGCAAGCTGACCCTGTATCTAGTCATGATATTTAGTTGTATTCAGATGCTACGGGGGGTGGGGGGAGGGGATAGGTTTTGAGGTGTATTTTCGGGGAGCTTCCAGTTGGCTGTAAGGTTGGATCTCAGCTGGTATCATGAAGAATATTACCTTCTTGGAGTTGTTTCCCATAGTAGTACCTTTTGTGGTTTTGGGTGCATGGTTACATAATAAGAAGGTGGTATTTTGGTGTGAAAATTTGGGTGTGGTGAAGGTAATCAATAAACAGTCAGCAAAGTCTGTTTTAATTGAATGTAACTGCTTGGGCAGGACATGTTCTTGGTGTTGTTAATACTAGAGATGTGCTTCATTTTAATCTGTCAGGTCGGGCTTTGGGTCGGGTGCTTCATGGAAAACTTTGTTTTCCAATGGGTCATTTTTATTTTTTTCAGCAATTTTCACCAAAACAAACCGGAAAAAAATCCCCACCCCAACCCTTCAAATTTACTTAATTACAAACACACCCCCCCCCCCCCCACCACCACCATCCCGACCCTCCCCCAAGATTTACTAAAAGCCCTGGTGGTCCAGCAGGGTCCCGGGAGCGATCTCTCACACCATTTTCTAAGATGGCGCCGGCCGTCCATTGCTCCTACCATGTGACAGGGGCTGACCAATGGCACCGGTAGCCCCTGACACATGGTAAGGGCAAAGGGCCACTGGCGCCATTTTGATTCCTGGCAGGCCCGATGGCCTGAGAGCAGAAGATCGCTCTTGGGACCCCCGCTGGACCACCAGGGCTTTCAGTAAGTCTTGGGGGGGGGGGGGGATCGGGATGGTGGGGGGTTGTAATTAAGTAAATGTGAAGGGTTGGGTTGGGTTTGTTGGTTTGTTTTTTTTTAAAATAAATGTGCCCCTCCCACAAACCAGGCAAAATTAGGCAATTTCGTTGAAATTGCCAAATTCATAATAAACGAATGTACATCCCTAGTTAATACTATTGCTGATTCTCTTTCTCGGTACAAGTGGGACCAGTTTTGGAGGTTGGCTTCAAAGGTGGACCAGAGTGGTGTGGAGGTGCCCAGTTTCTTATGGAAGTTTGATGTTTGGTAGCATGGAATTTACTGCAATCATCCTTAGTGTCATTGATGTGGTCAGATATCTCTGCGGTGCCAGGAAGGATGGAGATTTTCTGCTTGCAATGGGTTGGGTGTGGGGTCCGGGTACAGACATGTTGTTGATAACATATGTTGAGGAGGCTACAAGATTGGGTTTTTCTAGAGCGGCTGTGACTAGGCACATATATGTTTTTTCTTTCTTTCTTTATGCGGGCACATGTTTGGGATTTTCCTGTGGGTCATTTTATTATTCAGAGATTGTTAGTGGAGTCAAGTGGGCTAAGGAAAGTTGGGCATTGTGCAATAGTCAATTGCCCATTACTCATGAGGTTCTATTGGCTTTATGGGGGGCGATGCCAGGGATTTGTGTCTCTATTTATGTGACATGTTTATTTTGTCTTAATTTTGTGTTAGTGGGTTTTTTTTTGGGGGGGGTTAGGGTGGAAGAATTGATTGCTAGGGCTGGTAGTGGGGCAGAAGATACAGGTTTACATTTTCAGAATGTTTTTAAGAACATAAGAACATGCCGTACTGGGTCAAACCAAGAGTCCATCAAGCCCAGCATCCTGTTTCCAACAGTGGCCAATCCAGGCCATAAGAACCTGGCAAGTACCCAAAAACTAAGTCTATTCCATGTTACCGTTGCTAGTAATAGCAGTGGCTATTTTCTAAGTCAACTTAATTAATAACAGGCAATGGACTTCTCCTCCAAGAATTTATCTAATCCTTTTTTAAACACAGCTACACTAACTGCACTAACCATATCCTCTGGCAACACATTTCAGAGTTTAATTGTGCGTTGAATGAAAAAGAACTTTCTCCGATTAGTTTTAAATGTGCCACATGCTAACTTCATGGAGTGTCCCCTAGTCCTTCTATTATCTGAAAGAGTAAATAACCGATTCACATTTACCCATTCTAGACCTCTCATGATTTTAAACACCTCTATCATAACCCCCCTCAGCCGTCTCTTCTCCAAGCTGAAAAGTCCTAACTTCTTTAGTCTTTCCTCATAGGGGAGCTGTTCCATTCCCCTTATCATTTTGGTTGCCCTTCTCTGTATCTTCTCCATCTTCTCCATCGCAATTATATCTTTTTTGAGATGCGGTGACCAGAATTATACACAGTATTCAAGTCTTTGTGAAGACTCAATTATTTTGAGGATTTATAGAGCCAATTTGGATCAGCAGGGGAAAATTTTGAGTTTGTCAAAAATATTTTATCATCCCATTTACCTGTGCCAAGAGATTTTTGATTGGTCCATGGGGTATAAATGGGATTTTTAGTAAGGCAAGAATTATTCTTCCTAATGACATCAGCAAGCATGAATATCCTGTCAGAAAATAACTCTTGTAGTGACAGTTTTAGAATGAGCAAAGCTTCACAGAAAACTTGGACATATCCTGATATTACAAGAGTGACCCAAATTCGTAGAAGGAATTTCCTTTAAATGAATTCGGAAGTAAAATCTATAGGAGCACAATATATGCTATACTACCCCAGTAAATGTGTGGTAAAATACCAACAGGAAAGGTTTGTGTTCTATGAACCAATAGAGTTACGCAAGTTTCTTGATGCAAGGTTGCCTGACACTGAATCTTAGTCCGAGTGAATATAAAAAAAAAAAAAGAAATGGAACCACAATATTTCTTAATTTAATTTATATTGCCTTATGTTTGCTCATATCTACGCTGCCTTAGCTCTTATTTTGCCTTATAACAGGTTTAATTTCTTATAAAAAGGAAAGTATTCATGTTTTAATGTATGCTTGTTTTGTGTTAGATTTCTTGTTACCCATTCTATGACAAGCGGATATTGCTGTCTGTATTGTACAAAAGTTGAATAAATAAATAATAAAAAAAAAAAAAGTTTAAAAAAATATCTGATTCACAGAATTTTATCAGCTTAATTGGACAGCTAAATGAGAGAAAAGCTTATTGAACAAACTTTGGTAATCTAACCTGAAGAGGACACCAAATAATCATTCTATTACATCTAGGGCCAGATTTTAAAAACTACGCATGGGCATAGATTTGTGCACGCAACCCGGCGCACACAAATCTACGCCCAATTTTATAACATGCGCAAACAGCCGTGCACATGTTATAAAATCCAGGGTTGGCACTCGCAAGGGAGTACACAATTGTGCAACTTGCGTGCGCCAAGCCGCGCAGCCTTCCTCCGTTCCCTCCGAGGCCGCTCCGAAATCGGAGTGGCCTCAGAGGGAAATTTCCTTCTGCCCCCCCCCCCCCACCTTCCCCTCCCTTCCCTGCCCCCTAGCCCTACCTTAAAAAAAAACCTTACCTTTAATTTTTAAGTTGCGCCTGCCTCTGGGCAGGTGTAGGCTGCGCGCGCCAGTGACGGCCGGCCCGCGATCCCAAGCACAGCGGCAAATGGCCGCTGTGCCTGGAGGATCCATCCCCGCCCCGCCCATTTTTTCAAGCCCCGGGACATACGCATGACCTGGGGCTTGCGCGTAACCCTTTTAAAATCCGCCCCCTAACCTATATAATACCTTAATATCCATTAAAAGCCAGATAATTGTTAATCACACAACCTGTAAATAAAGGTTGGTGTTCCTTTAAAGGAGGAAAAAGTCTCAACTAGTGCTCTCAGAATATATGCTTAAGCAACCTGAAAACTATATGCTGAATTTGTCTTCAAGACAATTATTTGAAAGGTGGTAATATAACTAAGTACTGATTCAGAGTTTATAATTACATGTAGTCCTTCATTACCAATGAAAATCTATCTCTGAGGAGAAAGAATTGTTGAAGAGAAACAAAATATTTAGTTTCTTAAAGATATATTGAAGCAATAAGTACCTTAAAGGACCAGTTATAATTAAGCAATGCCAGTGTGAGAAAAAGTGTGCATGTCTGAATGAAGAAACAAATCAGTGCACTGATCACAACTCTGATGATTCTCTAAGGGGGTCATTTATCAAAATGCGATAAAGCGTTTTCGCATGCGAAAAGCCCCGTTAACGCATGCGATCGCACCATATCATATGGTGCGATGCAAATTCAGAAAATAGGAGGAGTTAGGGGTGGAGAGTGGGCTGGGTTAGCCTGTCTGTGAGGAGCTATTGCACAGCTGTAATGCTGATTTTAACTACACCTCTTTGAATTGTGTTAGGCTGTGTGCTAAGGTTTCATTGCCCTTTGCGATGTCTCCTGTAAGGCCTATTTCAAGTGAATTGAAGGGGGGGGGAGGGGGGGGGGAGGGAGGGAGGGAGAGAGAGAGAGAGAGAGAGAGAGAGAGAGAGAGAGAGAGAGAGAGAATGGCCATAATGTCATGGCCCATAGGTAGGTATTTGTATCCCTATGGTAGGCCCACCTAGTAACTCAAGGTGGGGATTAGGTAAGAGTGTAGGGGGTTAGGGGCCACTTTGACATTGTACATGACACCTACGAACAGAACAGTGGTCTCATGAAGATTTGATGACCTTTGGAGTGATGAAACTCACTCCAAGATGAGATTTGGGCAAGGTTCTCTCAACCTAGCTTGATGGACTCTCTACCTGGGTAACATCAAGCTAAGTTGAGAGAACATTGCCCAAATCTCATCTTGGAGTGAGTTTCCTCACTCCAAAAGCCATCAAATCTTCACAAGAGACCACTGTTCTGTTCGTAGGTGTCACGTAGAATGTCAAAGTGGCCCCTAACCCCCTACACTCTTACCTAAACCCCACCTCAAGTTACTAAGTGGGCCTACCATAGGGATACAAATACCTACCTATGGGCCATGACATTATGGCCAGTCTCTCTCTCTCTCTCACTCTCACCAATGGCCCCCAGTGGTTGAATGCAGGAAATACAACAGGTCAGCACTTATCGCAGAATCTGAAAAGGGTATCACAATTTGCACTAACTTAGCTCTTCACACAAATTGTGATAAATGCTATATTAGCATAAAACACACCCCTTTTGCTATCGCATGCGGTACTTACCGCATTTTTATAAATCCAGGCCTAAGTTTACTGCATACTACCATTTCAACACCTCACTCACATTCAGTCCCATTCTGTACTTAGCCAGGGATATGATAATTATCTTTTGCTCTTGGCATTTAGTAAAATAATTCAATGGTATAGCACACACCTAGGGTGTCATTTTAGTCCGTGGAAGATTGGTGGTTGCAGGGAGACAGTTTCTCTTATTATTTTATTTAAAGTTAGTGTAGTAAGTGAGGAGATTGCTATGTCCAGAGATGTCATTGTCAAGAATGGTCAAGAGGTCCCCTGCCTGTACTATCTAGTGGTAAACACTAGCCACTAAAGCTTCCCATCATCCCTGGTGAATCTGATCTGACACTTCCTATCAGTGCTCACAAGCTCTGGCCCCTAGCTGCTTCTTCAGTGAAGTTGTAGATAAAGGCACCAACATACTTTTGTAAAGTGTGAGAAACACAAATTCTATGTTAAAAACAGAAAGTAACATGGGAAAATTGGAAGAAGCAACACACAAAGAAGAAGAGGCAGGCATATCAGTAAAGGGTTAGACATATAACATACAACATATACATATACCTGTATGAAATTCTTGAAATTCAAAAGAATCCTGAAGACCTGAAAAGATAAAATATCACAAAAAATCAATTCTTAAAGTTTAATTTTGAAACTGTTGCAAGTTATATTGAGTAAAAGAAAGAGGAAGTAAATTAACATAGTTATCTGATAGTCTGTAAGTTGAAAACCTTTCTAGAAACTGGCATCTGAATAATAGTCTTGTGTCTAAAATATAAATTAAATATTACTAAATACAATTGAAAGTTTAAAAATATTGGGCCAGATTTTAAAAACTACGTGTGGGCGTAGATTTTATAACAATCGCGCGCAGCTGTGCGCATGTTATAAAATCCAGAGTCGGCGCGCGCAAGGGGGTGCACAATTGTGCAACTTGCATGTGCCAAGCCACGCAGCCTTCCTCCGTTCCCTCCAAGGCTGCTCCAAAATCGGAGCGGCCTCAGTGGGAACTTTCCTTCCACCCCCCTACCTTCCCCTCCTTTCCCCTACCTAACCCGCCCCCAGCCCTACCTAAAACCCTCCCCTTACCCTTAATTTTTAAGTTGCCAGCGATGGCCGACCCGAAATCCCAGGCACAGCGGCAAATGGCCGCTGTGCCTGGAGGCTCTGGCCCCAGCCATGCCCTCAGATCGCCTCACCCACTTCCCGCCCTCTTTTTCAAGCCCCGGGACATACATGCGTCCCGGGGCTTGCGTGCGTCACCGAGCCTATGTGTATGCTAATTTATCTCATGTATATTCATTGTGACTATTCTGAAACCAGACTGGTTAGGAGTGCCTCCAGAAGTGGATTGGAACATTATCTTTGCTTCTGTATCTTCCATGTAGATTGGCTTAATAACTACTTCCAAACATTTCCAAATATGTTTTCCCATTCAGCCAAATGTCTGCATTGTACTTCCTAGATAGATACACACACATATCTTTTTTTGTTTGAGTTCATTTTTTTATTTTGAGGTATTTGTTTTTTTGATTCATTTAATATTTATTTTGCCTCTGTTTATTTGCTGAACCAAAGTAAACATAAAATTTAAACCAAAACAAAAACCTTTGGGACATTCCTGCGCCTCCCATCACAATCACCATCACTTTCCCCAGGTTCTGAAACCACTCTTTGCCCCTTTATTATCTCCATTTGCCAATAACCTTAGGCTAAGGCCAAGGTCTCCCCAGATGGGGATGAGTCAAACCCACCAGGACCTCCCTGGTCCCCTAGACCACCCCTACCCCTCACAAATAATCCATGGCTGGGTGCCTTTCCCACACCCCAACTATACCTTCTGTGAAGGTTTTTATTCTAAATGGGGGCAGGAGTGATCCTCTCTTCTCTTTAAAAATGGCACAGGCTGGCCCTGAGTCTGGTGCCCAGTTTATTTATTTATTTAACAATATTTATATCCCACTTCTGCATAGTTCAGAACAAAGTACAAAAAGCATACATAATAAAATAAACATTATATCATAAAAATAAAAACAACCTACTGATTTTAAAAAAGAAAATACTATAAAACACAATGCACAGAGACATACCAATCAAGATACCTACTGGACAGGTTAGACCTAGATTGAAAAGAGGTTAAACTATTAAAGAACATACCCATGGAAGTCATGCCTATGTAGTGTGAATATTAAATGCCAATTTGAAGATACATATTTCTAAGTTCTTTTTGAATGTTTTAGAGTCTTGGACATTGCATAAAGGAAATGGAAGAGAGGTCCACAGTAATGGTCCAGCCATAGAGAACAAATGCTCTTTAACTTTGAAGAGATCCATGGTGCGTTGAGATTATTTAACACACTATAGGCCAAATTCATTAAGGCTTTTCTCCTATTTTGTGTCTATGGGAAAAACTCCTTAGATGGCAATTTTGAAACAGGCGCGTGGGCACACATGTGTGTATGTTCGTCGACCCGCATCCAGAGACACGTCCATTATAAAATAGGCCAGACATGGGTACATGGGTGTGCAATTTTAAATGGACCGCATCTACCATGTAAGTGGGGGAATATTACAAGGGACGTGCGCCAATGCTATTAGCCATTTTCCAAGTTCATGCCCAGTTTGCCCAGTTTAGGGTTAGGATCTGCAAACCCCTCTAATTTAAAAGCCTCCCTTCCCCACTGTTAGCCCTGACCCTTAAAACCCCACTGACTTGCCTAAATTTTTTGTTTTAAAAGTTACACACCATCCATAGCAGAAGTAAATTTACGCAGCAGCGTATCCCAGCGTGCAGAAGGGCACGTAAGTATTTATGTACACATTTCTTGACCAGGCCCTGAGACATCCTCACCCTGCCCAGCCCACGCTCCACCCCTTTTCAGAAACGTTTTACTTGTGCACACAGCGGGAATACGCTCAACCTCAGGGACCTTTTAAATCCGCTCAGCGCACGCCGGACCAACTTATGCATATACCTCCCAGTTTTGGCAAGTGCAGTGCTTTTAAAATTAATTCACCTATTAGTGAATTAGGTACCATGAATGATGACAAGCATTTTATATTGTATGCGCCATGAGATTGGGTGCCAATGTAATGTTTGATACCAACAAAATGGTATCAGGGCTGGCTGATGCCATTTTGTTATATGGCCTTATGTTTGTATGATATCCCTGCTGTAATAGCGGGATGCCTTTAGGACACACAGGGGAGTCAGAGGGCTGTGAGTGATAATTGAGGGTTTGAGGGACCCACAGACTTGACAGTTGAAGAGGTGAGAGGAGGTGAGAAAGAGAAAGATGGAAAGAAGTCCTCCCAATCCCCAAAGATACAGCAAAAATATCTAATTGGATAAACTCTCCAAACATTTTTATTGGCACAAATGGTTTAGGAACACAATCCTAAATAATGACAATGAAAATGAGTACCAAAAAAATATACATAAAGCAATAATAAGTGTGCATGGAATCAAGGATTACTGTATTTCACATGGATCAGGCAAATTGCAACAAAGAGCAGCCAGATGTCGTGCAGACATGAGCAATGCACACTGTTCCTTCTCACATAGTGTGTTGAAGCAGGATTCTTCTGCCAGTTGGTTGTTTGCTTGACTCTCTTGAGAAGGAAAGTGTTCCGCTAGCAAGGTTGTCCTGGGGGGCCTTTTGCAACTGGGTTGGTGTTGCCCCTTTTCTGACTCCTGCTGTTGCCCCTTCCCTGGGCCATGGTTTGCAAATGTGGACTAGAACACGGGATGCTGGCAACCAATATTTCTAGAGTAATTTTGCCAATTGGTCTGCCTATGTCACAAAGATCCTGTAGGGTGGCAATGCTCATATTATTCACAGAAGTAGTTAGAGCTGTGAGGCCGTATGTCAAAATGATGTTCTGCAGCTGGACAGTGTTTGCATTTTGCTGCAATGTCTCAGGTCACAGATACATTATGGATATTTTGCATATCCATATGAACTGAGCTGCTCTTAAGCCATAGCTCCTTGTGCATGCTGGCCAGGCTTTCCTTTATAAAGACAGCTCCACAAACATATCCTGCCTCAGCAACAGGTCCAGCTACTTTGAGTAGTGCATGTTGCATCTCTGCCTGATCCCTGCCTTCATTTCCAACCTTGTTCCAGTCTTCATCCAGCCTGTCTTCACTCTTCATCCAGCTTGTCTTGTCTTTCTTCCAGTTTCTCCCATCCTCACTGCCCTCCTGTTCTTATTTATTTATTTATTTATTTAAAATTTTTATATACCGGCATTCATGTTGCAAACACATCATGCCGGTTTACATATAACAGGGGTGTACAGTAAACAATTCAATAACCTATTTGTGTAGAAGGAAGCAGTTACAAATAACAAGGTAATAGAACTGGGAGGAGAGAAGAAAAGAAAGAGAATAACATTAGGTATAGGTATTTACATTAGTAATAACATTTTTACATGTGGAAGTGGTAGAATCTGGCTGAATAGAATTAATCGGTGTCCGGGAAAGCTTTTTTAAACAGCCAGGTCTTAAGTCTCTTCCTGAAGGTTGGGAGGCTGGGCTCCTGTCTAAGGTCCGGTGGGATGGAGTTCCATAGAAGGGGGCCGGCTGTTGAAAAGGCCCGATCTCTCAAGGTAATGTGTTTGGTAGTTTTGGCTGGGGGCACTTGAAGAGATCCTCTGAGTGTGTCTCTTGTTGGTCTGGAGGAGTTATAAATTTGGAATGGGACTTGTAAGTCGAGTGGGGTGTGTTGATGGATGGTTTTGTATATTATGGAAAGAGATTTGTAGAGGATTCTAAAGTGAACAGGCAACCAGTGGAGATCTTTTAGGATTGGAGATATATGGTCCCTCCTCCTGGAGTTTGTCAGTAATCTTGCCGCAGCGTTTTGTAACATCTGGAGGGGTCTAGTATAGGAGGAAGGTAGGCCCAGAAGGATAGAGTTACAGTAATCGATCTTAGAAAAAATGATAGCTTGTAGAATGGTTCTGAAGTCCTGAGTGTGGAAGAGTGGTCTAATTCTTTTCAGAACTTGGAGTTTGTGGAAACAGTCCTTGGTGGTTCTGTTGATGTAAGCTTTAAGGTTCATCCGGTTATCAATTAATACTCCTAGATCTCTCACCTGTGTAGTAGTTGGGATAGTTGGAGGATTAGAGATGGCATTATTATCTGGGGAGATGAGAAGCAGTTCTGTTTTAGAGGAGTTTAAAACTAGGTTTAGGTTAGCCAGGAGATGTTTAATTTCGAAGAGACAGTTTTCCCAGTGAACCAATGTTTTTGTGTAAGATTCTTTAATGGGTATCACGATCTGGATGTCGTCGGCGTAGAGGAAATGTTTGAGGTTAAGGTTGGAGAGGAGTTGGCAGATAGGTAAAAGATAAATGTTAAAGAGTGTAGGTGACAGTGAGGAGCCCTGGGGGACACCTATGGATGCGTCCATTCGTGAAGATTCTTTGTTCTGTATCTTAACCTTGAAGCCTCTGTTGGAGAGAAAAGATTTAAACCATGAGAGAGCTGTGCCTGAGATACCTATAGAAGCCAGAATGGAAGTGAGAATGGAATGATTGACCGTATCAAAGGCGGCTGATAGGTCCAGTAGAATTAAGAGGAAGGATTGGCCTTTGTCAAGGCCCATTAATATGAAGTCAGACATGGAGATGAGGAGGGATTCTGTGTTCAGTGACTTGCGAAATCCGTATTGTGATTGGAATAGGATTTTGTTTTCTTCTATGTATTCGGAGAGTTGAGTATTGACAACTTTTTCTAGAATCTTGGCTATGAATGGGAGATTGGCGATAGGACGGAAGTTGTTGGGGTCTTTAGGATCCAAGTTGGGTTTCTTGAGTAGAGGTTTGATGGAGGCCAATTTGAGGTCGTCAGGATATAGTCCTTGGGAGAGTGAGCAGTTTATGATGTCCGACAAGGTTTTAGCGATGGAGTCAGGGATGGCCAGGAGCAGTTTGGTGGGGATAGTATCCAAAGGATGGGAGGAAGGTTTCATTCTTCTTATAAGAGTTTGTATCTCTAAGATAGAGATGGGTTCAAGTGTTTCCAGACCATTGTTGTTGAGGGATGATTGTTGAAGAGACTGGTAAAGAGCAGGGTCGGTGGGATTAGAAGGCAGATGAGTTAGAAGGCTGTTGACTTTGTTGTGAAAATGAAGAGCAAGTTCTTCAGCTTTGGGTTGTGCTAGGTCGTTGGGAATCTCCTGTGGGATGATTTGGGTGAGATTGGAGACATAGGCGAAGAGGGCTTTTGCGTCGAAGATTAAGTGGTGAATCTTGGATGCATAGTAGTCCCTTTTGGATTTAGAGGTAGTTGACTTGTATTGATGGAGGGTGGCTTTGTAGATGGATCGTGTATTGGTGCTTGGGGATTTGCGCCAGTCGCTCTCTTTCTGTCTTAGATTTTGTTTTAGCTTTCTTAGTTCTTCCGTGAACCATGGTTGTCTTTTGGAGGCGTTTGGGAGTGATTTTTTGGTTGCTAGCGGACATAGCTTGTCGGCTATGGAATCTGTGATGGCTTTCCAAGAGCGGAGAGCTGTGTTCGGGTTTGAGAGATCAATGGATGGAAGTTGAGAGGCTAGGTGGGAGCTGAGGTCTTCTGTAGAGCAGGATCTTCTGTATGGGAAAGATGGTGAGGGCCCTTTGGAGGTGGAGGGTTTGTTCAATGAGAATGCGGTTGAGATAAGTGAGTGATCAGACCAAGGGACCTTCTTGCTTTTGAGGCGTGAAGAATGTTTGATGCCTGGGTTAATAAAGATAAGATCCAGCGTGTGGCCTGCTTTGTGTGTGGGTTTGGTAACTAGTTGTTTGAAACCCAGGGCTGAGAGGGCAGAGAGAAAGGATTCACAGCTGGATGATGGGGTAGGATTGTCCACATGCAGATTAAAATCTCCTAGGATAATTGCTGGAGCGTCCAGTTTGATGAGGGTTGTGATTTCCTCTACTAAGGGGGAGGGGTCTGTCTCAAGGAGGCCCGGAGGGGCGTAGACGAGTAGGATTTGTAGTTGTTCCGAGGTGAAGAGACCCATTTCTAGTTTAGAGTCTGAGTTGTATGGGTGCTGGATGAACCCGAGGTCTTTTTTTGATGCAAATAGGAGTCCTCCTCCTCTTTTTTTCAGTCGGGGGATGGAGAAGATGTCGTAGTTTGATGTGGGAAGTTGGTTTATAATTGCTGTGTCCGTGGGTTTGAGCCATGTTTCTGTTATAGCACATATATCTGGTTTGGTATCAAGGAGATAGTCGTTGAGGATTAGAGATTTCTTGGACAGAGATTGTGCATTGAATAGTGAAAGTGAGAATACAGTGAGGCCTAAGAGTTGGGTGATGGGTGTTATCAAAATTGGGGTGAATGATTTAAGGTTTCGGTGTAGCGCCTGTCGTTTGTGTTGTAGTATGAATGATCTGTTCGGTTTTCCTATTGCTGACAGGCTGTGTTGTAGAATAGGTATTGGGAAGGTGGGGAACATTTTAGCGTGTAGTGCTTGTGTTGTAGTGGTGCTGCGTTAGTGCTGTTGATGGACCGAGGGGCGAAGGCAGTCTTTGTGAGTCTTTTGTTTTAATGTAGAGTGCTGAGAGGTAGTTGTTTTGCTGTTGCTTGAGTGTTGTTTGCTCAGGATGGTTGCTTGTTCAGGATGGTTGCTTGCTGAATGCTTGCAGGATGGTTGCTTGCTGAATGCTTGCAGGATGGTTGCTTGCTGAATGCTTGCAGGATGTTTGTTTGTTTGCTGAGCACTTGTTGAATGCTTGCAGGATGGATGCTTGTTGAGAGCTTGCTGAGATGACACTGGCTGGGTGCAGTATGGTGCTTGTTGGGAGAGAGCTGGAAGAACGTGAAGCAGGATGGATGCTGGCTTACTTATGAGGGTTCACATTGGTTTCAATATAACCAATTAGGTTACTTGCTGTTAGGAGGATAATGGATGAACCAGCTATTATCATAGTCATGTGAGAAGTTGTCCATAGAAATGCAATAGTCATGTGAGAAGTTGTCCATAGAAATGCATAGTCATGTGAGAAGTTGTCCATAGAAATGCATAGTCATGTGAGAAGTTGTCCATAGAAATGCAAACTAGGTGGTCAATGCAATTATAGAAGAAAGAAAGAATGCTGATATCAATGTTATCATCCATATGCAACCAATGACCTCACTATAAATAGTGTGCACAAGGTACCAGAAGATTTCCAAAATCTAGGGGAGAAGATTAGACACATGGTAATGACTATAGCCTTTTCAAAAGTATTACCTGTTCATGGACAGGGAAAGAAAAGGTTATATCATATAGATAATTTCAATGTCTAATGTAAGGAGGCTGGGGCAGTGTATGGAGCAATAACAAATTGTATGGTAAGGATGACCTACATTGGTCTGCGGCAGGAAAGCGGATGCTAAGTGAAAAAATTCAGATTATACATTATCAGGCATTTAAACTAGGGAGAAGAGGGGCAGGAAATGGCCAGTGAAATTGAAATGTCACTACCAAACAATACAGGAAGTGAGAAGAGAAAGTAACAAAATCAATCAGTTCAAAAAAACAGAAAAGGTGACTAGGAAGAGCAACTGGAAAGCTATGACCATAAATGCTCGTAGTTTGAGCAATGAAATCTCAGACCTGTAGTAATCCAAAAGAGTTGTATGTGATGAAGGTGAAAAGCTATTCTGCATGGAGCAAGAGAAGGACCTTGGGGTGATAGTGTCTAGTGATCTGAAAACAGTAAAGCAATGTGACAAGATGATAGCTAAAGCCAGAAGAATGCTGGGTTGCACAGAGAAAGGAATAACCAGTAAGAAAAATGAGGTGATAATCCCCTTGTACAGATCCTTGGTGAGGCCTCACCTGGAGTGCTGTGTTCAGTTCTGGAGACCATATCTCAAAAGGGACAGAGACAGGACGGAGGCGGTCCAGAGAAGGGCAATGAAAATGGTGCGGGGGTCTCCATCAAAAGTCTTATGAGGAGAGGTTGAAGGACCTAAATATATATTCCCTGGAGGAGAGGAGGTGCAGGGGAGATATGATACAGACCTTCAGATACCTGAAAGGTTTTAATGATGCACAATCAACAAACCTTTTCCACTGGAAAGAAATCCGTAGAACTAGGGGTCTCAAAATCAAACTCCAGGGAGGACGACCCACAACCTGCATCAGGAAATATTTCTTCACAGAGAGAGTGGTGGATTCCTGGAATACCCTTCTAGAGGAGGTGGTGAAGATAAAAACAGTGAAAGAATTCAAAGGGGCATGGGGTAAGCACTGTGGATTTCTAAAAGAGAGAAGTTGGAAATGAAGAAAAGCGTACATGAGGGTAACTTGATGATACAGCTGTTACTACCCTTAACCAATAAGCCTGATACTTTTGATGCAATTCCAACATTGCTCTCTGCTTCAATGGCAAGAGGTAATGGGGAATTTTACTCAGACAGCAACTAACAAGGCCCTGACTTTTACGGTCTGGAAACTGTGCAGCAGATACTAAAATAAGCTTGCTGGGCAGACTAGAAGGACCATTTGGTCCTTTTCTGCCATCATTTCTATGTTTCTATGATGGATCCTCCGTCTGACCCAGTAAGGCAGCTTCTTATGTTCTTAATAGAGGTTCTTGTTGAGTTGCAGGTTGTGTTGCACACTGTGGCTGATGATGACACAATGTGGGCAGGTTTGCTGCTGGGAGCTGTCATTCGTGGCTGGTCATGGGGCCCAGGTGTGGGATCTTCCATGCAAAGTAATACCATGTCAAGGACTGGGTCCTTGTTGTATGGCTCAGTCTCCAGCTTTTGCAGCATGGAGGAGGGGGAAGGGTCTAGTGTCCTCAAATCTTTTAGCAGCTCGTCATCCCCACGTTATTAAATGTTAAAAGTATGCTTTATTCAAAACAAGTGCATTACATCAATTATAAATGAAAAATAATTAAACAATAACTTCAAATAACATAAAATCAATTATAATACTAGTAATTAACTAAAATGTTCTGGCTTTCTTAAAGAAAATTTGAGAATATATCGCACAGGTAGTTTCACTACCAATCAATATCTTTATAAATATCTTCATGAGCTGGCGCACTAGCAAAATGTATGACGGGATGGAAACTTGAAAACTTTAGCCTTATGGTATAATCCATATTAGCTTTATAAAACGTCCACATAGTTTTTTTAGTATCACGCTGCTATAGAGGTGCTTTTATCATCAATGACAGCTGAACTTTATACAAAATGGATCTCCCATCAACAAAGGACCTTTGTTTCACCTTAGTAAGGCTTTTCAGGAGGTAAGAGATAAAAGACTGTAGATCATTCGAACATAGAATGCCAGCATTGAACAGAAATCTTAGCGATTCGCACTCACAGTGGACCATAAATATGGTTCTTGTATTAGATTTAAATAAACTTTTGCACAGAGGTTTGTCCAAGCCTTCCTTCCACTGCAGCTTCTGACAGGGAAACTGAAACGCCCTTTAGCCCCTAAAGGGTATCAGGCTTACAAAACTATCTCTGTAAATTATATGAAGAACCCCCATGAAGATACCTCCCAGCCAGGGAGTGCACTGGGAGGTATCACTTCTAAAATAATCTCCTTTGGGTGACTCTGGGAGGCCCCACCAGAATGGGGAAAAAATACATCTTTACCCTCTGACTGCTTCCTCAAATGGAACCCCATGAACTTTAGCATGGCTGGGCTAAATAGCACTGATGCTTCCAATCCAGAACCTCCAGGTGGGAGGGACTGAGAGGGATGGATGACTTCTTACTAAGTGTATTCTAAGGACTGGGACAATGGCATCTAGTGGCCAGACTGGGAGGGGCTGCTACAGTATTTAAAAATAGTTCCTGAAGGCCCTGAGGCCAGCACCATTTTGTTAAATGGAGTTATTCATCCAATACAAGTAATCTGTACAACAAATGGCACCAGCTTTAGGGCTATTTTTAAATACCAACTAGTGGCCAGAGCACCTGAGGATTGCTCTTGCCCCATTTGGACAGCTAAGAGGGGTCAGGGGTTTTGACAGAGAAAGGCCTGGGAGAGAACCTTCAATACTTTCATTTGTGCAGTGCAGGCACTGGATTTATTTGGTAGGGAGGCACCAGTGGAATTTAACACATCATTATCCAGGTATAAATGCTTCCTTCCAACAACCGTGTAGTCACATGCAAAGAAGAAACCTAAGTAGTCTTGCAAGCTCATAGACCACATCTTTTTTTTTTGTCCAATAAATTATTTCATTTCTTACCAAGATTCCATATGTGTGAGAGAAAATAATAAGGGCCTTATGAGTGATACAACCATTGCTGATTTTCTCCATTTGCAGCAGTAATATCAATGACAACTGAACAGTCTATGGCAATAGCTCAGATATTGTGAAACAGATATCTTGGTGTGTTTTGTTTTTTTTTGGGGGGGGGGGGTGTATCAGTCTTATATAATGTGAATTAATAATGGAGACTGATAACCTAATTTCCTTTTTCATTATGTTTCCCTTCTCTCATTCAGGTGCTATCAGTGTTATCCTAACCCATGATACTTGATTATTGAAGTCAAAATATGTGAGTTATGCTCTCTTGTTTCAATATACTCATATCAGTTTTTAGAGAAAGGAACCATTATTTATAGTTATTTCTTCTCTTTCACTAAGATGTACTGCAAATCATACTGGCAGAGTCATAAAGAGGTGCCAAAGCATTGTTTTTTATGTGTTATTTATTTGATTGAAACAAACTAGATAAGTTGAGATTATGGACCAATAAATTCTTAATTTGCTGACTTTTGCAGATAGATTACCCATGAGGTACTAGGATTTATCAGAAAGTGTCCTTCTATATGTAATAGTGTTACTCCTTCATTAAATCTCATTCTAGTCTCAAACTCATAATTGTAGTATATGCACAATCAGTAAAGGAGGAGGTTTAGGAGAGACTTTGCTAAGCAATAAGTTATGAAGAAGAGAGAAAAAACATGAACAATTCTCTATTTCAACAGTGGCCTGTTCAGCACTTTGATTTACAGTTTTCATCAATGACTTCTGCTCCACAGACTGAAATTTCAAGACTATGCTCCTTTCTCATTTCTTCTCCTATTTTGTAAGATGTGTTCCTCTAGCAACCTTTCAAATCTGAAAAAATATTGTTTAAACTCTAAGTTATTTTACTCTTGCATGCATGGTGAGCATTAGGGGTTTACAAGTACTTTCTAATTCTTAAAAGCATATCCACAAAGAACCTTAGCTATTAAAAGGTTTCTCCCATTTTATGTCTATGGGGAAAATACTTAGTACAACACAACATTTTTTTTTTTTTTTTGCATCCTCTCTGCTGTCACAGGTATCCATGCATACTTATGCTGGAGAAGTTATTGGTGGTTTTACTCCAGTTTCATGCTTGCAAGAACTGAAGGCAACATTTCCTGTAATTTTTTGAGAGTTGCGTGCACGAAAAGGTTATCATGTGCAATGTAGTATACAAAATTGTGCACGTGAGAACTTCTTTGAAACACCATTCTATTTTCCTTGGCGCATATGTTTTTCTGTGTGCGCTTTTTCCACAACCGGGGTCTGTACGCATGCATGTACGGCTTACCGGGATCACTGATTCAAGGCAGGTTAGGACCTCAGATGTATCACCTCTAGATGTGGAAGTTACACTAAGGGCAGAGCAATGAGTAATTCCCAATCCACAGATGATGGCCTGGACCCATGGCAGGTATACATTTAGAAAATCACTTAGAATATGACCACAAAGATAACAGAAAAAATGTTTTTAAAAATGTAAGGTGTATACTTATGAAGGGGTTACCCCTTAAGTATGTAATATGCTGTTATTATATCATGATTGTATATCTCCTACCAACCAGTTCTTGTCTTTCATTTTTTCATATATATTTTTGCTGTGCAATGACATAGTGAAGGCAGAAGTAGCGCCGGCGCCATTTTGAATATTGGCAATATGGCGCGAGTGTAGGAGGTCACTCCCGGACCCCCGCTGGACTTTTGGCAAGTCTTGTGGGGGTCAGGAGGCCCCCCCAAGCTGGCCAAAAGTCCCTGGGGTCCAGCGGGGGTCCGGGAGCGATCTCCTGCACTTGTGACGTCGGGTGTCAGGAACCAAAATGGCGCCGGCGCTACCTTTGCCCTGTCATATGGTAAGGGCAAAGGTAGCGCCGGTGCCATTTCTATTAACGCAGCCGTGGCCCGAGAGCGGGAGATCACGCCGGGATCCCCCCACTGGACCCCAGGTACTTTAAAACATTTTGGGGGGGTTCGGGAGGGTGGGGGATTTGTTTTAAAGGGTCGGGGTGGGTTTTAGGGTTGTTTTGGTGTGCCGGTTTTCCCGCCCTCCCCGATTTACGATTTTTTAAGAAAAAAAACCATGACGATCAGATTTCCCTCCCCCCCCCAGCCAAAATCGATCATTAAGATGATCGATCACACGATTCACATCCCTAAAATATATAGTTACTATCTCTTTTGCAATTGCAATAGCATGTTTGAAAGATTATTTACTTAACTGACATGTTTAACACTTGTTATATGTTTTTTTTGTTTTTTTTTAAAGGACCAATTGTTTGCTCCATATAAATAACTTTTAGCAGTTTTATGTTTCTTTTATATTTTGTCCTTGCTTTTCAATTTCTGCTTGTACTAACCTCAGTTATTGGACTAAAGACTGATTCTTTTCAGTCACGGTTTTGCCTGCCATGCAGCCTCTCCATGCCCTAGTCCTGTCTGCTAGGACTCCTCACCTCCAGAAGCCTTCAGCGAGCCTCACCACCAACCTTGCTAAACTCCTCTTCGCTCTTCTTTGATCCTCTTCGCTGCTCTTGCCATGCCCAAGACTCAGGCTTATGTAACCCAGCAAACAGAAGTAATAACAGTCTCACTCTCCTACCCTCCCAGTCCCCAGCAGTCTTGCTCCCTCCCCCCTCCCCGTGCCCAGCAGTCATGCTCCCTATCCTCTCTCCACTTCCAGAACTCACAGCCAGACTCATATGCAGGACAACAATGCAAAAACAGAAACATCACTATTACTCATAAAACAAAATCAAGAAATATACATCAATCATAGTAAACCATACTAATAAAAATAATATTTCAAAACAGATAATGAATAGAGCATCTAATAAATAAGAATAAGGATAAAAAAAACTTTAAGGGCCGGATTTTTAAAAGGTTACGCACGCTGGGCCTATTTTAAAAAGGCTCGGCGACGCAGGTAAAGCCCTGGGATGCGTGTAAGTTCCAGGACTTTACAAAAGGGGCGGGGAAGGGGCGGGGCCAGAGGCCTCCGACAGAGCGGCCATTGCGCTGTGTCGGAGGATCATGTGTTGGCAGCCTGCCGGCAGGCGCAAAAGATAACACAAAGGACAAGGGGGGTTAGAATAAGGCTGGGGTGAAAGGTTAGGGGAAGGGGTGGGAAGGTCAGGTTAGGGGGAAAGAAGTTCCCTTCCAGGCCACTCCGATTTCAGAGGGATTTCCCTGGGAGGGAACGGGGGAAGGCAGCATGGCTCGGCGCGCGCAAGATGTGTAATTGTGCACTCCCTTGCGCGCGCCGACCCCTGATTTTATAACATGCGCACGCACCTGCGTGCGCATGTTATAAAATGTGGCGTACGTGTGCGCGTGCTGGGTAGCGCGTGCAGATGTAGGCCATGTGCTCTTCTTTTAAAATCTACCCCTAAACATTTACCAAACATCAATTATGTATTTCCAAACAGCAGATATATCAAATAACACTCAATAATTAAAAATAATAAGGATAAGAAATTTCCCCCGCCCCATGCCTAGGTACTTTTGATTTCCAGTCACACTGAGATTCTTGTTGATTAGTAGAGGGGAGGAGTGAACAAACACAATTTCTTCTCTCTCTCTCAGATATACATACTTTCATTCACACACAGACACACACTTAGGCCTGGCGTGACCGGGTGTGCAAGCCGTGCAATTGCATGGAGTGGCAAACCCGGGAAGGCGGCGGACATCAGCAGCAGGAGAGAGCACCGATGCTGGAAGAGGATGTTCTCCTCTTCTGGTGCAGGCATGCTCTCCTCCTTCGGCTGCCAGAAGAGGATGTGATCATTCTCTTCTAGCAACTGAAGAAGGTCTCAGTTGCACTGGTGGGGCAGCGCAGCAATCTTCCACACAGGGCAGCGGAATTGCTAGTGCCAGACCTGCACACTCACACACATACCCTCTCGTCTCACTCCCCTGTACCATTCCTTCACTCCTCCTTCCCTTCCCTCTTACTCATCACTCAGTCTCTCATCCTCCCTTAACTTCCTTGTCACTAACTTCTATCACTCTACCCTCTCTCTCCCACTCATCCCTTCCTTTCCCTCCCTTCTCAGCCACCCACCCCCTCCCTCTCACTCACCTTCTTCTATTCCCTCTCAGTCACTAACCTCCATCCAATCACTTCCTTCCCTTCTCTCTCCATCACTAACCACCCTCACCCCTTCCCTTCTCTCCCTCTCCCCTACTCATCCCTTACTCTTACCCCTTTCCTTCTCTTGCTTTTTTCCCCCTCACTCATACCCCTTCCCTTCCCTCTCAGTCACAACCTGCTATATGATTCCCCTTCCAGTGCCACTGTGCAGGGTCTCTTCTCCCTGGTGGGGGATGGGAAACCTGTCAGAGTGTCACCACAGGGTACCAGGGTCCTCTTCTTACTGGTGGTGCTAGTACATTACCACAGGGTGCTGCTGATACATGGGTCCTCTTCTAGATGATGGGGGTAGGAACCCCACCAGTGTGTGACCACAGGGTACCACTAAACAGGGCTTCTTCTCGCCTACCTGAATGCAGTGAAAAACAAATACAAAAAAAGGCTTCCGGATACACTCTACAGCCCAATGCCTAGGGGCCTTGGACCCCTGCCTCGCTATACCACTGCTGAATGGTACCTCCATATTCCTCTCTTCAGCATCTGGAAGATGTGGATGTGGTTAATACCTAATGGATGCCTTCTCCTTCTTTTTCCCAGTAATCAACCCAGATTCATTCCTGCATAGAACTTCCAATAGTCCATTCATGCTCTCTGGTTGAAAGACACCACTCCTCTTTCCTAAACTACACTGAGCCCCTGGGTCTTAGGGTATTCAGGCAGATTGTAAAAAGAAAACTTAGAAAAAGGGGAAATCAAAAGAGAGAGAGGAACTATGAACAAACTTCCTCCTCCAAAAAGCAAATGTTTCCCAATGAAGCATCTTAAGAAAAGGCAAAGGCACCCTTTTCCACTTGTTTAAATCCAAGTTTCAACCCTAAGACCTAAGGATCCTTCCCACCCAAGAAAACAGGGAACAGCATCATGACATGCTGCCCATACTAGGGATAATTCAAAAAAGATGATGACAAAAGTTTATACACTTTCAGACCTCACCATCTCAGGCTCTTCAGGCTCCCCCATGGGGGAGCTAAATCCCACACTGCTATTACTTCTGTACCCCCTTAACAAATGGAACAGTCTTCTTTACTAGAGATCATTTAGGGACTCTACAATACTCTTTATTATTAGCGCACATTTTTTTATGTCCTGCTTGCAGTGCATATTATTAACTTTTTACATTAGAAGTTAACTTTATTTTTAGCATGGTAGTTAAAAAATGTGAGCTAAAAACTAAGGAGAAAATTTTGGAAAATACGCACAGGCACACACGTGGACTCAACGATTTTATAACATAAGCGCATTGTAGCGCACGTTATAAAATCTAGCACCCACGCGCACATGCTCAAAGGGGTTTTTTTCTTTGAACCATGTGGACTGGGAGGTAAGTTCCCTAACCCCCCTTCCTCCCTTTTCCCCTCTCCGCCCCGACCCTTAAACCCCACCTAACTAATCTAATCTAATTTTTTTGTTTGTTTTTAAACTTACTTGCTCTCAGGAGCTGACGTGAGTTCCATGCGCCAGCCAGCTGCCAGTGCGCTGTCCCAGCCAGCCCCCACACAGCCCCCGATCCAGCCCACCCCTTTTCAAAAACCCGGCACTTCCACATGTACCGGGACATACGTGTGTGACTAGGCTGCTCTGAAAATGCGCTCGGCGTGCACAGCCCAGCCACACATATATCTCCCAGTATTTGCATGCACCGGGCATTTAAAATTGACCCGTAAGTGCACAATTTTTAACAATGACTTATTATTTCAACCCCTTAATCTCTTAGAGGTCAATATTCAGTGCTACATAGCTAGATAAGTAGCAACATCTGGCTAAGTAGCGGCCACTGAATATCCGGCTGCATTTGGTGGCCGCCAAGTAGCCAGCTAAAGCACTTATCCAGCTAAATAGATAACCGTATATCTAGTTAGCAAGTAATGGGCAAATCAGGGTGGTGCTACTTATCTGGATAACTTAGCTGGATAAATAACAATATAACTTATCCAGCTAAGCAGCACTGAATACAAGGATATGCAGCAGCATAGGTGTGCTACTGAATATCCCATGTAAGCTAGCTGGATAAGTCTTATACAACTAACTTACCTGGCCATTTTCTTTTAAATATCTTTAGCTTTTTCTCTCAGCTTTTACTATTGAAACATATACTGTTTCTCCTACAAGTATTATGTAAAATAGCAAATACAGAGGCAGTCATCAAAAGTGCATGGGGGTAAACACATTTACCCATGTAAAAATGCAGTTTGCATATTCCCTCCACCCACTCCCCAGCCAATATGGATGAAAGTATGCTTGTTTTAACAGTACATGTACTTTTACCTGTGTGATAAAAGAGGCAGGGACAAGTCAGAGGAAGGAAAGTACACGCAAGGATTTCAATTTTAAATCTCTGTGTGTACTTTCACGTGCATAGTTTTCCCCTCTGTTTTTCATCCCCTCATTCTCCAACCAGGTCACATTTTCAAAGGTAAACTCTGCATGAAGTTTCTTTTTGAAAATGAGTTTGCAGACCCACAGGCAAAGTACATAGTTTCTTTATTGCCCTTTTCATTACTGTTACAAAAAAGGAACAGTATCAAATTATATAATCTAAAGATAGAACATAAAGATATCACACATAAAGAGATCAGCAAACATTAATTGTTACCAAAGATTTAGCCTTCAGCATTAATTTTGTTCAGGCTCTTACTTCTGTTTTTGTCAGTTAATTGCACTTATAATTTGTTAACCTTTTCATTTCTTCAAGGTTTTGTGCAGTCTTCCTCAAGCTGCCTGAGTGGACTTGGCAGTCACACATGTTCAAGCTGCACTCCACACTTTCCATGATCATAGGGAGAAGTCAGTTGTTCTGGTACATGTGGGTACCAATGACATAGGAAGATGTGAGAGGGAAGTTTTGTAAGAAAATTTAGGCTTTTAGGCAGAAATTTGAAATCCAGAACGTCCAGGGTAACATTCTCTGAAAAGCTTCCCATTCTAGGCACAGGACTCCAGAGTCAGGCACAGTTCTGGAGTCTCACTGCATGGATAAGACAATGGTGCAGGGAAGAGGGCTTTAGTTTTGTTAGGAACTGGGAAACATTTTCAGGAAGAGGAAACCTATTCTGAAGGGATGGGCCCCACCTTAACCATTGGTGGTAACATTTAAAAAGGAGATAGAGATGCTTTTAAACTAGAAAATGTGGAAAAACATAAAGTCACTCAGCAACACATGGTTTGGAGGGAAATTAAAGCATCCTGATAAAGAGGATCCAAAAAAAGGCAAAAATAGCCCAGGATCTTTTAAGTAAAAAATAGATTAAGTCAAAATATTCCAAATTATCCCTGTGAACTGCTAAGAAAATTGTATATACAAATAAAAAACACACCTTGAAATATCTGTATGCAAATGCCAGAAGTCTAAAAAGTAATAATATAGGTGAGTTAGAATATATAGTACTGAATGAAGAGTTAGACATGGTAGAAGGAGGATAACCAATGGGTTAGTTCTATACTAAGGCATACATTATATCACAATGATAGGATGGATCATCTTCGTGAAAGAGTGGCACTATATGTTAGAGATGGCAAAAAATCAAACAGGTTAAAGGAGAATAAAAGCACTAGGGAATTTTTATGGATAGAAATTCTATGTGTGATAGGGAAAGGTATAGCATTGGGGGTATACTACCTCCCACCATGTCTGATTGACCAGTCAGACAATTAAATGCTAACAGAAATTATGGAAGCTAACGAATTTTGCAGCACAGTAATAATCGTAAATTTCAATTATTCAAATATTGACTCAGTAAATGTCACTTAAGGATGTGCTGGGGAGGTGAAGTTTCTAGATGAAATAAATTACTGATTCATGGAGCAGATGGTCCACGAACCAATGAGAGGGAAGCTATTCTAGACCTAATTCTTAGTGGAATGCAGGATTTGTTGCAAGAGGAAATTTTAATGGGGCCACTTGTCAACAGTAAACAGAAACACAGACAAATTTGACTTAATAGCTGGAGGGAGAACAATAAGGAAAACTGCTGCTCTAGCTTTTAACTTTTATAAAGGAGACTTTGATAAAATGAGAAAATTAGAAAAAAACTAAAAGTTGCAGCTGCAAAGATTAAGAGTTTACATCAGGCATGGACATTGTTTAAAAATACCATTTTGGAAGACCAGACCAGATTAATTCCTACCGTTAAAAAAGGAAGCAGGAAGGCCAAACAACTGCCAGCATGGTAAAAAGCTGAGGTAAAAGAGACTGTTTTATCCAAAAGAACTTCTTTAAAAAAAAATGAAAAGAGAATACAACTGAAGAAAATAGAAAATGCATAAACACTGGCAATCATTGATCAGATAAGCAATATGAGAATTTGAAAACAAACTGGTCTTTGAGACAAAAACTCAAAATCATTTTCAAATACTTCCAAAGCAGGTAGCCTGTGAGGCAGTTGTTTGGGCCATTAGATGATTGAGGGTTTAAAGAAACAATTAGGGAAGACAAGAATATAGAGGAAAAATTGAATACATTCTTTGCTTCAGTGTTTACTGAGGAAGATGTTGGGGAAACAGCTATACCAGAAATGGTATTTAATGGTGATGACTCGGAGGAACCGAAGCAAATCATGGTGAACCAGGAAGATGTAATAGGGCAGAGGATAAACTAATGAGTAGCAAATCACCTGAACTAAATGAGATACTCCCCAGAGGTCTGAAAAAAAAAATTAAATTATAGATCTATTTCTACACAAGTCATTTGTAACCTGAGTAATGTAGATACATCCCCTCTTCTTTTGGGAATTGCCACAGAGTCTATAACTGTCCAAGCTAATTCCTCAAACTTATGTTGAAATTTATTTTATTTATTTATTTGACAGCTTTTCTATACCGACATTAAAATATACATCATATCGGTTTACATTTTAACGAAAAGGAGGAAAGTACAAAGAACAGGGGAGGGGGAAGCGGGCAACTGATAAATAGGAACTATAAGGCTCAGGAACAGCAAGCCTAGCAACATTACAACTAAAAAAGAGAGGAAGGAGAGAGATGGAAAATAATTTACAAAGAATACAAAATTTTTACAAGTGATAGAAGATTGCATTGGATTTATATCTGGGAAAAATAAAGCAACAAATGTGGAAAGGAGGGGGGGAGGTGTCATCGAAAATTAATCTGGGAAAGCTTGTTGAAAGAACCATGTCTTTAGCATTTTTCTGAATTTGAAAGGACATGGCTCAAGGCGGAGATTGAGGGGTAGAGTATTCCAGAGCATGGGGCCAGCAATTGAGAAGGCATGATCCTTTGTGGTTGTAAGTCAGGCTTTCTTAAGAGGGGGGACTTGTAATGTGTATTACGGTTCGTTCTAGTGGGACGGGAGGATTTTGTGAGTTGTAATGGTTCACTGAGCCACGAGGAATTATGTTTGTGAATGGCTTTGTGCAGGATAGTAAGGGTTTTAAACAGGATGCGGGATGAGATGGGGAGCCAGTGAAGGTCTTTGAGGATGGAGGTTATATGGTCAGATTTGCGAGCATTGCAGATAATCCTCTCCGTTGCATTTTGTAATATCTGGAAAGGTCTGATGGTAGAGAAAGGGAGGCCAAGATATAGGGAGTTGCAGTAATCGAGCTTAGAAGATAATGTAGCTTGAACGACAGTTTTAAGATCATGTGTGTGGAGTAGAGGCTTGAGTTTTTTTATAACCATTAGCTTATAATAACCTGCTTTTATGACAAAGATAATATGGTTTTTTTAAGCTCAGATGTTGGTCAACCAGAACACCTAGATTTCGTACAGGGGGTTGTGAGATGAATGTCAAAGTCATGGGGTCATTGGATGGAGAAAGCTTAAAGGTCTGTTGGCTGTGGACAAGAAAGAGCTCAGTTTTAGCAGAGCTGAGGGCAAGCTGAAGGGAGGTCAGTAGTGTGTTAATGGAAGAGAGGCATTTCTCCCAGAAATCTAGGGTAGCAGTGAGAGATTCACAGATAGGGATGATGATTTGGACATCATCTGCGTAGATGTAGAATTTGAGACCGAGGTTTGATAGGTGATGACAGACGGGGAGGAGGTATATGTTAAATAGAGTAGAGGAGAGGGAAGAGCCTTGGGGCACACCTTGCAAGAGGGTGAAGTAAGAGGATTCAGAGGTACCTAGTTTAACAGAGAAATGTCAGTTAGTTAGGTAGGATCTGAACCACAGAAGGGCAGTGCCAGAGATACCGATATCGGCTAGACGGGAGATGAGGAGATGGTGGCTTATCGTATCAAAAGCCGCCGAGGTGTCAAGGAAAGCGATGAGGAAGTTATGACCTTGGTCAAGGCCAATGAGGAGGAAATCTGAAAGGGATAGCAGGAGGGTTTCAGTACTTAGATTTTTGCGAAAGCCAAACTGTGAGGAGTGGAGTATGTCATTGTCATCTAGGTATTCCATAAGTTGAGTGTTTACTACCTTCTCCATGATTTTAGAAATGAGGGAGAGATTGGAGATGGGACGGTAGTTGGTTGGATCTTTGGGGTCGAGGGAAGGCTTCTTGAGAAGGGGTTTGACTATAGCATGTTTAAGGGGATCGGGAACTGAGCCAGTAGAAAATGAGCAATTAACAATATCTGCTAGGGGTTGTGCAATAGTATTGAGGATGGAGAGTAGGGTTTTCGTCGGTATGGTTTCGGAAGGGTGGGAGGCAGGCTTGGATTTCTTGAGGATTGCCTCAGATTCCTTGGAGGAGGTGAGGTCGATGGAGTTAAGTGAATTTTTCAGGGAAGAGGTGATGTGGTTAGGCTGGAGAGAGCAGGGCGTAGGTGTCGTTGCATTGGGGAATATGAGGAATAAGTTAGCTATTTTGTTGTGGTAGAACCGAGCAAATTCTTCACATTTTGTGCTAGCTTCTTCGTCATTGATGATGGGGATAGAAGGGTTTGTAAGGGCTGCGACATAGAAGAAGAGAGCTTTGGGATTGAAAGTGTATTGATGAATCTTAGAGGCGTAGTGGTCCCGTTTGGTTTTTTGAATGGCAAGGCGGTATGTGTGTAGGTAGGATTTGTAGGTGATGGAGCGCAGTGGATTCGGGTCTTTACACCAAGCTCTTTCTTTGAGTCTAAGGTTGTGTTTCATTTGGTGCAGTTCTATTGTGTACCAGGGTTTGTTATTGGAGGGAGAGGTGCGTTGCTTGCGGGTGATGAGGGGGCATATTTTATTGGCTATGTCTTATGTGAGGCTGGTCCAGGAGCTGAGTGCAGTCAGGTGAGGAATAGTCAAGTTTGTTAAGGGATTCAGAAAGTGCTGTGGTAAGCTCATCTGTTGTGCATGTTTTGCTGAAGGAGTAGGAGTTGTTGTTTTGTGAGAGGTTGCAGGAGTTGGTGGCGCTTAATGTGAGTTGAGTCTCAATAAGGGCATGGTCAGACCATGGTACAGGGGTGCAGGTGGGGGGGGGGGGGGGGTGAGGGGACCTGGAAACAGGAATTGGTGAAAATGAGGTCAAGGGTATGTCCTGCATTGTGCGTAGGGGCTGATATGATTTGTGTGAAGCCTAGGGCTTGAAGGGTGGCTAGGAAGGTTTCGCAGGAGGGTGAGAGGGTATGGAGTCCACGTGGAGATTGAAGTCTCCCAATAGTATGGCAGGTTTTTCGTTGTTTATGTTATTGGAAATGAGTTCAATGAGGGGGGAGGGATTTTGTTCCAGGAGGCCGGGGGGGCATAGATGAGGAAGATTTGGAGATCAGTAGACTTAAATATGCCAATTTCAAGCTTGGTGGGGGTTGATATTCATTGGCCTGAGTTTAAGGTTCACTATTGGATAGGGATGTGAATCGTGTCCTCGATCGTCTTAACGATCGATTTTGGCTGGGAGGGGGAGGGAATCGTATTGTTGCCGTTTGGGGGGGTAAAATATCGTGAAAAATCGTGAAAAATCGTGAAAAATCGAAAAATCGCAAAACCGGCACATTAAAACCCCCTAAAACCCACCCCCGACCCTTTAAATTAAATCCCCCACCCTCCCGAACCCCCCCCCCAAATGACTTAAATAACCTGCGGGTCCAGCGGCGGTCCGGAACGGCAGCGGTCCGGAACGGGCTCCTGCTCCTGAATCTTGTTGTCTTCAGCCGGCGCCATTTTCCAAAATGGCGCCGAAAAATGGCGGCGGCCATAGACGAACACGATTGGACGGCAGGAGGTCCTTCCGGACCCCCGCTGGACTTTTGGCAAGTCTCGTGGGGGTCAGGAGGCCCCCCACAAGCTGGCCAAAAGTTCCTGGAGGTCCAGCGGGGGTCAGGGAGCGATTTCCCGCCGCGAATCGTTTTCGTACGGAAAATGGCGCCGGCAGGAGATCGACTGCAGGAGGTCGTTCAGCGAGGGTTCCAGCGCCTCGCTGAACAACCTCCTGCAGTCGATCTCCTGCCGGCGCCATTTTCCGTACGGAAACGATTCGCGGCGGGAAATCGCTCCCTGACCCCCGCTGGACCTCCAGGAACTTTTGGCCAGCTTGTGGGGGGCCTCCTGACCCCCACGAGACTTGCCAAAAGTCCAGCGGGGGTCCGGAAGGACCTCCTGCCGTCCAATCGTGTTCGTCTATGGCCGCCGCCATTTTTCGGCGCCATTTTGGAAAATGGCGCCGGCTGAAGACAACAAGATTCAGGAGCAGGAGCCCGTTCCGGACCGCTGCCGTTCCGGACCGCCGCTGGACCCGCAGGTTATTTAAGTCATTTGGGGGGGGGGTTCGGGAGGGTGGCGGATTTAATTTAAAGGGTCGGGGGTGGGTTTTAGGGGGTTTTAGTGTGCCGGCTCACGATTCTAACGATTTATAATGATAAATTGTTAGAATCTCTATTGTATTGTGTTCCATAACGGTTTAAGACGATATTAAAATTATCGGACGATAATTTTAATCATCCTAAAACGATTCACATCCCTACTATTGGAGCCTCTTCCCTCTTCATATTCAAATGGCTTTCTTGTTCCTGTATCCTAATCTTTAAAGAATGAGATGTCTTCCCCACATATAGTAGGGGACAATTGCATTTAATCAAATATACAATATTGGATAGTTACAATCATGAAACTGGTTCTTTTAAAGGTAGTGTGGGTTATTTTAAAGAACAACAATGGATATCACCATTGGGTATAAACAAAGTGAAAGATTGGTATACCCTGGTGTAGGGTTCCGCTAGCGATTCTGAATGGGTGGAGCAGTCTACATTTTATTGCTTTATTATGATGTCTCTTATGTTAGATTGGTCGTTTTCATAGTTAAATACGAAAGAGCATATAGCTGTGCGTACATGCCACACCGACATGACGGGAAACACAGAGCAGAACTTTGAAATGCTCGTCCTTCTTGAATCCTTGTATGTTAAATTTTCAGGTTTAAAGTAAGTGTATATATTAGTCAATGGATTTAGAAAAAAAACATACTTATTAATGGGTGTCTTTTTGTTAATATTCCAGCGAAGACCCGATGCCCCTGAGGAGGAGTTCAAATGTGTGGCATGTCGGGTATTCTCAGGGCTTGTATCTGGAATTATTTACTGCAATTCAATGCTTCATAGAAACTGGAAATTTCCTTCTATGTTAAGATAAGTGGATATTTCTTGCACTGTATTTGCATCTGCCATATATAGATATCTTTTACATTATACATAGAAAATCAATGCAAATAAGAAAAGATATCCACAAACAATTTAGGACATGTTGGAGACCAATGATTATATAAAAAATGTGGGAATTACTGTTTACACTAAGCATTCCTAAGATTTCACATGGAATAGCAGTTTAGTGAACGTTTATAACCCCTAATTATGATGGTCTCTTAAACTAGGTATGGGCTCTATGTGGGATTTCTCCCTGGGCTTGCTACTTATATTTTGATTCCCACAAGGCTTTTTCTGTTTCTTTTGTATTGATTGCATACTTGTAAAAGAACAAAAATGTGAAATATACCACTTCGACAAATATATGAAAGTCTGTTCTGTTTCCAGATGTTATATTCCCTATATATGTTTTCTTTGCTGAGTCAAGAATAAATTGCCAGCCTATCATAGATTGTTGAATTAGGTTAGATCAAGTGCTATTGATTAGAATGGTGTGTGATATTTCTTGGAAGTAAATCCTATTAAATCACAAATGGATATTAAATTCAGTGTAGCTTTCCTCTGCAGTAGTTAGATACCTTTATAGATTACTTGTATTTTCCTTTGCACTTTGACATAATATTCTCTTGACTAGAAATAGATCAGTTAGCATAATATAAATGCAGGCAATAGTCATATTTTTTAAGTCACTTTTATCACACTGTATGCCTTGTTACCATTCTAGTTTATTAGATCAGTGACAGGATGGGTATTCGTAAAACAATTTAGACTGTCATCTTTTGAGAGCGGGTCATAAGAATTTATTTATCCTTCTATGGATTACCTAAGAAAGCTAATGATAAATCTCTCATTTCTGACAGCATCATATTGAATTTGTGTTGGCAAAATGACAGAAAATGAATGATACAGAATGCAAGTTGTAAACCTTCCAGTAGAAATGGCATAAAGATAGATGTTCAACAGAGAAATGTATTTATCTAGAGAAGCAGGTGAGTTAGCTGTATCAGGATGCACAAAACCTGCAGTGAAAGTGGAGGAAAAGTATGCTCCTATAAAATTCACCTACTTAAAATCTCTATTGCAAATGGCTGCTGTAAGGACTTCAAATTGGGAAAATAACCGTTAGTGCAAAATGCAGCTGAAATGTTGGATATATTACTTATAAAAAGAGTTCCCAATCTTTTTCAATTTCACAACAGCAGAAATTGCTACAAAATCTGGCCCTTGCTGCAGAATTGCAGGAAACCATAAGCTGACTTTAGGATTTGTGGGTACAATAATCCTCCTCTCAGCATAATCCATGATACTTCACCCTCCCCAATTACTGCCATTGCTCATGCCAAAAGGAGGAGGAGGAGGAGAACCGTGGGGCATTGGACCTCTTCTGCCACCTGGTCCCTGATCCAGGCTTTAAGTGCACAGCAGTACAGTGTCCCATCAAACCCCAAGCAACAAGCAGAAGGAAAGAGTTCAATGCACCTCTGCACTCTCCCTCTTCCTGCTGGTTCACTTAATGGCATGAGGGTCAGGGATGGAGGGAAGGGATAGGAGAGATTGTTGGTGGGTGAGAATGGACTCTTGGATGAGAGGGATTTTGGCTGGAATCAACTGAGAATAGCTAAGAGATGTTAGGAGGAGGTAGGGATTGAAAGGGAGATTGGTCAGAGCAATCAGCAGAGTCTAGGCCAGGGGATGAAAGGGAGATCAGCTACAGTAGGGAATCAGCTGGGAGTATGTGTGTGTGTGTGTGTGTGTGTGTGAGAGAGAGAGAAATAGAGAGAGTGAGACTGGGGGTAGGGGTGTATATGTATGTGAGATAGAATGGACTAGCAGTGGAGAGTGTCCAATAAACAGGATCGGAATGGTGAGAGAGGGCATAACAGATTTTAGGGGGCTGAGAGAGGAGATTAGAGAAGGCGAGGGGCTGCAAGCAACGTGGAACAGGACTGAAAACAGGGAAGGGACCCTTCCCTCCACTCCCCAAGCTTGATCTTCCATCCCTTGTTCTCAGAATTTCACTCTAGCCGAAACTTCTCCTTCTCCCCCATCCCTGTTCCTCTCTATCCTCTTCCCTCCCCAGTCCTCTTGCCCTCCATTCTCTCCTCTCCTATTCCCATCCCACTCTTCCTTACCTTCTTCTCTGTCTATCCTTTATCTTTTCTCCCCATCACTATACTGATGCCCGGGATCTCTTGCCCGTCATGTCACTTGAGATCCCCATTCACTCAAAACAATAAAAAATAAATCATAGTGAAATACAAGCAAGGTTGGAAAATGGATTTATTTGTATAACTGGAAATAAAATGTGCATTAATTGATATGAAAGAGATGCAAATTTATGGAAATGTGCCACAGAAGTTTAGGAACTTTGGCACACAATTTTCTCATTCTTACCGAAACTGGAGGTTGTGCTTAGAAAGCACAAAATGTAATTAAATGCTTCATTTCATCTATTCTTCTACATTATATATACAAAACACTTTTCTTTTGACTTCTACATTTCTTTGTGTTTAGTATGAGAAAAGTACAGTGGACAATACTACAAACTTTCTGTCTTCTATATGCAAGCCATTACTTGGGCTAACACAAGAGAAGAATATTGTGGTTTAATTTTATTCACAGCAGTAATCTCCTGAAAATTAGAACTACATTTCTCACTTTTTAGCTTCTGTCTACCACACATCTAGACTTTATACTTCATCCATTCTTTTCTTCTCTTCCTCAGGCTACAAAATGATAGAATGTGCTGTGTCTAACACCTTATAATAAGATTTGGAGATAATCCAACCTCACAACTTTTTTTTTTTTTTTTTTTTTTACTACTTTTCAAAAACACATTTTTTTGTAGTGATATGTAATTTATTTTGCTTGTGAGCCAGTCTTTGAGAATTGGGAGGTGGCTCAGAATTAGGACAGAGACAGGTAACAGTTCAAAACATTTGAGTTCTCTTTAACTGGGTCCCCTTCTTCCCCAGAGAGACACAAGTTTAAGTTAAATCTATATCCCAATACGTTCATGCCCAGCCATAGCTGTTAGCAAGAGCTTTCTACAGCTCATCCTTCATTCATGAATTTTGCAACCCCTCACATTTACAGCATATGCTTCTGGCCTTCTGTATCCACAGTTAGATTTTGAAACAAGCATCATTTAAAACCTTCTTGTAGTGAATTTCAAGCCAGATTAAAATTAAATGCATTCTTTACTGACTGAAGGCAATTTTATTTTACAGTTTAAAAGAGGCTTGAAACTGGCTTTCAAGTGCATTTAGTATTGTGACCATGTCCCTTCCTGACCCCCATGAATCCATCTTGCTGCAGTCATGAGAAGCAACAAGATGTGGCTAAGGATTACTCCAGATATTTAATTTCGGTGCACAGCATGTTGATGATTTAGTTATTTACAGTTATAGTTCTGGGTTCTTTAAACAAGCAAGAAACACAGAATAAATAATTAGTTCCACCTGGAGTCCAAGTAAACTATGACTGTCGTTGCCTTTCAGGCCAGATAACTCTCTACAAACATGAAGAATTCAGCTAAGCAAATCTCAAACAAATCAACAAACATAGCCTCTTTGGAAGCAGCAAAGACAGCTGTGGCTTTCAAAGCTCTGCACATAAATTTAACTGGGGAAAACTTCTCAACTTGAAACATGCAGTCCAAAACACAGCAACCCTGTAATTCATTGTATTAGCAGAAACACTCTGCGCCTTCTGTCCTCCGCTTAACTCAGCAGGTTTGAAAATCCCTGTGTGCTCTACCCCATAGGCAATCATCCAGTTTCAGATACTTCCAGCACCAGTTCTCAGCTTCCAGTTCACATAATTATTAGGGATATGCATTCCTTTTAAATGAAATAGACAATAGCAACAAAACTGTCTATTTCATTGTTTCGGGAGTGCCACAAAATGAAACAAAAAATGGCAATATTTCATAAAAATTGATATTTTGTGTTAATGTGCATTAATGAGACTTGGTGCCTGCTAACTGGATGTTAGTACGCACTAACTGAAAATATTAAATTGTTAAAATGTATCAATTGGGGAAGCAGTTCATTAGCTAGAGGTATGATTCTGCATTCCATTAGCTGTCCCCTTAGTTACTTGTTTGTGTTGTCAAGGTTGCAAGGTGGTTTTTTGGGGGATGGCCTGTGCCTGGTAACAAATGTAAATATGTAAATAAACAAGTGATATAATGTAAATAAACAAGTGATATAGTGTAAATAAACAAGTGATATAATGATACCATCAAGTTCTAGTCAGCAAAAGCATGTAATGCAAATGCATATTTTGAATTTGACATTACCTTTGTATTTTAAGTAAGGGGCCCTGGCATTTTGGGATATGCATACTTTTAATTTCCCTGGTGAGAGGGTGAGTGACTGGGGTGACTGTATGGGCAAACAGGTGGGAAAGAGATGATTTGGAGAGGTAAGTGGTGACTGGAGAGATAGGCAGCCTGGTATGTGTGGAAGTGACTGATGAGACGGGGTGTGACTGCATTGGGTAAGAAGTGGGAGAAAGACTTGTTGAAGTGGTGAGTGTGACTGAGGTGACTGTATGGGATGACATGTGGGAGAGAGACTGGTGTGACTGGTGACTGGGGAGAGAGAGGATGCCTGGTGTGTGGGGGATGACTGGTGAGAGGGCATGACTAAATGGGGTAAGAGGTGGGAGAGAGACTTGTTGAAGTGGTGAGTTGTGACTGGAGAGAAAGAAGCAGCTTGGTGTGTGGGGGGTGACTGGTGACTAGGTGACTGAGGTGAAAGGTGGAAGAGAGATTGGTTGGAGTGGTGAGTTGTGAATGGTAAGAAAAAGGCAGCCTGGTGTGTGTAGGGGGTAGGGGGTGACTGGTTGAGAGGGGTATGACTGTATGGGGTGAGAGGTAGGAGAGAGACTGGTTGAGGTGGTGACTGGTGAGAGAGAGGCAGCTTGGTATGTAGGGGGGACTGGTGAGAGTGGGAGTGACTGGGGTTACTGTATGGGATGACAGATGGGAGAGAGAAGCAGCTTGGTGTATGGGGGTCACCCCTCTACACACACACACACACACACACACACACTCACACACCAGGCTGCCTCTCTCTCACCAGCCATCACCCCAACCAGTCTCTCACCTACCTGCCACTCTACAAAATCATCCCAGACACGTCTCCGCTCACCAGTCACCCCCCACCCCCACCCCCACGCACATACACACAGACACACACTAGGGGATTTAAAAGTATGCATATCCCAAAATGCCAGGGCCCCTTTCCTAAAATACAAAGAGATTGGCAAATTCAGAATGTGCATTTGACATGCTTTTGTTGACTAGAACTAAGGAGACAGCCAATGGGAATGCAGCAGCATACCTCTAGCTAACGAACTGCTGCCCTACTTGACACTTTTTAACATATTGATAACATTTTCAGTTTGTGTGCACTACCTATAAGAGCTCGCTAACATCCAGTTAGTATGCACTAACTAACTCCGAAATAAGGGAAATCCCATATAAACACCCTCTGAATCATTTTAAACATGAAATCAAACAGATAATGACCCAACATAAAAAAACAAACATCAAAGCAAAGTGATATAAGGAGGTCCATATTCAGCCACTGTGGGGCTTGGCAAGTTAGCCGGATACATTTATCTAACTTTCTCTATATATTCAGCGGTGAATGAGTGAATGTTTTGAAAATTAAGCTTTATTTTAAAATGTATTTAAACCCCTGCTCCCCCTCCCAACCTCTAGAAGCCTAGACTGAGTGGGTTTAGGGCCTTTTTAGTGGGGAAAAAGGCCTTTTCTAAGTTGTTTCCAAAGGGGGTTAAGATCCAAAGAGGATTTCTAATTTTTCGAATACTTCATGGACCCTATGCACTTATATACCACTAGCCACTGAGAGGCTCAGGTCCATGTGGCAATTTACTATACCTCTGACGTACTTGTAGGTTTGGGATTTAAAAATATTATAGCTTTCCCCCAGAATTAATGTCTTCTAGAAGAGTAGTGTATTAATGTTTCTACAAGTGGTATCAAAGCACAAATATAAGGAGTATTTACTGTGAAGTTTCCTATGGATTCAACTTTGTAAATACCTCTCATTAAAATGAAGCAGAATAGTTTGAACCACAGGAGGCATTAGCAATGCATGAATTTCAAGGCATACTTTCACAGAGAGAATTGATTCATCAGTACCCACGTTCTTTGTCCCACTGCTGAGAGTTTGAAAATTACCCCTAACAAGGACCTATTTCCTTCTCTTCCCTTTGCAATCTGTCGCCATTGGAGATGGAAGTGACTGACTACCAACAACTAAACTGTAGTACTTCTCCTTTTTATTAGCCTAATTTTCAAAGGAAATGAAGGTTTATGAGATTGCTATGCCTGTGTGTCTCTGTGAGGTGTACACAATAAATTTTGAGACTGATGCCTTCTACACATCAAATTTTCAGGATATGTAAGGGGGACCTGAGGATTATGATAGGATGAGAGACCACATAGAGATGAGTGGCAAAAAAGCTTGAAATTCTAATTCAGAATTTAATCCACGTGGTGCTAAAGAAACTAGCTAAATCTTGAACAGCAATAGATTTGCAATGTATGCAATTTAACACCACATGGATTAAATTCTGAATTAAACTTTCAAGCTTTTCTGAAACCTGTCTCTCTGTAGTCTTTTTTAATATTATTGTTTAAGAGCATAAGATTCATTACATTTTGGATGATGCATATATTAACATGCTATGTGGCTCTTTATCAATGATTACCCTGATGTCATCATGTTTATAGACATCAGCAGGATTGAAGCTCAGTGAA
This sequence comes from Rhinatrema bivittatum, assembly GCF_901001135.1. Taxonomy (NCBI): domain Eukaryota; kingdom Metazoa; phylum Chordata; class Amphibia; order Gymnophiona; family Rhinatrematidae; genus Rhinatrema; species Rhinatrema bivittatum. Next base: position 633,915,827 of record NC_042616.1, read on the forward strand.
GAAAGGACAAGGTTCCCTCCCAAGGCTTCCATTTTGATAAGATATGAGACACTGCACCTGTCCGAGTGAGAACAAGATGCCTTAGTTTTTCAGATAAGTATCTTACACACAAATGTTTATGCTTCTGATGAAGAGTTGATGTGAAACATTGGTTGATATGAGACTTGGGGCTTTAATTGTATGTGATTTTTAAAAATTCTGTGACATTTCTTGTGGACTTTTATAAGTGTAACCCCATGCCAGGAAGCAGACTTCACTCTGATGGGGTCATAAAAGATTTTTTGTTTCTTTAGGATTGGGACCTCATGCTAGCTTGAAAACCCCATTTCATCCCCAGGGGTAGATTGCTTTTGAGTGCTAAGGGTGCCCATCTTGTAAGTCCTGATCCCTGGGAGAGGGGTAAGTGTTATCACTGTGTGCTGTTTGTGCCCCAAAACCACGCAGGAGTCACTGGGTTAGGTTCTTTACTGATCGGCAATCAGGTTGGAAAATGGCAGTAATAACAAAATCCTCAACACCACAATTGTCTTTTCTCTTTTTTTACAGTTCTTCCCTCTCTCTGTGCATGAATTTCAATACCAGGGCAAGGGAAACCTCCACCGTCCAGATCTTAGCTAAGTGGAATTCCTAGGTGGGCAGGGTATCCTTTAATTGGGCAGGATGAACCCCCTTCCAAGACTGGTAAAAAATGGAAAGTCATAGTCTCTGCACAAAGAGTCCAAAACCTCTCTCTCCCCAGGGTGTGAGGACTCTTGAAGGGTGTCCTCAATGATCTCAGTTTTGCTCTTACTCACAGTCAGGTGATCTTTGTTTATTTTCTCGCTTCTCTCTCTCTCTCTTTCTGGATCCCAAATGAGAGGGATCCCCTGGAAACAGGCAGCTCGCCCCCTCCAATGCAATAAGGATGGGGCAGGCAAAAGTCTTCCTCCTGGATCTCACGGTTGAGGTCTTTCCCCGTCAACAGAATTTAACACCGGAGGTCTTCCCTGCAGCAGGTCACCAACATCCCTCTGTCCTCACTGAGGTTATGGAGGGGAAGGTCTTCCCTAACCTGGGCAGTCCCAGACACAGGATTCCCCATTCCCTGAATCCAGGTGGTATCCAGAGTCTCACAAGGCTGCTATCACAAAAAAAAGTGTTAAACCCCCCAAAAAAAATCAAACCAGAGGGAAATCCCAACCAGCCAGTGAGTTGACTGGAAAGAATACCCTCCCTACCCTGATCAAGATCTCCGGGCACGGTATACCTGACTCCTCTGATTGGGCCTAAAATAAAACAACTCAGATTAAAGCTTCTTACTACCTCCTAACTTCAAGCAAACCATAAGGGACTGCCCACAATCTCTCTGGAGAGAGCTGCTTAAGAAACCTTTCCAGGGGAATGGCCATTCCAGCACCCTCAAAGGGGGACTGCACTTGTATGGTAACCTCCCCTATTCACTAACCTATACTGCTCTAACTAAATTAAGGGTTTACCCAGGGCTTAATGGTAATGACTAGAGGGAGTGTTACATATGCAACAAAAAACTTTTCAAAAATGTAGGCACACAAGATGGATGAATGAGATGACTGGATGATGCAATATTTACAGGGACACTAATTGGCTTGCTGACTCTTTGATTAGCCCTGTCCTAGTAATAGAGTGTCTTTGATAAAATCCTCTGTAGTGGAAGTCCCTCTTATTTTCTATTGTTTGATACTGGGACTATTAGGATGCTCCCAACCTCCCCAAGTTCCAGGTTACTAGAATATTCCCTTCCAAACTTGCCCATAGGTACAATGTTCCTGAAGACTTTGCACCTGCTTTTAATGTTGGAGAAATTTCAGTGGAAAACAATGCATATAGATGTGAAAGTTTAATCAATAGTAACATAGTCACTGTTTCATTATGTTACATGCAAAGCCTTTTGTTGATTCTTCGAATAGGTACTGTTTCATTATGTTACATGTAAAGCCTTGTTTAATATGTAAAGCCTTGTTTAATATGTTTCTTGTAAAGCCAAGGGCACTGTTTCCCGTCCCGAGGCATTTTTGCTGTTACCTGTAAACCGGATTGATTTGTTTCCTAACAGGAAATTCGGTATATAAAAATTCTAAATAAATAAATAAATAAAATAGTAACATTGTAAATGTCAGCGGATAAAACCAAAATGGTCCATCCAGTCTGTCCAGCAAGGTTTTTAGGGTTGTAACTGCTGCTCTGTGTAGGCTACTGTAAGGATAAGGAGCCCTCATCCAAACCTTTAAAGCAGGTGATGGCAAAACCATTTTCAACTTTATTTATCCATTCCTTCTTGTAGTGCAAAGAGGGCCTGCCCCATAGAAGTACAAGAGCGGACTGACCCTGCCCTACCATCATCATATATTTATTTATTTATTTGTCGAGTTTTATATACCATCATTAGGTATCACCATCACAACAATATGATCAAGCTTCATTTAAATAATGTAAAAGCTGGACAGTTAAAACCATATGTTAACTGTAAGATATGCACAGATGGATCTCTGGAATGCACGACTGGGTGGGTGTAACTGCTGCTCCATGCAAGTTTTCCTCATACAGAAATGCTTTGCCAAAAGTTACCATATGTTACACGAGTTCTTCATTTCCATCTTCTAGCCACTAGAGAACCTCTGTGTTCAACACACTCTCTTTTAAATTCCTTTAACATTCTTGTCTTTACAACCTAATATGGTAGAGCATTCCAAGCATCCACCACCCTTTCTGTGAAAAAATATTTCTTGACGTTTTTCCTGAGCCTACCTCCTTGGAACTTCATATCATGACCCCTAGTTCTACAGCTTCATTTCCACTGGAAAAGATTTGATTCTTATGCATTATTAATACCTTTCAAGGTTTTCAGTCTATATCATACTCCCCCATCTCTTTCTCCTCTAAGTTATACATGTTTAGGTCCTTCAGTCTCATCTCATATGGTACAGACCTTGCACCATTTTGTTTGTCTTTTTCTGAACTAATTCTACCTATTTCTATCCTTTTTACGATACAGCCTCCAGAACTGAACACAGTATTCCATGTAGGGATGTGCAGAGGAAAAATTGTCATTTTAGTTTGTTCATTTGTTTTGTAGGGCACCTCCATTCATTTCATTAGTTTCAGAACAAAACAAATTGTTGTATTCATTCATTCTTTTCCCAATTTAGTCAAAGGGGAAAATAATGCAACCTATTTTGGGCTCTCAAATTGGGATTTTTCTAATCACTTCTAATGAAACTGATGGGTAGACTGTTGGGCATGCCATCAAAACAAGTCTATGTAAACATGACACCAAAAGTGGCATGAAGAGCCCGGGGACCCACAATGGGGCAAACCAGTACCAACAGTGACAGGAGCTCTCCAAGGCACTATCAGAGGAGCAAAACAGCAGAAAAACTGTTCCGATCAACCTAAGACTGCAAAAATGAGGCAAAGGAGACTCCGTTTGTTTCTTCTACAACATGGTTGAGACGTCTGGTCCCGTCTAAGAAGATATATGGCTCTTGCTAGAATTACTTCTACATGCACCTGAGGAAGCTTACCCAGCGAAACACCGGCCAGAGTAGGGCAATGCTACTAATTGATTATGAAAGAGTCATTCTTGTTCACATGAATGGAGGACTGTTTTAACTTATTGAAAAAAGAAAATAGAAAAAATAAAAAATATTTTGTTGCATTAAATAAATGAGGAAGGTGGATGATTGATAAGACCGGTTAGTGTCTACTTGAAAGTGACATATAACGTCAAGGCTTGCTGACACCTTCATAGGCTATCATTTGAATTGTTGATTTGGGTTCCACATTTTTGGTTATTTGGTAATTGAAGTCTCCCATTATTACTGCACTACCAATTTGGTTAGCTTCCCTAATTTCTCTTAGCATTTCACTGTCCATCTCACCATCTTGACCAGGTGGACGGTAGTATACCCCTATCACTGTAGTCTTCCCTGACACACAAGGGATTTCTACCCATAAAGATTCAATTTTGCATTTAGTCTCATGCAGGATGTTTATCCTGTTGGACTCTATGCCATCCTGGACATAAAGCGCCACACCTCCTCCCGAGTGCTCCTCTCTGTCATTGCGATATAATTTGTACCCCGGTATAGCACTGTCCCATTGGTTATCCTCTTTCCACCATGTCTCTGAGATGCCAATTAAGTCTATGTCATCATTTACTGCTATACATTCCAATTCTCCCATCTTACTTCTTAGACTTCTGGCATTAGCATACAAACATTTCAAAGTTTGTTTTTTGTTTGTATTTTCATTCTGCTTTTTAATTGATAGGGATAAGTTAGAATTTTTTAGCTCAGGTGAGTTTTTAGTTACAGGCACTTGGACTACTTTTCTAATTATTCGAACCTCACTGTCGGGATGCCCTAATTCTAATGCATCATTAGTATCCTTTAAAGATACCTCTCTCCGAACCATGCACTGCTGAGCGACTGTCGGCTTTCCCCTTTGTTCTAGTTTAAAAGCTGCTCTATCTCCTTTTTAAAGGTTAGTGCCAGCAGTCTGGTTCCACCCTGGTTAAGGTGGAGCCCATCCCTTCGGAAGAGATTCCCCCTTCCCCAAAAGGTTCCCCAGTTCCTAACAAACTGAATCCCTCTTCCTTGCACCATCGTTTCATCCACGCATTGAGACTCCGGAGCTCCAGAGCAAGTACCATAAAAAAGGGGATGTGGACTGAAGCTCAAGACAGCTAGAGTGGAGCATGCCTCTCAGTAGGAGGATTCTACCAGTAGACAAGCATAAGCTTCTGACAAACTATAAAGATTGAATCATATATATGTTATGTATACAAGGCCAGTACTGTAAATTTTAAATGACTGATTACATCAGTTAAGGTTCCATCTGTTATTTGTATATCTGTGCTGATTATTTGTAGAGCTAATATGTGCAGCAAGCACTGACCTGTAAGACATAATACAGGGAATGGCATGTAGCATAAAGGCATCAAAGCCCCCAAGGCGTATAGTGTGGGGAATCATAAACAGCAGAAAGGTATCTAAACTTCCAAGATATAGATTGTGATGAATTGCACATAGCACAAAGGTGTCTAAATCACCAAAGTGAGGAGCTTGGTGTATCTCAAACAGCACAAGCCGTATAAACTACCAAATGCATGGAGTACAGTCTATTGCAAACAGCACAAAAATTTATGAACTCCTAAGTCGTGGAGTGTGGTCCATCACAAACAACACAAAGGTATCTAAACCTCCAAATCACTGAGTATCATACATTACTAACAACACAAATTTGTCTTAATCCCTAAGCTGTAGAGTGTGTGAATCACAAATAGTACAAAGACCTAGACATGACTTGAGAGGAGGAAAGAAAACCATAAAAGGGGGGAAGATGTGGCAAAAGAAACTTGTATTTTTATATGATTTTCTGAGTACAGAATACTCCATTATAACTAGTCAACAAACAGGGTAGGAGAATTAAGCTGTGATTGTATAGGGGTATAACAAACTGAAGAACCATAAAAGATTTGGGGTATATGGAGACACTTGCATCTTTTTTTCTTTTTTCATTTTTTTTCTGAGGACAAAATATTCCAATATAACCAACAAACAAGGGTAGATAACTAGACTGGGATTGTAGATGGGTAGAACAAAATGAAGAACCATAAAACAGGTAGACTGGGAGAAGAATCTTGTATATTTTTCTTTTATCACATTTTTTTCTGAGGACAAAACATTCCAGTATAACCAACAGAGTGGGAGAACTAGGCTGAGGTCCAAACAGCAAACAATACAGAGGCACAAAAACTTCCGTGCTGATACATCCTAGGCATAGATGGTAGGCATATTAACAGCATGACCCCAAAGGTGGTATATTTTCAAGAAGAGCAGCTTTTCCATCAACTGTGGCACTAGCCTTGAACATCGAGGGCTCATGATGTCCCCTGTCATTGAAAAGACAGGGGACATCATGGATAGTGAATCATGGGGAGGAAATATGGCACCGAGCCACCTTGCCTAGGATTGGCCAGAGTGCAGCACATTTGTGCCCATGTCCTTGATAGGATCTGTGAGAAAGCATGTCACAGAAATTTGTTCTGGGCTCTCTCTTGTTGGGGTGGGCCAAGGGTTTCTCTTGCCATCTGCTTTAGCTATGGAAACCCAGCTGAAACAATCTGTGCTTTTGTGAAGAAAGCAGTACCACAGCTTTAAAAATAGCTTTAGGCATAAAAACTGTAGCCCACTGTTTAAATGCCTCTGAAGGTTTTGACATATTTTCCATTCATGTCAGGTGATAGCACAAAAACAAAAGAATTATGTCCTTGGTGATCTAATTCAAAACACTCAAGAGCCTATTTAAGAGCAAAGAATTTTTATATTTGTAGGACCGCCACTCTTTCACCTAATACATTTTTGTGATTTATCTTTTGTTCCTGGATTGAAAATTATTCAGGGGCTATTTTATTATGTGATAGCATAAAACATCATGGATTGTTTCAGCTGGATTTCCCATTTTTTGCCACGATATGAAAATAAAATTTAAGTGACATCATCATTATTACGACTACAATGGGAGCAATGCAGTGGCAGCAGTGATCCAGCCCTGAGAAATAAATATATTTGACTCTGAGGGGTCTGGGGAATAAATACAAGTTTTGCATACATGTATGTGAATAACATTTAGTGGTAGTGGATCATCCATGATGGCTCCTGTGCACAGCAAATATCTTTTCTTGTATTATACCAAAGATTTTTTTGAGCACCATAAAATATCTTGAAAATATCCCATTTTGTTTTGACAGTTGCTAATCAAGAAAACCTGATAGCTGGAAATATTCACCATTCAGTGCCCAAAATCAGCTAAGGTTAACTGTGGCCGATTTAAATGTTGCAGTCATTAACATGGTATACAGTCTTCATTCTGTAGGCATTCAATAAGATCAGTAGCTGGCCACTGCCATCAGTTTCGTTAGGAGAAATTGGGGGTATGATTATCCAGATGCAGAAATCAATTAATGCCTTGTCTCATAGAATACAGGAGGTTTTACATCAGAACCATGTGGTAGGACAAAAGGTGGAGAAATTGGAAAAAAATCTTAAAACAGTTGAAGAGAAGTTAGAACATAATAATGAGGTACAAGTAAACTTGATAAGATCTGAGAAACTCTGTGTAGATAGAATAAAAAATATTGAAAATCAGATTAGAAGTTAGAATTTAAGGGGGGTGGAGCCAAGATGGCGGCGGAGTAGCAGCACGGCTCTAGACGCTCTCCGTTTCGCTAGTTCTTGTTCAAATTTTTGCCTTATTGTTGCTTCAAAATGCCTCCGAAGCGAAAAGGCAGAGTAAGGGTGTACCCCACAGCCCCGACTTTACCTTCAGGACAGCGTACACTAACAGAGCTGGCTGCTGGCTTTTCAATACGGGGGGAGCAGTTCTCCGCTGAACAGACCGCGGGAGGAGCCGCGAATGATTCTGGAGAAACCACTCTCAGCCCCCCAGACTCAAGGATGCCTCCGGTGCCGATACCCCAAAACTTTTCAAGTCCGGTGAGTGCAGAAGCGACACAGATGGGATTGGAAGATGCAAATGCGGGTGCCACCGTGGGAAGTGGGAGTAATGTTCGAGGCCCGGATGAGGGAAGCATGGCTGAATTGCAAACGACAAGCCCCAAAATTGAGGCAGTTTTTTCTATCAACACCTTAACGGGTGAAGTTCTGGAATCTGAAGTTGCAAAGACCATGTTTCCTAAACCCCCGACAGTGACTTTGGATTCCTTATGGGTACTATTGGCTCAGATGGGGGTTGCACTACAAACTGTTTCTATACAGCAAAAAACTGTTTCCTTAAAATTGGAAGCTGTTACCCGAGACTTCAATTCAGGGACTGAGAATCAAATACAAAGGATCCAAGCTTTGGAAGAACAGACTAAGAAGATCCAAGATATTCAGGTGGCACTAATCCAGGATCGAGTTATCCTAAATAGAAAAATGGAACAACTGGAAAATAAAACTAGAAACTTGAACCTTAGGTTTATTAACTTTCCTAAGGTTCTTGGGGAACAACCAAGGATAACTCTAAGGAAATATTTGATAGAGGTACTAAAGATTGCACCAGAAAACATACCGGTATTTAATAAAGTATATTTTCTCCCTCATATAAGAACGAGAGAAGAAGCAGTGACACCTACTATTGACATGGCAAATTTAACTGCCTTCTTAGAGACTTCTACGTCTGAAATAATAGAGAGGGCAACCCTCCTTGTGTCTTTTATATATTCACAGGATCTTAGTTTAATCATGAGAAATTATTTTCAAAATATGAGAATGGAGTTTATGGGTAAGGTAGTGCAAGTCTTCCCCGACTTGGCTAAGGTAACCCAGGAAAGGAGGAGAGGGTTCCTTGCCATGCGGCAGGAGGCCCGCTCCATGGGAGCTGTATTCATTCTTAGGTATCCATGCCGTTGTATCTTAAAAATGGATAATATTACCTATGTATTTTTTGTTCCTGAACAATTGAAGGCATTGTTAGAAAATAAGAAAAAAGTGTTACCTAGTCCCCATATCCATAGTAACAGTGAGTCATAGGTAAATAATGGAAAAGTCAACCGCTAAGCTTATACTTTAATATAACTATTTTCCTTTGATTAATCTCCTCTTAATCTAGGCATAAGCCCCCCTTAATTTGAGGACAATGTAATTGAAATGTTTTCTTTATTTAAAATGTTGAACAGTATGTACTGTGAATTAATATATGACTTGTTTCTTTGTTTCTGTGCAAAGAGGATATTCTTTGTATAATTTGAAATAATTTAATAAATAAAAAATTAAAAAAAAAAAAAAGAATTTAAGGCTTCTTAATTTTCCTAAGATAAATTTAATCTCTCCTAAGGATTTGTTTCAAATTTATCTTAAAAACGTGTTGAATTTTTCAGATTCTGCCATCCCAGCTATATCTAGGATATATTATCTTCCCTTGACTCAAAGTGGAGATAGGGTACATAATACAAATGAAGAACCGGTAATAAATCCAGATTTGAATTTAACTGAGATATTTGAAAAATCATTTGAGATGAGTATTACATCTAGAGCAACTTTATTTGTTCAGTTTGTTTTCCTAATGGAAAGAGATTCAATTTTGAGATTATTTTTTAGAAATCAAGATAAACTGTTTTATGGCCAAAAGATAAGAATATTTCTGGATATTGCTCGTCCTACTCAATATGGCATAAAAAGTTTATCACAATGAGATCAGAAGTGATACAGAGAGGAGCTAGATTTATACCCTTGCCTTTGTATAATTATGTTCCAAGATTCTCGCTATATTTTTAATCAACCTGAACAACTTAGGGATTACTTGGATTCACACTCCTAAAGCCCCCATAGAAAGGGAATATGTGAAAAGATGAAGGTATAACAGTCTTTTCCTGTAATATATTTCTGTAAAGAACTGCTCCAGTGTGTCTCTATTTTGCTTTGCATTATGAATGATGAAGATAATTTAAGGCAGTTGTTTTATTTCTTTTGTACAAATATGTATATTATTATTTGGTGTCTTTATTTTGGAACTTCAATGTATTCTGAAAATTCAATAAAAATTAAAAAAAAAAAAAAGATCAGTAGCTATGGATTTCACTCTTATTGGATTTATTTTTTCATTAACCATTTTATTATTGTATCTCTTTTTTATACTGTTTATAGATGCATTTTTTAAATGTCTAATTGGGATTTTGGGCAAGAATAATTACAGATAATTATGAATAAAGAATAAGTTAAACTGTGAAATCTGCAAAAAGGGAAAAATCTAAGCATGCATAAACATTTGCCATTTGCAGTGATTGATTGAAGGCACAAGACCCAAAACAAATTATCTTCCATCTGTGTTTTGGTTTTATAACACTCATTCATATCCCACTGAATGTATTTATTTGCAAGTATATTATTTAATTTTGTCAATTAACAAGGTTGTGCTTCTGCAACCTAACTCACAGATATCACATAGTATTTCTATAGATATGCCTTTGTATATTTCTTAGCTTTTTATCTTTGTGCTATATGTTTAATCCACTAGCATTAAATTTTACAACTCCCTTGAGAGTTCGCTAGGCCCAATTTCCTTTTCCAAGCAGAAAACTTTTGGCAGATTCTCCTTCGATCTTCCGATGATATTTTTCAGATGTTACCTATTTTTCCTTATGTTTCAAAGTTCTGCTTCCAAATACCCTCCAATCTCTGGTGCATGATTTACAGCTTCATGGCATTAAACATCAGCTGGCATATTAGCCAGTAGTCACAAAAGTTGCTACAGTATGCTTCATTCTTATTTTCATATCACAAAGAATTGGGGAAAGGTCTCAAAAATGGAGACTTTTCAATGGGTAGATTTTATGTATCAAGTTTTATTATTTAAATATTGTTATTAGTTTTGAATTTCAACAGATTTGTTAATCATGGAACTGAAGAAATACTTTAGGAGGTGCCCACATGATAATTTGCTTAATTTCTTTCATAGGAAAAAAAAAGAGGATGTTAGATTAATTTGCTCTGCAAGTAGCAGAATGTTTAAAAGAATTCACTTCATTATCTCCCAGCAGTTGTAAATAGATGAAATCTATAAAAATACATAAGAAGAATAGATTTTTCTTAGAAACATTGAAAGCAACTAAATTATAATTGAAATATTACCTAGTCAGGGTTATTTAATAGGAATCTTAGAAGAATGCTATGCCTACCAAGCACCGTGTAATGGTTCAAAAGCTCCTACATTAAATTATGGCATTGATATGTTTATATAAGGACCTGTATATGATAGATTCTGAATAGAAAATCCAGGACCCAGTTATCCCCAAGATTCATCAAAATGTGTTATTAACGCATGGATAATGGCCAAAATAAGAAAAAGGGGCGTATTTAGAGAAATTTTAGAATTACCGCACCATGCAATAACATACCACTTTGCATCAGTAATATGGCATGGTGCAGTAAACTTATCACACCCCACAATAATTCCTATTTTTGCATCTTGTGCTGAGGGAAAGAGGGATAAAGGGAGAGAGAGAGAGAGAGAGAGACAATAAACAATACTCTTTACACTGGTCTCCCTACATCATATCTTCATCCATTGCAACTTGTCCAAAACTCAGCTGCTCATCTTTCTGGCTCTAAGCTTAATGATCACATTACCCTTGTATTACATCATCTTCATTGGCTACCCATTAACTGGTGCATACAGTACAAATTAATCACTATTATTCACAACCTAATCCATAATAAAAATTGTCGGCTCTCCTCAACCTAGGCTAGGGTGAGAGAACATAGTAGAAATGGTACCTTTGTGAGACTTTCCTCACTCCGAATGATGTCAAATCTTCACTGAATGTACTGTGCTGTTCGTATGTCTCACTCTACATGAGAAACTGGCCTCTAAACCCTAAACCACCACCAACACCTCAAGCTATTAGATGGCCCTCCTATTGCGATATAAATACTTGACTAATAGGAAGGCCTTGTTGAAAGTCTCTCTCTCTCGCACTCGCTCTCTCTCTCTCTCTCTAAGCCAGAAAAGGCCGAAATGCAATTCTAAAAATGTATCGTGAATTGTGTTATGGGCATATCGCACAGCTTAACACTAAGAAAAAAAGTATAGTTATTTACGGTGTTAAAAACCATGCAATATTGCCCCTCATTTTCATAAATCCTGCCCAAACTTCTCCCTGATCCACCCCTTCCAAAATTTGCATTCACACAACGCGCTAGCGTTATCGCATGTGTTATGACATTAATGTACGCATTAACACCATATTGCATTTTGATGAATGACACTATAAGTCTGATACATATAGGCCCCTATTTACTAAATAGGCCCCAAAGTTAACACATACCTAGTACCCAGCTCATTGCTGAGGTAATTGAATCATCAGTATTACATCAGTTCAATGAGTTTTTATAGGACAAGTAGGGCCTTGACCAATTTTAATTTGGATTTCGTAAATCTCTAAGTAGTGAGATTTTACTATTATCATGTATGGATGTTATCAGGAAAGGGTTTGATAATGGCCAGAGTTTCCTTGATATCATAGCAGCATTTGACACTATTAACCACACTATTTTGTTATGACGATTGGAAGACTGTGGCATGGCTGGTCCTGTACTTCATTGGTTTACCTCGTTTCTGTCCTATAGATCTCAAAGAGTTACATTGTCATCTGAATGCTTTACATAGCAGGCATTAAAAACTGGTGTCCCATAGGGTTCGGTCTTATCAGCTATTGTATTTAATAACTATATGACACCGCTGTGTACATTGTGGGTAATGCTCTCTGTAGGATACCGCCTGAATGCAGATGACATTCAGTTTATCAGTCCTATTTTGACAACAAAGTCCAAAACTTTGGGAATTTATCAATCTGTGGCTGTAGGAAGTGTTGCTAGAAGCTAATATGCAATTACTTAATTTAAAGAAAACTGAAATCATGGTACTTCAAAAGTCAGAGGGGTTAACTGTACCTACCTTTTCTAAATTTCAAGACATTAAAATTCCTGATTTTATGTACAAAGAGACTAGGAGCCATGTTTGATTCCAACTTGAACATGCAGTCACAGATAAAGGCAATACTGAAGTCTGGTTATTTTAAGCTTCGACTGTTGAGGCCCCTTAAAATTATTTTGTCTGTCAATGATTTACAGAGCATTGTACAGGCTCTATTACTACCAACTATTGATTATTGTAATACTCTTTAGATTGGCATTCCTAAAATGTTTCTATAAGCCTTACAGCTGTTACAAAACTCTACTGCTAAACTGATATGTGACTTAAACAGAAGAGCACATATATCACCTGCTCTTAGATAACTACATTGGCCCCCCATAGAAGAAAGAATCCAGTTTAAAATTGCTCTATTGATCCACAAAATGTTGCAGATGGACTCATTGCACTGGACTAATCAAAAGCTTCACATTTACAATCCTCCACATTAATTTCACTCTGCTCAAAGAGATCTGCTACATGCGCCTTCTGTTCAGCCTGTATGCATTGCTAAATCACACAAAAGAATTTTCTGTGGAGGGGCCCATTTTTTGGAACTCACTTCCATATGAGATGCAGTTTACAGAGTGAGAAAGACTTTTGAAAATATGTTAAAAATCCATCTATTTCAGCAAGTATTTGACATATAAGACAATGGTCATGAATCTCTGATATAGAACATTACAAGGTTTTGAAATGATGTTATGGCTCTTGATTTAATATACTTGCTGGTTTGAGATGTCTTTTTTCTGTGCTTTTGTTTTTATGGTGCAAATGTTTGATTTTTTTTTTATGGATGTTCTGGATGAAAGCCACTTAGTCCTGTGTATAGGTGGCATACAAATACTCAAAATAAATAAATAAATAAAGGTGAAACTTCATGAACGCAGACCATTATTAAGTTAATATCCACATAGTCTGGCAGTGAGTGGAATTGCAGGAAGGAAGTCCTTGCTAACTCAAGGATCAAGGAGCAGGAAGGGGTTTAAATATCCCTCCCTGAGGTGATGTCATCTGGAAGGCTGGCCCAGGGTTCCCACCCTGGGCCCTTTAAATTCTCTCCTGCTGGCACACGCATAAGCTATGAGAGGTCAGGGCGCAGAGTCCGAAGTTGACGACAGAGTTCCTGCCACGTGTCAAGACCTCCTGACCCCGAGCAGGCAGGGGAAGCAGAGCAGCATGCTGCGGGCAGCTCCGGCAGCCCGCAGCGAGGCGGGAAGTCGGCCGGAAGGCAGGTGGGCACGGTTGGTTGCGGCACCTGCGGCCGACTGGCATAGCAGGGGGAGGGAAGATACATTTACCAGCCTGGGAGAACTCTGGAAACTCACATAGGGTGGGGAAACTTGTGCTTTGTGGAATGGGGCAGGAATACTACTGCAGGACCACTAAGAGTATTTCACAGTCTACCAAACAAAAATATACAGTCCACTGTAAAACATGTGTTCCAAACCAGAAGAAAATATATCTATAGCTCCAAAAAGAGACAAAGTCCACAAAAAAGGGAGTAACAGTCCAAATCACAAAATAAAACAAGAATCAGCTTCTTAGACAATTCACAAGACTCCAGTTTTTCTCACATTACTTAGGCATGGTCCCAATGAAATGTCTCTCTTTCAGGCTCTCACCAATGTCCCATTCTTCCTCCAGGCCCCAGTGGGACAAAAAGGGGAAAACAATTTCTCCTTTAATCACACTTCCAGTTGTAGGCTTTCCAGGCAGAATGGTGTCCCTGTAGACTGAGTGAGATCGATATTCAAAAGCCATTTTGACAGATAACTGAAAAGTTATCCGTCTAAATGGCTAACTGGTGATATTAAATGCTGTATGCAGCTAAATTCTAGAATTTAGTTGCATAAATTGGGTGCATTCTGAGGGCAGGCAGGAGGCATTTTGAGGAGGAGCGGCTAACTCAGGATGTGCCATAGGGGTGCCCTAAAGTTAATCGGGTATATTCAGCGGCACTGCCAAGCTGCTGAATATCCCATTAAGTTAGCTGGAAAGCTATAGCCGGCTAACTTAACTAGCCACTCCCAGTAATTCATATCTGTCCAGTTGGCCCTTAGTCCTACTGGATAGGGAGCTTCTTTTGTTCACTCAAGTGGATGAGTATTGTGTATTCCTGAATAGACATTAGCCCTGAGCTCCTAAAAGGCTAACTCCAGACTCCTCTATATAATTCATAGAGTCATCTTTTATACCTCCTCCAAACTTATATCCTCAGAGGGAAGAACTTTCCCTTCAATCACCCTCCTAACTCGTACTTCTTTGGACCTCCCTGGACCTTCCATTGTTGAAAAGTTCTCAATATTTATGCATACAACAAAAATTGAGATTGTGCAATTTTTTTTTCATATATTTTTATTGTGAAGTAATAGTGAACAGAGGCAGTGAAACAACACAACTATTTAGTACAGTAAGATAGTACAATAACGGAGTCCTCACCCTTAACAAACAGCCAAGAAAGCAGTTAGCATAGAACAATTAGCAGTGAGTAGGTTGTGCAATAGTAAACACAGAGAAAGCTTCACATTTAGTTTTTCTTTTCCTTTCCTGATATCCCTCCCCAATACTGCATTAACAAGAACAGCAGCAGAATCCTAAATCTTTGAAACCTTAAACTCTTAAATTCCCCCCCTTTCCCCTTTCTTCCCTCTTCCCCTCCCCACCCCAATATGTTGCGGGCTTAGTGGAGTAAGTTAATCTTCTGGGCTAACGATTCAAAAAAGAATGCAGGAATGAATGAATAACTGAATAAATGAGTGAATATTATATTGAACGTGGCTTATACTTGAGAAAGTGCAATCTGTAGTGTGTGTTCTGTAATCCTGAGTCTGGAATCTGGAATCTCGCAGAAGAAAAACCTTTGCTGGGAAATGTTCCTGCTTGGTATATTGACCCTTCCGTTTGTGCAATCTGTGGAGTTTGGATGTGAATAGATGTTCAGTATGGATGTTGGATAAGATTGTAGATGGGAAGATTCTACTACAAAGTGTTGGTTGGCCTTAAATAAGAGAAAAACGGACTCCCGATCCTTTGCACTGTATCTCTGCTTTTCATGGTTGAGTTTTTAGCTATGAGATACTCATGGGTACTGAGGTTTAGCATTCTCTTGAACCAGTGATCTACCTGTGGCACTTGCTCTGTTACCCACTCAGTAAGGATAACCTTCTTTCCTACTGTTGCAGCTTTGGATAGGAACGCCTTCATGTCTTCATTAACTATCATGTCCTCCCACAGAGCTCCAAATAGCCATGTATTAGGATTAACCGGGATAGAGCAGTTCCTTAATTTCTCGCAGAATTGTTTGATATCCATCCAGAATGATATGATTTTAGAATATTCCCAAAAACAGTGAATGTAAGATCCTATGTGAGCGTCGCATTTTAGGCAATTGGGGGATGCACATAATTTGAATTTAAAGGCTAGGGCCGGTGAGATATACCCCTTCCATAAAAATTTATATTGAGTCTCCCATAGGAGTTCGTTAGTAGAGAGGGACCTTACGCCCACAAAAGTAGTTTTAATTTCCTGGAAGGAAAGATTGAAGGCCGGCCATGCTTTCCAAGAAAGGTAAAGTGTAGTAAGAATGTCCCCATCTAAGCCTACCGATAATTCCCTGTAAAATCGTGAAATACTCAGACCTTGCTTGGTGCCTGCCGTCATAAAGTTGGTGGGGGATTGATTCTTGAGCCAGTGTATATCTTCCTCCCCTAGGGATCCAATGAAATGTCATAGTTGCAGGAATGCATAAAAGTCTGAGGAGGGAAGCTTATAATGTTTCTGGAGTTCTTGGAAGCTATGGATAATGCCCGTGTCTTTGTGTGCCATTTGATACAAATATTTCAGTCCCAACTTCCTCCAGCCGGAGAAAATTGAGGGCCCCTGCCCTGGGATGAATTGGGTGTTGTGTGCAAAACTGAGCAGAGGCATTGTATTATATTGGAACCTTAACTTCTTGCAGACAATCTTCCAGGTACTCCGGCATGTCTGAAGTAGGAGGTGTGAGCGGAGTTCCTGTGGTAGTACACTTGGTGGAGCATGTATTAGGCCATTAAGGGACGGAACTCCATTCCATTCCCTAAGATATGGGGAGGGGGTAAAAAGCAACGTCTCAAATAGCCAGTCCTGGAGAAAGCAAAGATTGCACGTCACATTATAACGAAAAAGGTTAGGACAACCCAACCCTCCTTCTGTCTCCAGCAATTGTAAGGTGCAAAGTGATATCCTGGCCTTCTTACCTCCCCACAGGAAGCTGGATAAAGCCTTATTAAGCACTTGGAGGTCCCATATCCGAAGCCATAAAGGGAGCATTTGAAGAATATATATCCATTTAGGTAGGAGTACCATTTGATATAAATGGACACGTTCTCTTAGTGATAAGGGTAGTGATGTCCATTTGACGAGCGTGTTGATCATCTTCTTGATTTTAGGTTGTACATTGAGTCGATAGATTGTGTCCAGATCTGATGGAATAAACACACCCAAGTGTTTCAACTGGTCATTTGCCCATTTTAAAGGGAAAGAGGCCTGCCACCTCTGTTGGATTGCATGGCATATGTTCAGGGCCTCTGACTTGTCCCTGTTGATTTTCCGGCCGGCAAATGCCCCAAACTGGGATTGGATGTCTAATAGAATTGGAAGGGAGATGAAGGGTTGCGTGAAGAAGACCAGGACATCATCGGCAAATGCTGCCACTTTAAAGCTCTTCCTTCCCTGTTCAAAGCCCGTGATATCTGGGTGCTCACTTATTTTTCGCAGTAACGGGTCGATAGACAAAATATATATAAGTGGTGACAACGGGCAGCCTTGTCTAACTCCCCTCTGAAGAAGAAATTTTTCGGATTTCTGTCCGTTGATCAGTAGCCTAGAGGTTGGATGATCGTATAGAAGGGCAATATAATTTATGAAAGACCCTGTGAAGCCATATTTTTGAAGGACCGAGAATAGGTATGCCGAGGAAACCCTATCGAAGGCTTTCTCAGAATCAAAGCCTACTAAAAAATTTAAAAAAAAAAAAAGAATCAAAGCCTACTGCCAACGATGGGATGTTGTCTTGTTGTTAAAATTTCATAGCCAAAATCAATTTAAGTATGTGACTTGTAGCTCTTCTCCCCTGAACAAAACCAACTTGATGTTCAGAGATGAGTGAGGGAAGCAGGGAATTCAGCCGATCTGCAAGCACCTTCGCTAGAATTTTGAAGTCACTATTGAGAAGGGAAATCGGCCTATAGGAGGCCGGGAGGCAGGGATCCTTCCCTTCTTTTGGAAGAACTGTGATGATGGTGCTGTTGAATTCTTCCGGGAATTTTTGTTTAACCAGCCCTTCCTTATAGTATTCGGTTAAGGGGATCGCGATGAGATCCTGTGATATTTTGTAAAAATCATACGAGAACCCATCGGGTCCTGGAGCCTTGCCTTTGGCCACTCCTTTAATTTCTCGGAGGACTTCCTGGGTTTGAATGGGTTTGTTGAGAAACTTGAGTTGGGTCCCTGATAATTTAGGTAGATCAATATCTGAGAAGAAATCTTGTTCTTGGGTCTGGGACGGAGATGGGTCATCTGTATAGAGGGCTTCATAAAATATTCGGAAGACATCTCCCATTTCAGTCATACTAGTGACTGTCGTACCAGCCCCTGTTTTCATTTTATGGATAAAAGCATGCTTTCTAGCTCCTCGAACCAGATTCGCCAGTGGGCAGCCAATCTTATTCCCAAATTTGAAGAAATTGTGGTTCGCGGCTTGTAATTCTCTAAAGGACCTGGCGTGTAGAACTGTGTTTAAATGTCCCAATATACTGAAGTAAGATTTCTTGTTTACTTCTGTCGGGGAAGAGAACCACTGTGCCTTGCTGTACTTCAGCTGGGCCTCTAGCTTCAAGATCTCTGTAGCTGTTCTTTTTGTTTTGGCGCTAAGGTACGCAATTATATCACCGCGAAGTACCGCCTTGCCGGCTTCCCAGAATAGATGCGGTGTAGAACTGTGTTGTTCATTGTTCAGTTGGTAGAGTCTCCATTTTTCTTTCAAATAGACCTGGAAGTCCGTATCGGAGGCTAATCCAGCTGGGAATCTCCATGGTGTATCTCCCCTTGTTCTTTCGCCCAACTGTAGGGTCAGGGAAACCGGAGAGTGATCCGAAATTACAGGAATCTCCACTATAGCTTTTTGAGCTTTGGAAAAAAGGTGTCTGGCAAGGAGTATGTAATCTATTCTTGACAACGACCCATGTGGGTGCGAAAAAAAAGAATAGACTCTGTCTATAGGGTGTAAAGTTCTCCACACATCAATGATATCCAAATTTTGACATAAAAATTCCACTCCATTGAAAGCGCTAGTACGGAGGAGCTGCCCCATGGGGGATCTGTCCATGGTTGCGTCGTGCATGCAATTGAAATCTCCCACTACTAAAAGCGAGCCTTCCAAATGGGTTAAGATAATGCTCAGCAATTTCCGAAAAAATCCCAGGGCATTATTGCTTGGTGCATATATATTACAGATTGTCACATCTGTTCCTTTCCAACGACCTATAACCAGGATGTATCTCCCCTCAGGATCCACTATGGATTGCTTTAAGCTGAAATCTGTGGATTTATGGATCAAAATTGCCATGCTAGCCTTGCAACCCTGCGCTGGAGCAAAGACACATTCACCAACCCAATCCCTTTTTAATTTCAAACTTTCCCCTGCACTCAAATGTGTGTCTTTTAGGCAAGCCACTTCTGTACCCAATTTCTTAAAATTGTTTAAAATCTTTTTGCGCTTAATGGGTGTTCCCATCCCATGGACATTCCAAGACACCAATTTATTCATGTTATACCCCTATCTTGTACCAGTGACCAGCCTTCAAATTTCCTAAACCGTTTGGAGGAAGTGCCCAGCCCCCATTCTCCTCCAAATTCCCAACATCCTTTTCCGCCTCTATATGGCCATGACTCAGAATAAACAGCCCATATCTCAAATAGCGTTGCCGTTTCCCTTCTCCACATTACCCCCCCAACCCCCTCCCTCTCCTCCCATTTCCCTCCCCCAACTGCAAGCACCCCATACAAACATTTACAACAGAGTTTTTCTCCCTCTGCACGCAGATGGGAGATCAGGGGTCAGTGTTTGGATGTGCGAGCTCCCCGCAGCTGACAGAGAGTTCCCCAATAACCGGTTTGAGAGCCGCAAGTCGATCATTCCATAATTGTAGCGGCTCACAAGTGTTCCCCACTCCCCGGCAGCTAAGGGCTTGATTGAGCTGCCTGAGTGTCTTTTTGTACGGCACCCCAATAAAACACTTGTTCCAAAAGGTAAAGTCCATGTGCTCTCTGGGGTGCATACCGCCTTTATCCTGGTGTGCTAAGCCCACTCCGGCTGGACCAGCGTATCATCCAAATGACTATGACCATTGCAATTAACTAAAGTTTGTAAGCCTATAGTTCAAACTGCAGAACTTAAGTGGCAGGTATCTGCAGGAAATTCTTAGCTTCATCTGGCGAAGTGAAGGTGTGTACCTTCCCATCTTTCCAGACCTTTAGGATGGTGGGATATTGAAGGGCGAATCTTGTATTATTCTCCACTAAATGAGAGCAAAGCGTGGAGTATTGCCTCCGGAGCTGGGACACCCGGACAGAGTAATCCTGTGTGAACCGTATCTGGTGGTTATTGTAGGTGAGCTCCTTTCTTTGCTGGGAGGCTATCCATATTTTTTGTTTGTGGGCGTAATTCATAAATTTGGCTATAACAATTCTTGGGCGCGAGTCTGCCATTCTTTTGGGGCCCACTCTATGTGCTCGTTCCACAACTAGGAGCCCTTTAAGTTCAGGCAGCCGCACTGCGTCTGGCAACCAAGATGTAAGAAACTCACCCAGACCTTTGTCGTCCACTCCCTCCGGGAGACCAAGAAAACGTAGGTTGGATCTTCTTGACCTGTTTTCGAGGTCATCGAGTTTCTCTTGACACTCTTTGAGTGCAGTCTCTTGCACCTGAATCTTTTGTACTGCGGACGCCATTTCTTCCTCCACAGTCATTACCCGGGTTTCCACGTGGTCGAGCCGGGGACCCAGGTCCAAGAGTGCCTCGCTCATTCCGGTTAGTTTTTCATGAATGCCTGCTAATTTTTCGTCAAGGGTTGAGGCAATGGTTTCTCTTAAAGTCTCTACCGTGATCACTCTGGGAAGGCCCGCCACTGAGTCAGGTACCGTCGCAACTGCCGCCATCTTGCTCTCCCCAGCTTTGCCTCTGTCCTTCTCTTTTTCCTTGCGAGCGCTCCTGGACGTCATTGGTTGCGGCGATTTGTTCATGTATTTCACTATAGACATGTGCCAGCTGTCCCGGAGCTAAAAAAAAATCATACACCGCTGATGTTTTGGGTCTTAGCCGTTAAGTTGCGAGCGGGGAGCTCGGAGCTGAAGGGAAACGCGTCCTCCTCAGCACATCACCCCACGTGACCCTATCAAGATTGTGAAAATTATTGATAAAATAAATTGCTCTTCATGTCCAGTCAACCCATGTTCTATTGCTCTGTTGAAACTTATTTGAAAGGATATAGGGCCTCAGATAGTGGAGATTATTTATCTTTCCTTATCTGAAGGCAGTTTGCCTAAAATGCTTAAACAGGCCTCTATACATCCTTTATTGTAAAAAGCTTCCACAGATTCTTCCCTGTTTGAGAGTTATTGGCCACTATTGTCAATTCCATTTCTTGTTAAAGTTATTGAATCTGTGGTTATTAATAAGTCAACTGATTTTTTGGACATAAAATCTATTATGGGTATAACCCTTTTTACAAAAGTCAACTGTTTCCAAAGGGCACACAAAAGCATTTATTCTCTGGGACTGTCTTCAATACAAATCTCTCCCCTCTCACTTATCCCCAAAGTGTGGGGTCTTTCTGTGGGTATAAAGACAGTTCTTCTTGCTCCTACACGGTAATGAGATTTTTCCTTAAGTGGGTGAGTGAGTATACTGTCTATAGATATGATCTGGCTGGGACAAACAGGTTGGACACAGCACTGGGTGTTCAAATAAAATTTACTGATTCTTTTAAAAGTTCAAGCAATATTCAATAATAACTCCATAAGTGTGATTTTATAGCTGTCTTTATTTACACTGCTTTCTCTTGCTTTGGGTATGTGTCTGTCATGGTTATGAACCCTTAGACTGTGGCATGGTTGACACTAGGGGTGTGCATTCATTTTCGACATATTGGAAATCCGCAACATATATTTCCCTATTCGTTGTATTTGTGGGGTCACGAAACGTATGGCGAACCCCACGAATACAATGTATCTAACAAATAAACCTCCCCCCACCCTCCTGACCCCCCAAGACTTACCAAAATTCCCTGGTGGTCCAGCAGGGGTCCTGGAGCGATCTCCTGCACTCGGGCTGTTGGTTGCCGGTATTCAAAATGGCGCCGATAGCCTTTGCCCTCACTATGTCACAGGGGCTACCAGTGCCATTGGTCGGCCCCTGTCACATGGTAGGAGCAATGGACGGCCAGCACTATCTTGTGCCGAATGGGATGAATCCGTCCCTGCTGTACATCCCTAGTTGACACAGCCTAGTAGGCGAACCCACTAGGCCCACTCTGATAGCTGGCGGACAAGCCCTTGCTGGGACAGGGGCAAGATCTCTACCTGTTCCCCACAGATTGAGCCTTTGGGTTCCAGGAGCCTGCAGAGCTTAGGAGAATGTCCCTCAAGGAGCAGTCAGAGAGAGTTCGGATATAGACAGTGGTCAGGGCTGGCAGTGAGTAGAGAATATCAAGGTTCAGCCCAAAGTCAAGGCAGGCAGTGAGAAAACAGGCCAAGGGTCAGGACAGGCAGCAAGCAGAGAGTAGTCATGATCCAAGCAGTGGTCAAAACTGGGAAGTTGGGCCTAGACAGACAGGATGGACAGAGATGAGACACCTAGCAACAAGACAGAACAGAACAGATATGACAAAGCAATGAGAAACAGGGAACAGTAAGGAAAGTACACAGTATGGAGGGCAAAGCAAGAGCACAACCAGTGGGTACACAGGCAGGAACAATGTAGCATAGGAACAGTAAGATAAGCAGGCGAAGAAACAACATGCACTGCTAGGCAGGACCTATGCTAAGGCAAAGATCCAGGGATCCAGCTGTGTTTAAATGGCCCAGGAAGCCTGACATCATCAGGGAGCACCAGGCTCTTTTTCCTCCATATAACCTTTTGTAGTAGGTGGAAGGATGGGGTTTTTTGCCTTGCAGTCGAGATCATAAAACATACTAAAAGAATTATGACACATGACTATAGCTTATATGAAAATATGAAAAGCTACATTTTCTGCAACATATATGCACAAACAGATGCTTATAAGAAGGTGACAATAACAAACAAAGCAGGCTATATATCAGCATAATGATCAAGGTAAATAATCTTTCCCGGCTAACAGAGAAATATATATATATACAAATGGCCTAGCAAGAGTTGCCACTTTCCTTTAAAAAGCATCTTCCCCAACTCCTCAGAGGGTGGTCAGCAAGCAGATCTCTTTGGAAAGACTGGGTGAAGCCGGGAACTTCAGATCTTTGCAGAGTTTGTTGTGCTAACCTCTCTCGGTACAGCTCTTGGCAGGAGTCCACCCCTCCTACCATGGGTTAGGGTCTTATGTCTTTGGGCGGCACATGTGCTGATCTGTTTTCTCTGTCTACTTTCTCTCCTGAAGTACTGCCAAACTAACGGGTAAGAAAAAAACTACTACATGTGTCAGAACAACTCTGAAATGGTGGGTTCTTGTCTTTTATTCATTACTTGTAATCGCCATTTTGCCCAGACATTCTCGCTCTCTCATATGGGAACATTAGCACTGCATTTTCTCTAAACCCAACACATTCTGCTGAATGCCAGAATCATAATAATAAAATCTGCATCGGCATCATCTGTGTCATGTAAATAAAAGCAATCATTTAACTATGATTTCAGAAGCAAACACTACTGTGGTACCAATAGCAAAATAGATAGCTCACCTGTTATTATAAGGTTTGTAAATCTGTGTGCAGTTATATTGTGTTTATAAAGTAAATCTGGGCAAAGTTAGGTGTTTTACAGCTCTCACAAGTACTGTAAGTTCTGTACTTCACTGAGCATCAAGGACAAGGTTTAACTCCCTAACTGCCAGCTAAGTGGTGTTCTTATTCTCTAATTATGTCTTGTTTCTATCTTATATTCTGTATCTCTGTCTGTGACTTTGAAGTTTTCAAGCTGTTTCTAATCAGACTAGGACAAGATAGGGGTTATGGGCTGTGAAGAGAGGGCTGCCTAACTGCCCAGAATCCTGTAATTTCTTCTTTATGCTTTCAGTTTTGTACATGCATATAAGCAGTGCTGTGTCTTTGTTATCTTTTCTGGAAGAATATTCAGTACTTGAGGAAAATATTAACTAGTTATTTAGTGGACATGAATAACTTTTATATGCAGCAGTTGGGTCTGTGGAATACAGTAAACCACAAACTGTAACAGAGATAGACAGTCTAATCTACTAGATAAGGGAGCCCTGACCGACGTGCCGCAAATGCGCAGTAGAGAGCAGCTCTACCGCGCATGCGAGCACGTCGGCCACAGCAGAACGTGCCCGGAAAAAAAAAATGGCGCCTGCTCCTTAGGAGCAGGAGCGGCGGCGGCGACAAGCAGGAGCGGCAGTGACAAGCAGGAGCGGCAGTGACAAGCAGGAGCAGCAGGAGTAGTAGTAGTGGCGGCGGCGGCGGCGGCGTGCGCACGCGCGGGAGGCAGGGAGGAGCAGTAGCGGTGGCGACGCGCACACGGGAGGGTGGGACACCCCCTGTCTGCCGGTTGTGGATGAGCTGAAAGGGGAGGAGAGGGAGGAGAGAGGGAGGGGAGGGAGGAGAGAGGGAGGGAGGGGGAGGGAGGAGAGAGTGAGAGGAGGGGTGAGGGAGGAGAGAGGGAGGGAGGGAGGAGGGTTGAGGGAGGAGAGAGTGAGGAGAGTGAGGGGAGGGGTGAGGGGGAGGGGGTGAGGGGAGGGGAGGGGAGAGGGAGGAGAGGGAGAATAGAGGGGGGAGAGAGGAGAGGGAGAATAGAGGAGGGAGGGAGGAGAGGGAGAATAGAGGGGGGAGGTGGGAGGGAGGAGAGAGTGGGGGGAGGGAGACTAGAGGGGGGAGGAAGTGGGAAGGAAATGGACTGAAAAAAAATGTTTTATTGTAGCCCGTTGTTACGGGCTTAACGGCTAGTAGTTCTGTAAAGAAACAGGATGGCTGAGTAACAGGATGGATGCAAACCACAGCTCAATGAAACTAGCTTCACTTTAACTTTGGTAATAATATGCTGAGATAAGATAATATTAGCTTTGCTGCAAATAGATTTAAAACTTTAAACAACTTGAAACTAAGCCAGGATAAAGACTATAAAGTAAAAGAAATGAGAAGCCTAGGTAAATCGGAAGAAGATCACCTTGGCCATCCTGTTGTACCAGTAATCAGCCTCCAGCACTGTTGTTTCCCATTATATATCTTGATATCCTGCTCACACTGGGAAACTGTGAGGGAAGTATCATTGTATGTACTTTGTATTATGCTTAGTTACTCACTGAAATCTTGTCTTTATATGTCCTACTTAGCTTTTATAACCTATAGGACTTTGTTTTCCTTATAAGAACATAAGACATTGCCATGCTGGGTCACACCAAGGGTACCAAAGTAAATATTTACTTTTATTTAACTGTAGTTGCTAAGGTATCTTTGATGAGGAGTGGCCTAGTGGTTAGAGCTACTCCTATGATGCAGGAGACCATGGTTCAAGTCCCACTGTCACTCCTTGTAACCTTGGGTAAGTCACTCCAGTAGCATGGGATAGACAATTTTTAGGTACTTGCCAGGTTCTTATGGCCTGGATTGGTCACTGTTGGAAACAGGATGCTGGGCTTGATGGACCCTTGGTCTGTCCCAGTATGGAAATTTCTTATGTTCTTATCCTGGTACAAAACAAGAGCAGATTGATATGGATTTGCAACTGGGTGCATACATTTCCACTCTCTTTTGACCCAGCACTCTCTCCATTCCCCCTACCATGCCCGGGCTATCCTTAGAAATACAGAAATAAATACTCTCGAGATATAAAAAAAAGCTGCATTTACAGAAAAAAAAATAGATATATTTTCATCTTCTATCATATATTCCTGGATCACGCATTACCATCAGAAATGAGGCAAAAAAATCTCCGACACAAATTTCAGATTTTTTCCTGAATAACCTAGAAGTAGATCACGCTCCTAGACAGTACATACCTTGGCCTGACATTAACTGTATCTGACAATTTGGCTATAAGACATTACAAGAAAAACTTTTAAAGGCCATTTAAAGAAATCCCTGGCTAGTTTTAGCCACTCAGCAAAACTATCTTTAAAATCATTTCACAGGATTACATCAACAATATTAGAAAATGTGATCTTATTCAGATGATATTTAACACCTCATAGCTTAAACAAAATATACCCACAGGTGTCAGTCAGAATAAAAAGACGATAATGATAAAGAAAGCAGAGTTGCTTACCTGTAACAGGTGTTCTCCTAGGACAGCAGGATATTATTCCACACACATGGGTGACATCATCGGATTCAGCCCGGCATGGAACTTTGATCTCAAAGAATCTAGAGTATGAAACATGCACTACTGAATATTTGCAACTGTAGTCATCACCCTGCCCCCTAGGCAGAGTCCCTCAGTTCATGATATAGCTAATACATGAAGAAACCAACTCCCAGGGGAGGCAGGTGGGTTTCGTGAGAACTAACATCCTGCTGTCCTAGGAGAACACCTGTTACAGGTAAGCATCTCTGCATTCTCTTAGGACTAGCAAGATGGTAGTTCTCACACATGGGTGAATCCCTAGCTATAAGCTGTCCAAGCAGGACAAAGTGAGAAACTGCACAGTGCAGAAGCACTACCCATCTCCCTTTTGCCTGTGAGGCAGCCGATCCACAACAGGTCCAGGCTGGAGAAGAGTTGGGTTCCACAAAAAAAAAAACCATAGAGATGACTGAGACACAAAACCTTCATCCGTAGCAGGAGTGCTTAAGGCAGGGGAGTGATGTGGGAGCAAATAGAAGCATACTCCGCATCATGGAAACATTACAAGCAGGGTGTCGAATTAGTAACCCTGACAATGAAGTAGGCCTAGAACTTCTTGGGTACAGGAAAAAGCACAGAAATGTAACAAGGACTCTTAGATGAAGATCGCACCGTTTCTGGTGGTATAGAAGACAACCAAAAACTCCACTGGGGCCTCAGAACACCCAGAAAGAAACTGCGGTCCACTAACATCCGAAGGACAAAATATCTCTGCAGAAGTGTGCCCATGTGTGACAGATAGGTACAATGGGCAGAAAATCCCAATCAATGCTTGGAAAATAATCAGCAACAATGGCAGGGCCTGAGACAGACCCTACGAGCTGAAGTACCAAATCTAGCTGACCATGCAGGACAGCATCAAGAGTTTCAGGGGATAAATAGCAACTCTGGAATGGATCACTAGCCCAAATCCCGAGCAGAGAGAAGAGTTAGACCTGAGGTTCAACCACACTGCACCCTGCCAAGGGCAGGACCATCCCTGCTGTCTACAGGAATATCCAGGAGAGCAGGAAGATACTTTGGGCGACCTAGTGAAGAGAGAAAGCTAAAGGCAGTATGGGCCAGAGCCTGGTGAAAATACAGGGAAAAATGTGGTGTATCTTTTCCCTCCAGGTAAACACTAAAATATATCATGAATGCCTTAGCTTTTCCTCCCCTTCCCCCGACATACCAGCTGGAAGTCAGAGGGAGTGAGAACACAAGGAGGCAGACCGCTGAACTGCCAGGGTAAGCACAAGTCGCTAGGTGGTATATCCCAACCCCAGCGAATAATTCACTGCCGAGTCCAGTAGGGAGTTAACCACCCAGACAGAGCCCTCAGGCTGCTTGGAACAGCTGAACTGAGAGTGAATACCCCAGGGATGAAATCCAGAAACAGTCCTCTAAGAGACAGGAAACCAGGTTGTCGCAAGTGCAAACCATGTCGAACAGGATTTCTACACTGGCCTGGAACTCGAAAGGCACCAGGTCAAGGCTAGGGCAATCTTGGAACAGATTGCCAAGCACCTGGAAAAAGTATTAATACCCCAGCCATGAGTGCAAATACTTCCCCCAAGGAAGCATGTGGTTCAGTAATGGAGCAATCATTGCATGAAGCAGGACTCCCCTGTCTGCAGACAGGGTTATCTAAAAAATGAGGAAGTATAGCCTACAAGCCAAATCAACCAAGAGCAGTACCTCTCTTTTGGGGACCTTTGTCCCCCAACTCCCTTAGCCATGAATATGGCAAGAGGTTAAAAGGCATATTCTCCAGTTGGAAGAACTAGAACCCTCCTCATTGAGGCAGGGTCCCGCAGACAAGAAAGACTTCCCAGACCAGCCCTTTGAGCTCAGCAGGCATCAACATAAGAACATAAGAACATGCCATACTGGGTCAGACCAAGGGTCCATCAAGCCCAGCATCCTGTTTCCAACAGTGGCCAATCCAGGCCATAAGAACCTGGCAAGTACCCAAAAACTAAGTCTATTCCCTGTTACCGTTGCTAGTAATAGCAGTGGCTATTTTCTAAGTCAACTTAATTAATAGCAGGTAATGGACTTCTCCTCCAAGAACTTATCCAATCCTTTTTTTAAACACAGCTATACTAACTGCACTAACTACATCCTCTGGCAACAAATTCCAGAGTTTAATTGTGCGTTGAGTAAAAAAGAACTTTCTCCGATTAGTTTTAAATGTGCCACACACTAACTTCATGGAGTACCCCCTAATCTTTCTATTATCCGAAAGAGTAAATAACCGATTCACATCTACCCATTCTAGACCTCTCATGATTTTAAACACCTCTATCATATCCCCCTCAGCCATCTCTTCTCCAAGCTGAAAAGTCCTAACCTCTTTAGTCTTTCCTCATAGGGGAGCTGCTCCATTCCCCTTATCATTTTGGTAGCCCTTCCCTGTACCTTCTCCATCGCAATTATATCTTTTTTGAGATGCGGCGACCAGAATTGTACACAGTATTCAAGGTGCGGTCTCACCATGGAGCGATACAGAGGCATTATGACATTTTCCGTTTTATTCACCATTCCCTTTCTAATAATTCCCAACATTCTATTTGCTTTCTTGACTGCCGCAGCACACCGAACCAAAGATTTCAATGTGTTATCTACTATGACGCCTAGATCTCTTTCTTGGGTTGTAGCACCTAATATGGAACCTAAGATTGTATAACTATAGCATGGGTTATTTTTCCCTATATGCATCACCTTGCACTTATCCACATTAAATTTCATCTGTCATTTTGTGGCCCAATTTTCCAGTCTCACAAGGTCTTCCTGCAATGTATCACAATTTGCTTGTGATTTAACTACCCTGAAAAATGTTGTATCATCTGCAAATTTGATTATCTCACTTGTCATATTTCTTTCCAGATCATTTATAAATATATTGAAAAGTAAGGGTCCCAATACAGATCCCTGAGGCACTCCACTGCCCACTCCCTTCCACTGAGAAAATTGTCCATTTAATCCTACTCTCTGTTTCCTGTCTTTTAGACAGTTTGCAATCCAGGAAAGGACATCGCCACCTATCCCATGACTTTTTACTTTTCCTAGAAGCCTCTCATGAGGAACTTTGTCAAATGCCTTCTGAAAATCCAAGTATACTACATCTACCGTTTCACCTTTATCCACATGTTTATTAACTCCTTCAAAAAAGTGAAGCAGATTTGTGAGGCAAGACTTACCTTGGGTAAAGCCATGCTGACTTTCTTTCATTAAACCATGTCTTTCTATATGTTCTGTGATTTTGATGTTTAGAACACGTTCCACTATTTTTCCTGGCACTGAAGTCAGGCTAACCGGTCTGTAGTTTCCCGGATCGCCCCTGGAGCCTTTTTCAATATAGGGGTTACATTAGCTATCCTCCAGTCTTCAGGTACAATGGATGATTTTAATGATAGGTTACACATTTTTACTAATAGGTCTGAAATTTCATTTTTTAGTTCCTTCAGAACTCTGGGGTGTATACCATCCAGTCCAGGTGATTTACTACTCTTTAGTTTGTCAATCAGTTCTACCACATCTTCTAGGTTCACTGTGATTTGATTCAGTCCATCTGAATCATTGCCCATGAAAACCTTCTCCAGTACAGGTACCTCCCCAACATCCTCTCCAGTAAACACCAAAGCAAAGAAATCATTTAATCTTTCCGCGATGGCCTTATCTTCTCTAAGTGCCCCTTTAACCCCTCGATCATCTAATGGTCCAACTGACTCCCTCACAGGCTTTCTGCTTCGAATATATTTTAAAAAGTTTTTACTGTGAGTTTTTGCCTCTACAGCCAACTTCTTTTCAAATTCTCTCTTAGCCTGTCTTATCAATGTCTTACATTTAACTTGCCAACATTTATGCATTATCCTATTTTCTTCTGTTGGATCCTTCTTCCAATTTTTGAATGAAGATCTTTTGGCTAAAATAGCTTCTTTCACCTCCCCTTTTAACCATGCCAGTAATTGTTTTGCCTTCTTTCCACCTTTCTTAATGTGTGGAATACATCTGGACTGTGCTTCTAGAATGGTATTTTTTAACAATGACCACGCCTCTTGCACATTTTTTACTTTTGTAGCTGCTCCTTTCAGTTTTTTTCTAACAATTTTTCTCATTTTATCAAAGTTTCCCTTTTGAAAGTTTAGCACAAGAGCCGCGGATTTGCATACTGTTCCTCTTCCAGTCATTAATTCAAATTTGATCATATTATGATCACTATTGCCAAGCGGCCCCACCACCATTACCTCTCTCACCAAGTCCTGTGCTCTACTGAGAATTAGATCTAAAATTGCTAACCTCTCTCATCAGTTCATGAACCATTTGCTCCATAAAGCTATCATTTATTCCATCCAGGAACGTTATCTCTCTAACGTGTCCCAGGAGACTCCGTTAATGTTCACCTGGGAGCTACTCTGGAGAGGCTCCCTCTTGAAATAGACCTGCTGTGTGGGAGAATGACCTAAGGAGAGAGCTACTGCTCAACTGGCTCTCGGGGCTTGCGAGGAACCAAGAGTAACCATAGTAGAATCAGTGACATCCCTTCTCCAGGAAAACGGAGGAAGAGGGACACCCCTTGTAGGGGTGCACAATCGGGCATCCAGAGGGGAACCCATAAAGATTGTCCTGGAACCTGGTCAAGTCTCCCCACCTTGAAGGGAGGGGAACAATGGGAATCAGGACATCCCAATCCCAAAAACCTCCAATTCTCCCAAGGAGATATGAGGAACAATCATTGATCGCTGAGATTCAAAAACAACTAATTCACCACTGGCACAGTAATCATCAGAGAAGTGCCAGCAAAAATGGTCCAACTACTGTCTCTGCTGTTCTCCCAGCCCTGGAGATGCTCCGATTCAAGAATTGAGACCCTGGCTCAGAAATAAACATGCCATGGATGGAACCTCAAGGGCTTCCCCTCGAAAGAGGTTCAAGACATGTGAGGGGCCAAGAGACATATTCCTCTTCTGAGAGAGGAGAGTACTCCTGACACTACCCTCCCAGTGTCCACTCCCCTTGGGGTTCGATCGGGAATGCAGTCCTAGATAATCCTGTGGCTGTGATGCATCACCGGTTGTGCTCGCTATAAGGGAAATACACACAGATACACCCATACAGCAGAAGGCAACTGGAAAACTAGCCCTTCACTGTGAAACATGCTGACCAGAGCTCATACTGTGGTATCCACTTGCTGGAGTAGGTGGCTACACGCTGCCCAAAAAGGCAAAGAACAGTGTGTGATGAAGCCTTCTCCAGCCAGTGCTTACCAGCACTTCACGGTGCAGAACTGATGAGGAGGCAAAGACCTGCAGTTATGTCCCATAGCATACAATGATATTCACTGGTGCCCATAGTGGTGACGGTGCCCGCAAGGCCCATAGCACTAATGTGCATACCAACAAAAGGCACATCAAGAGCATTGAATGACTCAGCACCCTGGGCTTCAATGGCACTTGTCCGAATCAGGATCAAATTGACTGTATATAGTGTCATCCCCAGTGTCAGAGATACCCACGGACCTCGATTGCTTAGCAGCACCCGATAAGGTACCCAGTGCCCAAAGGCATCGATGGACCGGTGGTAACAGGGATTCTAGGAGCACCTGCAGGCAGAGGCTCTGCAGCCCCAATACAGCACATCAATGCCCAAAGGAACCAATGACAGCCAGCGCCATCGACTGTCCCTCTTGACTCATCTATTTATCCGAGAGCGATGATGCAGCGAGCTCAATGGCATCTTCTGTCAGCAGCTCGGGCTGATGATAGCCCCACTAGGCCTATCCCAATGGCTCAGGGTCCATGAGATCCCCAGCATCCATGGCGCTCGATCCATCCAAGGTGGAAATCCTTCTCAGCTGAGGGCTTAGGTGGCACTCACAGGTCCTCAACAGTTCCGGCGGACAATGCCTCAAGGACAACTAGGGCTCACCTTGGCGATCCCAGTGCCTCGTTGGTGGTGCTTGATATAGTCAAGAGCAACCACAAAAGGCACAAGTGGCCAACACGCCCAATGGCCTCCATGTTGGCCCCACACCCAGATGGCACAGAATGCATGGATGATATCGAGGCAGCTCCACATTGCAACAGCACTAAGGCCACACTTTGCAAAGGCAGCTTGGCAACTCACCGTGATGGCATCAAAGTTTATTTATTTATTTATTTATTTATTTATTTATTTAAAATTTTTATATACCGACATTCATCAGGGATATCACATCGGTTCACAGTGTAACGCAAACAGACGCCTGGGGAGGCGTTTTACATCGAACAGAATTATATCAAACAGTTATAACATGTTAACATTAGAACAAGTGAGGAGGGGAGGTAAGAAAGGGGATATCAAGAGGGAATATAACATTAAGTGTTAAGAACAAGCTTTGCAAATATAAATAAAATAATATAACAATAAATTCAATATCCATTAAGAAGCGATGACATAGTGCAGAAATTTGTGAAGAGTTTGAAAAGAGAAGGAGGTAGAGGGACATGGAGGGGGAGAGGGGAAGGAAGGTAGATTGTGAGGAGTTTGAATTGAGAAGAGGGGGTAGAGGGAAGGGGTGGGGGGGAGGGGAAGGAAGGGAGGGTGGAGTGGGGTGGAGGGTGGGGAATGAGAGAACTGAGAAGTTAGGGGAAGTTAGGCGAACTGTACAGTAAGGAGAATGAAGAGAGGATGGGAGATGAGGATGAAGAAATTAAGTGTAAGCTTTAGTAAAGAGCCAGGTCTTCAGCTTCCGTTTAAAGGTTTTTGTGCATTCTTCTTGCCGTAAAAAAGTTGGCTGCAGCATCAATGCCACATACCCTGACAGCAATGGGGGTGGCCATGCACGCTCCTTGATGGACTTGAGATCATCAATGGCCCCACGATCACCAGAGCATCGTGGGCATCGACGGCTCTGAGGGCACTGCAACCATCAAGGCACATATCCTGACAGCATCAAGAGTGGCCATGCACACACCTTTATGGAATCGAGGACTACGAGGGCACCATGGGCATTGTGACATCGACGGCACCACAACCATTGTGGCATTGATGACATTGTGGCATCAATGTCATCGATGGTACCATCAGCACCGCGGCATCGATATTACCACAGCATTGATGGCAATGTCACATCAATGGCATTGTGGCGTCAATGTCACCGAGGGCTCAAGGGCATTGCGGCATCAAAAGCAATGAGGGCGATGACATCAAGGTCGGCACTGACATCATCGAGGGGACTCATGGTGCCTGAAGGCAGACCTGGTCCCTGAATCCAGCTACAACTCTGCCACATCGATTCTACAGCACAGAAGACCCATATGGTACCGAGGGCAGTTCCATACCTCAATGATTGTGAGGGTGACCCGGCACCTCAACAACATCAAGGATGACCATGGTACTTGATGGCAAACCTGGTTCCTGATGCAGTCCTGACATCGATGCGTCAGAACAATGGTGCATTGGTCACAGATGTGCACGAGCAACCATTATTTGGCATAGCGCCAACGGTCAGCAGCAAGCTGCTTGCCCAGGCTCCTGCTTATCATCTCTCCCAGGAAGACTGCACTGCCATCACTGGCAAGCAGGAGGGGAGGCCTGTGGAGACTAGTTCCTTTGAGTATGGGGAGGATGAGCTCTTTCCCCCACAGGAACGATATAGTCCTCAATCTCTTCACTGTCTGACCTCCATTGATTCCGATCGATCAGTCAAATGATATGGAACTCCTGCCTGGGAAGAACCTGTCCCCAGGTTCAGCGGCCTACACAGATCACCCACAGACTGCACTCAGTCAGTCCTGCCAGCACCGAACAAAAGGTACAAAAACAGACAGAGCAAAGAGAGGACACAGAAACTAAACTGCAGGTGCAGTATAATTTTTGTTTTTTTAGGAGGAAATAGACTCTGCCAGTCTGCACAGGGACTAAGGCCCCAAGCAGCTGGCTGACAGAGGAAAAAGAGAAAGAAAAGAAAACTACTGTAAGGTAAAGGAAAGAAAATAGCTACAGCTCTAGAAAAAATCACTTACAAAACTGTAGAGAATAGAGAACAAAGCTGAATATCATAGGCACATGGCTCCTGTGACCACAAATACTGTGGAAAAAAAGAGATTGAGATACTCTGCCTAGGGGGCATGGTGATGACTCAGTAGGGCTTGTTGAAAGCTCTAGATTCTTTGAGATCAAAGTTCCATGCTGGGCTCCATCTGAAGATATCACCCATGAGTGAGGACTACCATCCTGCTTATCCTAGGAGAATAAATAGTAGGGATGTGAATCGTTTTTTGACGATTTAAAATATCGTCCGATATATTTTAAATCGTCAAAAACCGTTAGGGCCACGATACAATACCAATTCCCCCGATTTATCGTCAAAAAATCGTAAATCGGGGGAAGGGGGAGGGCAGGAAAACCGGCACACTAAAACCCCCTAAAACCCACCCCCGACCCTTTAAATTAAATCCCCCACCCTCCCGAACCCCCCCCCCCCAAATGCCTTAAATTACCCTGGGGTCCAGCGGCGGTCCGTAGCTAAATCGGGGGGAGGGGGAGGGCAGGACAACCGGCACACTAAAACCCCCTAAAACCCACCCCCGACCCTTTAAATTAAATCCCCCACCCTCCCGAACCCCCCTCCCCAATGCCTTAAATTACCCTGGGTAGAGCGGCGGTCCGGAACGGCGGCGGTCCGAAACAGCCTCCTGCTATTGAATCGTGTTGTCTTCAGCCGGCGCCATTTTGCAAAATGGCCGCCGCAAAATGGTTAGAACAAAAGAACATAAAATATGCCATACTGGTTCAGAGCAAGGGTAGATCAAGCCCAGTATCCTGTCTCCAACAGTGGCCAACCCAAGTCACAAGTACCTGGCAAGTACCCAAACATTAAATAGATCACATTCTATTAATGCTGGCAGCAAGCAGTGGCTATTCCCTATTAACTAATAGCAGTTTAAGGACTTCTCCAGGAACTTATCCAAACCATTTTTATAAGAACATGCCATACTGGGTCAGACCAAGGGTCCATCAAGCCCAGCATCCTGTTTCCAACAGTGGCCAATCCAGGCCATAAGAACCTGGCAAGTACCCCAAAACTAAGTCTATTCCATGTTACTGTTGCTAGTAATAGCAGTGGCTATTTTCTAAGTCAACTCAATAGCATGGAGTGTTACAGAGGCATTATGACATTGTTCGTTTTATTCACCATTCCCTTTCTAATAATTCCCAACATTCTGTTTGCTTTTTTGACTGCCGCAGCACACTGAACCGACGATTTCAATGTGTTATCCACTATGACGCCTAGATCTCTTTCTTGGGTTGTAGCCCTAATATGGAACCCAACATAGCATGGGTTATTTTTCCCTATATGCATCACCTTGCACTATCCACATTAAATTTAATCTGCCATTTTGATGCCAAATTTTCCAGTCTCACAAGGTCTTCCTGCAATTTATCACAATCCAGCTACACTAACTGCCTTAACCACATCCTCTGGCAATGAATTCCAGAACTTAATTGTGCATTGAGTGAAAAATAAGGGGTAGATTTTATAACATGTGCATGCAGGCGTTTTCTCAATAGAATATGCATTAGTGGTAAATTATTGCCTTTTCAGAAGCCTTCCTCAGTTCCCTCCCCTCTAGCCTGATCTTCCCACCCTTTCCCCTAAACTTCCCCCCCCCCCCAGCCCTACTCTAACCCCCCCCAAAAGTTTTATCCTACCTTTTGCGCCTGCCTCTGGGCAGGCGCAAGTTGCACGTGCCGGCACGCAATCCCTCGACACAGTGGCAGAGCAGAACTAGGGCATTACCCATAGAACTCACTATGCAAAAAAAAGATATTCTGGTTCTGATGACATCTCAGTAAAAGCAAAACAAACTCCCTTTACTACCAGGCACAATAGTCCTCCTTATGAAAAGGCAATAATTTACCACTAGTGCATATTCTATTGAGAAAACACAACAAATAAGATTGATACAATTGCCTACATGCTAGTAAAATATCTCACCTCGGTCACACACACAGAACTGACCTTCACCAAGTACAGAAAGACCACAAATTATAAATATGGAGACAAACTGGAATGGAAAACTAAAAGAAGCCACTCTGCAAGCAGTGCAGACCTGGAGAAATGGAAAGAGAAATATAGCACCAAACACAGCCCCATGATCTGCAATAATGCACAGAAACTAACCCGCACAAAGATACACCTGCATTATGGAACACATAACAACCCTATCTATGAAAAGGCAACACAACAAATATTAAATCAGGTCCTAAACACTAATACACCTCCTATTAGGAAAACAGAACGAGCCAAGCTGATATAGATCCCCACACAGAAATAATTGTAAAACAATACTAATAAATGCTTCAAAACAACTGATGAACAGAATAAGGTCAAACAATTAAAACTCATAAAAATTATTAAAAATTGTCCAAATATCAATAAAATATTTCAAAACAGCAGACACATCACATAATACTCAATAATTAAAATGGCAGTCAATCAAGAAAAATAAACTTAAAATGCCACTTTTATGTACCCTCTCCAGCAACTCTCCTAACTCCTTTCCCTTGAAAGCACATACCAGGAGCAGCAGCGGCTGCTGAAGCTCTGTCCTCATGATCCTCTTCTTTAGGGCCCACAAGTCACTCACACACACACACCTCCCCCCAATTATATCCTATGAACAGTCTCTGTCTCACATAAAGACACCAGTCACCTCCCTGCCCAGTCTCTGTCTCTCACACACCCCAGTCACCTCCCTGCCCAGTCTCTGTCTCTCACACACAACCCAGTCATCTTCCTGCCCAGTCTGTCTCTCACACTCACCCAGTCACCTCCCTGCCCAGTCTCTGTCTCTCACACACACCCCAGTCACCTCCCTGCACAGTCTCTGTCTCTCACACACACCCCAGTCACCTCTCTGCCCAGTCTCTGTCTCTCACACACAATCCAGTCACTTCCCTGCCCAGTCTCTCTCTCTCTCTGTCTCTCACACACACCTGCCACCTTCCTGCCCAGTCTCTCTCACACTCACCTCCCTGTGCAGTATCTGTCTCACACACACCCCAGTAACCTCCCTGCCCAGTCTCTGTCTCTCACACTCACCTCCCTGCCCGTCTCTGCCTCTCACACTCACCCCAGTCACCTCCCTGCCCAGTCTCTGTCTCTCACACACACCCCAGTCACCTCCCTGTTCAGTCTCTGTCTCTCACACACACCCCAGTCACCTCCCAGCACGGTCTCTGTCTCTCACACATACTTTGCTTAGAGCCCCAATGCTGTGTTCCCCTTTAATTTTGCAGTGGCAGATTTCCCAGTGCTGCTGCTGCCTTCTCAGCTGCACTGAAGCAGCAAACATTTATTTTAGAAAAATATGCCACAGCACTCAAGCCTTTCTTCTGGCTGTCGGGATATCCCTAGGTTCCCGTGGCCCCCCATCTGCCTGCTTTTACGGCCACTGGGAACTCCAATTGCCCCCTCTGTAATCAGCATAGCTGAGTGCCACTTTTACTTTAATTGCGGCTTTCCCACGCTCACTGTTGCATCGGAGAGGGAGAATCCCCGGAGCAACCGGCCTTTTCGTGCTTGCGACTCACTGCCCCTTTGGGGAATCCCTACTCTATCGCGGTTCACTGCCGCTTTGGAAGCGGGAAATCCTGGCATGGCTGGCCTCTTTTCTTTGAGGCTCGCCACTTTGTTTAATTACAGCACTTCCAGCCCATGTCTGCCATGGGCCTGGAGACTGCCACTCCTCCCAGCCCCCCTCAAACCACCCCACCCCTAGGCTGTGAGATGTCCCCCTTCTTCCTGCCCCACTGACCAATCAGCGGCTTCCTCCTCCCACTGGCAGGAAAAAGAGAAGAGGCTTCCCATTGGCCCACTTGGGCAGGAAGAAGGGAGGAGGCTTCCCATTGGCCCACGGGGGCAGGAAGAAGGGAGGAGGCTTTCCATTGGCCCGCGGGGGCAGGAAAAAGGTAAAGGGAAGTATAAGTGGGGCTGTGGGACACAGGAGCCGTGACACACAAGCTGGTGCTTGGTGACACATTGGTGTGTCGCGAAACACCTGTTGAGAAGCGCTGTTCTAAATTGTAGTAATGTTTCTATGTTTTGCATTTATTTCGAGTAGTAGTACAGAAGGCCTGTGTATTATTATTTTTTTTTTTTAGCCATTTCTTATGCTGACTCGATTAGCTTTTTTGTATTTTTATATTGATTGCCATTTTTTAATTTAGCTGCCATGCTGTTCCTTACCTTTTAAGATTAAAAACCTCTATATTTTTTGGCATTAAATGTTCTTTAAAGAAGAGGGTTTTTTGGCACGAATTAAAGCATTTAAATGGCCGGCATAGCGTGCAGGCCAACATTACATTTCTGGTTGGCAAGCAGCTTTCCTACATGTTTTAATCCCTGGCATTTAAGTCATGAGGGGTAGTCTTAAATTTAAAGTAATTTAAGGTTTGGTTCTACTAGAAGTCGGGTGCATTTGTTTGACACAACAATGTTTCAGGAGGGTATTCCGTTTTTTCTTTGTTTGTACTGATTCATTTTTTAATGTTGGTTTAGAGAGACTGCGTGCTTCATATGGCAGACGCATTCAAAATATTTTTATATTTACATTTTCCCCTTTAATTAATGTTATTTAATTTTATATAAGTATAGTTTCAAACTGGCTTGCCGACACAGTGGCCACCCGTACATGGTACGCTCTGACTCCTAGCATTGTCTTATAGTCAGATTAAGGCTTTGTGTATTCATCAATTCATTTTTATACATTTTTTACTATACTCAAGGAAGCTGTGTTTAAGGAAGGTATTTGAACTGCTGCATGCAGGCAACCACCAGCATCAACTGTGGTTTGAATAGGTAGATCCTTTTTCATTCTTTTGGATGTCTATTTTCAATGTAGTGCACCAATGGATGTATTTAATATGTAGATACACATAGATACACACACATATAGGTTTTTTTCCACTAAGAAAGGATGTCACATTACATTACTATTATTGAACAATGTTAATAAGTCATTTAATAAGTTGTATACTAATACAAGGAATAGACCACTTTATATATAGATCATTTCTTTAATAGTTTTGGTCATCACATGTTGTCACAGTCTCTGTCACTCTCTCATATACGTGTGTTATAATGATTTTAAATATTCTTATTTATTTGTTTTTATTTATATGATTTAATTATGTATGTATGGTGTATATGTTTTTTATATGTGACTATTATCTGTTTTGCTGTATTAGCCCCTGAAGCAGCTCATGTGAGCGAAACTTGGCCTGAGTCGGGCTTTTTATGATGGTTTGTGCAGAATAAAGATTTCCTAGTGTTCACTGGTCCTTCTCGTCTCTTGGTCACTACTTGCAGTATTGGATTGGTTTCCAGTTTGTTTCTCAGTCCAGAAATGGTCAGCCAAAGCAGGGGTCAATACCAAGGTCAGTCCGAGCATTGTCAAGGCAAGCGAGGGTCGGTTCCAGGCAGCAGACAAGAGAATGGTCAGGCAGGCAGTGGTCAGTACCAGAGATCAGTCCGAGGAGGTACTACCTGAGTAAGGATACAGGAACACACGGAGACGCTGGAACAAGGAAACGCTGGAACAAGAAGACGCTGGAACAAGGAGACGCTGGAACAGGATTAGGCAAGCTTACTACACCACGGAGTCGACCCGATTGCCAAGGCGAGGTACTGGGGATAGGGCCTCACTATTTATAGGGCTTTCAAGTGATGTCATCAATCTGCACCCCCATCAGTGTTCCCGCGCTTGGCCCTTTAAATCAGAGCACGTCGGCCGCGCACGCACCTAGGGGCGGGGCCAAGGTGGCCGATAACGCGAAACCCCGATGGGAGCTCCGCTGTGAGGCCTGGGGCATGGAGGAAGCCGGAGAGGGCCGTGGTGAGCGACGGGGACTGCGGGAGCTGGCAGCAGCGGTAAGACCGGAGCTAGTTGAGGGCTGCGCGAGGTGAGCAGGCCCGGTCGCGGCACCCACGCGGGCAGGCGCGCAACACATATATGCCAATTTTAATCATGTAACCATTGTGTAACTCTTTGAAAATTACCTCCATAATGTAAAAATACATTTGAGAAAACTGAATAACTGTTCCCTTACTGAAGGCAATCTCTTATAAAATGCAGCATAAGTACAGTATAATAAATATTTTATTATGAGGGATACAGACTATTAAAATTAAACTTAATCCTATACTATTTTGTCACAAAAAAAATACTAAAAATATTATACTTCCAAATTACTTTAGTTTTAGGTTATGTTCAGTCTTCTAAGCTTTCCCCTTTTATAATTTTTACTGAAAGACTTAAAAGAAAAGAACCCTGGTTCTTCATCATCATCTATTGTTGCACTTACAATGGATGCACTTTATTTGGCAAAATGGAAAGAATCACATTCCAGACCAGGCTTTTGTATCTGATAACAGTTACAAGTTTGATTGGAATAATCAATTTTCCTGTCCAGTCTTCAATCAAAACCTGCTCTTGTCTCGCTGTGCACGAGGCGTAGCTATTACAATACCAGCCAGCTCCCTTGATCTGTAAAAGAAGCTCGCTGCTGTTTAACGTCTCCCTGCGACATTATCATCACCATCAGAATTGCATTCTAGAGGTTATCTGTGTGCACCACGTTTAAAAGCAATAACAATCGAGCAGACAGTATTACCGAAAGGGAAATCTGCACTTGAAGAGACACTTCACCTAGCTATTTAAGTGATAACAAGCTTCAGCCTAATAAGAAGGCATCTCTTTAATATGATTACGAATTTAATATCAAGTTTGTAAAAAAAAAAATCCCAAAAAACAACATAATAACCAATATTAATACTAGAGGAGGATACAGTTTGTAGGCACTGGTGTATTATGACTACTATATGAGTCTGATAACATCTGATATGTTTACAATAGCATTTTAACATTGTATATATATATATATATATATATATATATGTATTTATTTTAAAATGCATTTAAAAAAATTCTATACATACAAAACAAAAATACTACAAGAAGAGAAAGCAAATTGCACATTAAGAATAACTTTTAGACAAGCGCGCGGGCACACATGTGCGCGTGTTCTCGGCCTGCACCCAGGGACACAGCCGTTTTATAACAAACACGCATTTATGCAGGCATGTTATAAAAAAGCCTGAATGCACACACGTGCACAATTTTAAGTGGATGGGCATCAATGCACACAAATGAAACTTCTACCGCGTAAGTGGGAGGATTTTAAAAGGCGTCGACAACATTACCAGTTTTACCAGTTAGTTCCCAGTTCGCCCAGGTAAGGAATAGGACCTCAAAACCCTCTAATTTAATAGTCTCCCTTCTCCCCTATTAGCCCTGACCCTTACAGCCCTGCTGATGTATTTAGTTTTTTTTTGTTTTATGACTTCCACACCATCCATTGCAGAAGTAAAGTTATGAGGCAGGGGACCCTGGCACATGCTGTACACAAAAGTATTTACACGCTAATTTCAAGGTGAAATCCAGGAACGTCCAAGCCCCGTCCAGACCATGCCCACACCCTGCCCCGTTTTTGGAACTTTTCATTTGTGTGTGAAGTGGGAGACACGTGCGCTAGGTGCGCATCGGCCTGACTTGTGCGCATGTCTCCTGGTTTTGGTGCGCAACGGGCTTTTAAAATTCGCCTTTAAGGATGAACCTTGCTGTGAGACACTGGGGGGCAGAAGCTGACCCTAAACAATGGGGAGAATAAACGATGGATGAGCCACAGGAAATATTGGTCAATGTTGTTTAAGGTAGAAAAGTCTTACTGTGTGGAGAACTCATATGAAGTACCAGGGGACAATGTTGGAAGAGATCATTATAGAAAACACAAGACAGGTTGCATACGTTTATGCCATAGTTGCATGAAATAAGCTTGATTCCCTTATTGAGAATTTCCTTTTTTTTTTTTTAACATGTTTTTTCTCCCAAAATTAGTCTGATATAATTTTTAAAAAATGCACTCTCCTTGTAGATAATAAATCTGCATGTTGTTATCATAAATAGTCATACTTAGGGCATTTTTCAAGTTTTACAAGACAATGCATGTTTGTGCACATACAATCAATGATGAAAATTGTCCCAGCCCTGAATGCAGATAAAAATATACATACTTTATAGCATTGCCCCTAGTTTCATGTAGCAGATGTCTCAAGATTCTGTGGCAAAAGCTAACAAATTCTGTGGCAGATTTCTCATAATGCTGAGGCAATTTTGTGGCACATTTTCGTAAATTTGAATTGATATGCATATTAAATAATATTAAGTTAATTCTGAGTCAGACTGAGCATTCATCAAGCCCAGCATCCTCTTTCCAACAGTAGCCAATCCAAGATACAGGTACCTGGCAGGTGCCCATACATTAAATAGATCCCATGCTACTAATGCTGGTAATAAGCAATGGCTATTTCCTAAGTTAGCTTGACTAATAGCAGTTTATGGACTTCTTTTCCAGGAACTTGTTCAAACCTTTTTTAAACCCAGATATGCTAATTGCCTTAACCATATCATCTGGCACCAAATTCCAGAGCTTAATTATGCTTTCAGTGAAATTTTCTCTGATTTATTTTAAATGTGCTACCTGCTATCTACCCATAATACCTACCATTACCCCCAGCCACTTATGCTCTATTTTAAAGTTATAAACTGCTTTAAAGTCATAAATTGCTCTCTGAACATGCCTAGTCACCAAGCCATTTTCCTTTACACTTATTTTATTTCAACAGCCATCTATTCGCTAGTTTTAATGATATATACCGCACTTTAAGACTGCCTGTTACCATAATCTTTAACCAAACATTGTATATAGTGTGCAATATATATATGCCTTTATCCTCAGTTATGTTTCACTCTGCATATAACGTATGCAGCTTTCTTTAGTTTCAATAATATATACCTATCTCTAAACATGCGTATTACCTAATTTTTATCCAAATATTGAATATAGTACCCAATATATATATATATATATATATATATATATAGTTATTCTCCTTTCTCTGTTTGCCATGTAACCAAATTGTTCAATGTATTTTCTCTATCATTATTATACGTTCTATGTAAACCGATATGATGTGAATACTAGGGATGTGAATCGGGCTTCGGACGACTGAAAATATCATCGATATTTTCAAAATCGTCAGAAATCGGGGGCTCTCCCAAAACAATAGGAAAACCTCACGATATTGATCGTGGGGCTTCCCTTATCATGTCACATAGTGAGGGCAAAGTTAGCGCTGGCGCCATTTTGAATACTGGCAATATGGCCCGAGTGCAGGAGGTCACTCCTGGACCCCCGCTAGACTTTTAGCAAGTCTTGTGGGGGTCAGGAGGCCCTCCCAAGCTGGCCAAAAGTCCCTGGGGGTCCAGCGGGGGTCCGGGAGC
Organism: Rhinatrema bivittatum; assembly: GCF_901001135.1. Taxonomy (NCBI): domain Eukaryota; kingdom Metazoa; phylum Chordata; class Amphibia; order Gymnophiona; family Rhinatrematidae; genus Rhinatrema; species Rhinatrema bivittatum. The sequence continues at coordinate 633,959,276 of NC_042616.1, forward strand.
GATCTCCTGCACTCGTGCCGTCGGGTGCCAGGAACCAAAATGGCGCCGATAGCCTTTGCCCATACTATGTCACAGGGGCTACCGGTGCAATTGATCAGCCACTGTCACATGGTAGGAGCACAAGATGGCACCGGCAATCCAGTGCTCCTACCATGTGACAGGATCCGGCCAATGGCACGGATACCCTGTCACAAGCTAAGGGCAAAGGACGGCCCGGTAGCTGGAGGATGGCCTGGAGCAGGAGATTGCGGGAGATCCCTCCCGGGACCTCCACTGGACCACCAGGTAACTGTAAAAAGGTTTTGGTGGGGTCAGGAGGGTGGGGGTTACTTTTATAGAGTCGGGGTGGGTTTTTTGTTTATTGGCTGGGCAGCCGATAAACAAAACGCGATCGGGCCTGATGGGAAAAAACCCACATGTGAATCTGAACCGGAATCTGAACCGATTCCAGTTCCGATTCACATCTCTAGAGAATACGGTTATAGGTATATAAAAACACTTAAATAAATAAATAAAATAAAAACTTCATGGAATGCCCCCTAGTCCTTATATTATCTGAAAGATTAAACAACCTGTTCTAGTCCTCTCATGATTTTATCCTTCCTCTTTCCCTTTTGATTGTTGAGTGATACCAATTGCTTTCCAAGAACATCTTGGGTGCAAGCCTCTAATAGTGATGTGCAGCCGGAAAATTTTCGTTGCATTCATGATACGTATTTGTCGGGGGTCATTTCCGTTGCATTCGGATGTATTGCGCCCCGATACGTTAAGACGTGAATTCGTTTTCCGGTTTCCATTAAAGTTAATGGGGGAAGGATTTCCAGCCTATTTTTGGCTGCAGAATTGGGGTTTTATTATCAATTTTGATGAAACTTCTGGGGAGCAATCATCAGAATAGGAAAACAGCTCCAAGATACTTAGACTGTGGCAAAGTGGCATGAATAGCCTAAGGCACTGTAAAGGTGCAAAGGGGTACCAGAAGTGGCAAGAGTGCTTTAACAGAGGCACAAAGCAGCAGCAAGAGTGTCAAAAACACACCACAGCTTCAAAAGAGAGCACCGATAACAGATGCATGAACCCTCGAAGGCAGCACGACAGGCAAATCGGCAAGACAAGTGGCATTGACATCCTACAGCACAATGAAGGGGAAACATAGCAAGCAGAAAGATTAGCACCAACACACTGAGGAATCATGATAGCGGCAAGAACACCACAAGGAGTTAAGTGAGTCATCTGGTGTATGGCAGCAAGGCAGAGTGGCAGAAAGCTGAGAGGGGCAAGACAGGCTGGCATAGCGGAGGTAGACTGGTCCCTGTAGTTTTGATAGGGGAAAGACAGGTTGGCAGAGCTGAGGTAGTCAGGTCCCTGTGGTTTTGATAGGGGCAAGACAGGCTGGCCCAGGAAAGAGTTCCCTTTCCTTTGTGCAGAAAAAGGCTCCCTAGAACGGGTTCGCCCCTAGAGTGGGGTGTTTCCGTCGGCATCTAGTGAATACCCAGAAGCTACTGACTGTACTTATGCACTTCAGCTGATGACAAAAGAACTTGAAGAGCTCTCAGAAATAAGAAAACTGCTACTCAAGTCCAAATCTACAATATCAGCCTATGTTGACTTTGTACCCTACAGTCCTCTGTAAACAATGGGAACACAGAGGATGAACTAGAGTACAACTACCGCCAGTTTTCTATAGCAATAGAAACATTAATGTGGCAACTAAGAAACATCGAGGGAAAATGGCCCATAATATAAAGGTCATGAAAACTATATCCTAGCTCCAAGCTGGACAGACAGGCACAACGTTAGAGATCAAGCCCTTGTAGGGACGTAAGGCCTGGATGGACAGGCACAGCTTTAGAGATCAGGCCCTTGAAGGGACATAAGGCCTTGACAGTGGATGGATAGGCACAGCGTTAGAGGTCAAGCCCTTGTAGGGATGTAAGGCCTGGATGGACAGGCACAGCGGTCAAGGACAGAGGTCAATCCCACCTAGGGACATAAGGCCTGGACGGGCAGGCAGAGCAATCGAGGTCAAACACTTGTAGGAACACAAGGCCTGGACGGACAGGCAAAGCAATCGAGGTCAAACACTTGTAGGAACATAAGGCCTGGACGGACAGGCAAAGCAATCGAGGTCAAACACTTGTAGGAACATAAGGCCTGGACTGACAGGCACATCGGTCGAGGACAGAGGTCAATCCCACCTAGGGACATAAGGCCTGGACAGACAGGCAGAGCAATCGAGGTCACACACTTGTAGGAACACAAGGCCCGGACGGACAGGCACAGCAGTCGAGGACAGAGGTCAATACCACCTATGAACACAAGGCCTGGAAAACGCTTGACACCCACATTCTCCACTAACTGCAAGGGCTGTTCATCAAGGGCACAGCAATCGAGGACAGAGTCAATCCCACCTAGGGACACAAGCCCTGGATGGACAGGCACAGCAGGTTTTTTGTCTTTATGTATTTATCTTGCTATTTTCAAACATTTCCAGCACTTCATAGTCGATTACCCTCAGGTACTGTTGGTATTTCCCTATCTCCAGAGGGCTTACAATCTAAGGCGAACCCTTGTAGGAGCACAGTGCCTGGACGGACAGGCAAAGAAGTCAAGGTCACACCCTTGTAGGGACACAAGCCCTGGATGGACAGGCACAGCAGGTTTTTTGCCTTTATTTATCTTGCTATTTTCAAACGTTTCCAGCACTTCATAGTCGATTACACTCAGGTACTGTTGGTATTTCCCTGACCCCAGAGGGCTTACAATCTAAGTTGACCCTTGTAGGAACACAGGGCCTGGACGGACAGGCAAAGCAGTCAAGGTCACACCCTTGTAGGGACACAAGCCCTGGATGGACAGGCACAGCAGGTTTTTTTGTCTTTATTTATTTATCTTGCTATTTTCAAACGTTTCCAGCACTTCATAGTCGATTACACTCAGGTACTGTCGGTATTTCCCTATCCCCAGAGGGCTTACAATCTAAGTCGAACCCTTGTAGGAACATAAGGCCTAGACAGTGGATGGTCAGGCACAGCATTTGAGGTCGGTTACATGTGCTGCAGTGCTTATATTATCTGGAGCATAGGAGGCAGTTGGAGCTGCTACAAGGCTTTCAATTGCTTTCATTCATCTTGCCATTTACAGGGAAAATTTGGAAACCCAAGCAAAGGCAGGTTTACTTTAAAAAAACACTAGCATTTCCATCAACTCTGGTGCCAGCCTTGAGCGGTGAGGGCTCATGATATCCCCTGTCATTGAAAAGACACGTTCACTGGGCACACTGGTTGGTGGACGTGACAGATATCGCTGAGCCACTTTGGCTAGGTGTGGCCAGACAGTGGACTTGTGTGCCCAATATGCCAGTGGATCTGTCTGCATGTTCTCTATTGGCTCTGAGAGATACCGTGTCACTGACAGCCATGCTGGTGTCTCCTTTGCTTGGGCGGGCTGAGAGTCACTCATGCCAGCTGCTTTCTCTCTCGCCTGTCGCACAACAGATGAATTTTTAGGGGCAACATGCCTTGGGCATTCTGAAGTGGAGGAGGAGGTACTATCTGTCGCTGACACAGCACTGCTGCTCCAGCTTGGGCTAGCAGCACAACTCTCCAAAGTGCCCGCTGTTTCCACCTCTGCTTCAAGCCTAATCTGTCTCTGCCTATGGCGCTCCTGTTCATGGACTTTTACTAACAGCAGGTCCTTCACCAATATGAGACAATCGTACTGTAGGGCGAGTTTCCCTTTCACACGGGGATCACAGATTGTGGTGAGCATGTATGTGCGGTCTTGTGTTAAAGGTATTAATCTCTCTTTCACATGCTGCTGCAAAACGTCCAGACAATCCAGCACCTCAACTGTCATTCCCTCTTCCTGTTTAAAGGCCTCCAAATGTTCATCCAGGCAATGAACTATAGGGATGATGTCAGCCAAGGTGGCACTTCTGGAACTCAGTTCCTCCGTGACATCCTTGAAGAGCTGCAGGATTTTTACCAGCTGACTCATGACTAACCAATCATGAAGCCCTAGGGGATTCTGCATACCTATGTCCATTCTACCAGAAAGTTCATGAAGGGGTATCTGCAGCTCCACAAGCCTCTCCAGCATCATAAAGGTGGAATTCCACCGGGTGGAAATGTCTTGAATGAGATGCTTGTGAGGCATCTCCACATCAGTCTGCTTTTGTTGGAGAACCTGCCCCACCTTTACACTTCTGTGGAAATGCGTTGCTATGTTCCTGCACTTCTGTATTAACCTATGCAGGTATTGATTCTCTTTGTCATTGGAATCTAACCCCAGAGCTGACCACTACCAGGTGTAGAGTGTGTGCAAAACATCGGATGTTCTTAAAGCGCCCATCGTTTATTGCCTTAACTATGTTTGCACCATTGTCTGTGACAAAGAACCCTGCCTGAGTTTTCCTGTCTCACAGGTGTAGTTGCCAGCCCACCAGCATCACTCTGATGCAGGCTAGAATATTGGCTGTGGTATGTGCCTGGTCCGTCAGGTGGGTGTGCAGTAAAGCCCACCTCCACCCTGATACTTGTTCAGTAATAGAGCTGCTGGCTGCCCCTGCCTCAGCCAGGTCCCACCAGTGTGCTGTCAGAGAGAGGTAAGAGTGTACAGCATTCATGGCAGTCCAGATATCGCAGGTGAAATGCACGCTCCCCACTGCCTTAAAACCACGTTCTCCACTAACTGCAAGGGCTGGTCATCAAGGGCAATCATTTCCCCAATGGTCCTGGTTACAACTTTTGGGGCTGCCTGCCTCCTACCCGGGATAGTGTTGCTGCACTCCACCCCATTTCCTCCATGGTGGATTGTCGCTTCTGCCACATGTCAGGGGGTTGCTGGCCTGCCACCTGACTGCTAGAAGGGGATGAGGGCATGGGCTGCCTCTGCTGCTTTTGAACCACTGCACACTGCTTGGAAGGGGTCCCCTGACTGGTACTGCCATCATCCCCAGATGGCAGTAATCTTGTTGGGTATTGCCTCTTCATATGATGGTTCATGACAAAATTAGATAGATGTCCCATTTGCTTGCCTCTGCTAATATCCCTGGCACAGTAATTACACCGAGCAAAGCGCGGGTCTTCCCTCACTTTAAAGTGGCTCCAGATTGCAGATGTCTTTCGTGATCCTCCCCTCTCTAAAGCCTTGGGGATGGAAGCTGCCACTGGAGCTGAGGTAGTGGGTGCATCCTGAGAAGCAATGCCAGGGGCCTCAGTCACCCTCTGTGCCTGTGCTGACTGCTCTTCCTCCTCCTCATCATCACTTTCATCTCTCCCCTGCTGCACTGAAGTGGAGGCTAAGACAGGACTTACTGATCCTCCCAAAGATTATTCACCTATTACTTCTTCCGTTTCTGATGGGAATCCCACACAAGAAGATTCTTCATCTGACTCAGAAGCAAACAGTGACTGTGCTACCTTGTCAGCGCTAAGTGTTAGTCAAGACTTCTGTCCCCCTGCTGCTTTTGGGTGTCAACATTTTGTCTGGCATGACTCTGCCTCCCCTTCCCTCATCTCCAAAACTAAAAGGCCAGAAACATGTGGTGGTGATGGTGATGCATCATGGTCAGATTTCATTTTTTTTGGGATGGAACTGTCAGCCCCTACAAAGAGTTTAGATTGCAACAGGTGCCTTTTTAACTGTACTGGTGGTGTTGCACTAGTGTCTTTTGAAGTGCCTCCTCTACCAGTCCCAATCACTCGACTACATCTAGCTTTCCCTGACATTATGGATTTAATGTCACTGAGCAGTGCCTACCACTGCCCATTGTCACGGTGCCTGGCTGTGCACTAATGTGTGTGGTGTGCACACAGACGCTGCTTGCTTATAAGCACAAAAGAACCAGAATCCCTGGGCACTTGACTGCACAGACCTACCCAATAATAAGGTTCAGTCTGTTAAAAAATACCCACTGCCCACTATCACGGTGCCTGGCTGTGCACTAATGTGTGTGTGGTGTGCACATAGATGCTGCTTGCTTATAAGCACAAAAGAGACAGACTCCCTGGGCACTTGACTGCACAGACTCACCCAATAATAAGGTTCAGTCTGTTAAAAATACCCACTGCCCACTATCACGGTGCCTGGCTGTGCACTAATGTGTGTGGTGTGCACACAGACGCTGCTTGCTTGTAAGCACAAAAGAGCCAGACTCCCTGGGCACTTGACTGCACAGACCCACCCAATAATAAGGTTCAGTCTGTTAAACTAACCACTACCCACTGAAGCCCAGTGCACAGAGAGACTAAGTGACTTGAATTACAAAAACTCAGTTTAAAAAAGCTGGAATTTTTGTCACTCCAGAAAAATGGATGGAAATTATATCTCTCTCCCAGCCAGCCACAACACCCTAATGGTGAGTGCTAGCTGCTTCTCTCCCTGTCATAGCATCTCAGTCAGATCACCTAAATAAACAGCTTGAAAGAAACAGGACTAGCTGGCACTGGCACTGCAGCAAAATAAAGAATAATTTGCTTTTTCTTTCCCTTTACTAACTAGCCTATCTCTCAGTGCAGTCTCCTCTTTCACCAAGCCCACCTCCCCACAGCATCGCTGGAAAGAAAATGCATGGCTCTCCTCGTGCTGATCTTTATATAGTGCTGGCTCATCAGTAAAATTGACAGAGAGCACTGAATGACAGCGCGATTGGCTGCATTCAGTGCATTTCACAAAATTTCAGCACGAATACGCTGCATTCCGGTATCCATGCCAACCTGTCTGACCCTTTCCTGTGAGTCACAGTGACTCACAGGAAAGGATCGGACAAGTCGGCATGGATACCGGAATGTAGGGCATGGGCGCTGCCATTTTGTGAAATCATAGCTAGCTAATGGGGGCGAAGAAAAGCACACATCCCGGGGTGCACCGAATTAGACGGATAATAAATTATATATGTGAGGAGTCGCGATGCATTTCGCCTCCCCATGTATATAACGAATATCACAAGATATGTTGTGGATCGCCAATACGGCAAAAACAAATGCACACCCCTAGCCTCTAATGTCTCAGTTCTTGTAGCCTCTAAGACAGGGCTTCTAAAACTGTCCTGGGGACCCTACGGCCAGATTTTCAGATATTCACAATAAAGATGCAGGAGATAAATACTGAGCCTTTGGTGTATATAAATTTATTTAATGCATATTTCATATAGATATCCTGAAAACATAGTTGGCTGTCTAGTCCCTAAGACAGGTTTAGGAAGCCTTGCTCTAAGAGTTTTCCCGAGGTACTTAAAAAGTGGATCTCTGTCCTGCATCCCAGAACAAGGAAAGAAAGGTCCTCTGGTTTAACTCCAACAACCTTTACCTCTCTTCTGTTCTCCCCAGTCACACCCTGGGTCATTTCCCTCCTCCTTCTCCCCCTCCCTCTCCAAGTCTTTCCCTGAGTCCCATTGTCTCCTAACCTTAATAGCCTCTTGGAAACTATAGTCTTTCCTTTTATTCTTTCTTAAGGTTTTTCTTCTGGTAAGGGAAGGGACTTATCAGAAAATTCCGTTCCCCACACGACTATCAGAGGCTCCATCACTATCTTGAAGACCATCATGCCCAGGGAAGGCCCAGCAAGATGGTGGCGCAGGGACTCCATGAAGGAGAAAAAACCTGCAAATAAGCAGAAGCTAAAACCTGCCTCCACACCAAGCCTGGAACCCAAGGTTGAGAGCCCAGGAGAAGGGATTTCTAAAGGCTTAAGACTTCCTCCAGAGGTCCGGATAGACCAATTGGTTAGCAGGGTACAATGGGCCCACCGCTGCAGACAGACAAGGATTGGGGGAGCGTCCCCCAATTCCCAACATATTATGACTAAAACACCGGATGTGACAATTACCCTTCCCCTAGGAGAGGCCTCTGGACTTTTACCCTTGTTGTTGGATATAGAAGATAAACACTTTCTTACAGGCAGTGAAGCCTGAAACTATGGGCAGGCAATGCAGAAAGCACAGACCTAGTCTTAGAGAAAGAAGACAGAGACATATGATAAATAAATTTGTATAGGAAAAAGAGAGGCCTCTAGGGCAGAGTTATGTTTGTGAAAAGGGTGGAACTACACCACAACCAACTATGCCTATTGTATGAGAGGCAGAAGAAAATAATTGAGAGGGAAAGAAAAAGAGAACTACCATTTCCAGAAAGATTGTAGCAGGAAAAATTGCTGTTGGCTTAAAAAGTGGAAGAATAAGCATTTTTTTCAGATGACTTTAAAATCATGAGTGGTATGGAATGAGTAAGAAGGGAACAGATATTTACCTTTTCTAATAGCACTAGGACTAGAGAATGCACCATGAAGCCAATACATAGTATATTTAAAATAGATTGGAGAATGTATTTTTTCACTCAGCATACAATTAAACTGTGAAATTTGTTGTCAGAGGATAAGGTGAAAGCAGTTAACATGGCTGGGTTTATAAAGGTCTGGACTATTTCCTGGAGGAAAAGTCCATAAACCATTATTAGTAGGGATGTGCATTCATTTGAAATGAAGGGGTAAAATGCAAGAAATGAGAATATTTTTGTTTTATTTATGGATTCCAGAAATGAATGAAGGGTGAAATTTTAGTTTCATTTGTTTATATTTCCCATTCAAGTCTATGGCCCATTGAAAAGTGCTGCAATGAAACTAGCAAGTATAGCAACAAAGAAATTCTTGAGTGAGGTAGTAGGCAGATCAGCACTGAGGCAGGAGGGCAAGTAGAAAGGATGGAGGACCAATCAAGGTGAAGCTGCTCTGCTCCTGATGATACATTTTAAAGCTCTTGCTACCATACCCTAGACTCTACAAAGTAGAGCTCTTGATGTCATTCTATTCCATACCCTAGACTCTACAAAGTAGAGCTCTTGATGTCATTCTGCTTTGCCTGTAACTAAAAACTCACATGAGCTAAAAAAAATTCTAACTTATCCCTATCAATTAAAAAGCAGAATGAAAATACAAAACAAAAAATAAATTTTGAAATGTTTGTATGCTAATGCCAGAAGTTTAAGAAGTAAAATGGGAGAATTAGAATGTATAGCAGTGAATGATGACATAGACTTAATTGGCATCACAGAGTCATGGGTGAAGGAGGACAGCCAATGGGACAGTGCTATACCGGGGTACAAATTATATCGCAATGACAGAGAGGAGCACCCGGGAGGCAGTGTGGTGCTTTATGTTCGGGATGGCATAGAGTCCAACAGGATAAACATACTGTTTGAAACTAAATGCACAATCGAATCTTTATGGGTAGAAATCCCTTGTGTGTTGGGGAAAACTATAGTGATGGAAGTATACTACCGTCCACCTGGTCAAGATGATGAGATGGACAGTGAAATGCTAAGAGAAATTAAGAAAGCTAACCAAATTGGTAGTGCAGTAATAATGGGAGATTTCAATTACCCCAATATTGACTGGGTAAATGTATCATCGGGACATGCTCGAGAGATAAAGTTCCTGGATGGAATAAATGACAGCTTTAGGGAGCAATTGGTTCAGGAACCAACAAGAGAAGGAGCAATTTTAGATCTAATTCTCAGTGGAGCACAGGATTTGGTGAGAGAGGTAATGGTGGTGGGGCGGCTTGGCAAAAGTGATCATAATATGATCAAATTTGAATTAATGACTGGAAGGGGAACAGTAAGCAAATCTACGGCTCTCGTGCTAAACTTTCAAAAGGGAAACTTTGATAAAATGAGAAAAATAGCAAAAAACTGAAAGGAGCAGCTACAAAGGTAAAAAGTATGCAAGAGGCATGGTCATTGTTAAAAAAAAAAAACCATACTCGAAGCACAGTCCAGATGTATTCCACACATTAAGAAAGGTGGAGAGAAGGCAAAACGATTACCTGCATGGTTAAAAGGGGAGGTGAAAGAAGCTATTTTAGCCAAAAGATCTTCATTCAAAAATTGGAAGAAGGATCCAAGAGAAGAAAATAGGATAATGCATAAGTGTTGGCAAGTTAAATGTAAGAAAGTGATAAGACAGGCTAAGAGAGAATTTGAAAAGAAGTTGGCCTTAGAGGCAAAAACTCACAGTAAAAACTTTTATAAATATATCCGAAGCAGAAAGCCTGTGCGGGAGTCAGTTGGGAAGATGTGGTAGGCCTGATTGACAAATTGAAAAGTAGTAAATCACTTGGACTGGATGGTATACATCCCAGGGTTCTGAAGGAACTAAAAAATGAAATTTCAGACCTATTAGTAAAAATGTGTAACTTATCATTAAAATCATCCATTGTACCTGAAGACTGGAGGGTGGGTAATGTAACCCCAATATTTAAAAAGGGCTCCAGGAGTGATCCGGGAAACTAAAGACCAGTTATCCTGACTTCTTGCTCCTGTGGTACCTGGTTCTGCCTTCCTGTGCCTGCTCCACTCCTCCTGCTCCTGTTCCTGCCTTCTGTGCCTTTTTCCCTCAGATGGACCTCCCTGGCTTTGACCTTTGGACTGGACTTCATAGTGCCTGTTTTCTGCCTGCCTCTGACCTTTGGACAGGACTCCACCCTGCCTGTACACCGCCTGCCCAAGACCATTGGACCAGACCCCAGCTTGTCTTCTTGCCACTCGCCTTCTGACCCTCTGCTTCGCCTGGCCATACCACACAATCCTTATCACAGAGGCCCACCTAAGACCAGCCGGCCCCGGCACTCAAGGTCTCAACCTGAGGGGAATGAGGGCTGGTAGTGGTGAAGCTCCAGTCAGCCCCTGCTCTCCTCTGGCCTCACCTCCTGATGATGGTGACCTGTAGGGACCATTCCCCTCGGGTAGCGATAGCGCCATCTCGGGCCAAGGGTCCACAGCTTACATTGGACACCCATAACAACCACTTAGCTGGATAAGTAGATAGCCAAATATTTTGGGGGCAGGCAATGGGCGGATCTAGGTGGGGCAACTTATCCAGTTAACTGGATAAGTTAACTTAACTGGATAAGTTCCTATATTCAGCTTTATCCGGTTAACTTAATCAACTATGTTAGACTTGCTCAATAGCAGGTCTAAAGTTATCCGGATATAACTTATTCAGCTAACTAGAACTTATCCAGTTATATTCTGCAGCATAGCTGTCCTACTGAATATCCCTTCTAAGTTATCAGGATAAGTTATATCCGGATAACTTAGATAACTTCGGCTATTGGGTCCCCTGATTTTAAGAGGGTACTCTTGTACACTTCCCAGTACCTGTGTATCGGTGTCACTTACCACTTCACATAATTTGTGGAACCATCTTCCCTGACTTAAGTGACTTGTATACATCTGGTATGCAGTGGTGTACCTAAACTATTTGGCTCAGGGGTGGATCCTTCCTTTGGCACCCCCTCCCCAAGGGTCACATCTCCATCCTCCTCCCACTGGCCTCCAATTCCTCTCTCCCTCACACAGGCTCCCTGTCTCTCTTGCACACAATTGCCCACACCCCTGCACACAGGCTCCCTCTCACACACAAACATGCATCCTCATTTTCATACACACGCACACATACACACAAACACACTCTCCCAGTCTCTTACTCACATACACATACACCCCTTCACTCCCATAAACACACACACAGGCTCCTAATCTCTTACTCACATACATTCACAAACTCACACAACCCTTCCTCTCTCAATCCCATAGGCTCATGTGCAGACATTCTGATCCTCTCCTTCTTTAGTTGCCTGCAGCTATTCAGCTGCTCTATTCACTGTCTTTCACTGCTCATGGCCTGGTGGCCTTCCTCTTCTTTTGCCGTGAGCAGGATGGGCTCTGCTCATGGCCCGGTGGCCTTCCTCTTCTTCTGCTATGAGTGGAATGGACTCTGGCAGCGGCCTGGAAGCCTTCCTTTACTTCTGCCATGAGTGAAATGGGCTCCGCTCATGGCCACCGACCTTCCTCTTGATGGAACTCCCTCCTGGCTAACAATTCCTGCTGGCTGTCATCCGGAGCAAACCGCAACCCCACACCCCCTTTAATACACCATTGCTGGTATGTCTACTAGACTTTAGGTGGGTCCAAAGAATGTCATTCATCAGGACTACATACTCTCCCAGTCTTAATCTAAGTTGTGTTTATACAGGTGAATTTTCAAAGGAGTTATGCAAGTAAAATACTATCATAGCAATTTTCAAAAGTGCACTTAATGTGGGTAAAACCTATTGATAATTCATAGCATACTGTATATTATAATAATTTTCAAAAGCTCACTTACATGGATAAAGTACATTTACACATGTAGAACTCAGTTTTAAGCATGTAAATACTTTTGAAAACTAAGCCCAAAGTTATCACCCAACTTATGTATGAGGTTACAAGCTCCCACTAATAACTTAAAAGCAAATATTCAGCTGCGGAGTGGCTAGTTAAGTTAGCCAGATATAGCTATCTGGCTAACTTAACAGGGACATTTGGCTATGCAGCCATACCGCTGAATATCTCAGGTTATCTTAAAGTTAGCCGGTTAAGTCAAACATTAGGAAAGCCCTATGGGCCGACCAGAGTTAGCTACATTGCTTAAGTGGCTAACTCCGAATATCTGAGTTAGGAACATAACTTATGCGGCTAACTCTGGCCTACCCCCAGAATGCCTCCAATTTAGGTGCATATACACTGAATATCAGTGGTCAGCCATTTAGATGGATAACTTTTCAGTTATCCATCTACATGGCTTTTGAATATCAAGCTCTTAGTCTCCTGCTCAGGTATCTCTGCTAAGGTGTTGCTGCATTTCACTGCAACATGTTATATCTTATCTTTCATTTTGAGAAAGAAGGATTCTCTTATTATGAAGTTTCACTATTTAGCATCAGTGGCACCTGCATTCTTTCTGTATTTGCTAACAGGATACACACAGAAATGGCCTCTCCTCTTTGGTAGATATCAGTCAGCTTCCTAGGATGGAACGGGTGTGAATTCTTGGTGACAGGTGTATTTAGTTACCTCCTGAGCTTAGTGCTGGCTTCATCCTGGCCTTTCTGGATTGGTGGTCTGCTGAAGAAGATCTCCAGCCTATCAGTATCAAGGATAATGTTATGCATAGCATCTTTTTTGAAGAGTATGACATTATCATCATTATTTCCTTCTTGCCCTGCCCCTTCATAGCAGAGAACTAAAAGAGTAGAATCAGCTGACCTCTGGGAATGTATTGTTAGGGTAGAAACTTTCTGCTTCATGGAACAACACCCACACCCCACTCCAACCAACTTCCCCCCTTGTACAACCCTTCCATAACAGAGAGGGTACTGACCTGAGTTCATATTACTTCATATACATAGTCAAGAATGGCAACAGCTTCTTTAGAAGTTCATTCCCTATCAATAATTAATCTCCCTGGCTTTTAATGATTAGAACTGGGTGCTTCGATGTCATTTTTTTCTAGCTGAGTTGTGAGCTATACCATACCCACTATTTCAGTGGCCATCCCCCAATAAGCCCCTAGAGACATGTTGCACAGGCCTATCCTTACCGTAAATCTTCCCTCTATAGAAGCAGAGTACTTTCCAAAAAGACTAAGTAAATAAGGTGACCTGACAACTGAAAACATCCTGTATTTTGCCAGGGATTTTATACCTAAGTCCTTGAGATTCAAATGTCCAGAAAAGTACTTATGATTTCTAAAATAATCTACATTTAATACTAAAGTAGTAATCTCATGCTGCGAAATGTCACCAAGAACCACTGGGGTAGTGGTGTCAGCTAGTTCAGACAGGAAAGAATCCTTTGCACTTAATGCTGATACTTGGAAATGAGAAACTGAGTTAGTTAGTCATTGTTCATCTGCAGAGAACCCAGGGGGCCCTGCATCTTCTCGTCAGGTGCTAGAGCTCCCAGCTTTTGTCTGACTTTTCTGTGGCTCTTTTTCAGGTGCAGCAGGTTGAGTAGTCCATTTGTCTCTAAGAGAATATGACTTTCATTTGCAATGTGGCTTTCATTTCACTAGCTGGCTTTCTATGTACTGTACTCTGTCAAAAATGTACCTTTTTCTCTATTTTTCATTTTTTCCTTTAAACTGCTAACTACCTATTTTTTTTCTTTGTCTCAGAGGATACAACAGTGTCTTCTGACAGTGGAATCTTAGGTCAGTCTGGTAGGGAATAAGCAGATTTAAAATTACTCTCCTGGGCTAGTTCTGGACTCTGATTTGCAGTGACAAGCCTGGCTTTTATCCTTTTTCTTTTTATTCTGGTACCGATCGCTATAATTAGAAGGTTTATTTTTATAACTTACATCTCATAGTTGTTCTTCAGCTTTCTCCCCAGAAAGGTGAAGGATTCTTCCTTGTAGTAAACTAAGTGAGCCTGATAGAGGGAGGGGAGCATTTCAAAGTAGAACTACCTTAGTTTGTGTTTTCCCTCATTTGGGCAAGGGTCAGCATGAAAAAAGGTTTGTTTCAGTTTATGGCTGAATTCTCTAGCATTTTACTCTTTCTCACAGTGCATAATATATAGGTTGTTTTCTTAGATAAAACTGGGTTGGGATAATCCTCAAGCTGTTTTATTTATTTTTTTTAATGCTACTTTTAATTTTCTCTGGCAGGCTGGTAATATACATTTGACAAGAATCTGTGAAGGACCAAAAAAGAAGCATTATCATCTCCCTTTCTGAATGAACATCTACTATTTTAAAGGTTATATGGAATATATCTAAATGTTTTAATATGGTTAATCCAATAACTTTCTAAAATGGTTTTATAAATGAACCCATTGTCTTAATTAGCTTGGCTAGGTCCTTTCTAGGCATATGAATGGAATTCCTTTATCTCCCAGCTCCTTTCTATGGTTATGGGTAATATAGTTTCCCAGGCTAAAAACTCTCTACCTCAACCCATTTCTCATTGTCTGAAAGGGGGAGATCATTTTTCCCACCAGCAGGAAAAATGGAATAGGATTTTTCTTCCTGCTTCCTTGGCAGAAGGGGGGTACAGTAATCCTGTTGTTTCTCTCTGACATAAAAGTCCCTTCTATAGCACTATAAGCAAATGCATTAGGTATTATTAGACTGGGTTTATTAGGGAAACTAATAGATATCTGACTTTCAGCACTTGATTGTTCCAAATTGCTCTTCATTACAGCCAACTCTGCTTTGGGTTTCCTTTACCTGCCCATTTAATGCTGTAAGTATTTTCTTTTTCTCAATAGAACCTTTGTATAGCTCCTAATATTCAAGGGATTTGCTTTATAATGGCTGTAAAGTCTGCTCCTTGGTGGCCTTTATATCTTTTTGCTTTTGAATAGTTGCCAGTTGAGAAGTTAGTCTTCTATTGTCTGATTGCAAGTGAAATATGAGGGTTTGTCTCCTTACACTTGCTTGCATCAACATAATGCACTGTCTAATAACTCCTCCCTGTGTTCATGTAAACAAGACAGAATTTACAGCTGAAAATTTTGTCAGGCTAATAAACAGGATTCAGTTTGGGTGCTAATGGATCTGGAGCTTTCAAATTCAGCCTCCAGACTGACTTTTAAAGCCTTTAACTATGAGGGAGGGCGTTGAAACTGTTAATTTATAATTGTTAACTTTCATCTCATTTCCTGAACCTCACTGTTCAATCATTTACATGCAGAGCACTGATCAATCAATCACTTTGAAATTTTCAGGTCAACAGATTCTGACTGAGCAGTCATTAACTGAGACATTAAGCTATTTTTTCAAGTTGTAAGGGAGAAATTGATCACTTCAAAGACAACAACTCAGTCTCCTTGAGCTAGGGATCCAAACCATTTTTCTAACAATTGCCTTGCATCTTATTTCATTCAGACAAAATCTGTCACTCTTTTTCTAACTCAGAAATATTACAATGTGAGAGAGTTAAAAGATGTGTATTTGCATCCCTGTTAGGGTATTATTTTCAGCATGCATATTTGTCTATGGAGGCAGCCTTGAGCTGCATCTAAATTAATTGTGCTCTTAAAGATTGGATTTCAGTATTACTAGCTTTGACAGTCGCTTCTAGCTCAGCACCTGCAGAGATTTACTGGCTAATTGTTCTTCTAATGAAATAACTTTTCCTAGCTGTTTTAATTCCTGGATGGCTTGCCTTCTTTTTTTCTCCTCTTGTGGAGCATGTTTCCACAATTTATTTTACTTCATCCTTAAGGTGGAATACTTCATTTTTTTAATATTTAATTAGTAGCTCACACATGTTCATTCACCATCTGTTCAACTTCTCTTAAGGTATGTATAATTATTGCATATTCTACTATTAACTCCACGAATGGCTTAGGATTAGAAACCACATTTTTCAATGTTGAGACATAAAAGCTATTTGGGGCATTTAAATTTAAGTGCATACAGTATATGTGGTCTTGTACTACCTTCAGTTGCTCTATTTCATCTTTTTTTTATAATATCTTAATGCTAGCCTATTTAAAGTTTCATTTTCAAATTTTCTAACTCATCATGACTAAGATCCTCCTCTATCTCTAAGGGTGCATGGTTAATATTACAATAAACTGAGATCTGCATGGAACCTTCCAATTATAATGTGGGGCAATTTGATTATAATAATTTATAAAGTATATACCCTTTATGACTACTCAGAATAATACTATTCTGTTCGTCTTAGATAATGGAGATTTCACGATGAATTTATCAGCATAAACTTAAGATTGGTAGATGCTTAAAGAAAGAATTACATGTTCAACAATTATCACAAATAAGAAAATACTCTGTTCTTATAAAGTCACTAAGGCAGTTATACCCTCTGTTAAATGTAAACCGATCCGATATGGTTATTTACTATGAAGGTCAGTATAAAAAACTGTTAAATAAATAAATAAATATCAAATTAACCTGAAATTTGCACTTAAGAAGTTAAAAATTCTAACAGACAAGAATTTAAATGGCCAAACCATCTAATTTATAGCCTGTGCTTGAGGTGGCTGGAGATGTAATGATATGGTCTCACTTCTTCTGATGTCTTCACTTGCCTGGGTTTCCACAGTTGTAGCACCTCGAAGGAGATGAGAGGGCAATCCTAGCTGCATGAGGGAAACTAGGATTGCTCAGCCCTAGAAGTAAATAATAGTAGGGGAGGTATCAGTTTGCTTCTTTTGGTAAGAACATAAGATATTGCCATGCTGGGTCAGACCAAGGGTTCATCAAGCCCACCATTCTGTTTCCAACAGAGGCCAAACCAGGCCACAAGAACCTGGAAAGTACCCAAACACCAAGAAGATCCCATGTTACTGATGCAATTAATAGCAGTGGCTATTCCCTAAGTAAACTTGATTAATAGCAGTTAATGGACTTCTCCTCCAAGAACTTATCCAAACCTTTCTTAAACTCAGCTACACTAACTGCACTAACCACATCCTCTGGCAACAAATTCCAGAGCTTAATTGTGGATTGAGTGAAAAAGAATTTTCTCTGATTAGTCTTAAATGTGCTACTTGCTAACTTCATAGAATGCCCCCTAGTTCTTCTATTATCTGAAAGTGTAAATAACCGATTCACATCTACTCGTTCAAGACCTCTCATGATCTTAAAGACCTCTATCATATCCCCTCTCAGCCGTCTCTTCTCCAAGCTGAACAGCTCTAACCTCTTCAGCCTTTCCTCATAGGGGAGCTGTTTTATTCCCCTTATCATTTTGGTTGCCCTTCTCTGACCTTCTCCATCGCAACTATATCTTTTTTGAGATGCGGCGACCAGAATTGTACACAGTATTCAAGGTGCAGTCTCACCATGGAGCGATACAGAGGTATTATGACATTTTCCTTTTTATTAACCATTCCCTTCCTAATAATTCCTAACATTCTGTTTGCTTTTTTGACTACTGCAACACATTGAGCTGCCGATTTTAAAGTATTATCCACTATGATGCCTAGATATTTTTCCTGGGTGATAGATCCTAATATGGAACCTAACATCGTGTAACTACAACAAGGGTTATTTTTCCCTATATGCAACACCTTGCACTTGTCCATATTAAATTTCATCTGCCATATGGATGCCCAATCTTCCAGTCTTGCAAGGTCCTCCTGCAATGTATCACAATCAGCTTGTGATTTAACTACTGTTGCGACCGTTGCTGCTCGACGTCCTCACTCCACCCTCTTTACCTCTGTGGTGACTCCCTCCAGGTCTGATGGATGGCTGGCTGTCGCGGCGCATTCATGCCATCTCTCTCTGGCGTCCCCGGACTGGCTCGACGTTGCAGATCCGCCATGTTGCCTGAAGAACTAGGGCGCACGCTCTGACTGAAGTGCCAGCAAGAGCGCGAACTTCAGGGGCATTCCCCTTAGATGACGTCATCCGCTTCCAATATTTACAGGTCTCTATTTCACTATCTAACTGAGTTAGCAAGGGTTGGGTTTGCTTTGGCTACTCCTCCCAAGCTACTCTGCCTCCTAGGACATTCCAGAGGTACCCGCTCCTCGGGGGCCTCGTTCTTTTCTTTACTTTCGGATCACAGAGAGGAACCGGTACTCGCTCCTCGAGGGCCCATGTTCCTGGACACTCTGAAGATTCTCTACTGCTTGGAAGCTATCACTGCTACAAACAATTATGAGTTACCATCGCTCTCTCAGAGCTTTCCCTGGAACCAGGTACTCGCTCCTCGAGGGCCTAAACCTTTCCAGCACCTGAGCTCCCTTGAGACTTTATGTGAGTTTTGTCATCTAGTTCTGTTCATGAACTCTGCCTACTCACTTTCTACAGTTTCTCAACAGCTCAGTCATCCTGGATCGCTGTTCCAGTACCTGAGGGACTACAGCCCTGCTGGGCATATCAGCTCACTACTGCCACCTCTGGTGGTTTCAAAACCCTGTTTAATAAAAGAACTAATGTGTGTCTGTCTCCATACTCTAGCCTAGCCGGTGGTCACTCTCGGGATATCCTCCCAGGGGCATGGTCATTTGCCACTGGCCCAAGGATCCACCCACAACTATTACAGATTGCTGACTCCTCCTTCTTAGGAGCTAATAAGAACAGATTGCTACTCCGCAGTCTAACTAACAGCAGATTTATTACAGATTGCTACTCTTATCTGATTGCTCCTCCCATCAGATAGTGGAACCTATCAGATTGCTAACTCCCAGCTCTATCACAGAGCTTTCCTACCAGATGTCTAACAGATTGCTAACTCCAGTGGATCCGGCTTAAAATATGGGATGCTGTTAACTCCAGTGGATTCGGCTTATACAATGGGATGTTGTTAACTTCATGGATCCGGCACATCTCTCTGCCTTGCAGGCTATACCGGGCCTGGCCCAACGCATCTCAGAGCAGCAAGAAACTTTGGAGAAACTTACTGCAGCATTTCATCAGCTACACACACAGAAGATACAAGGCACAGCTTCTAACCAAGAAGGTCAGTTACAGGAGGTAACTTTAAAGACTGCTGTACCACTGGCAGCTCCTATCCGCTTTTCTGGAGAAATCCAGAAGACCCAGGGCTTTCTGAACCAGTGCTGCATGCACTTCACCTTACAGCCAACTTTATTTCCCACGGCTCTTTCGAAGACCACCTACATCCTGTCATACTTGGATGGAAGAGCCCTGTCATGGGCATCTACCTTGTGGGAATGCAAGGACCCTATTTTGCAGGACATAGAAGGATTTATGGACTTGTTTAAATCCATCTTTGATGATCCTGCTCGTAATTCTGTTGCCGGTTTTGCTTTGGTGGACTTGAAGCAAGGCAACAGATCACTGGCTGAATTCGCCATAGAATTCAAGACTCTTGCAGTGGAACTTCGCTGTGACCCCAAATGTCTCAAGACTCTATTCTGCAGAGGCCTGGATACCCGCTTAAACTGATGAGCTGGCCGCTCGCCAGACACCTGACTCGCTGGACCAATTAATAGCCTTGGCCACTCGGATTGATCACCGGCTCCGAGACAAGGTGAAGGAACTCCGGCCTAAGGTGTTACTTGGGTTGAAACAGACTAGTACTACCACTGCACCTCGGATGGTTCCAGTAACTTCTGCTGCTGATAAAGATGAACCAATGCAACTTGGTCATGGACACTTGACCTACAAGGAGAGAAGATTTCGGAAGAAACACGACCTGTGCATGTACTGTGGTCAACCCGGCCATGATGTCTCTACATGCCCCATTCATCCGGGAAACAGATGGGCCTAAGTCCCACAGGAGGTCTGTTCTTGGGCCATACTGCGTTTTCTCCTCCGCTTTCTCTTCCAGTCTCCGTGATCTGCTAACCGGCTACGGTTCAGACTCCTGCCCTGATGGATTCAGGGGCAGGAGGCAACCTTATTCTCAGACGTCTAGTGGAAGACCTGAGGAGTCCCTTCGTCAAATTAGAAGATCCATTATTGCATCACAACTTGAAGTGGGCTTTGGACGTTCCTTTACATCGCCACTTCTCCTGAAGATCTCAATGATGTCCATGGTAGTTCAACACATGGCTGCTGATATTCATAGCACCTTCTACGTTCACTTTGGCTCAAAGGCATTCAACATCTATCCTCATTCACAGATTATAAATTTAAAGATATCTGTCACGTTCCATCTATTTGGAGGATGTGTCTGATGAGCCATATCATATAACAGATTCGAAGAAGATATATCTGGCAACCAGCTAGTCTGTTTCCGCTGGTAATGCCACCATCTTTAGAAGTGGATCTGGATGTACCCCAACATTGCCACTTCCACTGAAGCCCCAGGGACATCCATAGCAGCTACTTATTACTGCTGAATTCTACTTCATCTTTCATCCAGCAAACTTCTACTGGAGAGTCATCTTAGAAGTGGGTTTTGGACGTATCCCAACATCGCTACTTCCGCTGATGCCTCGGTGACGTCCATAGCAGCTACTTATTACTGCTGAATTCTACTTCATCTCTCAACCAGCAATTTCTACTGGAGAGTCATCTTTAGAAGTGGATTTTTGACGTACCCTAACATCACCACTTCCACTGAAGCCTTCAGTGACATCCACAGCAGCTCAATCCATTGCTGCTGATATCATCAATAACACTCTGCAAGATTCTTCCAAATCTCAAGATCCACCTGTCATCAGTGCAGAAGATGACTTAGAAATTAAGATCAAAGAAATTCTGGATGTTCGTAGCAGAAGCAAGACTTTTGAATACCTTCTGATTTGGGAAGGCTTCGGCCCTCGATTTAATCTCTTGGGAGCCTCATACCAATATCTTGGACAAAGAGATGCTTCGTCAGTTCCACCTCGAGCATCCTTCTAAACCTAAGTCTGGTACCCGAAGAGGAGATCGCCCTTTGAAGGGGGGTACTGTTGCGACCGTCACTGCTCGACGTCCTCACTCCACCCTCTTTACCTCTGTGGCGACTCCTTCTGGGTTTGATGGACGGCTGGCTGCCGCGGCATCTCCATGCCATCTCTCTCTGGCGTCCCCGGACTGGCTCGATGTTGCAGATCCGCCTTGTTACCTGAAGACCTAGGGCGCGCGGGCACGAGCGCTCTGATTGAAGAACCAGCAAGAGTACGAACCTCAGGGGCATTCCCCTGAGATGACGTCATCCGCTTCCAATATTTAAAGGTCTCTATTTCACTATCTAACTGAGTTAGCAAGGGAAGGGGGGTTTGCTTCAGCTACACCTCCCAAGCTACTCTGCTGCCTTGGACTTTCCAAAGGTACCCGCTCCTTGGAGGCCTCGCTCTTTTCTTTACTTTCAGATTACAGATATGAACTGGTACTCGCTCCTCGAGGGCCCATGTTCCTGGACAATCTGAAGATTCTCTACTGCTTGGAAGGTATCGCTGCTACAAACAATTGTGAGTTACCATCGCTCTCTCAGAGCTTTCCCTGGAACCAGATACTTGCTCCTCGAGGGCCTAAACCTTTCCAGTACCTGAGCTCCCTTGAGACCTTATGTGAGTTTTGTCATCTAGTTCTGTTCATGAACTCTGCCTACTCTGCCTACTCACTTTCTACAGTTTCTCAACAGCTCAGCCATCCTGGATCACTGTTCCAGTACCTGAGGGACTACAGTCCTGCCGGGCATGTCAGCTCACTATTGCCACCTCTGGTGGTTTCAAAACCCTGTTTAATAAAAGAACTAATGTGTGTCTGTCTCCATACTCAAGCCTAGCCAGTGGTCACTCTCAGGATATCTTCCCGGGGGTGTGGTCATCTGCCACCGGCCCAGGGATCCACCCACAACTATTACAGATTGCTGACTCCTCCTTCTTAGGAGCTAATAAGAACAGATTGCTACTCCGCAGTCTAACTAACAGCAGATTTAATACAGATTGCTACTCCTATCTGATTGCTCCTCCCATCAGATAGTGGAACCTATCAGATTGCTAACTCCCAGCTCTATCACAGAGCTTTCCTACCAGATTCCTAACAACTACTCTGAATAATTTTGTATCGTCCGCAAATTTGATAACCTCACTCGTTGAATTCCTTTCCAGATCATTTATATATGTATTGACAAGCACCGGTCCAAGTATAGATCGCTGAGGCACTCCACTGTTTACCTTTTTCCACTGAGAAAATTGACCATTTAATCCTACTCTCTGTTTCCAGTCTTTTAACCAGTTTGTAATCCACGAAAGGATATCGCCTCCTATCCCATTACTTTTTAGTTTTCTTAGAAGCCTCTCATGAGGGACTTTGTCAAACGCCTTCTGAAAATCCAAATACACTACATCTACCGGTTCACCTTTATCCACATGTTTATTAACCCCTTTAAAAAAAATGAAGCAGATTTGTTAGGCAAGACTTCCCCTGGGTAAATCCATGTTGACTGCGTTTCATTAAACCATGTCTTTGTATATGCTCTATGATTTTGATCTTTAGAATAGTTTCCACTATTTTTCCCTGCACTGAAGTCAGGCTCACTGGTCTATAGTTACCCGGATCACCCCTGGAGCCCTTTTTAAATATTGGGGTTACATTGGCCACCCTCTTCCCATTCATGCTTTCTTCCTCCCTTCCTGGTGTTCTTTTTGTTGGGTTTTTTTTTTTTTTTGCATGCTTGTTTTCAATTCTCTTTGTTCTCCCCTTTATAAAGGGAGTGATTTGCATTTCTTAGTTCATTAATGCAAATCAATTAGCTTTCAAGACCATCAATGCAATTGGTCCATCTCACCCTGGTTTTTTTCAAACAGGCAGATCAGCATGACTAAGAGAGACATTAACCATGAGGTATATGGCAAACATTTCCTTGATAAGTATTGAGGCTCTGATAGATGGATTTGTGTACCTAGGTCATAAACCTCAGCCTCACTGGGGCCTAACAGGATCTGTTTTTCATAGTTACAGTATTTTATTGTCCTTATTTTTCTATGCAGAAAATAGTCTTTCTTCTTTGCTGAGATAGATGTCTGAGAGATTGCATATTAGTTAGAAGGTTTTACTGGGCCTTATTCCTATAGTATGTGTATAAATCAGTTTCATATACTATTATATGCACATAAAAGGGAGATTTCAGGAGTGGAATCAGGGCAGAGTTTGGATTTCTGTGCATATTTTTCATTTTGCAGATGTAACTTATTGTGAATGTCGTGCACCTACTGATGGCTAATTTCCATAATGAAAGTATATGTGTATTTTTGCTTTGAAAAATACTTGCAGGCTTTCCGTTCATTGAGAATTTTCATACCAAAGTGGAATAGGTGGAGCAGGAGAGACCGGGGATCAATCCTTCCCCTTTTGACCTTTGACCAGCATTACAAAAAGGGAGTGTGTTAGTGATAAGGGACAGTTTTGTGGAAGGCACTTCAAAGGAGCATGGGAAAGGGATACGTTAGCCCCATATAGGAAAGAAATACAAAACTATAAGATGGAGGCATTACCTGGTCAGAGAATAAAATGTGAAAATAAGACATGAAAGCAAACAAGTTAGCAGTTAGAAAGTTAAAATCTTATGCTCAGTGAAGCATATCTCCAGCAGCTCAATGTGATATGAGATGGCTGAAGCCTGTAAAGCCCCTGATGTGAGCCCATATTTAGTTTGTAGACTAAATATAAAGCTGAAAGAAACCAAGAAAACTAGACAGCACATGTGTCAACCAAAGAAATAAAACCCTAACACCCGAGAGGAGGGACAGACTTCTGGCAACCTCTGATTTGAGACAAGCTGTGCATGATCCAGAGTTCCCAGTACCACTCTTTATCCTTTCCGAGAATGCTTGCTGCTATTGCAGCTGGAGAACTTGAGGATATTCTTGTAGGGAAGTGATCAAATGTCTTCTGACCTCCACCAGAGAGAGGAGGAAGGGAAGAAATCCTTTCACTTTGAGACCTGTGGGAAAATCATTGATAGGAAATTATATTTTGTATTGCACCAGAAAACCCACACAGGAGAGAGATATTTTCCATACTCTCAGTGTGTAAAATATTTCAAACAGAAATTAACCCTGAAATTACACCAGAGAATCCACACTCAAGGGAACATTTTCACTTGTATTGAATGCAAGAAAAACTTTTCTTGCAGGGAATACTTAGTAATACACCAAAGAACACACACATGTAAGATACCCTTTCATTGTCCTCAAGATGGGGAATCTTACAGCTCTGAGTTCTCTCTATTAAAGCACCAGAAAATGGAGATAGAAGAGATAATGTTGTCATGTTTTGAAAGAAGAGAAAATATCATTGAAAAGCAAGACCTAATAATAAATCAAAAAACACAAAGAGAAGAAGAATTATTTATGTGTACTGATGGTGACACAAACTTCAATAGGAAAGAAAACTTCACTGGATAACTAAAATTCCAACTAGGAAAGAGAGAAATTTAGAAAATGAATGCAATAAAAGCTTATGTAAGAGGAAAGTCTTTTCAAGAGATACAGTAAAACATATCTGTGAGAGACCATTGTCTTGAACTCAGTCTGCAAAATAATTCAGTAGGCAGGTAGACGTCTCACAACAGAAGGAAATCCCCAACGTTAAAGTCAATTTATATGTACTGTGTGGTAACATTTTCAGTTGGAAGGAAAATCTCAAATGTCACTAGAAAATTCACTCTAGAGTGAAACCATTTCCATGTTCTGAATGTAATACAAATTTTAGGGCAAATAATGAGCTCAAAGGGCATCAGGCAACTCACATAGGAGTACAGCCATTTATAGGTAATGAATGTGGTAAAAGTTTCAGTTGGAAGGGACATCTCAAATGTCAACAGAGAATCCATATAGGAGTCAAACCATTTCCATGCTCTGAATGTGATAAAAGCTGTAACTCACAGGAAGAACTCAAGACAACCCACACAGGATTAAAGATATTTACATATAATGAATGTAGTAAAAGTTTCAGTCAGAAGGAATATCTCAAGTATCATTAGAGAAGCCATACAGAAGAAAAAAACATTTACATTTCGTGAATGTAGTAAACGTTTCAGTCCGAAGGAACATCTCAAATGCCACCAGAAAACCCACACTGGAGAAAAACCATTTAAAATTTTTGAATTTGGTAAAAGAGTCAGAAGAGATCTTTCATATGGCATCATACAAACCACACTGCAGTAAAAACAAGTCCATGTACTGTGTGTGTGTTAAAAGCTTCAGAAGAAGGGACGTCCTTGCAAATCACCAGATAAGCCACATAGGAGTCAAATGCAATTCACACACTCACCTATAGTTATGGAATAGTAGACTGAACTGATGAAGATATTAAAGCGTTGGATGCAAGAACAATAAAACGTCTTCATATCCATTAAGTAACCTATAATAATCAGTGTTTGCTGAGATTTAATATTCCAACAGATAAAGGTGGTGTGTGCCTTACAGATGCAAATACTTAAACAGTGCTGAAGTATGAAAGTGAATGGCCAAAACTGGTCTCTATCCTTAAGCTTAGACAATTGTTACAAGTGGAAGGAAAAAATGAGACTCTGTGGAGGTATATACTGTTGCTGGGGTTTTCAGCAAGTGGTTGATGACATTAGGACACTGAGTAAGAGGTTTTGGGGACATTGGGGATAAGGTTTATTGGTCCTGATGCAAGCTTAATCCCTCAAGCAATATTTCCAATAAATATTGCTCTAAAATAGGGATGCTAGAATTGAATACTTTCAAACTCATCCTGGAATGAAAAAGGATTTTAGTCTTGGAAAAGTGGAAAGTATCTTTTCCACCTATTATTTCTGTAGACAAAATGGGCACATTAGTAACTTGTTTCCCATGCTCAAGCTTTGTTCAATATAGAAAGGTTATATAGAAATTGTGAGAATAAATGACCAAATGGTTCAGACACTTGCAGAGTCTGTAGTTATACCTGGGTTTAATTGAGTAAAAAATGAATTTATATCACCAACCTGTTGATGTAATACAGAGATATTCAAGTGCAGCCCATAGAAAATGTATAATATAAAAGTTGATAGGCCAGTTGGTCTATAGATTTTTAGGTATGCTAAGTTCATTTTTCTGCCTGACTTGTTCCTATCAAGGTTTTGACCTGAAAAGACTACCCAGGGATTTTTAATTTGTATTTATTTATTTAAATTTATGTATAGCCTTATGCTTGCTATAATTTGCTTCAGAAAAATGACAGCAATTCATGGTGAAATAAAAGAAACAGGATTCCCAGAACTAGAATAATTGGGTTTATCAGGAACTCCCAAAAACTCCCCTATGGAATTGGAAGTTTCTCTAGTATCTCTTCCCCCATTTAAATATACTCTAGAACAGTGGTGTTCAACCTTTTCCCCATCTTGATACACCCGACAAACCATGCTCACATATGTGACACACTGCTCATTAGAATTCATGGTGGAAATAAAAAATAAAGGTACAGTACTATTTTTACTGTTCAGAATGACACAAGGAAAAGATAAGTACTTTGTCTGAACAGAAATTGCATAAATAGTAAACATCCCATACCAAAACACCAATTTCCAGCACGCAAACAGTAAGTACCTTACCTAAGAAAAGGTAACACTGAAAATATTACACCAGGTCTTAAGACACCAATACTCCTCCTATTAGGAAACGGACCAAGCCAGGCTGCTGTAGAGCCCTACACAGAAACTACAAGCCAGCTGAATATCTCACCTCAGTCACATGTGCAGACCCTCACCTAATAAAGATACCATAAAGCTTAACTAGAAATATAGAGACAAAAAACTGAACGGGAAACTGCAACAAGCCAGAGAAACTGTATTCAGTGTAATAAAGGAAAAAGAGAAACTTTACCAAGTCCTCAAAACAAATCAAGAAATATAAAATCAATAGCAGTAAAATCATACTAACAGAAAGAACTGATTTCAACTAGCTGATGAATGGAATATCCAATAATTAAAAACTCATAAAAAATTTCTACATACCAATAAAATATTTCAAAATAGTAGACACAAAGACCTAATAATGATAAATAAGGATAAAAAAATGCTTTGCTCTGCATACCTGGGAACATTTGATTATACAGATGCCCTGAGATTGTTTTGAATTCACAGGAGGAGGAATGGTTTGCTTGCAACTTTCTCCTCTGGCTGACACAAACAAGCTCTCTCTCTCACACTGACTCTCAGTCACACACATATACACATGCTCTCTCTTACTTACATAGGCTTTCAGTCATGCACATATACACATGCTTTTTCTCTTTCACTTACATAGGCTCTTAATCACATATTTACACACATGATGTCTGTCTTTTCACACACACACATAGACACACACACACAGGCTTTCAGTTACACACTTACATACATGCTGTCTCTTTCTCTCACTTACGCATAGGCTCTCAATCACACACTCACATGCTCTCTCACCTACACCGGCTCTCAATCACACACAGACACACATGCTGTCTCTCTTACTTATACAAACAGGCTCTTAATCATACATACACATGATTTCTCTCACTTACACATACAGGTTCTCAAACATACTCTTACATTCATGCTATTCTTAATCACACATAGGCTCTCAATCACACACACATACTCTCACACAAACAGGTTTTCAATCACACACTTACAATTACAGGCTCTCAATCACTCAGATACATGATTCAAGGTGTGGTCTCACCATGGAGCGATACAGAGGCATTATGATATTTTACGTTTCATTCATCATGATGACTCATACATACACATATACACACACACACATATGATCTCAAACACATATGCTTGCTCACTCTCTCTCTCTCTCCCCCCCCCCCCTCCCACCGAATTAGCGACAGCAGCAGCTTCCTCCATTTCCTGCCTTAGCGGCAGCAGCAACCTCCTCCACTTCCAGACCTCGCAGTCTCGAGAAAGGACTCCCATCCACCATGGGGGATGACATACCTCCTCTTTTGCTTTGTACCATGCTGTTCTTCTTCAGGTTGCGCCTCTCTTCATGTAGTCACTGTTATTACTTTGGAAGGGACTCTCTGCTGTCAGGTGTCTCTGATGCTCAGGGATGTCTGTGAGCTCCCTGTCACTTCTCTCACATGTAGCAATTCCATCTGATGAGTTTCCTACAAGGTCTCGCTGTTTCTTCTCCAGTTCCTGATTACTTTGGCTAGTGTCGCCCCCTCAGTCCTCTGGGAAAGGTTCTTGCAGACATTTCTTGATTGCCTTGGTGTAAGTGACAGTACTGTAGGATGTTCTCAATTCTCCTCTCTCTTCTCTTCCTGTATGACCTCATTGCCTGCTAGAGAGCTCAGGGTCTCATAAGTCTCATAATTCTCTTTCACTTCCTTGTAAGGTTCCTCTGCCTTTCATCTAAATACCCCCTCTCCTCTTGATAGAAAGACACAGCAATGTCCTCAAATGTCACCGTTACCTTGTTCTCCAGCGCTTGCAGCAATTTAGCATGAGCAGAGATTTGCTTCTCCTGAGTCACTGAGCACATCTCCAGTGATGAGATTTCCCCTTGATTCCTTTCCAAATTGCTGCTAATTGTAAATTCCAGCCACACAAGAACCATTCACAAAGAGCACAAAGTTCTGGACTGCAGTGGCTCTGGGAAAAAGGGACATAGTCAAACCTATAACATTTTCTGATCTTGGGGTATCAGCCAGAGGCTTCACCAAGGAAGGATCTGTTGCACTGGAGGTGGAGCCTTGGGCTGAGGTGGGGTTGACGCAACCAGTAGGTAGGGACCTATGTGTCCCCACCATCAGCAGGCAGAGTGGACTGATGAACAGAGGCCAGCTGAAGCTTCACCAATACCAGCCCTTGTTCACCACGGGTTGAGCCTTTGGGTGCTGGGGCTGGCTGGACTTAGGAGGCCTCTGTATATAGTCGATGTAGAGATCGGTTCAGCTCAGAGACAGCAGGTGAGAGATGGTACAGTCTTACACTAGACATGGTAGTGTCCTGGAGACTCAGATGCCAAAGGAACGGAGGCAGACAGGGGGCACCCAAGCAAGAGCAGGACGAAGCCTGAATAGACAAAGTCCAGGAGATAAGCTGGAGAAGCATCAAGGAACAGGCTTGAGTCAGGGCTGGTGGCAATTGAAGTCAGTGGCAAGCAAGGCTGAGGTCTGATCACGGAGATAGTCAAGTCTAGTCAAACGATGCGGAGGTCTGGGTCTCGAGATAGGCAGTAGCATAGTCAGGCGAAGCAGATGTCTGAGTCTGGAGATAAGCAGTAGCATAGTCAGGCGAAGCAGAGGTCTGAGGCTGGAGATGGGCAGCAGCGTATTCAAGCAAAACTGAGGTCCGGGCTTGGAGACAGTCAATGGCATGGTCAAGCGAAGCAGAGGTCCGGGCTTGGAGAGAGTCAATGGCATGGTCAGATGAAGCAGAGTCAAAGTCCATGTAGGCAATTCGAAGTATGTAGCAAGACAGGAACAAGGAGACAGGAACCAGGAACAACGAGGAACAGGAACGAAGGAGTGAGATGAATCTCTGAGGCAATGAGTACTCGACCAGTGAGGAGACCTGTTGCAAAGGCAAAGCTAGGGAGTGGAGCCTGTGCTTAAATACTGAAGCTCCGCCGATATCATCATCTGGGGCTGCGGCCAGGTTCCCACCACTTGCTCCAGGCCCTCCTCCAGCTTACATACACCGTCCACCACGAGCTCCCGGCTCCTCATTCAAAAACTACAGACAAAAGAAAAGTCGTATGAAATTTCCACGACTTAATTATCGGCTGTAAAAACATGCTTGCATGTTTGATGAGGTATGCATGTGCTCCGCTTATAAAATGTCACTGTACATGTCCTTTCTCCGCCTGCCCCAGAATGTCCTTGTAACACTCTCTTTCTCTTTTCCCAAGCAGCAGCGCAACTATGCTAATACTTGTGGCCTTCTGAGAATTTGCTTGGCCCACACAAAGGCTACCTATATATGCCAATTTTATGCACACAAAATCCATGTCAGTCTTTGAAAATTCACCCATATCCCCTTATTTATGGTTGTTTCATCGTATCACTCGTTACTTGGTGTCTAATGAAGGCCAGCGTGTCCTTCTGAAAAAAATGCTGGCTTGGTAGGGAAAAAAGTCATACTACTGCATTGGCGAGATGTAGAACCCCCTTCATTCTGGGGTTGGAGAACTCATTTTCATCAGTTATTGCTAATGGACAATCTGCTATCAAGAAGCTCACCGAAACATGGGCGTTTCTTTTTGGAGACTTGGGAACCTTATTTACAAGCACTACCACATAAAGCACGGAGTTTGATCCTCAATGGTTAAGATCCTTGCACTTGGGATAATTGATTGGGACTTTGATGTCGATCTCTGAGAGGGGGGAGGGGGGAGGGGTTGGGGTGGGAGTAAGAACCTTTGTTGAGCAAGGAACGCAGTGGCCCTAGGTCCAACGTGAGGAGTATATGATACCTGTAGGGGCACAGAAACAATGCACCTTGAGTTTTGTATATTCCATACTGGTTATCATATGTTAGAGGGATGGATTGGGACTACTGTGTTTAAAAAAATGAAGTGATCACCTTTTGTCTTCAGGGATTTCTGTATTATACCAGCGTTGTATCAGTTTATATGTTTTCAAGTACAGTTCTCTAATTATGTGCTGCTTATTAAGTGTATCACTCAGTAAAATGATTTGAACATAAACAGTAAAGTACCCGCATATTTTTCAACTCAACAGGCTACTCAAAATTTCCTCCTAATTTAATAGGCAATAGGATAATTTAAATAGGCAAAAATTCTTGCACTCAGAGCAGTTAAAGGAACACAGAGGGCTTCACAAATGTACTTATTTTAGCCACAGGGAAAAATAGAGGCATTGCTGTAGGTATGTTTATGTTGGGGAAGAAAAATAGCATGGGTGCATTCCATTTTCAAACATATTCAGATTATTTTTCCCCACTCAGCTGCCATCATAGATTGCAAGTGCAGAGTTCGCAGACACTTCTAGAAATCATACTTTGTTATTGCTGACTTGCAAAGAGAAACAATGCAGGTAAGTTTGTCTTTGAAATTGTACCTCAAGTATGCATATTAAAAGTATCCACAGAGTTTGCAGCCACCTAGGCTCTTAAAAAACTTTGAACAGCTTTGCAAAGATGTTATTCCATTTGACTTTTGATGTTGCAGTTCTGGACTTCTGTTATAGAAGAGTTTACTCTAATAATTGTACATCTCTTCAAAGCACATTGGCAAGTTTAATACGTAGGGGAATTGTATTTACCTTCATAAATGAAGACTCAGACAGAATTGCCGATAGCAGTCACACTTGATTTATATGCCTCTCAGTTCATGCTTTGTATGCTTGCCATTGCTTTCTGAGCTCTCACACCACTCTTTAATTTCTTTAATGTCTGTATTAACAGCTCTAAACTCCAAGAGCTCAGATCACACAAACATTTATACAGACACAGCTAATAGTGGATGAATATTGTGTTGTACCATGTAGAAACTATCATAAAAGGGTTATATAGAAATACGAGGGGAGAAAAAAGACCATTTCGCCTATCTAGTCCGCCCATCAACTAGTCAGCTTTAAAATCCCTACTGCTCCCTCAATGATCCTTTGTGTTTATCCCATACTTTCTTCAATTCAGATCCTGCCTTTGTCTCCATCACTTCCAAAGGGAGGCTGTTCCATACATCCACTACCCTCTATGTAAACAAATATTCCTGAAGTTAATGCTTTTCATCCTCATCCTATTACCTCTGGTTTCTGGGCTTCCCTTCCATTCTATATGTTGATACCTTCTGTATGTTGATACCTTGAAGGTAATTAAATGTCTCTTTTTCATATTTCTCCTATCCCTCCTCTCCTCCAGGGTATATACTTAGATCTTTAATTCTATCTCCATATGATGTATTAGGAAAGCCATTTACCATTAAGTAGCTGTTCTGTTAGCCAGCTTTTCAGTTTCAATCCTTCTGAAGGGGTACAGTCTCCAGAAATGACTTGGACAGGGCTAAAGACCAACTGGGCAGAGTGGGATCCATAATGCAGGATATTAACACCATCCATTCCAGAGAAGTGTGTGCTAGAGGAGAAGTTCCTGTTTTCCAGTGAGGCCTAAGGGAAGGAAAAGACCATAGTAGGGATCTGCGAAGGAAAATTCTTCAGTTGGACTGTGCTCAAGTCACATGAGGAAGTGAGTACCTATTTTGAACTACTGAATAGCCTGAGAAACTATGTCTTATTTTTCTTGTACCGTGGACTATTTTGCTGATTTTTTTTCTTTGCCTTTTTGCTGGACTGAACATTGGAACAAATTCTCATTTCTTTTTGGAACACCGAGTTTTGTGTGAACTAAGTTGTCCCTGGGATTCCTTGGGCCTCCCAGGTAATCCTGCTCCCCATAACACAACCCAGTGTTTTCCAGAGGCTGCACTGAATGGGTTCATGTTCTGCAGCCTCTGACGTTTGACCCACTTGCCAAGGAGTGAGGTTATAAAAGCATAGGATTTGCCATACTGGGTCAGACCAAAGGTCCATCAAGCCAAGTAGCCTGTTTCCAACAGTGGACAATCCAGGTTACTGCCACCTGGCAGGATCCCAAAGGATAGATAGAGTCCAGGGCCGGTGCAAGGGTATTAGGCACCCTAGGCAAACCTTACAGTCTGGTGCCCTCTCCCCATACACAATTTTAAATTATGCATTTATAACATATTTTACATGAAAAATGACATTTTGAGGTAAAATTAATATACAAGTTGTTGTGATAATTTCATGCACTGTTGTGATGCCAACAAGAAAACTTTGCATCTTGGAATTCATATGGCATCATACCTATTATGATATATTTCGGCATGATCCTCCCGTATCAACACAGTACTATCTGCCAACACTCAAAGAATAACAACCCTACCTATGAAAAAGAATACAAAAAATATTACACCGGAATCTAAAATATCAATACACCTCCTATCAGAAAAACAGAACAGGCCAAGCTACTACAGATCCCTACAGAGAAACCACATGCTAAAAGAATGCTTCATCTCAGTCTTTGCATGCAGAACACAAACCCTCACCAAATACAGAATAAAGCCACATAAAGTATAAATAGAAATGTGCAGACAAAAACTGAACTGTAAAACACATCACGCCAGACTCTATACAGTGTAACAATGGAAAAACAAAAATTTCACCATTCCTCGTGAAACAAATCAATAAAATAAAGATATATAAATCATTAATCATAATTATAAAATCATACAAATAAAATAATTTCAAAACAGCTGATGAATAGAATATCCAATAATTAAAGACTCATGCAAATTTTGAAAGCTTTACCAAACACCAATAAAATATTTCAAACAGCAGACACATCACATACTACCCAATAATTAAACTGATAGTCAATCAAGAAAAATGAACTTAAAAAGCAACCTTTACTTACCCTTCTCCAGCAGTTCTCCTACTTCTTTCCCTTGCAGACCATACCAGAAGCAGCAGTAGCTACTGAAGCTGTCCTCACAGACCTCTTCCTTAGGGACCACAATCAGTCTCTTCTCTCTCACACACACACCAGTTACACCCTCAGGACCAGTTTCTGTCTCTCACACACCAATCATCTCCCCAACCAGTCTCTCCCTCTCTCACACACACACACACACCAGTCATCTCCCAGATCAGCCTTTTTCACACATACACACGTCACCTCTCTGGCCAGTCTCTCTCAATCACACAATGCTCTTGCTCTCTCTTTCTTGCACACAGGCTTTCAATCACACATATGCTCTATTTCACTTACACACAAGCTCTCAATCACACACATGTTCTATCTCACTTACAAACAGGCTCAATCACACACATGCCCTCTCACAGCCACAAGCCAGCCAAAAACATGCTCCATCTCTCTCGCACACAAATATTAACGCACAGAAGCACCCTCCCTGACGCACATATACACCACACATATACAGAAGCACCCTCCCTGACTCACATATACACCATTTGAATTTGAAACTGTCAACTTATGACGGATTCTTTTAGCACTTTTTTCAAAATACCATCATATTGTGCCGAAGATAGCCTTGGCCTAAGATATTTTTATAGACAGTGAGACCTCATATGTTATGGCGGGCTTTTGAAACGTCAGCCCTTGAACGCCAATGACAATGTTATGCGGTGATATAATCTCTGTTACACCGTATCAAAATGTTATAATCATTGGTCTCTCTGTCAAGGTTGGATAATGGTACCTTGTATCAATGTACACCATGTTATAGACGGCAGTGAGAAAGGAAAACACTTATCGTAGCAAAATGTGCAGGTGTGCAGCTGGGATGAAAATCTGGCGATGGCCCGACACGGCTCGTGTTTCTGGGAACCTTCTTCAGGGGCCGCAGTATGCCAGTATGATTCCCGTGACTGCCGGTCACTTCTGCTACTAGGCTGCAGCGATAGGCTGCCAGAATATCGCTGCAGCCTAGTAGCAGATAGGCTGCCAGAATATCGCTGCAGCCTAGTAGCAGATAGGCTGCCAGAATATCGCTGCAGCCTAGTAGCAGAAGTGACCGGCAGTCACGGGAATCATACTGGCATACTGCGGCCCCTGAAGAAGGTTCCCAGAAACACGAGCCGTGTCGGGCCATCGCCAGATTTTCATCCCAGCTGCACACCTGCACATTTTGCTACAATAAGTGTTTTCCTTTCTCACTGCCGTCTATAACATGGTGTACATTGATACAAGGTACCATTATCCAACCTTGACAGAGAGACCAATGATTATAACATTTTGATACGGTGTAACAGAGATTATATCACCGCATAACATTGTCATTGGCGTTCAAGGGCTGACGTTTCAAAAGCCCGCCATAACATATGAGGTCTCACTGTCTATAAAAATATCTTAGGCCAAGGCTATCTTCGGCACAATATGATGAGTCACATATACACCACACACATACAGAAGCACCCTCCCTGTCTCACATATACATTACACTCTCACAGAAGCACCTTGCTTTCAGACTTGCAGCATTTTTCACTTTTACTAAAAGTGAAAGTGATGCTCCTAACCATTAAATAAGAAAACCACATTCCTATGAAAAGGCGAAATGACACCCTTCCTTCAGGTTCTGTCCTCCCAAGGGACAGCCACCCACACAGTACAGCTTCTTTTGTTTTACACTTTCAGGCAATAAAGCAAGTGTCTTTCTTCAAACTATCAGTCGTATGATTATTCATGTGGGAGATATGGTACAGAAAGACATCCTTAGTCGGCTTCCCTTTTAAATGGGAAGATTCCAGTCTTAGTCATTTAAAAATATACATTTTCTAAATGCTTAAAAAAAAAAAAAGAAAGCAAAACCATTTCAGATTCTATTCTAGTCTTCATGCTTAAATTATGTTTAAAAAAAAACAAACAAACACCACCTGGCATCAGTATCTTAAATTTGTGATTTTGCTGAGAAAACATTTTAAACACTAATTTTTTTTGCTTTAGTATTTGTCTGTATCCACATTAAGTTAAATTTTATTTTCCAGAGGAGGGATGCTTAAAATTCAGTAATTTTATCTTTCATCCAACTTTTCAAAAGTTCAGGTATATGTATTATCATATTTCATTTTTTTAAACTGGCAGATTCCTTTCTCACATACACACACATTCACAGAAAGAAGATCGGCACAGAGACTTAGGGGGCGCCGCAACAGGCAGCCAGCTCCCGACTCACCCTGACTTCCCGCGAGTGCCACCCTCCCGACACCCCCCTAGTGGTCCAGCGGAGGTCCCGGGAACGATCTGCCGCTCCCGGGGCCTCGGGTGCTACTAAGCAAAATGGCGCCGGTTGCCTTCAGCCCCTACCATGTGAAGGGGGTCAACCAATGGCACCGGTAGCCCCTGTCACATGGTAGGGGCTGAAGGCCACCAGTGCCATTTTGCTTAGTAGCACCCGAGGCCCCGGGAGCGGCAGATCGTTCCCGGGACCTCCGCTGGACCACTAGGGGGGTGTCGGGAAGGTGGCACCGGTGGGGAGGCAGGGCGAGTCGGGAGCTGGCTGCCTGCCACGGTGCCCCCTATGTCTCGGTGCTTGGTCTCCACCTAGGCGAGTCGGAGGCTGGCAGAATTTTGAAAGGGCACTTTTTGCCCTTTCAAAATTCTGCTGCCTGCCGCGGCGCCCCCTAAGTCTCGGCGCCCTAGGCACAGGCCTAGCTCGCCTAGTGGTTCCTCCGGCCCTGATAGAGTCCATGCTGCTTATACCAAAGATAAGCAACACTTTTGGAGCCTTTATCTTGAGGCAAACCATCTGGAAACTTAGGGCTTTCCCCATTTGTTCAGAACTCTCTTCCTTAAAGCTGAGGATGTGGTTAGTGCAGTTAGTGTAGCTGGGTTCAAAAAAGGTTTGGATAAGTTCTTGGAGAAGTCCATTAACAGCTATTAATCAAGTTTACTTAGGGAATAGCCACTGCTTTTAATTGCATCAGTAGCATGGGATCTTCTTAGTGTTTGGGTAATTGCCAGGTTCTTGTGGCCTGGTTTGGCCTCTGTTGGAAACAGGATGCTGGGCTTGATGGACCCTTGGTCTGACCCAGCATGGCAATTTCTTATGTTCTTATGAATTAGCTACAATAAAAAAAAAAAAGAATTAGCAACCACCAATGAATCCTCACCCACTTTAAAGCATTCAAGAAACATTTTCCATTACCAAAGATAATTTAGAAACCCAGAAAAAGTAGTTTACAGTGGGCTCAGGTAGGATAAGACCTGTGACCCAAAGACACCCATTCTTAACAATTGTGCAGTCCACTTGTCCTTCCCTGCTTAACAGAGTATCTAAAAAACAAAGAATAAATGAATTACAGTGGGCTCTAGTAGAATAAGACCTGTAATGCAGAGACACCTACTTTCTCAAGTGACACAAATACAAAATCCCTTGTCTGTATTAGAAAATGAAGAAGCTCCAGCATTTCAGACTGAAGTGGTATCTGAAAGGAAAGAAGAAACCCAATGCACTCAGAAATTCCATAATACAACCAAGAACCATAAGAAAAAGCTCATTGTGCTGGGTGACTCAGTCATCAGAGGCACTAATTTGGGAATTCTTTTTGAGAGGAACACTATAGTTAAAAGCCTTCTGGGATCATTGGCTGGTAGATATGCTAATCAGATAGTCAATGCAATCAATGAAGAAAGTAAGGACTCTGAAGTTGACATTATCATTCATCTGAGAACCAATAACCTTGCTAGAAACAATATCCAAGTGGTACAGAGAGATTTCCAGACTCTGGGAAAGCAGATTATTCACATTGCCTTACACAGGTGTTATCTTTTCATGGAAAGGGAAAGGGGAGGCTAAGTCATATAGATAACTTCAATGCATTGCTTAAACTCTGGTGAAGAATTTTAAAAAATCAGTTGAATAAGGCAGAAAAAAGTCCAAAATAAGCAGTAACCTGAAGGAGAGAAGCTGGAAAGCTATGAGCACAAATGCTTGTAGTCTGGGCAATAAAATCCCAAACCTGGAGGCTCTAATGGTGGAAGCAAACCTGGACATTGTTGCCATTAAAGAAACATGATTCACGGAGTCATATGACTGGAATACAGCCATTCCAGGCTAAAGCTTATTAAAGGAGGTCAAAGAGGACAGGAATGGAGGAGGAAAAGCACTTTATTTCAGAAACAATATCTAAGCAATTGAAATGCAAGGGACATGGGGTAGGGAAGAAGCATTATGGGCTACCCTAAAAAAATGTTGATAATGCTTCCATTTACATTAGTGTGGTCTACAGGCTTCTAATTCAGACAGAAGAGCTAGAAAGAGATCTGATCGAAGACATCAAAAAGATAGGAAAAAGGGAGAAATGTAGCTCATTGGAGATTTTAGTTTGCTGGATGTAGACTTGAGTATCTTTTCTGTGCAATCTACAAGAAGTAGAGGGTGGTGGATGCCTGGAATGCCGTTCCGGAGGAGGTGATGGTACTTTTAAACAAAGTTCATGCCTGATGTAAACTCTTAACCTTTGCAGCTGCTCCTTTCAGTTTTTTTCTAAACAGTATCCTTATTTTATCACAGTCGCCTTTGTGAAAGTTAAATGCTGTCTTTTCCTCCAGTTAATAAGTCAAATTTGATCATGTTGTGATCACTATTGCCAATTGAGTCCAACACTATTACCTCTTCCACCAAATCCTGGTCTTGCATGCACGTTAAGGATTAATGTATAGTATGGTATTTTTAGCATAGGCTAAACTTTAGTGGCAACTTTAGTGGCACCTATATTTTTTTAGTGGCACCTTCATGCCACTAAATATTTTTTTTTTGTCAAAATACTTTTTATTTCAGAGATAGGCAACAAGAACAGTATCAAATACTTACACACAAATTTAGCAAAGCATACAATTACTAGGGATGTGCATCCGTTTTCCACGGATTTGTAAGCCACAACTTATTTTTTGCTATCTGTTAAATACGTGGGGAGGCGAAACGCATCGCAGCTCCCCACGTATTAAACAGATTTCTGTTTTATTCGGCCTCCTAAATAAAAATTTAACCCCCCCCCCAAGACTTACCAAAACTCCCTGGTGGTCCAGCGGGGAGTCCGGGAGCCATTCCTTGCACTCTCACACCCTTGGTGCTGGTTTCATCATGGCGCTGATAGCCTGTGTCACAGGGGCTACCGGTGCCATTGGTCAGCCCCTGTCACATGGTCACCGGCGCCATCTTGTGCTCCTACCACGTGACAGGGGCTGACCAATGGCACCGGTAGCCCCTGTGACATAGTATGGGGAAAGGCTATCGGCGCCATTTTGAGTCCTGGCATCGGACGGCAGGTCGCTCCGGGACCCCCATTGGACCCACAGGGACTTTTGGCCAGCTTGGGGGGGGGCCTCCTGACCCCCACAAGACTTGCCAAAAGTCCAGCGGGGGTCCGGGAGCGACCTCCTTGCACGCCGGCCGTCCGATGCCAATACTCAAAATGGCGCCGATCGCCTTTGCCCTCACTATGACACACATAGAGAGGACAAAGGCAAGCGGCACCATTTTGAGACTCAAAATCGCCATCCGATGCCAATACTCAAAATGGCGCCGATCGCCGTCATAGTGAGGGCAAAGGCGATCGGCGCTATTTTGAGTATTGCCATCGGATGGCGATTTTGAGTCTCAAAATGGCGCCGATCGCCTTTGCCCTCACTATGTGTGTCATAATGAGGGCAAAGGCGATCGGCGCCATTTTGAGTATTGGCATCGGACGACCGGCGTGCAAGGAGGTCGCTCCCGGACCCCCGCTGGACTTTTGGCAAGTCTTGTGGGGGTCAGGAGGCCCCCCAAGCTGGCCAAAAGTTCCTGTGGGTCCAATGGGGGTCCCAGAGCGACCTGCAGTCCGACGCCAGAACTCAAAATGGCGCCGATAGCCTTAGCCCATACTATGTCACAGGGGCTACCGGTGCCATTGGTCAGCCCCTGTCACATGGTAGGAGCACAAGATGGCGCCAGTGACCATGTGATAGGGACTGACCAATGGCACCGGTAGCCCCTGTGACACAGGCTGTCGGCGCCATGATGAAACCGGCAAACGAGTGCAGCGATGGCTTCCTGACTCCCCGCTGGACCACCTGGGAGTTTTGGTAAGTCTTGGGGGGGTCAGGAGGGTGGGGGGTTGTAGTTAATTTTAATTTTAGCTGGGACAATAATTTAACTCGCCGTAGTAATGTATTTAGAGATCGACAACTTATGGAATTCTCCATACTTCCGCATGAAACGGAATTGACCCCCCACGAATACGTATCACTTACATAATGAAAACATTTTGGCTGCACATCCCTAACAATTACAGACCACAGAAACAGCAGAACATGAAAGTACTTGATGCATCCCTCCTTTTCTGTTATTATCATCTGAGAACCCCCACCACCCACTCCCTGAAGTAAACATGAACCAACAACCAAAACTTGAAAACTCACCACTTA
Organism: Rhinatrema bivittatum; assembly: GCF_901001135.1. NCBI lineage: Eukaryota > Metazoa > Chordata > Amphibia > Gymnophiona > Rhinatrematidae > Rhinatrema > Rhinatrema bivittatum. Next base: position 633,999,389 of record NC_042616.1, read on the forward strand.
TTCAACCCATGCACACCCCCCAGAAGTCATCCACCCCATAAGCGCAGGAGGAATCAAAGACACAAACAGTACCAGAAGAACAGACATTAAGCGCTGAATTTTCATGCGTTATCAATTTTTCTAATTGTTAACTGAAGCAAAGTGATTAGCACTACAATATATCGCTAGAGAGTGATGTTTCTGCTGTTTGCTTGTGTCATCCTGTCACATCCTTTCCTTCTTTTTTATTTAGCTGTCTCCTGGACCTACCACACTGCACTGTAAATAACCAAAAAGAGGAAAACTGCCTATTCTTTCCCCATTAATCTTACACCAGTCTAAAGTGTTTCCTGGTGTGTGTGTTTCACCAGCTAACTGAACGGTTCATAAGTAATTTCCAATAAACAGATAATTGGTAGTCCCTATGCCAGGAAATTGAAGGAAAAGTTATCAGTAACTTAGTCACTCATTCACATACTCTCTCAGTATACTGCTTTGTAAATTTCACCATCTGCTTAACAGTTTCTTGTTTAAGGTAGAATAATAATGATGATAATGTCTCTCTGTCTCCTGGATTAATTTATATTAAACCTGACATTTGATTGATGGAAAACCTTCCTTTATTCCTCTTGGCTGCAAAAGAGCCAACTACTGACAGAACTCCTGGCTCACTTTGCATACTTTATTTATTTAAAACTTTTCTATACCGACATTCAAGTAAATATCACATCGGTTTACATAGAACTGGGAAAAACATTGACTAAAGAAATGCGAAATTACATGAAACGTAAGGGAACTGAACTAGGGGAGAAGGCTAGGATAGCAGAGTCCAGTACCCGGAAAGCAATGGTAACAAAAATTTACAATTGTATAAGAATTATAACAATATATGACTATTATTTACAGTATGTACAATATGTATCGTAGAGCAGTAGCTAGTAATAAAGTTGTACCCATAGAAGGAGCGACGGATAGGTGGCTGAGATCTGGAGGCTGCGGGGTTAGGTAAAGGCTTGTGAGAAGAGCCAAGTTTTAAGGGTTTTTTTTTAAATGTTTGGGTACAGTGTTCTTGGTGCAGGTAGGCGGGCATTGAGTTCCAAATAGTTGGTCCAGCAATGGAGAGGGCCCGTTCTCTCGAGGCTGTGGGATGGATGAGTTGGGGGGGGGGGGGGAAGGAAGAGGGTTCCTTTATACGCCGTTCTTGTGGGTCTATTCGACATGTGATATTGCAGGGAGTTATTCAGCCAATGGATGTCTGGGTTGTACAGGATTTTATGGATGATAGTAAGAGACTTGTGAAGGATTCTAAAGCATATAGGGAGCCAGTGAAGGTCCATGAGTATGGGGGTAATGTGATCTCTTCTACGGGAATTGGTGAGGATTCTGGCCACCGCGTTCTGGAGCATTTGGAGTGGCTTGATCGAGGTAGCAGGGAATCCTAGGAGGAGGGTGTTGCAATAATCAATTTTGGTAAAAAGTAAGGCCTGGAGAACTGAGCAAAAATCATAGGGCTGGAGGAGTGGTCTTGGTTTTTTTTAGATCTCTCAGATCTTATGCTTCAGCAATTTGTTCACAGGAATCTGACTTATATAGCTCCACTATCAAAAGTAAACAAACTTCAGGAAAATCTAAATCACTTCTCTATGTGAATGGGGATGACCTGGCATCAACTTTGAATAAAATTACTAAAAATGTGGTACCATTTATGGATTAAGGTTAGTTGGTAGAATCTCATTCATTCAGCATATAACAATCTCTTGTCATGTTTATATTCTTTCTTCAGTCAGCTTTAATTACTCTAACTCTTACCTTTTTCACCAAAGTGTAAAATGTTCTATTATATAATACATGTCACACTCATACAAAAGTTCTCTGAACTGTTCCGTCAATGTTTGTCACTTTGGCCTGGATTTATCAAAATGCACTAAATATCGCAAGCGATAGGAAAAGAGGTGTATTTTATGGTAATAGGCTGTTTATCGCAAAGTGTGCTATCTTAGAGTTTCGCATAAGTATTACCGCAAATTGTGATAACTTTTTCGCACTTTGCGGTAAGTGCCAGAATTGTATTTCAGAGAGAGAGAGTGCCTAGCCATAATGCCCTCATACTAGGTAGGTATTTATACCTCTATATGAGGCCCACCTAATTACTCGAGGTGAGGTTTAGGTATTAGATTTGTGCAGTGTTCTCTCAACCTAGCTTGATGTTACCTAGGTAGAGAGTCCATCAAGCTAGGTTGAGAGAACATTACACAAATCTCATCTTTGGGTGAGTTTCCTCACTCCGAAGGTCATCAAATCTCCACAAGAGAATTCGTACGTCTCACTCTGAATGTCAGTGTCCCCTAACCCCTACATTAATACCTAAATCTTACCTCAAGTAACTAGGTGGGCCTCAGATAGAGGAATAAATACCTACCTAGTATGAGGGCCTTATAGCTCTCGCTCTCTCTCTTTCTCTTTCTCTCAGAGAGAGAGAGAGAGAGAGAGAGAGAGCGAGCTAGGTTGTGTCTCCAGCAGTTTAAAATACGAAAAATACAATCACTAAAGCCATATCGCATGGCTTAATGAAAATGAAAAAGGTGTAGTTAAAATTCACGTTAAAGCTGTGCGATATGGCTTCGCAAAATTGTGAAGCCAGCCCACAAATCCCACCCCAAACTCCTCCCCTTTTTCTGATTTGCATCGCACCATGCATTATGGTGCTTTCGCATGCGTTAAAGGTGTTTAACGCATGCAAAAACTCCATATAACACTTTGATAAATGACCCCCTTTATTTGAAAACCAAGCTCTCTCTGTCACAGTGTAACAGCTCTATATTTGCCCTTGACAGTTCCCAGCATCATGCTCTGAATTCTAACTGTAACAATTGTAAAACTGTTACATCCATGGTCCAATCATCTGTTTGTTTATGCCCTCTCTGCCATTAGGCTGTCCTAGTCTCCTTGGCAATGGCTTCAAAACAAACTTACGCTGAACTATTCTTGCAGGTAAAACCTAGACTGCTTCACCTTACTTCTCTGGAAGGGAATATTACAGATGTAGGGGCTTACTTGGGCAGCCTATTCCTTATTTTGAACTGTTTTTAACTTATTTATGACCAAAAACTCAGTGATATTGCTGGCGCCAATTTTAGGACTAATGCGAGTTTTAATATGTGGTAGGGGCTTGCCTGAGGCCCTCAAGCAATTCCTAATATTTTATTTATTTTTACTTATTTTTGAATTCTTGGCACTGCCACTTGATCCTAGAAATTATATCACTGGACCCAGATTCTACCTTGATTCAGTGCTGGGAGCTTTTCCAAGGCCCCCCACAGACACTAGCAGCAGTCTCCTCCTTAAAACCACAGTGCAAAGGTTCCTTCCAGCTATAGCCGTAGCCAGGAAGAGCAGCAGCCGTAGGAGCATTAACTATCACTGCTCACGCACTCCACCTCCCCCTGTCTGTTTCAAAGTGCCTTCCCAGCCACGGTAGTACATCACTGCTGCTCTACTCACAGGAGAGAGAGTAAAAAAAAATCCCATGCTTGTCAGTTTCCATCCTCAGCTTCAGCAGCACAATGCTGCTTTACTGCTGCCTCCAGCTAAAAGACTCTTAACCTATGACAAACACTAAATAATATAAAAAAAAAAAAATTAAAAAAAAAAATTAAAAAAAAAAACTCCAGACTGCTGATTAGCTGTAGCAGTCTCTGCCAGTGGCTCCTGTGCTCACCAGCATGTCAGCCAGCTGTGCCAACCAGGGACCAAAGATACCCTTCCTGCAACACATAAGTTGTGTTTTGTTTTTTTAACCCAGATCTTGCTCTCTAATACAGAGTGGTAAACCCAGATCTTTATCTCTAATACAGAGTGGTAAGGGCCCAAGGGGAAAGGTCTTTGTTCTGGTCTGCACCCCCTTTGTTGGGTGAGTTTCTAGGAATACAAAGTATTGTAGAACTTGAGGTGTGGGGTTTATACTGGGATTCTGACTTATCTTACATAGACTACAGACTTCACTCCCATATAGAATTGTTATTGATTATTGCTCTCAAATACATTTCATGGTAATCTTACTAGATGGTTGAACCTGGCCAGGGGTTTATTTGTTATTCTGTCTAGAGACACCACTGACATGCATGCCCAGCACAAAATATTTGTAGCAGTGCTTCTTGCTTTATGAGCAGAGGTGTCGGATCTCAAGCTAACAAGATGGTTTCCCTGTCACATCATATACAACTCCCCAATGACAGCTGCATGGGAACGTAAAACAGAGATCATTTGTGTGATATCCAATTATGTGTTAGTATAGGATTGATCTTGGTGGTGGTGGGGGGGGGGGATTGCCGGTCATGATTGAGTTATCAAAATCTTAGGTGGGGGGTAGAAAGAAGAGGACTTATGATCCCATGCCCTAGCAATGCCTCTAAATTGGCCACACAGAGGCGTGAATTTTCTTCGGTCTGCTCCACACTCTATGGGTTGGGCATAAGATTCGCTTTATTTTACCTGGTGAAATTAAGAGTTTCTCTTCCAGTTGGAGTGAAGTGGTGTCAGTCCACAAATGAAGCTAGAAAGCTAGTTGCCAGCCTGGAGAAAGATAAATCTTTATCGGCCCATTCTGACTTTCCGGAGGTTTACATCTACAGGTAATTTTTCACCTTTTTTCTCTCTTTCTGGCATCGGTGCCAAGGTTTACACCTGAGGATTTGAGCTACCAAATAAAAAACAAAAAATTTGTCTTACAGTTGGGTTTCTTTTTTGAAGCTGAATTTCCATTTAGTTTGCCTACACATTAAAAAGCAAGGTAGCACTTTTTTTTTTTTGGACAATAAACAAGACAATTGTGGAGGTCCCTTTTTACTTCTGTTTTCATTATTTTTATCTTTACACTAAGTGAAGTAAAGAGCTTGGCTACTAATGTTTATTTTATTTTTTTGGATTGTTGGAAATTGGCAGTGAATGCCTTGTTTGTTTAGGACCACGCTGCTTGAATTCTTATTAGCAGTTTTCTTTTTTATGTTGTTTTGTTTTCCTTCCTTTTCCTGTCACATACTACCTTGGGTGGAGGAGGTGGGGTTTTTTTTTAGAGGGGATTGTGAGATCTAGGTACCAAGAAGTGATCTTCCGGATACGGGTTGAGATTGGTTTCGGTTGGGGAAGGGAGGATAGGGTTTGGAGAGGAAGGGGGAAAGAACTGGGGGGGAATTCCTCTTGGCAAGGAAGTGTATTTTATCTGGGAGAGTTTTTGAGATGGTTTTGCACTAAGTTTACATAGGGGGTTTATGCTGGGCGAGCCTCTGTGGAATTTTGAATGGGTACTAGCAATTTACCTAGAGGGTAAGGGTAGTGATTAAGTATGGTATAAAACTTGTATCCTGAAATATCTGTGGGATTAACTCTCCCATTAAAAGGACAAAGAAAAAAAAAAAAAAAAAGGACAAAGATCCTCTCTATGTTAAATAAAATGTCCACTGATATAGCCTTGTTGCAAAAGACACACTTGAATGATTCTGAGCTCAAGAATCTACAGCAATGGTGGGTGGGAGATGTGCGGGTTGCCTCAGCTTACATTCAAAAGGGTGGAGTAGCGTAAAAATCTACCTTTGATCATAACTAAAGAAATAAAGATCTGGAAGGACGCTATGGGCTGGATTTTCAAAAGGTTCGGTGCGACAGGCCTATTTTAAAAAGGCCCGGCAACGCGCGTAAAGCCCCGGGACACATGGTGGTCCGGGACAGTCCATGGGCGGGGAAGGGGCGGGGCCAGAGGCCTCCTACACAGAGGCCATTGCCACTATGTTGAAGGATTGGGTGCTGGCAAGCTGCCGGCAGGCGCAAAAGGTAAGAAATATTTTTGGGGGGTTAGAGTAGGGCTGAGGGGGGAAAGGTTAGGGGAAGGGGTGGAAAGGGAAGTTCCCCTTCCAGGCCACTCTGATTTCAGAGTGGCCTGAGAGGGAAAGGGGGAAGGCAGCGTGGCTCGGCACACACAAGGTGCACAATTGTGCACCCCCTTGCATGCGCCGACCCCTGATTTTATAACTTGCGCGCACATGTTATAAAATCGGGTGTACCAATATAGTGATAAATCAGCAAGATTGTTGGCACAATTAATTAAAACCTCCTCCGGCTCTTCCTTCATTTGCACTTTACAATCCAATGCAGGGAAAAAAAAAAAAAAAGTGTTAAATAAAAAATAATAGTGAAATTCTGAAAGATTTTGCTGAATTGTATAGCAAACTCTACACTTTGGAAGGTTTTGATAAAGAGAAATGACTATGGTGTTTAGAGAGCTTAAACTTAAAACCAGTTCATGAGTCTCTTATTTAAATTGACCAATTACGATAGAGGAGATTCAGGGGAGATTCGGGGGACAATAGGTAGGGCAGCCATGTTTAAAGCCCCAGGGCTGGATGGTTACAGTGCAGAATTTTATAACATTTTAAGGGACCAAGTTCACCTTTATTAAGTAAAACCTTTGAAGCACTTATTGATGGGGGGAATTCCCATGGGGGGGGGGGGGAGCAGGGCAGTGGTTACAGTTATCCCTAAACCTGATAAAGACCTTTCACAGGTAGCATCCTACTGTCCCATCTCTCTAATAAATTTTGACTAAAAGCTTCTAGCCAAGATAATGGCTGATAGGGTAGCTTTATTTTTGCCGGAATATATTGACTGGGGTCAAGTTGGTTTTGTTAGAGATAGATATGCATCAGTTAATATCTGGACACATTGCAGCAATACTTTCTTGTAAAAATTGGAACACTCTCTTTATTATGGTTAGCTTTGATAAGGTAGATTGGCCTTATCTTTTCTGTCTACTGGAACATCTGGGCTTAGGTGGCATTTTAGGGAAAGTAGTGCAACTATTATATCATAATCCTCAAGCTTCAATTGTGACAAATAGGGAATATTCGGAAGTCTTCAATATTGGCAGGGGAACTAGACAGGGTTGGCCTCTGTCTCCCTTGTTGTTTTTGTTATCTTTGGAACAGTTATTGGGTCAGTGTCACTTCAAGCAAGCTGCTTTTGCTGACGATCTACTGGTCTTTCTAACTTATCCCATATCCTCTCTGGTAAGGGTTTAGAAGATTATTGGAAGTTATGTAGAATTTTCGGGTCTTTGTTTAAATATGAATAAATCAGAAGTGGTAGCATTTCCTGATGTAATCCACGCTCAATGGGTGGGATCATTTCCTTTGCATTGGGCCCTGGGTACATTTAAATATTTGGGTCTTGTGATGATGCATGAAGTGGAAAATGTGTACTCTCCGAATGTTGCACCTTGTTGACATTCACAAAAGTTAAGCTTCTGATATGGCAACATCTACCACTTTCCTTGATTGGTGGTATTAATCTTTTTAAAATGATTTTATTTCCAAAATGGCTCCTTGTTATTCAGAATTTAACAATTAAGATTCAGCGGGGGGAAATAGAAAAACTTGATTGCATAAGAAGATAAGATATGCCATACTGGGTCAGACCAAGGTCCATCAAGCCCAGTATCCTGTTTCCAACAGTAGCCAATCCAAGTCACAAGTACTTAGTCTTTTTATTTGGAAAGGTAGAAAACCAAGAATTTCTGCCCAAAGACTTAAATGGACTTGGGAGAAAAGATGGTTGGGTGTGCCAGATTTGGAACAATATAATCTGTCTAGTCTATTGTGAATAGTGAGATACTGGGTTTTTGGAAACACAAGATATGTGTGCTTGGATAGTGAGAAGTTACTTGTCTCTCCACTAGATCTAAAATATCTTCTCCATGTGGACACCCATGTAATTTCCAAAAATGGTTTAAACAATATATTAGTGGCTCCTGTATGTTGGGTATGGAAAAAGGCATTGGGTGTTTGAATTTGTTTAGTTTCTGCTCTCTTTTCTTGCCTATTGGGGGTAACTTAGATTTTTCTCTGGGGTCCCAATCCAAGTTATTTGTAACTTGGTTTCAGGTTGGAATTCTCTCTTTACAACATGACTTGGCAATTGATGGTACAATGCTACAATTTCAGGATCTGCATAATCAATTTGGTTTGTTAAATAAGGATCTACTTAGTGTTTTGGTACTTGCCAAGTACTTGTAGCCTGGATTGGCTACTGTTGGAGACAGGATGCTGGGCTTGATGGACCCTTTTATCTTCCCATATCTACAACTCAAACATTATGTTGGCTCCCTTCAGCAAATGACTTTATCTCAAGCTGTTGTAATCAGAATTGAAGATTTCCTACACATAGATAGGCGAAAACTTTCAGTCTCTATTGAATATAATGAATTACACAAATTATCACTTGTTGACATGGTTGAGGTTGTGAGAGATAGATGGGTGAAAGAGTAATGTTCAGATATCAGAGAGAAAGGTGCAGTCTTGTTTTAAAGGCTTAAGGACTATTTTTTCAAACATGTATGACTGGGATTTACAATTCAAATTTCTACGCAGGGCATATATTTTACAATCGACAGCTTTCTAAGAAAGCCTGATGCCTTCAGTGCTTTGTCTGAAATGTAAGCAAGAGAGAGGTACCTTGACTCATACATTCTGGGATGTGGTATCATTAAAAGGTTTTGGGACCAGGTGTTCACAATTTTACAAGGTTTATTGGGGTATATCAATCCTTTATCCCCTGAACACGTGCTATTTGAAAAGGATTTATCCCAATATCTTTTTTAAAAGGGTGACAAGCTTTTTTGCATGTAAGACTTTAGTATTAGGGAAAAAAATTGATTCTGTTAGCTTGGCAGGAAGAGACTTCTCCATCTTATTGGCAATGGAGAAACTCTTTACATGTTACGGTGGTTATGGAATCTATACTAGTTCTACACATAAAAAATGATTTTTGATGATATGGGATAAATATATTCAAAATGTACCTCCTTGTGCTAGAAGTTTGATCTTGAACAAATAGTATGATCTGTATAGGGCACTTGCACATCTTGATGTCTCCTGGGATTTTTTTATATATTTATTTTGCTTGTAATGAGTAATGACTCAGATGTTTCACTTTTGAACTGTTTTGATCTGCAATCTCTTGGGTGCATAAGACTACAGCACCTGAGAGTTGAATGTTGTTTCTGTCTGTTGAAGGGGGAGCTATACCAAATTTGTTTTGGATGGGGAGTCATCAAGGTTATGGAAACATGTAATAAATACTGCTTGATGGTACAGGACAGGGTAGTCAGGCAGTTGGTCTCTGAAGCAGTATGTGCTTACCTATCTATTTGTACTCTGTGCTTTTATTGTTTGAATATGTACCCTTCCTGATTGTATACTTTATGTTGATGTAGTTTGCTAAAATTGAAATAAAATGATTAAAGATAAAATGGAACAAGCTAAATTCTAATGAAATTTTGTTGGAATCTCATTTTGTTTTGAAAACCTATTTTAAAAAAATTCAATGGTCAGGCCTAGGATTGAAGCCAGGGCCTCACCTAGGAAGTGGGCCAAAACCCAAAGTAGGGGTCCCGGCCTATGTCTAAACATGATTCCAGTGCCTTGGCCTAGGCTTAGGCTCAAAGCCTGGGTATCAGCAAGGCAAAGGCCATAACCCAACAAAGGGGCCATGGCCTACACACGAGTGCAATGCTGGGGTCTTAGCCTACGCCCTGGACCAATGCTAGGGCCTAGTCTGAGACTGAGAATAGGCCCAGGCCCAGGAAACTTCCAGTCGAACACCCCCCCCCCCCCCCCCCCCCCCCCCCCCCCCAATACTTACCGAATCTGACGCCATGTCCTGGCTCAGTTCTGTTATTGAGGCCTCAGCCTGGATCCAGATTCAATATCTGAGCTTCGGGCTAAGCCTCCAGCCTCGGGGTGTGGCATCAATCCTCGGGCTAAGCCCAGGCCTGATGCCACACTCCAGCCTGGAGGCCAGTTCCCGATGCCAGGACCTCATCCCAGACCCAATGCCAGGATGCTGCAGCTTGGTCCACAGGCTGGGTCCCGATGCCTGGGCCTTACGACCTAGCCCTGGCCCATAGGCCAAGTCTCAATGCCGTGGTCTTGGCCCAGACCCAGTTAATTAACTCTGGTGCAATGACCCCAGCAGATGGCATATATTGGGAAAAGAAGATCTAAAGAAAGAAGATGCCAAAAAGGAGCTCTGAAACCTGAGCTCTGGACCTGGGACAAGGACCGAGTTCTGAAACCTGGGCTCTGACCTGGGACAAGGACTATGCATCGGGTCTCGGTCTGGGCCAAGGTCCTGGTATCAGGTCCTGGCCTCCGGGCTGGGGTGCGGCATCAGGGCTGATTCTGGGCCCTAGCATCAGGATGTGGCCTCCCAGTTGGGCCCCAGCATTAGGCCTAGGCCTTCGGCTTGGGTCCAGTACCTGTCCTAGGCCCAGACCCTGCTGTCAGGACCCGATCTCCGGGGCTTTGCATGGGGCCTAGGCCAAGGACACAGTGACCTATCATGGCCTAATCCATACGCAAGGCCCAGGCTTCAGATTGGGCCTGGGCATTGGGGCCAGCTTCATAGGCTTAAGCCAGAATAGGTCATCGTGACCTTGGTCTAGGCTGGCCTGCTTAGAGGTAAGAGATGCTTTGTGGCCCTAAACAGGAGGGTCTTTTCTACTCTAATTTCACAAAAGCAAGACTTGCAGTGATATCATTTGGCTTAGGACTGCATGATCCCTCCTATGGATGCTGAAGAATGAGATTGTTTCTGCATCATGGTTGCTGCTAACAACATTCTGCCCACTGAAGGGATGAAGGTTAGTGGTGATTTAAGTAGCACCTAGAAAATTTCAGGACAGAATTTGAAGACTACTCTCTAGCCACAGGCTTAAAGGAGAAATTAGCTGAAGATCAGGTAGCTACATTGAGAAGAGTGATGGTTGCTGATTGCCACTACATTTATAAGCACAATTTGAACCTTATGGAGGAACAACGAAAAGATGCAAAAGCCATTCTTGATGCCTTGGAACCCTATTTCAGGCCCACAAAACATTGAACATAGAAAATATACACATTTGGCTGCTGCAACTATGAGGAAAGTGACTCCACTGAGAACTTTATCACACATTTGAGAGGGAAAGCAGCAATATGTGAGTATGACCCACTGAATGATGAACTGATTCAGAATAAACTAGTCCTTGGCATAGCCAAGAAGAGCAAATGTTGTCTTCTGAGAGAATAAAATAGGGACTAGGTAATCCAGGCTGTCTGAAAATTGTCTGACTTATACAGGGGTAGCAGCACATGCAGGAATCAACAACGTATGTACTTTTACCATCGAGAAAAGTAGGTGGAATCAGAGATGGGCTTAGGTCTAGGAACACAACAAGGTGCATCGTTTTGAATTTTCAGAATGACATGTTTTGCAAGGAAAGTTTTCTGGAGGAAAAGGTTTAAATCCTTGCAGATACTTTTTCCCTGTTGAGTTCTCAAAGGGAAAATGCATGTATACTTTCCCTATGAGATCTGGTCAAAGTCTACAGGTAAAAAATACCCACAGACTTTGCAAATACCTACATAGTTTTGAAAATTTCCTCCATTATTTTTGCCTTCAAATAGCACCTTAAACCAGGGCATATTAAAACTAATTCCATACAGGCAAGATGAGTCCCTGCCCCATGGAGGGTAATGCGCAACTGATCTGCACATAAAATTCTGCTCATGCACACTGGGGGCTGAATTTTCAAAAGCATTTCTGCACATAAAGACAGGTTTTCTGTGTGCAAATTGGTTTTGGAAAATTGTCCTGGGGGGAGAGGAGATGTGCACATAAAAGTACAAACAGAAGGGGTTCCTCTCATACTTTTACACACACTGCAAAGAGGCAGTCCTTGGGGTACAGTTTGGGTTGGGAAATGTGCATACATTTGATTTTTGAAAGAATGCAAGAACAATAAATATGTGTGTACACATTTATATCTGCTCCCAAAGGGCTGATTTTCAAAGGTATTTACACGCTTAAAACTGGGTTTTGCTTGAGTAAATGCACTTTACCCAAGTTAAGTGTACTTTTGAAAATTGCTAAAATATATACGATTGAATTATCCATAGGATTTACTCACATAAGTAAATTTTATGTGGTAAATGGCTTTTGAAAATTGCTACAATAGTAGTTACATTTACATGTGTAAATCCTTTTGAAAATTACCCCCAAAGAATGCACATACTCTGCGCAGATATATGCACATACCCGCTAATTTTCAAAGCAGAATTACACACAGAATACTACTTTAAAAATTCAGGCTAAAGGCAGTGTGTACTTTCTGCTCACAGTCTTTAGCCGTATGCAGGCTGTTATACAATCTCCTTCTATTTTTATATGCGTAGGGGAGAGGTGTCAGGGAGTGGAGTCTGGGTGAGGTTGGGACTTATGTGCATACTTTGTGATTTTAAAACATATGTGCATAAATTATCTAGACAAAACTACATAGATCACATAGCAAATGTAATCATGTGTGCATAATTTTGCTGGGATACATTTTCAAAACAGACATGCATATATGTCTGTTTTGAAAGTGGGTGTAACTTATGCACATTTGCTGAATAACTTGTGTGATTTTGCAAAATTACCCCCAGTGACTTCCCAAAGTCTGAGTGTTAGAAATAGGATTTTATCTCAGATCTCCAGGTTCCTAGTCTGTTAGCTTGACCACTAAACCATCTGCCCTTTCTTTCATACCACTTTCCAGTTCTCACTTCCTCTCTGACCTCCTTTTTTTCTTCATTTAGTCTTTCAAATTTCTTTCCCTCCTATCCCCACTTGCTCTTCCTTTAATTTCTCTTTAACATTGCTATAACAATCTTCCACCCTGTTCCATGTCTCCCATTTTCTGTGTCAAACCTGGCATCAAGCATTTACATCTTTGTGTCTTTGTTTACAGGGAATAAAGTTGTACTGCTCCCAACCAACAAAGGGCTGGAAAGTAAATAGTCACTGCTGCAATGACAGCTGCCATCAGGGCATATGCGCTTAATCTGTAGAACCATCTTAATGTTGGCCCCCTTGACAAATCCTATATGGTGCAGCAAACTAGGGAGTTAATATAGTCGAAAGACAAGAATCTACATGTACATATTGTGTGTTAATGCAAAATGTTATTATGAGGCTTTAATCTACTTCATCTATTCTTCAGAAAATATGTGCTGAAAGTAGCAGGGGGTTAGAAAGGTGAGAAATTAGAATGCATTCTTAAAATTGTATTTTAGTTATGTTTTTACATTATTTAACTTGATCTACTGAACCTGAAAAGAGATTCTATTTCTCTATAGAGAAGCAATACTGTAAGCTCATTAGTAGGGCACCAGCCTACAGGGGGTTTTATGGAAACCAAGATAGTGGGACTGCAGCAACAGATAGCTGCAATCATTAATCTGAGGGGCCTGGATTTCAGTTAATTACAACCAAGGTCTATTATAAAGAGATTTGTTATGTACAGAGACCACTGTAATGAATGTTTAGGCTTCTCATATTCCACTGTCAGCTAAAACGAACAACCTAATCATTTGAGCAGATCAAGCTAAATTATGTACAAAAGAACAAGCAACAAATGAATATTCAGCACTTTTTGATTGATTAATATGCTTACAACTGTAGCCTCCCAGAAACGATCTTTGTACTACTTTGAGGAGTCAGGACAGAAAATTTGATAGATGAGTCAAACTTGATATGAACCAAGTCAAATTATTAAACAAAAACAAAGAAAAAGAGAGAGAGAGAGAGAGCGCCTCTAGAGAGTTATGCATATAAGTCAACTTTTTATACCACTGTAAGAGGGGACAATTTGAACTGGGAGTCAGGTTCTGGTGGTGTGCTAGGTTTTGGGGGCAGTTTTACATGCACAGTCAGAGGTACAAACAGCACAGTAGACATCAGTGAAGATTTTATGTGATTCGTGTAGACAGTGAAGATTTTATGTGATTTGGAGTGATGAAAGGTATAAAAACATCAGGGATCTGTACTTGGACTGGTATATATATATGATCTGGAAAGGAATACGACGAGTGAGGTTATCAAATTTGTGGATGATACAAAATTATTCAGAGTAGTTAAATCACAAGTGGATTGTGATACATTACAGGAGGGCCTTACAAGTGTAAAACATTGATAAGACAGGCAAAGAGAAAATTTGATTTGAAGTTGGCTATAGAAGCAAAAACTCATAATAAAAACTTTTTAAAATATATCCAAAGCAAGAAAACTGTGAGGAAGTCAGTTGGACCATTAGAGGACAGAGGGGTTAAAGGGGCTCTTAGGGAAGATAAGGCCATTGCAGAAAGACTAAATTAATTCTTTGCTTCCATGTTTACTAATGAGGATGTTGGGGAGATACCAGTTCCGGAGATGGTTTTCAGGGGTGATGAGTCAGATGAACTGCACCAAGTCACTGTGAACCTAGAAGATGTAGTAGTCCAGATTGACAAACTAAAGAATAGCAAATCACCTGGACCAGTTGGTATGCATTCCAGGATACTGAAGGGACTCAAAAATGAAATTTCTGTTCTAATAGATACATTTTGTAACCAATCATTAAAACCTTCCGTTGTACCTGAAGACTATATATAGATATAGTTGCGATGGTGAAGGTATAGAGAAGGGTGACCAAAATGATAAGGGGAATGGAACAGCTCCCCTATGAGGAAAGGCTGAAGAGGTTAGGGCTGTTCAGCTTGAAGAAGAGATGACTGAGGGGGGATATGATAGAGGTTTTTAAGATCATGAGAGGTCTTGAACGAGTAGATGTGAATCGGTTATTTACACTTTCAAATAATAGAAGGACAAGGGGACATTCCATGAAGTTAGCAAGTAGCACATTTAAGACTAATCGGAGAAAATTCTTTTTCACTCAAGGCACAATAAAGCTCTGGAATTTGTTGCCGTAGGATGTGGTTAGAGCAGTTAGAGTAGCTGGGTTCAAAAAAGGTTTGGATAAGTTCTTGGAGAAGAAGTCCATTAACTGCTATTAATCAAATTTACTTAGGGAATAGCCACTGCTATTAATTGCATCAGTGACATGGGATCTTCTTAGTGTTTGGGTAATTGCCAGGTTCTTGTAGCCTGGTTTGGCCTCTGTTGGAAACAGGATGCTGGGCTTGATGGACCCTTGGTCTGACCCAGCATGGCAATTTCTTATGTTATTATATTCTATTAAGTCCCATTCAGGCCGATTCAGTACAGTGTGCTCAGGCCGAGCGCACTGTTAGCCCCCGTTTGGACGAGTTATCATTACCCCTTATATACAGGCTGATACAGTAAAGCGCGGCCACGGTTACCCTGCTTCTAACCCGCTTTGAACCCACAATTTGGCCGCGTAAGTCCAACCCGTGATTCACTATCCCTTTTAACCCATCCTTACCGCTTCTTGAAATCAATGGGTAACCCTTTCTGCCCACGGCATGTATATGATATGTAAACGATCGGATTAGCTATTCCCTCCGATCCAGTAACGTGCACCCCGATTATCGCCTTTTTAACCTACAGTTTTGCTGCGTGTTTAACCTGCTAATTTACCGCCTACCCTTACCCCTGCGTTAGTGTGGAGTGTCAGGCAAGCCCCAGCAGAGACAGACGAAATTTCACGAGCAAAACTTTCCTGTGAGGCTTCAGCAGCCGGGGCAGATCGGGCGCTCCCCATGTGAGGTGGCTTCCAGCAACCCCCGCCAGCGAAGGTGCATGAGTGCATGCACATGATTGATTTACTGCCTGACCCCTTCACACCCCCCCCCCCCGGGACAAGACCTTTAAACGAGCCAGGATCAGGCAAACTTTCCCCCAGCCCTCGTTCACCTGCCCTGGTCGCGTCCATGGGTGCCGGTCTCCCGTGCGGGCGGGCTGACAGCTCCGGAGCAGCCCCAGTCCTTTCTCCCCTCCTCCCGGGGGCAACCGGCGGCGAGAGCGGCTTCAGCAGCCCGGGGCGGATCGGGTGCTCCCCATGCGAGGCGGCTTCCAGCAGCCCTTGCCGGCGAAGGTGCATGAGCGCACTCCGAGACCTGAGCGCTCGGCTGGACGTCCGAGGTCACGGCGTGTGCTCATGGCAGCAAAGGTGCATGAGCGCACGCCGAGACCTGAGCGCCCGGTTGGACGTCCAAGGTCACGGCGTGCGCTCATGGCAGCAAAGGTGCATGAACGCACGCCGTGACCTGAGCGCCCGGCTGGACGTCCAAGGTCACGGCGTGCGCTCATGCATGTACAGGGAGGCGTTCATGCACCTTCACCGGCGGGGGCTGCTGGAAGCCGCGCCTCGCATGGGGAGCGCCCAATCCGCCCCGGGCTGCTGCTGAAGCCGCTCGGGAGGAGGGGAGAGAGGACTGGGGCTGCTCCGGAGCTGCCAGCATGCCCGCAGGGGAGACCGGCACCCATTGACGCGGCCAGGGCAGGTAAGCAGGGGCTGGGGGAAAGTTTGCCCAATCCTGTCTCCTCTAAAGGTCTTGTCCCAGGGGGTAAGGGGGTCAGGCAGTGAAGCAATCATTTCCACAGGACAACAAAACAAACTGCACCAGCCCTTCTCCTGTATCCACTTCCTGGTACCTGTCATTTCGAATATCATTTGAAATGACAGGTACCAGCGCACCCAGGATACTGTAAAGGCGCTCTATACAGTAAAATGGATTGCACTTCATGGACGCTTCATGGATGCGCTTTGGACGCGGCTTGCATTTGCATGCCATTTAAATACTGTATCGAGTGGTATGTGACCCGGACTGTGCGTGCAGCAAACGAGGGTGCGCCCGGCACTATCGCACTCTTTCTTCCGCGTCCTTACTGTATAGGCCTGATAGTAAGGGGTAATAGCGTGTGGAAAACGTGCATCTATCCCCCTGAAACTAATAGCGCGCTCAACATGCAAATGCATGTTGATGAGCCTATTAGTTAGTCCCGCTTGGTATCGAAAGTAAAATGTGCAGCTAAGCCGCATATTTTACTCTTAGAAATTAAGTTAATTTCGGCTGTCACCGGGAAAGTGTACAGAAAAGCGGAAAAAAACTGCTTTTCTGCACACCCTCTAACTTAATATCATAGCGATATTAAGTCGGAGGCCCCCCCTAAAAAAATAAAATCTGCCCGTGGGTTGGAAAACGGACGCTCAATTTTGCCGGCATCCGTGTTCCGAACCCGTGGCTGTCAGCGGGTTCGACAACCAACGCCGGTAAAATTAAGCTTTGGCTGTCAAACCCGCTGACAGCCGCCGCTTCTGCCAATAAGGAGGCGCTAGGGATGCGCTAGTGTCCCTTGTACCTCCTTATTAGTGCGGGCCCTCATTTGCATACTGAATCACGCGCCCTGGAGAGTGGCCTGGGCGCTCGCCTCGGAGCGCCGGCTCTCCCGGGCAGTTTACTGAATCGGCCTGATTGTGTTTGTTTCAAAGAACGTGATCATTTTAAAATGCAAATTAATACATTGGTGAGTTTGACAGTCCCTTCTTCAGATCAAAGCAAAAAGAGCAGGTAAACAGAACATGTTATTTTCTTGCATTCAGGTATCAAAAACTAGTCACAAATATGTTAAGTTAATCCAGTGAAAAGGTATCATCTACAACTTTTTCCTGACCCTTATTTCTGAAGATTTTAGTGATCTGTAACTATGATGTGAAAGAAGCATATACCTTGCCAAAATGACTTACCTGAGATATGAAAAGCACAAAGTACAAATACTATATAGTTTTTATTAATGTTACTTAATAGTAAACAACCATAAATTTATATTGGAATCATTTTTTTGCCTTTTTTTCAAGTTTACATATAAACTGTATGTCGGTTAAAAAAAATACATAGCATAGAATGAACTTAATCCTTCAGAATTTTATTATATTGCCACCAAATGCATAGTCTTCAATTTATTCATGTTGCTTCTAATTAGTTTATAAATCACTGTGTTCCAATAAATATGCTAATATATACTTCTTGACCTCATAAATATGCCAAATTAGAAAAGAAACACTGAGACTGTGGAGTGAAAAGAGATACAAGATTTCTTTCAGTGTAAGAGGGGTGTAGAAGATAGGGTGAGTTAATAGACTGGGAGGGAGGAATGCTAGGACAAACTAGTCAGGGGGAAACAGAAAGGTAAAATAGTGTAGAGTGAGAAACCAGCAGGCATCACAGGATATGTAATTAAAATAGTTATTCTTGGAGACAGATTGTAGCTCTTGAAGGCCCTGAACGTTATCATTGATTATATATTCATTGAAGATCATGAGAAACAATTATTATAAAAAAACCAGCAAACATTTCCAAATTGCTTTACAACATTTCTTTTGTCTTTATAATGTTTACTATTGTGTGGATTGATATTTCTATGTTGAATATGGTTTCAAAATTCCTTATAGACTTAAGACTATAGGGATCTAGATTTTGACTCCTTGTGAAGGCAACAAATCTGTATGTTAGAAAAGTAAACAAAAGTAAGAGAAAAAAAAAACAAGCTGGTTCTTAAAGGAGGTGACTGAAAAAATTAAGGCAAAAAGAACAGTGTTCAAGAAGTATAAAGGATCCCCCCAAAAAAGCAATACAAGGAAGCATACCTGTTAAAACTGAGGGAGACAAAGAAATAAATCAGGAAAGCAAAAGATCAAGCAGAAGAAAGGATGGCCAAAGAGGTAAAGTGAGATGACAAAACGTTTTCAGATATATCAGAGAAAGAAAGGAGGCTTGAAGTGGTATAGTGAAATGGAAAGGTGGCGAGAAGCACGGTTTGGAGAATGATGAAGATATGGCAGAAATATTAAACAAATGCTTCAGGTCAGTGTTCACTAAAGACCCTGGAGAAGGACCATTGCTGGTTGACAAGACTGTAGGTGGGAATGGGGTAGATGACACTCCAATTACAGAAGAGAATGTACGGGAAAACTAGGAAAACTGAAAGTGAGCAAAGCCATGGGTCTGTAAGAGGTTTATTCCAGGATACTGAGGGAGCTCAGAGATGTGCTGGCGAGTTTACTGAAAGACCTGTTCAATAGATTCCTTGAAATGGGAGTTGTGCCGATGATTGGAGAAGAGCGGTGGTGGTCCCGCTTCACAAGATTGGTATCAGAGAGGAGGATGGAAACTACAGGCCTATTAGCTTCACCTCGGTGGTGGGAAAATTAATGGAGACACTGCTGAAGGCAAGGACAGTGAACTATCTACAATCAGGAGGGTTGCTGGACCCGAGACAGTATGGATTCAGCAGGGGAAGGTCCTGTCAGACAAATCTAACTGACTTTTTTGATTGAGTAACTAAAGAATTGGATTGAGGAAGAGCACTCAATGTGATCTACTTGGATTTCAGCAAAGCTTTTGATACATAGGAGGCTTGTGAATAAAATGAGAATCTTGGGAATGAGCACCAAAGTGGTGGCAAGGATTACAAACTGGTTGATGGATAGCAAACAGCATGAAATGGTAAATGGCATATACTCTGAAGAGAGAACTGTGCTATAAGTATTTGTGTTGGGACCGGTTCTGTTCAATTTCTTTGTGAGCAACATTGTGGAATTGATAGAAGGTAAAATTTGTCTATTTGCAGATGATACTAAGATCTGCAGCAGAGAGTATACAATGGAAGGAGTAGGGAGAATGAAACAATTTAAGAAAGCTTGAACAGTGGTAGAAGATATGGCAGCTTGGCTTCAAAGTCAAGAAGTTCTGAGTCATTAATCTGGGGTGCGTTAATCCAAAAGAGCCATATGTGATGGGGGTGAAAGACTGTTGTACATGGACCAAGAAAGAGACCTTGGGGTGATAGTGTCTAGCAATCTGAAGATGGTGAAGCGATGTGAGAAGGCAATAGCTAAAGCCAGAAGAATGCTGGGTTGCACAGAGAGAGGAATAATCAGTAACAAAAGGAGGTGATAATCTCCTTGTACAGGTCCTTAGAGAGGCCTAACCTGAAGTACTGTGTTCAGTTCTAGAGACCTTATCTCAAAAGGAGACAGATACAGAATGGATGTGATCCAGAGAAGGGCAATCAAAATGATGTGGAGTCTCCATCAAATAACTTATGAGGAGAGGCTGAAGCCCTAAATATGTATACCCTGGAAGAGAGGAGGTGTAGGGAAGATATGATCCAGAATTTCAGATACCTGAAAGGTTTTTATGATGCACAAACTTCAAACCACTTCCATTGGAAAGGAAGCAATAGAACTAGGGGTCACAAAATGAAACTTCAGGGTGGACAACTCAGAACCAACATCAGAAAATACTTCTCCACAGATAGGGTTGTGGATGAATGTGGAGAGGAGGTGGAGAAGATATAAACAGTCAAAGAATTCAAAGGGCATGGGATAAACTGTGAATACCTAAAGTTAGAAAAAAACTGAAAGGAGCAGTTACAAAGGTAAAAAGTGGTCAAGAGGTGTGGACATTGTTATAAAATACCGTCCAAAAGCACAGTCCAGATGTATTCCACACATTAAGAAAGGTGGAAGGAAAGCAAAACGATTACCGGCATGGCTGAAAGGTGAGCCGAAAGAGGCTATTTTAGCCAAAAGATCTTCATTCATAAATTGGAAGAAGGATCAACAGAAGAAAATAGGATAAAGCATAAGCACTGTCAAGTTAAATGTAAGACATTGGTAAGACAGGCTAAGAGAGAATTTGAAAAGAAGTTGGCCATAGAGGCAAAAACTCACAGTAAAACCTTTTTAAAATATATCTGAAGAAGAAAGCCTGCGAGGGTGTCAGTTGGACCGATAGATGATCAAGGGGTTAAAGGGGCACTTAGAGAAGATAAGGCCATGGTGGAAAAATTAAATGATGTCTTTGCTTCAGTGTTTACTGAAGAGGATATTGGGGAGATACCCGTTCCGGAGAAGGTTTTCATGAGTAATGATTCAGATGAACTGAACCTAATCATTAGAGATGTGAATCGTTTGATCAATCGTCTTAACGATCGATTTTGGCTGGGGGGGGAGGGAATCGGATCGTCGCGGTTTTG
Organism: Rhinatrema bivittatum; assembly: GCF_901001135.1. Lineage (NCBI taxonomy): Eukaryota > Metazoa > Chordata > Amphibia > Gymnophiona > Rhinatrematidae > Rhinatrema > Rhinatrema bivittatum. Next base: position 634,020,212 of record NC_042616.1, read on the forward strand.
TTTTTTTAAATATCGTGTAAATCGTAAATCGGGGGAGGGCAGGAAAACCGGCACACTAAAACAACCCTAAAACCCACCCCGACCCTTTAAAATAAATCCCCCACCCTCCCGAACCCCCCCCCAAATGTCTTAAATTACCTGGGGTCCAGTGGGGGGGGTCCCGGTGTGATCTTCCACTCTTGGGCCATGGGTGCGTTGATAGAAATGGCACCGGCGCTACCTTTGCCCTGTCATATGACAGGGCAAAGGTAGCGCCAGCGCCATTTTGGTTCCTGTCCCCCGACGTCACAAGCATAGGAGATCGCTCCCAGACCCCTGCTGGACCCCCAGGGACTTTTGGCCAGCTCGGGGGGGCCTCCTGACCCTCACAAGACTTGCCAAAAGTCCAGCGGGGGTCTGGGAACGACCTCCTGCACTCAAATCGTGTTGCCATATTGCAAAATGGCGCCAGCCATATGGCCGGCGCCATTTTGCAATACGGCAACAAGATTCGTCTTGTGGGGGTCAGGAGGTCCCCCCAAGCTGGCCAAAAGTCCCTGGGGGTCCAGCGGGGGTCCGGGAGTGATCTCCTACGCTCGTAACGTTGGGGGACAGGAACCAAAATGGCGCCAGCGCTACCTTTCCCTGTCATATGACAGGGCAAAGGTAGCGCCGGCGCCATTTCTATCAACGCACCCGTGGCCCGAGAGTGGAAGGTCACACTGGGACCCCCCTACTGGACCCCAGGTAATTTAAGACATTTTGGGGGGGTTCGGGAGGGTGGGGGATTTATTTTAAAGGGTCGGGATGGGTTTTAGGGTTGTTTTAGTGTGCCGGTTTTCCCGCCCTCCCCCTTCCCCCGATTTACGATTTTTGATGATAAATCAGGAGAATTCCTATTATATATCGCCTCTAACGATTTTTGACGATTTAAAATATATCGGACGATATTTTAAATCGTCAAAAAACGATTCACATCCCTCCTAATCATGGTGAACCTAGAAGATATGGTAGGTCTGATTGACAAACTGAAGAGTAGTGAATCATCTGGACTGGATTGTATACACCCCAGGTTTCTGAAGGAACTAAAAAATGAAATTTCAGATCTATTAGTTAAAATTTGTAACCTATCATTAAAATCATCCATTGTACCTGAAGACTGGAGGGTAGCTAATGTAACCCCAATATTTAAAAAGGGCTTCAGGGGCGATCCAGGAAACTACAGACCACTGCCAGTTAGCCTGACTTCAGTGCCAGGAAAAATAGTGCAAAGTGTTCTAAAGATCAAAATCACTGAACATATAGAAAGACATGGTTTAATGGAACAAAGTCAGCATGGCTTTAGCCAAGGCAAGTCTTGCCTCACAAATCTGTTTCACTTTTTTGAAGGGGTTAATAAACATGTGGATAAAGGTGAACCTGTAGATGTAGTGTATTTGGATTTTCAGAAGACATTTGACAAAGTTCCTCATGAGAGGCTTCTAAGAAAAGTAAAAAGTCATGGGATAGGTGGCGATGTCCTTTCGTGGATTACAAACTGGCTAAAAGACAGGAAACAGAGAGTAGGATTAAATGGGCAATTTTCTCAGTGGAAAAGCGTATACAGTAGATTGCCTCAAGGATCTGTACTAGGACCCTTGCTTTACATTATATTTATAAATGATCTGGAAAGGAATATGATGCGTGAGGTAATCAAATTTGCAGATGATACAAAATTATTCAGAGTAGTTATATCACAAGTGAATTGTGATAAATTGCAGGAGGACCTTGTGAGACTGGAAAAATGGGCATCCAAATGGCAGATGAAATTTAATGTGGATAAGTGCAAGGTGATGCACATAGGGAAAAATAACGCATGCTATAGTTGCACAATGTTAGGTTCCATATTAGGAGCTACCACCCAAGAAAGAGATCTAGGCATCATAGATGATAATACTTTGAAATCATCAGCTCAATGTGCTGTGGCAGTCAAAAAAGTAAACAGAATGTTAGGAATTATTAGGAAGGGAATGGTGAATAAAATGGAGGATGTCATAAAAACCTCTGAACAGTTCTGGTCGCCACATCTCAAAAAAGATAAAGTTGCGATGGAGAAGGTACAGAGAAGGGTGAACAAAATGATAAAGGGGTTGGAACTGCTCCCCTATGAGGAAAGACTAAAGAGGCTAGGGCTGTTCAGCTTGGAGAAGAGATGGCTGAGGGTGGAAATGATAGAGGTCTTTAAAAACATGAGAGTTCTAGAACGGGTAAATGTGAATCACTTATTTACTCTTTCAGATAATAGAAGGACTAGGGGGCATTCCATGAAGTTAGCATGTAGCACATTTAAAACTAAAATTATTTTTTACTCAATGCACAATTAAACTCTGGAATTTGTTGGCAGGGGATGTGGTTAGTGCAGTTAGTGTAACTGGGTTTAAAAAAAGGTTTAGATTAGTTCTTGGAGGAGAAGTCCATTACCAGCTATTAATCAAGTTAACTTAGAAAATAGCCACTGCTATTACTAGCAATAGTAGCATGGGATATACTTAGTTTTGCCAGGTACTTGTAGCCTGGATTGGCCACTGTTGGAAACAGGATGCTAGGCTTGATGGACCCTTGGTCTGACCCAGCATGGCAATTTCTTATATTCTTATGAGAACAGCTTGGGAGGAGTGAGAAGAGATGATAATGAAAAGAAGAAATGGAATCTAAAAAAAGAAAGATGGAGAGAAAGAAGGAGAAAGGCAGATCTTGGATCCTTAGTGGTGGACTAGTGGCAGTGGTAAGTAGTTGATCTATGGTAGAAACAATATCTTGCTGCCAACCATTGTCCCATCCCCCACTAATGATGTACAATAGTTATGTGCCCAATGGTAGGGTACTAGGTAATACATTTAAGACTCATAAGAGAAAATATCTTTACTCAATGCATAATTAAGCTCTGGAATTCATTGCCAGAGGATGTAGTGAAAGCTATTAGTGTAGCTGTGTTTAAAAATGTTTTGGACAAGTTCTTGAAGGAAAAGTCCTTAAACCATTATTAAGGTGGAGTTGCAAATATCCACTGCTTATTCTTGGGATAAGCAGCTTAGAATCTATCTACCCCTTTGGATCCTGCAAGGTACTTGTGTCCTAGATTAACCACTGTTGGAAACAGGATACTGGGCTTGATGGACCCTCGGTCTAACCCAGTATGGCAAGTCCTTATATTCTTATCTTCTTATCTGGTTATCCCATGATTTTTTACTTTTCTTAGAAGCCTCTCATGAGGAACTTTGTCAAATGCCTTCTGAAAATAATTTTCAGCTGTTATTTACATCTCTGTTTTCCTCTCTCCTAGCTTTTCATTCCTTTTGTCTCCCATCCAACCACCATATAAAGCCTCCATGTTCATTCTTAACCTTTGCCATAAACAACCTGCCATTTCCCCTGTCCTCAGCATCTCCCTCCTGCCTCCTCCTTATATGGATAGAAACAGCATAGTTGGGAAGAGATAGCATGGATTTAGTAAAAGGAAATCTTCCGTATATATCTATTAGAATTCTAAAACTACTTCAGAAGAAGTGTGCCAAATTACTGCTAAATGGAAGGCATCGATTCCCATGAGCTCCTGCTCTTTAGCATTGTTGAATGTTTTGTGGAGTGATGTTTTTGAATTTATTTCTCCTTTAGCTAATGCCTCTTTTTCTGAAGGCTATTTATCTTGCCAGCCAGTAAGTGACTGCTCATGCCTTGCAACAAAAAAAAAAAAAATGAAAAAAAAGTTTTTGGATCCTTCAGTGCTTTCAAATGATTGTCCATTTTCCTCATTAACATTTCTTGCAAAAGTCATCAAGCATATTGTGTTGATGCAATTACAGGAGTGCATGAATGAAAATGATGCATTAGACCATTATCAATATGGCTTTAGACCCACTCATTAACACTGCAACTCTATTACTGTCATGCTTTGATGCCTTCTATCATGGTTTTGATAGAGGCAATACATTCATTCTGGTTCTTTTAGACATTTCTTGTGCCTTTGATACATTAGATCATATTATTTTACTTACCCAGTTAAAGGACCTGGACATAACTACCAGTGTTTTTGCATGGTTTAAATCTTATTTGGCAGATTATTGTCAACAGATTATTTGGGAAGAGAGTATTTTCTCTAGGTACCTGTTGATGATGGGTGTTTCTAAAGGCTTTGCATTATCCACCTCCTTTTTTAATATTTATATTATTTGTATTTGTAAATTACTTCCAAGGATGGGAGTTGGATATAGGCTTTGTGCTGATGACATTCAGTTCTATATTCTGGTATCATCAACTATGAGTGAAGCAGGTTGAGGCTATATCAATTCCATACCATTTCCCAGCAAGCTCATAATCTGCGAATTAGAATAGATTCCTCCCTCTTCATGTGCCTCCATACGAAAGCAATGGTAAAATATATCATCTTTAAATTGCAGCTATTACATTGACTTAAACAATTTCTTTCTGTTGGTGACTTTCAGTTTTCCAAGCCCTTGTTGTTTCTACCCTTGATAATTGTAATGCCCTATGTTTAGGGCTTTTGCAGGTTATACTGCAGGTGCTTCAAACCATGCAAAATGTGGAAAAATGTGACTGCAGCACATTTGTCAGATCATATTACTCCGATCTTATTAGACTTGCATTAGCTCCCAATACAACAGAGGGTAAAATTTAAGATTGCGTGTCTTATCCATAAAGTATTAAATGCTGAAGGGCCTTTCCTTCTAAATACAGTTCTCTGGGATGGGGTTGCAATAAGACTCCTCAGTAAAATAAACAGACATGAGAAAGGAGACAACATACTATTGTGGATTGGCAATTGATTCAAGGCTAGGAAATAGAGTAGAATTATACGATTATTTTTCCAAAAGGACAGAAATAGAAAACAGAATGCTCCAGGGTTCTGTACTGGGACTGTTACACCAGTCCCTAAAATCCCAATATACCTCTCCTAGGAAAACTGAACAAGTCATATATCCCTACACAGAAACTACATACTAGCAGAATACCTTTGCCTTGGTCACATATGCAGAACACACAGACCCTCACCAAATACAGAATCAAGAGACCATAAAGAATAAACAGAAATGTGCAGACAAAAATTGAACTGGAAACTGTAACAAGTCAGAGTCTGTATGCAGTGCAACAATGAAAAAACAGAAGCATTAACCATTCCTCATAAAACATCAAATAAAGTCAAGAAATATAAATCATCAATAATAGTAAAACTATACTAATAAAAAGAATATTTCAAAATAGCTGATAAATAGAATAAAATACAATAATTAAAAACTCATAAAAATTTTGAAAATGTTTCCACACGTCAATAAAAATTTAAAAACAGCACATAGAAAAGATAAGACTACAGCGGAAAGATTAAATTATTTCTTTGCTTCGGTGTTTTCTGAAGAGGATGATGTGGAGATACCGGTTCCAGAGAAGGTTTTCATGGGTAATGATTCAGATGGACTGAACCAATTCATGGTGAACCTAGAAGATGTGGTAGGCCTGATTGACAAACTGAAGAGTAGTAAATCACCTGAACCAGATGGTATATACCCCAGCATTCTGAAGGAACTAAAAAAATGAAATTTCAGATCTATTAGTAAAAATTTGTAACCTATCATTAAAATCATCCATTGTACCTAAAGACTAGAGAGTGGCCAATGTAACCACAATATTTAAAAAGGGCTCCAGGGGTGATCCAGGAAACTACAGACCAATTAGCCTGACTTCTCTGCCAGGAAAAATAGTGGAAAGTGTTCTAAATATCAAAATCACAGAACATATTGAAAGACATGGTTTAATGGAACAAAGTCAGCATGGCTTTACCCAAGGCAAGTCTTGCCTCACAAATCTTCACTTTTTTGAAGGGGTTAATAAACATGTAGATAAAGGTGAACTGGTAGATGTAGTGTATTTGGATTTTCAGAAGGCATTTATAAAAGTTCCTCATGAGAGGCTTCTAGGAAAAGTAAATGAGTTAAAATTAACATCAAAATGTAACTTGGATAATTTATATCAAATATTTTAAGTGATGAGGAGAAAGGCATGGATTATAGTCCGGATTATGATATATATTTTTAGAGATGTGGCGACCAGAATTGTACACAGTATTCAAGGTGCGGTCTCACCATGGAGCGATACAGAGGCATTATGACATTTTCTATTTTATTCACCATTCCCTTTCTAATAATTCCCAACATTCTGTTTGCTTTTTCGACTGCCGCAGCACACTGAACTGTGTTTCAATGATTTATCCACTATGACGCCTAGATCTCTTTTCTGTGTGGCAGCTCCCAATATGGAACCTAACATCGTTTAACTATAGCATGGGTTATTTTTCCCTATCTGCATCACCTTGCACTTATCCACATTAAATTTCATCTGACATTTGGATGCCCAATTTTCCTGCAATTTATCACAATCCGCTTGTGATTTAACTACTCTGAATAATTTTGTATCATCTGCAAATTTGATCACCTCACTTGCTGTACCCATTTCTAGATCATTTATAAATATATTAAAAGGCACGGGTCCAAGTACAGATCCCTGGAGTACTCCACTATTTACCTTTTTCCACTGTGAAAATTGACCATTTAATCCTATTCTCTATTTCCTTTCTTTTAACCAACTTGCAGTCCACAAAAAGACATCACCTCTAAGGGTCTAACTGACTCCGTCGCATGCTTTCTGCTTCGGATATATTTTTTAAAGTTTTTACTGTTAGTTTTTGCCTCTACGGCCAACGTCTTTTCAAATTCTCTCTTAGCCTGTCTTATCAATGTCTTACATTTAAGTTGCCAACGCTTATGCTTTATTCTATTTTCTTCTGTTGGATCCTTCTTCCAATTTTTGAAAGAAGATCTTTTGGCTAAAATAGTCTCTTTCACCTCACTTTTTAAGGAAATGAAGGACACCAGAAGCGTTGCTCTTTCCAATACTTCAATGGCTGAATTTTCTATTATTTCTGTGAGATTTCCCTGCCAATTCTGTGCAAAAGCTGTTACTGCAGACTTTAGGAGGAAATAACATTTGTTTATTGATGGAAGATCTTCCTGGGTAAACCCCAGTATTTCCCCCATAAATGTTTTCAGGGTGGTGTATGGAGTTTCTCCAATAACTCTGGGGAAATTTAGTATTTTTATTTATTTATTTATTTAAATCCTTTTACTATACCGATACTCAAGACAAGGTCTTATCGTACCGGTTTACAATAAAACAGGGGGGAAACCAATTAACAACTAAGTAGAAGGTAAAAAAAAGTTACATTGAACAGGGAGCGAGAACATGGGAGATGGAAGACAGGAAAGATATTTTAAATAATAACTGGAGAGCGGTAGAATAATCAACGAAAAAACAATATAGTAGCGAGACATAAACAGAGATTTATCCTAAGCGAATATTAACATAATATATCCTATGGTAGGAGGAGACAGGGGAGGTGAGCGTGTGTGTGTGGGGGGGGGGGGGGGGGGGTGGTGTTAGGGTAGGGACTGTAATGGGGCGGGACTGGAGACAGGGAGGGGGAGGGATTAGGGAAGAGGTCGAAGGGTGAAAGTCAATGTTGGTTGATCGAGGTTCCTTCATCGGTAAGCTTGTGTGAACAGCCAGGTTTTCAGTTTCTTTCTGAAGGAGAGATGGCATTGTTCCTGGCGTATATCTGGGGGAAGCGAATTCCAATGGAGTGGACCTGCTGTCGAAAGTGCTCGCTTGTGAATAGAGTTTTGGACTGAGGATTTGTTGGGGGGGGGGCCTTGAGCGAACCTTTGTAGGCGGTTCTGATCGGCCTAGCAGAAGTATACAGTTCAAGAGGGATGGCGAGTTGGAGTGTGGATTGCTGGTAGACGGATTTGTGGATGATGGTGAGAGCCTTGAAGAGTATTCTATATTGATGGGTAGCCAGTGTAGGATTTTTAGGATTGGTGTGATGTGGTCCTTACGACGTGTGTTTGTAAGGATCCTGGCCGCTGCGTTTTGCAGTATCTGTAGAGGTTTAGTGGAAGAGGCGGGGAGACCGAGTAATAGAGAGTTACAATAGTCGATCTTTGAAAACAGTATGGCTTGAAGCATTGAACGGAAATCTTGGAAGTGTAAGAGCGGTCTTAGCTGTTTCAGGACTTGTAGCTTAAAGAAACATTCTTTGGTTGTAGCGTTAATGAACTTTTTGAAATTCATTCTAGAGTCAAGGGTGGCCCCAAGGTCTCTGACCTGGCTTGCTAGTGGAATAATTGCATTGTTGGCGAAGGGGTTGTTGTCATTAAGGGAGATAACCAGTAGTTCTGTTTTGGACGTATTAAGGACCAGGTTGAGACTCGAGAGAAGAAGGTCGATGGCGTGTAAGCAGTTGTTCCACAAATTTAGAGTAGAGGAGAGGAGATGGGGTCCGAGATGGGGATTAAGATTTGCACATCGTCCGCGTATATAAAATAGGTGATGTTGAGGCTATTGAGTAGCTGGCATAAAGGTAGTAGATATATATTGAACAGGGTAGGGGAAAGTGAAGAACCCTGAGGTTCTCCTTGGTTTGAAGGAATGGGGTGGGATTCCTTGTCATTTATTTTAACTTTGTAGTGCCTGTTGTTCAGAAAGGATTTGAACCAGAGCAGTGCAGAGCCAGAGATGCCTATTTCCATTAGACGGTTGATGAGGATAGAATGGTTTACCGTGTCGAACGCCGCAGAAATGTCGAGTAGGGCTAGAAGGTATGATTGTCCCTTGTCAAGGCCCATCAGGATGTTGTCCGTTAGAGAAAGAAGGAGGGATTCTGTGTTTAGGCATTTCCTGAATCCGAATTGAGAAGGGTAGAGAATATTGTGAGAGTCAAGGTAGTCTGTGAGTCGGATGCTGACAAGCTTTTCCATTAGCTTGGCTATAAAAGGTAAGTTTGCGATGGGGCGGAAATTTACAGGGTTGGCTGGGTCCAGGTTGGGTTTTTTTTAGTAAGGGTTTCAGTGAAGCAATTTTTAAGGAATCAGGGACAGATCCTTGATTGAGGGAGCAATTTATGATGTCTGCCAGGGATTTAGCAATGTTGTTAGGAATGGTGAGAAGGAGTTTGGTCGGTATTTGGTCCAGTGGGTGTGAAGAAGGTTTCATTTTCTTGATTATCGATTCTATTTCCAGGGATGATGTAGGTTCAAGAGATTCTAGCATCTGTTTGTGGATAGTTGGTGAAGGATTTTGGCTTGGTCGTTGCAAGGGGTTTGAAGAAGTGTTGGTTGTTGCCAGGGGGGCAAGTAGGTTTTTGATTTTCTTGTCAAAGAAGATTGCCAACTCTGTAGATTTGTTTTGGGCTTCTTCTTCTGGGAAAGTGGGGGGCATAGGGGTGGTAAGGGCTGCAACATATGAGAACAGAGTTTTTGGGTCGTATAAGAAGCCATGTATTTTTTGGCGTAGAAATCTCGTTTGGTTCAGGTAATGGATGTCCTATAGTAGTTCATTGCTGTTTTGTACGAAGCCAGTGAGGAAGGGGTGGGATCTTTCCGCCAGCGTTGTTCTTTGTGTTGTAGGTCTTGTTTGAGTTTTCTTAATTTAGTTGAGAACCAGGGTTTTTTGTTCGTGCGGGCCGGATTGATGACTTTTGAAGATAAGGGGCAGATTAAGTTTGCTACTGAGTGTATGATAGTTTGCCAGGAGTTAATAGCGGTATCAGCATTGGAGAGGTCCAGTTTAATTAGGTCTTTGGCAAGGCTGTTGTTGAGAGTGTCCATGGAACAAGGTTTCCTGAACTGGATAGAGGATTTAGTATCAATGGGGGTCTGTTTTTGTTTTATAGATAATTCTGTAACTATCAATGAGTGATCTGACTAGGGGATGGGTGTGCAAGAAGGTGGGGAGATGGGCGAGATTGTTTCATTCATGAATATCAGGTCAAGCGTGTGGCCTGCCTTGTATGTGGGATTGTTTATAATTTGTTTGAATCCCATAGCCTGGAGGGATGAGAGCAGGGCTTCGCAATTAGACGATGGGGAGGGGGAGTCAACATGGATGTTGAAGTCTCCTAAAATGATAGCAGGTGAGTTAGTGTTGATGTGTTTGGCTGTGATTTCGATGAGGGGGGAGGGGTCGGATTCTAGGAGCCCCCGGGGGGGGGGGGGGGTGTAAATAAGGCAGATTTGAAGCTGGGAGGATTTGAATAGTCCGATTTCTAATTTGGTCGTCGATTTGAAGGCTTGCTGTGATAGTCTCAGTTCTTTTTTTGCAATTAACATTATTCCACCCCCTCTTTTTTTAGGTCTGGGGATAGAAAAGATGTCATATTGTTGTATTGGTAGTTGGTTAATTATGGTTGTGTCTGTATTTTTTCAGCCATGTTTCGGTAATGGCACAGATGTCCAGTTGGGTATCCAGGAGGTGGTCATTGAGCATGTGGGATTTTTTTGAGAGCGACTGCGAGTTGAGAAGGGTTAAGGTGATTAAAGATAAGCCTAGGGGAGCAAGATGGCGGCTGCGTGAGTTGGACCGGAGGAATGCTCTCACTCTGGTAAAAATTTCCTCGGAGATGCCTGCAAAAAGGAAGGGCAGGGTACGCTCTTACCCCTCCGAAGCTGCCATGCCCTCTGGCCAGAAGTTGATAACAGCCTACCGGTCGCTTCCAAGCCAAGAGGAGGACGAAAACCCCGTTGTGATTCCTCTCGAGGGAGCGAGAGAACCACCAGGGGAGGTAACCTTGAGTCCTCCGTGTCTTCAACCACATCAAGCCCCGGGATTGACTGGCTCCTCTCTCTCGCCTGGGACGCCGAATGATGACGTCGCTCGTGCAGTCCCGGATGGTGGGGGCCAGAGGGAGGACTTACCCGGCCTCAGAGGTGCTCAGACGCGCTCGGAGGAGCTGAACGGAGGAAAAGTAGGAACGGGGTTTCTGACTTCGACACCGGACGGCGAACATGGAGCGCAGGCTGCGATCACCGAAGGGCCTGGGACAGCAACGGAGGGAATAGACTTTGCCCAAATGGAGTTGGGTGAGTCTTTTCACATTCCTTCTAGACCTGAAGTGGTAACGCTGGAAGCGTTGTGGGACCTAATGGTTGGTCTAGGCCAATGCCATAAGAAGCAGGGGTCAGAGTTAAAACTCCTAAAAGAAAAAGTGGAAAAACTGGAAGAAAGGGTGGAGAAACAACCCCTTGAGACGAAACAACAAATTGGGAAAGTTGAAACTTTGGTGGTTAAGAACTCTGACTGTGTTTCGAAAGTAATAAAAGATTACAACTACATGAATAGGAGAATAGAACAACTTGAAAATTATAATAGGAGACTGAACTTGCGAATGCTTAATTTTCCTAAAATTTTAGGACAGGAGATTCTTATGGTTGTTAAAAAATATATGGTGGAAATATTGAAATTTGATGAAAGAAATATTCCTGTAGTAAATAAATTGAATTTCCTGCCGGCTATGATAAATACTAAGGATAATCAAATTCAGTCAGAAGCTTTAGAAAACTTAACACAGTTTCTTGAAAATTCTACTGATGAAGTTCTTGAACGCGGAACCCTGTTGGTAACATTGTTTAATGAGGCTGATGTAAGCCAGATTATGCAGAGATATTTTAAAAACATCTCAGCAAGTTTCTTTACACAACAAGTCAGAATATATCCTGACTTTACACGCGTTACCCAGGAGAGGCGTAGAGAATTTTTGAAGTTAAAACCACAAGTATTAACTTTGGGTTGTGTATTTCAACTAAGATATCCATGTAAGTGCATGATTAGATTAAAGGATGAGTCCTTTATCTTTTTCTTTCCAGAGCAATTAAAATCCTTTATAAATGCTAGGACTATAACTTCACCCTCTGTAATTAACATCTAATACTGAAGACTTATAACTAATTGATAGAACTTGGACACGCAGCCTTTTACTTATAAGTTATGTACGGTCTCCCATTTATTCTTCTAGTCTCACCTCAGTGTTATTACCTTTATAGTGAGTTTACATAGAATTAGAAAATTTCCACAAATTTTATGTTAAATTTATGATATTGCTAAATTTTCTTCGTTTTCTTCTGACTTTGTAAAAGGAAAAAGATATATTCTATGTAAAAACTCAGTCTTTCTGGAAGTAAAATTGTTTTACTTGAATGTAATTAAAATTGAATAAAAATAAAATTTAAAAAAAAAAAAAAAAAAAGATAAGCCTAGGAATTGTGTTAATGGGGAGATATCTAGGCAATTAAATTTGCGTATACTTTATTTTCCAATGTTTCAATCCTTTTTGCCATGGTTTCTCTATCTCTAACCGTAGACGCTTTGAAGTCTATATTTTCAGAGTCCTTCTCTTCTAAAGCAGTAACTTTAACAGATAAGGCATTTATTTGATTTTGCATCTGTGAGGAAATAGTTGTATTTTGTAATATTGAATGCTCCAATCTCGTACTGAAACCATTAAAGGTATTCACAATTCCAGCCATCATTTCCCACAATGTGACAAGTGTGATGACTTGAGGGCATTCAGGGACTACCAATGGGACAAATTCGTGTATTCCTCCAATGGGAATTGGCAGAGTTTTTCCCGTGGATTCTATCCCTGCTATTCCTGTCCCAGCTCAGTACCTGGTGTTCCACCGCTGTTCGAGGTCCCCAGTTTGTTCACAACGGTTAGTCCCCCTTCTACTGAAGTCGTGATTACCGCTGTCCCCTCTGCATTCAATCCAGAAAGGGGTTCCCCGAAAGACGTTCCTGGCTGCAACACCTCCTCCACCCTCTGGGGTAGATTTTATAAATTTATGCGAGTGCGTACTTTTGTTCGCGCACCAAGCGCGAACAAATGTACGCTGATTTTATAAGATACGCGCGTATCTTATAAAATCCGGGGTCGGCGTGCACAAGGGGGTGCACATTTGTGCAACTTGTGCGCGCCGAGCCCGGTGCGTGCTGCCTGCTCCCTCCAAGGCCGCTCCAAAATCATTCCACTCCTTTAAGTAGGAATTTGCTTATGAGTCAAGTTTTGTGGCTCATGGCAATTGCAGAACCAAGCAATAAATATGCAAATTACATTTTTAGAGATAGGATAGCAACATAATTGTTTTGGAGGTGACTACAATTTCATATAAACAGGAATGCTACACTCCAAGTTAGACGAAAACCAGAGGATAACTATCTGACATGTATTGTATAATTTCACCCTCTGACACTCAATTCTGAAGCACGAAGCACGAATGTGTTGCGCGCGCCGACCCCGGATTCTATAAGATACGCACGCATCTTATAAAATCCAGCGTACTTTTGTTCTCGCCTGGTGCGCGAACAAAAGTACGCACTTGCGTAAATTTATAAAATCTACCCGAGTGTGGAGGAGGTGTTGCATGAATATGCCTCGGAGGGAACTTTCCTTCCACCTCCCCCTCACCTTCCCCTCCCTTCCCCTACCTAACCGACCCCCCCGGCCCTATCTAAACCCCCCCCCCACCTTTGTTGGCAGATTTACGCCTGCCAAAAGCAGGTGTAAATCTGTGCGCGCCAGCGGGCTGCTGGCACGCCATCACCCGACCCGGGGGCTGGTCCGGAGACCTCGACCACGCCCCCGGGCCGGCGCCACGCATATTTAGGAAATAATTCAGCATAACCTTACTTACGTCTCCTTCAGAAATGAAAGAGACCAATAAGGTACCCCTGTCTAACACTTCAACCTCAGAGTTTTCAATAAATTGGGTCAGGTTTTCTAAGGCACATTTACGATTTTTTCCTGTATTTTTGATTGATCTTGTCAGGAAAAAAGCCTTGTTAACTAATGGCATTTGTTCACTTTCAAACTTTAAACAATCAGAAAAATACTTTTTTAAAGTGCTTAGAGTGTTTTCACTCAAAGCTCTAGGGAAATTAGTGACCCTTAAATTTAAATGTTTGGAAAAATTCTCCAAATGTTCCAGTCTTTTAGAATGGATTCCAATATCTTTAAGAAGGTTCACATTAACAGTCTGAACTTGCATAACTTTACTAACGACATCAGTTAGCTTTTCTCCCATCTCTTTCAGTTGTCCGTCCAGGTTTTGTTTGTCGAAAATTCATTCTCCAGCTTATTATAATTATTCTCACAAACATTCACCAGCTTTCCAATGGCAACCATTAAGTCCCAAAGCATATCTAAGGTGACTATTGCTGGTTTGGGGGGGTGGTACAAACAACTCACCCCCTGCCAGGGCAGTATGAAATCTTCCGGCTTCGTTCGTCTGGATTTCCCGCAACCTGGTTTCCTCCTCGGCCATGCAGACTAGAGACAATGATGTAGTAAGCCTCTCAAATCTTTCAAGCCCTGGTGTTTGTATCGGGCTGGACGAGAGCTGTTCTCCAGGTGCAGTTCCACTCCCTCGGCGTCCCCCTTCCTTCGGGAGAATGAGGTAATCTCCCTGTGTCACCTCAGGGTATCCTGCCAATATTGTCGGTGCCGGTGGGGGCTTGCAATCCGGAGGGCTTAGAGAAGTATCCCCAAGTGGTGAAAGGACTCCTCCTCCCTTCGCTACAGCAGGGAATTCGCTCTCCTTTTCTGCCGACATTGGGGTGGTGAAGGTGTCAATCCTCTTTTGTCCCAAGGGTAAATCAGGTGCAGGGACGAACACCAGAACCTTCCCCTTATGTTTTGCAGGCATAATTCACAGAAAACAATTCCAAGTGAGGAACGACTTTCTCTGCACGTCCTCTCACGCCGCTGTCTTAGCTAGGAGTCTTGGACAGCAGGTAAAATTTTTAAAAACCTTTTCAACCTGTCCCCACATTCATGAGGGGGACCCTTCAGTCTATAAATTAATTATGGAGAATCCAACTCCATGGGCAGGTTTTGTGAGGACCGATATCCTGCTGTCCTGAGACATAACCTGTAAGCAACTCTGATTTCTCCAAGAATAGGTGGCATGGCAGTCCTAGCTACAGGCAGCCACAAATGAAGAAGCATGATTACACATGCTATTTGCTGATTTGCTCCATGTTATCACATTTGTGAAGCTGCTTGCAAATTAGAACATTGGCCTCTTTGTTAGCCGTATCTAACTGGTTATCTTGCTGCTCAGACGCTGTTTGAAAATTGATTTCTATATTTTTTGTTTTGTGTTGCTTATAACTCACCTCTTAATCCCCTGCCTTGGATTAATTTTATTCTAAAAGGCAAGTAATAAATTGAAATAATAAACAACAATAAATAGTAACCGGCATCTTTCCAGTTTTAATGTGTCTGTCCTGTTGCCACTTGGCTTTCTCCCTTTGTTACTTATCCTTCCTATGTTTTCAACTCATGAAAAGGAATACATTTTGAGGAACTCTTAAAATGTCCTAATCCTTGCCTTTTCTAGGGTCCATGTCCTTTACTCCCCATCACTGTTTTTGTATCAAAATGGGCCTTTGCCTGCCATTTTACCATCTATGATGACTAGATCATCTTCACAGACCCTATCCAGAGCAAGGAACAAAAAGGGTTTTCTTTTGGATCCTCTGAAAACAGCAGATGGTGCTTAGGGGACAATAATTCAAATAAAAATTCCTTATGCTCTTCCTTCCTCATAATCTCCCATCCTGGACTATGATTTCTCCTCAATCAGAACTGCTTCCAGAACCCACATTCTGTAAGCAAACTGTCCTGTTGAATCATGTGGCAAAGGTAAAAAGGTGTCAACTACTTGGCTGTGATTCGAGCAGGATTGCTTCTCTAGATACCATTTTACCAATGGGTACAGGTCCTGAGAATCAAACCTATAATAATGTGGTCCTTCAGACAGGTGCATAAGTTGGTCAAAATCTGAACTTTTCATATTTGCCTGGATCCCTCAAAAAATCAGTATGCCTGAAGCCCAATTATACCAATTATTTCAAATAAATAGCATAGAGCCAGTCATTTTTATTGCCTTGTTTTAAAAACTACCTTTACTGGTTCTGTGGATTCAGCATCTGAATCACCTTGTGTACTCCTTGTGGTCCTTCACTGCACTAATATTGATTTTGCTCGACTAGTTCTGCTTCCCTAGATTTGAAAATCTCACTGACATGCATTAGTTCCCTCTTCCCATCTAAACATGCCCTCAAACGTCTTCTAGGCAATGTGCATAAAAGTTTGTGTATTATAGATCAACGTGTAATTTTACTTGCATTGAGGGTGGGAGATTTTCAAACAGCTCCTTCCCTTTCCTATGTCATATTTGGTTAACAAAGTGTTCAGATAGAGGAATCCATTATGCACTACCATGTCTGAAAAAATTACAAACTGCTGTGGTTGGATAATTTTCATTCCACTCCTTTAAGTACGAATTTGCTTATGAGTCAAGTTTTGTGGCTCATGGCAATTGCAGAACCAAGCAATAAATATGCAAATTACATTTTTAGAGATAGGATAGCAACATAATTGTTTTGGAGGTGACTACAATTTCATATAAACAGGAATGCTACACTCCAAGTTAGACGAAAACCAGAGGATAACTATCTGACATGTATTGTACAATTTCACCCTCTGACACTCAATTCTGAAGCATGAATGTGTTCTGAAAATACTTGATTTTTTTAAAAGTAATCCTTCCTTTGTATATTGCAGGAATTATATATAACATTACAGATTTAGTTACAAATTCTAATTTAAAAGCACTGCTTCATTAGCATTTTCTCTCCTATAGTAAGATATTTTATGAGCATCCTTCATGGTGCTAATGATCATTAGAGTTTGTGAAAGCACATATTTATGATATAAACCACACCATCCTTCCAACTGCAGCAAGGAGGGATTTATGTGGTGTTCTGCCCAGGTAACAAGTTATATGTTGGGAAATTAAGATGGTATTTAGGATGGATCAGGGAACTTAAATGCTAAATTTGCATATCCCTCCCCCCCCGCCCCCGAAAAAACAAACCCAACATTAGTGCATCTAAGGTGTTCAGTCAAATCATTCAGTTGGCAAGTTAAAATGTTATTACAATTGCATAGATCTGGATGTTAGAATGGGCTCCACTTGATTGATATACAGTACCAGATTTATGCGCTTAGGCATATCATGCAAAATGGATAAACTTGGCCTTGGAATTCTCTGTACCCCAATGATGAATGCAGTTGCATCATCTCAAGGATGCTATATGCCTATTGGATAGAGTGGTATCCATGCCGATGAAATGGATGAATTTAGTGACTCAGAGTAGATCTGATTTTTGCATGATCAATGAATCTAAATGATGATGGGAAATGGTCTTTTTAAAAGGATTATGTATTGTGGAAGTCTGCAATAGATAATCACTTAACATGATGGGTGGACACTACACAATGAAGTTGTGATTGGTTCAGAGTTTCAACCACTGCTTCTGATTTAATGCAAATAGAGTTTGTATAGTGTCTATTCTAAATATTTACATACAATGTATGACTGATGGTGTATTCTTGATTTAGAATAGAAACATGATGTCAGAAAAAGACCATCCAGCCTATCTTGGTGCCCATCTGTATGACTGCTCATCTTTACAATTCCTGCCATTTCCTCAGGGATCCCCTGTGCTTCTCCCCTGCTTTCTTAAATTCAGATTCTGTTCTTGTCGCCTCCACCTCCATGGGATAGGTGGCGATGTCCTTTCGTGGATTGCAAACTGGCTAAAAGACAGGAAACAGAGAGTAGGATTAAATGGTCAATTTTCTCAGTGGAAGGGAGTGGGCAGTGAAGTGCCTCAGGGATCTGTTTTGGGACCCGTACTTTTCAATATATTAAGAGATCTAGGTGTCATAGTGGATAATACATTGAAATTGTCGGTTCAGTGTGCTGCAGCAGTCAAAAAAGCAAACAGAATGTTGAGAATTATTAGAAAGGGAATGGTGAATAAAATGGAAAATGTCATAATGCCTCTGTATCGCTCCATGGTGAGACCGCACCTTGAATAATGTGTACAATTCTGGTCACCGCATCTCAAAAAAGATATAGTTGCGATGGAGAAGGTACAGAGAAGGGCAGCCAAAATGATAAAGGGGATGGAACAGCTCCCCTATGAGGAAAGACTAAAGAGGTTAGGACTTTTCAGTTTGGAGAAGAGACGGCTGAGGGGGATATGATAGAGATGTTTAAAATCATGAGAGGTCTAGAACAGGTAAATGTTTATTTATTACGCTTTTTAATACCGATGTTTGGAACTAGCCGTCACAACGGTTTCCAAACAGTAAAACTAGTACATAGAATCAATAAAATAAATAAATTAAAAAATAATAGATAAAATCATAATAATTGGTAAGAGGAAAAGTGCACATCAACAATAATTAACCAAGCTAAAAATTAAAATGACAACTAATTTTCTAATGAATAAACAAATAAAAGTTCAAATAAATGATCTAAGCTTAATAAAAATAAAAATAGAGATGGTTTAAAATAATCCATAAAAAGACATTAAAACAGATTGTGCAAAGTAAGTGTGGTGATAAGTTAACCGATGCCTTCTTTATACGCCAGCTCGAATAACCAGGTTTTAAGATGTTTTCTAAAGAGCTTCAGATCGGCCTGTAACCTCAGATCTACTGGAAGGGAATTCCATAGTCTGGGGTCTGCTAGTGATATGGCTCGCTCTCTAACTAGAGTAAGTCTAGCTGGAGAGACTGATGGTATTGTCAATAAGCCTTTATTGGCTGATCGGAGATTCCGCTGAGAAGTATGAAGTCAGACAACTGCATTTAGCTCTTCTACTTGTTCCCCATAGATTACTTTGTGTAAAACACAAAGGATTTTATATTGGATCCGCTTTTCGATTGGAAGCCAATGTAGCGATTTTAGTATTGGGGTTATGTGTTCCTTCTTATTGCAACCTGTTAATATTCTGGCAGCTGAGTTCTGGAGAATCCGCAATGGCCGTATCGTAGATTGTGGCAAGCTGAGCAGAAGAGAATTGCAGTAATCTATGCCTGTGAAGATTAAGGACTGTAAAACTGTTCTAAAGTCAGTAGGATTTAACAGAGGTTTTAAGCATCTGAGCATTAATAGTTTACTGTAGCCTTTTCTAATTTTAATAGATATATGGTTTTTAAAATTGAGTTTGGGGTCAATCCAAATACCAAGGTCTCTAACTGTATCTCCTAACTTAATTAGTGAATTTTCATATGATATTGTGTGATTTTGATTAGATGTGGAAATTTTCCTTTCAAGGAGAATTTCAGTTTTGTCTATATTTAGGCTACGTTTCATTTGAGTAAGCAATTGTTTAATGATATTAAGATACATCGCCATTATTTTGTATGCCTGTTCTAATGTGTCATTGATCGGTATAATAATCTGAATGTCATCGGCATAGATGTAAGTATGTTAAACCTAATCCGGACAGAAGGTGACAGAGCGGGAGAAGGTGACAGAGCAGAAGGGACTCCCGCTCTGTCACCTTCTACCCAGATTAGGTTTAACATACTTACATCTATTTCGATGACATTCAGATTATTATACCGATCAATGACACATTAGAACAGGCATACAAAATAATGGCAATGTATCTTAACATCATTAAACAATTGCTTACTCAAATGAAACTTAGCCTAAATATAGACAAAACTGAAATTCTCCTTGAAACAGAAGGTGACAGAGTATATATATATATACTCCCACTCTGTCACCTTCTGTCCGGATTAGGTTTAACATATTTACATCTATGTATGTATATATATATATATATATATATATATATATATATATATATATATATATATACATAGTAAAAAAATTAACTTGTGAGACTGGCCTGATAAACATGGACAGATGTAAAAATATTAGTCAAAATATGGCATTATTTTTTATTATTGCTTGTTTGAGAGTATCGGGTAAAATGCCTTCCTCAAGTGATTTATTAATGATTAAAGTAATGGCGGGGGCAATTACCTGGTGGAGTTGTTTAAGTGCAGTTGTCGGTATGGCATCTATATATATATATATATATATATATATATATATATATATATATATATATATATATATATATATATAAAAGAGAGTAGCCGAGAGGGAGGATCCTTGTGGTACTCCAGTATCTAATGTTATTGTATCAGATGTAGAATTGTTCATAGTTACCTGATATGATCTATTGCTCAGATAGGAAGTGAACCACTGCAGTGTTTTTCCATTGATCCCAATTTCAGTAAGTCTTTGGATAAGACCTTTGTGGTTGACTGTGTAGAATGCTGCAAAGAGATAGAGTAATTTCAAAGCCTCTCAACATTGTATCTGACGGTGAGAGGAGTAGGATTTCTGTACTAAAATCTCTTCTAAACCCAGACTGCGTGGGGTAAATGATGTCGTTGGATTCCAGGTGTTCAGAAATTTGTCTTAACACCACCTTTTCAATTAACTTGGCAATGAATGGTAAATTTGAAATTGGACAATAGTTGCTTAGAACTGTGGGGTCTAGATTTTTTTTTTTTATTATTGGTCTAATTATTGCTTGTTTGAGAGTATCAGGTAAAATGCCTTCCTCAAGTGATTTATTAATGATTAAAGTAATGGCGGGGGCAATTACCTGGTGGAGTTGTTTAAGTGCAGTTGTCGGTATGGCATCTAATGGATGATTTGCAGGGTTTACATTTTTTATTAGGCCTTCTATTTCATTAATGGTGACATTCTCGAAGTTCGACCAAATGTGCCCTACTTTCTTATTCACAGAAATATCTTGGGTGGGTGTATTATCTAAGTTTTTTGTGATTTTGTCGAATTTGCTCTGAAAAAATAATGCCATATTTTGACTAATATTTTTACATCTGTCCATGTTTATCAGGCCAGTCTCACAAGTTAATTTTTTTACTATGTTAAATAGTGTTTTAGGATTATGTGAAAAGTTTTGAATTTTCTTACCGAAGTAGTCTTTTTTTAGTTCTGTTTATCATATTTTTGTAATAAGCGAGGTGGCTTCGATAATTTGTTAGAGTTTGATAGCATTTATTTTTTCTCCATGCTTTTTCCTGTATTCTTAAACTATGTTTAGCTTCTTTAAGCTGTTTATTGTACCATGGATTTGATTTTTTATTTGAAGTGTTAACACATTTGGTTTTGACTGGGTTAATAGTATTCGCTATCTGCGTGTTCCTGGCAAGCTGAAGATAACTTCATCTGCATATAAAGTAAGATCATCAATTGAATGGAATCTGGTGACTATCCCTCTCAAAGACTTCCTTACTAACTGCCTGCTCTTTTCATTTCTGCTAATCAATGCTCAATCATTGACAAAAAAGTCTATTTTATTTCTGATTTATTATATGAAGTCAAGCCTGATTTCATTGCTATAAATAAAATACTGATAATATTATTACCAATCAAATAGATAACAGCCAATATGATATTTTTTCCATACCAAGGGCAATTCATCGGGGTGGGGGCCTTATGTTAATAGTTAAGAAAAAACTTATGATGAAAATTCTTCCACACAATCTATCTCAGCAATATGAAGTTGCCTTATTTGATTCTATTGATTTACAGATTTGTTTATTATATTGTCCACCAGGTCTTCTAGACCATAACATCTCCCCACTGATTTTTCGCCTCCAATCTCAACCACAATAAATCTACCATCATCATTGGTGATTTCAACTTACACATGGACGTAATACCACTAGCACCTACTTGTCAAATTCTCTTAGATTCCCTGACAGCTCTGGGCTTTAATTTATTAACTAACAATGCAACACACAAAGCAGGACAAACTCTAGACTTAATTTTTAGCAATGATAAATTAAAATGTAATTCCTCAGTAAAATATACTCCAGTTCCATTGTCGGACCATTTTTTACTACAATGTAATATCTCACTTGAGCTCAATAAAAGTTAGTCGTGTGTAGAATGAATCACATTTAGTTATCGCCCCCCATTCAAAACTGATGAACTCCAAGACGAATTAGAGATACATTTGGTAAATATTGATTTATCTGACATTACTAAAGCCTCCGAATCCTGGTTTCAAATTACCTCCAAGATAGCGAATACTATTAACCCAGTCAAAACCAAACGTGTTAACACTTCAAATGTATCACTGAACAGCAAAATCATTAAATAGCCATAGCAATAAATTCTGCCAGTAGTATGTAAACTTATGAGCACAACTGTATTTACTGTGAACATAAGACCGCTTTACTAATTTCCCATCCACTCTAGTGCTTTTGCATTTCTTCCACTCTGGTGCCTTATTAACTTTTATATGGCCCAATTCTTTCTTTACCGACTCCTAGATTATACAAACCCCCAGAATGTTTGTATCTAGTAGCATTGTAGGATTCTTTTCCACAGTAAATACTGCAGCAGAAAAAGTGTTGAGAATTTCATTTTGGACCAGTCCCTAGTAATTTACTTTCTCATTTTATACATAATGAGACATGGAGCATCACTCATTGTCCTTTTAATTATCAAAATAGTTAAAAAAAAGCATTTGGGATAAGTTTTGCTATTATTGCAATATTTTTCTAAACCTTTCAAAGTGTAAAATGCCTTTTAAACAAACGTGATTACTATCATTTAGTTTCTATAGTGCTACTATCCACAGATAGCATGCACATTATGCACACTGCAGAAGAGTACCAGCACGTTCCCAGTAGCAGAAAGCACAAAGCTTGAGAATGGGCTGATCTCCTCTAACAACTTACACCCTTACCATGCTGTACTGATTGAATTTATTATAAGCTCTCATTATGCAAAAAAAAAAAAAAAAACCAACAACAACAAAACAGTATTTTATTATTCATGCAGAAACTTTTTTTTCTAAGGATCAATCAGTCTTAAGACAAAGAAGAGAAGAAAACAAGGCTGTACTTAGTTTACATTGTGGAATGCTTTTTAATGACCTTCTCAATTTTAAAATAAATTACAGAAAATACAGGTAATACAGACCTGTCATGTTTCTCATCTGCACAATCCCCACCTCCCCTCTGCCAGAAACATTCTTCTGCTCGATGGCAACTGGCGTTTGATTCTATTTTTAAATGATCCACATAAAGTTTAACAATTAACTTTCACTAGAACATTACATAGGGAGAACAAATGGAACAAAATTTGCTTGGGTTAAGATAGTAATAGGTAAGAATTTCAAGGAACAAAAAAAAAAACATTCGCATGACATCATCTGGGATAAATAGGCCACAGTCAAGAAATAGAGGAAGATATATAAACTCTGCAACATGGACTGACGCATTTAACTCCTCGCAGTGACGGCTGGAGGCTGTTCAGACTGTAACTGTTTTCCAAGATACTCCCTAAAAGACATAACGTGAAGAGAAGGTTAAGTTACGAAAAGTAGTAAAATGTTTTCCAAAGCACCTGTTCCTGAAAAGAATCTTCAAACATCCCGCTGATTTACTTGAGATCCAAATGACCTTTGTTTCATTATTCACTAAAAACCTGATCCAGCAAAAATGTTTCAGTCACTCCACAAACGAGTTAACCCCCAAGTCGGCAAAGATCAGTTTGTTTGGGTTTTTTTTTACATATGCAGCACACCTAGCAAAACAGAATGCCTGCCTGGATCAGGTCTCACTGAAGTGTGACACAGAAGCAGTAGTACAGGGATGGCCAACGCTGGTCCACGAGAACCTCAAACAGACCTGGTTTTCAGAATATTCACAGTGAATATGCATGAGATAGATATGCATACAATGGAGGCAGTGTGTGCAAATCTAATCTTATGTCAACAATGACTTTCTATTTAACTAAGTGCATATTGTATGCAAATCTATCTTATGCATATTCATTGTGGATATTCTGAAAACTTTGCCTGTTTGTGGCTCTTGAGGACTGGAGTTGGCCACCTCTGCAGTACTGGCATAGGTTAATGGAGATTTCAAGGTAACAACCATATGGTGCAACATGTGTTACACTTAGTTAACTGGACAGTCATTGTTGACATAAGGGTAGATTTTAAAAGGGCCACACGTGTGCCCATAAACTTGTGTATCTCACCAAACAGAAAAATATGCTCTATTTTTTACCTTAGAAGTGATGAAAAGGAATTGATTTGTACAATGCAGCTAGCAGAGTCTTCAGTGTAGAAATCAACTCCTCTTTTCAGAATTTTCGTTACTTCTAAGATCAAACATTCTTTAATGGTGTCAATTTCACGAAGGATACCTCTGAAAGTGTCTGTAAGAACACCCCCTAATCCTACCCCACCTCCCGAATACTCGCCCCGAATCAAAGTGCCCCCTTACAATGGTCCATATATAGAGTATCAGACTGAGCCCTATAAAGAGTCTCTCTCTCTCCCCGATGTTCACCGGACTCCTGCGCCTAAGTGCGTCAGTACTAGCCCTGCCTCTGGAATGCCCATGTCCTGCCCTTTTCCTCCTACCTTTTCTGGTTCGCTCGCCCTTCCCGGACATTTACAATTCACATAGCTCCCATGTGGCCCACTGCCACGTGTATGTGCCCGTTTTTGCGATTGCAAGGCTTTTAAAATCTACCTTATAGGGGGCAATTTCTACACAACTTGTGCAGCTGTAAATCATACAGACAATTTCAGCAAGCATACAGGAAGAAAATAGTGTGTGTACCTGTGAAAAGGTCATCTATTTAGCACTATTTTCTTCCATCAACCTAAACATGTCACCAGGAACACTTCCTCACAGCTGGGCTAAAAACATGCACATTATGCAAGACAGCATGTACTTTCAGCCAGCTAGAGAAATGCAATTTTTAAAAGTTATCATACCCTGGCAAATGGCTCTGAAAAACATACACATAGTGAACAACGTCTGGATGCGTTCACTTCAAATGTACTGCAGTAACCTTGTCACTGAATATCAGGATGATTTGCAGCCATCTAGCGGCTTTATTGAATATAATGGCAAAAATGAAAATCTGTATTGGCCTATATTCAAATGACTATTTTCATAATTAAACATCCTTCCCAGATAAAATTAATTTACTTTGAAAATGTTAACATGAAATTTCCTTGCACTATTTCAGAGCAAACATTTGGATTTAACACAGCCACTCACAGGTAGATTTTGTGGCAAAAATAAGAAAATTCTACAGCAAAATGTCTGAAATTCTGTGGCCCACTCGCATAAACTTGCATCCTTTTTCTATTAAATAATGTTAATATATTTTGCATAATAAAAATAGTTGCTAAACCTTGATAATATCTGTATAATGTATTTTGTTTGTTTTTGAGGTTTTATGGGTTGGGGGGGGGGGGGGTTTCCTCAGTATCAGAGTGGGGGAGGGAGAGGAGAGGAAGAGATGATCTTTGAGATGGGGGAAGAGATGAAGGGAGGAAAGAGGATCGGGGTGGAGGCAGGAAGAAGGGATATTCTCAGAACAAAGGGAAGGTGAAGGAAATTCCAAAAGTAGGGAGAGGTGATTAAGGGGGGAAGTTCTGGGATCTAGGAGGTGGGGGTAACTTTGGGAGAAGGGAGAGGGAGGCAGGTTCTGGGATGTTGGAAGAAGAGTAGAAGCGACAGGGTCTGGGATTTGAAATATTTAGATAGGGTGAAGGGAGTGTCTTTCCCTTCCCTGGCTCTGGTGTGGCTCCCCTATCCCCCTTCCCATCCCTGGTCCTCTTTCTCTCTCCTCACCTTGATGCCCCCTCTCTCTCATTCTACCCAATTCCAGATGTTGAACCCCCCCCCCCCAACATCACACACAGCAGAACCCCTCATATACTAATCCTTGATAAACTCCTTCCAGCTAAACCCCTCTTTCACCCTCCACCCAGCTGACTGCCCAACACCTCTCTCACCATTCTCCTCCCACCTGATCCCCTTGCACTCCCTCCAGCTAATCCACTCTCTCATCTTCTAACAGGCAATTCCCTCAGACACTTTCTTACCGATGATTCCTCTTTACCTCCCTCTCTCTCCCATCCCCATATTGATCAGGGCCAATAAGAGGGGGAGAGCAGCAGTGGTTTGAACCACATCCTCCATCTCTGTCACCTCACGTTAGAATGTTGCACTGTGAACCAAGTGGTTCAAAGCACTAGTTGTTCCGAGGAAGGCGATGTAGCCTGAGGCACACTACTCTCTTCCTCTTTTTGTCAATCCAGATAAATGCATAGGGAGCAGAGATAAAGAGGGATGAGTGGCAGGGTGATGTAGAACTTTGCACCTTGCCAGTCACTGATCCCCTCTTTACTCCCCCATGCTCCCTTCTCCCGGTCTTCCACAATTCCAAGGGGACAGGGCAATTCTGCAGCAAGGGTTGGATTTTGCTGCCCTTGCCAAGGCATCGTGGCTTAACATGGGCTCTGACTATAATCAATGCTTACTAATTCAGATTTTAATAAAACCTAAGTGTCAAAGCTAACAGGTAACAAACTCATTATTACTCACTGAGATGCTATACTATTCCTAGACATGAAATAAAACAGTCCCTCAGCAATATAAAACTGAAATATCTGTAAAACTGTAATTTACACAAATGATGAACCTAACCAGGAGAATCCCCCCAAATACCTTAAAGGTCAGGGTCTAGAGATCTGGCCCGGCCCACCTTAGGCCTAAAACAGCAGGGAATCCTGATCCAAGGCAGGTCCCTGAGAAGGTTTCTAACTAGCCAGGCCAAGGAGAGAAGGAAGTCTAGAGAAAGAGAACACTGCTGAACTGTAAGCTATAACACTACGGTTGTTTTGTTGAACTGTGAAACATAGCTGAGCTGCTTTTGCTTGTTTCTTGTCATTAATAAAGAAGCTTATGAAAGATTTTTTCCCGAGTCCAGCCTGATTCTGTCCTCTGGCTACCTTAAGACTGCTCATGGTGGCCACACTGACTGTGAAACAAAGTTTTATCTATCTAAAAGTAACTGGAGGGTTTTGTTTTGTTTTTTTTTTGGAGTTTTTACAAATGTTCTCTCAAGTGGTCTCCGTTCTCCTGAACCTAATCTATAACGTCTGAATTATTATTAAGAGTGCACAAGCAATTGAAGACACCTGTCAGGAGGCGCGCAGGCCTACGATAGAGGTTCTTCACATGAGTCCTGGGAAGGAGGAGGAGGACTGGCACTTCCCCTTCCAGACCTCAGGCAGCTATGGAGACTAGGACTGGAAGGAAATCGTTTTGGAAAGAAATTTTAAAAGAAAAAAAAAAATCAAGAATACCTATGGTTTCTGTTTAAGCCTCCAGCATCACAGTGTCCTGGGCATAGGTATTTAGCCACTTAGACTGGGTGGGGAGGAGGGTTATGTTTGCTATTCTTTCCATATTCTCTCTGCAGTGCTTAATGCTTACCAGTACTGGAATCATGCTGAAATCATTTCAGCCTGCAGAATAATTCATCATTTTCCACAGTAGCTTCAGCAGCTAAAGCACAGATTGAAGATTTATTTTTTTGGGGGGTGGGGGAGGTGAATTCAAACAGAAGTGGCCTTAATTACAGCTTTTTCATTGATCATGCCAAATGCGGTACCATTTACATAGAGCCAGCTGCTTGATTTTGTTCAGCCGGGAAAGGGCTGAAGCTGTTTTACCTCTTACCTTACAGTGAAAGCACCCTTACTGTTCAGTCAGTGCAACAGGGCTAAAGCAATTGCTGAAAGGCTATCTAAAACCAAGCCTGCGTTAACAGCCTTCTTGGATTTGAAATGTATTCTTTACAAGCCAAACTGCCTTCTTTCTATTAATGAACACCACCATGACATTTCAGCACATCAGTTTGCTCTGTCTGCGAGAATGCACGACACAGCGTACATTTCACTGAAGCTATCCCATACTGAGGAGACGCTATGTGAAACCTCAGGTTAAATATAACAAAATGCATAATTGCAAACTTGTCTCTGTTGCAGCAGAGAGCTTTAGAATGCTTGTTTCCAGCTGACAGATTTATGCAAGAATGTACGCAGCTGGAAACCTGCTTACTGGCACCTCACAATATTTCAAACCTCCATCGTTCACAGATGGCTTCAAACAGCCTCAGCTTATCAATTCTACAAACTGACTGCCGACAAACAAACCTGGGAAAACGTTAAACATTAGTAGGAAGGCAATAAAGTATTCTGGGGAAATGGGCTACTTAAATTCACCCCTAGGAGCCAGCACCTCCGACGAGACACCCCTGCAACATAATTGCTTGCAGTAAACGACCTCCTAGCCCTTTCCACCCACCCCTGCTTACAGAGATATCTTTGAGCCTTTGGTACTTCAAATTACTGCTGATCTAATTTAATCTGCTGCCAAGGTTCCCAAACTTTCTTCTCTGAGCCATCAAACACTCGCCAACAGGGGTGGTGGCAGCAGCACACACTCTCTGCTGGGCTTGTCGAGCAAAGTTTGGGCATTTTCTCACCACGAGATTAAGGGGCGAATTGCGAGTGTCGAGATTTGCTTTTTCAAACCCATCAAGCTATCTTTTGACGTACTGCTACACATGAGAACAACTGTGTAACAATAAATATAAAAGAAAGAAGAATTGAGCCCCTGATGTAGCTTTTTAGGCAAAACTTGGCCAGAGCCGGGTGTTTTACCTAATAATTAAAATAAAGGATCACTTTCCACGGCACACGGTTTTTACTTCTGTTTTGTTTGCCATTGCATTTTGATAAATGACCCTGTAAGTGACTTTCAAGCTAATTTTAAAACAAGCGCGAGTGTGCCCATATACGCAAATATGGGTGTGCGAGCGAACATACGCTGGAACTTTAAATTGTATGCACATTTACATGAGTAAGATTTAAACTATGCCTAGCGCACACAAGTATGCTCCTAATTTTAAGAGGTTACTTGAGCATACCTACTTCGCGCATCTTCTATAGGACTTTGCCAACTTTAATACGCGTATGTTAGTGATTTTTAAACCATGCTGGTGCGGGGGACATTCCCAGTTTTTGCAATTAGTCCACCAGTTTGCCCAGTCTACCTCGAGATCAATCAGACCCTTTTGATTCTTCATCCTGTACTCCCCCTAGTTGACCCAGACCCATCACCCTGAAGTGTAAGCTCAAAAATGAGATATGTGCAGACTTGCTCCTCATTGGGAGGAGTAGTAAAGTTACGCAGATAAGCCCAAATTTTCAAAGTCCTGCGCGTGGTAAAATTGAGGGTTACGCGCGCGGCCCAGCCACACGCGTAACCTATTAATTGGAGCGGGACTGGGAGGGAACTGGGGAAAAGGCCAATTGCATCGCCGCGCGTAACTGAACCCCTCCCCCCACCGCATGCGCGAATGGGGCACCCGCCCACACATACGCGCGGATATCGTATTTTATAACACGTGCATGGCGATGTGCACATCTTACAAAATCGGTGTGTCCATTGCGCTCGCCAGGAACCGCATGCACATGGACGAGCGCGGGTCTTAAAATCGACCCCATAACAAACTGGTGCGCTCTGCCGCATCTGGTTTTAAAATATGGAGTTATGTGCGTCATTCTTGGCCCCGCCCCTTTCCCACAACATTTTTTTTTTTTTTTTTTTACTCGCACGTGCATATAGACGCACATAATTTACGGCTTTTAAAATAAGCAATGCTCGTGAGAAACCCAGATACTCGTGTATACGGACTTTTTAGTGTGAACAGCACTTAAAATTTAGTCCTTTGGGTCTTACAGCCACAATGAAACTACTGAACTGTTTTCTTGTTTGGCTGTCTCTGGCTGCCTGGGCATCCACACACAGTCTACCACAATTGGATTATAATTTACAGCTATATCTCACAACTACATTTTTTTTACAGACAGCATTTGTTTTAGGTACTATCTATATAGATGTAGATGTATCTCATGTTAAGAACAAGTAAAAGAAATTGCTAATAATTTGATCCTCCAGTCTGTCAACCTTCTAGAATTGAGAACATAGTAACATAGTAACATAGTAATGACGGCAGAAAAGGACCAAATGGTCCATCCAGTCTGCCCAGCAGGTCACACCCAGGTTTCTCTTAAGGGTAGTCCATGCTTTGTTTCCCTACATTCCATTTCAAATGATTATAGCTAAAAAAGAAAAAGAAAAATGAAGCATAGTAAGTAGGGAAATGTTTGTCTAATTGTGGAACACTTCAGCTTCCATGCATGAAGGGTTAATTATGCTAAGCTATAATCTCATTTCTTCCTCCCATGTGTAGAATGAAGCAGTGCAAGACTACACACATGCTCTAGGAAATTAAATTTAGATTTTTAATCCTGCTTTCACATCACAGCTATAAAAACAGACAGGTAAGAGAAAGAGATAAGGAAGCAAGCTCTTCCTAAAGGAGAATGGTGCCAGAGGAGCTCAGAAGAGAGGAAAATGCTTTCTTGCAGGGGACCTTTATCAGAGGACAGGACTAGAGAGAAACAAGAAGGTTAAATGCCTACCAGGATCTACAGCTAGCAGGATACAAACTGCAGTCTCAAAATAGAAAGAAGGTGTGTGAGACTATTGCTACAACCACTTGGAGACAGATGACCTAGCTAAAATTAGGATGGGGTGTTAGGAAGCTGTCAAAATCTGTTGCCTGTTCTGAGGCGTTACTTATGTCTGGCAAGGGAGAAGAGATTTCATCAGACAAGGAACGTCAATGCATGGTTGAAGGACTTGTGTAGCAATAAGGGATCTGGATTTCTTGAGACTGGTATCCATCCGGAGAACTATTTGACTTTGCCAAAGAGCCTGCACGAATCTATCCAACATTGGAACCAAGCATCTAAGTTAATAGTTGAGATCATAAATTGATAAGAATGAAAGCTGGGTGAACTGGGCTGTGACTTCCAATAAACAAATACGTTTGTTGAAGGACCACACAAAGGTGGGAATCCCACAAAGTCACTGTAAAGATCAGGGAGGAAGTGGCGAGCACGTCTGTAGATTTACAGGGGGGAAGACATGGAAAGGATCAATATCTGAAAGGCTGTGTGAACAAAAGCTCATAGTTTGGGTAATAAAATCAAATCCCAAACTCTAAGGCCCCTCATAGCAGAGGCAGAGCTGGATATTGTTGCTATCACAGAGATGCAGTGTAATGAGCCCCATGAATGGGGTATAGCTGTACTGTAATATAGTATATAATAAAATATAACCTGGGTCAACCGAAATGTGGGAGGATCAGCATTTTACACAAATTATAAAAGCAAAATAACTGAAATGTAGAAGGTATGTGGAAGGTTTCCGCACTGTAAAGTATCACAAAAAAGGGAAATGGCATGTCCATTTACACCGGCATAAGTCAGTAAAATATTAGATGACAGAAGAAAAAGACCAATCGACCTGTCCAGTCTGCTCACACTAACAAAGATAGATCCCAGCTGCCAGCCAAAGAGCATGACTACTTCCAAGATATCACTCCTTATCCAAAAACAGTTTTGCTTGCCTTAGTACACTACCATCTTGGGGAGGTGAGCACACAACATCCCCTATTTAGCTCACACCCAGTTCCAACTCCCATACCAAACTATAAACTGTTCCCTGTGATTTCTACCAGAGAGAACTGGCTTTGTAAACATATTTCAGTATTTCAAAAGGGCCCAGGGAGAGTTACAAACAACACACATATATATATATATATATATATACACACACACACACTCAAGACATAAACCATATAGAGCACAAAAACATGCAGTAAAATAAACATTTCATAGCAGCAATATCAGCAATGATGTAAAATCGGTACACAAAGAGAGCAGCAAAGGAGGAGATTTCAGAAAATAAAAGACCATGTAAACAGCAGCAGATCACATTAGCGCCTAAGCTAATTTATTTCAGCAAGTTGTAATACCACGAGAGGCTGTCTGATTTCAAACTGTTGTTGACCTAATTGCAGTTATTGGGGGAATAGCTAAAACATTCTCCCCCTGGGAAACCAAAGAGCGAATGGCTAAACAGCACACTAATTGCTTAGATAAATAAGCACAGTCCGAGGCATGGAGAACCTCAAAGGCCTAGATTAAAACCTTAAATTTGACCTGATCGACAACTGGTAACCAGTGAAGGGTATACAGGATTGGAGAGACATGCAGTGATAGTCTTGCAGAATTCGGGATTCACTGCATGCACCTTGTACTCTTTAATGCAGTGGCATGCAGTGACATGCTAAGCAGGGGATTCAGTAAATGCATAACGTCGCCACCCCCCACATAATCTCATTCTTTTCCCTGTCCCTCTCCCCAACCTCCCAATCTCCTGGCATAACTGCCTAAATTTTCCTCCTCCTCTTCCTGATATAATCTAAACCTAACTTTCCCTGTCCCCACCACCACCATCCCCAAGAGTGATATTTAACCTCCCAATAAGTGAGCCTGAAGGCCAAACTGAATTTTATTTCTGGTGGTGTGTCTGTGGTATAAATCTGGAAAGATGTAGTATTATATGGTTTTGTAAATGAAAGAAGCAACCCAAAATGATATTTAGCTTTCTTTAATTTCATTTCTATTGTAATTCTTAATCCCACACACAAAAAAAACCCCCCTCTAGGTCCTTTCCTCCCCTCTTCCTAACATCATGGTACGTCCTCCCCTTGTCCCAGCTTCTCCTATGCCCTTTCCTAATAGACTTTACATGAAAAACATGAAAAATCAAAGCAGAGTCTTCTGAGGTAAAAATATCACTTACAACATGTATTTTATATTTATATGCACTGATATGGTGTCAACAAGAAAACCTTGCAAGAAAGTAAAAAAAAGTTACTTGGAACCATATGGTATTAGGCCTATTGTAATAAGTGTCATGTGTGGGCTGGGCCCTTAGAAAGCCATGGGTGAAACTGAATTATAGTTACAATATAGTAAGCCTCTCATATAAAACAGCACTAATCCTACCTATGAAAAAGCAACACTGCAAACAATGCTCTCTCCAAGGAGTGACTAGATGTGTGCACATTTTGTTTTTCATGTGAGCAACCATTTTTTATATCAATAATTTTTGAGTGCCAGTATTAGCGTTGCATTTCTGTACAAAGCACAAAGAAACACTTATATGAGCAACCATGCGAAAGCTGTGAGCGACGCTCCAAAATATATGAGCGATTGTTCATGTGCCTAGCTTAGAGGGAACTGTGAGTGCAAATATTACACCAGGCCCCAGAACAAACCAAGCTACTATACATAAACTATAATCTAGCAGAATACCTCACCTTCCTCATGCAAAACACAGACACTCACCAAATACAGAATAGATACCATAAAATTATAAACACACACACACACACACTCTCTAACATGTGAATTCTCAACCAAATGCACGCTCACAGGCATGCTGCCTCACATACATGTGCTGCTCTCAGGCTCACGGTTCTAGAACATAATGAGAAATTACTACTTACCTGATAATTTCCTTGTCTTTAGGATAGACAGATGAATCCAGAACCAATGGGTTATGCACCTCTACCAGCAGACGGAGATGGCGCAAAACTGATATCACAGTATATATACCCCTGCAGTGACATCAATTCAACAGTATT
This sequence comes from Rhinatrema bivittatum, assembly GCF_901001135.1. Lineage (NCBI taxonomy): Eukaryota > Metazoa > Chordata > Amphibia > Gymnophiona > Rhinatrematidae > Rhinatrema > Rhinatrema bivittatum. Next base: position 634,053,445 of record NC_042616.1, read on the forward strand.
CTCTGCAAAAGCCAACTGCAGACAAACTAACAAAACTTGATTAACACCAGATAACCATCCCAGTACTCAGTCAACAAGAAACACTAAGCTGAGACAAAGAATGTATTCACAGTAGTCTAGGGTCTGGATTAACACTTACAAGTAATCCCTGGATCATGTAGTCATGCAGGAGGACCATAGCATAATTATTCGGCAGCCAAGGGTGGGAAGCTGGATTCATCTTCTATCCTCAAAACAAGGAAATCATCAGATAAGTAGTAATTTCTCATTTCTCAGCATCTAGAAAGATGAATCCAGAACCAGTGGGATGTATCTAAACTACTCTTGAATAGAGTAGGAGGCTGCCCGCAGTCCAATCAAAACCGCATATGCAAAGGCTATGTCTTCCCGGGCCTGCACATCCCAACAATGATACCTGGAAAAGATGTCTGAGGAGGACCACATCGCAGCTTGGTAAATGTTGATGGGAGATTATCTAACCTCCACCCATGACACTGTCTGAACTCTAGTGGAATGAGCCCTAACCTAACTAGGTAATGGCTGTTCAGCATCCACATACACAGCCGTGACCACCTCCTTAATCTAGTGAGCTATTGTAGCCCGCACCAGTAACCATAAGGGAGGACGAAGATGTTTCACCACTTTCAAGAAACGGGCCACATCTGGATGAGCCAAGGGTCCACCATTCACATGACCCTTGAAACAGGCAAGAGCCGCCAGCTACACCTTTAATGAATTAAGGGCCATCCTTTATTCAAACAATCCTGCAAAAGTTCCAAAATGAGCGGGATATGAACTGAATGAGGAAGAACCCCTTGATCTTCTCACCAAGCTTAAAATACTCGCCAAACCCGCAGATAGGCTAAGGAGGTGGAGAACTTACTAGCTCATAGTAAAGTAGCAATCACCGCAGTAGAATATCCATTCTTCAGCAAGCGAGCCCTCTCAAGGGCAATACCCTAAGACAAAATTGAGTTGGATCTTCGAGAAGGACATATAACCCCACCCCGGTGTGCAGTCTTAGCACGGGTGAGGCCATAAACTTATTTGTTGTACTCTTCGTGGCAGGAACCCAGGCTAGCTGTACTATATCCCTTCCTTCCCAGGATCTAGGTTCAATAAGACTTGGGGATGAAAGGAGTCTTCTCGGTTCCCAGTGTGGGCTGGCTAATTCTCTCTTTCTGACTTTCTTTGGTGATGTAATAATTAATATTACTGTGTGTACTGGGATGCCAAATAAATGACTGGAGTCACCGTGGTACGGTCCAAAAATAATTCTTTACTGTTGACAGTTATGAAAATGGCACAACTCTTGACCCACAGCTGCACAATGTAATGTCTGGTTACAATTTCTTCCTCAATCTGTGCAGGAACGTCTAGTTCCAGATCAGGGGAAATCCTATCCTACAGGGATGGAAAATAGGGTCCCCCAGGTGGGCAGGGTGTCCTTTTTATGGGCAGAACCACCCTTTCCAACTGGCAAGAATATAAATTTCTCGCTCTCCCCAGAGTTTTTGAAGAATTACTGGATGGGTGTCCTTTTGAATGTCAAGCTTTCCTTTACTCACTGTTAGATAATTCAAACCTTCTTTGTTCTTATGCAGTCCTTTGTGTTTTTATTCAAATCCCTGATGGGAGGGATCCCTTGGAGCAGGACTTTCTGGGCTCCAGTCAGGAAGGAAGAGCAGTCAAAACTTTCCCCTGGATGATGAACTTAATCTTCTTAGAAACTGAAGATGTACCCTTACAGCAGATCACTGACATCCCCTTCCTCATTGAGGGTATGAAGGGCAGGTCTGGCCCAGATCCAGACCCAGGGTTCCCCATTCCCTGGCCCCAGGAGCTGAACAAGCTCCAGTAAGGCTCCTACCACTTAAAAGGTTAAATTGAAAAAATTCACTCTGAGGGAAACTTCCACCAGACAGGTTGTGTACTGACTGGGCAGAAACCCTCCCAACCCTGGCCAGGATCACCAAACAGGGCTTGCTTGGCTCTTCTGGCTGGGCCTGTAAAATAACAAAAACTAATGTCTCACTCTACCTCTGAACTTTGTACTAACAAAAAGGACTGTCCCTCTAGCAGTAGCCAGAGTCCTGTTTTTAAAAGCTCACTAGAGGGATGGTCATTCCAGACCCCGCAGAAGGAGGGGCTGCATTTGAATGAATCCTCCCCCACTATCATCCTGCACTAGATCTATATGACACTTAACACCCAGGGCTTAATGGTAACAGAACTGAGTATCTGTTACAAACATTTTTAAACCTAGCAGTTAAAGTGCTTCTCCTTTTTGGCTCCACTTTGAACTTAATTGGGGATCAAAACTAGGGTTTAAAATGTCTAGCTTTCCTAGTAACACCACTGCAGTTGCACAGCCCAGCTTAACCTTAATTAACAAACACACTGGGTATAATTCTTTACTTTCTACAGGAGCACTGTTGCATTTTCTTCCCACTAGAGTCTCCTTGTTTAGAGTCTTCCCTTATTAGTTTGTCCTAATTTCCAGGGTACACACATTGTATTCAGATCCCCTCTGCTCATTTATCTTAGTGTGGCCTTAAGTTTATTTTACATTTCTAGCCTCCTTACAGAACTCTCTACAGCCTACTTCAATATAAACACAGCTTGTTTTCTTGGTAACTCCCAACATGAACTTAGCTTAACAGCCGACGAGTTCCTCTGGCTCAGGTTCCTCATCATCTAAGACTTGCTCCATGGCAGTCTGTGCTGTCTTCCTCCCAATCCTGTTTCTTTGCTACCTTTTTATGGGGGCTGGCAACCTACTGCTGCAAGAAGTTGACTCCTCCATGATCAGCTATTCCCTGGTGACATCATCTTCTAGGCTGACCCTGGGAAAAATGAGTAATGTAGCTCCTGAGGAGCAGCAATCTTAACTTTAGACTGACTTGCTCCAGTATAAATTCTGTCTCAGAGATTTAAATTCTCTCTTTCACACAGAGATCAATGTCAACTAATAGTAAACCATTACACAGAGTTAGATGGACAACTTATCAGGGTAACCAATCTCCTCCCAGAAATGCATCTACATTATCCAGCTAAAGTTTAACCTGATAAGTGCCCAAAATATTCAAAAGCTGGCATTTAGCTGGATAGCTTGTGAGTTTCTCAGGCTACATGCTTCTGAATATTGACCTCAAATTGTTATAGTTTCGACACAAATATGACTGATCATGCCAAGAAGAAAAATGTAAAGATCCCACATTTTCCTACATTCAAATAAATTACTTCTCTCAGCAGCAACTATGTCAGATTTGGAGTAGACAACAAAGAAATAATGTGTGGCAAACTATTTACTGGTCAATATCATTTACAGTAAATTTTTAGTAAGTGCATACAATCACAGATATGTCACAAGGTTTTTGTATTAGATATACATTTACAAAACAATGGTACACATTTGTAAATAATATTGACCAAAAATAATGTATGCAAACTATTGCCATACATTATTTCTTTGCTGTAGATTTGGAGTAGATATATACAGCATTCCACCACATATTCATGTCTAGAACAGCATTATCCTTCCAGTGGTTTAGAATTATCTTTACCATAACAGAAAGCAAAAAGTTTAATGGTTTCTTTTTCACTAGCTGGAAATTTCATATTTAAACCAAGAGCTATCCATATGACAACTTTGATTGATAAGTCCTTGTGAAAATACAAATCAATACAAATTCACTCCCAAACCCTTCCCCAAAACCTCTGCAAACTGGAGCAAAAGTAGAGCACATGAGAAAAGGTGTCCAATTGTTTAGAACAGAACCAGTATGTATTCTCCCCAGTTATCATAACATTTGCCATCTTAATTGGGGTCCAAATAACTCCGAGTGCCACAAAAACTGAAGATAATGTGATCGAGGCAAATAAGAGACATGAAAAGAATATCATGATATGTTTTTTATTTTATGTAACCCAGTCTAGTGCTTGAGAAAGAAGAGGCTATAATTAAATTCCTTCCAAACTGCTCTTCAGCACATTAAAAAAGAAAGTGCCTCTAAGCTATTTTATGACTGATTGTAAATACACAGAAAGCGCTTTTGATCAAGCTTCATTTCTTTTTATTAAGTACCTCTCAATGGATAATGTAAAAATCTAAACTAAGCAAGAGTTTCAGGTTGATAGTTAATGTTCAGTTATTTTTCACTTCGTTTCTCAAGATTAATGGACTTCTAAGTTGATGAGTTCAATGCGAAAACCAAAAGGTGAATTTTAAAAGCCTGATGTGTGCATTAATTAGGGGATGTGCGAATATGTTGGGCAGATGTGCACTGAGCAGATTGTAAAAGCTGCCATGATAGGTGCATATCTCCTGGAGCGCGCACATCTCGGAAGTTTTAAAAAAAAAAAGGGGCTGGGCATGGCCATTTCGGGGCGTGAACTGAGATGTGCACATATATACTTATGCGAGCCGGCTCATGCTGGGGCCCCCTGTGGCATAACTTTACTTCTGCTATGGATTCTGTGTAAGTTAAAAAAGAAAGAAAAATAGGCAGATCTGCAGGGTTTTAAGGGTCAGGGATAGCTTGATGGACTCTCACCATTCTATCAAGCTAGGGCAAGAGAACATTGAAAAAATCTCAGCTTTGTGTGACTTTCCTCACTCCAATTGATGTCAAATCTTCACTGAGGTCTACTGTGCTGTTCATACATCTCACTCTGCATCTAAAACTGGCCCCAAAACCCTAGACCACCACGAAAACCTCACATCGAGTTACTAGCTGGCCATCCTATAGTGATATAAATAGGTGACTACTAAGTGTGCCACACCAGAGGATCTCTCTCTCTCTCTCACCACTCCACTCCCTCTCCCCAAGCCCAAAAATGGCCGAAATGTATTTTGCAATCTTTATCGCGAATTGCGATACGCCATTTCGGGCATTTATTTATTTAATATTTTTAATATACTGAACATTTGTGTTAACTTTGCTTCGGTTTACAATACTATTAGAGGACAAACCGTTATTCTTTGTCCAGTAAACATAATAGATTATACTAAAAATAAAATAAAACAAAGAAGACTGAATTAAAATTAAAAAAAAACATTGCCCTTTGGAGTTGCTAAATAAAAAAATGTTTTAAAAATATCAATAAAATTTAATTATTATAAACTGAGAATTACAAAATAATAAAATACAATAATAGTTAATAAAAACACAATATAAATACTATAAGAATAAAATCAGTTAAAAAGAAAAATTAAATAATACAATTAAACTCCTTAACATGCAATTAATAATGGGAGATTAACCTGGCTGGGTGTAGGCCTGTTCAAACAACCATGTTTTCAACTTTATCTTAAATGATTGTATGTTTGCTTCTAGTCGAATGTCGAGTTTTGGCCCTGCCAGTGAAACGGCCCTTTCCTTGACTGCGTTTAAGTGGGCTGACTTCAGTGATGGGATAGAAAGTAGTGCCTTGCCTAAAGATCTTAAGTTGCGTGAAGGAGTGTGTATATGAAGAGACGCATTTAGCCATTCTATGTTCTCGCCGTATACTGTTTTATGGATTAGGGTCAAACATTTATAATGGATTCGGCTGCGGGGGAAGAGGGAAATACCTTCACCGCCACGCACCCGCTGCCTATCAGCCTCACCTGATGTCGGGGGCTAAGTGCACACCGAGGGTCGGCCGCCGGCCCGAGGCTTACCTCCGAGGTATCGCGGAAATCACCTCGGGAATTCTCAACTGGGGGAGGGACCCAAGGGGTGTCACCGCAGGAGAGGGGCTCGTCTGTAGAGGTAAGATTTCTTCTTGATTTGGTAAATTACTCTAACGCTGTGCGAGCGTGCATAGAGTCCTGAACTGCTATGGAGACGGAAAATTCTGAAGAGCTGCACTTCCTGCAGGGGTATATGTACTAGGACTGACGTCAGATTGAAATCTGATCCGTCTCCAACTGCTATCAGGAGTACACTATACCCATTGGTCCTGAGTCCATCTGCTACACGCTAGGAAAACTGCTATTAATCAAGATGACTTAAGGAATAGCCACTACTACTGGCATTAGTAGTATGGGATTTATTTACTGTTTAGGTACTTGCCAGGCATTAGTAACCTGGATTGGCCACTACTGGAAATAGGATGCTGGGCTTGATGGACCCTCAGTCTGACCCAGTATGACAATTTCTTATAGATCCACTCTCCCATAAATGGACTCACAGTTACAGTTTTTAAGATGCCCTACATCACACAGCTGATGGTTTTCCATACATTTTTGCCAGATCCCTCTAGCTCCTTCTCTTATGAGGAGGAGGAGATGGAATTAGGCTCTGCCTACCGATGTATCCGCGTTGGCTGCGGGTAGCCAGCTACCCGCAGCCAACTACATGACCACCTGCGCCAGCACAGACAAACCTCCCCCTCTCCCAACAAGATGGCCCTGAGCCTCTTGGGGACATGCCACCCCAGGCTGCTCCACCACTGACAGCTCCGGACTTCCTGTCTCCTGTTCCCTCTCCCCATATCCTTCCTCTCCTTTTTCTCCCAGAATCTCAGGACAATGGGCCTGAAGATGCCCTACTACTGCAGGGGGAGGGAGGCAAGCATGCTGAGGGACAGCTTGATGCTGATTCAGTGCAGCACCCCATGGCTGTGGAGGCAGGCTCTGCAGCATGAGCACCTGCTCCTAGCCCAAAGGCCCAGTCTCTTGTTGCTATGGACATCACTTTTAGAGGATGGTGAAAACTTTTGACCACATGAGAACTTACTGCTGCTCTTGAGCTGGTTGGCATGTGCCAAACACCAGCACGCCTAGCTCTCTAAGTATAGCAGGACCTATCCTCCTGGGGTCTTTTCTGTTTTTACATAGTTATGTCTCTAGAAATTCCTTTTCCTCCTCTTTATTTTGTTAAAGTTTTAAAGTTATTTGTATTTTTAAAATCTGTTATAAACATTTTACATTTGTTAGCTTTTATGAGTGGTTCCTTTGTGTGCTCCTTCATGTGCAAATTGTATGTGAATTGATGCATGAATTTTGCTCCTTACGATTTATTCTCTAAAAATGCAGAGTATGATCCAGACATTATACAGCACTCCACTACATCTATGATTCCCGTTCTTACTGGGAAATGTAAATATGACAATCTGCATCACATTAGAAGTCATCATTGAGGTAGGAAAGTTTCTTCTTTTATCGTTCCTGTACAAAAATTGTATACGTCCTGTGAAAATCTCCCAAAACTAATGCTAATTAATATGTAAGCCATAAAGAAGAAAATCTCTATTATTTTTGACTTACTTAGGAATCAAGCTCCAGTTTTTCTGTGCATCACAGAAACTTGGCTTACTGACTAAGATAATGTTTTGATTAATCAAATGTGTTCTGGATGTACAGTGTTCTGAAAACATCATTCCAATAAGCAAGGTGGAGGTCTATTAATCATCTCTAAACAATACCATCAAATGTCATTAATAGATATTAATTCCCTACCTCTTTATGAAATGTTACCTATTTGCTCTTCAGCTTTGAGTTTATGTTTACTCTATCTCCTACCTGAACTAAGGGCTTTTAATTTTTCACCAGTGATTGAGTGTATTGTTAATACAAACGTTGAGTTAAGTTTACCATTTTAAGTTATTTTAACCTGCATGTTGATGTAGATCCTCCATCATTTGCATGTGTACAATTTTTAGATGTTATGAATGCTTTAGGATGAGAACAATTTGTGACCTTATCCACACTTAGAGCTGGCTATATGCTAGACCTAATTTTTTTTAAATCAAAAGGCGCTAATGTTATAAAGCCCATGATTACAACAATTCCATGGTCTGACCATGATTTTCTGACTGTAATTTTTTACTTTACTGATGCTATTAAGACAAACAAAACCCCCTCAGTTTGTAATGAAATGAGCCTATACTGACCCCGAGTTGTTTAAATATAAATTAGATCATACCTTAGAAAGCATATTCTGAACTGATTATATCTTTGCTGTGAATGATTGGATTTCCACCTTGTTTAATATTATTGATGAAATAGATCCATATAAACATGGGATTCAACACCAACATTTCCTGGTATACACCAGAATTACAAGTCCAAAAACAGCAGCTATATAAGTTAGAACACTGTAGGCAAAAGCCTCAAGTTCTATCTGACTCAGTCAATGCAGGTTAGCAATTAATGACACAAAAGAGGTGATATTATTCAATGAGAATCAGTCAAGCAGGAAATGGTACTAAAGAATTCTTTCAAACCTTTCATTATTTAAGTGATACACCCAGGGGAGGAAAAGAGGATACAAAGTCTTTATTAGTTCCATCTAAATGTGAAGACTTTTCTTCATTTTTTAAACAGAAAATAAAGTGTAAAGTTTCACTCCAATAATAACTTACATGAGCCTCAAGTTACTGATATTAGATGGGATGACTTTCTTTTATATCTTCAGTGGAGATAACGCAAACAATCTCAAATTTGAATCAATCTTCATCTACATTAAGTCCCTTTTCCACTGCTCTCTTGAAGGGAATGAAAGATCTTTAGCACCTTGTTTGTCAAAATGTCATTAATCTATTCTTACCTGAAGATTTGCTTCCATTACCATTAAACCAGGCATCGGTTTGCTCGCTCCTTAAAAAACCTTTACTGGACCCAGCCTGTTTTAATAATTATTGTCTAATATCTACACTTTCTTTTCTGAAAAAAATTATTGAAGCCACTGTTCTTAAGAACTTACTGCATATTTGGATGATCACAATTCTTGATTCTTACCAATTCAGATAAGCTGTAGTACTGAGACTCTTTTAATCTCTAACTTAGAAATCCATCGAGGCTTCAACTCGGGCCAACGATACGCACTAATATTATTAGATCTGTCAGCAGTGTCTGATATGATAAATCATCAAATATTAATCCATAGCCTACAGGAATGTGCGATTGCTGGAAAGGTACTGAATTGGTTTAGATCATACCTTTCACACTGTCAAAAACAGATCAGAATCGGTTCATCTACATCAGCTTGGAAACTATTGATAAGGAATATTTCAGGGCTCTGCACTTTTAGCTATTCTTTTTAACATTTATTTAGCCTTGATCTGCAGATTTTCATGCTTAGATGTATAAAACAGGGTGTATGCAGATGATATTCAGTTCTTTCTTCCATTTTCTTCTTCTTGGTTTGCTGCATTTCAAATGGTTTCTTTATGTTTGTCAACAGTTGAAACTGGTTGTTCCAATAAACTCACTCTAAATGTGGAAAAAAACGAAGTTATGATTTTAGAAAGTGTACCCTCCCAGATAAATCTACCTTTCTGTTTGAGGATCACCAGATTCCAATTATTTCTCAAGTTAAAAATCTTGGAGCGATTATTGATTCTAGTCTTTTAATATGGCCTCAAATCAATGCAGTAATGAAAGCAACATTTTTCAAAATAAAATTGCTAAACATCTAAGACAGCTACTAGAAGCTAATGAGTTCTGGACAGCACTCCAATCTTTACTGGCCCCAAGCATTGATTACTGTAATACCTTATATTTTGGAGTTCCCATCTCTACTTAGAGAACCTTACAGATTGCCTAGAATGCTTCTGCTTGTATGCTAGTAGGCCTAAATAAAAGACAGCAAGTTACTCCAGTTTGCTAGAGATTACACTAGCTTCCAACCTCGTGGCACATTAGATATATGGTTGTCATGATTATCTAAATTACTGGAGAGCCCTGAGTCATTATGTATTAACGTCCTATTGAAGATCTATGTTCCATCTAGATCTCTGTACTCACTCAATTTAGGCTTCTTACAGTACCCTTCTGTTAAGATAGCAAGCTATCCAAAACAGGGCATGGGCCTTCTCTATGGCAGGCTTTTTGGAAAACTCTACCAGAACCTCTTAGGTCAACACTATTTACAAAGGACAAAATTGAAAGATGGCCATTCAAGTAACTTAGCCGGATATGAATTATCTGTAATTTAAAAGGGATATTCAGCAGGATAGCATAGCAGTCAAACTGCTACTTAGCCAGATAAGTTATACCTAGATAAGTCAAACCTGTCATTGGCATAATTTATCCAGTTAAGGCTGAATATTGCTACTTAGCTAGATAAGTTATCTGGCTAATTAGCACCATCCAGATCTGCCCACTACCTGCCCATTATCACACCGGCTACGAGCTTTCAGTATCAGGTCCAAAGAGTTTTAGAAAATTACTAAAAATGTATTTCAACTGGCATTTGACCTTGAAGCACCCCTTTTAGCTGCCATGGATGTCAGTAGGTGGTTCTTTACAATATTGAAGATTTCAATAATGTTCTTTATGATACTGTTTTCTCTTAATTTTCACTTTTGTTTGTTTTTATGACATTATTTCTATCTTGTATTTTTTATCCATTACATATGTGAATGCCTTGAACACTGGGATTAGGTGGTATATAAAACTTTTAAAATAAATATATAAATACAATATTTTGCTGCATGCTGGATATAATGTTACCCCAGAGTCAAACCCTTTTCAGGTCAGCCTACTACACATCCACATCCACACACACACCCTGGCCTACATCCTTCTCATTCTAATAATCAATATCCTCCTCCCTCCTGAATATAAGGGTGTCAAGTCAAGGCAAAACTCCCTTGAGTGTCCTTGCTTTAATGGCAATAAAACTACAGAGCTATGATTCACCACTTAGATCTTAGTTCCTTTAAGTGCCAGAGATGTATGTGAAGCTAAGCCACAAACAGCTTTTAGAGGTTAATATCTTGGCTGCAACAAAACAACTACTATCATACAATGAGCAGACAAGATACTGTTAAAAAAAAAATGGCCTTTTCACCAACAGGAAATCTTCCAGCAGAAAAGTGTTATTTAGATATGAAGATAAGTGCTGCCTGCATTAAGTTCAAATCTTCCATCTCTAGTTCCCAAATGTTGGAAATATAAATGAAAGCACAATGCTGGTAATAGAAAGGCCTAATTCTGGCCAAACACCATTGTGGCTATGACAAACCTAGAGTTAAATATAAGGCTCAAGTTAATACATGCCCAATGCTTACCATTACCCTAATAGGAGCCAGCTTTCCACCACAAGTGTCTCAGCTTACAGCTTTGATTTCTTTCATTGCCTTTCCAACGCATCAGTCATAAGAAGCCCCACATTCAAATGGAAGTCTGCTAGCCCTTACAGGATCTCCTATAATTTAAGAATCTGACATTTTTCCATCTGCAGAGTATTCTCAATATTCTCTAGCCGATTATAAATTACAAAATTATCTTTTATTTAAGCAGTTTTAATCCCCTGGTCTGTTGACATCGCAATTATAACAAAAAAATAATTATTTTCCAATTGCCCCTAAATGAGAATCATAACCCTGGAATTTTTGCTTAGAATCTTCTGAAAATTTGCTCATTGTGAGGACAATTGCATTAGAGTGTTTTCCGTTCTTGAGACCACCCTCCAAACATCCATCAAAGATATATTAATAGGTTCTGAAGAATCAATTCCTACTCCCATAGACAATGATAAGGTAGATGGTTCAGATAAACCAGGTTCAGATAAAATAACTAAAGGAATTAGCTTCATTGGATAAACTAATATTTAAGTCTTTACTCACAATTAGATACTTTCCAGAGGAGAACTGACTCTCTGTTCTTCCCTCTACAATCTTAATTTCTCATCCAAGGAAGGTCTAAAACAAGTCACTCTATCCCCTTTAGATATTCCTACTCAGAGCCCCCTTTGGGTGTTGAATAAGTGGCCACAATACCTCCCTCTGCATCGGAAGACATCAAGTCACTTCTGCAAGGTGGAGGCTGCAGCCAGTTTATTGATATTAGGGCTTAGAAACGGAGCTCTCTCCTAAAATGTCCATAGTAGCTGAGAAAGAATAGTGAAGCATGTGAAAATCCATAAGGCCGCTAGATGGTAATGTGAGAACAGGAATCTTTCACTCCCTCTTCTTTCCCATAGATAACAAAAGGAAAGCGAAGAATTTCTGCTCTAAGGGGCATACCCCTTTCAGCAGTGGTACACCACAGGCCAGCCGCTTATGAAGACACCATCGACCACTGTGAATGACATCACCAAATCTCTGTGGGGTGGGGGGAAGGCAGGCTCACTGACACTGTTCACCTCTCTCAGATCTTCCAGACCTCCTCTCCTCGGCAAGCATCCCATACTCACTCTACAGGCCAGTTACTTTTGAAGACATCAGCGATCACTAGGGATGATGTCACCAAATCTCCACAGGGTGAGTAGAGGGCAAGCTCACTGGCACCACTCTCATCTCTTTCGGACCTCCCCCTCAGTAAATGTCCCAAATTCACTCCACAGGCCATCTGCTTTGGAAGACACCATGTCCTCTATGGATGATGTCAACAACTCTCCAGGAGGTGGAGGAGGGCAGGGTCACCAGCACCTCTCACTGCTGCCAGATCTTCTTGTCTCGGTAAGCATCCCCAAATTGGGACTGTTTCTGATCCAGCCCTAACCTCTTTTCTTCTCCCTAATGGGCAGCATAACTTTTATGCTATGTGCCTAATTTGTGCTCCTAACTTTTAAGAGCACAACTTTTGTGTTTTTGTACTCCTGTTAGATGCGGAACTTGTATGCTTCTAACTCAAGTTTTGTGCGCACAACATTTAGGTGCACAGCTTGTATGCACGAAAATCATGTAAATCATACATTCTGCATACAATATGCATACCCTGTGATTTATGCCTCTAAATCATGTTTTGTACTCTTTAACCATGATTAGGGACCTTTGCTTCAAGTTTTCATTTTCTTTACCTTGGAAATTTCTCAGTGCTTATTACAAGAAAGAAAAAAGATATTTACCAGTGATGAAGTGGAGTGATAATGGGGAGGCCTGGATACACTGGTCTCTTTGGATAAGCTGGCTTTTTAGAAACCTCACAAGCTATAATATCTACTAGAACCACACTGTTGGTCACATTTCGTTCTGAATTAGATAAAGATTTTGTCCTTGAGCAAACTTTAAATATAGAAAAAGTTATTCTATGGACAAAAAAATTCAAATTTTTCCCAATGTCTCCAGAGGAACCTAGTTGAGAAGGAAAGCTTTTCTTCAGTGGAGCTAATAAGTGCTGGCTCTGCAGGGCAACATATTTCTTCAAATTTTCTTGTACAGTATTTATTTATTTTATTTATTTAAGGGTTTTATATACCGATATTCATCAGGGATATCACATCAGTTTACAATAAAATAGTAACTGCGCTTAAGATGTGCTCGACAAGTAACATGAAAACAGGTGCATATAAAGCTAATGACAGAATAAATGTCTATATGCCTAAAAGAGATATGCATGAGATTAATGATGTTGTATATAAGGAAACTTATGTACAAGTACTATATTTATTTACAAAAACTTACAAAGTTGCTTAAAACCCAAACTTACAAAGTTGCTTAAAACCCATCTCCTACATGACATTCTAACTGATTCCAAACCAGAAATATGCGCTGTCACTGAAACCTGGTTTAAACAACATGACACCCCCCTCATCAACCAACTGCCCATAGACAACTACGACGTGTTCTCAATCCCACGTAAAAAGAAGAGAGGCGGTGGCCTACTTTTAGCTGTAAAAAAGGATTTCCAACTTCTATCCCAGAAATGCGATCTCCAAAACCAGTACGAAGTAGGCTTTTTCAAATCTAAATCGCTTCAAATCTGTCTTATTTACACCCCCCCCAGGTCTACTAGAGAAAGACTCATCCCCCCTTATTGAATTCTTTGCTAATTCCCTTTCCGCCGACATACCCACGATTCTCCTTGGAGACTTTAACTTACACGTGGATGCTTGCCCACAATCCCCGGCCTGTGAAGCATTTATTTCCTCCCTCGAAGCTATGGGTTTCAAATTGTTCACTCTCCTACACATAAAGCTGGCCACAACCTAGATCTGATTTTCATCAACTCCCCCCTCAACATAAGCAATCCCCCATCATGCCTGGCAGTACCTTGGTCTGATCACTCTTTGATTCTTACTAACCTCACTCTTCCGCAAATTTCCCCTACATTACCTTGCCAGCCCATATCTTTTAAATACTGCAAAACTTGCAATGTGGACACTATTACACAAGCATGCTCTGACATAGACAGTCAAATTGACCTCTCTTCCCCAGACAACGCCTTCTCCTCTTGGGTCAACCTCACCCTTAACATTGCCAACAAGCATTGCCCAATAACAACAAAAACCCTCAACCCGAACCGTACAAACAGAAAACCCTGGTACACACATGATCTCAGAATTCTTAAAACTCAGCTTAGAGCTGCCGAAATGCGCTGGCGCAAGCACCAATCCCCCGCAGCCAAGACCAACTATTACCAACACATGCACGAATATAGAAACGCCATCCTCCATACTAAACGTGAATACTATGCCAGAAAAATACACGGTCTACAACACAACCCCAAGGCCCTTTTCTCCATAGTTGCAGACCTTACCACTCCATCTCACATGCAACAAATAGCAACCTCCTCCAAGAACCGATGCAACGAGTTAGCACACTTCTTCAGAGATAAAGTCGCATCCATCACGGCACACTTTTCTCACAATAACAACAATGTTTTTCTTCCCATCATCAGCACCTCAGCTACTCTTTCCTCTTTCGACTCGTCTTCCTCCTTGGAAATTGAGAACATCCTAAAAAAGATGAAACCTTCCTCTCATCCCTCTGACACTATCCCCTCTAAGCTTCTACTATCTATACCCAAAGTTATCGCCAAACCGCTATCCAACATTTTCAACTGCTCCTTAGAGCAAGGCACAGTCCCTAACTTTCTCAAACAAGCAGTAGTGAAACCGCTACTCAAAAAACCCAATCTGGATCCTGCCACATTGTCTAATTACAGACCTGTTTCCAACCTACCCCTACTAGCTAAAATTCTTGAAAAACTAGTTAACTCTCGCCTTTCTCTTCACCTTGAACAACATAACATTCTCCCATCAACCCAACATGGTTTCAGGAAGCATTTAAGTACCGAAACCCTGCTACTCTCTCTTTCTGACACTCTTATCAGAAGAACCGACTCAGGATCCTCTTACCTGATTGCCATGCTAGACATTTCTGCGGCGTTTGACACTGTAAATCACTCTATCCTCCTCAACATCCTCAGAAGATTGTATCCAGGAGAGTGCATTACCAGAGATTGGGATCTCTGGTAATGCACTCTCCTGGATACAATCCTATCTTCAAAATCGCTTCTTCACTGTCCTAGTTGACAACAATGAATCTGAACCTATCAGTCTCCCTCGGGGTGTTCCCCAGGGCTCCTCCCTCTCCTCTACCCTCTTTAATATCTACATGCTTCCCCTTACCACCCTTCTCACAAACCTTCACATCAAGCATTTCATTTATGCAGACGATGTGCAAATTCTCTTCCCCTTTTCTGACTCCCTCCAAACTGGAAATCCTGCCTTTCTGCCATTAACCAACTCCTCACAGACATGCACTTGGCTCTAAATCCCAACAAAACAGAACTACTAATCATCTCTAATAAGCAGCCTCTCCCAGCTATCCCACCCTCATATGCATCTACATCGTTCTCCGCACACACTCGCAACCTAGGTGTCCTCATTGATAACCATCTCACTTTTAAACCATTTATTAACTCTATCATAAAGGACTGCTACTTTAAGCTACAAACAATAAAAAAACTCAGACCATTACTTCACTTTTCTGATTTTCGCACAGTTCTTCAGTCTATTATCCTGTCTAAAATAGACTACTGTAACGCCCTCCTCCTTGGCATCCCTTCAACACATACCAAACCGTTACAACTATTACAAAACGCCGCAGCACGTATACTGACAAACTCAAAAAAAAGAGACCACATTTCTCCCACACTTATCGAGCTCCATTGGCTCCCAATACCTTCTCGAATATTTATTTATTTATTTATTTATTTAAAGTCTTTTTTATACCGAAGTATAGCAAAAAATGCCTTCACTCCGGTTTACAGAATAACAACTTGATACATACAACGAGTTTGATACATATAACTAACAATATGAAAGAGAATCCAAATAAAACAAGCAATAAACAATATAAATGGGTAACATGTAAACAAGATGTTACGGGGACTATTAAGTAATTATTTTAGGTTGAACAAGTCTAACTATGTATAAATATTGCTTATCAGGTTGAAAATAATAATAATAGTAAATATATATCTAACTATGTAAAATATTGCCTGAACCGGTTATAATAAAGTGCTGATGCATTAATTCTATGACAAGACAGGGTAATGTCAGGGAGTCATTTTGGGTGTGTGAGGTATGCTTAACCAATGTCATCTGTGAAAGACTGACTGAAAATCCATGTTTTGAGTTCTTTTTTGAAGGATTTTATGTCTCTGAGTGAACTTAGATAGACAGGTAGGGAATTCCATGCTTTTGGACCCGCAATGGAGAGGGCTCTGTTCCTAGTGTTGGAGTTTTTGGCCAATGGAATAGAGGGTATGGTTAGGAGCAGTTTGCTTGACGTTCTAGTCGTGCGTTGTGGTTTGTGAGTTTGGAGCATGTTATCAAGGATGGTGTTATCTGTTCTGTGGATCGCTTTGTGTATGATTGTTAGTGTTTTGAACTTTATTCTTTGTTCGACAGGTAGCCAGTGAAGGCTCTTCAGTACAGGGGTTATGTGGTCTGATTTTTTTTTGCCGGTTAGAACTCTGGCAGCGGCGTTCTGTAATAGTTGTAGCGGTTTTAGGGTAGATTTGGGTAGACCAATTAGTAATGCGTTACAGTAGTCGAGGCTGGTAAAGATGAGAGATTGCAGGACGGTTCTGAAGTCTTGTTGGTGGAGTAGAGGCTTGAGGTGTTTAAGTATGTGGAGTTTGTGGAAACCGTCTTTTGTTTTCATTGCAATGTTTTTTTTGAAGTTTAGTTCGGAGTCAAACCATATTCCAAGGTCCTTTGTATTGTTCTTCAGTTGAATGCTAGAGGTGCCAATTTGAAAGGAGGGTAATGTGGTCATTTGGTCTGTGTTTCTATCGAAGAGTATGCATTCTGTTTTGTCCATGTTGAGGCAGAGTTTTAGCTGGTTCAGCATGTTTCGAATTGCGATAAGGTGGTTTGCTGTTAGTCGCAGTGCATCTTCGACCGTAGTTGTAATGGGAATGAGGAGCTGAATATCGTCAGCGTACATATAGAATGATATGCCTAGGCTTGCAATGAGTTGGCAGAGGGGGAGTAAGTAAATATTAAAGAGGGTTGCTGAGAGGGCTGATCCTTGTGGAACACCTGTTTCGAGGGGGAGGGGGTCAGAAGAGTTGTTGTTAAAAGTGACTTTGAGGAACCTGTTTTCTAGGAAAGAAGTGAACCAGGCAAGGGTATTGCCAGTAAGACCTATGTTCGCAAGTCTTGATATCAGGCTTTTGTGGTCTACGGTGTCGAAGGCCGCAGAGAGGTCGAGTAGTATTAGAATGTAGCTTTGATTATTGTCAAAGCCTCTTATTATTTTGTTTGAGATATTGAGTAGAAGGGTTTCTGTGCTGCGATTTTTTCTGAACCCGTGTTGTGATGGGTGTAGGATTTTGTTGTTTTCCAGGTGTTCATTGAGTTGTGACAGTGCAGCTCTCTCAGTCATCTTTGCTAGTAAGGGGAGGTTTGAGATGGGGCGATAGTTATTCAGATCATCTGGATTGAGATTCTTTTTTTTCAGTATAGGTGTGATATTCGCGATTTTTAATTTAGTTGGAAGTTCACCTTCTTCAAGTGATTTATTTATGATAGCTGCTAATGTGGGAGCAATGATGTGTGATATTTCTTTTAAATCTGCCAGAGTTCAAAAAAAAGTTAAAAACCTGGCTCTTCAGACAAGCGTTCCAATTTACAGAATCCAACTAAGCACCTTATCCTGATTGAACCTTTAATTTATTGTTTTATACAGTTAACAATATTCAACATATATATATATGCAATATTTAACTTTTTAATTATTTTAATTTAATTTAATTTAGGTCACGAAAACATTCAATGTTTAATGTTTAATTGTTAATTGTTATTTTTTATTTTTATTTTTATTTTTCATTGTTATTTTTCAATGTTCAATGTTCGATGTAATCAACCCAGGTCTGACCTCCCAGACTGGGGCAATTTCTTCGTTTACTGTAAACCGGACTGATTTGTATTGTATACAGGAATTCCGGTATATAAAAATTAAAAATAAATAAATAAATAAATAAATAAATCACGGGTAGGTATTACATCAAGATTGTGGCGAGCTGGGTTTATTTTCTTTAGCATTTTTTCGGTTTCGATGATTGAGATGATTTTTTTCGGTTTTGATGATTGAGAATACTTTACAAAGTGCTCTCCCTCATCCATAAAAGTCTGTTAAATGCTAACCTCAACTGGATCAACCCCCCCCCTCCTCCCCCGTACTTCTAACAGACCTACTCGCCCAGCCCTACAAGGAACCCTCTGTAATCAATCAATCAAATCTATCAAACTCTCATCTACCATGAGCAGAGCATTTTCACTAGCTGGCCCCACTATATGGAACTCCTTGCCACCTGAATTATGCATTGAGACCTCTACTCCTAAATTTTAAAAAAAACTTAAAACTTGGTTATTCCAGCAAGCTTATCCCATTTCCCCCCCTCCCACGCATAAAAAGCTCCAACAGCAAGCGAGTAACAATTCGAATAGCTGACCTGTTACCTCCTCCGCCGAACATGATTGCTGTAAAAATACTCTACTTTGTAGTTATTGTATTATAGTTGGCATATTTATTTATTTATTATTATGCCAATCAGTTTTCTCTATAGTTATTGTTTCTGTATTGTTTCTGTATTTGCATATGATACCCCTTATTTAGTTATTTTGTCATTAGCTAATTTTCTGCAACTGTTACTTGTAAGGGCCCTGCCCAAAAGTTATTTGTTGATGTAAACCGATACGATGTGCGAACGGCTATCGGTATAGAAGAGACTTTAAACAAATAAATAAATAAATAGATAGATAAATAAATTGGGTGGATTCCAAATTAGGTAAAGGCAATCAGGCGAAGAACGGGAGGGGGGCAAAGTTGAGAGAGGAATAGTGTAGTGAGAAACTTGGGGATGGGAGGGGCAGGAAGGAGAGGAAAAGGGAGAAGTAGCACAACTTATCAGGATTGTGTCAATAAATATGGGACATCTTATGAGGGTGTAACTGAGGAAGATGCTGGGCGAGTAAGGAGATTAGGATTAGGTGTATGATTGCGTGAACAGCCACGTCTTTAGTTTTCTCTTGAAGATTTTTAGGCAGTCCTCCTGGCATAAATCTACGGGCATTTTGTTCCATAGGACAGGGCCGGCTATGGAGAGTGCACGTGCTCTAGTAGATGCCAGGTTGTTGTTTTTGGGGGAAGGTGTTCGTATGGTAGCAAGGTATTGGTTCCTGGTTGGTTTAGAGGGTTTGTGGAATACTAGTGAGTCATTGAACCAGTTCATTTCAGAATTGTGGAGAGCCTTATGTATGATAGAAAGAGTTTTATATTGGATTCGGTATGCAATAGGGATCCAGTGTAAATCCTTAAGTATGGGTGAGATGTGTTCATTTCTGCGCGTGTTGGTAAGCATCCGGGTAACTGTGTTTTGTAGAATTTGTAGTGGGTGAATGGAGTTTTTGGGTAGGCCTAGGAAAAGTGAGTTACAGTAATCGATTTTCGAGAATATTGTAGTTTGCATCACTGTATGAAAGTCTGGAGGGTAGAGTAAAGGTTTTAATTTCTTTAGGGTGTGTAGTTTAAAGAAACAGTCTTTCAGAGTGGTGTTAATGAATTTCTTGAGGTTGAATTGGTTGTCTAGCGTGACCCCCTAGATCTCATACCTGTTGGGAGAGTGAGATGAGTAGAGATAGGGGGGGAAGCAGGGGAAGGGTATTAGGATGATTCTGTGGAGAGATAAGCATAATTTCGTTTTTTGCCGTGTTAAGAGCGAGGTGAATGTTGGATAGGAGTTTGTTGATAGATAGTAGCGTTGATTCCCAGATGTTCATAGCCTTAGGGAGGATATCAGATATTGGGATAAGGATCTGCACATCATCTGCATAGATATAGTGGGGGAGCTTGAGATCGGATAGGAGATAACAGAGCGGTAGGAGGTAAATATTGAAAAGGGTGGAGGATAGTGAGGAACCTTGTGGAACTCCTTGGTCAAGGGGTATAGGTTTGGACTCATGGCTTTCAATCTTGACTTTATAGTTTCGATTGCTGAGAGAGGATTTGAACCAGTTGTGTGCAACACCTGTTATTCCAAATTCGTAAAGTCGCTGCAGGAGGATATTGTGGCTGATTGTGTCAAAAGCTGAGGATATGTCTTAGAAGGCTAGAATATATGATTGTCCTTTGTCTAGGTCTTTAATGAGACGGTCTGACAAGGAAAGGAGGAGGGTTTCAGTGCTATGGAATTTCTGAAATCCAAACTGAAGTGGAGAGAGTAGGTGTGAGTCATCAAGGGATTCAGTGAGTTGCTTATTGATTGTTTTTTCCAGAATTTTAGAGATGAAGGGGAGGTTTGAGATGGGGTGATAGTTAGGTCGGTGGGGTCAAGCTTGGGTTTCTTCAGTATTGGCTTGACGATTGCTTGTTTGAGGGGGTTGGGTACTAGGCCTGAAGTGATAGAGGCATTTATAATGTTGTCTATGGGCTGGGCTATTATGCTAGGGATGGAGAGTTTGGTAGGGATTGTGTCAGAGGAGTGGGAGGATGATCTGGATTTCTTAAGGAATGATTCAATTTCCAGAGCAGTAGTGTATTCAAAGAAGGTCAGGCCTTTGGGGGGGTGGGGGTTTGGAAGGGCTGGGTAAGCTTCTTGTGGGTTTTGGTTGGTTGAGAAGGAGGAAAGGAAACGTGTAAGCAGTTTATTAGTTTTGTCTTGGAAGAATAATGCGAGTTCCTCGCATTTGGTTTTGGCTGCATCCTCCGATATAACTGCAGGTGCTGATTTGGTTAATGATGCAATGTAGTCATACAGGGCTCGCGGGTTGTATTGGAATTGAATTCTGGTGGAGTAGAAATCCCTTTTGGCATTATTTAACCTTTCCCTATAGTTATGTAAGGAGGATTTGAATCGGGCAAGGAGTGTGCGGGTTGGGTCTTTGCACCAGGAATTTTCTATTTTTCATGTCTTTTAGTTCGTGTGTACCAGGGTTTCTTTTTGTTTTGTGAGTTTGTGTCTAGATTGTAAAGGGCAGATTTTGTTGGCCACTGTATCTGTAATGTTGTGCCATGATGATAGGGCAGTGTCTGCATCCAAGTCTAAGTTGTTTAGCGTGTCAGAGAGGGCCAGGATGAGGTCGTCTCTTTTGCATGCTTTTCTGTAGTGTATGGTGTTGCTGGTGGTCGGGTAACCAAGAGGCTTCTTTATAGAGCAGGAGGTTTTCATGAGGTAGTGGTCGGACCAGGGGACTGGCATGCATGTGGGGGGTCTGTATGTATCTGAGAGTTGGTGAAAATAAGGTCAAGGGAATGACACGCTTTGTGAGTAGGTGACTTATGTTCTGTTTGAAGCCTAAGGCGTTCAAGGAAACGATTATAATGTTGCATGAGGGAGTTCGAGGTGTGCTGTCAACATGAAGGTTCATGTCACCGAGAATGATTGCTGGGGTGTCAATTGATATGTTTTTGGCAATGTATTCAATAAAGGAGGACAGGTTATTGTCTAGGGTTCCGGGGGGGGGGGGGGGGGGTATACTAAACAGATTTGTAGTGACGGGGATTTAAAGAGGCCAATTTCAAGTTTGGTTGGGGGAGTGATAGGTTGGTGTATCATGTTGAGTTCATTTTTTTTACAAATAGTAGGATACCACCTCCTTTTTTTGGGCCTTGGGATTGAGAAGATATCGTAGGAGTTGGTGGGGAGTTGGTTTAGAAGTCAGTTTCCTTAAACCAAGTTTCCGTAATGGCACATATGTCTGGGTTTTCATCGAGAAGGAGGTAGTTGAGGATGGGAGTTTTTTTGCTTAGTGATTGTGCGTTAAGTAGGATGAGTGAGAGAGCTTGGGTCGCTGTTCCTCCCACGTGGGCCTGGGGCTTCGGAAGGCATCCCTCGGATCGGTGTCCCTTTGCGTGGTGGCAAGGTGGTGCGGGTCCGGCAGCGCGGCTCCGGTCGATCGGGTCACGTAGCTAGCGCAACGAGAGACTGATCAGCTCACCGCAAGGCCTTTTCTAGGGCTCCCCCATCGCGCTGCGTGTCGTCTGTGGTGCCTTTGATGACGATGGCGGTCGTGGGCAACAGCCTCGGGAGGCTTCGGAGGGCGCAGGAAAACAGGTAGGCCTCAGATGCCGGTCTGTCGGGGTTCACTGACCTCAGATCGCTGTCCTTCGCCGTCGGGCCTCGGGCCGCTTGTAAATGCATTGTCTTCAAGGGAATAAGGTATTTTTTAACAGTCTTCATTGAATCGATTTCGCATGGATAAGAAAGCTAATAAGTAATGATATTACAATTTATAACTATGTACTGTTCTCTTAGCTATCAATCTGTAGTTTGAGTACCTAAACAGTCAGTTATGTTTAAAGTATTTTTATTAGACATATGAAACATGATATATGGACAAAAAAAACCAGAACTGATCTATACTTCCCAGCTCAGATAACATAGAAAGTACTTTAATACAAACAAAACTGAATTGGACCAAATCAACCTACCCCATCTCAACCTCCCCCTCCCCATACAACCCCAAGTGGAAAGTATTACACAAAGAAATGTTCCCAAAAACATTAGACAAAAATTCAAAGACTCAGTGAGTGAAGTCATTTACAATAAAACCTCTACCCCCTAGGCAATAAAAATTGTAAATACAGGTCCCAAATTTTTAAAAGAGGTTCAATATCTCTTATTCGTATCCATTTGTTCAATGTATTTTTCTAGTTGACAGGTCTGGAAAACCAAATTCCTCAACTGCCCTAGATTGAGCATCTCTTCCACTATCCACTTTTGTAAAATATGTTTCTTGGTCAAGAACAAGACTTTCCTGCACCATAACCGTGTATACCCAGAAGGAAAGGTGCAAGTCCTCAAATCATCAAATAGAAATACTCTGGCATCAAAAGCCAACGTCACCCCCAATACATCACAAATATATTTTTGTACAGATTTCCGATATATTTATATCAGGGGGCAGTTCCAAAAATTGTGTCCCAAAGTGCCTGTCTCCTGCCCACATTTCACGCACAAAGTTGTTGCCACCAGTTTATTCTTAGAAGCTTGGATCTGGGAGCAAAGGGCTCAGGGAAGGAATGTATATTGCATCTCCTTCAAGAAAGCACTAGGTGTGAAAGATTTGGCACCCACCAAAGTCCTAAAAATAAATTGCCCTGACAATTCTATACTCAGTTCTGAATTCCAATCCCTAAACCTTACTCCTAGCTTCAAATACAAGAGAAAACTCAGTCTTGAATACCAAACAACATTTATTTGAATGATGAACAGTTTAAGCATCAAGAGTAGCTGCACAGAAAGGAGAGACTGTCACAGCTGTGATAAGTTCTGTCTGGAAGCTCAGTAGTGTGATGGAGGTAACTGAAGCTGAGACAGAAGCTGTGGAGAGGAAATGGTGAAAAGCAATGCTTCTGTGTAACTTGGATCAGGAGAAAGGGCGGAAGCTAGCTAAGATGACAAAGTGACAGCATAACCAAGAGCCATATATGTATATTTTCAAACATACTGCAGAGGCAGAACAGACTGAGTGACAGTTTGAGATTCTGGAGTTTCAAATCATTGGTTCTAGTTAAGTTAGCATTAGGCCATCTTTTTATTTTTTTCTTTCCTTATAGGGGTGATTAATATTTCTTGGTTTCCCCGCCTTCTTATTGTAGACTTAACGATTGGGTATATATTTATTTATTTTACATCGCACTGTGTTCTCTGATGTTATTTACTGTCTCTATACTATAATGCTTTCTTGCTTTATTTCATTGTGTAATGATATAAATGTTATATAGAAACGGCAGGGGGGAAATGTGGAAAAGAGGTTTTGCATTCAGATAACAACCAACAAAAAGGAACTTCACAATCTGGGTAAACAAATAAGTGTGGGGGTAGCTTGCTTATTATGGCGGTTACTACCCTAAACCAATTAAGCCTGATACATCATTTTGAATGCATATACAGCGTTGCTCTCTGCTTCAACGGCAAGGGAAAATGTGGAAAACAGGATTTACATTCAGATAGCATCCAACAAGGCATTGATCTGTGCAGTCTGGATAAACAAGCATCAGGGTAACTTGCTTGATGTGGCAGTTACTCCCTTTAACCATTAAGCCTTATGCTCACATTTGATGTAACTCCAGCATCAATGACAGGGGATGGCAGGAAATTTGAATCAAACAGATACCAACAAGGGCCCTGAACTTGTTGGTTGATGAAACAGATAAGTATGGGAAAATAAATGTGGGAGCTTGCTGGGCAGACTAGATGGGCTGACTGGTCGTTTTTCTGCCGTCATTTCTATGGTTCTATGTTATTAAAAAATAGATTAACCTAGAAAAATGATGAGTCATTTTTTTCACTGATTTCTCCCATTTTTGTTATAATAAATACAAAATTCTCAGGACCAATAAAATGAAAACTGAAAGCGAAGGTCCCAAAACATGATTTACGCGTGTAAAACATCATGTGTACAAACCATGCTTTGTACCCCTAAATCATGTTTTATCCATTGTTTGTGTGCAAATAAACAATATGGGCCGGATTTTAAATGGGTTACATGTTTAAATCCCCCCCTAGGGCTGGAGTTAAGTTTCTATGCACTCCGAGCCATCTAAAAAAACCTCCCACAAAGCCAGAAAAAAGCCCAAAATACTGCTTTTCTGTGGTTCCACCTACTCAGTATCATCCCAGTACTGAGTAGGAGAAACCACAGAAAAGCATCCATTTTCCTAGCTGGGCACAGCCACTTCTCCTATGTGCCCAATGCCATGGACACGCTAGGGACGCACAATTTATCCATAGCGTGTCCTTTTAAGTGTGACCCCTCATTTAAATAATGCATCACGAACCCAGAGAGGGGCTGGGTGTGCGTTAGGAGAGCAGGTGTTCAATTATGAGCACCCATTTTATGTGAGTCGATATTGCATCGGCCTGTTTATGCATAATTTCTTTTACGCAGGGATTAAGAAAATGGGCACTGAAATACTTTTTAAAATTCTTTTACTCCTGTTATATTACATCAGGCCCCAAACCTGGCCAAATATAAATGCAGATGATGAGCTGGCATATAAACTACCTTAAATTATAGTCAGAATATGTTTTTAAAGACATGTCTTTCAAGATCTAGTGAAAGGGCTGCATAATTGCTTTCTATTTGAATGCAAATTTTATGTAGTAATTTAAATTCCAGCACATTTCGATGAAGAAGAGGTCTGACATGTAAAGAAGCTTCATATAATTACTACTTTATCAAACTGAGAAAACAAGATGTGTAAAAATTTTGTGATGCCTTCTTCGATAGAGAAATTTCCATATAGCTATGACTATTTACTGATGGCATTGTAACTTCAAAATGCAAAATGGCAGAACTGAACTGGACTGCTTCCCTATAGGAAACCAAGGTAAAAAAACAATGACTATAAATGTAGGGAGTATTTAGGGCACATAAAAAATGTGAGCCAGGGGTCACTAGATGTTCTGTTATCTGTGAAAGAAGTCTGAATGGAATTGCATGAATAGTTCAAAATGATCTGGGTTTTTGTGGGAGGGATGGGAAATGGGACAAAGACAGATATTCTGACAATATTTTATATTGCTAGTTTCCTTCGAGGAAACTAAACTACACAAGGCAGTCATTTGAATTTTATTATTATAAAAAAAACAATCAGCTTATCGCTTCTTGGCCTCTTTATATCTAGGATCAAATATAAGGTCTGATTACAGTGCTTTTTGGTCTTTTAGCTGAGAATGAGAACATCTAAAACGGCTAACACCATGCCACCCAACTCCACTGGGGATACAACTCCATTTGGATTCTGACCTAACTGGGAGAATTAAACTTTCTATAAGAAAACCCCAAAACAAAACAAGCTGTCTGCTTTAATGCTGAGTAATACATGTTCTTTGGATCTCTGCAACAGTGCTGCCATGAGCTACCAAACATGCCCTGAAATGCTTTCATGGCTATTCAAATGATGCAGACAGCTAGGATGAAGGCATCCTCCACCACCATAAAGAGAGCCAGTAAAGGCTTCAATTTTATGGATGCAAAATGGAACTAAATTAGCTAAATAATGCTGTGTACTAATCTCAATTACTATGCCTAGAAAAATTATAAGCAAAGGTATTTTTAATTTAGCATCCGTTTTCCTGTATTATTTTTAAATTTGAGGTGTATACAGTGGTCTATAGTTGAATATTGCAAGAGGACTTAACGTTTCAATCTTTTTTATATTTTATGTTATTTTAACTGTGCGTGCTTTATCCTGTAAACTGTTTTGATCAACATTCCAGTGGGAGCACTGAGTATCCTGTAAACTGTTTTGAAATCTGATCCATCTCCAACTGCTATCAGGAGTACACTATACCCATTGATCCTGAGTCCATCTGCTACATGCTAGGAAAACTGTTATTAATCAAGATGACTTAAGGAATAGCCACTACTACTGGCATTAGTAGTATGGGATTTATTTACTGTTTAGGTACTTGCCACGCATTAGTAACCTGGATTGGCCACTATTGGAAATAGGAAGCTGGGCTTGATGGACCCTCAGTCTGACCCAGTAGGACAATTTCTTATAGATCCACTCTCCCATAAATGGACTCACAGTTACAGTTTTTAAGATGCCCTACATCACACAGCTGATGGTTTTCCATACATTTTTGCCAGATACCTCTAGCTCCTCCTCTTATGAGGAGGAGGAGGAGATGGAACTAGGCTCTGCCTACCGATGCATCCGCGTTGGCTGCAGGTAGCCAGCTACCACCACTACATGACCACCTGCGCCAGCACAGAAAAACCTCCCCCTCTCCCAACAAGATTGCCCTGAGCCTCTTGGGGACATGCCAGAAGCTAGAAATAAGCTAGGAACAGTGTGTACCTAAGTAAAAAGGTTGAAAAGTTCAGTTCAGTTACTCCCCTTGGAAAGGTGTTGAGGTAGTGTGATTTGGTTTGATTAGGTACCAACATTTGTTAATCAAGAGAGCAGTGAGTCACTCTGGCTGACTAACTGAAGTTAAACTGTTTGTATTTCCCAACCCGCTTTCACAAAAAAAAAAAAAATCCAACAACAAAAACTTTATTGACAGTTTGATCAATCCCCTGTAGGCCACTACCAGACATATAGTGAATTCACTAATACATTTAAAGGACATTAATTAGATACATTCCTACTCCCATAGCAACCTAAAACTTAACTAGGAACTGAACAAAACTGAGATGAAGGCAGCAGTCCAGCAGCAAGAGGGGGGCTTCCCAGTCTTTTGCATTGAGTGTCACATGCATGATTTTTTACCCACCGGTGAGAAGTTGTACATGTGCATGCGATGCAAAGAGCTCCTGGCTCTCAGAGACCTGGAGGAACTGAGGCAGGCAGAGAGGTATATAGATGAGACCTTCAGGGACATAGTAGCCAAGTCCCAACTTCAGACTGGCAGCCCTGGTGCTGCCTTGAAGGAAGAAAGTCTTATGATTGGAGAGCATCAACCTGGTGCAGCAGGAAAGGATCCTGTAGCAAGGACCTGCTCTCCAGGTGATGCATTGTCCTTTCGCACTGAGGATATCTCCCCAAGGCCTACTGCCCAGGAGGGAAGGGTTAGGTCGGCCGTCATAGTTGGTGATTCGATTATTAGGAATGTAGACAGCTGGGTGGCTAGTGGGCGTGAGGATCGCCTGGTAACATGCCTGTCTGGTGCGAAGGTGGCGGACCTCATGCATCACCTAGATAGGATTTTAGACAGTGCTGGGGAGGAGCAGGGTGTCGTGGTACATGTAGGCACTAACGACATAGGAAAATGTGGAAGGGAGGTTCTGGAAGCCAAATTTAGGCTCTTAGGTAGAAAGTTTAAATCCAGAACCTCCAGGGTAGCATTCTCTGAAATGCTCCCTGTTCCACACACAGGTCACCAGAGGCAGGCAGAGCTCCGGAGTCTCAATGCATGGATGAGACGATGGTGCAAGAAAGGGGGATTCAGTTTTGTTAATAACTAGGAAACCTTTTGGGGAAGGGGAGTCTCTTCCGAAGGGATAGGCTCCACCTTAACCAGGGTGGAACCAGAATGCTGGCGCTAAACTTTAAAAAGGAGATAGAGCAGTTTTTAAACTAGAACAAAGAGGAAAGCTGACAGTCGCTCAGCAGCGCATGGTTCGAAGAGAGGTGTCTTCAAAGGATACTAATGATGCATTAGAATTAGGGCATCCCGACACTGAGGTTCCAATAATAAGAAAAGTAGTCCAAGTGTCTTAACTAAAAACTCACCTGAGCTAAAAAATTCTAACTTATTCCTATCAATTAAAAAGCAGAATGAAAATACAAACAAAAAACAAACTTTGAAATGTTTGTATGCTAATAACCGGAAGTCTAAGAAAATGGGAGAATTAGAATGTATAGCAGTGAATGATGACATAGACTTAATTGGCATCTCAGAGACATGGTGGAAGGAGGACAACCAATGGGACAGTGCTATACCAGGGTACAAATTATATCGCAATGACAGAGAGGAGCACCTGGGAGGCAGTGTGGCGCTTTATGTCTGGGATGGCATAGAATCCAACAGGATCCAACAGAATCCAACAGGATTTAGCATGAGACTAAATGCATAGTTGAATCTTTATGGGTAGAAACCTCTTGTGTGTCGGGGAAGACTATAGTGATAGGAGTATACTACCGTCCACCTTGTCAAGATGGTGAGACTGACAGTGAAATGCTAAGAGAAATTAGGGAAGCTAACCAAATTGGTAGTGCGGTAATAATGGGAGACTTCAATTACCCAATATTGACTGGGTAAATGTATCATCGGGACAAGCTAGAGAGATAAAGTTCCTGGATGGAATAAATTATAGCTTTATGGAGCAATTGGTTCAGGAACCGACAAGAGAGGGAGCAATTTTAGATCTAATTCTTAGTGGAGCACAGGATTTGGTGAGAGAGGTAACAGTGGTGGGGCCCCTTGGCAATAGTGATTATAATATGATCAAATATGAATTAATGACTAGAAGGGGGACAGTAAGCAAATCCACGGCTCTCGTGCTAAACTTTCAAAAGGGAAACTTTGATAAAATGAGAAAAATAGTTAGAAAAAAATTGAAAGGAGCAGCTACAAAAGTAAAAAGTGTGCAAGAGGCATGGTCATTGTTAAAAAAATACCATCCTAGAAGCACAGTCCAGATGTATTCCACACATTAAGAAAGGTGGAAAGAAGGCAAAACGATTAGCAGCATGGTTAAAAGGGGAGGTGAAAGAAGCTATTTTAGCCAAAAGATCTTCAATCAAAAATTGGAAGAAGGATCCAACAGAAGAAAATAGGATAATGCATAAATGCTGGCAAGTTAAATGTAAGACACTGATAAGACAGGCTAAGAGAGAATTTGAAAAGAAGTTGACCATAGAGGCAAAAACTAACAGTAAAAACTTTTTAAAATATATCCGAAGCAGAAAGCCTGTGAGGGAGTCAGTTGGACCGTTACATGATCGAGGGGTTAAAGGGGCACTTAGAGAAGATAAGGCCATCGCGGAAAGATTAAATGATTTCTTTCTTTGGTGTTTACTGAAGAGGATGTTGGGGAGGTACCCGTACTGGAGAAGGTTTTCATGGATAATGATTCAAATGGACTGAACCAAATCACGGTGAACCTAGAAGATGTGGTAGACCTGACTGACAAACTGAAGAGTAGTAAATCACCTGTTCGGATGGTATACACCCCAGAGTTCTGAAGGAACTAAAAAATGAAATTTCAGACCTATTAGTAAAAATGTGTATCCTATCATTAAAGTCATCCATTGTACCTGAAGACTGGAGGATAGCTAATGTAACCCTATTTAAAAAGGGCTCCAGAGGCGATCCGGGAAACTACAGACCGGTTAGCCTGACCTCAGTGCCAGGAAAAATAGTGGAAAGTGTTCTAAACATCAAAATCATAGAACATATAGAAAGACATGGTTTAATGGAACAAAGTTAGCATGGCTTTACCCAAGGCAAGTCTTGCCTCACAAATCTGCTTCACTTTTTTTGAAGGAGTTAATAAACATGTGGATAAAGGTGAACCGGTAGATGTAGTGTACTTGGATTTTCAGAAGGCATTTGACAAAGTTCCTCATGAGAGGCTTCTAGGAAAAGTAAAAAGTCATGGGATAGGTGGCGATGTCCTTTCGTGGATTACAAACTGGCCAAAAGACAGGAAACAGAGTAGGATTAAATGGACAATTTTCTCAGTGGAAGGGAGTGGGCAGTGGAGTGTCTCGGGGATCTGTATTGGGACCCTTAGTTTTCAATATATTTATAAATGATCTGGAAAGAAATACGACAAGTGAGGTAATCAAATTTGCAGATGATACAAAATTGTTCAGAGTAGTTAAATCACAAGCAGACTGTGATAAATTGCAGGAAGACCTTGTAAGACTGGAAAATTGGGCATCAAAATGGCAGATGAAATTTAATGTGGATAAGTGCAAGGTAATGCATATAGGGAAAAATAACCCATGCTATAGTTGTATAATGTTAGGGTCCATATTAGGTGCTACTACCCAAGAAAAAGATCTAGGCGTTATAGTGGATAACACATTGAAATCGTCAGTTCAGTGTGCTGCGGCAGTCAATAAAGCAAACAGAATGTTGGGAATTATTAGGAAGGGAATGGTGAATAAAACGGAAAATGTCATAATGCCTCTATATCGCTCCATGGTGAGACCGCACCTTGAATACTGTGTACAATTCTGGTCGCCGCATCTAAAAAAAGATATAATTGTGATGGAGAAGGTACAGAGAAGGGCTACCAAAATGATAAGGGGAATGGAACAGCTCCCCTATTAGGAAAGACTAAAGAGGTTAGGACTTTTCAGCTTGGAGAAGAGACGTCTGAGGGGGGATATGATAGAGGTGTTTAAAATCATGAGAGGTCTAGAATGGGTAGATGTGAATCGGTTAGTTACTCTTTCGGATAATAGAAAGACTAGGGGGCACTCCATGAAGTTAGCATGTGGCACATTTGAAACTAATCAGAGAAAGTTCTTTTTCACTCAATGCACAATTAAACTCTGGAATTTGTTGCCAGAGGATGTGGTTAGTGCAGTTAGTGTAGCTGTGTTTAAAAAAGGATTGGATAAGTTCTTGGAGGAGAAGTCCATTACCTGCTATTAATTAAGTTGACTTAGAAAATAGCCACTGCTATTACTAGCAATGGTAACATGAAATAGACTTAGTTTTTGGGTACTTGCCATGTTCTTATGGCCTGGATTGGCCACTGTTGGAAACAGGATGCTGGGCTTGATGGACCCTTGGTCTGACCCAGTATGGCATGTTCTTATGTTCTTAAACATTGTAAAAGCAGTATAGAAATACTTTTAAATAAAGAAATATATTTTATGCTTTTTGTATTTATTTTTTTTAGTGTTCTATGTTTATTATATTATGTATTATTTAATATACACTGCTCTGAGTGATTTTTTTTTAAAACTCTGGAAAGGGCGATTAAAAAGTAGTTTCAAATGAATAAATAGATCTGCAATTTTATTAGTAATGAAGCATACCAATCAATTTCTAGTATTAATGATGTAAAGGACACTTTCTAGATGACTGCTATATCAAGCTGCTTACAAGTTATTCTGCTTAAGCACATCCAATAGTATGCCAGAGATGTCTTATTGTTGAATAATCTTTCAACAAGCTTTTTCAGAATTTTTATATTTATTCAAAATAATAATACAGTGCTTCAATAAATGTGAGGTTTTAACTCAATGTATTTTAAAAAATACATTACCACATTCTACAAAAGATTGACTGAGGTTCAAAGTAACACTCATAAAAGCAACTCAAATGCTAACAAAAATTAACAACACATAAAAACTCAGGAGACAAGACTACTAAACACAAGAAACCTAACTGTATATACAAGAGATTGCTTCTAAGAGGGAAAATCAATCTGATAGACTGAAAGCATCACGGAATAGAAAAGATTTTAGCTCCTTTTTAAATTACACCAAGTCTGTTACTAATCGGAGATGTTCAGGAAGAGCTTTCCACATTGATCCTACTATTGAAAAGGCCTGATAATGGGTCTCGATAAGTATAACAAAACAATACAGAGCCAAAGGTAACCCCAACAAACATATACCAAAGTCGCAACAAGGGGAACCAAACAATAATCAAAATCACATAGTGGTCAGCAGTAAGAACAAACTTAGAAAAAAGGTGTCAGCAAGCCTGTTGATGTGCAAAGATAATCAGGTCAATTCAATCATCCACCTTTATATAAAGTCCCAAAAATATTATTTTGGTCTTTTTTAAAGCATTTAAAAATTTCAACAGTCTAGATTGAAAATCAATAAGCCCAATCACTAAGCCCAACACAGCCAGTGTTTCGCTGTAAACAGCTTCTTCAGGGGTTAGCTATATACTTTGCAATCCAACAGCAAAACTGCTGTCATTCGTATCGGACCAACGGTTTCTGTAGAGGCTTGGTTCTTTGAACTGCATGGTAGGCCATGATGGTGTTTTCGCGCACTTGTTTGTGCGCTTGCTTGCTGATCACAAGGCCATGGCCTATATTTGCAGAGTGCCTATTTGAGACTTAGTGCCTACTTGCGCGCGTACTGAGCGCCGACTTGCACACATACTGAGCGCCTACCTGAGCGTGCGCTGACTACCTACCTGAGCATGGACTAAATGCCCACCTAAGCATGCACTGAATGCCTACTGAGCACGGACTGAGCACTGACTTGAACGCACACTGGATGCCGACTTGGGCGCACACTGAGTTCCTATCTGAATATGCACTGGGTGCCTACTTGAACACGAGCATACTATGGGGCAGATTTTCAAAGGGATACGTGCGTACCCCCCGAAAACCTACCCCAACCCCTCCCCCGCGCGCGCCGAGCCTATTTTGCATAGGCTCGGCAGCGCGTGCAAGCCCCGGGACGCGTGTAAGTCCCGGGGCTTGCATGGAGGGGCATGTCGGGGGTGTGTGTCGGGGGCATGCCGGGAGTGACGCGGCGTTTCAGGGGCGTGTCGCGAGTGACGCGGCATTTTGGGGGCGGCGCAGCAGGCGTGGTTTCAGCCCGGGGGTATTCCGGGGGCGTGGCCGCGGCCTCCGGCCCAGCCCCCGGGACCGGAACATGGAGCGGGGCAGCCGGCCGGCGCGCGCAAAGTTACGCCTGCTTCCAGCAAGCGTAACTTTGCCGACAAAGGTAGGGGGGGGTGGAAGGAAAGTTCCCTCCGAGCCCGCTCCAATTTCGGAGTGGCCTCGGAGGGAATGGAGACAGGCTGCGCACCTCGGCGTGCGCAGGCTGCCGATTTTGGGCAGCCTTGCGCGCACCGACCCCGGATTTTAATGGATACGCGCGTATCTATTAAAATCCCACGTACTCTTGTTTGCGCCTGGTGCGCGAACAAAAGTACGTGTGTGCGCAGATTTATAAAATCTGCCTCCAAGAGTGTACCTAAGCATATCTTTTATTTGGGCACACAGGGAACGTGAGGCAGTATAGCGCCTATGACAAACGTCTAAGGGCCTAGCGATCTGTGCTGCTTGTCATATAAGGGCAATACAACGAAGAATTTCTGTGAGCCTATGCCAGTGCTGCCTGGACACTGGGCCATTCCCTCAGTCAGAAGGGACTGCAGCTGAAGGAGACTCATTGAGGGTGTCCCCTTGTTCAGTTGACCCTAGGATGGAAAAAATCTTCAGGGGATGTTCGATTTGAGGACATCAGATTGGGGCCTACAGGGCTTGGTATGAGCCCATCCTCCTTTTCCTGAGAGGGATTATCCAGGGACTATAGACATTTCTGCAAGGGCACCCAGTAGAGATGACGATTCCTTCAAAGTGGGGTTGTGTTACTGAGTGCAAGCGCCATGGTTCAAGGGTCCCTGATGATATGCAGAAGAATGGTAGGCCATGATGGTGTTTTCGCGCACTTGTTTGATTCTGATGAGGATTTGGGTTTCTCCCCTCTAGATGAGGGGGAAATTCCTCTAGATTTAGAGTTACCGAGTCTGTATTCTCAGACTCTGAAGCCATGAGGGTGACTCTATGGGTGCGCAAAAGACTGATCCCATTTTGGTCACCCTACGCAAGCATCTTTTTTCTTTCCCCTCCTGGAAGCAAAACTTTAAAGGGGAAATGCTCTTTGGCGGGCTACAGCCATTGGAACCGGTGGCGAGAGAACAGTTACATTTTTTGAAGGTGGAAGTGCTGGTGAGTTCTCTGTCTAAGCAGACAGCCATTCTGGTAGAAGGAAGGGCAGCTCTAAAAGATGCTCATGGTAGAAGAATTGAAGCTATCTTTAAGCAGACCTTGAAACCATGGCAATGAATTTGCAAACTGCCTCTTTTTGCTCCCTGCCTCTTTTGGCTCGGGTGACTCTACACCTCTCTCAGGAATCTGAGGGAACAGGGTGGAATAGCAGAGTGATGTTGGAACCAGGAACCTACTTCTTGGTTGATGCAGGCTGTGACTTGTTTACTCTGCTGCCAGAAGAGTGGCTTCCATTAGAGTGGCTAGGTGTCAGCTGTGGTTGCAAAATTGGTTGGCAGATAGAATTTCTAAGTCTAATCTCACGAGGTTACCCTTTAAGGGTTCTCTTTTATTTGGAAGTGAGTTTGAGAACATGGTACATAGATGAGGGGACTCCCAAGTCCCTCATTTGCCAGAAGATAAGAAGCCTGCATCACGTCCTTTTTGGACGAGAGGCTGTGCTAGAGGCTACAGGTATTGTCGTCCCTATAGGAGAGGACTATTCAGAGATCTCAACCTTTTGGTAAGTCTCTTGTCCTTTTGATCCAGGAACCTACGGAAGAATGTGGGCTCCATGAGTGGTACATTTCATCTGTCTCGTTTTTATCACAGCTGGGTCCTGGAACTGTTAAAAGAAGGCTATGCGCCGGAGGTTCTTCACATTCCTCCAGATGCCTTTGTAGACTCTCCTTGCAATTCTCTACAGAAGAAAGAGGCAGTGGAGATTTCCTTAAGGAGGCTGTTCGACTTGAAGGTCATAATTCCTGTTCCTAAATTGCAAGAAAATATGGGCAGGTATTCCATTCTTTTGTTGTACAAAAAAATGCAGAGATCCTTTTGGTCCATCCTAGATCTCAAAGGAGTCAATCGTCATTTGCTGGTGACTAATTTCCATATAGAAACTTTGTACTCTGGAATAATCGCAGTGCAATCAGGGGAATTCTCCTATATCTAGATCTGATGGAGACATTTCTACATATTCCCATTCACCGGAAACATCAATAGCTCCTATGGTTTGCCATTCTGGGTCGTCTTTATCTGTTTCAGGCCCTCACCTTCCAGCTTGCCACTGCACCCAGGACCTTCTCTACGGTCATGGTGGTAATGGCGGCGTCCTTCTGCAGGGGTTACATCTTTGTTCCCTGTACCTGGATAACTGGTTGATTTGGACCAAAAGCATGTAAGAGAGTCACCTGGTTCTTGTGAGGTGGTCTCATTATTGCAAGAGCTAGGTTGAATGGTGAACTTAACCAAAAGCAGCTTATAGCCGCTTCAGACACTGGAGTATCTTGGTGTCCGTGTCATTTCCTAGCAGGACTGAGTATTTTGGCCAGGGACTTGTATTCAGAAGTTCATTGCTCCAGTTCAAACCCTGTGAAGGTCTATTCGCCCAAAGTGTGACCGTATCTACAAGTCCTGGGTTTGATGACAGCAACGTTGGAGGTTTTCTCCTGGGCAAGGGTGCACATGATGCCTCTTTAGCACACATTACTTCCCAGTGGGGTCCACAGTCTCAGGACTACATGGTGAGGCTTCACTTGTCATTACAGGTGAATGTCCACTTGCAGTGGTGGTTGCAAATGGATCTTCTCAGGAAGGGAATTTACTTAAGACACCAGAATGGTAATTCAAGATCGCTGGAGCACCAAGGCGCATCAATCGATTGGAAGCAAGTGCAGTTCGGCTTGTGTACTTGAGGTTTGCCAAGGTTCTAGAGGCTCGGATAGTCAGGAAATGTTGGACAATGTGTCCACAGTATCTTACATCCTTCATCAGGCCAGAACCAAGAGCCCTAAGGCGTCAGAGCAAATGGATGTGCTCACATTATGGGTAGAGCAACATCTTCTGGACATATCCATCTTCCACATTTTCAGAAAGGACAATGTAAGGGCCGTCTTTCTCAGTGATTGGAGCTTGGTCCTTGGAGAGTAGAAGTTATTGGCTGAGGCCTTTCCAATGCAGGGAAACACAGTTCAGAAACACGAATTACAATCCCTGTTCATGAAATCAGGATCCATTACACAAGAGAGTCACCAGATTACGCCGGTAAGAGATCCATTAGTGTTCAATCTGTCCTCACTTGATCTATCTGATCATGAGTTGACACTGTTACAGAAGAGAATGTCATTCATACCCACAAATAAATATAACCCCTTCCAAATAAGCATGCATTTGTTTAAGTTCATTAGGAAACTAAAAATTATGCACTTTTTTCCTAAAACTACACGAGTCCCCTCTGAGGGATTGTCTAGAGCATCTAAATGGTTCCCTCCAGGTCCTCCTGACCCCATGATCACAACAATTGAGCAGTTGGTTCTTAAAGATCTAACACTTTTGGAGAGTACTCAGCCCCCTTTCTTAAAAAATCTTATACAACAGGAACACATGGCTTGCAATTCTCTTAGGGGCCAGATCTTAAAATCTACGCCGGGTCTGATGGACAGCTTGCTGCCGCGGCGTCTCCATGCCACTTCTCCCCGGTGCCCCGGACCAGCTCGACGCATGCGGATCCGCCATGTTCCTGATGACGCGCATGCACGCTCCGAAGTATGTACCAGCAAGGGCGCGAACCTCAGGGGCGTCCCCCTGTATTAACGTCATCCGCTTCCAACATAAAAGGTCTTCCTTGCGCTTACAATATGAGTTAGCAAGGATTGATTGCGGGGATTCATCTGGACCTGCTTCTCTCTATGCTACTCTGCCTCCTCGGACTTACCAGGGGTACCCGCTCCTCGGGGGCCTCGCTCTCTTTTCTTGATTTCAGATTGAAGACAGGAACCGGTACTCGCTCCTCGAGGGCCTATGTTCCTGAACACTCAGAAGACTCTCTATTGCTTGGAAGTGATCACAAATACAGACATTGTGAGTTACTATTTCAGATTACAGATAGGAACCGGTACTCGCTCCTCGAGGGCCCATGTTCCTAAACACTCTGAAGATTCTCTACTGTCTGGAAGCTATCGCAGATACAGACATTTGTGAGTTACTATTTCAGATTACAGATAGGAACCGGTACTCGCTCCTCGAGGGCCCATGTTCCTAAACACTCTGAAGATTCTCTACTGTCTGGAAGCTATCGCAGATACAGACATTTGTGAGTTACTATTTCAGATTACAGATAGGAACCGGTACTCGCTCCTCGAGGGCCCATGTTCCTAAACACTCTGAAGATTCTCTACTGTCTAGAAGCTATCGCAGGAACAGACATTTGTGAGTTACTATTTCAGATTGCATATAGGAACCGGTACTTGCCACGAGGGCTCATGTTCCTGAATACACTGAAGATTTTCTACTGCCTGGAAGCCATTACAGATACAGACAATTGTGAGTTACCATCGCTCTCTCAGAGCTTTCCCTGGAACCAGGTACTCGCTCCTCGAGAGCCTAACTCCTTCCAGCTACTGAGCCGCTTTAAGAATCTATGTGAGTGTGTCATCTACTACTGGCTAGGTATATAGCATAACCTGTCTAATCACTATCTATAGTCTCTCTACAGCTCAGCAACCCTGGGATCACTGTTCCAGTATCTGAGGGACATCAGCCCTGCCGGGCATATCAGCTCACTACTGCGACCTCTGGTGGTTCTACTAACCTGTCTAATAAAGAACTATCTGTGTCTGTCTCCATACCCAAGCCTAGCCGGTGGTTCCTAACAGGATATCCTCCTGGGGGCGCTTTCATCTGCCATTGGCCCAAGGATTCACCTATTTACATTAGTGTGCTCACTCCTCCCACTTCAGGAGCTGAGCACAACAGTCTGCTAACTTTCATCTGCTGGCTCCTCTCATTAGCATAGCAGATCCTAACAGATTGCTAACTCCTCCCCTCTGGAGGAGCATATTATAACAGATTGCTAACTCCTCCCTTCCTCAGGAGTCGAAGCATAACAGATTATAACAATATTAAAGGATCTCCTCATGTTACAAACATGACAATGCAAAGTTCATGCATTTTTAAACAATTCTGATACAAATTATTTCAAATGGTCCCAAATAAACATATGATACAACAGACTCTCTTGTTTTGTTGCAATCTGTAAAGCAACTATTTTCTTCAATGGACAAAATCCTTAGGGGCGGATTTTAAGAGCCCTGCTCGCCTAAATCCGCCTAAATCCGGGCGGATTTAGGCGAGCAGGGCCCTGCGCGCCGGTGCGCCTATTTTACATAGGCCTACCGGCGCGCGCAGAGCCCCGGGACTCGCGTAAGTCCCGGGGTTTTCTGAGGGGGGCGTGTCGGGGGCGGGCCCGGTCGGCGCGGCGTTTGGGGGGCGTGTCGGCAGCGTTTTGGGGGCGGGCCCGGGGGCGTGGTTACGGCCCGGGGCGGTCCGGGGGCGTGGCCGCACCCTCCGTACCCGCCCCCAGGTCGCGTCCCGGCACGCAAGCGGCCCGCTGGCGCGCGGTGATTTACGTCTCCCTCCGGGAGGCGTAAATCCCCCGACAAAGGTAAGGGGGGGGGGGGTTTAGACAGGGCCGGGCGGGTGGGTTAGGTAGGGGAAGGGAGGGGAAGGTGAGGGGAGGGCAAAAGAAAGTTCCCTCCGAGGCCGCTCCGATTTCGGAGCGGCCTCGGAGGGAACGGGGGGTAGGCTGCGCGGCTCGGCGCGCGCCGGCTATACGGAATCGATAGCCTTGCGCGCGCCGATCCAGGATTTTAGCGGATACGCGCGCCTACGCGCGTATCTACTAAAATCCCGCGTACTTTTGCTTGCGCCTGATGCGCCAGCAAAAGTACGCCAATTCGCGCAGTTTGAAAATCTACCCCTTAGTGGATAATTTCCATAGATCTGAGTTGCCATTATATAGAGGATATTGTCTCTGAACTGTATGCTGTTTAACCAAATGATCCATATGTAGAAAAGCCCAAAGCATGCTGAAGAACAGGAATAAATATGTTCTCTGCAGGACAATTTTTGTCTTTAATATAGTATATCATTCATTTTCTTGGTTTTGCACCTTATAGCTCTTTCCTTAGTTGATAGTAATGCTTTGTTACCTTGAAATATGATGATTTTCCTTGAAGTTTCTATGCATTGCAGCTGTCATCTCATTGCCTTCACATGATCAACATTTCTGACTCCAAATGTTTCTCCTAACCAGAAGCCTTGCTCTGAACAACACTTAACAAAATCTTCACCAAACTGTTTAAGAAATAAAATTACCAACCTATGTAGGACCACCCTTGGAAAGAAAAATAATTCTGAATATCGATAAGAACATTTTTATCTAAGAAGGTAACTATAAGGTAGCTTCTATCCTCATATGAATGAGGGAGCCTTCCTTTGCTTTAAACTGGGTTAACTTTCAGGAGTGGAAGTTTTATTTTATTTGCTCACTCAGCTTTGTACCTTTGCTGATGGATTTGTTATCAGTCAACAGAAAGAATCATATCTAAAGCTTCATGTAGTTTTTGCAATGGAAAGTCACTCTGCAATGCACTCATACTTCATGCTTCCACTTACAAAATGTAAACCCGCCTACTGTCAAGAGCCTAAAATAGAGCAGGAAGTTTTGAAGAGAAAATTATAGTTATAGTAGCAAAATGAATTGTAACTTTCTATAACAAAATTTTCAAACCACAATTACTTAATTTGCCTTAATATGTACCTTAATTAGTAAAAGATCATTGATGTGGGTTC
This sequence comes from Rhinatrema bivittatum, assembly GCF_901001135.1. NCBI lineage: Eukaryota > Metazoa > Chordata > Amphibia > Gymnophiona > Rhinatrematidae > Rhinatrema > Rhinatrema bivittatum. The sequence goes on from NC_042616.1 coordinate 634,093,419, forward strand.
AATTATGAAATTATCAATTTGTATGTAATTTGTATGTAAAATCACCAAAACCCACTGCCATATGTTCTATCACCGTCCACTTTAACTGCTCAAAGGTATGCCGGCAATCCACACAATGTGCTACAATGGGTGCTGAAAGATTTAAAGTGTTTAACCGCGACCGTTGTTCCATAATTCTCAACTTAACTATTCTGCTGGTACGACCCACATATACTTTAGGGCACGGACATACAGTTATTTATGTTATAATCTTTATAGGTGGGCCTGAGCCTATAGCCAGAGCCCACCCTTAACCGACGCGCCGCCCCCTCCCCAACATACAAGGAAGGGGATACCCATGCCATCACACATATAGAGGATTCAGCTGTAACCACCCCAGAGTTAAGACACAGATCGGTGGCACCAGCTACTTGGATGGCACGGGGCCGGAGCTATGTCCAGGCGAACGAGTGCCTGGGAGAAAACGGATGGAAGTAAAGCATGTCACCGATGTCCTCCCCTATCTATAGAAAGGCCGTGAAAAAGCACCAGGCAGGGCCGGTCATTCTGGCAAAGCACACGAGTGGGGTGCCAATAATAAGTCCTTCATGCCGAAGAAGAAAAAGTTAAGGTCCACCATCCCATTCGCTTTCTTCGGAGCAGCACGACGGAGCTGACAAAAAGGGCACAGGAGATAGCGGATTAAGGTTTAGGATGCCAGAGGCGTCAACCACCACCATGCACAGGTGTAAGGCAGACCACGCTGGAAGATTATCCGCGGCCCAAAAAAACAGGTAGTGGGATGCTACACTAGTAAGATACACAATACAAAACATATTTGGCGGGGCGCGGCTACAACCATGGTACAAGTTGGACTTCAAGCAGACATGACGAGAAAGGACGATGTCAAGCCAATGCGGTCAATATGATGGACCCAATGGTCTAGGGATGAGGCGACATGGTTTGTATTTAAGCGGTATGGTTGGATACCAGGGTGGGGTGACCCACAGAAATATCGCTCTGGATAAAGTGAACATAACAAACAAAATGCTTAATTATACCTTGCAGATCCACCATACATTAGGGGGCAGATTTTCAAAGGGGTACGAGCGTAAGATACGCTCGTACCCCCCGAAAAACTGACCCAAGTTCCCCCTGCACGCGCCGAGCCTATGTTGAATAGGCTCAGCGGCGCGCGTAAGCCCCGGGACGTGTGTAAGTCCCGGGGCTTTCCTGGGGGGCGTGTCATGGCGGCGTGTCATTCGGGGGACGGGACGCAGCCGAGGCCTCCGAAACAGCTCCCGGGCCGGGGAATTGCATGCTGGCCGGCTGGCGTAACTTTTAAAACAAAGGTGGGGGGGCTTAGATAGGGCTGGGGGGGGGTTAGGTAGGAAGGGAGGGAAAGGTGCGGGGAGGGGGGGGGTTGGAAGGAAAGTTCCCTCCGAGGCCGCTCCGATTTCGGTGCAGCCTCGGAGGGAACGGAGGCAAGCTGTGCAGCTCGGCGCGCGCGCGCAGGATGCCGATTTTAGGCAGCCTTGCGCGTGCCGACCCTGGATTTTAAAGGATACGCGCGGCTACGAGCATATCTATTAAAATCTGGCATACTTTTGTTTGCGCCTGGTGAGCGAACAAAAGTACGCGCGGGCGTACTTTTATAAAATCTACCCCTAAGAGTGTAGCTTGGTCATTGGGCAATCGTATATGCGGAAGACCAATAAGGGAGCACATGCATGACCTTATGGACCACACTTTGGACTGGCACTGCCAGGGTGGGTTGGCTCAAGGCATGGCATGTGTCGAAAACAGTTATTACCCCAACTATGGCACCCGAGGGTCTGGAGGGTTGCTACACAGGTAATAATAATAATAATAATAATAATAAGGATACACCTGGGGGGGTAAGGACCTATGACCCTATGGACCACACTAAGGACCGGCATTGCCAAGACGGGTCATCACATGGATGTGAAAGCCTGGCTTGTGTTGAGAACAATTACTGCCCCTACTACGGCACCCGGGGGTTCGAGGGTTGCTAGGGGGAGATAATAATAAAGGACCTGTAGGCCGATTGATGATTTAGGCATAATGAATAATGCTCTACAGGATGAGAAAAAGACACAGGCCGCAGCTTAATTTTTAAGTGGGGGACATGAGGCAAGGGTCCACCCTACCTCGTGTTTTGGCGGTTATCCGGGCCGGTTGGGCATATTGCAAGTGGTGCTGGTGACATCATAGGACGGCGTGGTAGCCGAGCAGGGCCTTGGGTGGCGCAAAAAGGTGGGGGCGTAGAATGTGCCAATGGTCGGGGCCCCCTTGCTTTGGGACAAGGCGGGGGGCCCATGGAGTAAGGCTGCCTTTCTTGGTCCCTATGGCGGGCAGCGGTGCACATCTCATACCGGCTTGGGTACCCAGGGAAGTTTTTCTCTATGTGTTAAATAAAAGCTGCGGCCTTATTACACCAACGACAGTTTCTGCGTTTTCCATGTTTACAAAGTGAATGCTTACTTTGCATAAGGCATAATAAAGAGCCAGAAGGTAGGGACGACGGCCGCGTGGGTAAAGTGGCAGCTGCTAGAGTTATATGTTTAAATCTTTCAGCACTCACTGTAGCACATTGTGTGGATTGCCGGCATACCATTGAGCAGTTAAAGTGGACGGTGATAGAACACATAGCAGTGGGTTTTGGCGATCTCACAACGAGATTAAACAATCGTGAGCAGTTTTGAATATACAAGCTGAGAACAGAACAGTCCGGTGGGTTGAACGAGGAACTTGATTGGATGTCCCTGGTATGAAAGATCTGTTTTGACCGGTTCTCCTTGGAGACCCAGGTGACTTTAAAATTCAACAGTGAAACATTGGGAGTCAGACTGCCATTAATATGCTGGGGAGGAGGCTATCGAGCACCTATGTCACATTAGTGTGGCACAAACTCCAGTATTAAATGAACAACGGTTTATAAACGACAGGATAACCCTTGAAGAAGAATTTGATTCGAAATCTGTACAACTCGGGTGGAGTGACGGATGAATGGGTTCAGAGAAGGGCTACGAAAATGATAAGGGGAATGGAACAGCTCCCCTATGAGGAAAAACTAAAGAAGTTAGGACTTTTCAGCTTGGAGAAGAGACGGCTGAGGGGGGATATGATGGAGATGTTTAAAATCATGAGAGGTCTAGAATGGGTAGATGTGAATCGGTTATTTACTCTTTCGGATAATAGAAGGACTAGGGGGCACTCCATGAAGTTAGCATGGGGCACATTTCAAATTAATCAGAGAAAGTTCTTTTTTACTCAACGCACAATTAAACTCTGGAATTTGTTGCCAGAGGATGTGGTTAGTGCAGTTAGTATAGCTGTGTTTAAAAAAGGATTGGATAAGTTCTTGGAGAAATCCATTACCTGCTATTAAGTTCACTTAGAGAATAGCTACTGCCATTAGCAACGGTAACATGGAATAGACTTAGTTTTTAGGTACTTGCCAGGTTCTTATGGCCCGGATTGGCCACTGTTGGAAACAGGATGCTGGGCTTGATGTACCCTTGGTCTGACCCAGTATGGCATGCTCTTATGTTCTTATGATCCTACAGCTAAGTAACTTTGACGGCAGTTGTTTAATAATAAGGAAGCTGTGCACGGCTCAATATAATCACAAAATGTTTATTTAGATGGCACATTAATTTAACAAATTTCTAAGCACTTGGCACAAAAGTTGAAAACTGAAAATACAAACAGGAGGGGGGCTGCTGTGTTTATGATTACAAATAAAAGCGGCATGACCTGGATGGTGATTGCCTGAAAAAGAGTATGAAACCACTACCTTCACTCTATAAAAATTTGATTTTGAAGTATATAAGTTTAATTTCATGGTAAGTGCCTCTTGCGGTGAAATTTAATAAATTCAAGGTTGGGTTTTATATACAAACTGATGATTTAATATGTACCTTGGCAAACCATACATCTTTTTTTCATCATAATGACAGCTTTCATTAGTATAAAGTCCACATGGATACCTGGGAACATTTACTCTCTTTATCTGCAGTAAACATATGGGACTACATTGCCTTTCAGTAATAATGATGCAGCTCAAGGGGTATTATAAGCAAACAATCTTAGCAAATCTTTACTTTTAGGAAATATAGCTTGTAATAAGATGCTTTACTGTTCAAATACTTTTTCCATAGGAGAAATTGGGATGGGCCAGAGGCAGCCATGATGTAATCTAAATCCTACTCTACAAAATCTAAACTTTAGGGACGATAACTAATATATGTGTGAGTGCCGACAAACGCACATAGATGGGTGCAAACACACAATCACACGTATTTTATATCGAGTGCGCAAATATAGGCACACTATACAAAATACGCTTAAAATCAACCCAACAACATGCACGTGTATCTAAAAGATATGCGACATATTTTCAACATAGTAGGATAAGTATCATTTTATCACTTAGGCCTGGATTCATCAAACTATTGCATGCGATAGGAAGAGGGGCGTGTTTATGGTAATAGCCTATTTATCGCAAAGTGCGCTATCTTAGCGCTTCGCATAGGTATTACAGCAGAGTGTGATAACTTTTTCGCACTTTGCAGTAAGTGCCATAATTGTTGTAATTCCTACCTACAACCACTGGGGGGTGGGAGAGAGAGAGAGATAAGTAGCGATTTTTGAGACTTATCTAGCTAAGTGGCAGTACAGCCGACATTTATACGGAGAAGCCAAAACGTATCCGTATTAAGTGGTGCAAATCTTCTGTACTTCTGTATTTGTGCTCCTAACTTTAATCATTTACATGTGCAGATATAACTCGTGTATTTTCCTTAGAACTTGTTGGCTTTTTCATGTGCAAATCATCACATTTTGTAACGTGTGCACATGAAGAATATTACCAGTTTTACCAATCAGTCTACCAATTTGCATATCCAGTTTATCTCTAGGTCATCAAGATCCTCCTGGTTCTTCCGCTTTGACTCCATTCAAGTTTACCCTGACCCCTCATCCAGTCAGTATTTGGCTATAAGAATTCTATTCTCACTTACACCAGATAAATTAGCAGGTATAAATATACACAGGTAACATACGTATGCATGTCACTTTGGCAGGTTATAAAATAGCAACTTATACGCATAAATATTGGCCCCGCCCCAGAATGCTCCTGGCCTGTCCCTTTTTTATACAAACAAATTAGTGCATGTATATGTTTAAGATTATAAAATAGCATTTTCAGGAATAAGTGCTATCTGCGCATGCATCTGCAAATTTTTTATGCGCACAACTGTTGGAAAATTAATCTTTATGGTACCAAAGTACAATTTATATTTTCTAGAACTATACAAAATAAGAATATCAATAACAGAGGAGTTCTATTTCTCACAAAGTTTTTGTGCCATAGATGTCCTCTGTCCTCAACTGGAGTAAAGTTGGAGAATGGTAACACTTTCCAGTAATGATGTATCAATTTAAAGGTAGTACAGGGTTACAAAACCCAGTAGAGAGTCCATCAAGCTAGGTTGAGAGAACATTGTACAAATCTCATCTTTGTGTGAGTTTCCTCACTCCGAAGGACATCAAATCTTCACAAGAATGTACTGTTCTGTTCGAACGTCTCACTCTGAATGTCAAAATGGCCCCTAACCCCTACACTACTACTTAAACCTTACCTCAAATTACTAGGTGGGCCTCATATAGAGGTATAAACCTAACTACCATAAGGGCCTTATAGCTAGGCACTATCTCTCTCTCTCGTAAAATACTGAAAACGCTATTTGCGAAAAGACCGCAAAGTGTAATATAGCCATATTGCACAGCTTAATGCAAATGAAAAAGGTGTAGTTATTTCCCGCATTAAAACTGTGCAATATGGCTTCGCAATTTGCAAAGCCAGCCCACTTGGACAGAAATCCCGCCCCAAACTCTTCCTCCATTTCCAAATTAGCAACGCACCATGCGTTAAGGCGTTTTCGCATGCAAAAACGCCTTAACGCATGCGAAAAGCCCATAACACGGCTTGGAAAATAACCCCCTCAGTTTGCAACTTGGGTATCATCTTTGATCCTTTGCTTTACTTCTGTCTTCACATTTCTAATCTCTGCTCTTAGTTATCAATTTCATAATATCCATAAGATATGCTCTGTAATTACTTTTGAAGCCTGTCATGTGCTTTTCTATGCCATCTCTGAAGGCAATTTGTAAAGTCATTTACCTAGGCACATAGCAATTTACATTGGTGAATTGGCCTATCTGAAAATTTACATCGGTAAATTGGCCTATCTGAAAATTATCCTCTTTTATCCAGCTAAAAGTATATATGAGTTTCCTTGGCATCTCTATTTTTAGCTGGGATACAAAGAGGCACTCCCGTGGGCATTTTTAGGTCAGGGGAGTAAAAAAAAAGTGCATACATTCTATTTTCAAATGCATGTGTGCTATTTTGCCCCCGCTTGTCTGCTTGAACATAACATAAGAACATAAAATATGCCATACTAGGTCAGACCAAGGGTCCATCAAGCCTAGTATCCTGTTTCCAACAGTGGCCAATCCACAAATAATTGGTGCAAAGTAAGAAGGCACTTTGTTCGTTTTGTAATATTCACATATTTTGCAAATATGCAGGCTGTTGGAAAATTGCCTCCCCTTTCATCATTCACTTAAAGATGAATTTTAAAAGCCTGGTGAGTGCCAAAAACAGGAGATATGTGCACAAGTCTGGCTGGCGCACGCCAAGTGGATTTTTAAAAGCCACCCGAGGACATACATATCTTCCGCTGCTTACGCAATTGAAAACTTCCAAAAAAGGGGTGGAGAATGGGTGTGGTCTGGGCAAGGCATGGACATTCCTGGACTTTAATTTTAAATTAACACGCAAATACTTACATGCACAGGCACATGCTGGCGTTCCCTGCCACGTAAATTTACTTCTGCTATGGAGAACATGTAAGTAATAAAATAGATAGCATAGCAGTGTTTTAAGGGTCAGGATTAACAGGAGAGAAGAGAAGTTATTAAACTAGGGAGGTCTGGAAGACATATCCCTTACCTGGGAGAACTGGGAATGAACTGTTAAAACTGGCAAAAGTGTCGGAGTGCGTGTGTTTTAAAATCCCCCCACTGACGTGGTAGAAGCGGCATTTGCGTGCTCACACGTGTGTGCATTCAGGCTATTTTATAACATGCGCATATTTACATGCATATGTTATAAAATGGACATATCTCTGGGCACGGGCCAATGAGCACGTTAACATATGCGCCTGCATGTCTGTTTAAAAGTTGCCATCTTAAGAGTACTGTAACAGTTTGCTTGCTGTTCTTCCTGACTCTTCTCTTTATTCTCTTCAAATATTGTGAAATTTTGGACCTCGTCTTCCTTTCCAGCTTCTTTGCTATTCACATGCTTCTCTCTGCCTTGCATCTGTATTCGCCCCCTGTCAAGTACTGCTGTCTATTCAATCTCCTTATCTTTGCCTTCAAATGTATCCATGGAGAGGAAGATCAAGATGGCAGCTTGGTGAGAAGAGACAGTGTATTGGAGCTCCTCAAATTTCCACTTGCTGGTTTCATTATGCCTCATTCTAAGGGCAAAGCTAGAATTCAGGAAGGTTCCCCAGCCACACGAATCTCTGACTCTTTACAGCCTAAGATTGTTGAGTTCATTACCTGCACCTTCGAAGTGCCTCTAGATGCCAGTTCTGTTGTGGGGAGATCTGCAGAGTGAGCTGACTTCCCACTGGACGTTGAATCATCATTGAGCCCCAGAACGCCAACAGTTCCTCTTCCTCCCTGCTGCATGTCAGAGCAGGTGACTCTTTGCAGCTGGATGGGTGGTTGCTTATGCCTGAACTGACAACATCTGGGGGAGTCTTGTCCTGCACAGAGGGATCCCTGGATGAGGTAGGGCTCCTGGAACATCTTCCTGATGGCTCCACTGTGATTCGGGATGCTGCAGAGATTCAGTGGGCCCAGTCTTCTGCCAGCAGCTCAGAGGATATGAGATTTCTACAATGTTCTCTCACCCTAGCATGATGGACTCGCTACCAAGGAACATTGAAGTAATCTCATCTTAGTGTGACTTTCCTCACTCCAAATCATGTCAAATTTTCACTGAGGTCTATTGTGCTGTTTTTACGTCTCACTCTGCGTGTAAAACTGGCCCCAAAACGCTAGACCACCAAAACCTCACCTTGAATAACTAGCTGGCCCTCCTACAGTGATATAAATAGTTGACCACTAAGAAAGCCTTATAAAGAGGCGCTCTTTCTCTCTCCCCCTCCCCAAAAGTAATGAAAGCATTGCGGGGTGCGAAAACTTTAACACATGTTGCAATAAACTACCTATGCGAAGTGCTAAAATATCGTGTGGTGCGGTAATTCATAGCCATGCCCCTTTCCTTATCATGGCCATTATCCATGTGAAAATTAGGGGTAAGGAAGCAACAGAGGGATTGGGCCTAGGTCCAAATTTGGACTTGTCCGAATTCCTGGCATCTTCTGTGGATACTAATTTTGGAACTTTACTTGCTAAATTTGTTTTTCCACAAAATCAGGATTCTATCCTTAGATTGTTCTTTCAGAATTGTCATGCATTATTCTATGGATGGAAGATTTGGGATTTCTCAGACATTCACAGAGCCATGCAGATACAGAGGAAGAAGTTTCTAGAAATACACCAGGAGGTTTTGGCTCTTGGTGCTTAATTTATTCTTCGCTACCCTTGTAAATGTATCATGAAACGTTCTAATGAAAAATGTGTATATTTTGAGCCTTCTCGACTGAGATGCTATTTTGATTCTCACACTAATTTTGGTTAGGTAACTTCTTTGTTTGGCTTTATATTAAAACTCAGAAGTGTATCTCCCCTGTTCTTTTTTACTTTCCTTTTTTTTTTTGTTCAAATAGGTTTTGAGTCTCCCTTTTATTTTTCCTGTAGTTATGAGAGCTATTTAGTATTATATTTTATTTTCCTCTTTTTGATTTCTTTGTATTTATGTAATATCTGCTTTTTCTATAGAAGTTTCCCTCGTGTTAAAATTTTGAAAGGATTATAAATAAATAAATAAATAATTATATATATATATATATATATATATATATATATATATATATAAAAATGTATCCATGGCCTATCCCTTTTCCCCTTTCCTCTCTGCTGTAGTCTCCCGCCATGACCTCATTACTCTTCTGACTGTGTTCTGTTTATTGTAAAGCATATCCAAAAGCCATCCTCTTGTTGCAAACCTTTGCCTCCTTGCATTGTTCTAATGGACTAAGCTCCCACCAGACATACAGATTATCTATCACTGCTAGTTTCTAAGATTAAACATAAATCTAATTTCCTCCGCAAAGCCAACTCTCCTTGGCTACCTTTTGACTTTTATATGGCTATGTCACTATGCAAGGCACCCTGATTAAGAGTGTCAAATAAATGACATTGAAATGAAAGGGAACTCTGAATGCCTACTGCCTGTTACATTCATAGCTAAATAATATATCCTACGCCAAGGTACAATTACAGTACATGAAAATGTTTGGATTACAGAAAGATTGTTTTCTTTACTAATTGATATTATCTGTAATCCATCATGAACTAAAGCAAATTTGTTAAATTACAGAACATTTCATCACTAATATTTCAGCTTGATGTGAAGAATGGAAGGGAAATCTTTGTGGCAGGAAATTTGTCATCCCACTTTGAAATCCTAAATCTATCTAGATTTAGAAAACATAACTTGTAAAAGAGATACCTGCCATTCAAATACTATTTTTCCAGTATATATAAGGGGTAGATAGCAAATTTATTTATTTATTTATTTATTTGACAGTTTTATATACCGACGTTCTGGTAACATAGTTACTAATCACTTCGGTTTACATTGCAACAAATAACTTGACAATATATAGAATAATGTCTTACAATGAACAAGGTAGGATGAACTTGGATAAATAAATAATAATAATAAATTAAAATAAACATGGGAATTATAATTTAAATACAATATATTTTAAAGAAAATGAGTATAAATGCTGGTATAATTACTGGTACTGACTATGTCGAGGCTGATGTCGATAGTCATGAGGTTAAGAGCTTGGTTGTTGGGGTTAAGAAAATGCTTGGTTAAACAACCAGGTCTTGAGTCTCTTTTTAAAAGTAGGTGCTGATTGTACAATTCTAAGGTCTGGTGGGAGAGAGTTCCAAAGTTTAGGACCAGCGGTGGAAAGAGCTCTTCGACTTAGTGATGTTTTGAGAGGATGGGCCTTTAGGGTATAGAGAATCAGCATTCCCCACCAATTCCTAGCTTTCTGCATAGGCCTGTTACACGAACCGGTTTTCAAACTCCTTTTTGGGCTTTTCCTATGCCATATATGAAGATCTAGTTCATTCACCTTTACTCTCTAGATAAATTCAATTTCTCTAAAGCATGCAAATGCTGTAATCAACTCTGCATATTTACATCTTCAAGGCATCCATCTAAATTAACATTTCTTTAAGTTCTCACCCTTAGGGCAGAACTGACCAATAATTTTGCCGGAGCTTATTGGGATATTGGATCAGGCACTGTCCTCTGCTCTAAATTATTCTTTAAAACTTCCAAGTGAAGATTTAAGGCTGAGGAAAGAATGAATAATTAATTGGATGACTGATGCACTCATAAAGGAAACTTGGCACTGGTTGGCAAGCACATATTAAAAAAGAAAACCCAACCTCGCTTGCTTGAAAGCCTCTTTAAAATATTACCAAAAAATCTGGCATGAAACTTTCCCAATTATACGAAAACCTTAAATTGTTTCTCTGTCACGGCTAGTCTTTGAATGTGATAATGTGTCTCTTGTTAGAGAAGTGTATGCATAAAAATTACACAGTTGGACTCTTACATCCAAATTTTAAAAGGGTGGCGTGCATAAATTTTGGGGGTTATGTGCGTGGTTGGGCCTTGTGCGCACTGCGCGCATTTTAGAAGGGGCCCGGCCATGCGCATATCCCCTGAAATCCATCAAAGTGCCGGCCTGTCTGAAAGGGTCAAGCCAGGGGGCATGGTCTGGGTGGGGAGGGGCAGGGCAGGAAGCGGGCCGGGACAGCACCATTAGACACTGTGCTGGGGATGCACGCGCTGGCAGCCAACCGGCGCACGGAAGATACTTCTGCTCCTCCAGAGCAGTAAGTATTGAAGTAAAAAATCAGGGGTTAGTTAGGATTAGTTTAGGGGTTAGGGAGGAGAGGGGAAAAGAGAGGAAGGGTAGATAGGGGTAAAGGAAAGTTCCTTCCCACTCCACTCCTTAATTGGAGCAGACTGGAAGGGAACTGGGCAAAGGCCCGATCGTATCGCCGCGCGTACTATAAGAAATTCCCCCCTCCCAATGCGGGTGAGTCGCAGGCCGCCTGCACATGTGCAGATGTTAAAATCCGATGTGCATGAGGACATCGTATTTTATAGCATGCGTGCACCGATGTGTGCATGTTATAAAATGATCGCGTCCATGTGCATATGCTCCTTTTAAAATCGACCCCTCAGTTCTTAAGATTTTCTCTCTCTCTTGGAAAATTTGGAATGATTATTTAAGATACATATAGTATGATTTCTGTAATGTCTGCATTTTGCAAGATGTAAACAAGGCCAGATCTGTCAAATGAACTGAAAGGTGGAAAATAAATAAATGAACATCTTCATCTGATTTAGCTTAAATACTGCTGAGCTTTATTGCATTCCTGTTTAAAACAATTTTAATTTTGTAGGGCAAATGTCTGCCCTAGTTATTGCAATTTATTATCTTTGTTGTCTTGTTTTTCCCTAAACCAAGTTGGATTTGTCTATGGAGTAAAATGATGGATTTTTATCTTTTAAGATAAAAAGCAGAAAAAATGAAAAATGAATGAATTCTTTGGCTCTGTCTTTATTAAGGAGGATGTTGAGAACATACCCACACCTGAAACACTCTTTGATGATGGTGATTCTGAGCAACTAAAGCAAATCCCTGTGATAATGGAAGATGTCATAGATCACATTGACAAACTAAAGCATAAGAAATAACCAGGACTAGGATAGCATCTGAAAGAACTCAAACATAAAACTGCAAACCTATTCCTAATAATCTGTAACCTATTGTTTAAAACAGCCACAATATCTGAAGACCAGAGGGTGGAGAATGTTATGCTAATTTTTAAAAAGAGTTTCAAGGGTGATTGTGAAAACTATAGACCAGTCAGCCATCGTCGATGCCAGGAAAATGATAGAAACTATTCTTAAAGATAATGGGGTAGATTTTAAAAAGGTGCATGCGGGTGTACTTGTGTGCGCGCACATTTACAACCGATTTTATAACTTGTGCAAGGGGGTTTTACATATATAAATGCACTTTACTCGAGTAAGCGGGCTTTTGAAAATTGCTACAATATATGCCATCAAATTGTCCATAGGATTTACTCATGTAAAGTGCACTTTACTCGTGCAAATGGCTTTTGACAATTGCCAAGATAGTATGTTACTTTTATGCATGCAACTCCTTTGAAAAATACATCCATAGGGATAAATAATCCCAACTACAGATACACAATATTGGGTTACATATTAGGAGTCAACACCCACAAAAAAAGAGAATAGCAGTGGTCAAAAAAAATAAATAAAATGTTAGGAATGATCCAGAAAACAATGGAGAATAAAATGGAGATTATCACATTGCCTCTGTATTGATCCATGGAGCGACTGCACCTTGAATGTTGTGTGCAATTCTGGTTACCCCATCTCAAAAAATGAGATACCAGAATTGGAAAATGTGTAGAGAAAGCAACTAAATGATAATGGAGATGGAATGGCTCCAATCTGATGAGAGGCTACACAAGTTAAGACTCTTCAGTTTGAAAAAGAGATACCTGAGAGGAGACAAAGTTTATAAAATCATGAGTGGGATGGAACAGGATAAAAAAGGACAGTTATTTTCCCTTTCAAATAATACTGAAGCAAGGGGACACGCCATGAAATTAATCAAAGAAAGCACATTTTCACTCAACACACAATCAAGCTGTGGAATCTGATGACAAAGAGAACATGGTCAAGGCAACTAGCATAGCAGGTTTTAAAAGAGATTGCCAACAAGCATAGCAGGTTTTAAAAGAGATTGCCAACAAGATCTGCCCCATACAGGAACGCACAATTGACATGTCTCAAAAACACAAACAACCCTGGTATACGCCAGAACTAAAAAATATGAAATCCAACTTAAAAAAGCTCGAAAGAGCGTGGCGCAAAGACCCCACCGCCACCCAATTAAATAAATTCAAAGCCTACATGCACTCTTACCGAGTAGCTATCGATAAAACCAAAAGAGACTTCCACTCACAACGCATACACCACCTACAATTCAATCCAAGAGCCCTATTCCAACTAGTAAACAACTTAACTAAACCATACACGCCAACCATACCAGACATAGACAATCAGACAAAATGTGAAGAACTAGCCTTATTCTTCGACAACAAAATCAACATCATGTCACGCTTCCCCACCAAACAAGCACTCAATGATACTACGCAACACCAATCTACTTCTAATCTCTCAACATTTGACACAACCTCATCTCTAGAAATTGAATCTATCCTTAAAAAAATCAGACCCTCTACACACCCAACAGATACCATCCCCACAAAACATCTCCTCTCCATCCCCGGGATCATCGCCAAGCCCATCTCAAACATCATAAACAAGTCCATTGAACTTGGCAATATCCCCAAAAACCTTAAGCATGCTATCGTGAAACCCATACTGAAAAAGCCCTCCCTAGACCCCTCTGATCTCACCAATTTCCGACCTATCTCAAACCTGCCACTAATTACAAAAGTCCTTGAGAAAGCTATAAACAAACAGCTATCAGATTACTTGGATGAAAACAACATCCTTTCCCCCTCACAGTTTGGCTTTCGCAAACACCATAGCACAGAGACCTTACTCATTTCTCTCTCCGACCAAATTCTGAGAGGTCTTGACAAAGGTCTCTCACACATCCTCATTCTCCTAGACATATCCGCTGCATTCGACACCATTAAACATCAAATCCTATTAGAACGTCTTAGCAGCATTGGTATCTCAGGCCTGGCTCTACAATGGTTCCACTCATACCTAGCTGAAAGACAATTTAGCGTACAAATGGGTAACTCAATCTCCAAACCCCACAACCTCGCTCAAGGAGTACCACAAGGTTCATCTCTTTCATCTACACTCTTCAATATATATCTCCTCCCTCTCTGCCATCTCCTTGCTAAACTTAACCTTCCGCACTTCATATATGCCGATGATGTGCAGATACTTATCCCGGTTAAAGACTCTATACACAAAGCCATTGAAACTTGGAAATCCGCCCTCTCTGAAATCAGCAGCCTCCTATCCAACAACTTTCTCGCCCTCAACGCTACTAAAACGGAACTCATCCTTATTTCACCCCCTAACATCTCCCCCACCCATCTTATGACCCCCCCCACACACACACAACAATAATCCCTCCACTAACATCACCTTCCCCACCCATGTACGAAGCCTCGGCGTATCCATTGACTGTCACCTTAATTGCAAGAAATTCATCAATAACACCCTTAAAGATTGCTTCTACAAACTACACACCCTTAAAAGACTCAAACCACTCTTACATCTCAGTGACTTCCGCACTATATTACAAGCACTCATCCTATCAAAAATAGATTACTGCAACTCCTTGCTTTTAGGCCTGCCTAAAAACACCATACAGCCTTTACAACTCCTCCAAAATGCAGCTGCCCGAATACTCACCAACACCCACAAAAATGATCACATAACCCCGGTACTCAAACATCTACATTGGTTACCCGTAGCATCTAGAATTACCTTCAAAGCCCTCACTTTAATACACAAATCTCTTCACAACCAGAACATGAACTGGTACAAAGAACACCTCTCCTTTCACAACAGCAATAGACCCACTAGAAAACAATATCTAGCAACATTACACGCCCCATCACCTAGGCTTACTAAACTTCGCACCACAAGCGAAAGGGCCCTCTCCCTAGCAGGTCCTTTACTCTGGAATAAACTACCTACCTCCCTCCGCCAAGAAACCTGCCCAAAAATATTCAGGCAAAACCTGAAAACCTGGTTCTTCAAACACTCATACACCTAACATGCACACAGTCACTAGCACCCCCCCTCCAACTCATTACCTCCCTCCTCTTCCCTCACCCCCCCCCCATCCTTTCCACCTCCTATCCACACCCTCTCCACTTCACCTGACACTCTCCCATCTCCCCTACACCCCTTAAAGTGAAATTACCAGGACAGCATATTGTATATTGTACATAAGAACTTGTTTTTCCCAAACACGTGTTTATATGCCGCCTACAAATGTTGATATCCTTCCTATTTACCAGAATTTCTTTTTCCCCCCCCCCCCCCCCCGATTAGATGGATAACCTCTATCATGCATACCACTTAGTTAATTATTTATTGCATATTCTACTCTGTTAATTGTATGTTTTTTAATGATCCTTGTATATTCTACTCTGTTAATTGTATGTTTTTTAATGTTCCTTATATAATTATGATAATTGTAAAGCCTGTTGCTCAGTTCTGTTCTCTGTAAACCGACGAGATGTTCCCAACGTTCGTCGGTATATAAAAGCTATTAAATAATAATAATAATAATAATCATAGACAAGTTCCTGGAGGAAAAGTCTATAAAAAAGTATTATTCAGCTCAGTTTGGGAGAGTTACTGCTTATCCCTGAGAGTGAGCAACAAGGAATGGAGGGGGGAATGAAGAAATAGGATTTACATCCAGCCAACATCTAACAAGGCATTGATCTGAGAAGTATGAGTATACAAACATCGGGATAACTTGCTTGATACGACGGTTACTACCCTCAAACATTAAGCCTTATTCTTCACTTTGATACAGCTCCAACACTGCTCTCTGTATCAATGGCGGGGGTGGAAGGAAATTAGAATCAAAAAGCTACCAATAAGGACCCTGAACTCAGCGGTCGGAGTAACAGATAAGTATGAAAAAATAAGTGTGAAAGCTTGCTGGGCAGACTGGTCTTTTTCTGCTGTCATTTCTATGTTTCTATCTTTGGGACCTGCTAGGTCATGGGACCCAGACTGGCCATTTTCAGAGACAGCATGCTGGGCTTGATGGACCTCTGATCTGACTCAGCATGGTATTTCTCAAGTTCTCTATTTGTTCATTCTCATACCCTACTGAATTTCCTTTGCTTACCCTCGTGCTCTTCTGCAGTGATTTCTGCTGATCTATGGAGCCAGATACCAAGTAATGAATTACAAACATTAAGATCGCGAAATACCTTCTAGGTGAAATATTTTCACCTAAAAATGCTTCCAATAAAATATAGATGAACTCTGTTTTACTTCCTCCTAATCCCACTTTTTGCCAATAGTCTGTCACTATGCAAGCTTTGCCCCAAGTCAATCATTTTAGCAAAAGCTTCAGAAGTCTCATCATGCTCTTTGCCTGCTCCTGAATAATGAAAGCTAAGCTACATACTGTATACTCAATATTTCCACACTCCAGGATATATTTTTACATGCGACTTTTATCCATATTACCATATTCACAACCATACTTGCATATTCTAAGACATTGCACCTTCACACTGATAGACTCAAAACAGAGGCTCAACAGATTCACTCATTTACTTGTGCTCTGTGTAGCAAAATCTTGGTGGGGAGTGATCACAGAACAGCTGCTCCTTTAAGAGCCACAGTCAAGGATCCTACCAAGTATTCTCTTCAAGAGAGTTCAAATCCTGGTCTCTCTCTTCACTTGCATTTATCAAGGGAAAGGGGAGAGTACTGTGCTTATGAAAGCTGGATAAACAAGTTTTCTAGATTCTGTAGGAAGTTATATAGATCTTGCACATGAATGCATGCACACTAGGGCAACAATTGGATCCATGTTATCTAGACAAGTTGGAGGGTATTAAATAACCAAGACTGATCTAAGTCTCTCTCCAGAAACTGGGTTACATGGCAGATCTGCTTAGCATGTATATATAATCATACACACAGTCTTAACATAACACAATTACCATATACCAAACTAAATATTTCATGCAAAAACAGAAATAAAGTTGGATTTCATTCAACCTTTACTGAGAAATGATTTTAAAGTTTTAAATGCCTGAAATTAACTGCATCATGCCATAAGTTTTCATCTGGATTGATTGGCTTGCTTCCAGAATTTTATAACACATATATTAGTGGAAAAACATCTCTGGCACACATAGTAAAATTAATGCTGGAAAAAAATTATGTAAGGATTCAAGGCAGCACTGACAGCATATGAACAATGAACCACTTTTCCATGGTGCATACTAGTGTTTAAACATTATTACAAAAGCGACTCGTATTCCACTCAACTTTTGCTGGTCAAATTATCTACAGTAACTGTTTGATGTCTGAAAGCCTTTTTTAGCACTATAAACAGCAATGCCTTAGGCATTATCTGCTTTATTTTCCCTTTCTTATTTTTTTTGCTTCTACAGAGCCAGCATAAATCTTAAATTAAAAAAAAAAAACCTCTGTCATAATAATCACCATAATTTTCTAGCCGTAGCCTATTGTGATGAACTTATACCAAGGCTGCCTGCATTCTTGTTATTTAAAAAGGCTGTCACCCATTCAGGATTCTGCATCAATCATTGGACCTTATTCAAAACTGACTCTTACTCCATTCTGTACATCTTTATTGAATAAAGCCGACTGTGTAGTGCGCATTTCAAAATCATTAAATGAAGAAAAGAAAAGCAAGCTCATAAAACACAAAAATATATTTATATATTTCAAACTCAGAACTACCACATACCAATTATGGACCATCAACTTCTGTACTGCTAACAGTGCATTGTAGCGAACCTGCTGGTCTTCATGATGCATGTGGTTCATTACCAGCTGCTTCCCACCGAGCTGCTCAATCACTCTGAAAAAGAAAGATGCACTATTGACCACCTTCCTTGTGGACAGCACATTTATCTGCTCTTTAAACGTCCCTAATGGAATGCTTTTTGCTGAAGTGATTTTTTTCAGAAGCCTAAATTATACCACATATAAAAGTAATTTTATTTCAAGAAATCCAACTTTCTGAGGATTTATCTCAGTTTACCTTGCATTAACATTCTTCCAATCTTGAAATCTTTAAAAGGCCATTTAACCTCTTTGGCGCCAGACCCCTGAAAAACTCAGTCAATGGGACTTGCACTATTACCAGAGATTAAACCCTTATCTTACACTCCATCTCGGAGTTCAGGGCATTAGTAAAGCTTGGCACAGTATTTTCTTTCTGGAAATGGCATACACAATATGGTTAGAAGTAGGAATGAGATGGGAAAATATAACAAAGACAGTCATGTAAGAGGGACAAAATTTTAATTCTCTTCTTACATTCAAATGGTTTGACCATAACTAACTCATGAGACAAGGGATTTCGAGCTGTTATACATATATGTGCACACATTTATCTGAACAATTACATGTGACTCATAACATCAAGACGTCTCTAATACAATTCTGCCACATCTTATCTCAACCACAAAATCTGGGGCAACCTGGCTATTTAAATGAGCTACGTTGAATGCAAATAAGCTCATTAATATGGAAATCATTTACAAATCAAACAGCACAGCTTACCTTCAAGTTCACAAGCCACATTATTTGATGAAATTTAACTGCACATCAAAAGGTACAGTTATAATGTTACCCCAGGACATCAGGTGGCTAACGCACATCCCAGTGCTTCCAGGGTCTTTCCTTAAAGGGGCCATGCGGCTCCAGCCTCCCATCCCAGGCCAGCGCAGCAAAACCACCTCTCTCACCCTCAACCCCCTCGATTTATTTTATTTATCTAAGAAATTTATATTCCACCAATCCACAAACCTTGGTGGATTTCAATTCTACATACACAATCATAGATTGACAAACAATTTAACAACATACACTACACCCCGAGGCAGCAAAAGTGTAATAAAAAATACAAATAAATGTGGCCCACTGGCGGCTCCAGAAACTAAACTCCACTCTCTTGGTTTACAAAACCTTACCCCTCACCCTCTCCCAGACCGCAGTGGTGTGGCCAGATCACCTACAGGGCTCCAGCAGCTCCATTTCTAAACTGGCACCTGTCAGCCTCAAGCACAAATTTGCCCTTAACTCACGATAGAGGCCCCTTTGAAAGATGGCAGCCCCAGGATGGATGGCAGCAATTGTGCAGTGCCGTGGTGTATTACTCTCAGGGATATTTTACCGCCGGGACAAATACCACAGGATTCACTTAACCTGCGGCACTCTATATTTATGCCTCCAGTGAAAATACCATAGCTTACTAATTCTCCCCCATATGCGTTGTGGGTTTCTGTGTGCGTATCTGATCCCCATTTATAATTTTGAAATGGCTACACCTTAGCTGCACCAAACTTTGCGTGGATTAGGTGCTTGTTGGGACTTTTCTAGTTTTGAAACTTGACAAATAATTTCAGGGAGGGCAAGAGGAGGTCAAAGTTGGCACATATGCCCTAGGAAGCACATGGGGGTGGGGGTGGGGCTGAACGGACGCTATCTGGAGTGTCTCACCTTCTACTGGCATCTCTTATTGATGTCTTTTCCCTAGAATTCCATCCATTTTACCAATGTTATCTTTTCTTTCCTTTATTCTTTTCACTTTTTCCTTCTCAATTCCTGTCCTCCACAATTCCCTGCTGACACCTTTAAGTCAGCTTATTTACCTGCTTCCTTTTCTCCATCTCGAAGTTGTATTTTCCCCATATTACTTACTCTTCTTTACATCTCTGCTTTTGTTTGCTTTTACTTTTTTTGGGGTAAATCACCTGATTGCTCTTTTTTCTGCCTCTTCACTCCCAACTCTTCCTCTGCCTTCTATTTATTTCTTTCACTCCCTTACTTTTATTTCTCTATCTGGTTTTTTCTGTCATTTCTCCATTTTTTTTTAAATCTATTTCCCCTGGTCAGGACTTAGGTACACAACACTCCAATTTTGTTTTTCTCTGCTCTGAAGTACTCCTCACTTAGTCAAGTCTGCAATGCCTGCTGCCAAATCTGCCTGTGGGGAAGAAATCCAGATGCCAGGCAGTCAATGGTCATCACAGTAACTGATGTCAGGGGCAGCGGAAAGCCTTTTTGGTTGGGGGGGGGGGGTAGGTGGGAGGGAAGGGGCAAGCAGTCAAGCACGCTCCACCACCAGCTCCTACTGCCAACTTATTTTCTTCTCTTTACTGTTAACATATTATTTGTGTGATTCATAGAGTGTAATTCATTCTCGGGCCATCCAATAAAAAGCTTGATGCTAGAAAACCAGACAAAGCAGTAAAGAAGAAAATGCAACAATTCTGTATTATGTACAGAGCGAAAGAAGATCAGATGTAATCAGGAGACCAAGAAAATGTGGTTTAAAGAAACAGAAACAGTCCAAATTGTTTGAACACCACTCTCCTGATTAAAAAGAACTTCCAAGCTCACCTCGATAAGCTGCCTGAATATATAACACTGTACAAGCTCAAAAAGGAAACTTTTTTTGACACAATGCAAATATTAAGGAAGGTGCGGGGGGGGGGGGTGTGGAAGGAAAGTTCCCTCCGAGGCCGCTCTGATTTCGGAGCAGCCTCGGAGGAAAAGGAGGTAGGCTGCGCGGCTCGACGCGCGCAGGCTGCTGATTTTGGGCAGCCTTGCACGCGCCGACCCCGGATTTTAATGGCAATGCGCGTATCTACTAAAATCCCGTGAACAAAACTACACGTGTGCGCAAATTTCTAAAATCTACCCCTAAGTGTTTAAATTTTGATTATTTAGCCTACTATTTAGTTTCCTATGTTAATTATTTATATTATCAAACAATGTATTTACTTCCATTCTTCTTTGAAAATGCAAATACATTTTAAATGATTATTTGCTAACTACTATAAACCAATTTGATCTGCTTGCATGAAAGGTTGGTATATAAGAATTATTAAATAAAATAAATAAAATGTCACAGAAACACTGCTTAAGAATTATTAGTCATTAATCAGTCAGGTTATCAACTGTATTCCTGCTACACAGAAAATTACCATACATTACCATAAACCAAACAAAGACAAATCTGCCCTTATGGCTACGTAGGTTTTGTGTTCTGTAGTTACCAACTCATTGAAGCTATGATGTCAGTCCTGGTTATGTCAAAATTATGATGCAGTGCTCCTGTGACATCTTGGGTATCTGGAATTATAAAGGTCTGGAAATTCCTAGCTGGTCTTCATTTGACTGAAGTACAGTGTGTAGAAATGTGGCCCCAGTCGCTTGGACTTTCCCTGAGGTTCTTGGGAAAGCCTCTGAATCAGCTTGTTTCTGTCGGCTCCCCTCCCGCTCTTGAGTGGGAGGATCCAGGACTACAAAATCGCCGTGGTCTAGCGAGGACGCTGCCGCTTGGACTATCCCTGAAGTTCTTGGGTAAGCCTCTCAATCAGCTTGTTTCTGTCGGCTCCCCTCCCGCTCCTGAGTACGAGAAGCAAGGACTACAAAATCACCGTGGTCTAGCGAGGACGCTGCCGCTTGGACTTTCCCTGAGGTTCTTGGGAAAGCCTCTCAATCAGCTTGTTTCTGTCGGCTCCCCTCCCGCTCTTGAGTGGGAGGATCCAGGACTACAAAATCACCGTGGTCTAGCGAGGACGCTGCCGCTTGGACTATCCCTGAAGTTCTTGGGTAAGCCTCTCAATCAGCTTGTTTCTGTCGGCTCCCCTCCCGCTCTTGAGTGGGAGGAACCAGGACTACAAGATCGCCGTGGTCTAGCGAGGACGCTGCCGCTTGGACTTTCCCTGAGGTTATTGGGTAAGCCTCTCAATCAGCTTGTTTCTGTCGGCTCCCCTCCCGCTCTTGAGTGGGAGGAACCAGGACTACAAAATAGCCACGGTCTAGCGAGGACGCTGCCGCTTGGACTTTCCCTGAGGTTCTTGGGTAAGCCTCTCAATCAGCTTGTTTCTGTCGGCTCCCCTCCCGCTCTTGAGTGGGAGGAACCAGGACTACAAAATCGCCGTGGTCTAGCGAGGACGCTGCCGCTTGGACTTTCCCTGAGGTTCTTGGGTAAGCCTCTCAATCAGCTTGTTTCTGTCGGCTCCCCTCCCGCTCTTGAGTGGGAGGAACCAGGACTACAAAATCGCCGTGGTCTAGCGAGGACGCTGCCGCTTGGACTTTCCCTGAGGTTATTGGGTAAGCCTCTCAATCAGCTTGTTTCTGTCAGCTCCCCTCCCGCTCTTGAGTGGGAGGAACCAGGACTACAAAATCGCCGTGGTCTAGCGAGGACGCTGCCGCTTGGACTTTCCCTGAGGTTTTTGGGTAAGCCTCTCAATCAGCTTGTTTCTGTCGGCTCCCCTCCCGCTCTTGAGTGGGAGGAACCAGAACTACAAGATCGCCGTGGTCTAGCGAGGACGCTGCCGCTTGGACTTTCCCTGAGGTTTTTGGGTAAGCCTCTCAATCAGCTTGTTTCTGTCGGCTCCCCTCCCGCTCTTGAGTGGGAGGAACCAGGACTACAAAATCGCCGTGGTCTAGCGAGGACGCTGCCGCTTGGACTATCCCTGAAGTTCTTGGGTAAGCCTCTCAATCAGCTTGTTTCTGTCGGCTCCCCTCCCGCTCTTGAGTGCGAGCAGCAAGGACTACAAAATCGCCACGGTCTAGCGAGGACCCTGCCGCTAGGACTTTCCCTGAGGTTCTTAAGTACGCCTCCCAATCAGCTTGTTTCTGTCGGCTCCCCTCCCGCTCCTGAGTGGAAGGAGCCAGGACTACAAAATTGCCGCCGTCTAGCGAGAACGCTGCCGCTTGCAAGTTGTAGAGCAAAAAATGGAGACTTGCGACACTCTGATGGAAGAATTTAAGCCAAGACTGGAAACAGTGGAGGCTGGTGTAGTGAAATCCCAAGAATGCAATGCAAAAATTGTTAAAGACATTAATAATGTGGTATCACGAAGGTTGGAGTACTTAGAGAATTACTGAAGACATTTAAACCTGAGGTTTTTAAATTCCCCTAAGATTTTTGGTGAGCTCCCCTATATCACACTTAAGAAATATTTCATCGAAGTTTTGAAATTTCAAGAAGGAGAACTCCCTTCAGTGAAGAAGTTGTATTATCTTCCTGTATCTGCAAGAAATAGAGATATGCTACAAAAAAGTGTGAATAAAGGGAACTCGACCAAGTTTCTGGAGGATTCTACTGTTAAATTCTATGAATGTGCCACATTAATGGTTTCTTTTATTTCTGAAAAAGATGTTACTGAAATAATGAAAAGATATTTTAGAAATATTGATCTTTCCTTTTGGGGAGTACAGATACGTGCTTTTCCAGATTTTGCTCCTGTCACGCAAGACAGGAGACAAGAATTTCTTGCATTGAGATCTCAAGTAATTGCATTAGGGTTTTCATATGTTTTAAAACACCCTTGTAAATGTGTCGTAAAATCACCAAAGGAATGTTTCATTTTCTACTACCCTGAGCAGTTAAAATCTTTCATTAATGCTAGGAGGGTAAATTGTTACCTCTGTTCTAAAACCTTAGAGAAAGGATCATAGTATAAATGAATGCCTTTTTCTACGTTAAGCTTAATACGTGCATGTTTTTTCAGTGAGTTACTCCCTTTATTTTCTGCCTCCTCTGACAAGTTTCTTTATAGGGGAATGCAAATATGGATTAGTTGAAGATGTTAAGTTTTTGTAACAGTATTGCTTGAATATTGTATTTTCATTTTCTGTAAGTGAGTTTTGACTTGCTGTAAAGCTTAAAATTGATAAAAAATAAAATTTAAAAAAAAATCTTACTGTCCATATGAGGACAATAATTAAAGCTATTTCTGTGGTTAAAACAGTTTTATCCTTGTCAAAGGGCTTTTGGATTATTTTCTCCCTGCCTATACATGGATAAAAGTACTCACGTACATCAGCAATGCGGGTTCTTTTCCACGTGTGTTTGGCAACGTTCCTGGGGCAGGCTTTGATATTATTTTGCCTTGAAAAGGTATCTGCATCAAAAACAGGTGCAAATATGGACGTGCACTTTTCTGTGGAGCAATAAAGCAAAACTACTCACGTAGTTTTGTTTTGATGATTCCAGTTATTCCTGCAGGTAAAAACTAACACTGACGTTTGCTGAAATGCAGGCAGAATGATTATTGCCTCCTAAGAAGCCATTTACACAAAGGCTAAGTTGTATGAAAATTACCCTCGATGATTCTGGATAAAATATGTGTGTGTTGCATTCACGAAATGCAAACTTCTAGCCAGATTAAGGGGAGGTATTTCCCCGAGTGTGTTTGGGCGGGAGAGAAGAATAATACATACAGACTGTATTCTGTGTCAACAAGCAGGGCTGAATTAACCATGCCATGTGGGTGATGTCATTCAACGGTGCTGAACGGACCCATCTCTCTAGCTCAGTAAAAATGTATTACATTCTTGCACAGGGGTTCTCATGCATGCACTGCCTCGTAAGCCCCTCAGTTTTTTAATTTCTGAGCTTCCACATGGATGTTTGCTTTCTCTCTTACATTTCTCTACGGTCTTTTGACATTGCTTCTTTTGTTAAAGTTTTTCTTCACTGCCTCACCAGCCCCTCAAACAGCAAGTGCTACTAAAAACAAAACAAAACAAAAAAAAAAAGACATTTCTTTTTTACAAATCAATAGCATTATGTCAGTTCCAAAAAGGGGATGGTCAACGGCTTCAAAGATTGTATCTGTGTGTGCAAGATGTCCATCATAGATGGCCACGACATTTACTTTAGTGGCCAGTGACAAGGAGATCGCTTTCAGCCTCTCCTTTCCAGGATGGGGGATTTTTTTCCACAGGCAGGAACCCCACCTTCACATTGAGGGAGCTCCTATCAGACTTGCCAGCCCTCCTCTATCGAATAAACCATCCCCTAATACAAGGGAATCCAGGCAGCTGGCAGGGAGTAGCCAATTCAGACTCCCCCCCCCCCCAACACACACACACACTCCCTGGGAGATTTCCCCTCTAAGGCGACTGATCTCCAACTTCTTCATTGTGGTCCTGGGATAGCATCCCTTCACTGACATTCTGAGAAGAGGTCTGATCTTTCTTACTCCAGATTTCTGGAGACCTTGGGGAAAGGTCATTGTAATTAATGTTTGGAGGGACAAGGATCCATGCATGGAGGATATTGGTGTACTTCAGATCTTGGAAACCCTTTCAGAGACAGCAACAATCCCAATATATCAAATTATCCAAGACTTGCAAATGAGAATATGGGATAATCCAGTCTCCTGGAATATAGACAGGGTCCTTCATTTTCAGTTTAAACTCTTTTTCACCCATAAATACCCGGATTTTTCCCAAAGGTGACAATCTATTTAAACCAATATGCACCCTACTTTTAGGTTGATTAAAAGCTGCTTCAGATCTGCAGATTCAGCATTTTAAGGCCTCCAATCACTGCTGGAAGCCAGTATGAGTCAAAGCTCATGTAGTGTTTCAAGTCTCAGTCCTCACTCCCTAAGCAGCCAAAGTGCCTGCTGTCTGGTGCTGCAAATGCATTTGAAGCAGGCCTTGTCCACGAGTAGCACTTCCCGGCAGCCTTCCTGGCAAGACACATAAAAGCAGACATGTATTGCTGCAGAGCACAGGAGTGTCAGTGAACAAAGCATGCTGCTGAAGGTGAGAGGAGAAGCCTGCCAACACTGGTAAATGCTGTTGCAGAGTGGGGAGTGGGGGGGTAGAGGGAGATTCTCAGCAGATATAGGAGAGAGTGAGGGACAGGTTAGGCAGAGGGTGTGAGTAGAGATGGGGGATGTTGCTGAGTGCTTAATATTTTATTGTCCTGGCTTCTGTTCACCAAATTAAACTCCAATATTTACCCAGAAAAATGAGTACTTTTTTCAACTGATTTCCTCCCATTTTTGTTCTTCTCGTAATAAAACTTGATAAACTCCCAGAAAAAAATAAAAAACAAGAAAAACCGAAAATGTTGGTCCCTAATTAAAGAATTCAGCAGCCACTGGATTTTGGGGCAATCCAGCTGCCACACCAGTCCGTAGCAGTAGAATATACAATACAGTGGGTGTACAATTCTGTTGCGATGGAAAAGGTACAGAGAAGGGCAACCAAAATGATAAAGGGAATGGAATAGGCGCCGGCGAGCGGGGAGGCCACCCTCCATCCTGGGCCCCCGCGAGAACTGAACACCAAACTGAATGGCAGGGGGAAAAAAGATACGAAACCAACAGCAGGAGGTGAGGGAAATGAATGACTGCGATGCGATGTGTGACCACGCCCCCCCCTGACGTCACTGGGAGCCCCGGCGACAGTTGAAGAGAGCCTCCCCATCAGGCGCCGGCGAGCGGGGAGGCCACCCTCCATCCTCGCGAGAACTGAACACCAAGCTGAATGGCAGGGGGAAAAAAAGATACGGAACCAACAGCAGGAGGTGAGGGAAATGAATGACTGCGATGCGATGTGTGACCACGCCCCCCCCCCGATGTCACTGGGAGCCCCGGCGACGGTTGAAGAGCGCCTCACCATCAGGCGCCGAAGGGGCGCGACAAAGGGGTTCTCCCCTTTGTGCACCCCTTCGTGCAACCCTTGTGCTTCTAAAAAAAAAAATCTTTTATATTTTTCTGTAATTTAACCTTTATTCCAATTCTTTACCTTTTCTTTTCGCTTGTTAACAATTTTAATTAGAAATGTTCATTGTATTAGACTATGGAAATTTATTTCCTGCTATTCTGTTTAATGTAAACCGGTATGATTTACATCGAATGTAAGAATGTCGGTATATAAAAATTATAAATAAATAAATAAATAAATAGCTCCCACATGAGGAAAGACTAAAGAGGTTAGGATTCTTCAGCTTGGAGAAGAGATGACTGAGGGGTATTATGATAGAGTTATTTATTAAAATCTTGAAAGGTCTAGAGCAAGTAAATGTGAATCGGTTATTTACTCTTTCGGATAATAAAAGGACTAGGGGGCACTCCATGAAATTAGCAGGTGGCACATTTAAAACTAATCAGAGAAAGTTCTTTTTTACTCAACGCATAATCAAACTCTGGAATTTGTTGCCAGAGGATGTGGTTAGTGCAGTTAGTATAGCTGTGTTTAAAAAAGGATTGGATAGGTTCTTGGAGGAGAAGTCGATTACCTGATATTAATTAAGTTGACTTAGAAAATAACCACTGCTATTACTAGCAACGGTAACATGGAATAGACATAGTTTTTGGGTACTTGCCAGGTTCTTATGGCCTGGATTGTCCACTGTTGGAAACAGGATGCTGGGCTTGATGGACCCTTGGTCTGACCCAGTATGGCATATTCTTATGTTCTTAAGAAGAGCCATATTTTTTCTAACATCTCTCATAGGAAGGATACCAAACTTCTGTACTCTTTTGGGAAGAAAGTCTTCCAAAGCTCTATGCTGAACACTTGCATTGCGGCCCATCAACTTTAAAGTACAATATTTACATGACTGCATCAAGATGAAGCCCCTTGTAACTTCCTTGGACGGGGAGGAAGGGGATTTCGCTAGGCACTAAGAGATTTCATAACATGTGCTTCTTTGTGGAGACAGCAGTTGGTTGTGCAGTTCTCGTTACTCGTTGTATATATTGTAATTGTGGCACATGGCTAGCTTTTGATCACAAAATGGTGAGAGAAGACATCCTTCTTATTATCTACCTTTCTTCATCTGTTGCTGATCGGTTTTATTTTTGTTGAATATGTTTCTACAATAATAAGGCACCATAAAAAGTGAATATTAGCTGGGGCACAGTGATGGAACAATGGCATGTGGATAGTATTGCACATTTCTGATCGAGCTGCTGCTTGCAGCATGCTTCAGGACAACTATTAATCTGTAGGTATAACTGCATTTAGCATTTCACATTTGGTTTTTACACCGCTATCTCATCGAGACACTGGAAATTCAACAGGTCATGGATCTCATGGAGAGAAGAAATCACCTCAGTATTGGAGAAACAGATATTTGCACTCAAGCCAAGGAGCTGGGACAGTTCAATTTTCATCTTGCTTTTGGGATATTAAGAGTTGAGTGTTTTGTTCGTGAGTGAATGGTTGAGATTGATATGTTTGTATGGTAGTGAATGTTCTGGTATGCATGGTTGTTTCTGATCCTGCTGGCAATCGCTGGTTGCTTTTTTGACTGTTTGCTTTCTACAGACAACATAACAAATGTTTTGTTCTGTGTTTCTTTTGGAGGGGAGACCCAGGCTGGGGGCCCTCTCTTCTTGCAGTTAAGAGTTATATTTCCCAAATTCACCCTTAATATTTTTTGTTTAAATGGCTGATATGACGTTGTGCTCCCTTAGTATAGATGGATTGCATTCACCCACTAAAAGGAAAAAAGTATTGAATGAATTAAGAAGAAATAAAATTGATATTGCCTTTTTACAGGAAACTCTCCTAGATGATGTTGAGCATATTAAACGTGAGAGAATGGGTGGGCCACTGTTTTTTTTTTTCTTCTTTTTCTTGTTAAAGGGGATCGGCCACTTTGTTGCATGAACATTTACTATTTGAATTCGAACATCAGCTTAAAGATCCAGAAGGTTGTTTCATTATTATTTTAGGAGTCCTGTTTGTAGTAAAAGTGCTTTTGGCTAATATATACAGTATCTGCCAAACTACTATTCTCACATTTTTTTTTCACTTTCATAGTGATCTCCATGCTAGGGTTCATTCCCTTCATTGAAGGGGATTTCAATCTCACAGACAATCCATTTATGGATTGTCTACCTCCCCACCCCCCACCCCAAGACACCTAAAAAAAGATTTGTTACTCTTTAATTTGTCAACTTGTTCTATTACTTTTCCCACATTTATTGAGTTGCTTCAGGTCCTCTGAATCAATGCCAACAAAGAATGCATTAGTGTGAATATTTGCCAACATCCTTCTTAGAAAAGACCAATGAAAAGAATTAATTTGCTATGGCTTTATCATCCTTGAACACCCCATTTTACCCCGTAGTTATCTAAAGGTACAACTGACCCCCTCAAAAGCTTCTCACTTCAAATGTACTTGATAAATTTTTATTATTAAATTTTGCTTCTATGGGTAACTTCTTTTTAAATTCTCTCTTTACCTGCCATATTATTGATTGATCTCTAACTTGTTAATGCTAATACTCTTTCCTATTTTTCTTAGTTGAATCAGCTTTCCATTTTCTGAAAGATGTCCTTTTGGCTTTAACAGTCTCTTTCACCTCATCATTTAATCCTGCTGGCAGTCATCTGGTCTTCCTTTGACCTTTTCTGATATAAGGAATATATTTTATCTGTGCTTCAAAAATGCTATTTTTAAAAAATGTTCTTTTTTTTTTTTAAACTCTATTTAACAGAAGACAGCATGACTTCTCTGGCCAACAAACTTAAGCATACAAGTATAAATTAAATTAAAACAACTAAAAAGAAATAGTGCAAAATACACATATCCAATGCACTAAATCCCGTACTTCGAGGCCCTAGTGTGTACTCTTAAGTACATACATAAGCCTTTACAAAGTATTGTATTTTTCGCTCCATAAGTCGCACCTGACCATAAGACGCACCTAAGATTCAGAGCGGGATAAATAAAAACGGTGTGCTAAACTGGCTCTGTTCCCGGGTGTCTGTGTGTCTTATGGAGCAAATTAGGGTAGGGCATAAAATGTTTTTTTTGTCCCCATGGAGATGGGGTGGGAGGTGCAAGGCTTAAAGTTTTTCTAAGGCACCTAATATCCTTGCACTGGCCATGGGCATTGCTGTACAAATATGAACAAAGTCTCCCAACTTGGGTTATCATATGTTGTGTAATGGATGAGGGCGCAGTTTTTCCACTTAGCCATAGGTGCCAAATTGACACTCTATCATATATTCTAACTCTCCAATATTATTTTTTTAAACGTCTGGCATTCTCATACATACAAGTATTTTTTCTTTTTTACCTGTAACTTTATTTACAACCTGCTTATTAGCAGTTGATAACATGCAATTTGGAATTATTTATATATCTTTTCTCCTTATTTAATTTCATCTGGACTACTTCAGCCTTTACCATAACCTCACCAGGGGTAGGGGTAAATTGGACACTCAGGCCTAATTGGCACTAAGCCACGATGTTTTATTGCAGGAAGATTCCCACTATCCTGAAGGGGTATTCTTGTGATAGTGGGGCCCCTCCCCCAAAAAAGCTTTGTGCCTGTAAGGCATGTTCTTTTGTCTTGCAGCCAAACACCGCAGGACAAAAGAATGTAGTGCACGGACCTTTAATGCGATGGCGGTCCCAACCTCATGGGACAGATATTGCCTTAAAGGACTGCTGACCTGAAAAAAATAAATTGTGGCAAATGTGGAGATTGAATGGGGGTAGATGCTGACTCAGTCTCAACCCAGGGCTGCTAGTCAAGGCAGCCCTGACTCCATTCAAAATGTAAAAAAATAAATCAATACGCCCGTGTGGTGACAGACATGGCCCCCCCTCTACCCCCTCCCAAGTGAAAGGCAAAGTCTCTCCACCTCCCCCCCCACCCCTATAAATATAATAGTTTCCCGGCCTCACCTGCCCATACCTACCCCTTCCCCCAAGGAACATAGAAAATTAAAAAAATAAGGCTGCAGGCCCCCACTCCATCCCCTGACACCTCCCCCAAACCCCATGAAACTTCCAATGAATCCTGTGTCAGGACCAGGTGTACCCTCACATCTGGTCAGGTCGGCACTATATTGAAAAATGATGATGGCCTGACCTTGGTCCCAGCCATGTGACTGTGGAAAGATCCGGGGATCAGACCCAGGCCACAGGTGGAGCCAGGAACCTTTCTTCTACTTATGAAGGGTGGGGGATGGGGGACTTTGCTTTTCACTTAGGGAGATGAAAGGGCCGGGGATGTTGCCGTAAAGGTGTATTTTTTTTACATTTTGAGAGGAATCGGGGCTACCTCAATTGGTGCTCCCAGGTTGAGACAGGGATCAGCACTGACTTCCCCATTTGCCACAACGTTTTTTAAATTTTTAGCCGGCTCTTTAAATGTGAGGCAGGGGTGTTGGGTCCTGAGTCCTAGGCTTCCTGCCTCACATTTACTGCTTTTCAACAAGGTGCAGCTATTTTATTACGGCCTTTTCTTGGTTGGTCACAATAAAATATTTGTATAGGATTGCCTATGCATGACCTTCTTTGTGTGCATTTGCATTATTCATGCATGCACATTGCATGCAAAGAGAGTCTTTGTAATAGGGGAGGGAACCTAGGTGGGGAGAGGAAAACGTATTTATTACAGCAATATCACACAATATAGGCAATATAACGCGCGTTAGAGCCTTACCACAGCTTGTACATTCTCCCTGTCAATTTGCTACACATTTTATCTTGAGGGATGCAGGAAAGCATGGATCAAACACTTGGCTTCCCAAATTGTTCTGAAACCCTGATTCTATGAAATCATTTTTCAGATTAACTTGAACATTTCTTTAGAAGGAAATAAAGCATGGGATTTCTTCTTACCGTTTCCCTCTTGGATAATGTCTCACATACTCGCCAATATCATGAGCAGCCACAGCCAAGACTTGTGGATCATCGGAGGCTTCCAGAAGTTTTGTTAGGATTCTGTGAAGAATGGTAACATGTAAAATAGGAGTCTATTTCTTTTATCCATAATTTGATAGCACTCCCCAAGGCCTGCTATACCATATATTTTTCCCAATGTATACAAAATAGAAAATAAAACTTCAGTACATCTGGACAAGTCTGCTTGATCGAATGTCTAAGGGCCTGATTTTCAAAAGCATTTGTACACGTAAAACTGGGTTTTACATGTGCAAATGCACTTTACTCAAGTAAGTGGGCTTTTGAAAAATGCTACAATAGTATATTATGGTTACATGCGTAACTCCTTTTAAAATTACCTCCTAAGCCTTCGCCCAATGATCCTCTCCTCCTCCCCACCTTCCCTCTTATGGCACCTTCCCCCTTCGACCAATTGTTACACACTCTTTTCTACTTCCAAGTTACCTAGGTCCCATGCTCGTTATGTTTAATGCGATTACTGCGCCTCTCTGTAAGATTTCAAGTTTTCTTTAAACTGCAGTATAGAGCCCATGACCCATGCTGGTTATGTTTATTGTGTTATGTTTATTATGTTTGCGTTATGTTTACTACGTTTCCCTATAAGAAATACATATGAAGCTAAGTTTCTTTAGTTGCATCATAAGAAATTCATAGAACTTAAAGTTCAGTAAGTTACGCTGTAAGAAATACGTTCCATTGTAAGAAATAAGCACCACCCCCACTTATTTCCTTTCCATTAGCTGTAAACTGATGTGACATCACTGATATAATGCTGGTATATAAAAATGTATAAATAAACTAATATCTGAGCAATATGCTTCATCATTTTAATCTTGCATTTAAAAGTTTCTATATTCTACCACTGTTACCACCAAAACCAGTAGTTTGCAAATAAATGATTGGGACTTGGTTATTCTTCCAGTCTCCCAAGTCTCAGTAAAGAACTTCCTGTAAAAGTCTAATCTTGCATTGTATATTAACTATATATGCCATATGAAATTTGCATTCACTCATCTCCACCTTATCATCAACTCTGGTTCTCCTGCTCCTAATGTCATTTACCATTGTCACTGGGGAGATTTACTGCATCTTACATATCACTTCTTGATAATTGAAGATAACAAGACCAGTGACACCACATCATAACACCAAGCTGAAGAGTCAAGAAGACAGTTCAAAGCTTTCTCAATGGCATTGTTTTTCTTCATTTATGACATTTATTTTATTTTATTTTTTAGATATTCTACTATTTTAAGCAAACGTAGAATGATATGTAAATTATTTTTCTCCCACGGCTTGTATGTAGTAATTTAGACTTTTCAAAAACCACATTATAACATATATTTATTGCTGTGGGATAGCCAAGCAAATCTTCACAGACTGGAGTCAGGAATTATGCTGATTCCAGCCTTTCTTCATGCAACTTTATTCTCACAGTCAAACATAACCATTAGCAGACTACCTTCTTAGCAGTGTACTTCTACAATAACTTCATGCAAGGAGAGTTCAGAAGCTCCTACTCCTGGAGACACAGGCCCTCCTGATCCTAGCTTGGCTCACAATCTTATCCCTCTCCCAGTAGGGTCCCACCCTCAGGGCTTTCTCTCACTGTAAGAATTAAGGTGGACCAGGCTAGATGCCTGGTCCCACACAGGTTAAGGAGGATAATTAGGGCTACTCCTTCACATACCCTCTCCCTCAGCTTGAACTTGTTGAGGCAAGATTCTTCACTCACCCTGGATCCTATCCAGGGAAGTGGCTTCACTCCCTATTACACTCTTTCTGGCCTGTCAGCTAGACATTTGGTTGGGGCTATAGGGACATGCTCCCGCCCTCTTGCTATGGTTAGCACAAACACCACTATTACCACCACCCACTGCCATTTGCCCAGTGTCCGCCTTCAGTCCTTCAATTCAGTCCATCTGTTGCTCCAGGTACCATACCTTGCCAGGCTGCATTCTCTGGACTTTGCTTGGGAGTTCTTGAGGTGGCTCCCATTCTTTACCTACTTTAACTACGGTGTCTTCTGACTCCTCTGTACCGTCTTCACCTCCAGTGCCACTTTCTGGCCATTCTACCATGGTTATATCTGGGTACTCTTCAGTAACCCCCCCCCCCCCCCCCCGGGCTTCCTACAGCGTCTCTCTCAGGTCTCCCTGCAGCACCTGCATCTGGCCACAAGACAGCACTTCCAACCAGTCTCTCTGCAGTACCTGGATCTGGTCCCTCTAAAGTGCCTTCCTCAGGCCAGTCTGATCTGCTTCCCACAGACCACTCAATACTGCCTCCTTCTGGGCAGTCTGTATTGCCTCTTTCATGCCATGATGTAAAAATTCCACCATGAGCTCTCTTGCAAAATAGTCAATCTCAGCAGATCCATTTACCCGGTATTCATTCTTTTCACTTGCTTTCAGCTCTGTCTGCTCTTGTAATTTTGGCTTGTCTTTTGCCACCTCTTCCAGTGGTTTGTTCACTGGTCCCAAACAAGTTTTCCCTATTACACCATCTATAGGCTATGCTCTGGCTCTAGCACATTTGCTGCTCTTATCTTCCTCTGCACTTTGTCACTCTGGAGCAGAGCTTTCCAAACTGTGTGTCGGGACACGTTAGTGTGTCGCCTGCAGTGTGCAGGTGTGTCGCGCAAGCCCGGTCAACTCTGATGTGAGTTTGGGCTTTTTTTTTCTAGAGATTCACTTTTTTTTTTTCGGTTTATGGGTTGCTTATTATTGGGTGATTTTTGCTGTCAATCGCGGTTTTTTGGGGGGCTTGGTGGGTGGAACGAGCCCAGCCATCCTTGCATTGGCTGCTGCTGCCGATGAGGCCTGGCCATGAGGAGTACTGACTGCAAGCAGCAGTGTCTGGTGATCATGGAAGGGAGTGAAGCACTTAACTGGCAACAATCAAAAAGACGAGGTACATGAGTGTGGGGGCCAGACATGTGCTGGGGGGAGAGAGATGAGTGAGTGGGGGGCAAACCTGCTGGGGGAACAGACATGTGCTTGAGGGGGAGAGATATGAGTGTGTGGGGGCCAGACGTGCTGGGGGGAGGAGAGAGATGAGTGTGTGGGGGACAGACAATTTGTTTTATTATTGTTTCTCATAAATTATAACAATAACATGAATCTTGGAATATATATTTTTAATATAAATTTAAGGTTTTCATGAGATAGGTTGTGTCGTGAAACATTTTATTTATGTATATATTTAAGGAAACATACATAAATTGTCGAAATATGTTTCGTTCGTTTAACCTTTAACCTCTGGTTTACTAGTAGACTGAATTACCGTGTCGTGAAATTATGTTTGTCTAAAAAGTGTGTCACCAACATGAAAAGTTTGGAAAGCTCTGCTCTGGAGGATAAAGCACCATGTGATTAATATGGCTGCTGTGCTATCTCTGGTTCCAGGTGCACTAGGCTTTTCCCTGGCCCCACTTCTGGCAGGCTGGCAATGAGATGCACAAGTCCTGTGTCCAATGCCTTCATCAAAGAAAAATATGCCCTTTCATTAAGCTCTCTTGCAGTTGCCTCTGGCCTTACAAATAGGTTTGAAGCCAAACTTCTATTTCTTGCTCAGTCATGCTTTCCATAGCCATGGCGGACTTTCTTGAGCACTAGTGCAAAGCAGGTGGCTAGTTGCTGGATGGCACATACGCACACACAGCCTCAGGCAGCTTGTCTCTGTAGGGACCATGCCATGTTTCTCAATCTTTTCTGTCTTTGCACAGGTAAAAGGAAAGGTGAAAAAAAAAAACACACTGCTTCTCCTGCCACTTACTCATTGGGTTTCCCTGACTCAAAGCAAGCGGAGCTGATCTCCTAACTTGCTATAAACCTAGACCTGATCTCCCTACAGGCCACCAAAACCACTCTCTGTTTCAAAGAAATTGTTTTTTCTGTGCTCTTCTTTGAGCGAAAATGCTTCAAAACTTCACTGCTCTGTAGTGTTAGCAGCATTTCTTTTGCTTCAACACCATTTCTTTAGGTAGGACACACACCACAAACTTTCTCTTTCTTTTTTTCCCCCCCTTGGAGACCTGGGATTTCTCTGTTCCAAACATGAAGAAAAATCCCACTCTCACACCATATGTGGGCTAGCGAGCAAATCATCACAGGTCGGAGATGCGAATCACGCTGACTCCAACCTTTGTTCATGCAACTTAAACTTTATTCTCACAGTCAATCATAGACATTTGTAGGCTGCCCTACCTTCTTAATACAATACCTTCATGTAAACAGGGTTTAGGAGCTCCTATTCCTGGAGACATGGGGCTTCCTGGTCCCAGCTGGACTCACATTCTTATCCCTCTCCCAGAAGGGTCCTTCCCACCCACAGGGCTTTCTCTCACTGAAGGATTTAAGATGGATCAAGATAGATGCTTGGTCTTGCACAAGTTAGGGAAGGGAATTAGGGCCACTCTTTCACATACTTTCTGTTTAACACAGCCTGAACTCCATCTCTGAAAAGACATATCAACTCTTGGAGCACACACTGAACTCATGAGGTCAGCTGCTTTTTCCAAGGGTGGGTGAGGACTGAGGTGAGTCCCTTGGCTGGAGGGCAAGGACAGTAAACTTTAATTTTATCAATAAGGCACAATGAATGCCTACTTACAAATTGTTATCGTAAAATAGCATGGCACATTCATGAGACACCATAGAGGATTATAAAAAGAAAGAAAAAAAACATTTTCAAAGAATGGAGAATGGCTGTGTAATGTAAGTACTGACATTTCCTTACCCTAGGGGCCCTCGAACTGAACATTAAGAGGTCATCAATTGGATCTCTCATGTTATGTTCCACATTATGTCTGGTTTATATCCATGCTATTCTATAAGACAAATGCACTGAATAAAACTGATCCATTCTATTGGTGATTATATGTGTATCTGCAATTGAAAGGCAGGAAGGAAGAAGGGAGAAAATCCCTGGCATATGAAGAATGCACCTCTAGTTGAGTCAGCTCAAAAAGGAGATGACAAATGTTCTGCATTATCTGATTAACTGTTGCTTTATGTAGTCAAGTTAGCTTTGGAGCAGTAGCCAACACACTATCTGTTTTGTTGAGTCACTTAAATCCTTGCAAGTTGCATTCCTACTGTGGAGAACTATTTTTTGACACATTTGAATTAGAAACACAGCAATTTCCAGCATAGCATTATTGCTCAAATATGAAATAAATCAAGATTCATTCTCTGAGAACAGCAGGTTTCAGCCTAAACATAGTAGACTCCTATGACTTACAATACTCTTAATTTCAAGATTTTAGGATTATCATCATTTTTAAAAGTAAGGTATTTTGATCACTGATTACCATTGGTATGTACAAATAGGCATAACTTAGCTCTCCGGAATAGGTTTTTCAACTAGACCCAATTCTTGCCTGTATTAGTTTTAGGCTATTCCTGTATGGCCTCATCTGAACCAATAGCTATGTCTCAAGAGTAATAAAAAAAATCATCAAATTTAGTCAGAGAGAGAGAGAATGCTCATCACTACATCAGCTTACATTTCCTACCCCTAAAAAAACCCCTATACAGTACATTATTCAAGGAGTTCTGCAAAAGGACAGCAAATAAGCACAGAGGATACTTAATTTAAAAAAAAATGAAGCCACAAGCTAGTGACATTAGCTTAACATGCCATACGCGAATGAATCAACATTGAGTTTTGGGGATGCCAGAATACATGTCAATTAAGTAACATGAAAGGATGGAAGTCCTAATGGAATCACAGATACTCACATAACCAGGACCTGTCTGGCAAGCTATGTGGGAGGACAGATACCTGGGCAACAGCCCTGTTAGTACTGATAGCTATTTATATTATTAGAAAGTCTTGTGCTAGACATGGAAAGAAAGGGGTGCTAAATGTGAACAAAGTGGGAGACCCTTATGCTCGTTTGTCCAAAAAGGCAGGGTACAAAGGAGGAAGATGACAAAACTATCCTGGATAAAGAATATCATCTTATAAGCATCATGCTCTGTGGCTGGCAAATGGCATATATACTTCAAAGTGGGGACAGAAATAACTTGACACACTGGATAGGCTGACTGGCTGCGATCTTATGTATGTTATTATGCTCTGCAGCAGGAGTAGACAACTCAGGTCCTGATTTTCAGGACACCCACAATGAATATTCGTGAAATATATTTGCATATAACAAAGGTAATACATGTAAGGAGGAGTTATGTAAAGGATATTAATTGTCACAATTGATTACAAAAGTAGAGAAGACAAAAAGTGTTTAAAAGTATGTGCACAAGTATTTTCATAAGTGAAATATGTGCCTACTTTATAAAATACTTTCTTCTGCCTGAAAACTTCAGTAATTACATGCACATGTACAATTGTTTCATGTGTAAAATATATGAACCTATTTTTGTAAAGTATGTATAGAAAGTGTGCGGTTTCCTCAATTTAAAAAATATATGTATACTGAAACATACACACACTTTTTGGACAGAGATATGCAGTATATTTTGAACTGTGCAGCTCCTGCCACACAGTTTATAAAACAGAAGCCTAACTTTGTGCATGCTCTCTTATGCACCTATGTGCTGATTTACCCACACTGTTGTAAATTACTTTCCCTATTCTTATTTTTCTTTTTTTCGTAATTTATCATTCCCAATGTTTAAACAGCATGAATACTCCATTAATCAAAGAGAGCAAAACTGAAGTTCTGCAAAGAATGACAAATATATATTTAAGCTATTACAGGGATCCCATTATCAAAATGTTTTAGAGACTTTGTACTAGAAGGGAAAGTTTGTTAATTAGGTTTCTCTGAACCCCTCCGAGGATAACTTAGATTCTGTGTTCATTCTCCATTCCAGCATGAAGAGACAGAGCAAAAACTTAGAATACAAATCATCTCTACTTCATCCAGTCAGACTTGTCAGTGTCATTAGGCTTAGACAATTTAGCAGAGCTGCTTACCTGTAACAGATGTTCTCTGAGGACAGCAGGATGTTAGTCCTCACACATGGGTGACATCATCAGATGGAGCGCAGACACGGAAAACTTATGTCAAAGTTTCTAGTACATTGACTTAGCACACTGAGCATGCCCCCATGTGTGGTCCCTTCTCCAGTCTTATAAAATAAAATTAGAAATATAACAAAAAAAAACAGGAGAAACCCAACTCTGCGGGGTGATGGACAGGTTTCATGAGGATTAACATCCTGCTGTCCTCAGAGAACATCTGTTACAGGTAAGCAACTCTGCTTTCTCTGATGACAAGCAGGATGGTAGTCCTCACACAGAGGTCAATCCCTAGCTACAGGCTGCTCCCCAATTTAAAAAAGGACCAACAGACACCCAAACCACAACAACAATGGTGCTGTTCGTAACAGAGGGAGAAACAGCCTGAACTCAAACAACGGGCCCTAGGCAGAAGAGAGTTGGGTTCTATACCTCAAACAGATTCTAAAGGACAGATTGGCCAAACCTACTATTGTGTTGGCCATCCCTAGCCAAGCAATAGTGAGATGTGAATGTGTGGAAAGAACTCCACATTGCAGCCTTGCAGATCTCCTCCACAAAACTGCTCACAAGTGGGCCACAGACGCTGCCATGGCTCGGAAAGAATGAGCCTTGACATGACCCCTAAGATGCAGTCCCGACTGGGTGTAACAGAAGTTGATGTAATCTGCTAGCCAATTTGATAGTGTCTGTTTGGCAATGGCAATGCCTAACCTATTCCTATCAAAAGAAACAAAAAGTTGGGTGGACTATCCATGGTTTTCTGACCACTCCAGATAGAAGGCTAAGGCTTGCTTGCAATCCAAACTATGCAGTGTTCGTTCACTTTGGTGCAAATGAGGCCTGGGAAAATATTTTGGCTGGATGATGGACTAGTTAAGTTGGAAGTCCGCCAGCTCCTTAGGCAGGAACTTAGGGTGCATGTGCAAGGCCACCCTGTCATGATAAAATTTAGTGTAAGGTGGGTAAGTCACTACAGACTGAAGCTTGCTGAACCTGCATTCTGAGGTGACTGCCACCAAAAATATGACCTTTCAGGTCAGGTACTTCAGGTCACAGGAGCACAGCAGCTGAAAAGGAGCTTTCATCCACTGTGCTAATACCATGTTGAGGTCCCAAGACACAGCAGGAGGCCTCAGGGGAGGCTTCAATTGAAGGAGGCCCCACATGAATTTATAACATAGGCTGTACAAAGATGGGTGTACCGTCTACAACATGTTGGAATGTGCCAATAGCACTGAGAATAATTCTAACAGAGTTGGTTTTTAAGCAGCTTGCAATAGGTGTATAGGTAATCAAGCAGTTTTTGTGTGGAGCAGGAGAACAGATTTACATCCTTTCCCTGCTTACATCACAGGGAAAACTCTTCCACTTCAGTCCATAGGACTTTCTAGTAGAAGTCTTTTTAGAAGCCACCAGGACCTGAGACACATCCTTAGAGAGATCGAATGGTTGCAGAATTAATCTTTCAACATCCAGGCTGTAAGCGACAATGCCTGGAGACTGGGATGTTGCAACCTGCCTCGATCTTGCGTGATGAGATCTGGTGAAGTCCCCAGACTGATCGGTCTCTGGATGGATAACTCCTGAAGGAGTGGAAACCAGACCTGTCTTGGCCAATAAGGGGCTATGAGGATCATAGTCTCTTTGTCCTTGCGAAGCTTCAACAGAGTCTTTGTCACTAAGGAAATCGGATATGGGAGAGAGCATCCGAGGCAGATTTGCTATTCGACCTGTACAGGGAGCAAAACCATCCAGGTTCCCCCAGAGGCGTAATATCCAATTTGCAACCACCTGGTCCAGGGTCCACTCATGGGGTCTGAAGGCACAACTCAGTCTATCCCCTACCACATTCTTCATCCTGGCCAGATACATGGCCCTGAGCATCATCCTGTGGGACAGAGCCCATGACCAGATCTGGACTGCTTCCTAACACAGGAGGTACAATTCCATGCCTCCCTGCTTGCTGACATACCAGATCACCACCTGGTTGTTGGTTTGGATCAGGACACCTTTGTTGGACAGCCGATCTCTGAAAGACCCTAGCACATACCTGATCTCCTGACCCTCCAGGAAGTTGATTTAATAGCAGCTTTCCTGAGCAGACCAGAGACCCTGGGTGCTGAGCCTATCTGCATGAGCTCCCAAGCCCAGGGTGGACACATCCAAAGTTAAGACAATTTGGGTAGGAGGACTTTGAAAAGAGATACTCCGTTCGAGATCTGAATTAACCTCCCACCAGGATAAAGAGTCCCGAAAGGGCGAGGTGACTTGGATGCAATCCTGGAGGTAAAGCGTGGCCTGGTGCCACTGTGACCTCAGGGTCCATTGGGCTCTGCACATGTGTAATCATGCCAAGGGAGAGACTTGGACAGTTGCGGCCATATGGCCCGACAGGTAGTGGTATCCAAGGATGTCATCCAAAGACCATATAAAACACAGTCTGTCAGTGAGGTAGTAACAAGGTCTTCTAGGGGTGCCAACAGGCTGCCTAAGGTTCCTTCTAATACAGAGGAAGGATAGGGATCCAGGGGCATGTCCTTGCTCTCATGCTAAGTACTGTCCTTCTTAGTTCACAGGAGGTGATTTCTAAGAGCGAGAACAGCCAGGATTGGTGGGAGCCTAGGAAGATTTTCTCTTCTCATGTATGCAGTATCAAGGTCTATGCAGATAGTTTTAATTTTACTTGGAAGACTTTAGCAAAGGCTGAAGGCAATTTATGGTGATGGTCTGGATGAGACCAGTTTGAGTAGATTCTGACAACTTAGAAGAGCTTCTGAGGGCAGTTCCTAGAGCTTGACAGGATAGAAGAGAAGTATTCTTTTTGGTTGTAATAATTTTCTGAGTTAGTTAATTTAACTTGATTAATTATCTCTCTTACATAAAAATCAAGGCAAAGTACAATAAAATAATCATAAATTCATATAATGCATAATAGGAGTAGAGCTTGTGGTGGTAAAAGCAAAATATTTTGGCATGGTCACCCTTGAACTTGCGCCATTTCTTCTCCAATTGACAGCTGGTTCTCTTAAAGGTACACAGTACATCTATGTACCAGAGATACAAGATGGTTTCTGACGGGTGCAAGGTGGTAAATTGCATTTTTTATCTCAGATGCCAAGTTTCAGCCTGTTGTTCGACTACAGCATTTAAAATTCAAGTGGAGAAGTCTCCAAGAGAATGAATAAGGTTATTGGCTGTTGGGTTGGCTTGGGGGGGTTCTCTCAGTGGTACTTTACTGTATGGCAATCCGATGGATAGATTACTTTCATTTCAAAATCTGCCACAAACAGATTTGCTATGTCGGGGGCAACAGTGGCCCCCATTGCTACACCCTTTACTTGTCATTACTCCTGATAATCCTTTTATGACAAGATTGCCTAAGAAGACCCCCTGATGCAGAAGATACTCAAAACATGGCCATGTCGGGGTGATGTATAGACTGTGACACAAAGCTAAGTAATTATAGAAACATAGAAACATAGAAATGACGGCAGAAGAAGACCAAACGGCCCATCCAGTCTGCCCAGCAAGCTTCACATTTTTTTCTCATACTTATCTGTTTCTCTTAGCTCTTTGGTTCTATTTCCCTTCCACCCCCACCATTAATGTAGAGAGCAGTGATGGAGCTGCAACCAAGTGAAATATCAAGCTTGATTAGTTATGGGTAGTAGGGGAAGTAACCGCCGCAATAAGCAAGCTACACCCATGCTTATTTGTTTTACCCAGACTGTGTTATTCAGCCCTTATTGGTTGTTTTTCTTCTCCCCTGCTGTTGAAGCAGGGAGCTATGCTGGATATGCTTGTAGTATCAGTTTTTCTTCTCCCCTGCCGTTGAAGCAGGATATGCATTGAAAGTGAAGTATCAGGCTTATTTGGTTTGGGGTAGTAACCGCCGTAACAAGCCAGCTACTCCCCGCTTTGTGAGTGCGAATCCTTTTTTCTTCTCCCCTGCTGTTGAAGCAGAGAGCTATGCTGGATATGCGTGAAGTATCAGTTTTTCTTCTCCCCTGCCGTTGAAGCAGAGAGCTATGCTGGATATGCGTGAAGTATCAGTTTTTCTTCTCCCCTGCCGTTGAAACAGAGAGCTATGCTGGATATGCGTGAAGTATCAGTTTTTCTTCTCCCCTGCTGTTGAAGCAGGGAGCTATGCTGGATATGCGTGAAGTATCAGGTTTTCTTCTCCCCTGCCGTTGAAGCAGAGCTATGCTGGATATGCATTGAAAGTGAAGTATCAGGCTTATTTGGTTTGGGGTAGTAACCGCCGTAACAAGCCAGCTACTCCCCACTTTGTGAGTGCAAATCCTTTTTTCCACATTTCCTCTTGCTGTTGTAGCTTAGAGCGATGTTGGAGTCACAGTAACCATGTGTATGTTTATTGAATAAGGGTATTGTCTCCAGGCAGTAGCTGTCATTCTGGCTAGCCACCCACTCTTTATTGACGGCCTCTTGATTTTATGGATCCACAGTGTTTATCCCACGCCCCTTTGAAGTCCTTCACAGTTCTGGTCTTCACCACTTCCTCTGGAAGGGCATTCCAGGCATCCACCACCCTCTCCGTGAAGAAATACTTCCTGACATTGGTTCTGAATCTTCCTCCCTGGAGCTTCAAATCGTGACCCCTGGTTCTGCTGATTTTTTTCCTATGGAAAAGGTTTGTCGTTGTCTTTGGATCATTAAAACCTTTCAAGTATCTGAATGTCTGTATCATATCACCTCTGCTCCTCCTTTCCTCCAGGGTGTACATATTTAGATTCTTCAATCTCTCCTCATAAGTCATTTGATGAAGACCTTCCACCTTTTTGGTCACCCTTCTCTGGACCGCCTCCATCTTGTCTCTGTCTCTTCGGAGATACGGTCTCCAGAACTGAACACAATACTCCAGGTGAGGTCTCACCAAGGACCTGTACAAGGGGATAATCACTTCCCTTTTCTTACTCGATATTCCTCTCTCTATGCAGCCCAGCATTCTTCTGGCTTTAGCTATCGCCTTGTCACATTGTTTCGCCGACTTCAGATCATTAGACACCATCACCCCAAGGTCTCTCTCCTGCTCCGTGCACATCAGCCTTTCTCCCCCCATCGAATACAGTTCATTCGGATTTCCATTCCCCATATGCATGACTTTGCACTTCTTGGCATTGAATGTCAGCTGCCATGTCTTCGACCACTCTTCCATCTTCCTTAAATCCCGTCTCATTCTCTCCACTCCTTCCGGCGAGTCCACTCTGTTGCAGATCTTAGTGTCATCCGCAAAAAGACATACCTTACCTTCTATCCCTTCCGCAATGTCGCTCACAAAGATATTGAAAAGGACCGGTCCCAACACCGATCCCTGCGGTACACCGCTTAAAACCGCTCTCTCTTCAGAGAGAGTTCCATTTACCATCACACATTGTCTTCTGTCCGTCAACCAGTTTGCAATCCAGGCCACCACCTCGGCACTCACTCCTAAGCTTTTCATTTTATTCACCAGTCTCCTGTGCGGGACAGTGTCAAAAGCTTTGCTGAAATCCAAGTAGATGACATCGAGTGCTCTTCCTCGATCCAATTCCTTGGTTACCCAGTCAAAAAAGTCAATCAGATTTGTCTGACAGGATCTTCCAATGGTGAATCCATGCTGCCTCTGGTCCAGCAATTCTCCCGACTGTAGATAGTTCACTATTCTCTCTTTCAACAGTGACTCCATTACTTTTCCCACCACCGAAGTGAGGCTAACCGGTCTGTAGTTACCAGCCTCTTCTCTGTTCCCACTCTTGTGAAGCGGGACCACCACCGCTCTCCTCCAATCATTCGGCACCACTCCCGTTTCTAGGGATCTATGAATAGGTCACACAGCGGACCCGCCAGCACATCTCTGAGCTCCCTCAGTATTCTGGGATGAACTTCATCAGGCCCCATGGCTTTGTCCACTTTCAGTTTCACCAGCTCTTCCCATACATTTTCTACTGTGAATGGAGTTACATCTACTCCATTCCCCTCCAGTTTCTTGTTAACTAGTGTCGGTCCTTCTCCAGGGTCCTCTTTAGTGAACACAGAACTGAAGTATTCATTTAATATTTCTGCCATTTCTTCGTCTCTCTCCACACATTGATCCTTTCCACCTT
Organism: Rhinatrema bivittatum; assembly: GCF_901001135.1. Lineage (NCBI taxonomy): Eukaryota > Metazoa > Chordata > Amphibia > Gymnophiona > Rhinatrematidae > Rhinatrema > Rhinatrema bivittatum. The sequence continues at coordinate 634,138,066 of NC_042616.1, forward strand.
TCAATTTCACTATACCACTTTGAACTTTTCTCTTTTCACTGATGTATCTGAAAAATGTTGTTTTGTTACCACTCTTTACCTCTTTGGCAATCCTCTCTTCCGCTTGACTTTTTGCCATCTTGATTAATTTCTTCGTCTCCCTCAGTTCTACCAGATATTCTTCTTTGTGTTCCTCCTTTTGGGATCTTTTATATTTCTTGAACGCTGTTCTTTTAGCCTTTATTTTGTCAGCCACCTCCTTTGAGAACCAGATAGGTTTCTTTTTTCTTTTGCTTTTCTTTACTTTTCTAACATATAGATTAGTTGCCTTGGTGATTGCTCCTTTTAGATTGGTCCACTGTTGATCCACATCTCTCTCGTTTCCCAGCCTTTTAGTTCTTCCTCCAGGTACTTCCCCATTTCATCAAAGTCTGTGTTTTTGAACATCAAAACTTGGGTTTTTGTGCTTCTTTTCCGTGTCCTTTTATTAATTAGTATTGTTTAAACTCCTGGAGAAACAATTGTTTGTGTGAATCCCTTTACCCAGAAGGACCCCTTTGGACCTAATATGACTTTTTAAGGAAAAATTTGAAAAAAAGAAAAAAATTGTTTTGACTCCGAGTGAGCACTATATCTAAATTAAAATAAAGGTGGACCAAATGGTCTATGCAGCTTGTTAGGACTGACAAGTTGCGGTCATAAAGGTCCTACAAATTATTCAAAAAAACTGAGTAAGCTTTCTACTGAGGGCGGTTTTGTGATTTATATAGTATTCATTTGTCCTCAGATTTCCGAGGTATTTTTGGGCTGCTTGTTTGATTTTGAATCGGAGGTCTAACATATCCATTGCTATGATAAATTCTAGCTTGGTGGTGGTGGAAGGGGCCTCAATATAGATATGAATATGCCCATGAGACTCTGGGACAGCATTTCTAGCAATGTTTCAGCAATGAGAGATCCAGTAAGGAGTTTATTGGGTCTCTAGGGTCTCTAGAGGCAGACTAGCAGAATACTGAGCTTGCTTATTTTAAAGAGGAGGCTTTCTGACCCTTTGGGCTGGTGGATTGGGATTCAGGAGCAGCACAGGCTGTCACAATAGATATGGACAACATCCCCAGCTGTAATGTCAGGTCTTAGGGGCTTGCACTGAAACAAAGAGGGGATAATTGGCCTAGGTGGAAGTCATCTGATTCAACCAGCAAGATTTCAGTGATGCAGAGGATGGCTATTTGTTGTTGAGATCATAGAGGATGGCTGACTTGTTTTTAATGGAGTGGGTTTTGATCTGATCAAGTCTGTAGCTTTTGCAAGGTGCAGGCTGGGCAATGGTTGCAGACTGCTCCAGAGGAATAGGGCATAGGCATAGCTGCCTTTTGCATATAGGGCATGGAGGGTCATGATCTGGCTGATATAGGTCATTCCCAAATATAAACTTGATTCGGAAGATGGTGCAGGTGGGTTGCCAATGAGAGACACAGAAGAGGTTTAGGCAGTATGGTTGTGAGAGCTGACATGAATGGTGGGGGAAGCACAAATGATACCTGTAGAATAAGTGAAGCTAGTGCAGTATGAAGCTGTGTTAAGCAAGTAGGTGAAGAAGCACAAGCTACATAATACTTCAGGAGAGATGCATGTGGAAAGTTAAGGTATTCAAATGATGGCAGTGAGAGAGTGTGATGGAGGTAAGACATAGGGTTGGTGTAGATTTACAGAAGGAAGAGCAGGCTCCAGGAAGCATTAGTATATGATTTTATTGTAGACTGGTTGTGGTGTTATTTTTATCGTTGCCACCCATTGGGAGCACATGTTTCCATCCAGCAAGTTAAAAATCTAATTAAATAAATTGCCTCTACTTTTCCAGTCCTTGCTTTTTGCTTTCCCCTCTAATGTTTCAACCTGGACGTCTCTCACTTTTTACCTCTCCCACCTCCTTCCCTTTTCCATTCTTCCTTCTCTCCTCATTCTAACCCTTTCTTACCCATATGCTGCTTTCTCTCAACACTGTAATCATTGCTGAGGGTCTATTTACTCAGAGCCTCATTGTGTCAACAGGAACAGTTACTGTTGATATGATGTGGTGGCTGCAGTGATGAGGGTGGGGCACAGAAAACTATGTTTAGAGAAGGATAGGATGTGACATTTTAGTGGGAAGGAGGAGGGAGCATGCTGCAGTTCACTTGGGAGGAGGAAGAAAGGATGAGATGATTCGGCAGATGGGGGATAAGAAAAGAATGAAACAGGCAATGAAACGTGGGGGGAAATTAACACCAGCTGGCCTGCACCAGGGCTAACAGGAAAAACTAGCAGCAGGTTTCCTGCTATTCTGTCAACAGTGACAAATTCTACGGCAGAGATTGATTCTGCAGCAGCTGCCGTGGAATCGCAGGACACCTGGGGCCCTGCCTATAACGTGTACTAAATCACAGGGATACAGGAAATTATTTTTCTGGAGATGGACTTATGGACGAGACCAGAAGTTTTACCTCACTGATGCACATCAAACATCCCATGGCAATGAATGTTAATTCATGCATCTTGATCAAACTACAATATCTAAGTTTCTTAAATTACCCTTATAATATTTAATTACATACAAAAGAAAAACTTAAATGCTCACTCTAATAACAATCTTACATGAAACTGAGATATTGAATCTCTATAGCTCTGTTCTGAAAAGTTATGAGGATATTTTAATATTAGATAACAAGTCTGGCATATAAAGATGAGCTGTTTTACAAAGCCAAAATTACAGTCTAAAAGAATTTGACAAGAAATATATTTGAGGAAAATTCTATTATATTTAAAAAATATAATAGAACAGATTACAGATACATTTCAAAGTTACATATAGCTATGCATAAGCGTTATGTGCTGTTAGAAACATTACTATGACAAAGAGAACTTAAAGGTATGTAAAGCCATACTAATTTAATTCTTCTTTAAGCATATATATTAAAATTCATCGTCAGACTCTCTAAAAATATTAATGACTAAATATACAAAATACTAAATATACTAAATACTAAATATACTAAATATACAAAATAAATTATACAAGATCAGCCCTAGGATCAATTTTCATTCAATCCAAATCAACATATCAAGTAGAATGGATGCCTATTTAGCACAAAATATCTACATCAGACAACTGGAATGACTTCTTCATGGTTCACATTTATTTAATTGATTTTTATGCCCTGGGCTCAATATTCAGCCAGCAGATAGCCAGATAAGTAAAACATATCTGGCTATCTAGTAGCTGCTGAATATCCATTTAAGTTCAGCGGCCGATAGCCAGATAAGTCATTTATCCGGCTATATCTTAGCCAGAGAACTTTGTGGGCGGGCAGTGGGAAGTTATCCGGCTAAGTAGCAATATTGAATCTTAGCCGGATAAGTTGTCCATCTAAGTTAGACCTGCTCAATAGCTGTTATCTGGCTAAGTTACTTAGCTGGCCAGGATTTGAATATTGAGCCACCTAAGCCTGGAAATCCTAAGTATATTTTCTGAGATTTATATCTTGTTCCATTACATAAGAACATAAGAACATGCCATACTGGGTCAGACCACAGATCCATCAAGCCCAGCATCCTGTTTCCAACAGTAGCCAATCCAGGCCATAAGAACCTGGCAAACACCCAAAAACTAAGTCTGTTCTCAGAGTGGGTCACAACAGGCAATAAACATCACAAAATCACCATAAGACAAGCCCTTCCAATATATAACAATAAATACAATAAAAAAAAACATTGAAAATGAAGATAAATCTGTCTTATATTTTTATATGGCTGAGATTTAGAACTGAATTTTTTTGTGTGGTTTACGTCTCAGAGGGATTTTGCTGAAAACTTGTCGTATATTTTGTTAGCATTTCCGGGTACAGGAACAGCACGTATTTAATCACGGAGATATCAGACATCATCAACAGGATCTCTTTCTGCTACTACTGTCAACATTATGGGGCGGATTTTCAAAGGCCCGCGCGCGCCGGCGCACCTATTTTGCATAGGCCGCCGGCGCGCGTAAAGCCCCGGGACACGCGCAAGTCCCGGGACTTTTGTAAGGGGGCGTGTCGGGGCGGGGCCTACTGACGCAGCGTTTCGGGGGCGGGCCAGGGGCATGGCGCCGGCCCGGGGGCGTGGTCGAGGCCTCCCGGCCAACGCGCGCAAAGTTACAAACTTTGCCGACAAAGGTAAGGAGGGGTTAGATAGGGCCGGGGGGGGGGGGGGGGGGGGGGGTTACGTAGGGGAAGGGAGGGGAAGGTGCGGGGAGGGCGAAGGAAAGTTCCCTCCAAGGCCGCTCCAAAATCGGAGCGGCCTTGGAGGGAACGGAGGCAGGCTGCGCGGCTCGGCGCGCACAGGCTGCTGATTTTGCGCAGCCTTGCGCACGCCGACCCCAGATTTTATAAGATACGCGCTCGCGCAACTTTTTAAAATCTGCCCTTATGTGCCTTACATTAACAATGAGGTTAAAACAAGGAGAAATGTTGAGATTACTACCTGATAATCTCCTTTTCCTTAGTGTAGACAGATGGACTCAGTACAAATGGGATAGCAGTTGGAGACGGATCTGACGTCAGCACGGGGTATATAGCCCCACAGGAAGCGTAGCTATTCAGTAATCTTCCTTGCAAAAGCTGTTATAGATGTGTGTACTGACGCTCAGTGAAAAAGTGAAAACAGGATTCCCCTGACCGATTGATAGGAGCTGGAGACCGCCAGCAGACCGAACCGGAAGGCGTTGACACCTGGTATAGTGTACCCTCGCATAGCAAGAGATGACCTCGCTTACCTTGCATCGGGGAAACCCATGTACGCAGGCAGCTGGGCGGGATGCTGAGTCCATCTGTCTACACTAAGGAAAAGGAGATTATCAGGTAGTAATCTCAACATTTCCTGGCGTGTAGCCAGATGGACTCAGTCCAAATGGGATGTACCAAAGCTTTACTCCCCACCTGGGTGGGAGGTTGCCTGAGGACCGTGTAATACCGCCCTGGCAAATGCGGAGTCCTCCCTGGCCTGGACATCCAGACAGTAGAATCTGGAAAAGGTATGGAGGGAGGACCATGTCGCTGCTTTACATATTTCCGCAGGCGATAGCATCTTGGATTCCGCCCAGGATGCCGCTTGAGCTCTGGTAGAATGAGCCTTGACTTGTAGAGGCGGAGACTTCCCAGCCTCCACGTAAGCTGCTCGGATAACTTCTTTAATCCAGCGGGCGATGGTGGGCCGAGATGCCTCTTCACCTTGTCTCTTACCGCTGTGCAAGACGAACAGATGGTCCGTCTTTCGTAAATCTTGTGTCACTTCCAGATATCTGGGCAGCAATCTGCCAATGTCGAGATGGCGTAATAAACGCCCTTCTTCAAACCCGCCGTGGTAGGCAAGGAAATGGTTTGGTTAAGAGGTTAAGATGAAACTGTGAAACCACCTTAGGTAGAAAGGAGGGAACCGTACGAAGATGGATAGCCTCCGGAGTGATTCTGAGAAAGGGATCACAGCAGGACAGTGCTTGTAGCTCTGAAACACGGCGTGCTGAACAGATAGCCAGCAAGAACGCCAACTTCAATGTGAGCGACCGGAGAGATAGACCCCGAAGGGGACGGAAGGTGGATCCCGCGAGGAAATCCGATACGAGGTTGAGGTTCCATAAGGGCACAGGCCACTTCAGTGGCGGCCGAATATGCTTGACTCCTTGCAGGAAGCGAGCAACATCTGGGTGCCTGGCAATGGTCTTGCCATCCCTCCTGGGACCATAGCACGACAGTGCAGCCACCTGAACCTTAATGGAGCTGAGGGAGAGACCCTTATGAAGTCCCTCTTGCAAGAAATCCAACACCATAGGAATTGTAGGAGTATGTGGATTGGTGCCATGAGTGTCGCACCATGCTTCAAATATTCTCCAGATCCGGATGTATGTGAGGGATGTGGAAAACTTGCGAGCTCGGAGGAGGGTATCAATCACGAGTTCCGAGTAACCCCTTTCTTCAATCTAGCCCTCTCAAGGGCCATACCGTAAGAGAGAATTGAGCTGGATCCTCGTGAAGAATGGGACCTTGACGGAGAAGGTCTCGGAGAGGAGGCAGGGGAAGAGGCTCCCCTGCCAGCAGTCTTCTCATGTCCACGTACCAGGGTCTTCTTGGCCAGTCTGGCGCCACTAGAAGAACTAGGCCCCGGTGTCTCTGAATCTTACGGGCGATAGCGCCTAGCAGAGGCCACGGAGGAAAGGCGTACAGGAGAGTCCCTGGAGGCCATGGCTGAACCAGGGCATCGATTCCGTGTGAGAACGGGTCGTGCTTGCGGCTGAAGTATCTGGGTACTTGAGCATTGGACTTGTCCGCCAGTAAATCCATGTCCGGAATCCCCCAGTGATCCACAATCATCTGGAAGGCTATGGGTGACAGCTGCCACTCTCCCGGATTTAGGCTTTCTCTGCTGAGGAAGTCTGCTGTAGTATTGTCCTTCCCGGCAATGTGGACGGCGGAGATGTCCTGAAGATTCGCCTCTGCCCATGTCATCAGTGGGGCGATCTCCATAGATACCTGTCGGCTTCTGGTTCTGCCCTGTCGGTTGATGTATGCCACCGTGGTGGCGTTGTCGGACATCACTCTGACTGCTCTGTTCTTCAGTCTGTGAGCAAATCGAAGGCATGCCAATCGGACTGCCTGGGCCTCGAGACGGTTGATGTTCCACGCTGATTCTTCTGTGTTCCACCGCCCTTGTGCGGTGAGTTCTTCGCAGTGTGTTCCTCAGCCGCTCAGGCTGGCATCTGTGGTGAGCAAGGTCCACGTGGGTGAGGACATCTTCGACCCTCTGCTCACATGGTTGGACCGCAACCACCACCGCAACTGGGTCCGCACTCTGGCTGGCAGAGGAAGGTGCGTGGAATAGCTCCGCAGACGGGGGCTCCAGCGAGAGAGCAGGGAGTGTTGTAGAGGTCTCATATGGGCCCTCGCCCAAGGTACCACTTCCAGGGTGGATGCCATGAGACCAAGAACCTGCAGATAATCCCAGGCTATGGGCCGACTGGCTCCCATCAAATACTGGATACGCTGCTGAAGTTTCAACTGTCTCTTGGTAGTGAGACTGACTGTGTCTGCGCGGGTGTCGAACTGTACTCCCAGGTATTCCAGGGACTGGGAAGGCTGTAGGCAGCTCTTGCTGAGGTTGATCACCCAGCCCAAGCTTTCCAGAAGGGCGATTACTCTGTCGGTCGTCCGAAGGCTCTCCTCTCAAGATTTCGCCCTGATCAGCCAGTCGTCTAGGTAGGGATGGACCAGAATTCCTTCCCTCCTGAGCGTCGCTGCTACCACTACGACCACCTTGGTGAATGTCCGTGGTGACGTGGCCAACTCGAAGGGCAGAGCCCGAAACTGGAAGTGGCGTCCTAGAACCTTGAAGCGTAGGTAGCGCTGATGATCCGGATGGATCGGGATATGCAGGTATGCCTCTGACAGGTCTAATGCCGTGAGGAATTCTCCGGGCTGTACTGAGGCCTTGACGGAGCGCAGAGTCTCCATGCGAAACCTTGGTACCCGTAAGTATCGATTGACTGACTTGAGGTCCAGGACAGGCCGAAAGGTACCCCCTTTCTTGGGTACCATGAAATAAATGGAATAGTGTCCAGAATTCACTTCCCAGGCAGGTACTGGGATGATGGCTTTCAAGGACAGGAGCCTCACCAAGGTAGCTTCTAATGCTGCCTTCTTGTGTATGGGACATGAAGATTCCATAAACTTGTCCGGAGGGAGATGATGAAAGTCCAGATAATATCCTTCCCTGATAACGGCGAGGACCCACTGGTCCGACGTGATCTCGACCCATCTGGGGTAGAAGAGGGTTAACCTGCCCCCTATGGCTCCATCCCCCAGATGAATCGGCGAATTCTCATTGTGAGGTGCGGCCGGGCTCCGAGTCCGGCCAGCCCCCCTCTTGCGCTGCCTGGTCCGAAAGGACTGACTCCTGGCCTGAGAACGTGGTGCCTGATATCGACCCCTGTAAGGAACAAATCGCTGTGAACTCCTGCCCCTGGAGGGCCTTGGAAAGGTGCGCTGGCCCCTTCTGGACCGATCTTCCGGCAGTCTAGGCACAGGAGAGGCACCCCAAGTACTGGCCAGTCTATCAAGGTCACTGCCAAACAGCAAGGAGCCCTTAAAGGGCAATCTGGTGAGGCGTGTCTTAGAAGGCACATCAGCTGACCATTTCCGGATCCAGAGCTGCCTCCTGGCGGCTACGGAGGATGAAATCCCCTTAGCTGTTGTCCTGACCAAATCTGATGCTGCATCCATGAGAAATGAAAGAGCTGACTCCATGTCAGCCGCCGGAGCGTTGTTTCTGACCTGTGACAAACAAGCACGTGTCACCACTGTGCAGCAGGCCGCAATCCGTAAAGATAGAGCTGTTACCTCAAAGGTCTGTTTTAGAATGGCGTCCATCCGCCGGTCATGAGGTTCCCTGAGGGCCGCCCCCCCTTCAACAGGAATGGTAGTGCGCTTGACCACAGCGCTAATCAAGGCGTCCACCTGAGGGCACGGCAGCAGGTCCTGGAGAGCCGGTGCCAATGGGTACATGCCCCTCAGGGCCCGGCCCCCTTTAAAGGAAGCCGCCGGAGCCGCCCATTCCAAATCGATCAATTGTTGTGCCGCTTGCAAGAATGGAAAGTGGCGGGCTGTAGGACGAAGACCTTCCAGCAGAGGGTTCTGCGCAGAGGGGACCGAAGCGCTGGGACCTGTAATATCCAACTCCGCCAGGCACTGAGATACCAGGTCGGAGAGGTCCTCCTTAGGGAAGAACCGCCTCATGGTTCTATATGGCGCGATCCCTGGGGGGAGGTCCCCCTCGTCCGGGAGCTCTGACTCATCCGGTGAAACCTCCTGGTCAGATTGATCTGGACTATCCAACAGCGGGAGGTCCCGCTCACGATAAGACTGCGAGGGACCAGGAACAGGATCCGCAGGAGCCGCCACCGCAGCAGCAGCCGCCGCAGTCGCAGCCACCGCAGGGACCACAGAAACAGCCGAAGCCGCAGGGCCTGGACGGGAAGCCGTTTGCATCTGTACGAAGGCATGAATCCCCTTAAAGAGATCCACCCAGGAAATTGAAGCCGCCTCGAATCGCCGGGGTACAAAATCCCCCGGGAGTCCTGATTGGTCGAGACCGCTCCCTAAATCCGGGGTAGCACCTGGGGAACTGTCAACAAATCGTGGTTGAGACCGGTCCTGGCCTGAGGGTCGCATGGCCTCCTCACATTGAGTACATAGGGAGTCTGGCTCATCACTGCGCGTGGCCCTAAGCTGGCATGCAGAGCAGAGGCCAAGGGCAGTAATGCCTGAAGCAGGCGGCTCCGCCGCTGAAGACGCTGCTGTGTTCTGATCCATTGAACAATATGTGCTCAGTAATAGGATGCGGCAACAATAGGCGCTTAATACAACAGGCACTTAATAATAGTATGCGGCAGCAAAAGGCGCTTAATACAACAGGCGCTCAATAATAGTATGCGGCAGCAAAAGGCGCTTAATACAACAGGCGCTCAATAATAGTATGCGGCAGCAAAAGGCGCTTAATACAACAGGCGCACAATAATAGTATGCGGCAGTAATAGGTGCATAACACAACAGGCGCTCAACGTGTGCTCAGCAATAGGCGGCCAAGAGACCCGCGCAATGGTATGTAATAGGCACTCAGTAATATGCAGTTAGCAATATACACTCAATGGCATTCAATAGGCTTTCAGCAATATGTAATCAGCAATATACGCTCAATGGCATTCAGTAGGCTTTCAGCAATATGCAATCAGCAATATACGCTCAATGGCATTCAATAGGCTTTCAGCAATATGCAATCAGCAATATACGCTCCATGGCATTCAATAGGCTTTCAGCAATATGCAATCGGCAATATACACTCAATGGCCCTCAATAGGCTTTCAGCAATATGCAGTCAGCAATATACGCACAATGGCATTCAATAGGCTTTCAGCAATAGGCAATCAGCCATATACGTTCAATGGTCTTCACTAGGCTTTCAACCATAAACGATTAGCAATATACGCTCAATTGGCATGCAATAGGCTGTCAGCAATAAGCGGTGAGCAATATACGCTCAATGGCCTTCAATAGGCTTTCAGTAATATGCAGTCAGCAATATACGCTCAATGGCCTTCAATAGGCTCTCAGCAATATGTGGCTAGCGATATACGCTCAGTGGCATTCAATAGGCGCTCAGCAATTCACAGAAACCAAGCCATATACGCACAAGGAGGAAGAAAGCCGCAAAATGGCGTCCTCCACGGCGTGCCACGCTGACAATCCTCTGCGCTTCGGAGACCCGTAGGAAGAGATGTACTCCTTACCAGCTTCGGTGCTTCCCGGTTGGAACTCAGGCAGTCTCCGGCCGCGGGGGGAGGGACCACCTCACCGCCGCAATTGAGGATATGTACCCGCTACCTCGTCCACGCCGGGACCGAGGGCCTCATATGCCGCACCCGAACCTTGCCCGGGGGCTGTGTCACTGCCGCGCTTTGGCAGGACCGAGGACTTCCACCGCCGGGGGAGCACGGCAATCACCCCGGGAGCTCAACTGGGGGAGGAACCCTCGGGTATCTACCGCAGGAGCGCGGGGCTCTAAAGTTGAAGAGAGGGGAAAAACAACGTAGAATCTAGAATGATAAGAAAAGAGAAAAATTAAGGTAGTCTTGGAAAGCACGCTCAACTAGCGTGCAGGCACTCCAAACTGCTTTGGAGACGGAAATTACTGAATAGCTACGCTTCCTGTGGGGCTATATACCTCGTGCTGACGTCAGATCCGTCTCCAACTGCTGGCACATGGATACTATCCCATTTGTACTGAGTCCATCTGGCTACACGCCAGGAAATTATCTTTCAGTTTTCTTTCCTTGAATCCAGCTGCGCCAATTCAGACAAGTGGGTTATTCACCCTTGCCAGGAGATGGAAGCAGAGAGCACAGCTTTCTCTGTGATGTCATCACTACTAATACATGTGGTGCTGCCAGGAAAAAGCCAGTATTCCTAAGACAAAGCACTGAAAAATGTATTAAAACATTCAACAATTAACAATTTGAAGTCCACCCAAAAAGAATCCTCTTAGAAAAACTACCTATCCCTACAGAATCAAAGAACAAGAGAGAGAGAGGGTGAGAAACAAGAAAGAAAAAAAAAGGCACAGAGGATGCTGTCTTATGTTCCCTGAGAAAAATCCTTCTGTAGAATGCCATACGTGCCTTGTAGTACTCTGAAAGATTGCCTCTCCTCTCTATTAAGGCCCGTCTCTGGAGAGTCCTGGACTGATGCAACAGGATTCAAGGAAAGAAAGTTAAGAGGTAGCAAAATCTCTCCTTCCTTACCATCCTGCTACACCAAGCCATACAAATAGGAAGTATCAAAGGCCAACTAATTTGGGAGGAAGTCAGAGCTGCCCTGAGAATAACAGCTGTGAAAGCTGCATCCTTCTTAGCGGACATACAACCGATAATCCTTAGAAAAGAATACAATCATGACTGAGTGACCACTTTGCAAATGTCCTCCGAAATTATAGCTGTCACTTCTGCCAGGAATAAAATTGTGCTGTAGTTGAACGGGCCCAAAAAACCTCAGGAACCTGATGACCCTTGAGCAAATACACTGATGCAATTGTTTCCTTAATCCACATTTATTTAATATAATTTAGGGGTTGCTGTCCAGATTTTAAATCGCTCAAAGTGATGTACAATAATAAAATAATAATAAAATAGTAACACCTTGACAAAGTTGATTTGGAATCTGTTTCACCCTTTCATAGTCTTCCAACCTAATGGGAACTCAACAGTTATCCAAAAACTTTAGAGACCTGACACTCTTCTCTGGACAAGGCAGGTAAGGAAATGGACTAATTCAGATGAAAGGCAAACAGTACCTTTGGAAAGGATTGGACCAGTTGAACAGAAACTGAATTTCTTGAAAAAAAAACCAAAAACAGAAAGAGATCTCTACAGAAGAGGGCCTGAAGCTCAGAGATAGGTCTAGATGAGCAAATTGTTAGCAGAAAAACCACCCTAAGAGAGAGATCGTTGACTGAAGCATTTTTCAGCTGTTTGAAAGATGCTAGCCCTAAGAACCAAACTGAGGTACCACTGGGGAATCAGCAGTCTAAAAGGAGATGTACTCTCTTCACTCCTCGAAAGAACCAGAAATCCTCCTGATGGGAGGTAACTAAGAACCCTTGAACGCTATCCCTGAAACAGGAGATAGCAACCATCTGGACCGTCAGAGAATTTAGAGCCAAGCCTTTATCCAAACTTCACTCAAGTATATCTCCTTGCCATGAAGAAACTGACCATTCCCTACAGCATGCTTCAAACAAATGCTAGACTCAAACGTAAGCTGAAGAGGTAGAATGCTTATGGGCCTTCAAACAGGGTAGAGTTAACCGAGGAAAAATAAGCTTTCCTTTATAGGCGTGTCTTCAAGAGCTAGGCTATAAGACAGAATGAAGATGGACCACCCCTGACAAATGAACTCTAAACTAGAAGTCCTCAAGCTCATGAGAACCAATGTAAGGCAATGGCGTGAGCCCTTCCTGTTGAGGCGCAGTTGAAACTGCTTCGTGGGTGGGCTCAAGAAGCCTGCTCTGACATCTGGAGAATGTGCTTTGACACGAGCCAGGCTAAGGCATCACCTGAGCCAGTCACTTTCTCTGCATGTTGGGCCCATGGGTTCTGGCAGCCGGAATGATTTAAGAGATTCTAGGGCAAGGCAGAGTTCAAAGGCAGCCCTAGAGTTGAGGCTGGTAGCTGACAAGGCGCAGTGCAGGTTCGAGGCTAAGGTCAGGCCCAGGTGGCAAGTAAGGGGTAAGTCTAAGTCCAAGGCTGAGGTCAGAACCGAAGAGACTGGCCAAGAGACAGGTTATACACAGTCCCTTTTTGCATGTATAATTTGTATTATGTTCTTCTGTTGTTTTCTATCAGGTACTGTTCCTTTTCTCCTCTTCCTGTTTTTCCCTTTTTTCTCTCGCCCCTTCTCTCTTCCTATCTGCTCCCCTCCCTCCACCCTGGTTTTTTGTATTTTCCTCCTTCAGTTATATTGTAAACCGGCATGATGTACCCACGAATGTCGATATATAAAAGCTAATAAATAATAATAATAATAATAATAATAATAAATAAGAGACACAGAGAGTCAAAAAAGACAGTGCAGATAAGACAAGACACAGCAAGACTCTGAAGACAAGAGTAAGACAGACAGACAAGGAAACACAAATATATAAACAGAAACAGGGCAAGACTGGAAGGCAGGCTGGACGAGGCAAGGGACCTGTTACTGAGGCATGGTAGGGATGGATGTGTACTATGCCCTTTTATAGGGTTGAAGAAGATGACATCATCCTTGGGCGCCACAGCATTTTCCCACCGCGGGGCCTTTGAATGCAGGAGTGTCAAGCACTTGCAGACCTAAGCAGGGGCTGAAAATGGCAGTTCCAGTGGTGTCCTGCTATTCAGAGGGAAATCGGCAGTGTGTGCCATGGAGGAAAATGCTGACAGCTTTGGGGTAAGTGGGGAGGCTTACAGCGCAAGCCGCCAAATGTAACAACCAAAGAGGATGATCGATCTATAACCTTATGAGATCCGCATACCAAGGCCTCCTTGGCTAATATGGAGCCACTGAGAAAACACAAACACCCTCCTTCTCTAGTCTTCTCAAGGTCCTCCTTATCAGAGATCAGGGAAGAAACACACACACCAACTCATTTCTTTCCAATGGCTGGATTGGGGTGCCTATGTCTTCGGTGTTGAACACCCTGCTTCAACTAAAAAAATGGCAGACTGTCATTTTTGCGTGTTGCTATCGGTTCCACAAGAGGAGTGCCCCGATGTCCACTATCAATTGAAAGGCTTCATGGCAGATCTCCCATTCATCTGGATCCAGTAATTCCTGCTAAGTAAAACAGAGTGAATTTATTCCTGGCCTTCATTATACGCAGCCAACAACTGAAACAGGTTCTATTCTACCCAATGAAGTAGAAATCTGGTCTCCTCCGATACCCCTGGGCTCCAAGTATCCCCTTTGCCTGTTCATGTAGGCCATTGCTGACACATTGTTGGAGACCATTTTGACTGCCTTTCCTTTTACTACGGAAAGAAACTGCAAGAGAGCAAGTTTTATCACTCTGGTCTCCAACCTGCTGATGGACCAGGAGGCCTCCTCTTGAGATCAGAGTCTTTGATCTATCCGAGTTACACAGTGAGCTCCCCAGCCTGACAAACTCACATCCGTGGTGATGATAATCCATGAGGATGATTCCAAGCTCATGCCTTTCAAGACGTTTTGAGGTGCTGTTCACCAAGAGAGGTTAAGATAACATAGTAACATAGTAATGACAGCAGAAAAGGATAAAATGAACCATCCATTTTGCCAAGCAAGCTTCTTATAGTAGTATCTGCTGTGCTGTGCAGGTTACCCCCATATTTCTCTTAAGGGAAGCAACTGCAGCTCCATTCAGTCATCCTCAAGCCTTAAAATAACCCATAACAATTTATTGCTAGTAACATTTTCTTTCACATTGGGACTGGTAAGGGAAGATGATGCTTGTAATCCTGAGACTAATGCGACCAATGAGAGAGAAGAGAGGACTGAAGGGATCACATGTGATCTCTGTCTATGGGACCAGAACAAATGTGGCAGTCATAAAGCCTAGCAGTTAAAGATAGCCCCAAGCTCTGGGGCTGTCTAAACAAAGAACCTCCATGTTTGACCCATAAGCTTGGCTACCCACTTCAAAGTCAGAAATACCCTCCCTATCATCATATCAAATTAAACTCTCAGACTTGGAAGGGGGCAGTTTACTTTTTTGAAAAAGTGATTAACAAACCCAAGTCCTCTAAAACCTGGACCACTCTCTTGGATACTCTGAGGCCTTCTTGAAATGATTTGGCCCTGATTAATCAATCATCCAGATAAGGATGAAGCATTATTCTCTCCTTTCTTAAAAAAAAAAACAACCTCTACAACCATGACCTTGGTGAAGGTCCTTGGCGCCATGGCCAGTCTAAAAGAAAGTGCTCTGAACTGAAAATGCTCCTCCAGAACACAGAAGCAGAAAAATATTTGATCATCTTCCCAAATGGGAAAATGAAATTAAGCTTCTGATAGGTCCAGAGACAAGGGGAATTCACCCTCTTGAACTGCTACAATCACTGAGTGAGAGTCTTCAACCTGAAATGAGAAACACAAAGACTGCGGTTCACTCCCTTTAAATCAAGGAGAAGCCTGAAAGACCCGTCCTTTGGAACCACAAAATAAACGGAAGACTGGAGCAGCAAATTCAAGAGTGTAACCAAACTGGATTACATTTAAGGTTCCCAGATACGAAGTTATGTGCATCCACTCCTGGTGACTGCCTACTGGTTGCACCAAGGAGTAAACCTGCCATGCTTCATTGAGTAAGTCAACTGGTTCCAGAGGAGCCAGCTAAGTCAGACCATGGCTTTCTGTTTTCTCAAAAGGACTGATTCTTTTCCTTGAATTTAGAACTCAACTCAAAAGCGGATACTGGGTATTAAAATTCTTAAGCCTTCTAAGACCATTCTCAGGGGCATTTAATTCCATTAACATGTCCTCTACTTCAGAGTGAAGAGGAAAGGCCTTTGAACATTTGTAGATCTCTTTGCATACAATGGAAGCAGTGCATACAAATCTATCTTAAGCATATTAATTGTGAATATCCTAAAAAACCTGATTGACTAGATGTCTCCTGAGGACTGGGTTGAGAACCCTGGAATAGTAGAAACATCTTCACTCTGACAGGAGCTCTCCCTCTTTCAGTTAAGCATAGAAGCATCCAAAAAATCCTCAGAATCCTCTTGCTGGGGATTTTTGAGCAGGGAGGCCAAAGTGTCTATCGCCTTCAAGGTCAATCTGGCTCGCTTAGAGGTCACAAAATCCCCTGCCGGAAGACTTGCTTGACATCCAGCACCCGAGGAAACAAGAGATCCCCCCCCCCCCCCGCCATGTGACCTCTGAATAGCATAGAAGACCTATTGCAAAAATCTAAATGATTCCAGTGTAAATTTGCTTATAGAAGCAAGGGTGGGATTTTGAGCAGTGACACCAACCCTATCCCTTACAGGTAACACCAAACAATCCCCAAAACGTCAGGCCAAAGCCTGTGACGTCATCTGCCCTGCATGTGCTGAGTTTAAAATGGTGGCTGCTCCTGCTGAAAACCACCTCTCCCACCCTGCGTTTTCGGCACGAAACAGGTCCAGACTTAGGCTCTGATCCCAAAACTATCTTGGCAGCTTCAGAAGCCTTGGATGTCACCCCTGTAACCTCCCTGCTCTTCAGACATGTGGCACACTACAGCATGGATGAAGTAGAGGAGAGCCTGAAGCCTCAGGTCCCAGAATGAAGGTCGCAGTCAGGTTTTTCCATCAGCCCACCTGAAATTGAACTGAGCAGTCAGAGACTGCAGCCAGCCTACAAGTGCCCCCCTTGGAGCACAAACCAACTTACCTTCAGATGCAAATACCACCCTCTCCTTAGGAGATGCTTCCTAAAACTGCCAAGCTGCTCCTTCATTTTAGCCTCTATTTTTCTCTTGTTTTTTGTTTTTTTTTGGTAAAAATTTTATAAGGAAGTTTGGAGAAGAAAGGAATTGGGGGGGAGAAGTGGAGAAAGACAGTCATAGTCTATCTTGACTTTTTCTTTTTTTTTAGATCTGCAAGAACACCCCCCCCCCCCCCCCCCCTCCTCACTAACCTGAAGAACCAGGTGCCTGGCTCTCTGGCACAGAGAAATCTAACATTCTGCCGAACCATGTCCTAACAAAGAAGGTAGACCCAGCGAACAAAATCCTGTTGCACCACCAGTACTTCCTATCCCCTGCTTGAGGCAGAGAATACAGGCTGTACCACAAGCGTGTGGGCTATCTGCATCCATCTTTTGGTAGTGGCAATTACCCATTTGGTTTGGGCTGGTGTAGCAAGATAATAAGGAAACTAAATTTACTCTGCTTTAGACTTTGCTACAATATTTTACTCACTTCAAAATTCATCAATTTGTAAGGTGTGCCCTTAACACTTAAAACGTTAAGACCACTTTCCTAACTTTAAACAGTTTTACAGTCATAAAATAAGACAACAACGCATTCCAGATAATTAAGGCGGCACATTTCTTTTTGAAAGGCTCATAAGAACATAAGAAACTGCCATATTGGGTCAGACCAAGGGTCCATCAAGCCCAGCATCCTTAGCAGTGGCTACTCCCTAAATCAACTTGATTAATAGCAGTTAATGGACTTCTCCATCAAGAACGTATCCAAACCTTTTTTTTTTTCCCATTATCTTTATTAGGGCATGAAAGATAATACAGCTACACTGACTGCATTAACCACATTCTATGGCAACAAACTCCAGAGCTTAATTGTGCATTGAATGAAAAAGAATTTTCTCCAATTAGTTTTAAATGTGCTACATGCTTATTTCTTGGAGTGCCCCCTAGTCCTTCTATTATCCGAAAGAGTAAATAAGTAATTCGCATTTATTGCATAGAAAATCCTTGATCTAAAACTTAAGAGGAATGTGGTTGGAAAAAAGGCAGGGAATGTACAACATTTTAAGACAAAAGATTTATATAAAATAGAGAAAAACACAATTACAGGAAATCCAAATATTATAGAAAAGAAATGATAACTTACTTCAGTAACTCATAGTTTTTTTCATTCAACCTTCCTGCATTCTCCCTCCAGAACTTCTCAGATTTGTGTACTGGGCTCCATTCTAGTCTTCCAGATTTTATCTCTGAACTGTACTCATCAAATGAGCTAGAATATGGAAGATATGAGGTGAAATATTAAAGTTATGTACATGATGCTTTACTATCTCAGAAAGAGAGAGGCCAAGAAAATAATGACAGATAAGCTTTATTTATGAAAAATATTAAAAAATATATATCATTAAGATGGAGCTGTTCAATCTTTTCTAGCAAATCCCTATTGATAATCCAGATGAAGGCAAAAAGAAACTGTTTTTCTTAGCCAATCTGGATGAAATTACCTTCAAAATAGTCCCCATCCTGGACCAACAATTAAAACCAAACAGAGAAGCCACCCAGATAAAGGCATCACAGATGGAGAGAGAAGCACACAAAGGAAAAACTCTCAGGATTAAAAAGAAAATTAATATTCTCAACCAAATCCATGTAGCTAAGCAACAAGAATGATTTTGGAGGCTCCATATTAAATCTTCAAATTTTTCTTGTCATGTCATTATTTAAGAAAGAATCATCTACCCTACAAGTGATTGTCCACTTAACCCAGACATACGAACACAAGATGTGCCATTCTGGGTCAGATAGAAAGGTCCATTGTGTCCAGTATCCTAGCTCCAAGAGGGTCATACCATAAAGGCAGAAAACTAAAACAAGAAATGGCTAGCAAGCTCTATCATTTACTATATTTAAATGCAAAGGACAATACCCACATGTTTATTGAGAGTATGGAATCCAGAATGATCTTTACTGTGGCACTTTACACACAAACTCAAGAATGACATAATCAAGGCAAATTCCTTACCTGAAACAGAAACTGAACTAATTTTAACTATTTAATTTGAGTGCATTCCAACTTTTGAGTACAACATGGATAGGTACTAGATGTTGTCTTCAAGTATTTTTTAAATTAAGAAGTTATTTGCTAGCAAATAATCTGACTGAAAGCTCTGAAACCCAATGTAGGCCACAGGATTTTTCAAGTCCCTTTCAGAAAATATGGCCCGTATTTTAAAAGCCCTACGCGCATAAATCCAGTGGCTTTACACGCGCTGGGCCTACTTTAAAAAGGCCCAGCCACACGCATAAGTCCCAGGGCCGAAGAAAAGGGGCGGGGAGAGTGGGGCAGTCTGGGGGCAGGGCGGGGCAAGAGGCCGCTGTGTCGAAGGATCGTGGGCCAGGCACAAGCAGTAAGTTAAAAATTTGGGGGAGGGGCTAACTTAGGGCTAGGGGGGGATAGGTTAGGGGAAGGGATAGGAAGGTTAGATTAGGGGTAGGGAAGTTCCCTCTCAGGCCGATCCTAAATTGGAGCAGTCTGGGAGGGAATAGGGGAAGGCTGCGGGTGTCGGCGCATGCAAGTTGCACAACTGTGCACCCCCTTTTGTGCGCCGACCCCCGATTTTATAACATGCACGCACCGGCATGCACATGTTATAAAACTGGGCATCCATGTGTGCGCACGGGTAGTGTGCGCACTTTTTAAAATCTACCCCTATATGTTTACCATAGAAAAAATCTACAAGGTTTTTATGGCACACCAACTTTCTCCAACTGCATAAGAAATGTTTTAATCACCTTCCGACATAGAAAACTGCATTGTTTTCTATAATCAAGCATTGTGGATTACAAAAGCAACTGGAAATTACTTACAACACACAATATTGCTTGATTTAATTATAAAAACCATTAAAATTAGCACTAAATGGACTCCAACAAGATGGGTTGATACAGAAAGTTCTCCATGGGTTTTTTCTTTGTAAGGCTGGGTTCCATGGTAATTTTGTTAGTTTTATCTTTTGTTTATCTAAGGCCAGGTCATGTTGGGAACTAAAACAGATAAAATGGAAGCAGTATTTATGACCAGTGGCAAACCTCAGCAAACCAAGCAAGACTCTCCAAGTTCAGAGAAACATACACTAATGAAGAATGACGAGCTTTCAATGTCCATGATTGTGGAGGAACTAAAATCGATAAAGGACATGATCACTACTGTTCACTCAGTGATTCAAGAGATACTGCAATGCTGAAGTCACGTGTTCTGGCATTGCAGGATAGACATGAAGAACTAAAGATGCAAATAGGGTTTACAGAGGATCTCATTCACAAGCTGAAGAAAAAGTTTAAGAAGGCTGCAGTGTTCACAACAGGGAGACAGAGGATGCTAACAATTACAGCTGTAGAAACTGGGTCGTAGAACTTGGCACAGCTGCCTACTCCTTTCAGTGTTATTTGGCAGATGTGCCCTTTGCTATTGCTATTCACTCTCATCTGCAAATATTAGGCTTTGCCTTCAAAGAGAATCAGTTTAACTTCATAATGATGATCCTTTACTTTACATCTCCCAACCAATAACTGCCATCCTGAATGTCATCAATTATTTTTCTGAGTTTTCTAGATAGCAAACTAACTGGAATAAATTAGAGGTTTTGCTACTCAATGTATAGTCATAGATCTCTCCTAGTTAAATTTCCTTTTCAGTGGACAGAGAAGGGGATTGAGATTTGGGTATTATTTTTGAGAAATGTCTGGCAGATACTAAGCAACATAACATGAAAAAATCACTAATTTAGTTCAAAATATGCAATTAAGATGGTCCCCTTTATATTATACATGGTAAAGCAGACTTGGAGACTATTAAAATAACAATTTGTCCCAAAATAAATTACACACATTGGGGTGGATTTTAAGAGCCCTGCTCGCCTAAATCCGCCCAAATCCGGGCGGATTTAGGCGAGCAGGGCCCTGCGCGCCGGTGAGCCTATTTTACATAGGCCTACTGGCGCGCGCAGAGCCCCGGGACTCGCGTAAGTCCCGGGGTTTTCTGAGGGGGGCGTGTCGGGGGCGGGCCCGAACCGCGCGGCGTTTTCGGGGCGTGTCGGGAGCGTTCCGGGGCGGGCCCGGGAGCGTGGCTACAGCCCGGGGCGGTCCGGGGGCGTGGCCGCGCCCTCCGGACCCGCCCCCAGGTCGCGTCCCGGCGCGCTAGCGACCCGCTGGCGCGCGGGGATTTACGTCTCCCTCCGGGAGGCGTAAATCCCCCGACAAAGGTAAGGGGGGGGGGGTTTAGACAGGGCTGGGCAGGTGGGTTAGGTAGGGGAAGGGAGGGGAAGGTGAGGGGAGGGCAAAAGAAAGTTCCCTCCGAGGCCGCTCCGATTTCGGAGCGGCCTCGGAGGGAACGGGGGTAGGCTGCGCGGCTCGGCGCGCGCTGGCTATACGGAATTGATAGCCTTGCGCGCGCCGATCCAGGATTTTAGCGGCTACGCGCGTATCTACTAAAATCCCGCGTACTTTTGCTTGCGCCTGATGCGCCAGCAAAAGTACGCCAAATCGCGTGGTTTGAAAATCTACCCCTCTGTGTGTCGCCACTAATTTTTTCACTCACTTTTTGCAAAACAACGTAAGTGACTGCTCTCTGATTTTCTCTGGAAGTCTAACCCCCAACCTAAATAGAAAGGGGATATCAGTTTTACAGATTTTCATTATCACAGTACCTTTATTCTCAGGCAAGGAACATGCTGACTTTCAATAAAGGAAGAGTAATATCACCTGGTTAGCTTCTTTTGGAACACGAAATTCTTTCTCCTTTGTGGCTGCACGTGCTGCAACCTCAAGGGAGAAACATGGGGAACACATCCTGCCCATTACATTTTAAAGAATGGCCTGTTATAGCAGCCTTTCATTGTTTTTTTCCAGCTGACAGAAATCTCTATAAAAATTGTTATGTAACATATAACACTTTCTAACCCATTATGGTTTAGCCCTGTTTTAAAAATGTACAAGTCCTAGGGTTGCCAACTGGTTTCAGATTTGCTCAACAGGGTCGAGTCGGTCCTGGTTTTATTTAATTGCAAGTAGGGACTTGTAGTTCTGATTTCCCAGTTACAGTTCCCTAAGAAAAGTAAGACAAGTCCCTTCATGCAATGGGTAAACCCAAGACTGCATCAACCCTGTTGAGCGAAATTGGAGACAGCTGGCAACAAGAATCCTTCTAATTGATGCGACTGGTATAATAAGTTTAGTCAAATCTTTATTTATTCTCGCCTTTCCAAATTGTCCTAGGTGAGTTACAAATAATATCAAATCAACAATACTCTTATAGCGATAAAGTCAGTGTGTATACTATACATGCAGATTTTACAGAAGATTTTCAAAGCAAACTTATGCAAACTTGTTTTGAAAATCTTCAGGTCACTGGCTCAATATATACACAAAGTTACAATTGCTGCAAAATGAGGTATAACGTGTGCGGGGTAACTTAAATGTATAATATTTTTTAAATCAACATAAGAACACAAGATAGTCCATACTGGGTCAGAGCAAGGGTCCATCAAGCCCAGTATCCTGTTTCCAACAGTGGCCGATGCAAGTCACAAGTACCTGGCAACGACTCAAATAGATCCCATGCTACTAATGCCGGCAACAAGCAGTGGCTAGTTCCTATTGAGTAATAGCAGTTTATGAACTTATCCTCCAGGAACTTATCCAAACCTTTTCTAAATCCAGCTAAACTATCTGTCTTAACCACATCCTCTGGCAATGAATTCCAGAGCTTAATTGTGCATTGAGTGAAAAAGGATTTTCTCTGATTTGTTTTAAATGTGCTCCTTGCTAACTTCATGGAGTGCCCCCTAGACTTTGTATTATCTGAAAGAGTAAATAACCAATTCACATTTACTAGTTCAAGTCCTTTTATGATTTTTTAGTCCTCAATCATATCTCCGTTCAGCCATCTCTTCTCCAAGCTGAAGCCCTAACCTTTTTAGCCTTTCCTCATAGGGGAGCTGTTCCATCCACATTATCATTTTGTTTATCCTTTTTTGCACCTTCTCTAATACAAGTATATCTTTTTTTAAGATGCAGAGACCAGAATTGCACACGGTACTCAAGGTGCGGTCTCACCATGGAGCGATGCAGAGGCATTATGACATTCTCCGTTCTATTCATCATTCTCTTCCTAAATATTCCTAACATTCTGTTTGCTTTTTTGTCCGCCACAGCATACTGAGCTGACGATTTCAATGTAATATCAACTATGATGCCCAGATCTTTTTCCTGGTTGGTAACTTCTAATATGGACCCTAACATTGTGTGACTACAGCATGGGCTATTTTTCTCTATATGCATCACCTTACACTTGCCCACATTATATTTCATCTGCTGTATGGATGCCTAATCTTCCAGTCTCGCAAAGTCCTCCTGTAGGAAATATCCCAATTCTTGCTAACAGGGACAAGCAACTAAAATAGGCCCTCTGACATCAGTAAAGATGGACATTGGCCTATTTGGGCTATGCACAGCTAAATGCAGAGAAAATGGACTTTGGCATTTGGCTATGTGCAGCCAGATGCAGACATGATAAAGCATCCTCATTACTGTGTATGTGGCAAGCCGAAGAATTTACTAGCCTTGCTAGCCGAGCTGGCACCAAAATTGGAGCCAAATGAAACAGCACAGATAGTGCTGTGTGGGACTCGATACTACAATAATATTGGGGCATCCTTTTATGGTCCTAATATCTATCTGAGATCACAGTTTATTAGAGCTCTGTCAGACCTGTGAAACTGTTATTCATCAGTACTAACCGCTTGTGGAACTCCAGAGTGAACAAAGGACTGAGAGAAAAGAACGGGAATCTGCTAATTAAATACCTTAATTATGCATTCACCTGACTATTCATGAGACTATTGAATATGTATAAGTGAGCCCTTGAAAAAGGGAAAATTAACAGCCTTCTGGGTCCGCCATCCGTCGCGGGCCATCTGTCTTGAGCCACTGTTACCCCTTTGAAAAGAAGGAGACGACCTGTTTTGAGTGCTGTGGCTTTCCACCTCTTGCGTTGCTGTACATCTTGGGCCAAGGTGACTTGCAGAGACGAAATCTAAGAATTGAGAATGAACAGTCTGTTGCTTCGGTGGCTGTAACTGTCCTCTCTGAATCTGTGCTGGAGACCAGTGAAGGGAGGGATCTCCCCCAACCAGCCCAAGAACGAAGCTACTACCTGTTGCCTGGTAAGAATCTGCCTCTATTTCTTACCTCAGGGGTTAGTAAAATAGAGCTTATTAGTGTTCAAAAGCAAGTTTCATCTACAGAGAAATGAGACCAGAAGAAATTAAGGGTAATTTCATAAGCACTGGACCTTAAACATGCTTTGGTAACTATTGTCTTTCTTATTGCCTGTGTCCCTAATTGCCTGTGTTTGTATTGCCTGATGAAGTGTTAAGCTTAGCCCTGTGTAACCTATAAATAAAGGAGATTTGTTTTTATTCAGAAAGCTGTGTAATTTTCTAACGACAAACAATGAGGATTGCTAGTAAATAATACATATAAGAGAGGTGGAGTTAGAAATCATAGCTCTTCTGACTACACATATACTGGAGGTTCCACCGAGATAGAATAATTTATTTAAATTTGTCATGAATGAAAATGAATGCACTGGAAAGAATTAAACATTCTAGAGTTTTCACATGAGTTTGATTCAGGCATGCAGAGTGTACTGGGAAGGAAAGCACAGTTGCTGACAAGGAAAGAGTTAAACCTATCTGCTGAGCTGATTACATGCTTTGAGATTGTAAATAGATTGTAATAAATGCATTCAGCTTGCTTGGCTGATTGAAAAACAAAGGAAAAAACTCACAGAACTGTTACATGCTGAAGGGTCCTGGCTGGTTTCCCCCCTCTTCACAGATCAAGGGGGGAGGAAGACAGGATTCTCCCTCCTGAACTACCAGGTAACCAGAGTAGAGAAGAACCCTGATCATTAACAGAACAGCTTTATGAGCTAGAAAACCCACAGGAGCTTATGTTAATGCAGCAGAGCAGAAGTAAAATAAAATCTGATATCCAAAGGTTAAAACCCAGGGTCTTGGATCAGGAAGTTAGCATTTGGCTTCCAGAAGGCCGGGAAATACCAGAATTCCCTTCCCCCTCCCCTTAGAGGAAGGAGAGAAAAGAGGGGTATACCTCTCCCGGTTATGGAATAGGGAGCCCAGTGAAGTTACAGAACAGAGAGCTAGGAACAGGGATTGTAGCCCACCCCCTAAGCAAATACTAGAAGGGCGGAGCTAAGCCAAAGTTTAGCTAAACGGATCACGATAAGTCAGAGCCTGCCATAAATCATTTAGCTAAACTGCAGGATACATTCAAGCTACTAGGTGTTAAGTCCAAGGGAGACAAGATTGCCCTTATCCCTTTGAACATAAGTGGAGCAGCCCAGATGCAAATTGCTGGCTTCTCAAAAGAAGCACTAGCCAGCCTAAGTGAGTCTGCCCTTAAAAACATTTTGGTGCCTATAACAATAAAATCCTCTCCCTAAAGCCCCGTACACAATGTCCGGCAGAGAGGATGAGTGCCAGAAAGTTTATCCATACATTGAGGCAGACCCTCCTCCATCAGGGGGCATGCAATAGTGAAGCATTCAGGGATGCTGCCTATGTATCTTTTCCCACTAATTATAAGATTCAGCTCTGTGCCTGCAGGCAGGAACCCATGGGCTTCCTAGTAGGGGTAGCTGAAAACTCTATGACATTTTCAACAAAAACTAAGCTCATCACTAGGACCAACACCAGATATTCACCATGTTTCAGAGTCCAGAGAAGAAATTAATGCTGTCTTTTCTTATCCCAAATCTGACAAGCCTAGGACACCTCCTCACAAGGAGCAATCCACTGATTTGGCGGAAAACCAAGACACTGGCTCGGGTGATTCACAGTACCCTTGGAGTAGCAGCAACCACCAGGACAGCATGATGGCAACACCTGAGATGGAGCACCGGGAAATCAGGAAACCTGGGGACCCCAATAGCAGTATGGGGCCTCATACCCCAAGGTGGACAACAGTCCCTCTTGGCCCTCTGCTAGCTCACTCTGTTTTTACTCTTCAGGTATATACTGAAGGTGTGAAACAATTCCCCCTGAACTGAATCTGCTGATGCCGCTGCCTCAGAAACACTAGGTGACACTCTGTTACATCAGAGCGCTGCTCTCGTTTGAGTGTGGACCCCATCCGGAAGCATGAGTATGCCTTAGAGAAAGGGGACCTCTGGGACCCTGGTGTACGATCCCTGTTAGAATACAAGGGTATGTTCAGTTGTGAGGATCTCCTGGTATGTGCTCCAAGGTCTTATCACTCTGAGGTTGCTTACACAGTTAACTACTTCCTTAAAGAGTAGATCCAGAACCAAGGATGGTTCGGTGCAATGTGGCTTATAGGTCCATGGGAAATACCCGTGGGGATAAGAGATAAGGTCTGGCTTGTCGTTCAGTTAGGAGAGACAGAATTGAGGCAGCCAGCTCTAGTCCTAAAGAACACGGAGAACTCCTGATTGGCAGAGAATTACTCGAGAGTCTGTCTCCAGTCTCTGAAGTCAAGTGGACTCAGGTCAAGCACCCTTTCCCATCTGGAAGGGTTGCCCAAGGGAGGAAGTCAGCCAGTGGTACCTAACCAGCAGAGTAGGAAAAGGCCACCAAAAGATTCAGCTACCAGAGATAGCAGATCCCTAATTTTGTATTTTAATACTTACTGCTCCTCTGGAGCAGAAGTATCTTCCGTGCACCAGCCTGTCAATTAAGAAGCGGACTGGGAGGGAACTTCCCTAACTCTACCCTTGCTACCTTTTCCCCTCTCTTCCCCGACCCCTAACTTAGCAAGGAGCAGAAGTGTCTTCCTTGCGTCAGCCAGCTGCCATCATGTGCTTCCTCGGGACAGCGGCTAATGGCACTGACCCTGCCCATGCCCCGCACCTCCCCGCCCAGACCACGCCCCCCCAGGCAACCCCTTTCAGCAGGTGCGGCACTTCGGCGCATATCGGGGTTATGCATGTGGCCGGCCTTGTTGTAAAATGCACGCGGTGCACACAAGGTCAATCACATACGTAACCCCCAAAATTTATATGTGTGGCCCTTTTATATAAGTGAGATATGGGCATGTGCCATCATCCATATGCACATGCTTTTATAACGGCTAATCAAGTCACAGAAATTAAATTCAATGTCTTTTTTGTTTGTTTGCAAGGCCAGTTACACACGTAACCCCTGAAATTTACACGTGTGGCCCTTTTAAAATCAGGCCGATATTATATAAGTGAGATATGTGCATGTGCCATCATCCATATGCATATGCTTTTATACCTGCTAATCAAGCTAATTAAATCAAGCTAATTAAATTCAATGTTTTGTTTGCAGGATTTTGGTGGGCGGGAGGGTTAAGGCAATTAGTAAAGGGTGCGAGTGATCTGGTGGAGGGCTTGATGCTTGGAAGTACATGCAAAAGAATTTTCAAAAGCAAGATATGTGCACACATCAGCCAACTTCATAAAACACCTACTTCTGTGCACAAAATGAGGGTTATTACTTGCACGTTACAATATTTTTGAAAGTAAAATATATGCATGTACTTTTATAAAAAGGTGTCTAAACTATGCAGATCCCTGCATAAAAAATGTGTGCATGCTGAAATGTACTTCTGTACTTTCAGGGTTGTTACATGTGGTATTTTATAAAATATGTAGCTCCTCTTGTAGTTTCTAAAATACAGGCATAACTTTAGGTGCATCTGCTTACGCGTGTATGCACAGTTATGCCTGCAAAAGGTAACATCAGAGTAAGATCGTTTTAGGCATGTTTTAATAACCCTTTCTTAACTAAGGACACAGCAGAACTAGAAAAAAACAAAATAAAGGACAACTACGTTAATCAGGGAAATGTGACATTTACGATACGAGGAAAGGTTATTGCAGCTGATACTGTTTACGCTGGAGAAGGCGGTTTAGAGTTGATGAGTTTATTGTACATAAATAATTGAAATATCAACTTGGAGACTGCTAGACATATTTAAGAGATAATTTAATAATTCTGAGAGCACAAGAGATGTTAAGG
This sequence comes from Rhinatrema bivittatum, assembly GCF_901001135.1. Taxonomy (NCBI): domain Eukaryota; kingdom Metazoa; phylum Chordata; class Amphibia; order Gymnophiona; family Rhinatrematidae; genus Rhinatrema; species Rhinatrema bivittatum. Next base: position 634,165,673 of record NC_042616.1, read on the forward strand.
GATACGACAATGCAATGCATCACTAGGAAGACTACAAATCTTACCCATCTAAAAAGCTGGAATACAAATTTCAGGTTTCTGTGCAGTTTCCGTTTTCTGTAAGCTTCTTACTTTTCAAACTTTTACTTTTGTTTTTAGTAAGTTCGTTTCATTAGACTATACAGTAGGTTATCTGCCGCCCAGAAGCTAAGCAGACAGTTGGTGAGATATTTAGACTAGCAGGAGCAGGCAGGGCAGAAATGAGAAAGGCAGAATAACAGTATGGGTGAGCAGTGAGGAGATGTTAAATTTATTAGGGATGAAAATAGAGGAGACCGATTTGGAACAAAGGGTGAGTAAAGGCAATGACATGCAAATAGCAAATCACTAACACTTCATCTAATGCTCTTCTGCAGGATTGCAATTTACTGTTAACCGACCCATTTGATATAATTTCATCAAAAATCAGCTAGTCACAGAAATGAACTATAGCATGCATGCAGTTTTTTAATTCAAGCAAACAACGGGTGATGTCAGTAAGGCCATAAGGTTGCTAAGTAACTCTCAAGCCAGAAAACCAGAAAATTGTACAATGATAATTTTACACTGGGCTGATACTGTCTGCTGAACTCTACTTTAGCAGTGACTAATTCAAAGTTTTATTACTGCATCTGTGAAAATAATAGCGGACATAGGTAAGGTACAACACAGTCCACATGTCCAGAATGCAAACTTGGTCTACAACAGTGAATAATTAAAGTGCTTGAAAGGATGCTCAAAATGGGTAACAATCATTGATCTATGGTGTACCATAAAGGGCGATGCAATCCCCAGCCCTATTGAACATTTATTTGCTGGCATTGGCTAAATTTATAAACTAAACTCACAAATTCTGAATTGTCTCTTTACCCCTGTGTACCTAGGGATAAAGAGAGAGAACAGGCTGTTACGAGGCTAAATGAATGTCCGACTCAAATCTGGACTTAATGAGAGCTAAAAAGCTGAAATTAAATCTCTGTAAATCAGAGTTAAGAAAACTTCACTCATACTCTCTAAGCATAGCATCAAGTTAGATGGAGATCTACTAGTTTTCAAGGATTGCAATAATATACAATAGGAAGTTTAATGGATGCAAATTTAAAATTGGAAAACCAGATCTCATCCGCAGTTAAATGCTCCCAATACGATTTGTACTTAACTTAGCCCTTCTTAGAGAGAAAGATGGCATAGGCAATATTGGAAATACTACTGCTGGAGCAAGTACTGCACTCAGCAAAGATCAGTACATACACAACAAGCGGAGGAAAATTTCTTGATGGTCAATTTTTTTAATTCCAATTAAGTATTTCATATATGGCAACTCCACTGTATATAAATCAATCCTTTTTAAAGGGTCCCCCCGACACGGACCCCGTGTTTCGCCAAGCAGGCTGCGTCGGGAGGCACAGTATTTTAAATGACACCAATCGGTGTTCCAAACTGTATTGCTTCACAGGGAGCAATATTGGGCAATCTTAGGCAATATTGGGCAATCTTTGCTTTTACCAAGGGTTGATTATTGTCTTATCAGGGACGTTAAAAAAAAAAAAGACTTGCATATTTTTAAGAACTCTGCAGGAAGCGTAATAACAGGCTTGGGTCATAGGGATATTACAAAATCACTGTATATCCATCATTGATTACACATATCTTATAGAATACAGTTTACAATTCTTTGGTCTTTAGGTCTCTGCATGATCTTAGTCCTGCTCACTTAAAATTAACATTGCTCTATGTTCCAAAGGGAAGTCATAGATCCTCCAAGGAACTGCCCCACCCTATAGAGATTAAATTAATAAATATTTGAAATCTGTCTCTCTCATATTCTGGCTCAAACTTTTGGAATTTACTTCCAAAAGATATCAGGGAAAGATATCAGGGAATTGAATAAGTACTTAAGATTGAAGAAATGGCTAAAACCTCAACTTTTTAGCTTTCCATACCAGGGCCCAAAGGATATTTGCACAGTGCACTTTGCTTTTATAACGTTCTGACTGAGTAATAGATTTAATATTTTCTGGCTTCAGATAAAAACAAAGATTTCCGATGTTTTTTCTTTAAACTGATTGTTAGATCGCCAGTGGGATGATTCATTATGCTATGTACTGTGTGCCTTTTTTGAAAATTATATAAAACTGTGGTTATTTTATGATAATGGCTGTGCTGGTAATTTAAATTATAGTTGAATATTATTGTCAATTGTATTATGTTTGTATAATTTTGTCAGTATTGTTCTATACACAATTGAATCTATGATGATGTACTCACTTGCAAAAATTATAAATGCATGCAAAAATGCACAAAAACCCTGAAATGTTGGGGGGGGGGGGGGGGTTGCATGGTTCTGCATACACAGGGCAGTATAAAATAGTTTTACAGACTTTTAGCCATGTAGATATTAGTCCTCTACATATGAAATTATATTTAAATTTAAAATGAGCTGCTGTTGTGCAAGATTATACAAAGCAGCTCATTAATTGATAATTGGCAGATACCCACAAAGTGAAAAATGTTTTTATCAACCAGTTTTTGCAAAAGAGATAACTACACTCAGGGGTAGATTTTCAAAAACGGCGCGTTGGCGTACTTTTGTTGGCGCTCCAGGCGCCAACAAAAGTACGCGGGATTTTAGTAGATACGTGCGTATCCGCTAAAATCCTGGATCGGCGCGCGCAAGGCTACCGATTTCGTGTAGCCGGCGCGCGCCGAGCTGCGCAGCCTGCCTCCATTCCCTCCGAGGCCGCTCCGAAATCGGAGCAGCCTCGGAGGGAATTTACTAACGCCCTCCCCTCACCTTCCCCTCCCTAACCCACCCCCCCGGCCCTGTCTAAACCCCCCCCTACCTTTGTTGGGGGATTTACGCCTCCCAGAGGGAGAAGTAAATCCCTGCGCGCCTAGACGTGACCCGGGGGCGGTTCCGGAGGGCGCGGCCACGCCCCCAGACCGCCCCAGGCCGAAACCACGCCCCCGGGCCCGCCCCCGAAAAGCCGCGTCCCGCCCCGAAAACGGCGCCCCACTCGGCCCCGCCCCCGACACGCCCCCCTCGGAAAACCCCGGGACTTACGCGAGTCCCGGGGCTCTGCGCGCGCCGGTAGGCCTATTGAACATAGGCGCACCGGCGAGCAGGGCTCTTAAAATCTGCCCCTCAGTGAGGTCTAGCTTTCTTTTTTGCCAGATTCCCTGCTGGAAATGTTTGCGTGATAGTTTGCTACAATGCTTATTTGCATCCGCAGCAAATTTTCAAGCAAAAATGCTGTTATCCTGAGGGAAATTCCGTGGATTAATACATCAGCCTCTATATTTAATGAAACTCATGTGCTTCAATCTTAAGTGTGAGAAAATGGATTATAAATTGAATTAAATATATTAAATATTGACTTTAAATATTTGATAACCAAGTTTATAAAAGTGCACTCTGTTTCTCACTGAATTTTGTTGGGGGTGGGGGAATTCTTTTATTTTACATATTACTACTGCCACAGTAAAAATGGAGCAAATTACGGTATGTTCCACCATTACAGTTTTCATACTTAATTATAATTAGGGCTTCTGGGTTTTAGTTGAACCCAAAACAACCTGATAAAATTCCCCCGATGTGAAAAGCAATAGTTTGGGTTTCAACCCTGGCCGCTGCTCTCCTGACACTGGCCTCCTACTGTCATCCTTCACTGCAGGTCTCACCCTCTGCTCATCTGGCCATTTAACTCTCTTCAGTTCTGCGGATCTCAGTCAATTTGAGCCCGTGTGGCTCTTGCCAGCAGCCGGTACGGAAAGTGCACGGGTCCAAACTGACGGAGAGCCACACAGCAAAGTGAACCGGGGCATCAGAACATGAGGACAACTAGAAAAAATGGCGTTGATGGTGGGAGCAGTAAGGTCCTGGTGAGACACACCAGCTGTGCCTGCAAGTGTAGGGAGGATCGCATTGCTGCTTGTTTGACCTCATCAAGAGGGAGGGGATCCAGGAAGCAAGTGGAGGAATCAAGAAAACCAGAAGGAAGAATACAAAATAAGAAAAAAAAATGAAGATTTAAACAGGGATAGCCTCTGGAAATTGGGCTAGGAAAGGGAGGATTGTGGGGAAGGATGCGAAAGTTAGATAGGATGAAAGGCTGGGGTCAATTTGTGCTGGGGTAGCAGGGAAAATGAAAAAGTACTGGGGGTGTTTCTGTGAAAAGAGGGTCGAATGAGTGTGAGGATGGTTTGAGGAGTTGGGGGGTTGATGTTTGTGGGTTGGGGTGGAAAGGCTGAGGGCTCTGTGTTCAGGGGGGAGGTGAGAAGGCTGGGATGGTTTGAGAAAGGAGTTGGGGCAGAAGAGATTGAAAGTGCTGGGGTCCTGGTAAATAACAGAACACAAAGCCATTACAGAAATGCAAAACACACTAGAAGCCATTTATTTTATGCACTCTCCATAAAAGCCTAAAAGAGTTGGAAAATAAACACAGAAATTTACATTCGGTAAATGCCTAAACTCAGAAGCTCTAGTTTATAATTTGCAAATCATTGTACCTCAGATCCTGAACACTTTCACCAAGTTTTTCCAGCAGGAACTTTATATCTTCCACAATGTCTTCATCATCGTATTTCTGCTGTTCCAGGTTTTCCAGCTGCTTCAGAACTTTGCACTGAATCATGGCAAGGGCATATTCCTGGCGAGTTTCTCTTTCTGTGGATTTTTCTAAAAGATTCTGAAAGTAATAAAAATACTCCTCTAAGTCAAAATTCACAATATTCATGAAAAAGGTTGATTACTATGGTACGTGCTGCACTTTTATCACTACAGCTCATCTCTTAACAGAGTAAGTAAAATTCTTTCATTTTGGTAATAATTTTCTCAATAGAGGGAAGAAAGCATATTGTTCTCTCAACTTCTTTATGTCCCTTAAAATTCAATCAGATCTGCTGATTTCCAAAGCTGAAGCATAATCTAATAGTAATGATATGACAACACTCCTGTGCTAGTTTTAACTGGGAGTTCATACTTAATGGCACAGGCATCTCTAATGTGTACCCAGTGGATCCTGCGTCTCATGAACTGTTTTTTTCCAAAGCGCCAGCGTGTCAGAATGTACAGGAGGTAGGATAACTTCTCATATTCATGGTTGTCAACAATGTCATTTGGTAGCAGTTATCCAAGATATGGGCAGGAGGGGCCCCCATCTTGGTTTCCAGCGTCAGCTTAAGGTTATCTTTAGCAGCCAGCGTGGCTGGGCACATTCAGGCATGCCACATTCACACCACCTCATTCTCCTTTCAGGAGATGTTGCAGTGAACTGATGATCATGCTCACACCCCCATCAGCTTGAGAAGTTTTCTTCTGTTGGAGACTCTGATAAAATTCAACTTTTGTCCTTGCCACAGAAATAACAATGATATTGTTTATTAAATTATTTAGAGCACCACGATACACAGTGCTATATAAAGTGAAATGTAGAAGGCTATCAGTCAGTGTGCCAGAATGATGCACCATATGGTTTGTACTGTTTTGTGCACATGGGAAAAATGCTTAATGCACCGGGGTCCAGTGTGCTTTAAGGCTGAGAAGTAAATAGTTTCAAACTTGTTCTAGACATACATCTAATAACAAAACACTTTCAAACTTTTTCATTAAGAGATTTATGTAACTGAAATGATATAAGCATTCTCCTGTTTTTTTTCTTAATATATACCATACCCCTGTTCCCTACTACCTAGCTACCTCTTTTCCACTGGGGCCCCAGTTGAAAACGAGGCTTTTGGCTAACTTTGGCTTGCCTGGTCAACAAATGAAAACTAAAATATGAGCAACACAAACGAAATTTAAATCTTGGTCTCCAGGTTTCACAAGGCTAGATATATCCTCAGATGCTTGAGCTACATGAACAATTACTGTGCAGCAGAGCACAGTATTGTAATACAAAATGCCAACACTCTATATTCCAAAGTTGGCAATTTGTCTCTAAGTATCTTGAGACGTGTGCATTATTAAGAACTCTTCCATACAGAGACACAATTCACAGCCTCCCAAAGTATACACACAATTGATAAAATGCCAAGACATAAGACTTGCTGCAGGAACTAAGTAATGGATGGCTTATAATCGCATGAATATATATAATAGGTAGTGATAACCCCGACCCAGTGGATCTATACTCCATTAACACAATCACAATTTTAACTGGAATGTGTATCTGATTATGAACCCAAGTGTGAAAAAGCATTTTCAAATATAAACACTCATCATATATAATAACTGGTATTTGAATTCTTCAGCTAAATTAGTCTTTTAGAAAGCCAGGAGGTGGAGGAAACATGGGTACTGCAAGGCAGAGATGAGCTGAGGAGAGAGGCATTCAGGGTGCTCATAGAAAAGGAGGGAAGGAGAGAAAGGAAGTAAGGAATCTGCAAGACAGGTGTGGGAAAAATGGGTTCAGAGGGCTGCCCGTAGGCAGGAATGAGAGAGGGTTGGAAATCTGCTGGGCCGAAGGAAAGAGGAGTTCAAGGAGCTTCTAGGCAGGGATGGTTGGGGGAGAGAGGGGGCATAGATGCTGCTATGCAGGCCCGGGTAGGGGACAGAGGGGAGGGAAGATCAGAGAGCTGTTGGGTAGGAAAGGGGAGCACTGGAAAGAGGGTACAGGGATGAGGCAGGGGGACACAGGGCAGGGATGGATGGAAAATTGTGAGAGGTGATGACTGAAAAGGAATAGTTGTGAGAAGTGAGGAGATGGTTGGGAAGAAAGTCAATGTGGGGATGATGGGGGCATGGAAGGGGAGTGACAGGGTGAAATCGTCATATTAGAAGAAACACACGTTCCCAAAAGTATCTTTGTACTTTGCTTCGTATAGGAAAAAATGTAATTCTGTTCCTAGTTCTCCAGTTTTTGTATTTGGTGAAGGTCTGTCTGTGTTGTGCATTTGTGACTGAGGTGAGGTACTTGATCAGCATGTACAAATCTGTATCAGTTTTGTTTGTTGTCTTCCAGCAATATTTAAGTTAAGTGATTCTCTCTGGGATATATTGATGTAGAGTATTTTTACTTTCACTTTTGACTAAGAAATAAGCATTTTGTTGCACAAATTTCTCATTTCTGAGGTCTTTTCCTAAAAAAAAATTGTAAAAGAATTGCTGAATTTTCATATTCATTTGTTTGCCAGTATACGTTGAATTATCATGTTTGTATCATTTAAGATACTGTTTGGATTTCCTCCCCTGAAAGGAGCCTCCTTCACCTTCTCCTTCTGAAGACCAATTCCACTGCTGCACTATTTGACCTCAAAGAAATAACCCCAGTGAAGGCAAGTCTCCCCACCTCAAAGTGTTTATTTTATAAATCTTGCTCTTGTACACACTTCCATGTCATCTATTAAAAAGGTGATCCCTAGCTTATTCTGATCAAAAGAAACAAACAACTGTGCAAGGCTTGTTCTCCCTGGTGAGCATGAGGCCTCAGGAAAAAAATGACAAAGAAAATTGACTTAAGATAGAATTCTGACACCACCTTCGGCAAAAACGTTGGGTGTGTTCGCAAGACCACCCTATTTTGACAAAAAAACAGTGTAAGTTGCATAAGTCACTGACTCTGTATACTGAAGTAACTGCCATCAAAATTATCCAGGTCAGATACTTCAGCTCACAGGAGCACAGCAGCTCAAAGGGAGCTTTCATCAGTTGAGACAAACCCAAGTTGAGGTCCCAAGACACAACAGGAGGCCTGATGGGATGCTTCAAATGAAGCAGACCTCTTATGAAATGTACAACTAAAGGCTGTACAGAGTAGGCTTACTTTCCAAATGATAATATGCACCACTTGCACTAAGATGTACCCCAACTTGAGTTGGTTTTAAGGCAAGCGTCAGAAAGATGTAGAAAGTAATCAAGCAGTTTTTGTGTTCAGCAGGAAAAGGAGTCTAAGGCCCTTTGATCACACCACACAGTAAATCTCCTCCACTTCAATCCGTAGAACATTCTGGTGGAAGGCTTTCTGGAAGCTAAGAGAACATGAGACACATCCTCTGAGAGGTCAAGCAGGTGCAGAATCATCCTCTCAACATTCAAGTGGTGAGCAAGAGGGCATGGAGATCGGTTTGACCCAACTTGCCTTGATCCTGAGAGATCAGATCTGAGGAAGTCCCAAGTCTGATTGGTTTCCAAATGGACAACTTCCGAAGGAGCGGAAACTAAATTTGTATCGGCCAGTGGGGAGCTATGAGGATCATAGTCCCTTTTTCTTCCCTGAGCTTCAACAAAGTCTTCGTGACCAGTGAAACTGAAAGATATGCTTACAGATGTCCCCGGCCCCAGTGGAGGGTGAAGGCATTTGAGGCTAGCTTGCCATGCACCCTGTAAGAGGAAAAAAAGAGACAGACCTTTCTGTTCCAGGGAACCACAAATAGGTCCACCTCCAGGGTGCCCCAGAAGTAGAAGACTGATTCGCTACTCCCTGATCCAGGGACAATTCGTAGGGTCTGAAGGACAGACTCAGTCTTTCTGCCATCCCGTTCTCCAAATTGGCCCGGTATGTGACCCTAAGCATCATCCCCTCAGAGTGCACAGGACCACAGCTGTACCGCTTTGTGATACAGGAGGTAGGGCCCTGTACCTCTCTGCTTACTAACGTAAAACATCAACATTTGGTTGTCCATCTGAGTCAGTACAATTTTGTTGGACAGTTATTCTCTGAAAGCCCACAGCACATACCAAATTACCCAGAGTTCCAGGAAGTTTATCTGGGTGGACCAAGTTTATCTGGGTGGACCAAGAGTCCTGGGTGCAAAGCCATCTACATGAGTTCCCCAACCCAGGTTAGATGCATCAGTGGTTAGTACAATTTACATTTTAGGAATTTGAAAGGGAAATCCCCCACCCACCCCACCACCAGGACAGAGAGTCCTAGAGTAACAGAGTGATTCAGATGCAATCCTTAAGATCCTAAGTGGCCTGAAGCCACTGGGATCACAGGACCATTGGGCTCTTTGCATAAATAGATATGCCATGTTGTTAACATGAACGGTTGCAGCCATGTGACCCAACAACCTCATCATATGCCAAACTGATGTCTACTGAATCTCCCATAATGGCCATCAAGGTGACAGCCTTCTGCAAACAAAGCAGAGGACCCACTCATCTGAGGTTATACTGAGCCACCGATTCATGTAGAACCTCAGCCTGCCCCCAACTAGAAGGTCCCTCTGCACGGGTACTGGGATCTGGGCTATGCACTCTGCGGTCAGTCAAAATGCCATGCTAGGTGTTGGGTGGGATGCCCTCTGGGGCTTAGGCACCCTCTACTGCCTGAGGCTACTGTGAGGGGCCTGCTGAATAAGGGACCAAAAGGGTAGAAGATAGTATCTCCTTGGGTGGAAGAAAGGCTTCCTTTGCCCCAATATCAGGTACTTCCTAGAGGAGGAGGCTGGGTCTGGAGTAGGAGTGGAGAGCTGTTGAAATGTTGCACAGTGAACATGAATTTGTGCCACTACATCCTTAACCTGATCTCTGAAGAGATTCTCTCCCATACACTGCACATCAGCAAGTCACCCCTGCACTTCTGGATGCAGAATAGAGGTGTGCAGCCAGGGGAGTCTGCATACCCCTATCCCTATGGCAGAGACTCTCCATACCATTTCAAAAACATCGTAGGTCAACCAGATCCCATGCTTTCCACACTCCAGACCCTTGTTCACCAGTGACTGGAGAGAGTCATGTTGCTTCTAAGGAAGCTGTTCGGCCACTTCCTGCACTTGATTCAGAATGTTCCACATATATTGGCTCATGAAGAGCTGGTAGGCCATTAGGTGAGCAATGAGCATGGCTCTAGGATCCCTCCCTGGGAGCACCAAGGAGTGGGTCTTAGAGCACTTGGCCTTGTTGGGAATGGATTCAACCACCACAGACTGGTGTGGTAGCTCATGCTTGTTGAATCTGAGAGCCTTCTGGTGTGTCTTCTTATTTACAGGAGCTACTGAGAGGGGGTCTCCCACATTCTCAACAGTAATTCCTGAAGGATTTCATTCACTGGGACTGCCACAATCTTCTTAAAAGGCTTCATGTACTGGAGGATATCCAGCATCTTGTGTCGAGTCATCCTCCATTTGTAAAGTAAATGAGATGGCCTCTGCCATCAACTTCACAAATCCTGTGGAGGAAAGTTCCTCTGGCAGAGGTTTCCTTCTGTTCAGAGGAGGAGAGGGATCAAAGAGGAAATTTTCCAATGCTCCATTATCCAATCCCCAGGAATAGACAGATTCCAACCCACATTGCAACAGCCAGGGGAGGTTTTCCTAGGCACATGGTCCCCAGCAAGTGGTCTAGTGATCAGTGCACCTGCTAGTGGGAACTGGACACAAAGGACCTTGGTTCCCTTGGAGGAGTTTCCTTCCCCCAGGAACATCCAACAGGTCAGTCAGCATCGGACAGGCAACAGGCATAAACATTGATGGTGGTATCTGTAGCACACCAATGAGTGTGTACAGTGAACTGAGCAGTGGTTTGAGGAAAGATGGTGCTGTTGTTGATGCTTCAACAACAAGGTCTTGCAGTGCCTTTTCCACAGCTAGCTGTGCACATCTCTTCAATTCCTCCTAAAAAATCAATGATGTCAAGATAGACTGGGAAGCATGTCCTCTTTGGAACCAAGAGAAGGATCAGTGGCTGACACCAGGACTGGCAAACACCATGAGGAACTGCCAGGTAACTTGGACAATGAGCTCTACTCACCGCAGGGTCACTTTGGGGGTTTATTGGCAGCGGCCAGACCACCTCTGCGCTTGGCCCCATACATCAATGGAGACTACTGCCAATGTTTCTTCAACTTCCTAGTGATGCTTTGAATTGGTTATACCAGTGCTGAGGTCGAAGAATAGGAACCAGACTTTGCCTTTGTCCAGGATAAGCTGGGTGATGGCCTGTCTCCAAGATCCCCTACCAGCCTTCAGTGCTAAGGGGTAGATTTTAAAAGCCCTGCGCGCCAGCGCACCTATTTTGCATAGGCAGCCGGCGCGCGCAAAGCCCTGGGACGCGCGTAAGTCCCGGGGCTTCCTAAAAGGGGCGGGAGGGGCGGGTCCGGGGCGGGTCCAAGGGCGTGGTGACGATTTGGGGGCGGGCCAGGAGGGCGGACCCGAGTCCCCCAGCACTGTGGCCTGTGCCGGGGGATGCCGAGGCGGCGCGCGCAAGTTACGCCTGCTTCAAGTAGGCGTAACTTGCACAACAAAGGTAGGGGGGATTTAGGTAGGGCTGGGCGGTGGGTTACATAGGGAAGGGAGGAGAAGGTGGGGGGACGTGGAAGGAAAGTTCCCTCCGAGGCCGCTCCGATTTCGGAGCGGCCTCGGAGGGAACGGAGGCAGGCTGCGCGGCTCGGCGCGCGCAAGCTGCCGATTTTGCGCAGCCTTGTGCACGCCGACCCCGGATTTTATAAGATACGAGCGGCTACGCGAGTATCTTATAAAATCCGGTGTACTTTTGTTCGCGCCGGTTGCGCATACTTATTTAAGATCTACCTCTAAGTGAGCAGATGGATGCCCCCCCTCCCCCCTCCGATGCTGATGGCTTGATGTCCATCGGTGTGGCTCTATGGTCCTTCAATGACAGTGTCTCCAATGCCGATTGATCAGTCTTCTGGTGCCCAAACAAATGTTCCATCAGATCCAAGAGGAACCGGTATCCTTTAGGGGTCATCTATGTGCACTTGTGGCAACCCCATACATCATGCAATGCCCCCAAGCAGAGGACATATCTATCATGGGGATCTATGATAGACATAGTCCTTGTGCATTGAGGGCATCACTGGAATCTCAAAGACATGTCAACATGAAATAAAGGGACAGCACCAAAACCTAGAAGGGAACTGACTGCGAAAGGGAACAAAGAAACATAGAAAAAACAACCTAGGGATACTATGGGAAGACCAAGGGACCCAGTTATGAACAGCAAGGCCAAAAATTCCCATGGGAACTCAAAATAGAGAAAAACACGATACTGGAGACTCACAAACTATGACCGCCAGGCTACGCGGAAAAAGAAAGACCAAAGGGACTCGTGTAGATGGATTTTATAATGCATGCCATAGGTATGCTCAGTGGGGCTCAGTTAAAGTTCTAGAAACTTTGACATAAATTTTCCATGCCAGACTCCATCGGATGTAGTCACCCATTTTATTTTATTTTTTTATTTATTTGTATTTTTCTATACCGGCATTCACGGAGTTCGTATCATGTCGGTTTACATAAAACAAGGGGTGAGAAATACATTATAACGTAAATAACTAATAACATAAGAGTATACATTAAAAGTAAAACAAGTGCATGGAAGAAGAAGTTACAATAAAAACGAGGGTCATTCTAACTGGGATTAGATTTAGAGGAAAGATAAAAAGTTTAACAAGAAGTAAAACATTGTAGTGATTGGTAGATAGTGACTGTTTCAGTTTAATAGGAAATGTTCAGTAATGCTGCATTTGATGGTAGTGAATCTTTAAGGGTCCGGAAATGCTTTCATGAACAGCCATGTTTTCAGTCTTTTCCTGAAGGTTAGAAGACATGGTTCCTGTCTTAGTTCTAGGGGGATGGAGTTCCACAGTGGGGGACCTGCTGTGGAGAAGGCCCGATCTCTCAATGTTATATGTTGGGTGGTATTGTTGTGTGGTACCTGTAGATATTCTCTATATGCTTCTCTGATGGGTCTGTTGGAGGAGTGTTTTTTAAGAGCTATTTGTAGATGGAGTGGAGCCAGTCCATGGATATTCTTGTAGATTGTGGTGAGGGATTTATGAATTATTCTGTAGTGGATTGGTAACCAGTGTAGGTCTTTAAGGACTGGTGTAATGTGATCTCGTCTTCTTTTGTTTGTTAGAATTCTTGCTGCGGTGTTCTGTATCATTTGGAGCGGTTTAGTATGTGATGATGGGAGGCCTAGTAGGATCGAGTTGCAGTAATCAATTTTCGCAAATATTATTGCTTGGAGCACTGTTCTATAATCATGGAAGTGAAATAGGGGTTTTATTCTTTTTAATACGTGCAGTTTGTGGAAGCAGTCTTTGGTTGTTTGGTTGATAAACGATTTCAAATTTAGCCGGTTATCTATGGAGACTCCTAAATCTCTTACTTTGAGGTTTGCAAGTTGGCTGGCGGGTTTGTAGTGATTTTGCAATTATCTGGAGAGATTAGAATGAATTCACTTTTTGATTGGTTTAGGATTAGATTTAAGCTGGATAAGAGCTCGTTAATTTCTTGAAAGCAATTTTCCCAAAGTTCTAGCGCTTTAGTGATGGATTCTTTGATGGGGATCACAATCTGGACGTCGTCGGCAAAAATGAAGTGTTTTAGGTTCAATTTGTTTAGCAGTTGGCAAAGCGGGAGAAGGTATAAGTTGAAAAGTGTTGGTGAGAGAGAGGAACCCTGAGGAACTCCTTGTGATGATGGGTATCTGGGGGATTCTTTGTTGTGGATTTTAACTTTGAAACCTCTGTTTTCTAGGAATGTTTTGAACCATGTTAGTGCTGATCCTGCAATACCGATGTTCGCTAGTTGATTTAGTAATATGGCATGGTTCACAGTATCGAACGCTGCTGATAGATCCAATAAGATCAGTAGGAAGGCCTGTCCTTTATCGAGGCCCAAAATAATGTGGTCAGTCAGTGAGATGAGAAGGGATTCGGTGCTTGAGGCTTTTCTAAAACCGAATTGAGTGGGGAAAAGAATTTTGTGTTCTTCTATGTAATCTGCTAGTTGTGTGTTAACTAGTTTCTCCATCACCTTGGCAATGAAAGGCAGATTTGAGATTGGACGGAAGTTGTTAGGATCTTTGGGGTCCAAGTTAGGCTTCTTAAGTAGTGGTTTGATGGATGCTATTTTGAGGTCGTCTGGGTAGAAACCCTGGATGAATGAGCAGTTTATAATGTCTGCTAGGGTTTTGGTTATGGTGTCCGGGATTAGCAGTAGTAATTTAGACGGAATCTGGTCTAGTGGATGCGATGAGGGTTTCATTTTCTTAAGAAGAGTTTGGATCTCTGAGGAAGAGGTGAGTTCAAGAGATTGTAGGGAGATGTCTTTATTATGAAGAATGTAATTGCTGGTTGGTGTGCCGGTATTATGCTTTAATTGTGTTAGTAGGTTTGTGATTTTCTTACTGAAGAAGAGTGCCAGCTCATCGGCTTTTGTTTGAGCTTGGTTAGGTGGTATGTCAGGGGGGTTTGCCTGAGTTAGATTGGAGACAAATGTGAATAGCGCTTTGGAATCGAATATAATGTTATGAATCTTGTGTGCATAGAAGTCCCTTTTTGTTTTTAAAGTGGAGCTCTTGTATGCTTGGAGGGCGAGTTTGTATGTAGAAAGTGTGGAGGGGGAAGGGGCTTTACGCCATTTACTTTCTTTTTGACGCAGGTCGAGTTTGAGGTTTTTAAGTTCATTTGTAAACCATGGCTGCCTTTTTGACGCACCTTGTTTGACTTTTTTTGTTATCCACGGACATAGTTTGTTTGCCACGGTTTCTGTTATGGAGGACCAGGAATTAACGGCTGCATTGGGTGATGTGAAGTCCATGTGTGAAAGTTCCGTGATTAGATGATTGCTGAGTTCATCAGAGGTGCATACTTTTCTGTAGAGAAATGAGTGTTGAGGGGCGTGATTATTGTTCATTTGGGTCATTGAGAAGGTGGTGGAGATTAAAGAGTGGTCTGACCAGGGAACTTTTTTGTAAGTGGGATGTACTGAATGTGTTATACCTGAGTTCACAAAGATAAGGTCCAGTGTGTGACCTGCCTTGTGGGTAGGTTCATTGATTATTTGTTTGAATCCCATTGCAGACATGGCTGTAAGAATGGTTTCGCAGCTGGTTGAGAGTGTGGGGTTATCAACGTGCAAGTTGAAATCTCCTAGGATTATCGTTGGGAAGTCTGGTTTTAGATAAGATGCTAAGATTTCTTAGATGGTTTTAGATAAGATGCTAATATTTCTTAGATGGCAGTCCCCACCCATGTGTGGGGACTGCCATCCTGCTTGTCCTCATAAGAACATGATGGCAGAAAAAGAGCATATGGCCTCCTTTGTCTACTCATCCACATAATTGCTTACATCTATAATCCCTACCACTCCTTCAGAGATCCTCTGTGCTTGTCCCATGCTTTAGTGAATTCAGATACAATCCTTGCCTGTTCCAACATCCACCACCCTTTCATTAAAGAAATACCTCATTAGATTACTTCTCTATCTCCTTTAATCCTCATCCCCAATGTCTCTTTTCTACTGAAAGAGTCTTGCCTCTTTTTATTCCTCAGAACTATCTATATATCTTTATCTTCTCTTTCCTATCCTGCCTTTCTTCTAGGGTATACATGTTTAGATCTTCATATATTTTATAACAAAGACCACTGACTCTTTTAGTAGTCACACTATGGGCAGATGCCATCCTGTATTCATTGTGCATATCCTGAATCCAGTCTGGTTTTGTGGGAAAGACAGGAAAGGCAGCCTGGGCCATGAAACCATCGTTCGGATACAAGCATCTACACCACTTGGACAAGCAGGTGCTTGAAGGCACTAAGGCAGTGAAAGGTCTGTGCTGGTTGCCAGAGCCCTGGAATCATGGTTGGCTGCAAACATTGAGCAGGCTAGGCACAGCTACCATTAGAGGTTACTGTAATAGGGAACAGCAGTTGAAGCTATGGAGAATGTCGTTGGTCACATGGAGGTGGCCGGCGCAAATGGGGGAATAGTGTCCAGGTGAGCCTGCTGGGGAAGGAATCCCAATTATATCTGTAGACCTTTCCTGAGTGTACAGCGCTTACAAATTGTTTTCTTTTTTTTTTCAATCAATCACTACATTGACGACTCCTATTCCTACTGAAGGATGCTATAATCATGAAGAACATGGGATAACATGTTGTTTTTCCATCTTATGTTTGAGATCTCCCATAGATTTTAAATAACATTCAAGGTCATTCCAAAACCTTCATCTTTCTTTTCTGGAAGTACTTTATGGTTTATTTTGAGGTATGTTTCATACCGGAACAGGGATGTTGCCAATTCCTTCCCCCAAAATTGTGCATCTAAATAATATAAGAGAAAGAACTCTCTCTATTGCTGGACCCCAACTATGGAACTCTATTCCACAGGAATTACGATTAGAAGCAGACATCAAATTATTTATAAAGGGGATTAAAACTTGGCTTTTTAAACAAGCCTTCCAAGAGCTGTTAACATAATGATTTCACACTTCTGATTTTATACCAAGGTAATGCATATATTTTTTATTTTATTATCTCTGCTCTTACTATACTGTTTCTCTAATTGTTTAAATTTTATGATTACTTAGCCTACTATTTTAGTTTACTATTTAATTATTTACATTATGAAACTATATCTACTTCCTTTTTTCTTTAGAAATGCAAATATTTTTAAATGAATATTTGCTAACTACTATAAACCGATTTGATATGCTTGCATAAAAAGGCAGTATATAAAAATTATTAAATAAATAAATAAAATAAATATAGCTATCTTGACGAACTATCCAACCTCTTTTTAGCTTCAGTTTCTTCATTGGCTGTGGGACATTAGTTTCTAGGATATGTTGATATTTAGTTGAGTTCATTCTTCCTTTCATCCCACAATATTTCCTGTACTACTGACTGTCAAACCCCCCACACCCCCCCCCCCCCCACACACGCTTATCAGTTGGCAAGGTGTTTTGTTTTTTTTCTTCAAAGGGTTTACCCTTTTTACTCCAAATATATCTTTTGTGGCTGAACAGTTCAATTTTCATTTCATCAGTCCAAAGCATTTTGTTTCAAAAATATTAAATTTTATCAAGGTTTTGTTTTGCACACTTTAAACAATGACTTTGTGATGAGATCATAGAAAAGGTTTCTTTCTGACAACTCTCCCTTGCAGATCACTGTTGTATCAGCAATGCTTTAGTGTGGACCTCATCAGCTAAATGTTTCAGCAAGTCATTCGCAGTGATCTATGGGTTCTGTTTTGTTGATCTGATCAATTGTCCAAGAATTATTCTTGGTCTTCCAGATATCTTTCCCTGACCAAAACAGTTCCATGTAAATTCCATTTCTTAATGATGTCTCTAACCACCGAAATTATTAATTGGAAGGAGAGATTTTCATAGCCTTCTCCTGTTTTATAAGAGTGAATTATCATCATTTTCAAATGCTTAGACAGCTGTTTAGAGGAGCCCATGGTGATTGAAAGTAAACATAGTATTTGTTAAACTTTGTATATGTCTCCATCTGACTAACTGAAGCTCTACTGAGTCAAAGGTTTGCGCCTTAACAACATTTTAAAAAAAGTATTAATGAATCAACATAAGAACATGCCATACTGGGTCAGATCAAGGGTCCATCAAGCCCAGCATCCTGTTTCTAACAGTGGCCAATCCAGGCCATAAGAACCTGTAAAGTACCCAAAAACTAAGTCTATTCCATGCTACTGTTACTAGTAATAGCAGTGGCTATTTTCTAAGTCAACTTAATTAATAGCAGGTAATGGACTTCTCCTCCAAGAACTTATCCAATCATTTTTTAAACACAGCTACACTAATTGCACTAACCACATCCTCTGGCAACAAACTCCAAAGTTTAATTGTGCGTTGAGTGAAAAAGAACTTTTTCCGATTAGTTTTAAATGTGCTACATGCTAACTTCATGGAGTGCCCCCTAGTCTTTCTATTATCCGAAAGAGTAAATAAACGATTCACATCTACCCATTCTAGACCTCTCATGATTTTAAACACCTCTATCATATCCCCCCTCAGCCGTCTCTTCTCCAAGCTGAAAAGTCCTAACCTCTTTTGTCTTTCCTCATAGGGGAGCTGTTCCATCCCCTTTATCATTTTGGTTGCCCTTCTCTGTACCTTCCCCATCGCAACTATATCTTTTTTGATATGTGTTGACCAGAATTGTACACAGTATTCAAGGTGCGGTCTCACCATGGAGCGATACAGAGGCATTATGACATTTTCTGTTTTATTCACCATTCCCTTTCTAATAATTCCCAACTTTCTGTTTGCTTTTTTGACTGCCGCAGCACACTGAACCGACGATTTCAATGTGTTATCCACTATGACGCTTAGATCTCTTTCTTGGGTGGTAGCTCCTAATATGGAACCTAACATTGTGTAACTATAGCATGGGTTATTTTTCCCTATATGCATCACCTTGCACTTATCCATATTAAATTTCATTTGCCATTTGGATGTCCAATTATCCAGTCTTAGAAATTCTTCCTGCAATTTATCACAATCTGCTTGTGATTTAACTACTCTGAACAATTTTGTATCATCTGCAAATTTGATTACCTCACTTGTCGTATTTCTTTCCAATTCATTTATAAATATATTGAAAAGTACGGGTCCCAATACAGATCCCTGAAGCACTCCACTGCCCACTCCCTTCCAATGAGAAAATTGTCCATTTAATACTACTCTCTGTTTCCTGTCTTTTAGCCAGTTTGTAATCCACGAAAGGACAATGCCACCTATCCCATGAGTTTTTGCTTTTCCTAGAAGTCTCTCATGAGGAACTTTGTCAAATGCCTTCTGATAATCCAAATATACTACATCTACCGGTTCACCTTTATCTACATGTTTATTAACTCCTTCAAAAAAGTGAAACAGATTTGTGATGCAAGACTTGCCTTGGGTAAAACCATGCTTTAAACCATGTCTTTATGTATATTCTGTGATTTTGATATTTAGAACACTTTCCACTATTTTTCCTGGCAGTGAAGTTAGGCTAACTGGTCTGTAGTTTCCCGGATCACCCCTGGAGCCCTTTTTAAATATTGGGGTTACATTAGCCACCCTCCAGTCTTCAGGTACAATGGATGATTTTAATGATAGGTTACAAATTTTTATTAATAGATCTGAAATTTCATTTTTGAGTTCCTTCAGAACCCTGGGGTGATTTACTACTCTTCAGTTTGTCAATCAGGCCTATCACATTTTCTAGGTTCACCGTGATTTGGTTCAGTCCATCTGAATCATCACCCATGAAAACCTTCTCTGATATGGGTATCTCCCCAACATCCTCTTCAGTAAACACTGAAGCAAAAAAAATCATTTAATCTTTCTGCGATGGCCTTATCTTCTCTAATTGCTCCTTTAACCCTTCGATCATCTAACGGTCCAACTGACTCCCTCACAGGCTTTCTGCTTCGGGTATATTTAAAAATGTTTTACTGTGAGTTTTTGCCTCTACGGCCAGCTTCTTTTCAAATTCTCTCTAAGCCTGTCTTATCAATGTCTTACATTTAACTTGCCAACGCTTATGCATTATCCTATTTTCTTCTGTTGGATCCTTCTTCCAATTTTTGAATGAAGATCTTTTGGCTAAAATAGTTTCTTTCACCTCCCCTTTTAACCATGCTGGTGATCGTTTTGCCTTCTTTCCACCTTTCTTAATGAAAGGGTGTCCAAACCTTTGCACATGCTATATTCATTGTTTTATTATTTTCAATCTGTTAAAATCGGCAAATACATAATTTTGCATTAAATATAGCAGAAAAATGCTGAGTATAACTTTGTACCACAGAGAGGTTTTGTCAGCTTCTCTTCACTTAAAGGTAAATTTTAAAAGCCTGGAGAGCACATCAGTTAGGGAATACGCAAACATGTTTGGGCTTACACATGTTGACCCTATTTTAAAAAACACCCAGATATGCACATGAAATTCGCTGCGCACACAACTGCAAAGTTTCAAAAAAGGGATAGGGCAAGAGATGTGAGCATAAATACTTAAGTGCCCCGGCATGCACAGAGTTCCCCTGCCTGTAACTCTACTTCTGCTATGCAAGTCATGTAATAAAAAAATGATCAAGCCATTTATGAGGAGTTTAGAGGGCTGGGGTAACTGGGGGGAGTGAAGAATATCAAACCAGGGGGATTGGAGGACCTAGCTGTTAAATGGATGAACTGGTGCATGAACTGGTAAATTGGCAATGGTGTGGATGTACACCCCTTTTAAAACTCCACAACTTATTCGGTAGAAGTGCTAAACAGATCTTATGCTGCTATCGCACAGTAATAAGTAGTGGCTATACTCTAAAAGGTGATTTTTAATAACCCAGCACGCGCCAAAATTAAGAGATGTGCACACAAGTCGGGCTCACGTGTGCCCACCAAATTTTAAAAACTGCCCAGATGCGCGCCTATCTCCCGCGGCAAACACATCTCACCTGATTTCAAATAGGGGCATGGTGTGGGTGTGGTCTGGACAGGGCATGGATGTTTTGGGGCATGGCCAAGAGATGTGAATGTAAATACTTACACACCCCAGTCCACTGCTGCGCAAGTTTAGTTCTGTAACTATGGAGATATAACTTAAAAAATAAATGAAATTAGCCATTTCTGCCAAGTTTAAAGGGTCTAGGGTAACTGGGGGAAGTGCAGGCTATCAAACTAGGGGGAGTTGAAAGAGATAGCTCTTAACTGGCAAACTGGTGAATAAACTGGTTGAAGCTAGCAATAGCATGGACGTGCGCCCATTATAAAATGCTCAGACGTATCGGAAGCAGGATTAAGCAGCTAGGCGTGCACCTACTTAAAATTGTGTGCACATGTGCATGCCCTGACTATTTTATAACTTGTGCACAACTTATAAAACAGCTATGTTTCTGGGAGTCCGCCTGGGTGTCGATTTGAAAGTTACAATCCATGTCTATTTTGTTAATAACAATTTAAGGTCTTTTCCTCCAGGAACTTGTCCAAACCTTTTCCTAAACCCAGCTACATTAAGGGGGTCATTTTCAAAAGCGATCGCACGCGAAAAGTCCTTTTCGCATGCGATCACTAAATGGGGGCGGAGTCGGCCCCGGAAGAGGAGGAGTCGGGGCGGCACTGAGGCAGACTCTGTGGATACATAGCTGGCGGTGAAAGGTAAGAACCCATATCAACGCCAGTTTCGTGCCGAATAACTACACCTTTTATGGTGTAGTTATTCGGTGTGAAAGCCGCCAGCCAGCGCACTGCAGTGGTGCGATGGCTGCCAGCTTTCGCAGGCCCGCCCCCTGATACCTCCGGATTTTCTAAGGTCTGCGACCTTAGAAAATCCAGGCCTAAGTGCCTTAACCATATCTTCTGGCAATGAATTCCAAAGCTTAACTGTGCGTTGAGTGAAAAATAATTTTCTACAGTTTGTTATGAATATGCTCTTTATTAACTTCATGGAGAGTCTCCTAGTCTTTGTATTTTTGAAAAAGTAAATAACCTATGTACATTTACCCATTCTATTCCACTCGCGATTTTATAGACCTCTATCATATCCCATCTCAGCCATCTTTCTCCAAGCTAATCAGCCCTAACCTCTTTAGCAACATTTCAACATTCAACTGCGTTCAGTAGCTGCCACTTATCCAGATAACTTTTTAGATGGCTAAAAAGTTATTTGGATAAGTGAAGGGCTGGACAAGGGGTTCTGGGGGCGGAGCTACTTTATCTGACTAGCTTAGCCAGATAAGTGCCGATATTCAGCCTTATCGGACCAAGTTAGTCGGTTAAAGTTAGACCTGCTATTTAAACCGGTGCGATATGTATTCTTTACAGGAACATCGGTATATAAAAATTAAAAATAAATAAATAAATAGTTGGTCTAAAGTTAGCCAGATAACCTGCTCAGCTGGATACCAACTAAATAGGGATCCCATACTTTTCTGCCCACACCTGGCCAGTTTCTGGTGGTTAGGATTCAGTGATTTCTTCTATTCATATTCTAGCTCATTAAACATACAGACACTGACAATAAATCCTAGTTTACATTTTTCCCTTGCAAAAAAGTTTTCATTGCTATAAAAATCTTTTTTGTGCACAATATTTGCTTGCAATATCCTACTACTGAATATGACAATTAGTTTAGCACACAATCCCATTATCATAGATTCATAAACAGACCACATGCATGTATGAAGTTTTGTAGGTAATTATTGCATAGTGGATGTGATGATTGCCTAGTTGAACATAACAACGTTAGCTGCAGGAATTGAATGAGAGTAATTCTGGTCCATGCCTGCTGGCTTCCAGCTGCTACAGTTTGGATGTTTTTCTTTTTAATTTTAGACACTGGAAATACATGGTCCAACACTCATATAACTTTTAGTGTCAGGTGAAAGAGCATCAAAGAATGACTACAGGCTTCAACGTGTCCTTGACATACGATGATGATTAGTGAAAGGAAATAACATATATATGGAGGGAAGAAAATTTTGTTTCTGTGCTAAGCTCAACCCTTTTTCTTATTCACAGAAATCTGAGGTGTAAAATATCTCCTGCCGTTTTGGTTTGAATAAGGCTAATTCAGACAGAAACCTTCTGGGGGGGGGGGGGGGCGGGCGGGGGGTAATGAAATTTCAGTCATGTCTTCGTGGGCAGAATCTTTCTTTGCTGAATCAGGGTCTTAATGAAAATAGGATACTCAATGAAAAATGCAAGTTCTTCTAATGAGCACCTCAAAGCCCTTGGCACTTTGATTCAAAAAGCTTGAACGTCTCCTTTATGTTTTGATAGAAGGTAGCATTTATGTCTCGTGCTATCATCTCAGATATTCAGCTGCACATCACCGTTTAGAAAATAATTTAAAAATAAAACTGGTCACATAATTAATAAATATGCTTCCTACACCCTAAGAACATCTCAAGTCCCATCTTTTTTTTTTTTTTTTTTTTTTATGGAAACACATATATACAGTGCATTCAGAAAGTAATCAGACCCCTTCACTTTTTCTACATTATTTCTTGTTACAGCTTTATTCTAAAATGGATAATATGCATTTTTTTCCCTTCTCAATCCACACACAATACTCCATAATGACAAAGCAAAATCGGGTTTGTAGAAATTTGTGCAAATTAATTTTTAAAAAATTTGAAATATCACATTTACATAAGTATTCAGACCCTTTGCTATGACACTCAAAGTTGAGCTCAAGTGCATTCTGTACTCATGGGGGAATTCTGCGCAAAAAAATGTAAAATTCTGCACACAAAAATGTAAAATTCTGCAAACTTTATATTGGTCAAAATAACACAATATATGACAGTGTTTAATTAATTTAAAATGTAATATAGAAAAAAGTTATTTCTTAAAGATGCAGAGTTTTAAATATTTTGAGCAGAATTTCCCTAGAAGTTCACTGTAAGAGTGTCTCTTCCACCCTATCTCCCTACTCCCCTGGCCAGTCTCCTTTCATTTTGTCTTCTCAGGCCCATCTCCTCCACCTGCCACTATCTCTCCCCGCTCACTCTAGAGTCAATCCCTTCCACTTTATCTCCACTCCCAGAGACTGACCTCTCTTTCAGTACTGCCCCTCACAATACACTCCCTCTGTCCCTCGCTCCTTCTCTCTCATGCACATACACACCCCCTCATACAGGCTCCCTCTCGCACACACACATCCCCTCATATAGGTTCCTTCTCTCTCTCTCATGCACACACACATGCTCCCTCATACAACTTCCCCTCTCTCTCGCACCCCCCCCATACAGGCTCCCACTCTCTCTCACGTGCACACACATACACACACACATACATGTATGCACCCTCATACAAGCTCCCTCTCCCTCTCATGCATACACACACACACACACACACGTCCCCTCATATAGACTCTCCCTCTCTCTCTCGCACACACCCCTCTTCTGTCTTCTTTCCTTCCTCCATACACACAGGCTTTCTCTCACGTGTGCTCTCACATAGAATCCCACTCTCATAAGCCCTCTCTCACATGAAGGCTCTTCACTCTCGCAGGTTGTCCACACACGCAAGCTCCCATTCCCTCACACACATGCAAGCTCTCACTCTTACATTCACACATAGACTCACACATACACAGGCTCTCACATGCTCTTACACGCATGTTCCTATTCTTACACACACACAATCATTCCCCCTCAGACACACACAGGCTCTCGTTCTTACATGCTCTCTCACACACAGACACACAGGCTCTCACATGCAGGTTCCCACTCTCATACATAGGCACACACAGAGGTTCTCACTCTCACATGCAGGCTCCCACTCCCATTCATGTGTACACACACACACACACACACACAGAAGTTCGCATTCTTAGAAGAGTAAGGAACCCATTCTCCCACAGCTCATGTGCCTGCCTGTGCTATTCAAAACTTGCGGGGCTAGCACTTCCTCTATGCTGATCTTGCGATGCATGAAATCAGCGTAGAGTACATACTGGCCGCACGTGGTTTGAAGGCCAGCACTCAGAGAAGCGGGAGAATGGGATTCTTCCTCTTGTCAGCTGGCAGTGGCTTCCCAGGCCTACTACTCTTCATGGCTGCCGGTAGCCTCCCAGACATCTTCTTTCTCCGGCTTTGGGTTGTAACACATAGCCTTTTACTGTACTGTACAGAGAACCAAAATATGCTAGTCGTCTCAGTTGAATTGAAATTAGAAGGGACAACCTATCCTTCACAGGACCTTGATAAATCAAATGCATTTAACACATTATAACAGTGGGGGGACAAAGGTGTTCAACATGCAAAAGTAGCAATTTTCAAAAGCCCTTTTACGCGCATAAATCCTTTAAAAAATTATCTCCTTTCTAGTTCTGTGTTTTGGTTTTGTTTTGGTTTTGTTTTGTTCACTTACACCAGCATCTGTTATGCATAAACACTGATTGATGGTCTTACATCAGCAGTCTGAACATCAAAAAAAATATGTGTTGGACCACTCTGCTCAGTGTCAAAAGGTACCACTGTGAAGATGTTAATAAAGAAAATGAACAGAATGGGCCCAGTATTCAAAGATATCCGGTTATCTAAGTATCCTGATAACTCAGAAGGGATATTCAGCTGCACGGCTACGCTATTGAATATTACCAGGTAAGTTCTAGTTTTCCGGATAAGTTATGTGCCGATAACTTTGGACCTGCTATTGAGCAGGTCTAATTTATTTGTTTATCTTAACCAGATAAGACTGAATATAGGCACTTATCTGGTTATCTGGAGCAGGATTTAGCCCAATAAGATTATAAATCTATAGAGGATCTTTGAACCAAGATGATAATTCTTTAAGGATCAGTTAAGCATGCTAATTTAATTCTGTTAAAAGTTAAGAGATGGAACAAAAGATTGTGACTTCACGAGGTGACCGTAAACGCTACCCATCACCATTCAGCAGGGTTTGTTAAATCACAGTCTGAGAAAGAACAGGTTAATTCTGTTAGTAATTTACTAAAATGTTAAACATGAAGCTTTAGCTTTCAGTTTCTTTACAACACTTTATAATGAAAAATTTATAGGAGGAACAAAATCTTATGCTGTTCAGCAGAAGGCAGCAGGAAGCAGAAATAATTTCAAATAGCATGCTGCTCATTAGGGAGCTGACTTTTTTTTTTCCCTGCAAAACATCTTCATGCTCTGGGTTTTTTCTTCTTCTAAAAACAATTCTGATGGAAATATGAATCCCGGAGAGACACATGGATAGTGCTACAGAACTTTTATTGTTCTTATACAATAGAAATGTATGAAATTTCCAAACATAAAGAAGCCAAGAAAATGGCATTTTGAAAAACCTCAAGCCTCCAGAAACAAGTGGGTATATAACTGCTCTCTAGGTTCAAAATAAGACCTAAGTTTAGACATCATTTATTTATTTACAAATAAAATAAATACTGGCTCTTTCCAAGTGCATTTTGAGTTTCTTTTTTCTAAGTAAGATCTAGGAACAGGTTTTTTTTGTTTCTTGTGGTTAACTTTACTGTATTATTTTATAATTAGAATGTATGATTTTTTTAGTTGTTTTATAATGTTTAATTATTGTATTTTGATTTTTTAAACCTCCTGTACACCATTCCACTCAGGGTCTCCTGTGTGAGAAGTTAATAAGAATGAATAAATAAATACATTTATTTGAAAGTAGTTTACTTGGCAACAATCAATTGTGAAGCTCAGGCACTGGCATCTTCAGGCTATGACCATATTGCAATGCAATGATGTCAGCTCCTGAAAACTCAACATGAACACTGCAGTTAAGGTTTTGTTTTGTTTTTTTAAGACTATGATTGTAAGAAAACACTGAAATAAATTTCCTTAGTAGGCCCTGATTCTAGAAATGGAAGTTATTTTACAAATCAGTTCTACGATAATGGGAACTTGCCTCCTGATTTTACTTCAGGGACATTAACAACAACTTTTCCACTATTAGAACCAATTAAAATCACTATTAGAATCTTTTATAAAGCATCAAAAGGACGAAGCTTTAAAAAATGTTTCCAATATCTCAGGTTCCTATAGGTAAATAATTGCAGGATTAATTTACAGTAATATTCTTTCTTCTAAGTAACAGAATCATACTGATTAAGTCAGTAAAATGATTTTCTCTAAACTCTCAGGCTCTCAGGGAACAAGTCCAATCTCTGGAGGCTAGAGTAACAGACTTGAGGAGCTGAGGGAGACAGAGAGGTACATTGACGAGACCTTCAGGGACATAGTAGCCAAGTCCCAAATCCATTCTGGCAGCCCCAGTGCTGCCTTGGATCAGAAAGATCTCCCAGTAGGATAACATCACCCTGGTGTAGCAGGAAGTGATCCTGTAGCAAGGACCTGTTCTCCAGGTGATGTATTGTCCTCTCGCACTGAGGACAAATCTCCCAGGGCTACTGCCCAGGAGGGAAGGGTTAGGCCGGCCATCATAGTTGGTGATTCGATTATTAGAAATGTAGATATCAGGGTGGCTGGTGGATGTGAGGACCGCCTGGTAACTTGCCTGCCTGGTGCGAAGGTGGCAAACCTCACACGTCACCTAGATAGGATTATAGACAGTGCTGGGGAGGAGCCGGCTGTTGTGGTACATGTGGGCACTAACGACATAGGAAAATGTGGGAGAGAGGTTCTGGAAGCCAAATTTAGGATTTTAGGTAGGAAGCTGAAATCCAGAACCTCCACAGTGGCATTATCTAAAATGCTTCCTGTTCCACGTGCTGGTCCCCAGAGGCAGGCAGAGCTCCAGAGTTTCAATGTGTGGATGAGACGATGGTGCAGGGAAGAGGGATTCAGTTTTGTAAGGAACTGGGGAAACTTTTGGGGAAAGGGGAGACTTTTCCGAAAGGATGGGCTCCACCTTAACTAGAGTGGAACCAAGCTGCTGGCACTAACTTTCAAAAAGGAGATAGAGCAGCTTTTAAACTAGAACAAGGGGGAAAGCAGACAGTCACTCAGCAGTGCATGGTTCGGAGAAATGTATCCTTGAAGGATACTAATGAAACAGGAGAGTTAGGGCATCCTAACAGAGAGGTTCCATTAAAAGCAAACATAGTTCACATGCCTATATGTAAAAAATCACCAAAGCGAATAATTTCCGAATTATCCCAAACAACTGAAAAGCAGGTTGTTAAAACAAGCAAAAACCACACTTTGAAATGTCTGTATGCCAATGCCAGAAGTCTAAGAAGTAAGATGGGAGAGTTTGAGTGCATAGCAGCAAATGATGAGATTGACATAATTGGCATCACAGAGACTTGGTGGAAGGAGGATAACCAATGGGACAGTGCTATATCAGGGTACAAATTATATCGCAATGATAGGGAGGAACAACTTGGTGGGGGTGTGGCACTTTATGTCCGGGAGGGTATAGAGTACAACAGGATAGAGATCATACAAGAGAGTAAATGCTCAGTAGAATGTATATGGGTAGAAGTCCCATGTGTGTTGGGTAAGAGTATAGTGATAGGAGTATACTACCGTCCACTGGGACAAAATGGTCAGACAGATGATGAAATGCTAAGAGAAATCAGGGAAGCAAACCAATTTGGCAGTGCAATAATAATGGGAGATTTCAATTACCCCAATATTAACTGGATAAATGTAACATCAGGACTTGCTAGAGACATAAAGTTCCTGGATGTAATAAATGATTGCTTCATGGAGCAATTGGTTCAGGAACCAACAAGAGAGGGAGCTATTTTAGATTTAATTCTTAGCGGAACGCAAGATTTGGTGAGAGAAGTAACGGTGGTTGGGGCCACTTGGCACCAGTGATCATAACATGATCAAATTTAAACTAATAACTGGAAGGGGGACAATAAGTAAATCTGCAGCTCTAACACTAAATTTTAAAAAGGGAAACTTTGATAAAATGAGGAAAATAGAAAAAAACTGAAAGGTGCAGCTGCAAAGGTTAAAAGTGTTCAACAGGCTTGGACATTGTTTAAAAATACAATCCTAGAGGCGCAGTCCATATGTATTCTGCACATTAAGAAAGGTGGAAGGAAGGCAAAACGATTACCGTCATGGTTAAAAGGTGAGGTGAAAGAGGCTATTTTAGCCAAAAAAACATCCTTCAAAAATTGGAAGAAGGATCCATCTGAAGAAAATAGGATAAAACATAAGCATTGTCAAGGTAAGTGCAAAACATTGATAAGACAGGTGAAGAGAGAATTTGAAATGAAGTTGGCCATAGAGGCAAAAACTCATAATAAAAACTTTTTAAAATATATCCAAAGCAAGAAACCTGTGAGGGAGTCGGTTGGACCATTAGATGACAGAGGGGTTAAAGGGGCTCTTAGGGAAGATAAGGCCATTGCAGAAAAACTAAATGAATTCTTTACCTCCGTGTTTACTAATGAGGATGTTAGGGAGATACCAGTTCCGGAGATGGTTTTCAGGGGTGATGAGTCAGATGGACTGAACAAAATCACTGTGAACCTGGAAGATGTAGTAGGCCAGATTGACAAACTAAAGAGTAGCAAATCACCTGGACCGGATGGTATGCATCCTAGGGTACTGAAGGAACTCAAAAATGAAATTTCTGATCTATTAGTTAAAATTTGTAACCTATCATTAAAATCATCCATTGTACCTGAAGACTGGAGGGTGGCCAATATAACCCCAATATTTAAAAAAGGCTCCAGGGGCGATCCGGGTAATTATAGACCAGTGAGCCTGACTTCACTGCTGGGAAAAATAGTGGAAACTATTCTCAAAATCAAAATCGTAGAGCATATAGAAAGACATGATTTAATGGGACACAGTCAACATGGATTTACCCAAGGGAAGTCTTGCTTAACAAATCTGCTTCATTTTTTTGATGGGGTTAATAAACATGTGGATAAAGGTGAACCGGTAGATATAGTATATTTGGATTTTCAGAAGGCCTTTGACAAAGTCCCTCATGAGAAGCTTCTACGAAAACTAAAAAGTCATGGGATAGGAGGCGATGTCCTTTCATGTATTACAAACTGGTTAAAAGACAGGAAACAGCGAGTAGGATTAAATTGTCGATTTTCTCAGTGGAAAAGGGTAAATAGTGGAGTGCCTCAGGGATCTGTACTTGGACCGGTGCTTTTCAATATATATATAAATGATCTGGAAAGCAATACGACGAGTGAGGTTATCAAATTTGCGGATGATACAAAACTATTCAGAGTAGTTAAATCACAAGCAGACTGTGATACATTACAGGAGGACCTTGCAAGACTGGAAGATTGGGCATCCAAATGGCAGATGAAATTTAATGTGGACAAGTGCAAGGTGTTGCATATAGGGAAAAATAACCCTTGCTGTAGTTATACGATGTTAGGTTCCATATTAGGAGCTACCACCCAGGAAAAAGATCTAGGCATCATAGTGGATAATACTTTAAAATCGTCAGCTCAGTGTGCTGCAGTAGTCAAAAAAGTAAATAGAATGTTAAGAATTATTAGGAAGGGAATGGTTAATAGAACGGAAAATGTCATGACTCTGTATCGCTCCATGGTGAGACCGCACCTTGAATACTGTGTACAATTCTGGTCGCCGCATCTCAAAAAAGATATAGTTGCGATGGAGAAGGTACAGAGAAGGCAACCAAAATGATAAAGGGGATGGAACAGCTCCCCTATGAGGAAAGGCTGAAGAGGTTAGGGCTGTTCAGCTTGGAGAAGAGACGGCTGAGGGGGGTATGATAGAGGTCTTTAAGATCATGAGAGGTCTTGAACGAGTAGATGTGACTCGGTTATTTACACTTTTGAATAATAGAAGGACTAGGGGGCATTCCATGAAGTTAGCAAGTAGCACATTTAAGACTAATCGGAGAAAATTCTTTTTCACTCAACGCACAATAAAGCTCTGGAATTTGTTGCCAGAGGATGTGGTTAGTGCAGTTAGTGTAGCTGGGTTCAAAAAGGGTTTGGATAAGTTCTTGGAGGAGAAGACCATTAATGGCTATTAATCAATTATACTTAGGAAATAGCCACAGCTATTAATTGCATCAGTAGCATGGGTTCTTCTTAGTGTTTGGGTAATTGCCAGGTTCTTGTGGCCTGGTTTTGGCCTCTGTTGGAAACAGGATGCTGGGCTTGATGGACCCTTGGTCTGACCCAGCATGGCAATTTCTTATGTTCTTAAATTAGTAAAGCCTGCTAACCATCAAAGGTTTGAAGATATACTTGAAAAATGTCTGCTTCTGAATCCAAATGATTAAACTATTTTTAATACAGGCAAAATATCACTGTAAAGCAGAGTTGCTTACCTGTAACAGGTGTTCTCTGAGAACATCAGGAGTTGAGTCCTCACACATAAGTGACATCATCCAATGGAGCCCAGCATGGAAAACTTGTGTCAAAGTTTCTAGAACTTTGACTGAACCTCACTGAGCATACCCATGGCACGCATTTTACCCCATGGAGGCCATTTACTCTGATATTATAGTTAACACAATGACGTGAAGACCTAACTACACTGGGAGGCAGGTGGGAATCGTGAGGACTGACATCCTGCTGTCCGTGGAAAACACCTACTACAAGTAAGCAACTCTGCTTTCTACGAGGACAAGCAGGATGGCAGTTCTCACATATGGGTGATCCCTAACTATAGGCGGCCCCCAACAAAACGGTGTCAACAGGCAAAACAATAATATTTTTTGCTGGCAACAAGCTCTGTTTCTATGAGCGTACCCTAAAGAGGGGGGCAGCCTAAAACAAAACAAGAGGCCCCTAAGTGGGAACAGAATTGGGTTTTAAACCTCAAACAAGTTCAGGAGGACTGGCCAAACCTGCTGTCGCATAGGCCATCCCTATCCAAACAGTAATGTAATGTGAATTAGTGGATGAAACTCCATGTAGCAGCTCTGCAGATCTCCTCTAAGGGAACCTCCCGCAAGTGGGTCACTGATGCTGCCATGGCTCGAACAAAGTGAACCTTGACATGACCCCCAAGATGCAATCCCAAGTGGGCATAACAGAAGGAGATGCAGTCTGCCAGCCAATTGGATAGCATCTGTTTGGCACCAGTTATCCTCAGCTTGTTCCTATCAAAGGAAACAAAAGCAGAGTAGACTTTCTATGGGCTTCTGTCTACTCCAGATAGAAGGCCAAGGCTCTCTTGTAGTCCCAAACTGTGCAGGGCTTGTTCACCTTGGTGAATATGTTGCTTGGGGAAAAAAGTCAATAAGACAATTGACTGGTTAAAATGGAAGTCTGACACTGCCTCAGGCAAGAACTTAGAATGTGTAAGCAAAACCACCCTATTATGAACAAACTTTGTACAAGGTAGATAAGTCTTGAAGATCTGAAATTCACTGAATCTGCATGCCAAAGTTATCACCACCAAAAATATTACCTTCCATGACATGTACTTCAGGTCACAGAAGCACAGAAGCTAACAGAGAGCTTTCATCAGCTGGGACAACACCACATTGAGGTCCTATGACACAGCAAGAGGTCTTATGGGAAGCTTCAAATGAAGCAGACCATGTAAGAAAGGTACAACTAAAGGCTGTACAAAGATGGGTTTACCTTTTCATGGTAATGACATGCACCAACTGCATTAAGGTATACCCAGACTAAGCAAGTCACAAGACCAACCTCAGAGAGAAGGTAGTTAAGCAGGTTTTATGAGGAGCAGTAAAACCACACAGCAAACCTCTTCTACTTCAGTCCATAGGACTTCCTAGATGACTTTCTGGAAGCCAAAAGGGCATGAGACACATTCTCAGAAAGGTCACGCGGTTATAGGATCAGCCTCTCAACATCCAAGTGGGGTGTAAGACGGACTAGCAATTGGGACAGCACTACCAGCCTTGAGCCTGAGTATTGAGATCTGGAGAAATCCCCAGTCTGATCGGTTTCCAAATGAACATCTCCTGCAGGAGAGGAAATCAAATCTGTCTTTGCTAACGGAGGACCATGAGGATCTGGTTCCCTTGTCCTCTTTGAGCTTCAACAAAGTCTTTGCCAAAAGTTGAACTGGAGGATATGCATACAGAGGTTCCTGGCCCCAATGAAAGGTGAAGGCATCCAAGATTAGCTTGCTGCGTGCTCTGTGGAGTGGAGAAAAGAGGCACCTTTCTGTTCCAAGGAGCCACAAATAGATCCACTTCCAGGATCCCCCAAAGGCTGAAGATCAAATTTGCTCCTCCTTGGTCCAGGGACCATTCATGGGGGTCTTAAGGACTGATTCAGTCTGTTCGCCTTTATGATCTCCACACCAGCCAGATAAGTGGCCCAGAGCATCATCCCCAAGAGATGGCTCAGGTCCATAGCTGAACAGCTGCATGACAGAAAAGGTACATGTCAGTACCTCCCTGCTTGTTGATGTAATACATCGCTACTTAATTGTCCGTCTGGATCAGGACAACTCTGTTGGACTGCTGATCTCTGAAAATCCATATAGCATACTGAATTACCTGGAACTCCAGGAAGTTTATCTGAAAATGATGTTCACAGGAAGACCAAGAGCCTTAGATGCAGAGCCCAGTGACATGAGCAACCGCAATCTAGGTTGGACAGATCTGTGGTTAGGACAATTTGAATCTGAGCAATTTGGAAGGGACTTCCCCAAACCAGATTGGAATTGTCCCACCATCAAGACAAATAGTCCTGAAGTGGCAGAGTGACATGGATGCAGTCCTGAAGGTCCTGAGAGGCTTGTAGCCACTGAAAGTTCAAGGACCATTGGGCTCTTCTCATGTACAAACGTGCCATGGGAGTAACATACACCATTGTGGTCATGTGTTATATTTTGTACTGTATTTGATTATTGTTCCTTGACCAAAGTATTTTAATGTTTTTTTAAGGTCTTTGTACACCATTGTGATGTGATTATGAATGACGGTATATAAAATCTTTTAAATAAAAAAAATAAATGTGGCCCAACAGCATCAAAATAAGCCAACCTGATGTCTGCTAACTCCTTTGGACCTCTTCTACTATGGCCATCAGGGTTGAGGCCCATTGCAGCAGGAGGAAAGCACTTGCCTGAGTCATATCTAGCAGACCTCCTATAAACTCCAATTGAGGTGATGGGGATAGGTGAGACTTGGGGTGGTTGACAACAAACCCCAGTAACTCCAACACCTGGATGGTCATGCGCATGGACTCCTTGGCTCCTGCTTGAGATGTGTTCTTGGCCAGGCAATTGTCCAAATAGTTAAACACAGCACCATGGCCAGGCATTTTGAGATGACATAGGGAGGGTAGACACAATCCCAAATGGTAGAATGCAATACTGGAGATGCCGGTTCTGACTACTGTTACAGTTTTGGCTGCAGTGCAACCGCCTCACCACCAGGGGTCTCTCTAGTGCTGGCTTTCCTGACAGGCCCAGTCCATCTCCTCTGTCCACTCTATGCTCTGGGTTGGCCCTTATAACCCTGCCTGACAGTTCC
Organism: Rhinatrema bivittatum; assembly: GCF_901001135.1. Classification (NCBI taxonomy): domain Eukaryota; kingdom Metazoa; phylum Chordata; class Amphibia; order Gymnophiona; family Rhinatrematidae; genus Rhinatrema; species Rhinatrema bivittatum. The sequence continues at coordinate 634,199,259 of NC_042616.1, forward strand.
CTCGGGGCTTCGGCATCGAGCTCTCCTGGGCTCCCTGCTCTAGCCTTGCGCGGCCTTCGGGCCTTTCCTTGCCTTGCCCTGCGCGGCCTTCGGGCCTTTTCCTTGCCTTGCCTTGCGCGGCCTTCGGGCCTTCTGACCAGCCTTGCTCTGCTTACGGTGTGTGGCCTACGGGCCTTCTGTGTATGTGTGGCCTACGGGCCTTCTGACCTGCCTTGCTCTGCTTACGGTGTGTGGCCTACGGGCCTTCTGTGTATGTGTGGCCTACGGGCCTTCTGACCTGCCTTGCTCTGCTTACGGTGTGTGGCCTACGGGCCTTCTGTGTATGTGTGCCCTACGGGCCTTCTGACCTGCCTTGCTCCGCTTACGGTGTGTGGCCTACGGGCCTTCTGTGTGTGTGTGGCCTACGGGCCTTCTGACCTGCCTTGCCCCGCTTACGGTGTGTGGCCTACGGGCCTACTGAGTGTGTGTGGCCTACGGGCCTTCTGACCTGCCTTGCCCCGCTTACGGTGTGTGGCCTATGGGCCTACTGTGTGTGTGTGGCCTACGGGCCTTCTGACCTGCCTTGCCCCGCTTACGGTGTGTGGCCTACGGGCCTTCTGTGTGTGTGTGTGTGGCCTACGGGCCTTCTGACCTGCCTTGCCCTGCTTACTGTGCCCTGACCCAGCCTGAACCTAGACACTGCTTTCTGCCGCCTGCCCTGACCCAGCCTGAACCTAGACACTGCTATCTGCCGCCTGCCCTGACCCAGCCTGAACCTAGACACTGCTATCTGCCGCCTGCCCTGACCCAGCCTGGACCCAGACACTGCTATCTGCCGCCTGCCCTGACCCAGCCTGGACCCAGACCCTGTACTAGCCATTCCTGTCTCTCTCAACCTGGAGCCACCCTTCTGGGTGGTGTTCACGACTCCTGACCGGAGCCCAGTCGTAACAACTACAGATCTGAAATATTTACTATGACTGGGGAATATCTCAATGTGAGTATAGGCATTCTTTAGACAGAGAGAATAGCCTGTCCCCTTTTTGCGGAAAAGGCATCAAGGTGCCCAAGGAAACCATCTTAAATGTTTTTTCTTTTTAGATGAATTTGTTCAAGGTCCTGTGAACAGGACAAAATGCCCCTGTTTTCTTTGTAATCAGGAAGTACTTAGTATAGAATCCACACCCTCGCTACTCTTGTGGAACAGGCTCCGTAGTTCTAGCCATTAAGTGGGAGGCGAGCTCTATGAACAGCAATTGCTGATTCTGTTCGACCCCCAAAACCGGTTCGGAAACAGATTTGTTGAGACATCCAGTTGGTTTAATCTGTACCCTCTCCGAACAATGCTGAGAAACCACATGTCCAAGGTTACAAAAGGCCACCGAATTGCTTAGAACCATAGCCTGCCCCCGACTGGCAGGTCCTGCAGCATAGGTAACAGGATCTTCGTTATGCTCTCCATGGTCCAGTCAAATCCCCATTACAGGTGTGAGCTAAGATGTCGTCTGGGGCTTAGATGCCATCTGCTGTTGGGGATGGTTGCAAGTGGCCTGCTGAACATGGGACCAAGGTAGCGGAGAAGAATGCCTCCTCAGTTGGAAGAATTGCCTCTTGTGCCCTGACCTCAGATACCTCCTGGAAGAGGAGGGCCTGTCTGAAGCAGGTGTGGGGAGCTACTGGAGTGTCATACAAGGATCACAGATTTGTGGCATCACACCCTTAACACAATCTCTGAAGAAATTCTCTCCTCTTCATGGTACATCAGTAAGCCCTTCCTGCACCTCTAGATGGAGATCAGAGGCATGCAACTAGGAATTTCTATGAGCCCCTAATCCAACTAGAAGAGATAAATCACATCCACCTTCTTGTTCTCAGAAGCCACTGAGAGAGCGATCGCCCATATCCTTAACAGTATATCCTTAAAGATCTCATGCACTGGGACTGCTACGATCTCCTTAAGAGGCTCCATGAACTGCAGGATGTCCAGAATCTTATGCCTGGATTCCTCCTCTGTCTGCAATATAAATGGGATGACATCCACCATCAACCATACAAAAACTGCAAAGGAGAGGTCCTCAGGTAAAGACTTCCTTTTATCTGGTGTAGGCAAAGGGTTGGAGGGGAGGCTGATGATCATTCATCTGAACCAATGTCTGAACCTCTACACCCCCAGGTGTAAGAGTATTCTGACCCACTGCAGCTTACAGGGGACAGATCTCTGAGCATCCAGTGGGCTCGAGACTCTAAGGACCCCTGTGCTCTCGGAGGGAAAGGGAGCATTCTCTACTGTGGAGCCAGATGTACTAAAGCATTTTTCCCATTTTATGTCCTCGGGGAAAGTGCGTAGGTCCACTGTGTTTAGTGGTGCTGCAACTTCCTAAGTGGTAGCTGAAACCAGTGGAGCCAGCTGGAGGTGGCATGGATGCCAGATTGTGCTTAAAAAGCTCGGTTTATCTGGAAACTCCTCAGTTTAAATTACATTTTGTCCTGAAGATTTTATTGTCTTTTCACTTTTATTGCCCATGTAAAATACCACATGATTTTTACTTGAATCACTTTCTTTCAAGTTCCATTTCACTTTGTTTCATTGGGAGGGGAATGGTTGGCTGATGGGGCTGGTAAGTTTGTGATAAACGACTGATGGAGAACAAGATCAGTAGATGGAAGATGTTTGAGAGAAGGGATGAGTGGTGGATCAGTACTTTTTAATCTAATTTAAGGCCTTGGGATCCTTATATTGAAATGGTAGATAAGATTCTTTTCGCTCAGTCAAATGAACCTCCTTATAAAGGGTGAAAAAAACACAACATAAACGTGTAAATCAGGATCCAAATTTACACATGTAAAAAAGGGGTTGGCCAGGGGTATTCCAGGGACAGGCCAACATTTATGTGAATAAGTTGCTATTTTATAAGCAATTTATGCATGTATGTGCCACCATACTTGCTCAATATCAAGAATAAGTGATCGTAAACATCTTAAAAGTAAAAAAATGACTGGGTAGGGGTCTGAGTGAAATGAGGAGGGACTTTAGGATGAAGAACCAGGAAGGTCTTCACGAGCTGCAGATGAACCGGGCAAACTGATAGACTAATTGGTAAAACTGCTTATTTCATCGCCATGTGAATGTTAGGAAACCCTCAACTTATGTGAATAAAATCTGTTTTCGCGGGGGGGGGGGGGGGTAAACGCATCTAAATAACGTGGGTAAAATCTACTTGCATACCCCTTTTAAAATACAAATACATGGGTATATCACTGCGCATGCTTATCCAGCTAAATTCCAACTTATCTGGCTAAGTAGCACCTTTGCAGCAACTTTGAAAAAATTGAACTTATCTGGATAAGCAACAGCACTTATCTGGTTATATTCCAATTTATCTATGTGAATAGCGGCCGAGCAATATCCTCTGGGCTGCAGCAGTAAACACTCTGACTCCAATCTTCCATCTTGCATTTTCACTTTATTAACTTCACACAGAAAAACAAACTTCACAATACTGCCTACCTTCACACAACTTCCCAGAGCAGTTCAAGAGCTGCTACTACTCCTAGAGGAATGGGGCCTCTCTATCCCAGCTGGGCTTACACTTTTATTCCCCACTCACTGGTCACACCCTCTGAGCTCCTCCTGCCCAGCAGGGTCCCACCTACACAGCATTCTCCCTTTGGGGGATTTAAGGTTTATAGGGGCACTCTCACATACCCCTCCCCTCAGCCTGGACCAATCGAGCCAAGAATCCTCACTACCCCTGGATTTTAACCAGTGACGTACTTCACATTGCCACTTCCCCTCATCAGCCCTACTGCCCACTAGACTTGGGCCCGGGGCTCTAGGTTCATGCTCAGCCCCTCCTACTAGGGTTATCATAGACAGCACTAGTACCACCACCCAGTACGCTGTTCACGCAATGTGCACCTCCAGTCTTTTTACTAAGTCCTTTGCTGGTTCCAGGTTCAAGCTCCATGACGGACCTTCTTAGACTAACAGGAAGACATCAAATGCTGGAACCTATTAACATCTTTGAGCCCTTCCTGGCGTCTGGTGTCTTGGCTCCTCTGTATCCCCAATTGCTGGGGTCTCCACAGCGTCACCCTCTAGGTTCTCCGTGGTTTCCTCCACAGCACCTCCCTCTGGGCGCTCCGCGGTTTCCTCCTTTGGGTTCTCCACAGCGCCTACCACTGGAGTTTTCGCAATGCCTCCCCTCTGAGGCCCCTGTCTCATCTCCCACTGGGGTCTTTGCTGCACTTTCTTCGAGGGTCACGGCGGTACCTCCCCTCCAGGGTCTCAGCAGCAGCGGCTCCATCTGGCTTCCCTGTCGTGTCTGCGCTAGGCCAATTGGCGTTGCATCCCACAGGCCACTCTATGCCACGCCCTTCTGGGCACTCTGGGTTGCCGCTTTCTGGTACAGGCACAAAGCTCCACCATGAGCTCTCTGTTTCTTCCAACACAGTTCTTGCAGAATTTAGCTCTTGGCTCTCCTTCTGCTCAGTTGCCTTCTTCGTTGTGGGCTCATGCCCCTCAGGGTCTGTTCTGGCATGAGCCAGGTTGTCGCTTTCCAGGCTGCCCAACACAGACTCTCACTGCCAGCCCCCTCAGCTGCTGGGCTCCCACCAGGTCCTCTGCAGCAGCTTTCTCAGGACAATTGCCAGTGCTTTGCTCTCCTCTCAGGCAGATTAAGCTCTCCTTTGTAAGGGTTGCAAGAAGAGCACTTTTTGCTTCTAGGATCCTTTTAAACTTATCCCAGGACAGCTGGTTCTGTCTGAGGCTCTCCTGATACTTCCTTTGGCCTTCCAGAAGTCTCTGAAATGACACTTGGCAAATTTCCTTCAGTCATGCTTCCAGACTTCTGCATTCTGGTGCTGCTCATGTTTTTCTCTCTCTCTCTTTAGAGCTTGAGCTTATTAGGGCCCGGCCTTGTGCACACACACTGATTTCTTTAGTCTAAAGATGGACCATGCCCTGTTCCAGCCCAGTGTTCATCTGTGGGCTTTATTTTTTCTCTCTCTCTCTCTGCTACACTTTTTTTTTTCAGAAAGGGAAAAAAAGTGAAACAAAACCTACCTCGCTGGCTCCTACTATACTTTTGATACAGGCCCTCACTTTGGCCAGAGCTTGTCTCTTTAGTCTACAGAAAACCTAAACCTACTCTCTTCTCCAGGCTCCACTGACCGCACTCTGCTTTAAGGCAGTTTCACTCTTTTTTTTTTCTATGCTCTGCAGTCCTAGCAGCGCTGCTTGGCTTCAGGGTTCTCTGTGTGCCACATCCTATTGCCTTCAGCTGCTTTTGGAAGGCACCACAACAAACAAACTTCTCTTCCTTCCAAACAAACCCCTCTCTTCTCTATGCTCTGGTGCACACTACAGAAGTGCTTGCCTTCAAACATTTGGCAGGCTATGCACACACAAACTTTTTCCGTTCTGGTGGCTTTGGGCTTTTCTCTTTATCAGGTTTTAGAGAAAAAAAAATCCCACACATGACACCATATGTGAGGACCGGCCAAGCAATATCCTCTGAGCTGCAGCAATAAACACTCTGACTCTAGCCTATTCTCTTGCAATTTCACTTTACTAACTTCACACTGCAAAACAAACTTCACAATACTGTCTACTTTCACAGTCTTCTGTACACACAACTTCCCAGTGCAGTTCAGAAGCTCCTACTCCTGGAGGGACAGGGCTTCTCTATCCCAGCTGGACTCACACTCACTGTTCACACCCTCTGAGCTTCTCCTGCCCAGCAGGATCCCATCTATAGAACATTTTTCTCTTTTGGGAATTTAGGGTGGATCAGGCATCTAGCCTGGTCCTACACAGGTTTACAGGGGAAAATAGGGGCACTCTCTCACAATCCGGCTAAGTAGCAGCAGGCGCTACTTAGCCTAATAAGTCTGAAATGTGTTACTTGTCCATTTAAATAGCGATTTTCAGACTTAGTCGGGTATGTAAGATAGCCAGATAATTCTTAAAACTCTACATATCCAGCTATAAAATTTAGCCAGATATGTAATGCTTTTTAGACCCATCCGGCTATACCCGGATAAGTCTGAAAAGTGCTACTTAGACGGACAAGTATTGCTTTTCAGACTTATCTGGTTAAGTGCTGCTACTTATCCGGAAAAGTCCAAACTTGCACAGTTTGCAGTTTTTACTTTCAACAGCATATTTATGTGCATATGTACTCATATTTTGTAACCTGCGCACATCGTTTGCATGCAGATTATAAAATATGGTAGCAGGTTTGCGAGTGCCCATATATATGTATATATAAAGTAATTTTGAAAGTTATCCTCAATGAACAGCTATGCTGACCAACTGAAAAATAACTCATTTCTGATAGTCTGACTTAATACACTGAAATCAAGGTTTATATATACCATGGATAAATATTCTCTGTGTTAAAAGTAGGGTTACTTCACATATCAAACTTGAGAGACTTACCTTGAAAGCTGCAAGGATAATCCTGGTTACTTTCTCTTTGACTGATTCCTGAAGGATGTCAGACAAGACTGGGACAATATTGTAACGCCTCAGACACTCACAAATTTGTGGGCTGAATGCCAGCAACCATATGGAGAAAATCATTTGGTACTGGAGCTGGAAGCCACACTTGTTGCTTAATACGCCCATTATGCTGAAAATAAGAAAGACAGTATGCAATATACAACAAAATACTTGTAATTTGTTAATGTGATCTCCAGTAAGGTCATATTATCTAGAAATTTCAAAGTATCAATTAGATCACCTGTCCGTTAAATCCTTAAATAGTTTTAATTTTCTTATATATTCACATTTTTTTGGAAGAAAAGGTGTGCAACTTTCACAGCAACTTGGCCTGGTTGTCCTATACTACAAAAGATTAAACCATGCCTACCTTATCAAGATAGTGTATGCACTGTTTAATCACCTAAGGGAAGCTAGTGCAGCAAATTAATAGACAAATTACACAGGGCCTGGAGTGCAGTTAAGAAATATATATTGTTATGACAAAGAAAAACTGCAACCCATACATTAAAAGTCCAAGTGGCATGATACATAAGAATAGAATCAGATCGACAAAGATTTATGTCAGATGGAAATCTCACAGTCTAATACCTCTGGAACACAGTCAAGTAAATAAATACAACAGTAAATAAATATAATACAATTTGAATATATATCTTTGTTTGTTTTCAAACTTGGCAAGAAGAACAGTGAGCCAGAACTATGGAGTCTGTTGGCCGGCTCTCTTTTGCTTCGTTCCAGGACACCGAAGTGAGGGCCACATTTTTGTTCAAGGTTAATATATTTCTTAACTTTGATATTACTTCTGTAATGCGGCTGATATAAACTTTTATTGTACCTGTCAGAAAAGCTACAAAAGCTTTAGAACAATTAAACGGAGGATTTATTATCTCTGATGCCAATATTAAAAAAAAAAAAGCTGTGTGCCAAAAGTGAGGTTAGGTGCCTGACTTTAGTTAAACTGAAGTCCTAAATTTAAGTCTGACATTCACTCTCCAAATTTGAGATGCCCAGCACTGGAAATCACTAGAGAGCACCTAATTTCAAGGGCTCAGACAGGGAAAATTTTCAGTTTACTCTTGAACTGAGATGCCCAGAGCTTCTGAATAGTGGCATCTATGTAATCATCATTTAAATATTATTTGTAACAATTGGATCTAAATTCTGGAACTGAATATTAAAATATATATAAAATATAACAATAAAAAATGAAAGTATACAACATTTTGATTTAAAGACTATTTATACATGGATTTTTTAAATACCAGAGAAGGCAAATATTTGGGAAAAAGTGGGTTTTTCTTCTTTTATTGTTTATGCAAAAACATAGATAATTACCAGTTTATTCCATCAGTTTCTACCCATGCAAATCGATATTCATTAACCCGGAGCATCAGCTGTAGGCACCCAGCAACGCACTGAACATACTGAGAGCTCTGAAAAAAATAATTGTGTATTATACATATATACATCCCTATATACACTCACAATATACATCATAATTACAAAACAAGTGAACATGGAGTCTTGAGAATAAAATTGTAAAACATTGCAGAGTGCTAACACTTAAAGACCGATGACTAACATTTTGGACGCAAACAAAAATCAAGTAAAAAAAAAAAATGCACCATGGCATGAACAAGAAACATTAGCTGTTCATAAAACGTTTGAAAACAAATACTAAGTAGAACTTTGGTATAAGAATACATGGTTTTGAGAATGTCCCGAATGAAATGCTTAGACCCGCATACAGCAATTGCCTTATGGCATCCTTCTCTTAGCATTGCCCCCTCCCCTTTATATTCATATTACTCATCTCTCCACCCCTTAAATCTCCCTGCTTTCTGATTTTGCGCTGGGAATGATATGCCCTCTCCCTTCACTGTCTCTCACAAAGCTTTTCTAGCCTTTCATATCACCAGCGATGACATAATACCTCTATAACCTTCTACGCACAATTAAACTCTGGAATTTGTTGTCAGAGGATGTGGTTAGTGCAGTTAGTATAGTGGTGTTTAAAAAAGGATTGGATAAGTTCTTGGAGGAGAAGTCCATTACCTGCTATTAAGTTGACTTAGAAAATAGCCACTGCTATTAATAGCAACAGTAGCATGCAATATACTTAGTTTTTGGGTACTTGCCAGGTTCTTATGGCCTGGATTGGCCACTGTTGGAGACAGGATGCTGGGTTTGATGGACCCTTGGTCTGACCCAGTATGGCATGTTCTTATGTTCTTACCAACTGGGACCTTGAACTCAGGCAAGGATCTCACCAGCTTGATGCAAAGCAATGCCAGATGCCTGAGATCAGAGTTCATCTCAAAGAGACTATGTCAACATTTACAAAACAGGAACCAGAAAATTACTAATATTGGTTTGCAGTTTAGGTACAGACGAATACACGCACAAATTGAAGCTAAAGAGCGAGCGCATCTTGCTAGGCGAGTGCCGGCAGACTTTGAAAACACCTCCATGCTGTGCTCAGCTTCTGCCTTTCTGATTTCAGTTTTCTTTCTGTCATTTTTGAACTGAAATTATTATATCATTACAATTGATTCAAAATACAGCAGCTCGTTATGCTTACAGGTACCCCAATGAAAGAACATATTTCTCCAAACTTATGTAAATTACATTGGTTACCGATCAAGTTTAGAATTAAATTTAAATACTATCTTTAATACATATCTTATTACATAATCAGGACAATATCTGGCTGTGTACATCTTTATGGCTTTATAAACCCACAAGACAATTAAGATCCACCAATATGAATCTTTTAGAAATTCCTTCAGTTCGGTTAGCCAGACTTCATACAACAAGACAGAGAGCTTTTTTAGTAGCGGGTCCCATTATGTGGAACTCCCTGCCAAATGCCTTAAGATTAATATCAAATCATAAAGAATTTAAAAAATATACCTCTTTATAGAGGCATTTGGAATGACAGGCCAATAGGTATTTGTGAATCAGATTGGAGTAGGCCTCTTTGCTTTTTTTTTTTTTTTAGAATTTTTTTTTCAGCTCTTCTTATAGTCTTTATTTTATTTTTTTTTCCTCCTTCACTTGAGTTAAGTAAAGAGTATTAGGTTTTTAGTTTATAAAGAAAGCAAATAAAACTAGCATAGGGATTTGAAATGAATTGTATTTTACTCTAACTTTTACTATCTTTTGTTTTATCTTTTATTTTAAATTTAACTACTTGACTTTTTACTATTTAATTTATGTTTAAACAAAGATGGAAAGTAATTAGCACATTTCTTATGTGCAATTATTTGATTTTTATTTATTTTTAGTTGATTATGTAAACCGCTTTGATCAATTATGTAATTGCTAAAACGGCATAGAAAAAAAATTTAAATAAATATATAAATAAATGTGAAAACATCTAAATAAAAGCCTATCCGACTAATCTGTGCTACACCTTTGCAACTTCTGAAGTAATAAGCTCAACATTTTATGTGCTTGGAAACAGAGACTAATTTCACTAACCGACAACTCTGCACTGCCTACACACTTCCTGGATTCTAATGAGCCATTTTCATCAGTTGTGAAAATTATTTTCAGTTCAAAATAGCATTATTGGAGAGAAATACTGCTCCACAAATTAAACGTGCATAATCATCTGACCAACAAGAGAAATCAGTTACAAATTCAAGTCAGCAAATTTTGGCCATATTATTTGCTGTTATTGTTATCTGGGGTGAGAAAGTGGTTTCCATTCTAACAGGCTAATTTTCAAATGAATGCGTATTTACGTGCGTAAGATTTCAAAATATGCCGAGCGTATATGCGTGCCCCTAACTTTAAGCAGTTACTCGAGCAAACATATTTCACATATCTTCCTTAAGAAATTGCAGGCTTTAACACGCACAGGTAAGCATATTTTAAAGCTTGCATGAGGGACAATCCCAGTTTTACCACTAAGTCCAGCAGTTTCTTGAGATCATCCAGATCCTTCTGGCTATTCATCCTACACCCTTCCCCAGTTAACCTGGACCCCTCACCCTGTCGTATAAACCCTAAAACGCGATTTCTGCAGACCTGTTCCTCATCAGTAACAGAAGTATATTTATGCGGCTAACAAGCCACCACGCGCGACAGCCTCTGGCTTTAAAATACGGCGTTACACATGTAACTGCTGGACCTGTCTCTGAACACTCATGCCCCTTCCCCAACTTCACCCTTTTTCTCTTTAACTCATGCATGTGTATAAATGTACATAAATCCAGGCTTTTAAAATACGAGTGGCTCATGCACGACTCAGATACGCATCTATATAAGCTTTTTCACACAAGCAATGCTTTGAAAATTCGGTTCATAGTATCAAGATATTTGCAACAAACTGAGTTCAATGCTGAACATTAAATCAATCTAAAGAGCTAATACAACCTCACATATTCAAAGTCACTGAGCAAAAATGGTCTTTAAGGGTGGAGGTGCTATCATCCTGAGGTCAATTTTCAAAACTAAACGTTTAAATGGGTAACCTGGATAACTTGAATAACCTAGAATTAGATGGATGCCTGGCTATTTTCTAAGCCTGGGATTCTCAACCCAGTCCTTGGGACACACCTAGCCAGTCAGGTTTTCAGGATATCCACAATGAATATGCATGAGATAGAAGTGCATACAGTCCCCTCCATTGTATGCAAATTTATCTCATACTAAAAATCACCTCCAACAACTGAGTGCATTCCCACGATAAACACTGTGCTTCTGCCGCTGCAGGCATGGTAACAGTGTCCATGCTCAGATTCTCACAAGATCGGGCCCAGCAGTTTCCCCAAAGCTGGGTGACTTGGTAAACCCTGAATCTGACTGAAAACAAAGTCCCCTGCAGACACTTACCCGATTTCAGTTCCAGTCTCTCTGGATGTCTTTGCTCCAATTCAAAAGCTCCATCTCTTTTCTCTTCTTTATGTTGTTGGTTTTTTTTTTAAACTGCTCTGGAGCAGAGAAAGTTGGGAGGAGTGGTGGGGTGGAGAAGCTGAAGATTCTGCCTTAAAGCCTCCCCAGTTTTACTTGGTTTTTTTTTAAATTATTTATGGGAAGTCCCTCTACCCCTGAGCTCTATCATGTGCCCATGGACTGAGAAACCTCAGGATGGGCTCACTCTGCTGGGCATACCAGGGGACTGGCCCATGACCTCATCAGTGCCCAGAAAAAATAATTTCTACCATCTGCTGGAGGTACAGAATACTGTTTTTTTCCTATGCTGCACCAGCTCTGTGTAGTGGCAATGATGTCACAAAATAAATCTGTGTGCTCTGTCTCCATCTGCTAGTAGGAGGACATAACATATTTGTCTCTATTAGACTAATATAGCAAGATGAAATGGAAGGTATGTTGTTGCTAAGTGGTTTACTTAAATTTGTCTCTCCCCAATTTACAGAAAATGCTTCTCCCCAGTTTCTGTAAAAAGTATGCAAGTGATCAGGTTGCACACTTATTTTTAAATCCAAAGAGCTCCAGGCTATTTTGTAACAGCCAGTTACAAGCAAACCATATGGTTTTATGTTTGAAAATGGCTTTGAAGTTGGAGCCCTTAAACACCTCAAAGGTAGAAATAAACCAGAAGAGGTATTTTTTGATGGTAAGTCTTCTGAGGACTGGGAAATATCTCCAGTACCTGAATGTAACTCCCTTTGAGCTAACAATGAAAAGGCATGCGCTAAATAAATAAACAAGCAAACAAAAACAAATAAATAATAAAAATTATGGGGCTCAATGGAGGTAAATGCTATAGTAAAGTAAGTAAAAGTAAAGTCTAAACAGAAAGGAGTAAAAGTAAATGTATGGAATGACCTACCAATAAAGGGGTGCTTTGGATGAAAATGGCAACATATTTCAAGAAAGCATGGAAGAAGCACAGAAGGCTTTTTGTTGTAAAGAAGAGAAAATAAACCAGAGATTAAGTTGATTCTGTACCACCATACTAGGAAGCAAAAATAGGCAAACTAGATGGTCTTTGTAATCCTTTCCGGTCATCACTCTATTTATTTATGGACATGTGATATTCTGCTTGTAAAACTAAGAGTGGGTGATAGATATGTTTTGTCTTAAAAAGATAAAAGGGACTAAGCGGGGAAGCTATCAGTGTCAGCTTAATATATGCACCTGAAACAATTTTGGAACGAATAACTGAAAGGTGAAACAACAATGCTGCACAGCAGAAATACTAATACCAAGCACTCAGTCCAAACCCAGGGCCTACTGAACCTGTCTCATTAGCCTAATACAATTTTTGAACATAGAAAATGTTAGTGAACCCTTGTGCTGTGGGACGTGGTTGACGCAGCTTAGTAGGTGAACATACTAGGCCTAGGCCAACAGCTGCTGGATGTGCCCTCGGCTAGTACAGAGCTGGACCTTCACCAATACCAGTCCTGCTCCCTACAGATTGAGTCTTTGGGTTCAAGGGGTTGGCAGGACTTAAGCAACAGTCCCACAGGGCGGTCCAGAGGAGAGAGTCCAGAGCCAGGCTGAGGTAAGGGCAGGCAGCGATCAATTACCAGATTCAAGCCAAGGGTTAGGGCAGGCAGTAAGCAAAGCGCAGTTAAGTCAGTGGTAGGCAGCAGACAAGAGAGTAGACCAGGTCTGTAGCAGACAAGCAAAGGATAGGGATGGTGACAGGCTGGAAGTAAGGCAAAGTGGACTGGAAGAGTCAGGAAAGGCTGGATGAGACAAGGCAGGATCAGGAACACTTCAGGAGAGCAACATGCACTGCCAACGCAAAAGGACATGTTGCTAAGGCAAGGAACAGAAGCGTGGCTGAGCCTTAAGAACCCAGCCATGCTGAAGTCATCACCCAGCGCCCTTCAGCGTTTTCTCGCTGCGGGGCCTGTAAGTCTGGCACTGTGGCATGCGCACCTCTAAGGCCAGCGCAGAAGTGCGGGGAAGTGGTATCATGGCAGCATTCCTGCCACCGTAGAACTTGCGGCATCTGGGGATGAGTTGGCCAGTCATGGTGCCATCTCGTAACCAGACCATCATTACAACTTGGACTTTGAGAAAGATTTTGTTATAGGATATTGCTGAAAAAAAAAAAAAGGATAAGAAAAGACATAAGAACATGTGTACGTGAGTTAAAACTTATTTAGCTGGGTATGATCTGCGTTCAACTATGAATGGAGATGCATCTTACCTACAGATGAAATAAATGAAGTGCCACAGAGGCCAGTGATAGCATGATTATTTACATTTATAAATGGTTAGCCTTTCCTATTGCAAATCTTAGTATATCTGCCCAATATGAAAATAAATAGCAAAGCCAATGAGGAGGATCTGAAAAGGTTACAAGCTGATCTGGACAGATTGCGCAAGGCCAAGATAACAAATGAGTCTCAGTATAGAGAGATGGAAGACAAGGTCCTTTGCAATGACAACAAATAGGATGTATATGTCAGCTGCACCAGTAGTTTAAAGGACATAGGTGTTATTCTGATTTAAGTCAGTGACATTAATTGTATCAGTATAAAAAGAATTGTGTGCAGGGATTCTGCAACTGCACTAAAGAATGCATGATCCTAATAGGCTCCTGTTTCTGAACAACAGAACAATTTTCATCTCCTTAACAACTGTGATCGAGAAGAGGGAACAAAGAGCAATATTGACAGTTCTGCATATGGCATCAAACTTTGTTCTCTTAGAAACATACAGCAGGACACGTGGAAACATACTAGAAGCAAATGGGCAGACAACTGGAAAATGTGTTTTTTGTGGATAGGTACAGGGTGCTACGTCTGCAACATAAGAGTAGGTACATAGTGTGATCAGTCCAGTCTCTCTCTTTGGGCTATTAGGAAGCTTAAATTAGTCCCAACACAGTCTACAGCAGGGGTCGGGAACCCATGGCTCGCGAGCCAGATATGGCTTTTTTGAGGGCTGCATCTGGCTCGCAGACAGTCGCCACACTTTCCCGCTGACCCAGCTGCTCCCCGGTCCTCCTCCGCCCGGGCTTAAAATGCTGTCAGCCCGGGCGGAACGTGGCAGGACAGCTGGAGTCAGCGGCACAGGCGTGCTCTCTTCTTCCCGCCCCCCCCCCCCCCCGCGGCCCGGAAGAGGAAGTGGAGAGTATCGGGTGCCTGCGCGGCAAGAAGAGGCCACGCTAGTGCGCTCGGCATCGGCCCGAAGAAAAGAAGACTGCAGCGCGGCTCGGAGGAAAATGAAGAGGTTCAGCCGTGGCCGATGGGACTCCGCCTCCGCGAGGGCTGAAAATGAAGAGGTTAGCGTTGGGAGGAGGCTGCTGCTCCGCGAGTTCCCGGGGTGGGGGAGAGAGAGAGTGTGAATGAGCGAGCAAACACAGCTTGCTCGCTCATTCACTCTCTCTCCCCCCTACCTCCACCCCGGGAACTCGCGGGGTGGAGGTAGCCTGTGTGAGTGGGTGTGTGAGAGTGGGTGTGAGAGTGGGCCGGGGCCTGTGTGAGTGGGTGTGTGAGAGTGAGAGTGAGAGATTGCATGTCTGTGAATGATTGAGAGCCTGTACATGTGAAAGAGAGTATGTCTGTGATTGAGAGCCTGCCTGTGAGAGAGAGAGAGAGCATGAATGTAAGTTTACCATTGGGAACCTGTATGTGTAAGTTTGTGATTGAAAACCTGTTTGTGTGAAAGTGTGTGTGTATGATTGAGATCCTTTGTGTGTGAGAGAAATCATGTGTATGTATGATTAAGAGCCTGTGTGTATAAGTAAGAGAGAGATCATGTGTGTCTGTGTATGATTGAGAGCTGATTTAGGTGAGGGAGCATGTGAGTATGTGATTGAGAGCCTGTGTGTAAATGAGAGAAAGGACATGTTTGTAAGCATGTGAATGAGAGTCTGTGTGTGAGAGAAAAAGACAGCATGTATTTATGTGATTGAAAGCCTGTGTGTGTGTGTAAGCGTGAAAAGATAGACAGCATGTGTGTAAATGTGTAATTAAGAGCCTATATAAGTGAGAGAGAAAAAACATGTGTATATGTGAGTACTGAGAGCATGTGTGTATAGGTGTGTCATTGAGAGCCAGTGTGAGAGAGAGCGCTGGTATGTGACTGAGAGAGGAGAAAGTTCCAAGCAAACCACCCCACCTCCTGCTAATTCAGAACAATCTCAGGACACCTGGATATCAAACGTTCCCAGGTATGCAGAGCAAAAAAATTTTTGTATCCTTATTATTTTTCATTACTGGGTCTTTGTGTCTGCTATTTTGAAATATTTTGTTGGTATCTGGAAATGTTTTATATGTGTTTTTAATTATTGGATATTCCACTCATTGGCTGTTTCAAAATATGTTCTTTTTGTTAGTACAGTTTTACTGTTGATGATTTTATATTTCTTGATTTGTTTTATAAGGATGGGTGATGTTTCTTTTTTCCTTTGTTACACTGCATACAGAGACTCTGGCTTGTTGCAGTTTCCAATTCATTTTTTTCTGCATGCTTCTTGTTATGCGTTTTGGTCTCTTTATTCTATGTTAGGTGAGGGACAGCACATGATTCAGGTGAGGTTTTCTGCTGGCGTGTAGTTTCTGTGTAGGACTCTATAGCAGCCTGACTTGGTCCGTTTTCCTAATAGGAGATGTATTGGTGTCTTAAGGCCTGGTGTAATATTTTCAGAGACTTATTGTACTTTAAAAGTGTGATCTTACATAAAATGCACACATTTACTTGTATTTAGTTTTAAATATATTGTATGGCTCTCATGGAATTACATTTTAAAATATGTGGCGTTTATGGCTCTCTCAGCCAAAAAGGTTCCTGACCCCTGGTCTACAGGATACTTCTCTTGTAGGACACTCAAACAAAACACAGTCTCCACTTCTCAAAGGATTCTCTCTTACAGTATAATTTGAGTACTTGAACCCTTAACTTCCAGAGCAAGTCACAGCTTCTTTAGATAAATACCATCCTTAAGCATACATTAACTCCATATTTCCCCAGAGGGATCCATATCAATCACAATATTCCCACCAAAAGTTTAAGCACAAGTCCTTTAAGCTGATTAGGGAACAGGTGTGTACCACTCTATGCAAATCTTATTTTACAGCTCTCTCACTCTTTCTGGTTAAACGCAGGTCAGTCATGGTATTCTTAGCCAAAATTTAAGCACAAATCCTTTAAGCTGATTAGGAAACAACTGTGTATTACTCTATGCATGGCTTATTTCATAGCTTTTTTACTCTCGCTGGCTGAATGCAAGTCAGTCACAGTATGCTTAGCAAAAGTTTAAGCTGACTTAGTATAGGGCAGAATCCAGCTGGATCTGCCTTAGCTTACCACCTTCCTGTGGCTGTTTTAACTCCTTTCCTCTCTTTCTTGAGTTTCACAATTCCTCCTGGTTCAAGTTTCAATAGCAATCAGATCGCAGGGAGAGACACTCAGCCACCAACAACCCAAGTCAACTTTGCAATGCATGTAATATTTTAAAATAAGACTGACTATGTTTGCTACAAATCACCACAGCTGCTTCTGCCTTTCTTACTCAGACTAGGTCCTCTGTTTCTATGGGTTCCTGGTCTTCTGACAAGGCTGAGATCTCTGGTTCCTGGACTTCCAGCTATTCTAGTTCAGGCTCAGTGGAGAGGTACTCCATCCCTCCTCCTGAGTCTCTTATCTGTGCAGTTTTCTCTGAAACTGTTCTCACCCCTGGAGTCCCACTGGATCATACATTCTCGCTGAGAGATCCTCAGGGGTGGTACCCAGTGATCAAGCTCCTCCCTCTTAAAGATGTCTATTTCTCTTCCCTTGCTTAGACCAACCCTTGGTCTTCTATTCTCCTCCTGAAGAAAGATTGCTTTCTTCTCCTTACTTGGACCAAATACAGGCGTTTGCTTAGGGGTTTACAAACTTTCATTATATCTTGCCTTCATTTCTCTACGAGAAATGGGGCTACACCATAACAGCAGAATATACAGTACTTTGAATGGGGCAATTATTTGCTAGTACTGCCAGAAAAAAAGGCCTGGGAATGAGTGTTTAAAACTAAACAGCAGCCAAAACTGGGAAATTGTCATAAAAACACAAAAACATGATGGCAGAAAAAAAGACCATATGGACCATCTAGCCTGCCCATCCATGTAATTTATCTAGCCTTTACAACTCCCATCACTTTCTCAGAGAAAGCAACAGATCAACTGGAATCCACGGTATTGTACCAGAAGTAAACTGGGTGGACTAGAGGGATCTTATGGTCCTTATCTGCTGTCGTATTCTATGTATTTATTTTATTCTTAACACAAGAAGTATTTTTATATCATTTTGATGTAAAAACAGTTGCATATCCCCATGTTGCTGTAATATGGCATCCCACTGAGTTCTGCATCTACAAATCACCTATCCAAGTTAATGAACGATTTAAGGCAGAAAGGAGAAAAAATAGAGTGGAGACATCTATGCAGATGATCATGATGCTCACATCTAACACCATCACTAATGTCACAGAAGACAAAGACATAGAACTGTTGAAGCCTTTGGCAACTATAACAAAACTCCCATGGCCAAACAGTATAATTAGATGCATAGATCTATAGATTTAAATCAGAAATATATTTATTAAAGCAGAAATAGCAGTGGTGACATCACTTTATTAATTTTTTAAAGATAAGCAAAGAGCATCAGAAATTACTCACAGTTATGATGAGCTGTAGATAAGGCGAGTTGCCTACCTGTAACAGGTGTTCTCCGAGGACAGCAGGATGTTAGTTCTCACAAAACCCACCCATCTCCCCTGGGAGTTGGTTTCTCCATGTATTAGCTATAGCATGGACTGAGGGATTCTGCCTAGGGGGTAGGGTGATGACTACAGCTGCACATGCTCAGTAGGGCATGTTGCAAGCTCTAGATTCTTTGAGATCAAAGTTCTGTGCCAGGCTCCATCTGATGTCACCCATGCGTGAGGACTAACATCCTGTTGTCCTAGGAGAACACCTGTTACAGATAAGCAACTTTGCTTTTTCCGAAGACAAGCAGGATGATAGTCCTCACACAGGGGTGAATCCCTAGCTATAGCCTGTCCGAGCGGGACAAAGCGGTAAACCACACAGTGCAGAAGCACTACCCTTCTCCCTTTTGCCTGTGAGGCAGCCGATCTACAAGGGATCCAGGCTAGAGAAGAGTTTGGGTTCTACAAAGAATAACCATAGAAATGACTGAGACACAAAACCCTTATGCATAGCAGGGGCACCTAAGACAGAGAGGAGTGATGTGAGTATGAGCAGATTACGCCACATCATGGAAAACATTACAAGCAGGATTTTGGATCAGTAACCCTAACAATGAATTAGGCCTAGAACTTCCTGGGTACAGGAAAAAGAGTAGAGATTTAAACAAGAGAAGTACTCTTGGATGAAGACCGCACAGTTTCCCTTCAGTGATAGAAGACAACCAAAAACCCAACTGGGCCCGAGAACTCTACAGAAGTGTGCCCATGTGTGACTGATAGGCACAATGGGAAGAAAAGTCCAAGCAGTGCTTGGAGAATAATCAGCAACAATGGCAGGGCCTGAAACAGACCCTACGTGCCGAAGCATCAGACCTAGCTGATCATTCAGGACAGCGTCAAGAGTTTTAGGGGATGAATGGCAACCCCTGAATAGATCACTGGCACAGCTCCTGAGCAGGGAGAAAAGTTATGCCTGAAGCTCACCCACACTACACCCTGTCCACAGAATTGGTCAGGTGAACAGGAAGGCACTTTAGGCAACCTAGTAAAGAGAGAAAAGCTAAAGGCAGTATTGGCCAGAGCCTGGTGAAAATATAGGGAAAAATGTGGTTATCTTTCCCTGCAGATATATACTAAGATATATCACGAATGCCGGAAGATTTTCCTCCCTCTCCCAACCTCCCAACTGGAAGTCGGAAGGAGGTAGAACACAAGGAGGCAGACCGCTGAACTGCTGGGGTAAGCACAAGTCTCTAGGTGGTATATCCCAACCCCAAGCAAATAAAGCAAATGTTGCTTACCTGTTCTCACAGGACAGCAGGATGTTAGTCCTCACATATGGGTGACATCACAGGATGGAGCCCAATCACGGAACATTTTTGTCAAAGTTTCTAGAACTTTGACTGGCACCTACTGGGCATGCCCAACATGGCACTAACCCTGCAGCCAGCAGGGGTTCCCCTTCAGTCTTGTTTACAGGAAGTGCTGAAAAAGAAAATAAGAAACTTAACGAACCCAACACCGCGGGTGGTGGGCGGGTTTCATGAGGACTAACATCCTACTGTCCTGTGAGAACACTTGTTACAGGTAAGCAACATTTGCTTTCTCACAGGACAAGCAGGATGGTAGTCCTCACATATGGGTGAGTACCGAGCTGAGGATGTCAGAGTATGCACCAAATGTACCCAGGTGTGCAAAGGCACTAGGACTGGGGTGGAATTTGGCCGAGGGCATCCTGAACCCTACCGGGCAGGCGGAAGGGTGTTGGTACGTCAAGTTGTAAATAGGTTGCGTAAGACAGACTGGCCGAAGATGGAATCTTGTCATCCGGCTTTGTCTAAGCAATAATGGGCTGTAAAGGTATGGAGAGAACTCCAGGTGGCAGCCCTGCAAATGTCAGGAAGCGGCACCGAGCGTAGGTGTGCTACTGAAGTCGCCAAGGCCCTCACAGAGTGTGCTTTAACACGATCTTGAAGTGGAATGCCCGCTTGCTGATAGCAAAAGGATATGCAGTCCGCTAACTAGGAGGAGAGAGTTTGCTTACCCACAGGCTGCCCCAATTTGATGGAGAGGAAAGAGACAAACTTTTTCTGTGGACAGCTGTACAGTCTAGGTAGAACGCTAGTGCCCATTTACAGTCAAGGGTATGCAGAGACTGTTCTCCTGGTTTGGAATGGGGCCTGAGAAAAAAGGTAGGTAGTATAATGGATTGATTGAGATGAAACTCCGATACTACCTTAGGTAAGAACTTAGGGTGAGTGCGGAGTACTGCCCGGTCCTGCAGAAGTTTAATGTAAGGCGGATAGGTGACTAGAGCCTGTAACTCACTAACTCTGCGAGCCGAAGTGATTGCCAAAAGGAGGATCACTTTCCATGTGAGATAGCGAAGATCACAGGATTGGAGAGGCTCGAATGGTGGTTTCATGAGCTGACCCAAAACCAGGTTGAGGTCCCAAGGGGCCGGAGGACGTAGCGGAGGCTTGAGGTGAAGCAAGCCCTTCAGAAAATGTGTTACAAGGGGCTGTACTGAAATAGGAATGTCCCCAATACCTTTATGGAAGGCGGCTACCGCACTGACATGCATTCTGATGGAGGAAGTTTTGAGACTGGATTCTGACAAGTGCCAGAGATAGTCTAGAAACTTCATGGTAGGACAGTTAAGGGGTCAAGGGATTGAGAAGAGCACCATGACTTAAACCTGTTCCATTTGTAAAGGCAGGATTTTCTCGTGGAAGGCTGCCATGAAGCATCAGGACATGGGAAACCGGTTCCGAAAGGTTAAACATAGAAATGAAACATAGAAACATATAAATGACGGCAGAAGAAGACCAAATGGCCCATCCAGTCTGCCCAGCAAGCTTCACACTTTTGGTTTTGTTTTTTTTCTCATACTTATCTGTTTCTCTTGGCTCTTAGTAACCTTTTGGTTCTATTTCCCTTCCACCCACACCATTAATGTAGAGAGCAGTGTTGGAACTGCATCTAAGTGAAATATCTAGCTTAATTAGTTAGGGGTAGTAACCGCCGCAATAAGCAAGCTACACCCATGCTTATTTGTTTACCCAGTCTATGTAATTCAGTCCTTGTTGGTTGTCTGTATATAGATCCACTTTTCTTCATTCCCCCTGCCGTTGAAGCAGAAAGCTATGCTGGATATGCATTGAAAGTGAAGTATCAGCTACTCCCCGCTTTTTTGTGAATGCAAGTCCTTTTTTCCACATTTCCTCTTGCCATTAAAGCTTAGAGCAATGTTGGATTCGCATTAACCGTGTGTATGTTTATTGAATAAGGGTAAGCCATCCCTCAAAGCAGCACATTCAACTCACACCAGAGGGAGAGCCTTCTCCGTCGCTGGCCCCACCCTCTGGAACTCCCTCCCCACCGTACTACGCCAAGAGACATCCTTTCACAACTTTAAGAAAGGAGTCAAGACTTGGCTTTTCCGACAGGCCTACCCTGACACAAACCAAACTTAATATCTCCCCCCTTAGCCCCCCCCTGCTCGACATGACACCCCCTGCTCCCCCCCCCCCTCAGGTCCTCCCGCTTGGCCTTCCACCCTCTCTCTCTGCCCGACTGATCCCTTCCCCTCCTCCCCCGGTTACTCCCCTTTATCCTCGACACCCGGCCACCACCCTACCCCCCCCTGTATTCCCCTTGCCCTCTACACCCCCAGCATACCCTCTGAAGAAACTTTATCCCAATGAATACCTTCTGTTTTCAACTGTTCCATAATTCTACTTAGTTAAGTGATTCCTGTACTTTAGTCATCTGTACATAGTATCTCTCTTTTCTGCTTTATCCTCTCCCTTTACCTTGTTTTAACTATACCTCTCTCCCCTTCCCCTCTTTATCCCCCCTTTCCCACCCCCCTCCTACCCCTTCCCCTCCCTCCCTCCCCCTTAGCCTACCCTCCCCCCCTCCCTCCCTCAAATCTCTATCCCTTGGTTTCATTATTATTGTTTATTTTGTTGTATTTTGTTTTTTGTTTTCGTTTTTTTGCTCTTGCGTTAGTAATATCATATTGTTTTAATGTCATACTGTATCTCCCACCTGAGTTCATTGTAAACCGGCATGATGTGCTTCACGAATGTCGGTAAATAAAAGTTAATAAATAAATAAATAAATAAAATCATTCCCGTGAGCCACCCACTCTTCATTCACGTCCTCTAGACTTTATGGATCCACAGTGTTTATCCCACACCCCTTTGAAGTCCTTCACAGTTCTGGTCTTCACCACTTCCTCCAGAAGGGCATTCCAGGCATCCACCACCCTCTCCATGAAGAAATACTTCCTGACATTGGTTCTAAGTCTTCCTCCCTGGAGCTTCAAATTGTGACCTCTGGTTCTGTTGATTTCTTTCTGACGGAAAAGGTTTGTCGTTGTCTTTGGATCATTAAAACCTTTCAAGTATCTGAAAGTCTGTATCATATCACCTCTGCTTCTCCTTTCCTCCAGGGTGTATATATTTATATTCTTCAATCTCTGAAGAATTAACCTTTCAACATCCAGGCTGTCAGGGAAAAGGCTTGAAGATTGGGATGGCGTGATCAGAAGTGGGTTCTTTCCCAAGGGAATGTTCCTGCGAATGGAGAAATCCTGAAGTATTGGAAACCACATTTGGCGTGGCCAATGAGGTGCTATCAGAATCATGGTTCCCTTGTCCTGTCGTAACTTCATGAGAGTCTTTGAGAGAAATAGAAGTGGAGGGAATGCATATAGGAAACCGGTCGCCCATGAGAGGGAGAATGCATCTCGTGGCTGATAGTGTTGGCTGCGAGTGAGAGAGCAAAAGTTCTCTACTTTGCGGTTTTGAAGTAACGCAAAGAGATCTATATGAGGGTAACCCTATTGTTGGAAGATCGAGTCCCCCACTGAGGGGTTGAGAGACCTCTCGTGCGGCTGAAAAGTGCGACTTAGTTTGTCTGCCAACACAATGTCCACTCCCGGCAAGTAGGTGGCACTGAGGTATATCGAGTGGGAGAGGGCCTCCGCCCATATCTGCGCAGCTTCCTGACACAGAAGGTAGGACCTGGTTGTCCATCTGAATCAGGATGACTTGATTGGAAAGGCAATCCTGAAATACCCTGAGAGCATATCTGATTGCTCAAAGCTACAGGGAATTAATTTGGTGTTTGGCTTCCTCTGGAGACCAAGATCCTTGTGTCTGCAGTTCGGCCACATGGGCTCCCCAGCCGTGGTTGGAAGCGTCGGTGGTGAGAATTATTTGAGGATCTGGAGCCTGGAAGGGCAAGCCTTGGAGGAGATTGATCTGATTTTTCCATCAGGCTAGAGATTGACGGAGTGAGTCTGTGACATGGACAATGGTCGACAGGGGCTGAATGGATTGAGTCCATTGTGACTTTAGAGCCCACTGCATGACTCTCATGGCCAAGCGGGCCATTGGGGTAACCTAAACTGAGGACGCCATGTGTCCCAGCAGGATGAGGAAGAGGCATGCAGTCGTGCGGTGTTGAGACTGCAGCTGATGTGCGAGAGAGACGAGAGTGAGAGCTCGCTGACGAGGCAGAAAAGCTTGTGCTTGCAAGGTGTCCAAGACTGCTCCTATGAATGATAAAGTTTGAGATGGGACCAAGTAGGATTTGTAGTAGTTGCTGTGAGTGTGTGTGGGGGGGGGGGGGGGGAGTGGGGGATGGGGCTACTTTGGGCACTCTTAATGCTCTCTCCCTCCCTGACACATGCTCACTTTCACTCGCATACCTCACTGCCTCACTGACACATGCTCTCTCCCTTTCACACTGCTGCCTTTTGTCTCTGTTATACATCCTTTCTCCCTCTCTTACTTACACATGTTCTCTCCGTTTCCCTCTCTCTCATTCGCATACCTATCTCCCCATCTTGCTTACTTACCTATGCTCTCTCCCTCTCACTCACATACCTCTTTGCCTCTCTCTCCCTTGCATACCTCTCTCCCTCTCTTCCACATGCTCTCTCTCCCCCTTTCTTACTTATGCACCTCTCTCCCTCTCACACTTCTTCTCTTTCTCACTTATATATGCTTTCATCTTTTCTTACACATGCTCTTTCCTGCTCTGTTACTCCGATACTTCTCTCTTATCTCTCACACACACACTCTCCCCCTCCTCACTGATTTCTGCCACATAAAGTGAGACTTGGTAAGATAATTTTACTTTCTTTCATTATTCTCTGCACCTCAGATCTCGCTTTGTGATGTACAGCCGGTTTCTCAAGTGGCACATGTCAGCTCTATTTTACTCTCCCTTACCTCCCACCTCCTCAGTGCATCCGTGAAGTTTTCCATGATTTATGCACCAGTCACAGTGGATGTATGAATCAACCCCCACAATGTTCAGAGGCCTTCAGTCAATAATGACCCTGCACTTAGTGGTGTACACTGCAATAATAGTTTGATGCACAGTGTACCGCCTTGATTTCCTACATTTAACACCCACACTCAGCCTTGCAGACAGGCATTGATTGTACTCTCTTTTTTCAATTATATCTTTGTTGGATTTTTAATAAATCAATTATCCAAGAAAATTTGGTTACAGAAAATATAGTGCTTTAGTCACAACATTAATACATTTAACAAAGAAAGTATTTTATCAAATATGAAATAGAACTAAAGAACTAAATCAGACTACAGTGGGGAGAGAAACAAAATACAGAAATATTAAAAAAAAATGAAGTAGCCATTTACTCAATTGGATGAGTATTTTTACTCTGAAAACTAACACCACCAACATTAAGAACCACTTTTTTCATCAGAAAATTGTCCAGCTGTACTACTTCGTGGAATCGGTGCATCTCCTGGGAGGCCATGGCCGGGGAACAGCAGCGGCAGTCGTCGGACTGTTTCTGCTGTGGCTTCTCTGTCGATTACTGTGACTTATCCCATCTGAGTGTAGCTGCCAGTAGTGGATTGGTCACTTCTGAACCTCAGTGATTGTAACTCAACTCTCAATGGGAGAGTTGAAAGGTTTTTGGGATTGGGAGGCCCCAATTCCCATTACTCCTCTCCCTTCAAAAAGGGAAGATTTGACTGGGTTCCAGGGCAACCCTTATGGTTTCCCCTCTGGACGCCCGATTGTCCACCCTCACAAGGGTTGTCCCTCGTTCTTTGTTCCCGAGGAAGGAATGTCACTGCTTCTGACTGGTGGTTGTTCTCAGTTCCTTGCGAGCTCAGAGAGCTGGCCGAGCAGTAGCGCTCTTCTTAGGTCGTTCTAAGGTACAGCAGGCCTATTTCGCGAGGAAGCTTTTCCAGAGTATCTCTCAGGTGAACCTTAAGGGATTCTCCTGCCCAGGAGTCATCTTGATACCTGCTGAGCTCAATGGGCCATTCTGGCCAGTCATTCTCACCTGTGGGACCCTACCTCAGTGAGGAGGGTTCTAGGCCATTTAATTGGAGAGTATTGCTTTCAACCTATCACCATATCTATGACTGAGGGAGTTGGACAAGAGACCCTGCAACAGAGGTGCTGCTCTGCGGCTGCAGTGGCTTGCAAGCTATATTTCCCCATTTTAGAGATAATCCTGTCTGCGTACAGGGGAGTCTTGGTTAATGCAACTGTTGTTCCATTACTGAACTGCGTGGACTGTGGTATTAATACCTAAGCTAGGTGCTTAGCAGTCTGTTCCGAGATCACCCTGGTACCATTAGGGTTTCCAGACTGATGAAGAAATCCTGTTTGGCAGGGATTGCACTTGTGGCATCCTGGCTTCCTGTCTCTTAGTGGAGTATTACTGGATTTCTTCCCTGGAGAATTCGCTCTCAGTTTCAGCTGTTCCAAGCAGGTTGAGGGCTCTATCTTGGTGGGTAACTCCCTACTGGAATGGGCAGTGGGTTCTGACAGGACAAGCAGAATGGTAGTCCTCACATATGGGTGACATCACAGGATGGAGCCCAATCACGGAACACTTTTGTCAAAGTTTCTAGAACTTTGACTGGCACCTACTGGGCATGCCCAGCATGACACTAACCCTGCAGCCAGCAGGGGTCCCCTTCAGTCTTCTTTTTTCCGCGCAGCATTAGCCATGCGGTTAAGGAGCTCTGCAGAGATTCCTGACAGGAATTTTCCTCATGGAATTACTGAAAACTTTCTTACCCCACAGGGGTCCCTCCTTCAACTTTTTCAAGCTGCGGTACTCCGGTAAATTATTTACCCGTTTTCGGTTGATTTCTGTCGAGTTTGGCCCTTGCGGCCTACTGGCCGTTGACCATACCGCTGCTCAAATTTTTCAAGGCCATGGCATTGGGTTTCTGTCTGTGCCCGGACTATAGCCTCACCATATCCATAACAGACCCTCATAAGGTCTGTGTAATGTGTCTTGGAGGTGAGCACGATGTCCTGACCTGCACCAAATATTCCCTAATGACACCAAAGGGTCTCAAGGCCAGAATGGAGAAGATGGAACTTCTCTTCTGTGCTCAAACCCCGACGCCGTCCATTGCATCGACGTTGTCTGAACCGGCACCTTCCACTTCGTGCCAGCATCGACCACCGGCTGATGACCGTCCGGCGTCGATGACTTCTCGGCCCCAACTACCTCGACTCCCCCTCAGGACCGAGGGGATCGTAGAGAGAAACATCGCCATCGACATCAGAAGTCTTGGACCATCAAGGGAGCAAAATCATCGACCTCACCATTGTCCGAGCCACCGTCGATAAAACCCCGTCCACAAAAGGCACCGACCTTTTCTGTAACCGGTCACCGAGGCAACCCTCACCCGCATGGGTATCGGGAGCCGCGGACTCCGCCTTTAATGGTGGTCCCTCCGGCTATGCCTCTGCCTCCTTGACCCCTTCCGGAGCAGGGGCTGATTGTTCCAGGTCTCCATGAAGAACTGAACCGGATGGTTCAGGAGGCCATCGACAAGGCAATGCATCGATTCCAAGTTCCTCTGGCACCGGTGCCGATTGTGGAACCGACCAGCTTTTAAACTACAACAAAGGGGTAAGTGAAACATCAGGGTATGCTAGAGACAGAAAGTTCCTGGACAGAATAAAAGACAGTTTTATGGAGCAATTGGTTCAGGAACCGATGAGAGAAGGAGCAATTTTAGATCTAATTCTCAGTGGAGCGCAGGATTTGGTAAGAGAGGTAACGGTGGTGAGGCAGCTTGGCAATAGTGATCATAATATGATCAAATTTGAATTAATGACTGGAAGGGGGACAGTATGTAAATCCATGGCTCTAGTGCTAAACTTTCAAAAGTAAAACTTTGATAAAATGAGAAAAATAGTTAGAAAAAAACTGAAAGGTGCAGCTACAAAGGTAAAACGTGTGCAACAGGTGTGGACATTATTAAAAAATACCATCCTAGAAGCACAGATGGATGTATTCCATGCATTAAGAAAGGTGGAAGGAAGGCAAAACGATTACCGGTATGGTTAAAAGGTGAAGTGAAAGAGGCTATTTTAGCCAAAAGGTCTTCATTCAAAAATTGGAAGAAGTATCCATCAGAAGAAAATAGGATAAAGCATAAGCATTGGCAAGTTAAATGTAAGACATTGATAAGACAGGCTAAGAGAAAATTTGAAAAGAAGTTGGCCATAGAGGCAAAAACTCACAATAAAAAAGTTTATAAAATATGTCCGAAGCAGAAAGCCTGCAAGGGAGTTGGTTGACCGTTGGATGATCAAGGGGTTAAAGGGGCATTTAGAGAAGATAAGGCCATCGCAGAAAGATTAAACAATTTCTTTGCTTCAGTGTTTACTAAAGAAGATATAGGAGAAATACCCATGTTCCAGAGAATGTTTTCATGGGTGATGATCTGAACCAAATCACAGTGAACCTGGAAGATTTGGTAGACCTGATTGACAAACTAAAGAGTAGTAAATCATCTGCACCAGGGTTCTGAAAGAACTAAAAAATAAAATTTTAGACCCATTAGTAAAATTTTGTAACCTATTATTAAAATCATCCGATACAGATGAAGATTGGAAGATGGCCAATGTAACCCCTATATTTAAAAAGGGATCCAGGGGTGATCCAGGAAACTATAGGCTGGTGAGCCTGACTTCAGTGCCGGGAAAAATCATGGAAACTGTTTTAAAGAAATAAATCACAAAACATTTAGCTAGACATGGTTTGATGGGACACAGCCAGCTGGGATTTACCCAAGGGAAGCCTTGTCTCACAAATCCCCTACATTTTTTTTGAAGGGGTGAACAGTAGAAAAAGGTAAACAGTGGAGTGCCTCAGGGATCTCTGTACTTGGACCGGTGCTTTTTAATATATTTATAAATGATCTGGAAAGGGGTACAATGAGTGAGGTGATCAAATTTATGGATGACACAAAATTATGCAGAGTAGTTAAATCTCAACCGGATTGTGATGAATTGCAGGAGGACCTTGCGAGACTGGAAGAATGGGCTTCCAAATGGCAGATGAAATTTAACGTGGACAAGTGCAAAGTGATGCACATAGGGAAAAATAACCCTTGCTGTAGATACACAATGTTAGGGTTTATCTTAGGAGTTACCACCCAGGAAAGAGATCTAGGTGTCACAGCGGATAATACATTGAAATTGTTGGCCCAGTGGGCTGTGGCAATCAAAAAACAAACAGAATTTTAGGAATTAAGAAGGGAATGAAAAATAAAACGGAGGATGTCATAATGCTTCTGTATCACTCTATGGTGAGATCGCACTTTGAAAACTGTATGCAGTTCTGGTCACCACATCTGAAAAAGGATATAGCTGCACTGGAGAAAGTGCAGAGAAGGGCGACCAAAATAATAAGGGGCATGGAACGGCTGCCCTAAGAGGAAAGGATAAAGAAATTAGGGCTGTTCAGTTTGGAGAAGAGATGACTGAGGGGGGATATGATAGAGGTCTACAAAATCATGAAAGGACTTGAACAAGTTAATGTAAATCGGTTAATTACTCTCTCAGATAATAGAGGACCATGGGGCACTCCATGAAATTAGGAAGTAGCTCATTTAAAACAAATCGAAGAAAATGTATTTTCACTCAGCACATAGTTAAGCTCTAGAATTCATTGCCAGAGGATGTGGTTATAGCAGTTTGTATAACTGGGTTTAAAAAAGGTTTGGATAAGTTCCTAGAGGATAAATCCATAAATTGCTATGACAGTAATTAATAAGCAATAGTAGCTTGTGATCTAATGTTTGGGTACTTGCCAGGTACTTGTGACTTGGATTGGCCACTGTTGGAAACAGGATACTGGGCTTGATGGTCCCTTGGTCTGACCCAGTATGGCATATCTTATGTTATTATAGCTCCTCCATCTTCCATGCCCAGTTCCGCTAGGATGTAGGCGACATCTACCCCTCAGTCATAGTAACTGGCTATAACCAGGTCCCAGGCATTGTAGCAGATGTAATAGCCATCAGTGATGGACATCTTACAGCCATAGATGCAGTTCTCTGAAGTCACTGGGTGTGGCCTTCTTGGAACTATACATTCTGAGAAATTCTCCTCTCTTTTTTTTTTATGTAGCATTTAAAAGTGCTGTTGAGGGTACACATCCATGCAGAAGCATAGACAAAAAAACACTGAGGGGATCACAAGGCAACGCCCAGGTGGAAACTCCCACACATGCTCAATACTAAACTTTACTGCACTAGAGAGATGCCATCACCCATGTGTTATGGCTAGTTCAGCACTGCATGTCAATGGAGAATTTCAGAGATAGATGTGATAAATAAAAATTCACAACGTTTCTCTTTTTTCAAGGAATTTTTAACATTTTACTAAAAATCACATTTTGCAAAAAGGTTCCACTAAAAGGCGGAAAAAAACAAAATTATTTAGAAATGGTAACATGGGGATGAATGAGGGCAATGTGTGGATTCACCTACCTACATTGTTTTTATTTTTACTTTGCTGCTAGATTTCTTGATCCAACGGATAAAAAACAATCATCATTCTCTGACAAGGGGAAAATTATGAAACTTGAATAAGAATACATGATTCCCAGAATGAAATGTTTAAATCACACCACCATAAAGGAGATTATGTTACACTAGTGATTACACCTGCACATGTAGCGCTTTTAATTTTAATTTTTTTTTTTACTTTATTTATTTATTTAAAATCTTTTCTATACCGTCATTCAGTATATTACCGTCACAACGGTTTACATAGAGGCACATATAGTAAATTGTACATGTTTCTGTTCCTAATATTAGGGTGGTGCCTTATAAGTTCTGTAACATAGTTTCATAATAAAGTCTATATGTTCAGTGTTGTTTAATCTGTCCTGAAATGCTCTTTCAATCTTGTCCTGAAATGCTCTTTCAATCTTGTCCTGAAATGCTCTTTCAATCTTGGAAGCACAAAAAGCATCTATAGGCATTCTGAAAACTTTACATAAAAAGAGAGGCTAGTGACCACAAGTAAAAAGGCAGAGAACCAAAGTTGCACACATACATAAAATGTACAGATGAATAAACGTAATAATAAATACAAAATATAAGTAATTGCAGAAGGCACAATAAGGAAGCAAGTTAATAATCAAAATACAGGATAAAAAACTGAAATACAATCTAATTTACCAAATCAAACCACAGCATATACATTAAAGTATAATACATAAAATAAAATCAAAGATCGAACATATTTCAGCTTTACACCTTCATCAGGGGTACATATAGGTAACACAAAAATAATAATACCGTTGTGCTCTAGAACAGCGGTTCTCAACCAGTGTGTCACGACACACCAATGTGTCGCCAAGCACCAGCTGGTGTGTCGAGGCTCCTGTTGTCCCAAAGTCCCAGTTATACTTCCCTTTACCTTTTTCCTGCTCCCGCGGACCAATGGGAAACCCTCCTCCCTTCTTCCTGCCCCCGCGAGCCAATCAGAAGCTTCCTCCCTTCTTCCTGCCAGTGGGAGGAGGAAGCCGCTGACTGGCCAGTGGGGCAGGAAGAAGGGGGTATCTCACAGCCCGGGGGTGGGGTGGTTTGAGGGGGGGCTGGGAGGAGTGGCAGTGTCCAGGCCCTTGGTGGCAAAGAACTCCGACCCTGTGACTGCCACGTGGAAGTGCTGAAATTAAACACAGCGGCAAGCCACAAAGAAAAGAGCTCAGCCGCGCCAGGATTAACCGCTTCCAAAGCGGCAGGAACCGCAATAGAGTAGGGATTCCCCAAAGCAGCAGTGAGTCACAAGCACGAAGAGGCCGGTTGCTCCGGGGATTTCCCCCCGGGGATTTCTCCCCCGATGCAACACTAGCATGGCAAAGCCGCGAATAAAGTAAAAGTGGCACTCAGCCATGCTGATTACTGATGGGGCAACTGGAGCTCCCAGCAGCCGTAAAAGCAGGCAGATAGGGGGCCGCGAGAGCCTAGGGATATCCCGACAGCCAGAAGAAAGCCTTGAATGCTGTGGTATATTTTTCTAAAATAAATGTTTGCTCCTTCAGTGCAGCTGAGAAGGCAGCGGCAGCCTTGGGAAATCTGCCACTGTGAAATTAAAGGGGAACACAGCATTGGGGCTCTAAGCAAAGTGAGTGTGAGAGACAGAGACTGGGCAGGGAGGTGACTGGGGTGTGTGAGAGAGACAGAGACTGGGCAGGGAGATGACTGGGGTGTGTGTGAGAGAGACAAAGACTGGGCAGGGAGGTGACTGGGGTGTGTGTGAGAGAGAGACAGAGACTGGGCAGGGAGGTGACTAGGGTGTGTGTGAGAGAGAGACAAAGACTGGGCAGGGAGGTGACTGGGGTGTGTGCAAGAGACAGAAACTGGTCGTAGGGGTGTATAGGGGTAGGGGTGTGTGTGTGTGTGTGTGTTCGGGTAGAGGTGTGTGTGTGTGTGTGTGTGTAAGGGTAGGGATGTATGTGTCTGTCTCTGTGTGTGTAGGGGTAAGGGTGTGTGTGTGTGTGTGTGTGTGTGTGTGTGTGTGTGGGTAGGGGTAGGGGTGTGTGTGTCTGTGCAGGGGTAGGGGGATGTGTGTCTGTCTGTGTGTGTGTCTGTCTGTCTGTCTTGTGGGCCCTAAAGAAGAGGACCGAGAGGACAGAGCTTCAGCAGCCACTGCTGCTCCTGGTATGTGCTTTCAAGGGAAAGGAGTAGGAGAGTTGCTGGAGAGGGTAAGTAAAGGTGGCATTTTAATTTTATTTTTCTTGATTGACTGCCATTTTAATTATTGAGTATTATGTGATGTGTCTGCTGTTTTGAAATATTTTATTGATATTTGGCAATTTGAAATAATTTTTATGAGTTTTAATTGTTTGACCTTATTCTGTTCATCAGCTGTTTTGAAACATTTATTAATATAGTTCTACAGTTATTTCTGTGTGGAGATCTATAGCAGCTTGGCTTGTTCTGTTTTCCTAATAGGAGGTGTATTACTGTTTATGTCCTGATTTAATATTTGTAGTGTTGCCTTTTCATAGATAGGGTTGTTATGTGTTCCATAATGCAGGTGTAGCTTTATACAGATTAATTTCTGTGCATTATTGCAGATCCTGGGACTGTGTTAGGTGCTATAGTTCTCTTTCCATTTCTCCAGGTTTGCACTGCATGCAGAGTGGCTTTTTTTTGGTTTTCCATTCCAGTTTGTCTCCATATTTATAAAGTGTGGAGTTTTTGTACTTGGTGAAGGTCTGTTCTGTGTGTATGACCGAGGTGAGGTATTTTACTAGCATGTAGGCAATTGTATCAATCTTATTTGTTGTGTTTTCTCAATAGGATATGCATTAGTGGTTAATTACTGTCTTTTCATAAGGAAGGCTATTGTGCCTGGTAGTAAAGGGAGTTTGTTTTGCTTTTACTGCGATGTCATCAGAACCAGAATATCTTTTTTTTGTATGGTGAGTTCTATGGGTAATGCCCTAGTTCTGCTCTGCATCCATTGTTGGAGGTCAAGGGGGTTCCCATGGATGCAGAGTGTATGTTTACATATAGCCCTGTGACAGTCACATGTTCAGTGTGTCACGCATGTGAGAACCATCTGCCAGGTGTGTCCCGGCCGAAAAAAGGTTGAGAACTACTGCTCTAGAAATACCTATAAAATAAAAAATACATAATAAACAAAAGCTCAATTGAAAGATCCTTATTCATACCAACAATAATAGATTACAAACATCTATTAGATATCAGCAAGGCAAAACACATTTGTGTATTAAAAGGAAGAAAAAAAAGGAAAACAGCTCCTTGATATTGTTGGTACGAGCTTTCATTTTTTATGTATTTTTAGTTTGTTTTATAGACACTTTCTGGGCACATCATTATTATTGTTTTTGTGTTACTATATGTATCACTGGTGCAGGCATAAAGCTGAAATATGATCAAAAGGGTCTCTAATTTTATTTTATATATTATACTTTATATGCTATGGTTGATTTATTAATTTGCTTTCTTATTGTGCCTTTTATTGTCACTTGAATTTTGTATTTATTGCTGCATTTATTCACTCCTACGTTTTACGTATGTGTACCACTTTGGTTCTCTGCATTTTATAAACCTTACTTTCTGGCAAATAGTTTGTAGTTAACACACAATACAGAATCTATGAGAACATTCATATATATTACCCTTAAACAACAACAGATCAGCAAAAAATACAGTTATATACTTTTGTATATTACAGCAAAAGTGATCTGGGAGGGCTGCCAGAGGAGATCAAATTTGTTTTAGATCACATCTGCTGTTGGCGAGCTGTTTTCACAAAAAGCTCAATGCAGCTGTAATAAATCTGCTCCTTAATCTAGAAATCAGAACCTGGCCATCACCACTAAAGTCCAAGTGAAACATTAAAGGCATTTTTTATCAGTAGCTTATCAAAAGTCACTGCTGGTGAAGTAATTTTTTTCTCTTCTGTCACCATGCATAAGCAAGTGTTGCTGACCCAACAGACTTCTTATTGATCCTGTTTCTTCCCTTCTTCATTTTTTTTGTTAACTACGGTAACTGTTCAGTCAGAAGATGAGATTTTTTTTGTTGTTTCTTTTTAAAATGCCTTTCCAGAAAACTAATTCATCTTGCAGTCGCAAACTAGGCAGCAGCAACCCCACAGCAATTAAGAGGTCAGCAGCCCAGCATGGCCAAGAAGAGAGCAGAGGCCTAAAGCGATGCAGTGTAGAGAAATAACCCAGCAGGGCTGTGAAGAGAATATCAGCCTAACGGTCCCATACAGAGCCAGGAAGTGAGTAGCAGCTTGGCAAGACTGTGAAGACAATGTTGGTTCAGAAGCCCCATGTGGTACCAAGAGGGAAGACATGGCCCTTTGGCCCATGCATATCTATAAACTAAGCGGCGGCCTGGTGACCCAGCATACGGCTATGAAGACTGCATCAGCCCAGTTACCCTGGGCAGGTCTGGTAACAGAACTACAACCTGGCAATCTCATGCAGGGCCGGAAAGAGAAGTAGACTAGCAGCCTCAGGAAAACACCAAGAGGAATGAAGGGAAACAAAAAGAAGCAAAGGCATGTATGTGAGCAGGAGGAGAGTAGGGATAGGGAACAGGTCAGTTGTAGCCCTCCTGAACCATGGCTGGCAGACCATCCAACTAGGCCTGCCTATGCAAAAAGTCCCAGGCCGAAGCATGCTTTCAGATTCTTAGCAGAACCACCCATTCTCCAATGTGGAATGTGAAAATTTTCCATGTCTATTTACCAACAAAATAATAAAGATCTACAGAAACCTGGATAAATCAAACTGGACATCAGATGAACCAACCTCAGAACCTACTAACATCTCACTCTTACTTTCAAGGAATCTCTTGCAAACATATTATATAGATCTCTCCAAACTCAAACCATTATCTAGTACATTTGACCCCGCCCAATTAAACTAGTCAAAGCAGCCAAACTTGACCTCTCCATAATGATTACACATTTGATTAACTGCTCTTTAATGGAGGGTGTTATGCCAGCCATGCCAAAAAAAGCCACAGTTCAACCACACCTCAAGACACCCTTCCACGACTTCAAAAGCCTGGCAACTATAGATCCATATCAAACACTGAAATACTGACCAAAATCATAGAAAAGGCAGTATTCCACCAGCTTCAGACCCTGTTAATAAAACAGTATACACTGGACAACTTTCAGCCGGGCTTCAGGAAGAGCACAGACATAGTCCTCCTAACTCTGCTAGATGACTTCCTCAGAGTCTCCGATGCAGGACAACCCTCCATCCTAATCCTACTAGGTTTCTCAGTTGATTTTGACACCATTGTCCACGATATTCTAATGAACAGACTATCAAACTTTGGTATCAAGGGCCCAGCCCTGAATAGGTGGTTGTTATTTTTAACAGAAGACCACAATAGGTCATCATGTGCGGAGACTCCTCATCTGTCAAATTTTATGTAGCATTCCACAGGGATCAATCATCTGATTGACCCTATTCAAAGTTTACAGTAGACCCTTAATCAACCTGTTCAGACATTCTGAACTTCAAAACTTTATCTATGCTAACATTCAGCTCTTTATTTTATTTAACAACTTTTTTATACCAACATTCGTAGGTACATCATATCGGTTTACAAAGAACTAAGAGAAATACAGTGAACAGGGCAAAAGGGGAAGGGAGCAAATAACAATAGATACAGATTAACAAATAAGAATGTAAAAATAGTACAAAAGAACACTAAGAAAAGATAACCGCAAACAAACTAAAAATACAATAGGGGTAAGCTAGGGATGCCAATAAGGGGAGAAAATAAATAAATAAGATAAAATAATAAAATGGGGGGGAGGGGGGACAGAAAGGGAGCTGGGAGACTTATGCTGGGAAGGCCTGCTTAAAGAGCCAGGTCTTTAGCTTTTTTCTAAATTTGTACTGGCAGGGCTCCGAGTGGAATTCAGAGGGGAGACCATTCCAATGGGAGGGACCAGACACAGAAAGGGCACGCTCCCTGCTGGATGTGAGATAAGCAATTTTGAGGGAGCGGGTATGTAGGGTGGCTTTGAGCGAAGTTCTAGTGGGGCAGTTGTGGTGGGTGAAGTGCAGGGGATCTTTAAGCCAGTTGGAGTTGTGATAATATAGTGCTTTATGGATAATAGTCAGAGTTCTGTACAGGATACGTGAGGGTATTGGGAGCCAATGAAGTTCTTTGAGGACAGGGGTTATATGATCAGATTTACGGGTGTTAGTGAGGGTTCTGGCGATAGTATTCTGCAGTATTTGGAGGGGTTTGATGGTAGTGTAGGGGAGACCCAGGAGAAGGGAATTGCAGTAATCCAATTTTGGGCAGATGGTCGCTTGTATAACAGTGCAGAGATCATGTGTGTGGAGAAGGGGTTTGAATTTCTTCATGACGTGGAGCTTATAGAAGCCTTCTTTAGGACTGTGCTGATGTGTTTTTTGAAGGTAAATTGTTGGTCTATTATGACACCAAGGTCATGTACAAACGGCTGTGTAGAGGTCGAGTTGAGGGAGTGGTTATTAGAGGGGGCTAGCTTAGCGTTCTGAGGATTTGATATGATGAGCAGCTCAGTTTTTGTAGTGTTGAGAGATAGATGGAAGTTCGTGAGGAGGGTGCTTATATAGAGAGGCATTTCTCCCAAAATTTTAAGGAGTGGGTGATGGATTCTGGTATAGGTATAAGGACTTGGTCGTCGTCAGCATATAATAAGAATTTGAGGCCTAAGTCAGAAAGGTGGTGGCAAAGGAGTAACAAGTATATATTGAAGAGGGTAGAGGAAAGGGAGGAACCTTGCAGGATGCCTTAGGCGAGGGGGATATGGGAGGATTCGGAGTTTCCTATTTTTACAGTGTATTGTCTATTGTTGAGGTAGGATTTGAACCAAAGGTAGGCTGCACCTGAAATGCCTATGTCAGAGAGACGAGAAAGGAGGAGCTTGTGGCTGATCGTATCAAACGAGGCTGAGATGTCAAGGAGGGCAAGGATATAACCTTGACCTTGGTCAGTGCCTTTGAGGAGGGTATCTGTAAGAGCGAGTAGTAAAGTTTCTGTGTTGAAGCTTTATATCATTAGTCATCAGTATTAACATTTCACCACACAGTAAAAACCTGGTTCTTTTGTCAAGCCTTGACTCCTAGATGTAAACATCACCATAGGCATCTCCAAAAAACTATAACACTGCCACCTACTTCTGACATCCCTCGGCCAAGGCCCCATGGTCTCAGAATTGGCTTCTTGATATGCTATGTATGTATATGTCTGAATATGTATCTATATGCTTTAACCATGTATTTTAAATCACACACATACTTTCTGCATCATGCTTTCTTTTTTTTCATATATTCTTTTAACTATTATAACTTGGGTACTCTGTCTTACGATGTAACTATTCAATAATCTTGTACTTCACTCTGAGTACTTTAGTAGGAGAGCAAGTAAAAAATATTTTTTAAAAAATAAATAAAACAAACCTATTGGGAAATCAGATGCTCTGCATGAAATGCTTTTAGATGCTGGACTAAGACCTAACTTCTCAGAGGAAAAAAGCAAACACCCTAGAAAAATAATGATGGCTAAGACGGAAAAAGACATGTTTAAAGGTATGTCAGAAACAGTACAAGAAAGATAAGAAATGCCAGACTGGGTCAGCCCAATGGTCCAACAAGCCCACAATCTAGTCTCCGACAATGGCCATCTAGGTCACAAGTACCCAGCAAGATCCCAAAGAATAGATCCAATCCTTCTTGCTCATAACTAGGGGATATGCAGTTGCATTCCCAAGTCTACATGAATAATAATGGTTTATGGATTTTTCACAGTAGATGTGGAAACGAAAAACAGAACACACCAAAAATAATATCAAAAGCAAAAGTGTGCTGTAAAAACAGACTCTACGGTCCATAAGTTCATATGACGATGTAAAGTTTTAATATGAAGGTAAACAATTCAGTCACTGGTAGTAACAATTCTCCAAGTAGGTTAATTGCTGATGATAACAAGTAAAATCCAAAACAAATAAATATTTTAAAAGCAAGCAGTATACATTCCTCTGTCCCCCGACAAGGGACCATGTTTTACATAAAGCTGCATCGGGAGGAACAATTCTACAATAAAGAAAAAAGTAAAAGAATATTTTAAAAAGTAATACAATTTCAAAGAACATACCAATATTGTGGCCTACAGCAGAGGATATACATACGAAGTCGGTGGTAAATAGGGCACTGATAATAAACAGTCTAAAATAAAATAGTACTCCTGCCCCATCTTACAGAAAACAGAATTCAGGCA
Organism: Rhinatrema bivittatum; assembly: GCF_901001135.1. NCBI lineage: Eukaryota > Metazoa > Chordata > Amphibia > Gymnophiona > Rhinatrematidae > Rhinatrema > Rhinatrema bivittatum. The sequence goes on from NC_042616.1 coordinate 634,237,483, forward strand.
AAGACTCAACATAAGAGCATAAGAAATTGCCATACTGGGTCAGACCAAGGGTCCATCAAGCCCAGCATCCTGTCTCCAACAGTGGCCAATCCAGGCCATAAGAACCTGGCAAGTACCCAAACACTTAAGTAGATCCTATGTCAACTTGATTAATAGCAATTAATGGACTTCTCCTCCAAGAACCTATCCAAACCTTTTTTAAACCCAGCTACACTAACTAAACTAACCACATCCTCTGGCAGCAAATTCCAGAGCTTAATTGTAAGGCTAAAGAAGCCAGTAATACAGACCTTGTTGAGAGTGCATAAAGATGAAGTGTCAATGGCCCCCAAATGAACAAACTTTAGTACGGCTTTAAGAGCAGAGGTGATTGAAGAAGGCTAATAGATATAGCAACAACAAAAAACATGTGAAAAGCGGCAGCGGGGTAACCCAGGGGTGGGCTAAATAACGTCATGACTTCTGACACAATGATGAGAGGAAGGGATGCCCTGAGGGTGGGCTAAATGATGTCATTACTTCTGACATAATGATGAAGAGGGGGGGATGCCCCAGGGGCGGAGCTGCTGACATTAATCTTAAAACGTGATTGACATTTTGCACGGAGGAAAAAATAACTGAGGGACGGGATGGCAAAATTCAAAGAATCTAAATGAAAACTAAGCAAAAAAGGTAACACAAAATAAAGCACAAGGGATAAAAACGAAAAAGAAAAGAAAAAGACGAAAGAGAAAAGAAACAAGGAAAAAAAACTTTGAAAAGAATTTAAAAATAATTTAAAAGCAAGTGGACCATTCAATTTCTTTATTCAAACCAAATGGTATTAAGGAATTGAATGTAAAGATCCAACGTTGCTCCCGACAGGTTAAAAGACCTGAAAAATCACCACCACGAGGTGATGGGAGAACAACCTCCAGGGCAAAAAAATGAAAATCTGATGAAGAATGGCCATTTTCCAGCAATTGAGTAACCAAAGGAGCTTCCAACCAGGAGTTCTGAATACATGAGCAAGGTAAAAAAATTGTTTTAATTTTACAAAAGGTTTTCCCAATGTATAGCAATTTGCATGGGCATACAATACATAGATAACTCCCTTTGTGTTGCAATTTGAAGTAAGATGCAGGGTATAATTTTTCCAGTGACAGGGTGCATAAAAACTGAAAGATATACGGATAAAGGGCAGGCAGAACAGTTACCACAAAGGGAATGACCTGCTGGGGAATTGTCAGATGATTGAAAGAAGATACCAAAATATCACATAAATGTTTGCCTCTTTTAAAAGCAAATCTGGGTCGACTGGAAAAAATTGAGAGAGGGGCAAGAGTCTGCCAATGCCTGTTAATAACAGAACATACCTCCCTGATTCAGCCAGAAAAAGGGAGGATGTATATCATACAAGAGACCTGGCTAACAGTGGGAGGCAAAAAAGCCATTTGCAGGGAACTTGAAGGGCGCATTTACGGTACATGCTTTTTTCAAAAGACTTCATGGATACCTTCTAGAGAAGAAGTGGGAAAACAAAGTCTGTGCTTGAGTGATGAATTCAGAGGTTGAAAAGCACAGACGGAATCATAGAAATTGTCCAGTCAGAATGTTTTGTCTTAAATGTCATAGATGGTCACTAGTAAAATTTAATAGGGTGTTACCGTGCGAGGGCTTACAGTAAATGCAGGTAATTAATCATCCTTCATGAAATGAAACCAAGTAGTGTCAAGAAATTGAGTGAGTGAAGTGTAAATTAAGATCACAGGTAATTCAATCAGTCAAGAAATGTGTAAAACTGAATAATGACGCCCGTCCACATAAGAAATATGTCATTGATAAAACATTTCCTATTGGACCTAACTACTGCATTCGATACTATTAATCATGAAATTCTTATCCATAGTTTACAAACTTTTGGGATTACTGCAAAGGTTCTTTCTTGGTTTACATCTTACCTTCCTTATCGACAACAGTAAGTTCATCTACCAAATCTTCATGGCACAGAATTGCAATGCAGTACTGCATGGGGTCGTCCCTTTTGGCTACCCTATTTAATATCTATTTAGTGGCACTCTGTCATAGTGTATCCTCACTTGGGGTGAGTTATCGCTACAACGCTGATGACTTTTTTTTTCAGGTTTATCATCCTGGGATTCCACTTTGCAGTTTATATCTTTCCACTATTAACATTTTATTATCCATAATAGGTTATTACTACATGCTGCCAAAACTGGAGTCATTTATTAGAAAGGTTTGCTCCTGTTGATAGCCTTTAAAGTTCACTTTTGAGAACTGTAAAAGTCCTCTATGATCACAAATAAAGAGTCTTGGAGTCATTCTTCACTCCAGTTTAAGTTTACATGTTCAGGTGAATGCATTGCCAAAGGCCACCTTTTTTAAGCTGAGAGTGATGTGCAACTTTAAACCTCCACTTGAGCCCTCAGCATCGCCGACAGTGTTACAGGCTTTTATCTTTACTGATATGAACTATTGTAATCCCCTGTATTTGGGATTGCCACAATCTACTACCCATACTCTACAAATTGCACAAAACTCAATATTAGGGACTATATTTCCCCAGTCTTGTGTTAATAATACTGGCTTCCAAATGAGACCAGAATAAAAGTACAAGGTTGCAGCCATCATTTACAAATTCTTGGATAATTTAAATTATCTGTGCATTTCTGCAGGTTGCTTTGAGCTCAATACAAGCTAGGCTATGATCAGTCCCTTCCATTAAAGAAGCACGTCTGTGCCAAAGTCATGAAAGGACATTTCCCAAAGCAGGTCCAACCCTTTGGAATAGCCTTCCAAAGTAATTGTGCATAGTTTATTGTACACAATCCTTCAAGAAATTATTGAAGACCTATTTGTTTCAGTTTGCATTTGAAAACTGAATGCTTAGCTCAGAGGGTTTCTGTCTACTATGATGGTTGTATGGGCAGGTCATGCTGTTATAATCTGTTAGGTCTTTATTAAATATGTTTGTTTATATTGTAAACCGCTTTGAACATTTCTACAGCAATAAACTAAATTTTTAAAAATATTACAAATTGTATGGATACACAAGCATAGGATGCAGTAGGGGGTGGTTATGTCCAGCAGGTGCAGCCACGCCAGTAGTGACTCGTCAGGAACTTGTTGGGTGTGCACAGGGTGCAGCCATGATCACTAGAAGGCGTCCCAGCTTGGAGTCTCAGCAGGAGCCTGAGGACTTGAGACACTGTGGCTTGAACATAGCAAGTACCCACTTAATTACTAGAGCTGACCTAACAATCAATATGGTGGGCATAAAAGGTTAAGCTGGCCAGCTGATACAGCAGGCAGTTGGAGATCAGAGCATGATTCGAGTCTCCAAGGAGTGAATGTTTAATAAAATAAAGATGAGGCCATTTACTTCCAAAATCTGACTGGTTCTTTAGTCTGGGTGGCGTGCATGATAGTGATGGAGTCGGAGCAAGACGGGTAGTCACCATAGCGGTTCATGTTAAAACTTTATGGGTTTTACGGGGTAATTTTCAGAAGGATATACACATGAACATCAGTTTATGTGCACAAATCACCATACGAAAATCAACCGGGAGGGAGAAGGGGTTGTGCAGGGAAAAGTGCGCACGAAACATGATTTCATATGGATTTTTCCCTGCACTCGCAGTAAGCGTTTTGGTGGGCATGGGAAGCATTTACACACACACTTTCAATTTTCCAAAGATTATGCATCAATATACATGCAGAAAGTTACACCTGCTCAGGAGCAGGTGTAACCTCCTGCACACATGGCCATGCACATTCCGGGAATTTTCAAACTCAGCTTATGTGCATAGGTACCCGCAGACTTTAGTCCTATACAAGCTGCAGAAAATTACCTAGCCTAAATATGGATATTTCTGGATATGCTGAGAGTCAAACAGTGGAAGAGCAAGAGATTATTGACTCTCTGTGTCAATGAAGCTGTGTGTAATGCATTCACAGTCTCCTGCATTTTTATAAATCATTTGGAAGCCAAATCACAAAACTAGCCTATATGCAGAGACCCGGCAGATGACTCACCCTAATTTGATTTAGCATTAAGTGCATGACTGTCGAAATGAATAGGACTGATGCTATTAACATTGTATATTTAAATTGCTTCGTAGGTGTTTTCATACACATGTGGGGAAGGAGTGAAAGCCAATCAGTTAATTTAATTGGATGAGCTAATTTGTTTGCCATTTTAAAATAATCTATAAAGGGGTGCTTGCCTGGAATCTAATTCTTCTGTTAGTGACTTTATTGTCTAACATAGTGAATGTTAACTATGCTCTGTCCCACTCCCTTGTCCGCTTAACCAATGAGCATACTGGATATTACAATTATTTTTGTTTTTATGAATGGACTACTCACAGGCCCAAGCCAATCAGTGCAAGGAGCCAGGCATTAAAATGGCATCAGTGCCCCAGTAATTGTTCTTTACTTTTTTCTTTGTTTACCCCCGAGCCAATGGGAAAAGTCCTCTCTAGATATGCAGGATAAGGATGGATTGTGGGGAAGGGTGGGCCAAGCTAGCCCAATAAGAGGCAACATGTCCCTGACAGAAGCTTCTTTCAGCACTGCGTTTCAACCCACCTCCTCTCTCACCTGCCCCAGACCTCTTGACTCAGCTGATAGTCTTATGGCGGAACAGAGTTAGCCGCTTAATCTGTACGGCTAATCTATGCACAAAAAAAAAATCATTAAATTAATACAGAGACTCTGGATATGAAGGGAAGGAAAAGGATGGTGATGCAAAAAATCATTTACATACCGGCAAATTTCTGAATTTAAAAATATGTATTTGTTTATTTATCTATTTATTTAGAGGCTTTTCTCTACCGATATTAATGGGTACATCATATCGGTTTACATCCAAACTGAAGATAGAAATTACAAAAACAGGGAAGGGGGTGGGATAACAGTGGCTAAAAAACTATTAAAGAAAACAGGTAAAGCAACAAACAAGAATATCCAAGAAAACTAGCTACTTTGGGGCCTGCACAACTTAAAGGGGAATGTTGCATTGAAGTCTGCTTGTTAGATATGAGCTGGTCATTTGGTGTGTGGCACACTGCAAGTTTTACATGTTAAAAAAAAATAATTCTGCCCAATATCAAAATATCTTCTTCATAACTGTGCACACAAAATCATCGGCTAACAGAAGAGTGTGCTTACAAATTAACCACCATACACTATCCAGCAGGACCTGTACTGTTAAGTGAGGGAAGCACAGGTCATCACAGCAGCTGATTAAATCCCTCACACACACACACACACACACACATACACATACAGTTGAGTCTATGAACAATTATTTTTTCCAATAAATTCACAGATACTCACATCACTGGAAGAGACCGTTCCTGCCTCGATTACACTGCTACTGGCACGCAGCTTCTGTTATAAAATGAAAGAAGACTTGGTTACTTGTGCGAACATCGCAATTCCCTGAAAATATCAAAGGGAAATAAAAAAGCTGCTTTTAAAGTACGCTAATTAATTATTTTTATTCTAATGAAGCCAAATGGGCACTTGCCCAAAATGTCCAATTCTCCCATCATCTCTTCCACATTCAGCTTTCTGCCAGGAGAAGGCTGCATCCCGGACCAGAAATCCTAACAAAGTATCAGAAAACCCTGCATCAGGGACACCACATCAGAAAAATGTGCCATGATGGCAGTTAGGCCTGCTTTTTAAAACTTTGGATGAATGTTTTTTCCTGTAGCAATCTCCTAACTAGTGCTTGAAATAAGAAACTACAAAAGAAACAGGATTAAAATAGCTGAATAATCACGGATATTCAGCCACTATTAAGCTGCACAAGTGAGCCGGATATATTGAGGTATTCAGTGGTGCAGACATGCAGCTGAATATAATCGGCTATCTTCTAGTTAACTAGTTAAGTTTATCTGGCTAATTTTAGGACACAGAAATAGCAATCCTACACTTGTCCAGCTAACTAACAGGGACATTTATCAAATCACGTTAGGGCCCTAACACCCTCGATAACGCCATAACACATGCAATAAATAACTCATCGAGAAATTCGTATGCAAATTTTCAAAATTTAGTTAAAGGGGAGAACTTTGGGTGGAGTTTATGAAAATGAAGGGTGTTTAAAGTTGAGTGGGGTAGCATAATGCATGTTTTGAGATCAGAGATAACCTCACTTTTTTTCCTGGCGTTTTGCTGTGCGATATACCCAAAACATGACATTTATCGCAAATTCTGTTTCGGGAAGGAGAGGGAGAGAATTGGAATAGAGAGGAGGAACGAGAGGAGGAGGAGGAGAGAAAGAGTGAGAGAGAGAGATGGCCTCTGGGGTTGCACACTATTTATACCACTGTAGGAGGGTCAACTAGTAACTCGAGGTGAGGTTTTGGTGGTGGTGTAGGGTTTGGGGGGCAGTTTTACATGTACAGTTAGAGATATGAACAGCACAGTAGACATCAGTGAATATTTGATGTGATTTGGAGTCAGGAAAGATATACAAATATGAGATTTTTACAATGAACTCTTGTCCTAGCTTGATAGCAGCTGGCAGAGAGTGCATCAAGTTAAGTCGAGAGTACAAAGTAGAAATCTCATCTTTGTGTACCTTTCCTCATTCCAAACCACATCAGATCTTCACTGATGAATATTGTGCTGTTCGTATCTCTAACTATATATGTAAAACTGTCCCCCAAACCCTAGACCACCAACAAAACCTCACCTCAAGTTACTAGTTGACCCTCCTACAGTGGTATAAATAATGTACTTATATGAGAGCCTTATAAAGAGTCTCCCTCTTTCTCCCTAACCACGTCCTCCCCCCCCCCCCTTTTTTTTTTTTTTTTTTTTTTTTTTAAATCATGGGTGCTAATTTAGCAAAATTTATAGTAAAATGATAAATCTAGGTCTAAGCCAGATAACGCTGAATACTGACATCTATTTGGTTCAATTATTCAGATAAGTGGCTCCACTCTGAAAAAAGCCCATCCCGCCCCTTACTTAGTGAGGGAGTAGGCTAGTGGTTAGAGCAGTGGGCTACGAAACAGGAAAACCAGGGTTCAAATCCCACTGCAGCTCCTTGTGACCTTGGGCAAGTCACTTTACCCTCCGTTGCCTCAGGTACAAACTTAAATTGTGAGTCCTCTGGGCACAGGGAAATACCCACAGTACCTGAATGTAATCCACTTCGAAGTGCCAAAAAATCGGAATATAAATCAGATAAATAAGTGGCAGCCACTGATCGTGCCTGTATATATTCAAATGGTGCTACTTAGCCAGCTCGGTCTAAACTTCTCTAGCTGAATAGCAGGCCCAATACTTTCTTCAAGTAAAGTGAAAATAAAGAAATAAACAATCAAGAAAAGCAGACCATGGCACTCCCACATGCAAACAGCACCGCCCAAATAAATTAGACTTTGAAACGGACTATGGGCTAAACTAAAAATGCTGAACTTCCAAACAGCAAAGCAGGCACCAAACGAGGCAACCAAATATCCAGGCACGCCCCCTCTAAAGTGGGACTAAAATCTAAGAACTGCAATAGGATTTGATTTTATTTAAAAAATGGATTTGAGATTTTTCTTTTCCAGCTTTGATGATTATGGAAAAAAAAGACATCTGCCAACAAAATGGGAAACATGCCTATTGAAACTTCCTGGCAAATCCAGAATCCTAAATGATATGGCAATGGTGCACAATATGAAGGAAAAATCCCAAAAATATAGGAATATCAAATTCATTTACATCAAAATACTTTTAATCATCTCTTGTGGCAGTCATAACTGGCACTCCATGTATCCAAAACACCTTTCTTGCCTTACATATAATCATAGGCCAATGTCTAATCTTTTTAAAACTTTTTCTTTTGCACTTTAAACTACAATTGTCTTAGTGATACATGAAGCAGCATTCCCCAACATGGGTCCATGTTTCGATTGTCTGCATCAAATGGATAACATCTTAATGCTCCCAAAAAACAAAGCGGAAGCCGATCCAAGATTGCTATGCAGCGGTAAAAAACGAAGAAGAGGATTGGTGTAGAAAAGGACTTTTTAGATCTTGCCTGAGTCTGGCCAAAAAATAAAAACATAAAATAATAAAATATACATTAGAATAACCATTCATATACCTTGTTGTTCACTGACTGGAGTTATTCTATCAAGAGTTTTTTTCATACAGGTATTCGGTTCCATTGTTTTTCTGTTCCAATTGTAGATTCCCTCCTCCCATCACATGATTCATGTCCTTTTGCAGTTTCTTGTATCTGCCATTATGATACTCTTGTGCACACACACATATATACAATTTGGTATTTTTATTTCATTTATGGTCAATTTTAATGTATGTTTTATTATTTTATGTTTTTATTTTTCGGTTATTTATATATATGTCTTTGTATACACATATTTAGTCATATGATTTCACATTTTATTTATGTACATTGGATTTTTTTTTACATATATTTATGTATGTGTGTTTCTATTTATATGTTCTTATTATTGGCATTTATATATGTATTTATACTTGTTTATAATAGCCCGAGGCAGCTCCGTGGTGAGCGAAACTAGGCCAGAGTCGGGCAAGATCTAATAGAAGTCCTTTTCTACACCGATCCTCTTCTTCGTTTTTTACCGCTGCATAACATCTTAATGTTGCCACTTCTTTTCGTGGATTATGTTAGATGTTGAAATTTTGCTAAAATAATAATGAAAGAATAACTTCAATTACTTAACAGTTTTTCATCAAAAGTGCTCAAATATGCCAATTTCTTCTTCAAATAAAATATCAAAAAAATAAATACACAGGCAAAAGAAAATTGGTTCTTACCTGATAATTTTCGTTCCTGTAGAACCACTGATCATTCCAGACTCCTGGGTTTTGCCCCCGCTCTAGCAGATGGAGACAGAAGTTTACAAACCAAAACTCCGCCTATATCTAGGCTGGTGCCACCTACAGTCTGGCAGTATTACTTAATGTCAAAGCAGAATAAATCAAACATCTCCAACTAACTATATAAAAACTAACATCGACACCGGTTCAAGAAACCCCCCAACTGGGAAGAGAACCCGTGTCATCGATAATGGAAAAATACAGCAGAGCATTCTGACTGAAACAGAACAAACACACACACAGTACGGCCTCTCCCGTTGTCAACAGTATGACAGGGCGGGACTCTGGACTGATCTGTGGTACTACAGGAACGAAAATTATCAGATAAGAACCAATTTTCTTTTCTCTGTACGTTCCTGGATCAGTCCAGACTCCTGGGATGTACCAGAGCTTACACCTTACTTGGGATGGGATCCGGAGAGGCCCGCTCTGAGCACTCCTTCTCCAAATCCCGTAGGTCCTGGAGCCTTGACATCCAGATGATAATGCCTGGCAAAGGTATGCAAAGATTTCCAGGTGGCCGCCTACAAACCTCCTCTGTAGAAATATGGTGACATTCTGCCCAGAATGTGGCCTGAGAGCGAGTAGAATGAGCCCAAAGACCCAATGGTAGAGATCGTCCCTGCACTAGATATGCCGGACTTATGGTCTCCTTCAACCAACGAGCAATGGTAGCCTTAGAAGCAGCATTACCTCTTCTAGGACCACTCCAAAGGACGAATAGATGGTCAGAGACCCGGAATGCATTGGTCACTTCCAAACAGCGCAGCAACGTTCGCCTCACATCCAATTTTCGGAGTTCCCTAGACAACGGATCCGAACCGTCCAACTGCAAAAACGATGGCAGCTCGACAGTCTGATTCACATGAAAAGAAGAAACCACCTTGGGCAGAAAGGAGGGAACCGTACGAAGCGACACTCCCGACTCTGAAATTCGCAAAAAAGGCTCCTGGCAAGATAGAGCTTGAAGCTCGGAAATCCGCCGCGCCGAAACAATAGCCACCAAAAACACCACCTTCAAAGTTAAATCCTTCAAAATGACTTTACGAATAGGCTCAAAGGGAGCACCACACAACGCCTTGAGAACCACATTCAAATTCCATGACGGACAAGGCTGTCGAAACGGAAATGCTTTGCCTCCCTAAGGAACCGCACTACATCCAGATGAGCCGCCAATGATGACTCCTGAATCCGACCGCGCAAGGAACCCAGTGCCGCTACTTGAACCCGCAACAAACTACACGAAAGTCCCTTAGTCAAACCGTCCTGCAGAAAATGTAGGATATCCGACACGGTCGCCCAAGTAGGAACCATGTCTCGGGTAAGACACCATGATTCAAACAACTTCTAGACCCGCACATAAGATAACGATGTAGACACTTTCCAGGAATGTAGAAGAGTGGTTACTACCGCATCCGAATATCCCTTGGACTTCAATCTTTGCCTCTCAAAAGCCATGCCACTAGACAAAAGCGATCGACCTGGTCGAAACAAACGGGACCCTGATGCAGAAGATCCGGCACATACGGGAAGCGAATGGGTTCCTCCACTGCCAGATTCAGGAGATCCGCGAACCACGGGTGACGTGGCATTCAGGAGCGACTAGTACCACATCTGCTGGGTGTAACTCAATTTGCCATAACACCCTGCCTATGAGTGGCCTCGGAGGGAACACAAAGTAACACATCTGTCGGCCACAGCAGTGCTAGAGCGTCCACTCCCTCTGCTGCCGTCTCCCTGGGTCAAGTGAAGAAATGAGGAGCTTTCGCATTCTTGAAGGTTGCCATCAGGTCAAAGGCGGGGGTCCCCCACCTCGTACATATGAGGTGATACGAGTCCTCCACGAGTTCCCACTCTCCGGGGTCCAGCCATTTGCGACTGAGAAAATCTGCATGAATATTCTCTACCCCAGCAATGCGAGAGGTCGCTATGCTGCATAGATGCTTCTCCGCCCATGCTATCAAGAGCCGAGCTTCGGCCGCAACTGATTGACTCTTGGTTCCCCCCTGATGATTGATGTAAGCCACCGTGGTCGCATTTGTCTGAGAGAACCCTGATGGACTGTCCATGAATTAGTGGGAGAAATTCTTGTAGAGCCAACCGGACCGCTCTGGTCTCCAGCCGATTGATGGACCAAGAAGCCTCCTGCGGGGACCACTGACCCTGAACCGACTTCCGTAGACAGACCGCTACCCAACCATACAGGCTGGCGTCCGTAGTGATTACCGTCCAGGACGGGATCTCCAGCGGTACTCCGCGACTCAAGTTGCTCGGACACAACCACTAATTCATGCTGTCCTGCGCTGCCTGGGTCAGCGGCAACAGTAGACGAAATTCTTCCGACACTGGGTTCCAGCGGAAGAGCAACGCTGACTGCAAAGGTCGCATATGAGCGAAAGCCCAGGGAACCAATTCCAGTGTGGAAGTCATTGACCCCACACCTGTAAATAGTCCCAGACGACCGGTACTTGTTTGGATACCAATCTTCGAACTTGCGCTTGTAATTTGAACATTCGCTCCTGTGTTAGGGACACCGTTCCCAAAGCTCCCAAAAACGCCAGCGACTGAGAAGGTACCAGATGATTCTTGGAGACATTGACTATCCAACCTAGTGTGTGCAACAATTGGAGCACCCGCTGAACCACTGCTTTGACAGAGTGTCTTCGACTTGGCGCGAATCAGCCAATCATCCAAATACAGGTGCACCAGCAGACCTTCCCTGCATAGCTGCGCTGCCACCACTTCCATGATCTTGGTGAAAGTTTGAGGCGCAGTCGCAAGGCCAAACGGGAGCGCCTGAAACTGAAAATGCTGCCCCAGCACGGTGAACCTGATAAACTGCTGGTGCTCTGCCCGGATACCGATGTGAAGATACGCTTTCATAAGGTCCAAGGAAGCCAAAAACTCCCCCTGTCTTATTGACGCGATCACGGAGTGCAAGGTCTCCATACGAAAACGAGGGATCTGCAGACATCTGTTGACCCTTTTCAGATGGAGGATAGGATGAAAGGTTCCTTCCTTTTTTGGTACCACGAAGTAAATGGAATAACGGCCCCTACGGAGCTCGTTGGGTGGCACTGGGACAATCGCGCCGAGATCTCTAAGCCGACCCAGTGTGGTCCGTACCACCCGGCGCTTGTCTTAAAACCCACAAGGCAATACCAGGAAACACTGGCGTGGCTGGCATAAAAAAATCTAACGCGTAACCGTTTCTTATCACATCTAGGACCCACTGATCCAACGTGATTCTGGTTCATTCCTCGTAAAACCGACCCAATCTGCCCCCGATTCTCGGTATGGAGGAATGGACCGGCCGCACATCATTGTCCAGGCTTGCCCCCCCTGCACATTCTGAATGGCTCCCGGACGACCGAAACGGCGCCCGCGAAAGGACTGCGAAGAAGACTGTTGTCTGTTGGCACTGTGACGAAAAGAGGAAACCGAACCCCGAGAGGTCCGAGGCCGGCGACCACCGTGAAAGCGAGAGCGAGAAGCCGGAGCTCCCCTGGTCCTTGGTCTGTCCTCTGGCAGCTGATGCACCTTGTTTTCACCCAAGGACTCAATTAGATCCTCCAATTCCTTGCCAAACTGCTTGCCCTTGAAGGGCAACGAACCCAACCGGGCTTTAGATGTCACGTCCGCCGACCAATGACGGAGCCACAGCAAACGCCTCATAGAAACCACGGAAACCATAGCTCTGGCCGAGGTGCAAAGCAGATCATAAAAGGCGTCCGCACTATAAGCAATCACCGCTTCTAAGCGCCCCACCTGGCGCGCCTCCTCAGGCGATAGAGATTCGTTGGCCAATAATTGTTGTGCCCACCGAAGGCCAGCTCGTAAGGAAAAATGACTGCAAATCACTGCATGAATTCCTAATGCCGAAACCTCGAAGATCCTCTTGAGTTGTATCTCCAGCTTCCGGTCCTGCAAATCCTTAAGCGCTGTACCCCTGGTCACCGGAATGGTGGTCTTCTTTGTGACCGCCGCCACCGCCGAATCTATCTTAGGCATCCGCAACAGCTCCAATGCCTCCTCAGGCAGGGGATAGAGCTTATCCATCGCTTTCACCACCTTGAGGCCCAAGTCATGAGTATCCCACTCCTTAAAAAGCAAATCCGATGCGGAAAAATGCAAGGGAAAAGCGGAAGGAGGACCCCGAAGGCCCAAGACGACCGGGTCCATTGCTCCAAGCCGGGACTCTTCCCGCGGTACCTGAATTCCTAATTCACCCAAGATTTCCGGAATAAGGGGTCCCAGTTCGTCCCTTCGAAATAGACGAATCACCTTCGGGTCATCCCCCTCTGTTCCATGGGCACCACGAGGACCAGTGGACCCCTGGTCTCCATTCCCATCAACCCCCCTCAGTGGCTGGGACGGTAGGTCCTGATCCCCTTGGTGTTCCTCCGGCTCATCAGTATCAGTTGTGGAATCCAGATCTCCCCGGGCTGTCCGAGGTCGAAGGGGCCGGGACCTGTCTGGGGCCCCTGGAACCGGGACGGTCTTTGACCGCTTCCCAAATCCTAGCCCAGGGTCCAGGGCGGGGGTATCCTGGAGCCTTTTCCTGGCCAGCCTCCAGGCCTTGAATGCCTTGTGCATCAATAGCACAAACTCAGACCCGAAAGAAGAATCAGAAGATGCCCCTTCATCATCCCCCTCAGGGATCCTAAAATTATCTGGGCCATCGGGCCTCACAGGTCTGTCCCCCACAGGGACCCTGCGCTGAGGTGACAATCGCGGTGGGGGGTCGTCCTCCCCCCGATCCACCGGCGGCTCGGGTGTCTCGGCTCCCCGAGGTGAAAAAAATGGCCACCGTTCCCACCGAAATTGCATTTCCGGCATTCAAAATGGCGCCCGTTCCCAGGCTCCCCGGGAACGGGCCGTCACCAGCAGCTGACTTAACCCCCATGGACCTGGCTCGCGAACGCTTACTGCCTTGGGTCCCAATTGGGACCGAAGACCCCCCTCGCCTCCCAAGACACAGGAGGAACAGAGGTTTTCCCTAGACAGCCGTGCCTGCGTGGTCCCGCAGGCCCGGCAGGCAGACCGACGTGGCATGCTCTGTACCAGCGAGGGAGAGAGAGAGAGAAAAAATTTAAGTCACACCCCCCCTCCCCCGCGACGGCGAAATACGGCGCTCGGCCCCCCGCGGGAAGGAAAGATGAAAGAGGTAGAAACAAGAAATAAATCTTTTTTTTTTTTAAATATACAATAACTACCGATCACCTCAGGTCCTGATCCAACTGGGGGGAGTGAGTCGGGCACCCCGGTGTCACCCCCAGTGCCGATGGTACGCCGGTAGATGGGGATCCCCCACTCGTCAGCGGCCTCTTGAACCAAGGGGGATGGTCCCCTCGCAACACCCTGAGAGGCATGAGCATGGACCTGCAGGCAAGCCTCTGCAGTCTCCAACCCTAATTTATCTATTTATTTATTTAAACACTATCTACCACCTAATCCCTAGGCCTCAGCACAGATTGTAAATTTTGCACCCCCTCCACCTACTAGGAGACAGAAGAATACTGCCAGACTGTAGGTGGCACCAGCCTAGGTATAGATGGAGTTTTGGTTTGTAAACTTCTGTCTCCATTTGCTAGAGGGGGGGCAAAACCCAAGAGTCTGGACTGATCCGGCTACGTTCAGGGAATGGCCATAGTTTAATACTAAACTCCTAACTTCTTCAACATTCAGTCAGCTATTATAAAGATACCATATTCAGTACTTTGTCTCTTTAACATTACCCTGTCTCGCCATTACTTCTTTTCAATGCCAAAGTGAAAACCGGAAGCTGGGACAGAGATGTCCGGTGATTGTGTTTTATACTGAACATATCTGAGTGGTGTTTTTTTAAATCACAGAATTCCATTCTATTTCAAGGTTTAATCCTCGAGGGGTCATAATATCTAAACAATAGACCCGAAATTGCTCCCTTAAATTTAGATGTGCGGTTCGATTATCTCTTCTTGGAAACTTTACCATTTGTTCCAAGATGCCCCACCTGAAATCACTGAATTGGTGGTTGCATTCTAAACAATGGGATGCTATCGGAGCTTGGATTTTGCCAATGTTAACACAGCTCTTAATGCTCTATGAGACATGTCTTAATAGTACATTTCATACATTCAACATATACTTTGTCACACGAGCATTGTAAAAAATGAACTACATGAATTGAAAGACAATTAGTATTTCCAAGTAATTTTATTTTCCCTGAAGTTGGATCAGTCCACTATGTATCCATTAGAATTTGCACACAAAAATTGCAGTTACCACATTGACTATGACCAGTTATCGATGTTGATTGTAAAGTTGTCTGGAGGTAATAATGAGTGAACAATGGAATCTTTCATGTTTCTTCCTTTTTTATATGCAATCAACAGTAGAATGGTGAACACTGAATACAGTGACAAAACCTGCCAATTTTTAAAAATGATAGATATAATGGTCTTCGCCAGGTGAGAGTACTGCAACACACATGCTATGGATGTTTTCTCTGTACTTTCCTTGTCTAACAACGTTCATTCCGCATACATAGCTCTTTTATAAGCTCTTCTTATCACATGGAATTGATAGCCGCGTTCAAGTAATTGCAAGCTCAACTCTCGTGCTTGCCTAATGAAATCCTCTTTTTTTGGAACGTGTGTCATATTTACAAAATTGTCTCACTGGAAGATTATTCCTTAAACTAGCAGGATGGAAACTTGAATAATGTAACAGGTTGTTTCTCTCAGCCAGTTTTCGGTATAGCGATGTTTCTAAGCCTTCCTTCAATACCCAAATGTCTAGAAACGCTATTTTCTCATTACTACATTCCATGACGAATTGCAAGATTTTGTCTTGTATGTTTAGCCATGTAATAAATTCAAGCAGATTGTTTTTAGATGTCCATAAGAAAAAACCATCATCGAATATCTACACCGCACAGTGATGTATTTGAAAAAAATTTGATGTGTACAGAAATTGTTGCTCAACTGTGCCACATAATGTTTGGCAATGCTGGGAACCATCGTGGTGCCCACTGAAGTACCATGTTGTTGCAAATAAAATTGCCCTGAGCAAAGAAATAATTATGACATAAGGCTAATGGAGCCATGCGTATAATGAAACTGGACGGTTTCCAATGTAGACGTGGACGCTTATTTATTGTACTTTCTACTATGTTCACAGCCGCTGCCTGAGGGATATTGGTATACAGCGATTTAATGTCTAAAGATATAAGAGTGGCCAGTGATTGTAATCTCATCCTCTCTAATCTAAAAAAATGAACAAGATCCTAACATATACAAGACCGTTCAACAGAGAGCAAGTCCGGCAGGTACCTCAGTAATTAATTTATCTAAATACAGTTATTATTTGTGCACAAGAGCGAGTTCTAAATAAAGATCTTTCCTTCGTTCCCTCTCACTGCTTTTCAATGTACAACTGATTGTTTCATTTTTTTAGATTATCTCAAATAAGATTATTCTTTGACAAATGTCCTGCTACCATACCAGACATTTCAATTGTGCAAAAGAAATAATTCCAGAGGATTGTTCCTAGTCCACTGGATGCACATGTGAAAACATTTATTGATTTGGTATTGATATAACAATGACTCAGCAACAAGCTTCTAGAATTCAACATAATCTGAGCCAAGTAGCGAAATAGCTCTTAAACAATTGTGTGGTAATACAGATCTTGTCATAAAACCAGCAAAGGAGGAGCTATTGTTATTCAAAATCACAGGCAATAAATATATTGAGGAAATATGATCTCAACTGAATAATCAAGTCTATTATAAAAAACTGGAATTGAATCCATTACCAGCATTGGAAGATTTAATATCAATAGAATTATATATTGCTGCAAAAATGGGGATATTATTGAAACGAGAAATACAATCTTAACTCTGAAAGATCTTACCATTCTAGTATTATACACAGTGCCAAAGGTCCATAAACAGCTTCATAATCCATTTTCACAGTTTGTAGACGTTTTTTAAAAGGAGTGCCAAAAGCATGGTCATTTGTGAAAATTATCAAGCACATGCTTACTATATTAGAGGGGATCAGAATACAATCACTGACCACTCTTTTGGGTATCTTTAGAAATTGAATCACTGTACACCAATATCCCTCAGGCAGCAGTAGAAAGTACAGTAAATAAGCGTCCATGTCCACATCAGATACCGTCTAGTTTCATTATACGCATGGCTCAGTTAGCCTTATGCCATATTTATTTCTTTGTTTTGAACGATTTTTATATGCAACAATATGGTACTTCAGTGGGCACCACAATGGTTCCCGGCATTGCCAATCTTTAAGTGGCACAGTTTGAGCAACAGTTTCTGTACAAGTCGGATTTTTTCAAATACATCACAGTATGGTGTAGATACATCAATGATGCTTTTTTTCTTGTGGGCATCTTCTAAAAACCATCTGCTTAAATTTACCACATGGCTAAAATTACAAGGCAAAAACTTGCAATTTGTCATGGAATATAGTATTTATTTATTTATTTTTATATACCGGTGTTCAATTTTACATATCACATCGGTTTACATTCCAACAAAAAGAATGCAGGAAATCAAGAGTTTCCTTTGTCAATACATTGAAACAATAATAAAACATGGAAATTGTTAACAAGAGAAATTAAAAACATGGAAATGGTTAACACTACAGGTTGCACGAAGGGGTGCACAAAGTAATGAGAAAATAGCGTTTCTAGACATTTGGATATTCAAGGAAGGCAACAAAAATTAGAGACATCGCTATACCGAAAACTGGTTGAGATAAACTGTTACATTAATCAAGTTTCCAGCCTGCTAGTTTGAGGAATAACCTTCCATAAGAACATAAGAACATGCCATACTGAGTCAGACCAAGGATCCATCAAGCTCAGCATTTTGTCTCCAACAGTGGCCAAACCAGGCCACAAGAATCTGGCAAGTACCCAAAAACTAAGTCTATCTCATGTTACTGTTGCTAATAATAGCAGTGGCTATTTTCTAAGTCAACCTAATTAATAGCAAGTAATGGACTTCTCCTCCAAGAACTTATCCAATCCTTTTTTAATCCCAGCTACACTAACTGCACTAACCATATCCCCTGGCAACAAATTCCAGAGTTTAATTGTGCATCGAGTGAAAAAGAACTTTCTCCAACAATTTTGTAAATATGACACACGTTCCAAAGAAGAGGATTTCATTATGGATTCACGAGAGTTGAGCATGTGATGTGATTACTTGACAACAGCTATCCATTCTTTGTGATAAGAACTTATAAAAGAGCAGTGCATGCAGAGCGAACATGGTTGTAGTTAAGACCAGGAAAGTACAAAGAATACGTCTTTACTGTGTGTGTTGCAATACTCTCACCTGGCAAAAAACATGCATCTATCATTTTTAAACATTGGCAGGTTTTGTCACTGCATTCAGTGCTCATCATTTCACCATTGATCGTATATAAAAGAGAAAGAAACATAAAAGATTCTATCATTCACTCATTATTACCTCCAGAGACACCTTTACAATAAACATCGATAACTGGTCATAGTCAACGAGGTAACTGTAATTTTTGTGCAGAAATTGAAATGGGTACTCAGTGGACCAATCCAACTTCAGGGAAAATAATAAAATTGTTTGGAAATACCAAGTGTCTTTCAACTCATGTGCTTTATTTTTTTTTACAATGCCCATGAGACAAAGTATATGTATATTCGTCTCATAGAGCACAAGAGCTGTGTTATACTGGCAAAATCCAAGCTCCAACAGTATCCCACTGTTTAGAATGCAACCACCAATTCAGTGATCTCTGCTGGGGCACCCTGGAACAAATGGTAAAGTCTCCAAGCAGAGGTAATCGAACCATATGTCTAAATTTAAGGGAGCAATTTTGGATCTATTATTTAGATACTGTGACCCCTTGAGGATTAAACCTTGAAATAGAATGGAATTCTATGATTTATAAAAACACTGCTCAGTTATGCTCAATATAAAACACAATCACTGGGCAGCTCTGTCCCTGCTTCCGATTTTCACTTTGGCACTGAAAAAAAGTCATGGTGAGAGGTTAATGTAAAGGGAAAAAGTACTGAATATGGCATCTTTCTGATAGCTGACTGAATGTTGAAGAATTTAGAAGGAATTTAGTATTAAACTATGGACTTTGCCTGTGCATTTATATTTTGTTGATTTTTTTTTGGTGAATAAATTGGTGTATCTGGGCACTTTTGATGAAAAACTATTATGTGACTGAAGGTATTCTTTCATTATTATTTTAGCAAACTTTCAACCTCTAAGATAATCCACAAAAAAAAGAAGTGGCCATATCAAGATGTAATTCTCCTGATGCAGACTGTCAAAATATGGACCCAAGTCGGGGAATGCTGCTTCGTGTATCACTAAGATAAGTGTATTTTGAAGTGCAAAAGAAAAATAATTTTAAAAGATTGGACACTGGCCTATATTTATATGTAAGGCAAGGAAGATGCTTTGGATACCGGGCATGCCTATTATGATGGCCACAATAGATGGTTAAAAGAATTTTGAATTTGAATCCAGAATCCCTACATTTTCTCTTTGCTGACAAAGACTAGCAAGCAGACTCTTAACTCTCAAGTCTTAGTCTGACGGGATGCTCTGTGCAAAAGCCTTTATTTATAAAATTGATAAGGACAGACCTATGTAATCTTTCTTTATCCTATGCAGATCTCCTTATTACCCTTGTTTAACTGTCCATAGAGTCAATTCCTTTACTATTTGTTTAAATTATTAAAATCATTCTATGTTTTAACTGGGGGAGGTGGGACTTATAAGATAAAAAAAAAGTGGAATACCATCAGCATAAGCCTCTGTGATTTAATTAAGGCATTACAACAAATCTATTGCTTGTAGCACGATTTATATGCATCAACTGTATGTGTGTGAATGCATATCATAGACAATAACAGGCAGATTTAAATATAAAAAGGAGGTGCGCTTGGGGGTTATTTTGATATTTCTGTAAAGTGCCTTCAAATCTTACATTTTTCCCCAGTGTCTTTAAAACACAATTTAACTTCAAGAAAGGAGAAAAGTAGTATAAAACTCTGCAAGTTGCACTGAAAATAAATCATAACTTCTTGGCTTCTGTACCTGTGAGCTCAGCTGTGTTTTAATCCAGTTGAAGTAATAATTCAAATCGCTGCCTTCCATGGCTTCTCTTCCCCAGGCAGCCAACTTGGCAATAATTCTTGCTGCCTGAAAAAGATCAAGGATGAAATTATAAACCATTAAAAAAGAACCTCTCTGACTGAAGAATTACATCATGGGACAGATCATTTAGTTATGAGGTTGGTGGTGTAATTGTAGTAAGAACATGGAGCTTTGACAAAGCAGATACCAATTAGATTCCCCTCTGCACTAGTCATGCAGCAACGTCAAGAAAAAACCCTTACAGGTCCAAACACAACTTGTAAACTCTAGGAGCCAGAGACACCAGGACCATTTAAAGCAGTGCCTCTGGCCTAATTATGTGGAAGAAGCCGCATGATTAGCTTGTTGCCATATATTTTATAATCTGCCACAGAATCAACATTCCTGAAAACATTTAGACCTCTTAATTCAAACTTTTGAAAATAACTGAAGAGTGTATGCCTGCCTTCAATCTCAGCTTTCTCTCTGCTCCTGCTCCAACCCCTTCCTTTGCAAATAGCCTGCAGGGAGCCTTCTTCTATTGTCTCCCCCAACCCTTTTCTCCTGTCCTAAAGTGAAGAGTGGGGGAGGTGAAACTGGAGTGTACTGAGAAAGCAGTCAGAATGTTTGATCGCTCAAAGATCTTTCAAATCCTTATCAAACCAAAGATGATTCTGATATAATTCCATCCAGGAATTATAGCCCTATATAAGAATGTCATCTTTATACAATCATACCCATTTACAAAGATCTAGATGTGTTTTGGAAGTCTCCAACTGCTGGGCCTCACCCAGTTCATCAGAGAAGCAACCCACAAGACAGGCCACACCCTGGATTTGATACTTACCTCACCAAAATTGCTGGAAGGTGCTCCATCAGAGAACATACACTCTACCCAACTCTCCTGGACCAACCAGGAGAACCGACAAGTACAAGCCCCCAACATGGAAAACTAATCGTGAAAGGATCATCAAACAAGTTGGCCTAATAGTTCACCTTTACTCAAAATCCTTCATCTTTGTCTTACAATATACCATAGATAACACATGCACGTTACCTTTAAAGTTGAAAACTAGAACACTGATCTAAAAACAGCTATGAACAAGAGAGCACCATAGAAAAACATCATTTAAAAAAAACCTAAACCGACCCCCTGGTTCACACTGGAGCAGACTGAGTTGTAAATAACTAGAAGTGAATTGGAATGTAAATGGCAAAATTCAAACTCCCAATCCATCAGATATAACTGTATAAGATACCAGATAGCCTACCACAAGGCAGTTACAGCTGCCAAGTGAGCCTACGACACAAAAATAATCAAGCACACTGAGAATTCACCAAGTGAACTAATTTGGATCATTAAAATTCTGATCTCCTCCAAAACTATACCCACTTCCCTCGTAACAGAAGCACACTGCAATAAACTGGTTACATTCTTTACAGATAAGATAGCACATAGACAGGCAGAACTAGAGAAAGTAGAAGTGACAAAACCAGTACTAAGCTCCCTACCAAGCAGCTTAAGTTTCACCCTGCTCTCCAAACATAAGAACATAGGAACATAAGAAATTGCCATGCTGGGTCAGACCAAGAGTCCATCAAGCCCAGCATCCTGTTTCCAACAGTGGCCAATCCAAGTCACAAGAACCTGGCAATTACCCAAACACTAAGAAGATACTATGCTATTGATGCAATTAATAGCAGTGGCTATTCCCTAAGTCAATTTGATTAATAGCAGTTAATGGACTTCTCCTCCAAGAACTTATCCAAACCTTTTTTGAACCCAGCTACTCTAAATTCACTAACCACATCCTCTGACAACAAATTCCAGAGCATAATTGTGCGTTGAGTAAAAAAGAACATTCTCCAATTAGTTTTAAATGTGCTACTTGCTAACTTCATGGAGTGCCCCCTAGTCCTTCTATTATCCGAAAGTGTAAATAACCGATTCACATCTCCTCATTCTAGACCTCTCATGATTTTAAACACCTCTATCATATCCCCCCTCAGCCGTCTCTTCTCCAAGCTGAAAAGTCCTAACCTCTTTAGTGTTTCCTCATAGGGGAGCTGTTCCATTCCCCTTATCATTTTGGTAGCCCTTCTCTGTACTTTCTCCATCGCAATTATATCTTTTTTGAGATGCGGAGACCAGAATTGTATACAGTATTCAAGGTGCGGTCTCACCATGGAGCGATACAGAGGCATTGTGACATTTTCCATTTTATTCACCATTCCCTTCCTAATAATTCCCAACATTCTGTTTGCTTTTTTGACTGCCGCAGCACACTGAACAGAAGATTTCAATGTGTTATCCACTATGACGCCTAGATCTCTTTCTTGGGTTGTAGCACCTAATATGGAACCAAACATTGTGTAACTATAGCATGGGTTATTTTTCCCTATATGCATCACCTTCCACTTATCCACATTAAATTTCATCTGCCATTTTGATGCCCAATTTTTCAGTCTCACAAGGTCTTCCTGCAATTTATCACAATCTGCTTGTGATTTAACTACTCTGAACAATTTTGTACCATCTGCAAATTTGATAACCTCACTCGTCATATTCCTTTCCAGATCATTTATAAATATATTTATTTATTTATTTATTTATTATTTTTATTATACCGAGTTTCATGATAGGAATCACATCAACCCGGTTTACAATTAACAATGTGAGTAAAGGCAGAGAGTAACATAGTAAAACATTTCCCAATTCAACGTCACATATAGAATGAAACTTAACAGATATAATAACAATATTTAGGATGTGAGAAAGTTACAAAAAACAAGGAAAAATAACTAGGATCTGAAAGGGGGAGGAAATTGAAGGAAGAATATTAACATTTTAGCCAACTGTATCAATTAATAAATATGTATAGTATTATAAAAATATAGATGAGTAGCAAAAATGATCAAATATGATGCTGTTGTGAAGTATAATAATAAGATGCTGTGACTGCGTATGAAGTTAGTGGGTTTATTACAGTTCACTAACTTTATGTTTGTGCTGATGGGTGGGGAATTTAATCCAGTTCTGGGAACGCTTTTTTAAAAAGCCACGTTTTTAGTCTCTTCCTAAAAGTTGGGGCGCATGGTTCTTGTCTTAAGTCCGGTGGGATGGAGTTCCAAAGGATTGGACCTGCTGATGAAAGAGCTCTTGAACTGTAGGATTTATGTTGGTAAGTTTTGGCATGAGGTACCTGAAGTGATTCTTTGTAATGTTCCCTGATGGGTCTGGCGGATGTGTATTTTTTAAAAGGGATTTGTAAGTCAAGTTGAGTGTGTTGATGGATGTTCTTGTAGATAATCATGATGGTTTTGTACATAATTCTGAAGTGGATCGGTAACCAATGAAGGTCTTTGAGGATGGGGGAGATATGGTCGATTTTCCTGGAGTTTGTAAGTATTCTAGCTGCTGTGTTCTGTACCATTTGTAAAGGCTTGGTGTAAGAAGCTGGGAGGCCTAGTAGTAGAGAATTGCAATAATCTAGTTTGGAGAAGATTATTGCTTGCAGGATTGATCTAAAATCTTGCGCGTGGAAAAGTGGCTTTATTCTTTTCAGAATATGTAATTTGTGGAAGCAGTCTTTTGTAGTTCGGTTTATGAATGGTTTGAGGTTAAGACGGTTATCTAGGATGGCTCCTAGATCTCTTACATGGGTGGTTTGTAGGAGGGTAGGTGGCTTTGAGAGTGTGATGTTGTTTTCAGGTGCTATAAGGAGATATTCCGTTTTCGACGCATTAAGGACTAGGTTTAAGCTGGTAAGGAGGTGTTTGATTTCTAATAAGCAACTATCCCAATATTCCATTGTTGACGAGATTGAATCTTTTATAGGGATCACAATCTGTACGTCGTCCGCGAAGAGGAAGTGTTTAAGGCTTAGTTTTGTGAGTAGTTGACAGAGTGGTAGGAGGTATACATTAAATAGGGTGGGTGAGAGGGATGAACCTTGTGGCACCCCTCTGGTGGAGTGGTGATATTGGGATTCTGTATTGTGAATTTTGACCCTATATCCTCTGTTTTCCAGGAAGGTTTTGAACCATGTTAGTGAAGTAGCTGTCACTCCAATATTTGCCAGTTGTTTTAAGAGGAGGTAATGGTTGACGGTGTCAAAGGCCGCCGAGAAGTCGAGGAGGATTAGTAAAAATGCTTTGCCTTTATCGATGCCGGCTAGGAGGAAGTCTGAAAGTGCAAGAAGTAGTGTTTCTGTGCTTGCAGCTTTTCGAAAACCATATTGGTTTGGAGACAGAATGCCGTGGTCTTCCAAGTAGTTGGAAAGTTGGGTGTTCACCAATTTTTCCATTATTTTGGCTATGAATGGAAGGTTGGAAATAGGGCGGAAGTTGTTGGGATCACTTGGATTTAGATTCGGTTTTTTTTAGGAGGGGTTTGATTGAAGCTGTTTTTAGATCATCTGGGTAGATACCCTGGGAGAGGGAACAGTTTATAATTTCGGCAAGGGATTTTGATATAGTATCAGGAATGAGAAGTAGCATTTTGGAAGGAATTTGATCAAAAGGGTGTGATGAAGGTTTCATTTTCTTCAGCACCGATTGTATCTCTGTGAGAGTGATGGGTTCGAATGCTTTAAGCTGTATATCTTTGTTAGGGAGAAGGTATGTGTTGTCTTGGGAGCTAGTGGTTAGTGATAGTTGATTGAGGAGGTCAGAGATTTTTTTGCTGAAATGAAGAGCCAGTTCGTCTGCTTTGGTCTGAGAGAATTCGGGTGGTATATCAGGAGTGATAGGTTTAGTGAGATTGGAAACGAAGGCGAATAGGGCTTTTGAGTCAAAGATGAGGTGATGAACCTGACGGGCATAGTAGTCTCTTTTTGTTTTCTGTGTACTGCTTTTGTATTGGTGGAGCGTGCGTTTGTAGTCTGAGAGTGAGGCTGGTGAAGGGGCTTTACGCCATTTTCTTTCTTTCTGCCGAAGTAGTTGTTTGAGATTTCTCAGTTCATCATTAAACCAGGGTTGTCTTTTGGATGCCTTTGAAGAGTGTTTTTTGGTGGTCAGTGGGCAAAGTGTGTTTGCTACTGATTTTGTTATTTTGGACCATGATTGAAGAGCGCTGTTAGGTGTAGAAACATCGATGGATGGTAATTCTGGGGCTAGAAGTTTGCTGAGGAGTTCAGAGTTACATGTTTTTTTGTAGAGGAAAGAAGGTCTTGAGTCAGGCTTGGAATCTGGTTGTAGTAGGGAAAAGCTGGTGGAGATTAAGGAGTGGTCTGACCATGGGACTTGTTGACAGTCAGGTTGATTTGTTTGGGAAATGCCGGCATTTGTAAAGAAGAGGTCGAGTGTGTGTCCTGCTTTGTGAGTGGGTTTGTTGATTTGTTGTTTGAAACCCATTGCGGACATTGCGGTGAGGAAGGCTTCGCAGTTCGTTGAAAGGGGAATTTTGTCAACATGTAAGTTGAAGTCACCCAAGATTATAGCTGGGGAGTCAAGGTTTAGGTGTAAAGTTATAGTTTCTAGAATAGGAGAGGTGTCTGACTCTAGCGGGACTGGAGGGGCGTAGACTAGAAGGATTTGGAGATCTTCTGATTTGAACAATCCTAGTTCTAATTTGGTATTTGTGTTGATAGGATAGAGAGAGAACCTCAGGGATTTTTTGGCAGCTAGAAAGATACCCCCTCCTCTTTTTTTTTGTCTTGGGATAGAGAAGAAGTCGTAGATCTGTGTTGGTAGTTGGTTAATAAGTGCGATGTCAGTGGGTTTGAGCCATGTTTCTGTTATGGCGCAAAAATCCGGTGTTGAGTCCAGCAGTAGGTCGTTAAGTATTAAAGTTTTGTTGGTAATTGATTGTGCGTTAAATAGGAAGATGGTAAATAAGGTGAGACCTAGAAACTGTGTGGTAGGGGAAATCATGATTGGGATGAGGGATTTGTAGGTGCGTGGGCGGCAGAGCATTGTCTGTTGAATGAATGCTTGTTATAGGTACCAGGGGAATGGCCGTATGAATGCTATTGTAGGTCGGATAAGAGTTGGATGAATGCTGTATTGAGCTGGTTTGGTGCTGGTTGAATGCTGCTGTGCGTTGGCTGAGTGCTGGTTGAATGCTGCTGTAAGTTGGCTGAGAGCTGGTTGAATGCTGCTGTAAGTTGGCTGAGAGCTGGTTGAATGCTGCTGTAAGTTGGCTGAGTGCTGGTTGAATGCTGCTGTAAGTTGGCTGAGAGCTGGTTGAATGCTGCTGTAAGTTGGCTGAGTGCTGGTTGAATGCTGCTGTAAGTTGGCTGTGTGCTGGTTGAATGCTGCTGTAGGTTGGCTGTGTGCTGGTTGAATGCTGCTGTAGGTTGGCTGTGTGCTGGTTGAATGCTGCTGTAAGTTGGCTGTGTGCTGGTTGAATGCTGCTGTAAGTTGGCTGAGAGCTGGTTGAATGCTGCTGTAAGTTGGCTGAGAGCTGGTTGAATGCTGCTGTAAGTTGGCTGTGTGCTGGTTGAATGCTGCTGTAGGTTGAATGGGAGTTGGATGAATGCTTTTGTGAGCTGCCAAAGTAGGGGCAAGAGTGAAGTTTGAGTAGTCTTAGTCTGTCGTTGTTGAGTAGTCTGAGTCTGTCGTTGTTGAGTAGTCTGAGTCTGTCGTTGTTGAGTAGTCTGTGAAGTTTGCTTATTCTGAGTCTGGCGTTGTTGAGTGGATGCTGAAGCCCTGGAGAGTTGTCTGTCTGTGATTGTAGTGTGGGTATGTTTCTGAGGTGCCAGGAGGTGCGAACCACGTGGCTCGGCGGGTTAGGGCGAGTGTAAAAAGTAGTCTAGAGAGTGCCTTACCCCGGTGTGCCTAGCGTCGGTTGCGAGGCTCGTCCTTTCAGCTGGTCCTCCTTCGGTGGTATCGCCGCGTGATAGACCGGAGGTCAGTTGGACTTAAAAGGATCTAAGGAGGTTCACTTCTAAATGAGTAGGCCCTGGACCTGGGGCACTCCAAGGGGCGCCCCTTAGCGCCCCTTGGAGTGCCCCAGGTCCAGGGCCTGGGGCACTCCAGGTCCAGGGGGCTAAGGGGAAAAGCATCAGTCATATAGATCCCTAAGGCACTCCACTGTTTACCCTTTTCTACTGAGAAAATTGACCATTTAATCCTATTCTCTTCTTCCTGTCTTTTAACCAGTTTGTAGTCCACGAAAGGACATCGCCTCCTATCCCATGACTTTTTAGGTTTGCTTAGAAGCCTCTAATGAGGGACTTTGTCAAACACCTTCTGAAAATCCCAATACACTACATCTACCGGTTCACCTTTATCCACATGTTTATTAACCCTTTCAAAAAAATGAAGATTTGTTAGGCAAAACTTCCCTTGGGTGAATCCATGTTGACTGAGTTCCATTAAACCATATCGTTCTATATCCTCTACGATTTTGATCTTTAGAATAATTTCCAATATTTTTCCCAGCACTGAAGTCAGGCTCATTGGTCTATAGTTTCCTGGATCACCCCTGGAGACCTTTTTAAATATTGAGGTTACAGTGGCCACCCTCCAGTCTTCAGGTACAATGTATGATTTAATGATAGGTTACAAATTTTAACTCATAAATCAGAAATTTCATTTTTTAGTTCCTTCAGTACCCTAGGATGCATACCATCCAGTCCAGGTGATTTGCTACTCTTTAGTTTGTCAATCTGGCCTACTACATCTTCCAGGTTCACAGTGATTTGGTGCAGTTTGTCTGACTCATCACCCATGAAAACCATCTCTGGAACTCGTATATCCCCAACACCCTCATTAGTAAACACGGAAGCAAAGAATTAATTTAGTCTTTCTGCAATGGCCTTATCTTCCCTAAGAGCCCCTTTAACCCCTCGGGTCATCAAATGATCCAACCGACTCCTTCACAGGTTTCTTGCTTCGGATATATTTTTAAAGATTTTATTATGAGTTTTTGCCTCTACGGCCAACTTCATTACAATCCTTTTCCATTGGAAACAATTTAGTAGAACTAGGGGTCATGATTTGAAACTCCAGAGAGGAAGACTTAGAACCAATGTCAGGAAATATTTCTTCACTGAGAGGGTGGTGGATGCCTAGAATGCCCTTCCGGAGGAAGTGGTGATGTGAAGGATTTCAAAGGGGCATGGGATAAACACAGTGGATCCCTAAAAGGCTAGAGGATGGGAATAAATAGAAACGCTTAACCGGCACAAAGCTGCAGTTACTACCCTTACGAAAAACCTGGGGGTAACCTGCATGGAGCAGCAATTACTACCTTGGGACGCTTGCTGGGCAGACTAGATGGACCATTTTGGCCTTTTTCTGCCGTCATTACTATGTTACTATATGTAAATTCTCTCTTTGCCTGTCTTATCAATGTTTTACACTTAACTTGACAATGCTTGTGCTTTATCCTATTTTCTTCAGATGAATCCTTCTTCCAATTTTTGAAAGATTCTTTTGGCTAAAATAGTCTCTTTCACCTCATCTTTTAACCATACCGGTGGTAATCGTTTTGCCTTCCTTCCACCTTTCTTAATGCATAGAATACATCTGGACTGCGCATCTAGGATTGTATTTTTAAATAATGCCTGTGCCTGTTGAACATTTTTAACCTTTGCAGCTGCACCATTCAGTTTTTTTCAAACTATTTTCCTCATTTTATCAAAGTTTCCCTTTTGAAAATGTAGTGTTAGGGCTGTAGATTGACTTATTGTCACCCTTCCAGCCTACCCAGACCTTCAACCTTGCCTTGTGGCCTATCTGGGCATTCTGCCTTGCGCCATATTCAAGCCCTCTACATTGCAGCATCTTAGGCCTCCCTACCATGCTCTCCGAGACTTTCCTGTGTGGCCTTCGGACCTTCTAGGTTCACCTAGCCAGCCTTGTGCCTAGTTGGGCTTTGTTTCCTGCTGTCTATTTCTGTCCTTGTTCAGTACAGTCCTGCCCTTGTCCAGTCCTTGTTCTGTCTTGCACTGCCCAGTCTAGTTTAGCCCCTTGTCTGTTTCCCAGGGTTTTACTCTTGTCCTTTTGCCTCAGGCCTTGCCATTGTACTCCAGCCCCTAGTATCAAGCCCCCAGTCTATGCTAAGTATCCAGCCCCCAGCTTGTGTCTGAACTGAGCTCCTAGCCTGCACAAAGCTCCAAGACCATGTCTGCACCATGATGTTCTGCTGGAGACAAGTCCTACTAGCCCCCAGAACCCAAAGACTCAAGCTACAGGGGAGGGGTTTGGATAGGTAGAAGACCAGCTCTAGTCCAGCCCTGCGGTCCTGCACTGCTTCTGCGGGGTGCTCCCTGACTCCAGGCAGTCCCATGACACTGTACAACGCTTCTTGACATCCCATGCACTATCATCATCTTAGCTCACTGTAACTAATCTTGATTACTGATGTAATTGACTGATTATTGAAAATAGTTGTAACTTGCCTTGAATTCTTTTTGTTGGAAAAGAGCGTCATAAATAAATCCTGATGATGATGATGGTTGTGTTTCATAGCTGGCAGAGAGGGCATTATTTTCACTTCATAGAAACCTTGATGACAAGTTTCAACCTGTGCTAATTCAACCCCTTTTTGTGTCTGTTACCATGTGTCCAATCTATGTGCACATATTTCTGTGTAATTAACATCATGACAAACTACTGCTGCTGAGTGCATTTTTAGCATACAGAAATTCAGACTTAGAACAAGGATAAAACTTTCTCAAGAAAATATAAAAAGGTTAGCTGCAGTATTTCAATTCAAAGAAAAGTGAAATTTCACAGTTAAAAGTTTGTAACATATACCTTAACTTGATAAACTGTTGATTTTTGTACTTGGTACATTTTTTGTGTGTAAATAGTTTAAATATTGTTTAAAAACAAAATGAAAGGTGAGGATGTGAGGAGTATGAATGGGGAGGGGAGATTTAAAACAGAAATGATAGTAAAATCTAGTGACATATTATATATTTTAATTTTGAGAATACTATATGCCTTGGTGATGATCAATCAATTCCTGAATGGCATCCATCACAGGGAAAAAACAAAAGGCTTTACGTTAGAAAACCAAAATGGGATTCTTCCTCAGCTCCAACATAGCATCCGAATCAGAGACACTCAAATTGTTTCAAGGTCTGGGAAATCAGGGCCAGCAGTTCATCTCTATAACATAACACCAACATGGTTCGATATGGTTCCAGATCTGAAGGAATTTCCCCATCTTCCAGGGAATCATGATCAACCTTATCATCAGTGCCATCCAGATTCCTGACAGGAACATCCACAGGGAGCCGAAGCGAGCTCTGGTGCTTAAGCATAGAACTGGAAGAGGGATGAGCCACCAGCTGAGAGTCCGACCAGACAAGAATGGGGGATGTGGAGCACTGCGCCTGAAGAAAGGCTTGTAAGTCTTGAAAAAATTCCACCCAAGAAAAAGTGACCAGTTCCAGATCAAGCCCAGAAGGAACTGGAGCTGGTCCCACAGAACTATCCACGCCAGCGGAATTGCCAGCGAAGGAGAACCAAGATCTGGTGTCCCTCCAGTCAAGGCCATGACCAACCCATCATCAGAATGGGAGGAGCCAGGCTTAGCAAAATCCAAGGAAGACAAACTCTCCCTGAGCGTCTGAGCAGCACTGACACAGGTTAGAAGCCAGGTCAGGCTGAGAAGCCCTAACACAAATAGGAAGACACTTAGGCTTCTTACTTATCAGTACCATCGTAGCGGTAAATGTGTATCTGAACAGCTCACGCTTAAAAGGGGAATATGCACAAAACCAATCCTTTACTCAATCCATCCTGCAAAAAATCCCAGAATCAGAAGAATCTTAACTGAATGAAGAACACCCCGCTCCTCACGCCTAGAAAAAAGCATGGCAAGACGCACACACAACTTGTGCGCCAAGCTAAGCTTGTGAACAGTGAAAAAATGTGTGTGTGTAAAAAGCACGCCCAAAAACAGAGGGCACAACACGTGTGCAGAGCTGACACAATGCCCACACTGACAGCATGAGACCAGCAGAGCACACACAGGAGCGTGCAAAAAACGCTGCCGTGACATACCACGCAGCGTGCAAGAAAAAAAAAAGCTAAGTGCAGGGCCTAGCCCACCGGGGGCCACTCAACCCACCAGGCTGCCCAGTTCCCCAATCCCAATGGGAGCGGGAACGATTTTGGTATGGTACGCAAGCACGGAGACCGGAGGAAGTTCTGAACCCTTCTAACTGTCTCTGATTCAAAGCTAAAACTTCTCTTTTTTTAAACCTTACCTGAGCTCAGAGCTTACTGGCTAAGTACAGAGACAGTCTCCAGCTGCGGGGGGAGAGAGCATCTGCCGTCACCACCGCGCTCAGCTTCCTGCACCCACTGCCTTTCAGCTGAACTAGCAGCTAAGTCCATGCCGGGAAACCCAGCTATCAGACCAAGGAACACCTCCGAGAGACCATGGAAATCACCTCATGAAATCTCAACAGGGGGAGGGACCTTTAGGTATCACCGCAGGAGAGAGGGGCTTTCTTTTCCTTAATTTAGAATTTCAAATTTCTCCTTCCAAAAGCTCGAAGCAATCCCCATAAGGAGATGCATGTCCACCATCTGCTGGAAATTGAGAATACTGGCAGGCTGGAGTCACTGCAGGGTTATATATACTGTGACATCAGCTTGCTCCATCTCCATCTGCTGGCAGGAGAGCTTAAACCTCACTGGTCCTGAGTCCATTTGTCTACATGCTAGGAAACTACAAATTATGCATAACAGGTAGTAAATATAAATAGACTATAAATCAAACAAGAAGTTCCTCCCAGAACGAAAAGAGCCTTCCCATGATCCCTGCATATGGATGAATCAAAAAAAAAATATATCTATCCTGTCAGAGTCCTCATGTCCCCTCTGACATGTCTTGAAATTTTGGTGACGACAGCAATCACAGAAGCCTTCTTTTCCTTTGGAAAGAAGATTAAAAATGATCCTAAAAAATCATTTTTTTCAAAATTGTTTAAACTAATTCCCTATTGTTCCATTGAAGCCCTCGCTATCAGCCCTGTTGTGAACAGACACTAATTAAAGCCACCCCCACACATTGGTCATGACTGAAGCTCTAGGGCTATTGGAAATATGTAGTAGCCAGGAGTATT
Source organism: Rhinatrema bivittatum (assembly GCF_901001135.1). NCBI lineage: Eukaryota > Metazoa > Chordata > Amphibia > Gymnophiona > Rhinatrematidae > Rhinatrema > Rhinatrema bivittatum. The sequence goes on from NC_042616.1 coordinate 634,269,544, forward strand.
CACACAGGCAGAGCTTTCAAACAGCTCAATGATAAGCACTATGTGGATTTTCAGATGTTGGGCTAGTATCAATGTTCCCTCTAAGCTGCAGGGGGTGGGAGGGAGCATCTGCCCCCCTCTCCCCATCACTCAGGTATCTACTAGGTGCTGCTCCAGCCACTTTGCAGCTTGAACCACGTGGAGCCAGCAGCTCCTGCAAGACTTACGGAGCCCCCTGCACAGTTCCAACTGCACGATGGCTGGAGCAGCACCCAACACTTGCACAAGACATAGCAAGACCTCACACACCTAACAGGGAACACAGCTTAGTATAACAGCTCTTCTGATGCCCCAGTGGCAGTCCCACCAGCTTTGCCTAGAAGCCCACGTCTCACCCATGCCAGTGGCTTGTGAGGGAAAGGGGAGGAGGAGAACGAGAAGCATATTTCTGCTCATCCATGGAGACGGACAACTTGTGTGGAACAAGGTGGAACAGAGGATTGGGTGCAAGAAGAAAGCCATATAAGTGACCCAGTCAGATTTTATAATATGAGGAGATAAAGGGAAGAAAGATTACCGTTATGTGGAAACACCACTTGCAAAGTAGTGGATACAATAAGAGGTGTACTGTTGGATACAGGGGTGGAAAAATATTTTGAAAATACTTAAGATGCTGATCAAACTTTTTAGGCGCTAGGGCTTCTAAGTCACTTTGGGTGTGTAAATAGGACAGCATTACATACATGATCAGGATGAAAATTATTTTTACCTTGTTTTTATTTGCCTTGCCTATTTTTTTTTTGTTTTGGGGGAATGGTTTAGATTTTGTTCTTATTTTGTTTTGTGTATTTTAATTTTCCTTATTTTTTACTTTTGAGCTTCCCTTCCTTATCTGCCCCCTCCACTTAATCCAAGCATCTTCTCTTCTATACAGCCCAATGGCAAGGGACAGTCTTGGGCACTGGGGGCACACGTCAGGCTTGGGCCCAGAGAAACAATAGGCACTGCTATTGGCAAACTGGTGCCCAGGACTTTTCCATCCTCAATTAGATAAGACACTCATTTAGTCAGGTTCTCTTTATAATAAAAGCTGCAAAACAACCTGATTCTCTCAGTGCTCGCCTACAGTTGTCCTTCTTATTGACCCTGACATCAGGAACAGCATACATCAGGCACATGGTATGCAAGGTTGTATATGACACTGTTCTGTGAATGACTGCTCCCAGGGTTCACTTCAAGAGCTCCCGTCCGTGCCTGCTGCCTTGTGAGCCCCTCAGCCTCTTCCAAAGGTTAAAAGCTAGAGCAAGGTAGTCAACTTTCCAGAGAGGCAGATGGCAATTAAGTATGGCTAATTCATCCTGTCATCTCTGGAGAATCCTGTTTACAAGTAAGCAAACTTGCTTTCTCCATCTACAAGCAGGCATGAATTAGCTGTAACTCATGGGGAGTTCAGAGCAGAGGGTTGCAGCAGAGTGATAAGTGGACTATTGGGTGTCTCAGCTGCACAGAACTGCATGTCTAAAGTTACTGTAATCTCGGGACATATTTTTCAGACTGTAGTGGGACATGAATGTGGGAACAGACAACCAAGTAGCAAACTTGCAAATGGCTCCTAAAGAAGCCACTGAAGTCATTATGGCTCTCACGTGATGAGCTTTGCCAGAGTTTGTATTGCACAAGTCAGCCAGTTCACAATACAATCCGCTAGATAATTAGAGTTCATTTGTCAACAGCCTTTCCATATCTATTGGGATCAAGGGACATGAACAGTTGAGACACTTGGCAGTAAAGATGGGTCCCCTTTAGATAATATGAAAAGGCTCTCTTACAGTTCAAGAAATGAAGAGCCCGTTCTCCTTTGTACACATACAATCTTAGAAAGCATGTAGGTAGCACATTACTTGATTAATGTGGAATGCAGATACCACTTCTGGAAGGAACTTGAAGAACCAGCCTATTGTGAAAAAAACTGAAGGTATGGTGAATATGAAACCAGAGCCTGTAGTTTGCTTATTCTCCATGCCAAAGTAACTGCCACAAGAAACAACACTTTTAAGGTGAGAAACTTCAAGTATACAGAGTAGAGAGGTTCAAAAAGAGGTTTCATGAGTTGAGTTAGGGCTAGATTGGAGGTACCATAGATTGGAATGCCATAGTCCTTTGATAAATTTTGATATCAAAGTGGGGAGACTGGAACCCCTTCTACCGTCTGGTGATATGCAGTAATGGCATCGAGATAAACTCTGACTGAAGAGGTAGTAAGGCCTAAGGACAAGAGGAAGAATAGATACTGAAGCCACAGGAGAATGGATTTGGCTGGCTTATCCTATACCAATCAAAAATATCTTCCATTTTAAGCCAAAAGATTATTCTGATTGAAGTGTTCCTGGCAGAAATCAGCCCATGCTCCATTTCTTTGGGAAGGAATAAGGAGGACCCTACTGCATGTTTGACATACATGCCATGAGGACCAGTAATGGAGGTTTCAGATGACAGAGCTTGCTAACCTGTGTGATGAGAATCATAAAGGTTCCCCAAGGAAACAAGAAACTGCATTGAAAAATGAGCAAGATATGGATACCATGACTAGACTGGTGCTATGAGAATTATTCTTGCCCTTCCCTGAAGGACTTTCTGGATCATCTTGGCAATGAAAGGAATCAGTGGGTACTCACGCAGACAGACACTCCAATCTAGCATAAAAGCATTGGGAGCAGATCTATACTTACTCAGATGCACAAAGAACTTATTAACCTTTCTGTTGTCTACTGGAGGCAAAGAGATCGATCACTGACTTCCCCCAACAACTGAACAATTCATCTGAAATCCTCAAATTCTTTTTCTGCTCCCGCAGAAGTTAAAATCCCAGGCTGCAAGTTTGTTGCATTTACTAAGGTAACACCTGTTAGCTTACAGCTTGAGTTGCAAAATAAGAAAGCCTTTTCCTCAGTACTCAACCCTTTACCCCTTCAAATTACTGAAGAACCTTGACCTAGGCCTTTTTCTGTTTCTGGCACATATCAGATGTTTATTTTTGGCAGTTTTTCAGTTACTGGTTAATTCTTTTTTTTTTTTTTTGCCTCAAATCGATTACTGTAATTGGTTGTTGGTGAGTTTACCAGTTAATTGTATTCATCAGATGCAGGTTATGCAAAATATGGCAACAAGGTTGATCTATAATTACCCTCGAAAAGTCAGTGCAGCTCCTTTATTAAGGCAGCTACATTGGCTCCCAGTTCAACAAAGAGTTCAGTTTAAGATCATGAGCTTCATGTACAAAGTGACTAAAGGACAGGGGGCAAAGTATTTACAACAGCTAGTGGAGATTTATAGGCCACAGAGATGTCTCCTTCAGCATCGGAGATTCTATTTAATGTCCCAACAGTCAAGGAGGTTTCGAGAAGTACAATTAGGAAGAGGCTTTTTTCCATCATAGGCCCTGAACTGTGGAATTCAGCATCAAGGGAGTTGCGGATGGCATCAAATTATCTACTTTTTTGGAAAAAAGTGAAATCTTGGCTTTTTCTATGCTAGACTTGTAAGTAGTATTTACTAATTCTCTGGCCCAATGTAGGTAATTTTAAATAATTTATCCATTTATTGCTGGGTTTTAATATTTGTTTTATTGAGTTGTATTTTGATTTATTAAAATTTTTTGTACACCGCATCGACCAGGGATTTCCTGAGTGAGCGGTTAATAAGAATGAATAAATATCATTAATACCAGTCTGGCGACAGACTCCTTGCCTGATCAGCTTAAGGCAACTAAAGAAACTGCATCTCGATCCTGAATACCCAGACAACTATAGGCCTATTTCCAAACTGCCAATACTTTCTAAAATAATTATATTCTTTCCCAAATTTGTCAAATGCTTTCTGGAAATCCAGATACACTGTATCAACTGGCTCACCTTTATCCATTTTTATTTACGCCTTCAAAAAAATGTAGCAAACATGTGAGGCAAGATTTCCCTTGGCTAAATCCATGTTGGCTTTGTCCCATTAAACTATGCTTATCTATATGTTCAGCAATTTCGTCTTTATGACAGTTTCTAGCATTTTGCCTGCCACAGACGTCAGACTTACTGGTCTGTAATTTCCTGGATCACCCCTTGTTCCATTTTTTAAAACTTCCACTACATTGGCAACCTTCCAGTCTTCAGGTACCATAGATGATGTTATTGATAGTTTACAAATTTCAAATAGAAAGTCTGCAATTTCATTTCTAAGTTCTTTCAGTACTCTAGGATGTATACCATCTGGACCAGGTGATTTGCTACTCTTTAGTTTGCCAATTTGCCCTAATACATCTTCCAGGTTCACTTAGATTTGTTTCAGTGCTGCTGAACATTCACCTTTGAATATCAGTTCTGGCATGGGTATATTTCTTATATCTGCCTCAGTGAATACTGAAGCAAAGAATTAATTTAGTCTCTCTGCTATAGCTTTGTCATCCTTAAATGCTCCTTTTACCCCTTGATCATCTAATGGTTCAACTGACTCCCTCGCAAGCATTTTACCTCGAATGTACCTGAAAAAGCTTCTTTTCAAATTCTCTCTTTGCCTTATCACTGTTTTGCATCCGACTTAACAGTGCTAATGCTGTTTCCTGTTTTCTTCATTCAGATCCCTTTTCCATTTCTAGATATAGCCTCTCTCACCTCACCTTTCAACCATGCCGGTAGTCATTTAGCCTTCTTTCCACTTTTTCTAATGCGTGGTATACATCTGTTCTGGGCTTCCAAGATGGCATTTTTAAACAATTTCCATACCTGATCTAAACTCTTAACCTTTGAAATTGTTCCTTTCAGTTTTTTTCCTAACCATTTTCCTCATTTTATTATACTCACCTTTTTGAAAGTTAAATGCTGTCATAGTAGATTTCTTTTTTGTGCTCCCTCCAGTTATTAAGTCAAATTTGATAATGTTGTGATCACTATGTTACGAATGGGCACTGGTAGGTGTAGTAGACACCACCTTCAGGGGTGTCTCAGGGTGGAGAGACAGGAATGCAGTAGTGTCTAGTTGCTGGCTGGTGCAGGCAGGAAGTGGATACTAATGGGAACTGTGAAGGTGGGAACTGGCTAGAGGGAGTCTAATACAGGCTGAAGGAATCTGATACAAGGTGCATGGAGGTAAGGATGAACTTGAAATACTGGAACAGCATGGAGGTATGTATGAAAGTGAATGCAGGTAAAGGTGAACAGAAAACTGGAACTGGGTGCTGGTAAGGATGAATTCAGGAAGCGTGCAGGTAAGAGTGATACTGACTGGAGGTATAAGTGACTGGACTGAGGGAACCCAGGGAAACAAGACTGACAAAGAACTAGACAGACAAACCAGGACAGCACTAACACTGAACATGAAACACATAAGCCCGAAGGCAGCAGAACAAGGCACAAGCTTGAAGGCAGTAAGGTAAGGCAGAGAGCCCGAAGGCAGCAGGGCGAGACAGGGAGCCCGAAGGCAGCAGGGCGAGGCAGAAGCCCCGAAGGCCAGTAAGCAAGGTAGAAGGCCCGAAGGCCAGTAAGCAAGGTAGAAGGCCCGAAGGCCACACACAGCAAGGAGGCTAGAGGAGGGAGCCCAGACGAGCTCGATGCCGAAGCACCGAGGGAACTGCTAGGCAGGGCTATAAAGGAAGTCTGGGATATAGAGTAGACAGGGAGGGAGGTCTGGACCAGCCAGGAGAGCATGCTCGTGGGGGACCTCTGGTGGTAAGGCGGCTGCCTAGCAGCCATGGTCGTAACACACTATTGGCAAGTGGCTCCAACACTGTTACCTCTCGCACCAAATTCTGTATTCCACTAAAGACTAGGTCTAAAATAGTTTCCCCTCTTGTTGGTTCTTGCACCAGCTGCTCCATGAAGCAGTCATTTATTTCATCTAGGAACTTTACTTCTCTAGAATGTCCTGATGCAACATTCACCTAGTCAATACCTGGGTAATTGAAATCACCCATTATTACTGTGTTGCTGATTTTGTTAGCTTCCCTAATTTCTTTCAGCATTTCATTGTCTGTTAGTTCATTCTGGCCAAATGGACGGTAATACACCACCATTACTATTCTATTCCCTTTTTTACCTGGAATTTCTATCCATAACGATTCAACATTGCATTTTGTTTCCTGCAGAACTTTTATCCTGTTTGACTAAATGTTCTCTTTAACAGACAGAGCCACCCCTCCACCAATTTGATCCATCCTATCATTTTGGTATAATTTGTACCCTGGTATCACAATGTCCCATTGGTTATCCTCCTTCCACCAGATCTCTGAGATGCCAATTATATCTACCTCTTCATCCAGTGCTATACACTCTTAACTCTCCCATCTTACTTTTTAGGATTTTAGCAATTCTATATAGACATTTCAAAGTATGTTTCTGATTTATATTAACAACCTGCTCATCAGCTGACAGGGGTAATTTGGAATCTTTCTGCACTTTACTTAAAGGCACCTGATCCCTTTGGAATTTATTGCAAAGTCTCTACTGGGATGCCCTATTTTCCCTGTTCTATTAGTATCCTTCAAAGATATATCATTCTGAACCATATACTTCTGAGCACCTATCAGCTTCCCTTATCATCTAGTTTAAAAGCTATGCTATCTCCCTTTTAAAGGTTAATGCCAGCAGCTTGGTTCCACTTTGGTTAAGGTGGAGCCCACTGTTTCAAGAAAAGCCCCCCCCCCCTCCTTCCCCAAAATGAAGCCCAGTTCCTAACAAATCTAAAAACCTCCTCCTTGCACCATCATCTCATCCATGCATTGAGACTTTGGAGCTCTGCATGCCTTTAGGGTCCTGCAAGTGGAATGGGGAGCATTTCTGAGAATGCTCCCTGAAGGTTCTGGATTTCAGCTTTCTACCTAAAACCTTAAATATGGCTTCCAGAACCTCCCTCCTGCACTTTCCTGTGTCATTGGTACCCACATGTACCAAGACAGCTGTTTCCTCCACAGCCCTATCTAAAATCCTATCTATGTGATGCGTGAGGTCCACCACCTTTGCACCAGGCAGGCAAGTTACCAAGTGATCCTCACATCTGCCAGCCACCCAGCTATCAACTTTCCTAATAACTGAATCATAAACTATAATTTATTTATTTATTTATTAAAGGCTTTTATATACCGAATTTGGCCATCCTAACCCTTCTTTCCCCCTGGAGACCTATTCTCGGTGTGAGAGGATACTACATCACCTTGAGGGCAGGTCCTAGCTGTAGGATTGCTTCCTATCTCATCAAGCTGATGCTCTCCTTCCAGGCAAACTTTCTCCTCTAAAGCAGTAAAGGGGCTACCAGACTGGAGATGGGACTTCTCCACTATGTCCCTGTAACCTATTATTAAAATCATCCATTGTACCTGAAGACTGAAGGGTGGCCAAAGTAACCCCAATATTTAAAAAAGGCACCAGGGGTTATCTGGGTAACTATAGACTGGTTAGTCTGACTTCAGTGCCAGGAAAAATAGTGGAAAGTATTCTAAACAACAAAATCACAGAACATATAGAAAGACATGGTTTAATGGAACAAAGTCAGCATGGCTTTACCCAAGGCAAGTCTTGCCTCACAAATCTGCTTCACTTTTTTGAAGGAGTTAATAAACATGTGGATAAAGGTGAACCTGTAGATGTAGTGTACTTGGCTTTTCAGAAGGCATTTGAAAGTTCTTCATGAGAGGCTTCTAGGAAAAATAAAAAGTCATGGGATAGGTGGCGATGTCCTTTCATGGATTACAAATTGGCTAAAAGACAGGAAATAGAGTAGGATTAAATGGTCAATTTTCTCAGTGGAAGGGAGTGGACAGTGGAGTGCCTCGGGGATCTGTATTGGGACCCTTACTTTTCAATACATTTATAAATGATCTGGAAAGAAATACGACAAGTGAAGTAATCAAATTTGCAGATGATACAAAATTGTTCAGAGTAGTTAAATCACAAGCAGATTGTGATAAATTGCAGGAAGACCTTGTGAGGCTGGAAAATTGGGCATCAAAATGGCAGATGAAATTTAATGTGGACAAGTGCAAGGTGATGCAATTAGGGAACAATAACCCATGCTATAGTTACACAATGTTAGGTTCCATATTAGGTGAGAGATCTAGGCATCATAGTGGATAACACATTGAAATTGTCGGTTCAGTGTGCTGCGGCAGTCAAAAAAGCAAACAGAATGTTGGGAATTATTAGAAAGGGAATGGTGAATAAAACGGAAAATGTCATAATGCCTCTATATCGCTCCATGGTGAGACCGCACCTTGAATACTGTGTACAATTCTGGTCGCCGCATCTCAAAAAAGATATAATTGCGATGGAGAAGGTACAAAGAAGAGCGACCAAAATGATAAAGTGAATGGAACAGTTCCCCTATGAGGAAAGACTAAAGAGGTTAGGACTTTTCAGCTTGGAAAAGAGACGGTTGAGGGGGGATATGATAGAGGTGTTTAAAATCATGAGAAGTCTAGAACGGGTAGATGTGAATCGGTTTTTTACTCTTTCGGATAATAGAAAGACTAGGAGGCACTCCATGAGGTTAGCATGTGGCACATTTAAAACTAATCGGAGAAAGTTCTTTTTCACTCAATGCATGGTTAAACTCTGGAATTTGTTGCCAGAAGATGTGGTTAGTGCAGTTGGTATAGCTGTGTTTAAAAAAGGATTGGATAAGTTCTTGGAGGAGAAGTCCATTACCTGCTATTAAGTTAACTTAGATAATAACCACCGCTATTACTAGCAACTGTAACATGGAATAGACTTAGTTTTTGGGTACTTTCCATGTTCTTATGGCCTGGATTGGCCACTGTTGGAAACAGGATGCTGGGCTTAATGGACCCTTGGTCTGACCCAGCATGGCAATTTCTTATGTTCTTATGTAGGACAGCATCACCTTGGTGTAGCAGGAATGATCCCAAAGCCAGGACCTGCTCTCCAGGTGATGCTTTATTCTTCTACAGCGAGGATGGGTCTCCAAGGGTTTGTGTTCAGGACAGAAGGGTTAAGACAGCTGTTATAGTTGGCAATTCAATTACTAGGAATATAGATAGCTGGATGACTGGTGGACATGAGGATCTATTGGTAACTTGCCTGCCTGATGCAAAGGTGCATTACCTAAGAAGGATTTTAGACACTGCTGGGGAGAAGCTAGCTGTCATGGTATTTACGAGTATCAAAAAGAGCTTGACTGTTTGTAGGATACTGATCCTTATCCAAATCAGTTTTGTAGTCTTCCTCTTTGATTCTCTACCATCTAGGGTAGATAAGAATGCAAGGTTTCATACTTACTCCAACATCCATCAAGCCCTCTATCCCTTCCAACAGTTTTATTACCAAACTTTGTGACAACCTAAAGAGTTACCAAAACCAATTAGGCTGTTGCCGGAATATTTTTATTTTTATTTATTTAACAGTTTTTTATACCGACCTTCATAGTAAATAACCATATCGGATCGGTTTACAGTTTAACAAAGGGAAAACTAGAGTAATAATTCAAGTAAACGAAAGATAACAATAGGTAGGAATAAGTCAAAGTTACAATCAACAGGGGGAGAGAACTTGGAAGCTTACAACAAGCTGGAAAGAAGAAAGGCCGGTAAAGAGTTGTTACCATAGAATGAACAAATTAAAAAAAACTTAAACAGTGCTATAACCTGAACGTCTCATAGTCCATTTTATACGAGAAGACAGAGTGCCAGACCGGGTAGGAATGAATGCCAACTAGTAATTGACTGGTGGTTCAGGGAAGGCTTGGTGAAAGAGCCAGGTTTTAAGTCTTTTTCTAAAAGTTAAAAGGCAAGGCTCCAGTCTGAGATTTGATGGGATGCTGTTCCAGATAGATGGGCCTGCTATCGAAAAGGCTCTGTCTTTGGTCGTAGCGAGGCGTGTGGCTTTAGTGGGGGGGACATTGAGAGTGCCTTTGTAAATATCTCTAGTTGGTCTGTTAGAGGAGTGGAGTTTGAATGGTATTTCCAGGTCAAGTTGAAGTTGATGATGGATGGTTTTGTGGATTAAGGTGATTGATTTGTATAGAATTCTGAAATTCACTGGTAACCAGTGAAGGTTCCTGAGTATGGGTGAGATGTGTTCGCAGCGGTTGGTACTGGTCAACAATCTTGCTGCCGCATTTTGAATCATCTGCAGAGGTTTGGTAGTGGATTTGGGGAGTCCTAGTAGAAGGGCGCTGCAGTAGTCTATTTTGGCGAACAGTAGCGCTTGGAGAACTGTCCTGAAGTCATGGAAGAATAGGAGTGGTTTAAGTCGTTTTAGGACCTGTAATCTGAAGAAGCAGTCTTTATCTATATCTGGCAGCTTAGGTCCCCTGACCTTACTGGATAATAACAGGCTATCACCAATCTAATGACATTGTCCTGATAAATTTCTCTGAAGTTTTAGCCTGTTCATACCAACCTAGCTAACCCACAGCCTGTGGCGTGGCTAGTTCATGCTTCCTTTATCTGTCCCCTCTCTCCTTCTCACCGTTATCCTTGCCTCTGCTCTCAAAGGAGGAAAAGGTGGATTCTTTACAATACTGTAACCACCCAGCTCTGTTCCTACCTTTGTCCTACATACCTATCCCAAGAATGCTTGAATTTTATCACAGTATTAATTTTCTATAGTCTTTGTTGGTAGCTTATTCCAAGCATCTACCACCCTTCTCAGTAAAGAAGTATTTTCTCATATTTTCTCATATTTCCTCTGAAATTTCCTCTCTGCAAATACATATCATGAACTCTGCCTTTGAAATTAGTTTTATAAGGAAAATGTCATCTTGCTTATATTTTAAAGCCTAATGAACATTTGAATGTTTCTATCATATTCCCCTTTCCTTTTTTTCCAGCCTTCCTCCAACAAACACATTTTGAGTGTCTTAAGCCTTTCTTTGTAGGATGGAGTGGAGAAGTAGCCTAGTGGGTAGAGCAGCAGGCTGAGAACCAGGGAAGCCAGGGTTCAAATCCTGCTGACAATCCTTGTGATCTTGGACAAGTTACTTTACCCTCCATTGCCTCAGGTATAAGCTTAAGGGAAAAATGCTATACTGCTGTATTTTACCACAGAAAGAGGGCGTTCCCACTATACTGGGCCCCTCTCTTAGTAAAGTATCGCAGCTGTTTCCCCATGATATTTTTTATTGCAGAAAAAACCTGCATAAAAAAATATCACAGGGAAACAGGGAAAAATGTGCAATGATGTCCCACTTTGCCCACAGCAGCCATCATGTTAAAGGGACATGCAGCCCAAAAATAAGCCCCCTCCCACCATGCCAAAATCCTCCTGGGTGTCTGGTGAGACACCTGCCAGGCCCCACGCCACCTGTCAAGGTGGCATCTCAGTAAAAAAAATGATTAAAAATAAAAACCGATGCCTTACTCCCTTCCCAAACCCCTTCCTTTTAAATAAATATTTCCCTCCCCAGAGTTATAAGCTCCCCCTGCCATAAGGAATCCTGCCCCTCCCCTCCCCACCCTACTCCCAGACCCTGCCATACCTTGAGAAAATATTCCTGGTGAGGCCTAGAGCGCTCCCCTAGGCACCACACCTGTCGACATCATCTTTCAAAATGGCACTGACCGGACTCTGCCCCATCACATGATAGTGTTAATGGCATATTGCAGCTTAGTAAACCTTAGTAGACTGTGAGCCCTTTAGGGATAGGGACATATCTCTACAGTATCTGAATGTAATCTGCTTTGACGTACAGCAGCACCTTTAGCATTTTAGTGGTTAATCTCTGAATTATTTCAGTCCTCTCAAGGACTTTGGTAACCCACCTTTTCCTAGTCAGGCAAGCTTCAGCTATGGAGCAAGCAGCATCCACAGACTAAAGGACCCCACATAGTCTAAAACTGCAAGACAAGTGGAGCAAGCTTGGCAGGGAATAAGTGCTGACAGTCTCCTACTCATTTTAGAGGGAATGCTGGTCCTGATGAAGGTAAAACTTTAAGAACTATGCACAGTAAACAAAGTGAAGCCTGGGCAACATTGCATTCTTTTTCCTACTCCTGACACCTCTAAATGAAGGAGTTTACAACCCATTTTTCCCGAGGAAGGGGAGTAATGGAGATCAGGCAGGCATACACATGGATTCGAGAAAGAGAAGAAAACTGCAGAGGGCTGGTTAATGTAGGAACTACAAGTCCCTGCAACCCAAGGTGCAGTCACATGATAGAAGACCCTGGACGAGGGGTTTGGAAGTGTGATTGGGTAGGGGACTCTTACCATATTACAAGAAAAGGGTGTGGTTTTTCTCAGGAAACCCAGATGTTGAGACTAGGAGCAGCAGTTTCCATTTGAAGGTAAAGCATTGGTTAAAACTTCTGAAACATCTTTGTTTTGGGAATTTGTTGCTTATCTCTAAAGTGGAGGGAGAAGGAGTGCTTGCAGCTGTGGCTACTTGCATTCCCTGGACTATGTTTTTCTGCAGCTAAGAGTGGCTGCTAACAAAGGGGACTTTTGCCTTTGCGAATTGATTGCTTTCTTCTGAAGTGGGGGAGAGGGGGAGTGTTTTCAGCATGTGTTGCCTGCATTCCCCTGGACTGCTGTGCACAGCAGGCAGTGGCTGCAAATAAAAGGAGAAGGGGGAGGGGGCAGAGGAAGAGAGACCTAACCCCTCGTCTCTTTCTCTGTGGAGGTCTGCAGCCTGCCAACCGGAAACAGCATGGATGACGGCAGTCAGAACTTAAATCGCGAAGTGACCTGGGGTAGTGATCCCACTCTACTTATGCAACCAAGCAGATTGCTAGTTTTCCCTGTCGCTTTATTACACTGACTGGTTACTTTCAAGTCATCTTAGATGATCACTTCTAGATCACAATTTATTTTTTTTTTTAAACAATTTCCAATTCTTGTCCTTCTACAAGATATGTAGCTGGTGGCTTTATGTACCCCAAATGATTTAACACTTTTTAATGCACTGCAAAAAATAAAACAGCGCTTATAGTTTTGGTCACAGATAAGTAATAGCGGCAGGCACAGTGAACCTATAAGCACTTGAGGGTCCTGCTCGCTGAAGAAAACAGTAGCCCCAGAGAGAGAAGAATAGTGCCGGTGAGGATCCCCAGGCCCGCACGGCTATCCCTATGCATGTGGCCCTTCAGCTGCTGCTACTGTCTCCCCTAAAGCTGCACCTCCAGCTGCTGACTGCACTGGGCTCTTAGCAGAGGTAGGAAAGGGAGAGTGAGCAGGGGGATTGTGTGAATCAGGGAGTGCGAGAAGATGAGGCAGAGCAGATTGGAATGGGGTGAGGAAGGAAGAGATTGTGGGGCTGGGGTGGAATGGAGAGGGTGTAAAGTGTGTGAGACATCATAACATCTCCCCCTATACACATTCTCCCCCTCCCACCCCACCACACACAAATACACCTGCACGTACACCTCATCCACTCCCACACCTCCTCTTCACATACATGAAGACAAAAGAGTGATGAAACACAAACTCTTTGAAATTGTCATTCAAGCTCATTTTCCAAATCCTTGATCCTTCCATTTTTTTCCAAGTCCCCTTTTACTGATTTTTGCATCATCTGCAAACAAGCCTATTTTTCCCTCAGGTCTCCAATGTCACTAGTCAAGATATTGAAAAGAACCAATCTTATCTCCAAGCCTTGGTGTACCAACGGTCACGTTTTCTTTCAGCAGAGTGCATTCCAGGGACTGCATCCTATGCACTCTGTTGTTCAACCAGTTCCTCACTCAAACTTTCTTGCCTAATCATCTTCTTATAATTTTCTTGCCTAATCCCATACCATCCATCTTGTTTGCCATTATTTTATGCAAACTAGTTTCCAAAGGCTTACTGAAATCCAAATAGGCAAAAATCTACTGCACGTCTGTGATTAACTATCTTTGCCGTATGATTAAAAAACTTAATGAAATTTCTCCAACAAGATCTTTACTTTGTATACCCATGCTGCCTGGTTTCCTGCAATCTGCTTGTTTCAAAGTGCTGCACTATCTTTTTCTTTAATATTGTTTCCACCATTTTGCCAGCTACTGAAGTTAGAACAACAGGTCTAATTGTGTGCCTCCTGTTTGTTCCAACCTTTGAATAGCAGGACCAAGTTAGTGCCTCTCGTAATGTGCCCCATCTTCAAGGACAAGTTGAACAAAGTTGTGAGCGGTGCAGTCGGCATATTATTGTGCTCTTTTCAGAATCCTGGGGAGTACATCACTGAGTCCCAGTAGGGACTGTAGGTAGGGATATGGCCAGTGGCTAAGGGAACCAGTTCCCGTGCATCCAAGGCAAAGGGCAGATTCTCCAACACACTGCACTGCAAGGAAACTGTGGATTCGGCTATTAACTATTTACAAGTGGTGAAAAAAAAGAAAAAAATCACTTACAGGCCGATACAGTAGGGAGCGGTAGGAAGAGGTGCGTTAGTGCCGGGCACACCCGCGTTTGCCACACGCACAGTCCGGCTCACCTACCGCTCGATACTGCATTAAAATGGCATGCAAATGCAAGCCGCGTCCAACGCGTGTCCATGAAGCGCAATCCATTTTACTGTATAGGCGCTTATACAGCGCCTATACAGTATCCTGGGTGCGCTGGTACCTGTCATTTCAAATGTCATTTCAAATGACAGGTACCAGGAAGTGGATCCCAACTTTAACCAAAAGAAAACCTAAAATCCCCTCCTTCCGAAGCAAGGCGCGAAAAGCGACTCGACATGTAAAGTGTAACTTACTTTTCTTGCAGCCCTCCTCCGGAGATGCACCGCGGCTCCCCTGCCTCCCGGGAGCAGCCGGTGGCGAAAGCGGCCCCTGCCAGCGAAGATGGATGCTCGTAGTGCACGGGGCACTCAAGCCAGCGAAGCGCATGAACGTTCGCCATGATGTCACACACGCCCGTTCGTGCGCTTCGCTGGCTTGAGTGCCCCGTGCACTATGAGCATCCATCTTCGCTGGCAGGGGCAGCTTTCGCCACCGGCTGCTCCCGGGAGGCAGGGGAGCCGCGGTGCATCTCCGGAGGAGGGCTGCAAGAAAAGTAAGTTACACTTTACATGTCGAGTCGCTTTTCGTGCCTTGCTTCGGGAGGAGGGGATTTTAGGTTTTCTTTTGGTTAAAGTTGCTTCGGGAGGAGGGGAGGACTGGGGCTGCCCCGGAGACCGGCACCCATGGACGCAGCCAGGGCAGGTGAGCAGGGGCTGGGGGAAAGTTTGCCGCCTACCCTTACTCCTGCCTCTAACGCAGGGGTAAGGGTAGGCGGTAAGTTAGCAGGTTAAACGCGCGGCAAAACTGCAGGTTTAAAAAGCGATAATCGGGGCGTGCGTTACTGTATGGGAGGGAATAGCTAATCCGATCGTTTACATCCATATACATGCCGCGGGCGGAAAGAGTTACCCGTTGATTTAAAGAGGCGGTAAGGATGGGTTAAAAGGGATAGTGAATTGCGGGTTGGACAAACGCGGCCAAATTGTGAGAAGAAAGCGGGTTAGAAGCAGGGTAACCGCGGCCGCACTTTACTGTATTGGCCTGTTAGTTTGAGATAAACCCAGGGAGAATAACTTTCAAACAGCTATATATGGACACGTGAAAATCTACTTCTGTATTTTATAACCTGAGTAGGTTATAAAATATGCGCAAACGTACCCTGCAACATGCATGTGCGCGTTAAAAAATACATGCGAGTACATATTGCATTTATCTGGATAAGATCCAAGTTATCGGATTAAGTAGCAGATAAACTTTAAAAGTGCTACTTATCTGGCTAATACAGATATGTCTCAAATATTGCTATTTATCCAGCTAAGTAAGCGAAATGGATACGTGCTGTTTTCAAAATTTATCAGGCTAAGTAGCAGCAAAGCCCCTCCTTAGCCAGATAAATCAGAATTTATCCAGATAATTAGCATGCAACTGTTATACCCGTGTATTTTTATGTCTAACTTTAAAAATATATGCTAGGAGATTCTACCAGCATAATTTACACACATATATCCTCTGTAAGTCAGGTTTTACATGTGTAAGTCGGCAGATTTTCTAACATTCGCGCAACAGTGAAATTACCAGTTGTACCAATTAATCTACCAGATTGCCCATGTCCATGTCCTCGAGACCCTCCTGAGTCTTCAGCTTGCTTCAACTTTCTCCATTTCGCTCAGACCCCCCACACAATCAGTATTTCATTTTAAAGGCATTTACCATCTCTTTTACTCCAGATATTGAGCAGGTGTAAACATATTCAAGTAAGCTGCCAAATGTACATGCGTAAATTGCTTATAAAATAGCAACTTACTCGTGTAAATGTTGGCCCTGCCCTGGAATGCCCCGGCCCACCCCTTTTTGCATGTGCAAATTTACTCGTGGTCCCCTACTTGCAGGTGTATTTTGAGATTTATAGAACAGCGTATTCACGAGCATACACTATTTACACGTGCATGTGCTGATTTTTTATAAAAGGCTCAAATCCAGGCATTGTTCTCTTTCTCTTGTCTTCAAATTAAAGTGCGGTGTGATCACTATTAACTTCAACTGGTAGGTTTCAGAATAAATCAAAAATGTCATTCGAAAAAAAAAAATACATAAAAATAGATTAATAATACAAAAAATCCAGGAGAGTCTATTGTAATAGAGGTGAAAACGGTCAGAATTAAGAAAGCACTGGAACCCTTGGTGGGGAAGAAATAAGCGTAAAAATAGACATCAACTAGGATCGTGCGGAACCACGACAGGGATGGACAATGGACAGACTAGAAGAGCTCAGCAATCATTAGCTGTTTGCGTGGTCTATGTTTTTAGGTTATGTTTATGTTCGGACTTGCACAGCTTACCATGTGAACAGTGAACAGATCCTGCCGATTCAGCATGGGTAGAAAGTAGGACCAGGCGGTATTCTTGCCGCGTCGAGCATAGTCAAAAAAAATACTAACACGCTGATGGTTTTCCTGCAAGAGTGCAAAAAAGCAAAAGTCAGTCTAGTCAACCTAATTACTTTAATCACATAAATGTTAGAATTTTTCGTATTTGGGAAGACAGCTACTTTATAATACTTTTTTTTTGTTAAAACTTTCTTAGTGGGAAGCTACAGTTTCCAATATTTTAGCCTTTACTAATCAAAGTAAAAAGTCTCTTCCATGCTCTCTCTTCTTAAACGTAGAAACATAGAAATGATGGCAGAAAAAAATCAATCGGCCCATCCAGTCTGCCATGAAGCTCCCACACTTATTTTCCCATACTTATCCGTTTCATCAACCACCAAGTTCAGGGCCCTTGTTGGTAACTGTTTGATTCAAATTTCCTGCCACCCCCTGCCATTGATGCAGAGAGTAATGTTGGAGTTGCATCAAAGGTGAGCAAAAGGCTTAATGGTTAAGGTAGTAACCGATGCATCAAGCAAGTTACCCCGATGCTTGTTTACCCAGACTGCACAGATCAATGCCTTGTTGGATGTTGTCTGAATGTAAATCCTGTTTTTCACATTTCCCCCTGCCGTTGAAGCAGAGAGCAATGCTGTATATGCATTCAAAGTGATGAATCAGGCTTAATTGGTTTAGGGCGGTAACCGATGTAATAAGCAAGCTACCCCCACGCTTATTTGTTTACCCGGATTGTGAAGTTCAGTCCTTTTTGGTTGTTGTCTGAATGCAAATCCTCTTTTCCACATTATATGTGTGTGTACGTGTACATGCAAGCAAACACACACACACACACAGACTTGTCCAGCTCTGTGGAGAGTAAAGTCTTTACCTGCAATGCATTATGAGACAATTTAAATTTTTAGTTGTTGTTTAATTATACCATTGTTCCTTACATGTGTTCTCTTAGCTAATTCATTCTATTACTCTTGACCGTTATTTCTAATGAACGTACTACACTGTTGACCTTTAATTTTTTCATTTATATTGGTTGTGTTGTTTGTAAATTGTTGTACCATGCCTTGAATACTTTGGTGGGATGGTCTGCTACCAATAAAATGGTTGAATGATTTTCAAAGGACTTGGCATCTGAGATGCCCATCTTCTTGTAATCATTGCATTACTCTTTCAATTAAATACACCTCTGAAAGATTTTTTTTTCACAGGCTACAAAGCTTCTTGGTAATAAATTCATGCATACAGGGATACCTGGACATTTTGTAGCACTGTTTTATGCCAAATGTTAGGATTTGTGGGTATGTCGGCCCCTGGGCAGAGGTGAGGGATGACACCACCCAGGGGAAGGAACCCCATGAACCTCACCATCGGGAGGCGAGGTCTCAGCTGTAAGGTGTGTAGAGCAAAAGGTGCTGGAAAGAGAGAGATGAGAAGCAGAGGAAGCTAGGGAAAGTGACCCCAGGTGGTGGAGTCACAGAACGTCAGCGCAGGGAGCTGTCGTAGTACTAGCTTGCGAGTCCTTGAATAATTTATTAGAGAAGTAGAGTGACACTGCCCACGGAGCGGGTAGTGTGGCAGAAAGACACACAGACGCTGGGGAGCCCCAGGGTCTATGAAGTGGGGTAAGCCCACGGAGAAGTCCTCTGTAGTGATGATACGGAAAAGGTCTGCAGAGCGAGGTACACCGATGAGAGTCCTCAGTAGAGAAGATATGGCAATGGTCCGCAGAGCGGGGTACACCGACGAGGATTCCTCAGTAGCAATGGTAAGGCAATGATCCACAGCGCGGGGTACACTGATGAGGGTCCTCAGAAGCGATGGTATGGCAATGGTCCGCAGAGCGGGGTACACCAATGAGGGTTCTTCAGTAGCAATGGTACTCACTGTAGCAAAGTGAAAGTTCCAGAGAAAGCCCCAGGGAATGGAGCAGGCAGACATCCTAGGCAGAAGGCCCTCCGAGGAGCGGATAACCAGAGACAGGAAGGGCCCCCGAGGAGCGGTTACCCGGAACGTCTGACACCACGGAAGCAAGACCTGGAACAAGAGTCTGTAGCGAGTGAAGCGGATTCAGCAATGAGGGAACTCGTTTCCAAGTCGTCGATAGGCAGGGCCAGCCCTCTTAAGAGTCCTTGAAGAATGATGTCATCCGAGGGGGACGCCCCCGAGGTTCCCACCATGACGTCCATAAGACTGGCCATGAAGCGCGCGCGTGCTAAGGGACTCCGGGGGCACGATGGCAGTAGGCAGAGTCCACGACATCCAGGAGGGCCCGGGAACCAAGGCAGAGGCCGCGAGTCGACCCAGAGGAGTCAGTGAAGTCAAGCAAGAGGTGAGCAACAGTGGTCGCAGCTGTCTGCGACAGACGGGCGTAACATTTCCCCCCTTCTAGGGCCCCTCCCTGGGGGTTTGGGCTTCTTTGGGTGAGAAGCATGGAACTGCTGGATCAGGTCTTTGTCAAGGATATTGACTGCAGGTTCCCAGCTATTTTCCTCAGGACCGAATCCTTCCCAAGAAATTAGGCATTCCCATCACTTTCTGCACTTCCTCACGTCTAAGATATCCTGTAGTTGGTAAGTAATGTCCTCCTCAGACACCAGTGGTTGAGGCTTGGGTGGTTTCTTGGAGAACGCGGACAAGATGAGAGGTTTTAACAGTGAGATGTGAAAGGCATTATGAATCTTGAGCGATGTGGGCAGGCAGAGCCTATACTAACTGGTCCCAGCTGGTGAAGAACGGGAAAAGGTCCGATGCATCAGGGAGCGAAGCGGGCTAAAGGTAGTTTCAAGCGAATAAATCAAGTGCTGAGCCATACCTTGTCTCCAGATTTAAACTGTGGAGCTGCCCGATGATGAGCATCATAAAATTTCTTTGACTTCTGAGCGGTTTGCTGTAGAAGTTCTTTGGTGTGGTCCCAGAGCTGATGTAACTCCTGTGCAGTCGCCTGCACCACTGGAGATGATACAGACAGAGGTAGTGGAAGAGGAGGCAGAGGCTGGCGTCCATAAACTACTTGGAAGGGTGATGACCCGGTAGATGCAGACTGGTGTGAGTTAAAAGCGAACTTGGCCCAGGGTAGTAAGTCGGACCAGTCATTCTGCCGAAAGTTCACATATGCCCGAAGAAACTGCTTCAGGGTTTGGTTCATCCTCTCTGTCTGACCATTGGCCTGTGGGTGATAGGCCGATGTGAGGTCTAAAGTAATATCAAATTTTTTACACAGGGACCTCCAAAACCTGGCAGTAAATTATATACCCCGATCTGAGAATATATGTCTTGGGAGTCCGTGGAGGTGAAAGATGTGGCGAATGAACAATTTCGCTAACTCCGGGGCTGAGGGAAGACCAGGTAGCACCACAAAGTGAGCCATCTTTGAAAATCAGTCCATGTTAACTCAAATGGTGTGGTTGCCACTGGAAGGAGAGAGGTCCACAATGAAATTGGTGGCTATATGGGTCCACAGCTCACTGGGTGCTGAAAGGGCCTTTAGGAGACCCCAAGGACGACCCTCTGGCGGCTTCTGACAAGCACAAGTGGGACATGATTCCACGTACGCTTGAGCATCTTTCTTCATGGTTGGCCACCAACAGAATCTTTGGAGAGTAGAAAGAGTTCTAGCTTGTCCGGGGGATTTTCCTTCAAAGTGGTCGGGGAATGACCTTCTTTCCAGAGGGCACTGTGAGCGTCATAGAAAGGAGAACTTTAGTTGGGTCAATGATGAGTCGTGGAACATCCAGAACATTTTCTGTGGTGAACGAATGAGAGAGAGCATCGCTCGAGTGTTCTTATTAGCTGGTCGGTATTGTAGTAGGAAATTGAACCGAGTAAAAAAGAGAGACCAGCAGGCCTGTCTGTGATTGAGGTGCTGTGCATGGTGCAGGTACTCGCGGTTCTTGTGGTCAGTATATACTGTCATCTCGTGCTGTGCCCCCTCAAGCCAGGAACGCCACTCCTCAAAGGCTAGTTTAATTGCCAGCAATTCCTTGTCCCCAATTCCATAATTACGCTCAGCCGGGGAGAAGCATAGGGAAAACAAGGAGCACGGGTGCAAGGTGTGATTGGCTGAATGCTGGCTAGTACTGAGCCAACGCTGACATCAGAAGCGTCTACCTCGACAATGAAGGGTCATCAGGGGTCGGGATGACATAAGCATGGTTCTTGTAGGAACGCCTCCTTGAGATTCTGGAAAGCAGTCATGGCCTCGGGTAACCACTGAGAGGGGTTAGCTCCCTTACGAGTCATGGCTGTGAGTGGGGCAGTCAGTGTAGAATAATGATGGATGAACGACCTGTAGTAGTTCGTAAACCCCAGAAATCTTCCGAGCGCCTTAAGGCCCGTTGGTTGAGGCCACTCGCCTATACTCTTGGTCTTCTGTGGATCCATTTGGAAGCCCTGACTTGATACCACATAGCCTAGAAACGGGACAGACTCCTGGTTGAAAGAACATTTCTCCAGTCTGGCATACAACTGGTTGTCCATAAGGGACATTGCAAGACGTTGGTGACATCCTGGTGGTGGCTCTGGAGATCTTGCAAAAAGACCAGAATGTCGTCCAGGTAGACCACAATGCAACTGTAGAGCATGTCTCTGAAGATCTAGTTCATCATCACTCAACAAATTCAAAAAAGGAGTCAAAACATGGCTCTTCAAGCAAGCATACCCCGACTCAACCAATACATAGACTTCTCCTAAATGGACCTTTCTAAGAATCTCCACTCAAATAATGAATCTTTAAATTTAAAATTAAAAACGGTATAAGTATTTCAAGGCATAACTACAATTAATGTATATGCCTGTTTCACAAATACCAGACATTTATAGCTAAAAAGCTTATTTATACCCCTTATTTTGTATTTTTATATGTTTGATTCATAGACGGGGTGTCTTCAAGAAGAGGGAATTTTGGTTTGCATAATCTCATAGAGTAGTTTCCATAAGTAGCCAGTTACCTCCAGTCTCCAAGCTTTTTCTAATTTGTTCTTCTGGTTTTGCTCTTCCCTTTATACATTTTCTGTAGTGCATGCCGCAGGAACAGACAATTTATTCCTTTAACATTCAGGGATGCATGAGTCTGCAAGAACTGCTTTTTGGTACTCTGTAGTGATCTGAGTCAATAGTTTTATCAACAGATACATTTTCCTTCTGTGACTGCGCTTCAATGAAAAGGTTCAGGTTTTTCTGAAAATTTTCCAACACAAAACGAGGCTGATTTTCAAAGTGCTTTCCATGCATAAAACTATTTTAGGCCTGTAAATCTAGCTCTGAAAATCAACCTGCGGTTCTGCAGACAAAAATTTGTGCAAAACCTGATTTTGTGCATACTTTTACCTATGGTAGGATGATGTGGGGAGGGAAGGCCTATTCAAAAGCAGGTGTAACTTCCTGCATGTATGTTGGTGCACGTACCAGGGACATCTGTGAATTTTCAAAACACATTGGTCCACTTTGAAAATTCAGGCTAACAACTGCGAGTAGAAAGTATCTACAGACTTTAGCCCTATGCAGGCTTTTAAAAATTACCCTCAAAGTACTTTACAGAGTAAACTTTTCCTTTTATATGCTGGCTGTGGTTTTTGTGCATTTTAACTGACTCTACTCAAAGCTGCAAGTCCGTACTAGAGAAACGGATTGCTTTTTGTGTACCAGTCAATCACATCTTTGCATGTTTTCAGCAAGTTCCTTAAGGGCCTAGAAAGCTCCCTGAAATACACATTTTCAAAGGCATTCTTTACCTTCAGCTCTTACTCACCAGAGACTAAATACGATCACCGTGTACTTCCATGGCTCCCTCCCAACTCATTTTATTGAGGGGGGGGGGGGATTTGGTAGGGATACATTTCTTCCCCGGCACCTACACATGCCTTCCTACTCCAATGTATCTCTCTCTCCTCTACCACTCCCCCTTCAACTACTCTCTCCGCACACTCCTCTTTTTCTCCCCCGTTTTCCTCTCTCTCTTTTCTCTGCCCATCTAACCGCCTTGTCCTTCCCGCCCACTCTTTCTGCTTCCACTCTAAACCTTGCTACTCCTCAACTCCCATTCCTGCTGCAGCATGTCCTACTGGCCCCAATGGGTGACAAAGGCGCAGACTCCTTCAGGTAGACACCAGGCACAATGGGAAGTGGGTTGGCCCAGGTAGCACAACATCTTCAGTCTTCATTGCCACACTGGAAGTCTGGGTAGTGTCTTTCTTCAGCTACAGACACCTCCTGCATTTCTTTGGCTGGTGGGGTCTGGGGAACCCCACAAGCCCACTAATAAACCACCAGCTTTTCCTGCTGTTCTCTGTCCATTTTGTCATCTGGGCAGTGCCCGGTTATTGTCCTCTAAGTACTTATGGAGCTGAGCAGTTAAACCAGTTCAGATACTGGATATCTGCTGCATGGACTGATGGATAGCCGATAATGAGCAGCGGGTATCAGTATCCTGCAGCTCATAGGCAGAATTGGCCCAGGGCAAATACCTGCAGTGAAACAGGTAACGGGAAGCAGGAACTTGCAGCGAACAGGTAACAAAGTCTGGAGCAGTGAAGCTTGACAGAAGCTGGTTAGCCTTCATATTGCTAGGGAACAACTTCTCGATTCTCAGCATCTCCTTTTAACTGAGCCCCAGCCAATCACAATACCCAGGGGTGTAGTCATGAGAGGTATCTGACATGGTCTTTTCTTCTGCTCTGACTTGCTCCTGGATACTACCTGGTCTCATAGATAGGACTCATTTCCTGAACTGGCCCTGATTCAAACCCCCTTTGAAGTCTTAACTTGACAGACATAAAAGGGAAAAAAAAAAACCAAAACCCACACATTACTTTCCCAATACTCTCAAAACTTTCTGTGCATGTGCAGATAAAAAAAAAAAACCACACCCAGACCTGGTCAAGCATGTTAAGTTTTCTAGTACTTCTTGTAAAGAATGCTCAAAAATGGTTTCACTACAAAGCAGCAAACACAGGCACAACAAAGGAAACATTTTCCTGCCTACCTGCAGCGTGTCATCCACCAGTGTGAGAATGTACTGCACCGTTTGTTCCTTGGAGATGTGCGTCATCAAATTTATGAATGTTTTTGCACACTGAAAAACATTAAATGAAAATAGCCTGAACATAAAGCTCGTTCAAGGACAATCCTCCACCTCCCCTCTCTGCCTTGTCTCTCACAGTTTCTCTCCATCAGCAAACTCAAGCATCTCTCCTCCGCCACCCCCATGTTCTAAACCTCTTCTCCCGTCCCTTCTTCATTGCCAGTGTATCCTGCCATTCCTCGGCTCCTTTTTCCTTTCTCACTTTTTATTTATAGCCAATTATTTAACAGCTGATATTGCCACCAAAGCTTTGGAAACTCCACAACACTTTGTACAGTACAGAAAATGTCCCTGCTTGTTACACTCATGGAATTAAAGCAGACCATAAAAAGAGGTCCATAATAAATAGGCTGGATTTGCAATTCCTACCAGCACTTTTTTCAGTTTTTTGGGCTAGATCTATCAGTTAATGGGAAACCGTTTTTTTTTTTTTGTTACCATCTTTAACATAAATATATGTACTTATTAGTAATTCATTCAAACTTGATAATTTATCAATATTCTAAATATTTGCTTGCTATAGATTCAGTAACTATATGTACACAGACAGAGCCATGTGTTTTTTACCCCTTTTTCTGGCTACATTCATTGGTTTATGGGACAATGTAAATTTTGGTTTCTAGGTTTTATATGGATATACCAAACCTGAAAATTTGATTGCAGTAGATTAAATGGTTGAGGAAATAAAGTAAAAGAGGCAGGGAGATAAAGCAAATACATAAGCAAATTTTTTTTTAATTAAAAAATGCACTAAATACACAAATCCTGAACACGAATGATAACATACTGGTAAAGTAATCATCTGCCTAAACTGCCTTATTCCTGACTTCGGTTTTATACAGATTAAAAATTCTAAATACATGCCCAATTTCTGACAGAACAGCTAAGATTTTCTATACAGTTGACATCTCCATTTTCTCCCTCCAGAAAGTCATGATGAGCGACTCCTGTTTTAACCAATTTATGGTCATACATTTCTTATCCATTAACCTAAAAAAATAGATATTTTTCATAATCTGACACTGCTGTGTTTCAAAACCCCCAAAATGGAGCTCAACTAATCTATTTCTATAGTTTCGTCTAAAACAGAAGCAATGTCGCACAATCTCTTCAAATGTCGAGCAAACGGGTGGAAAACCACTGACTCCAAACAGAGAAAATCAGTTGCATTAAAGATTACTACAAGGAAGCTGGGGAGCCTCATGCTAAGTCGCCCACAACACAGGATGAGGAGCAGCGCAAGGTAGATATGGAGATATGAAAAGAGCAGAAATCCTCACATGTGCAAACAGAACCACAATTTTAAAAATGATGGTGTCGATACTGGACATGTATGGAAAAACTGCCCAGATGCAGCTACAGCTTGGAAAGGGCGAGAATCAAATTAATATTCAAAAGAATCAGGAAGAGATTCTGCAAGCAGAAGTGGTAAGCTTCAATCAGCAGGTTTTACAGCTTACAAACAAGATTGAATCAAGAAGACAGATCCCAGAAATCTATCATCTGAATTCTAAGGGGAACCTAAGCAGGGGGACAGAGGTTGTGGGGGCCTTAAATGCAGTCTGTCTTGAAGGACTTTTTGAATGGCACAGATATGGTTCCTGCACTAAAGGCATCCACTTCATTTAATTTGCGGAACAAGGAAGGAATATCTCTCAAGTAATTATGGTTAAATTGTATAAATTTGCTGGCAAAGAGACTGCGCTAAAAACAGCATGGGAGAGAAGGTTTTATCTTTTTATAAACAATTTTTTTTATTTCTTTCCATATTTTAGTGTAGAAACACAATGGAAACGGGATGGATTTGAACAGGCTAAGAGAAAATTAGCAGCCTTAGGCCTTAAACTTCAACTGCTGTACCTGGACAAACTGAAGGAGGAGGAGCTCATTTTCAACTGTTACAAATCCAAAAGTGGATTCACTTATTGAGTGAGTAGAGCATGGCAGAGAAGGCACTGCCACAGAACTAATCATAACCCTATGAAAAAGAACCGGGATGAACCCCTGAAGCATTGAACAGTCAAGCCATGGTATCAAACCAGCCCGGAAACATCTATAAACAAGACAGAGTTCATTGTGCAGTGGTGCTGGAAGATGGTGACTTCCTTGTGCTGCCGTAGAGGAAGACGTCATAAGGAGACAGGGCTGTATGTCTGAACAATGGCATAGCAGAAGACTGTATATCAGGGCTTCCCAATCCTGTCCTGGGGATCCCACAGCCAGTCGGGCTTTCAGAATATCCACAGTAAATATGCATGAGATAAATTTGCATCTACCAAGTCGCCATGATATGCATGGGAAGCCCTGCTGTATATTGTCGTCTGTCTGATAAGGATCAGCATGATTTGCTTAGGAAGGGCACTTTCCCTTGGGAACGGAGTTGCTGAGTGTTTGTGTGTTAGCATTGCCTTTGTCAGGCGTAGGCAGGATTGGCGAGAGCACTTCCTGAGGGAGGAGTGGTTAACAGTAAAGTATGGAAAAAACAGAAGCAGGACTATTTGGACTTTATCAACTGGGAGATTCCTCAGAGACCCTTTGACCTTTTGTTAACTTTTGTCAACAGTTGTTTTTACTCAATGTCCATAGCATATATTGGACCAAGATGCTTTAGTTAAGGAAGACATGTGCTGAATTATAATGAGTATGTTAAATCAGAAGTGGATCCGTAAGACTGCTGAATTACTGGATGAGAGCAACTGTTCTATAAGTAACATGCAATTAAGATTGTTGGAGGAAAATCAGTTCTGCCTGAGTTCTTTGTCAATGGAGGTGATTTCTCTAATTCAAGGGTGAGCAGACGATTTGACCTGTGGCCCTCATTCCATCCATGCAATTGATTGGGACTCCCCCAGGATGGTTACTATGTGTGTGTATACATATATACACACACATACATACATGAAGGGTATTCACCAGGCAGCCACACTGCCAACCAGTAGCTCAATGTATTCATTTTATTTCTCTTCAAGCTGCTAAAATGAGCAAGTCACACATACACATAGGCACAGAAAGGCAGACACCCCATACCTAGACAGACACAGAGGAAAAAAGATACACCATGTACCCAGAGAGACACAGACATCCCACACCCAGAGCAACAGAGCAAAACAAACATCCAGGCCTACCTAGACACAGAGACACCCATAACCAGATAGATACAAAGAGTCAGACACCCCACAAAGAGACAGAAACCCAACACCCAGACAGGCACAGACACACAGACATTCCACACCTACATAGAAAAACACAGACACGCCACCCCCAGACAGAAGACAGACAGACACAGAGAGGTATAGGCACACTGTATCCAGTCAGACAGACACAGAGACATACACCACTGTTCCCCCAACCCTTTCCTGGAGGCATACCTAGCCAGTTGGGTTTTCAGGATTTCCACAATGATTATGCATGAGAAAGATTTGCAAACCCTCTGTCTCCAATATATGCAAATCTATCTCATGTATATTCATTATGTGTATCCTGAAAACCTGACCGATTAGATATGCTTCCAGGAAAAGGCTGAGAAACACTGACAAGACCACAGCACAGACCAAAGCATACCAGACAAACACAAAAAAGAGAGAGACACCCAAGCCACACACAACAGTAAGGGCTGGAAAAAGTTAAAAAAAAAAAAAACAAAAAAAAAAAAAAAAAAAAACTTAGGTCCAGTCCAGCTTTCTATTTTTTTTTCTACTGTTTTCACTACTTTTTCAATTTTTGTAGTTTTTCTTAATTTGCTCACCTTTATTATTTTCTCTTATTTTTATTTGCTTATTTTAACTTTTTTTTATTATTGTTATTCTTTTGCCTTTATTCTCCCCTCCACCTCCTCATTCTTTCTGGCCTTTTTGCCCATTCCCCTACCTTACTTCCCCCACCTGGCGGACAACAGCTGTGATCTCTCTACCTGGATAGGGACCCAGCATTAGAAGGATCTCCTCCTGGGCTGAGGCCAGAGAGTGGCAGATCTTCCAGGCTTATGAAACACCAGTTCTGCTGCAGAGAAAATGGCCACCCCCCTTCCCCAGGCTCACCATAGCAGAAGCAGCTCCTCTCCTTGGCCCACCGAAAGAGATATATAGATAAGCCATGACATGCTTACAATAATATCACTACGTCTGGCAGCTCCCTCCCTCCCTTCCTGAGCTTGCAGTGCCTCCATGGTACTAAGACTCAACAGTGAAGCCATTTTTTTCTTCCCTGATTGGGCCTGCCAGTTTGCTCACCCCTGGTCTAATTCATTCTGAGGAGGACATGTTTTTATCTTTTGGTGTGTATGTTTATAAGATGTTTGAGGGGAGGGAGGATAAGGAATGGAGTATCTTGGGAGAAGATTGGGTTTATGACAACACAACTCTATGTGGGGGGTCGAGCTTGAGAGAATGCAGTGTAATCTTTGGTGCATATATTTTTGGTAACGGGGTTGAATGACTAAAGAAAGGGGTGAATGTTATGAGATTATCGGGCTTTCGCACTGCATATGTTTAGAAGCGCTATAGAAATGTGAAGTAGCAGTTCTTGTAAGTGATTAGAACAGATGCATGGAAACTGGGGAGCAGCGCTTATTGCAGCCATAGGAATAAAACACGGATAATGCAAGTAAGGATTGCTCAGGCTAGTTCCCTTGCTCTTTGGAGGGAGATTTTGATCACAAACTCGAATAACTCCAGAATGTACTGCATGCTGATGAGTTTGAGATCATATTTATTGTCTTTGTGAAAAAAAGTCACTTAACAGGGTGGGAAAGTTGTAGGCTGAAAGGAGTCTGGCTTGGGGAAATGTATTCTGCATCTTGGGGAGGCAGGAAATAGCGGGCTGGGGTCATTCTGTTTTCACTTAGAATAAAATGATGGCAGACTAAGAGAGAAGATTTCTATTTTTACAAGGAAGCTGAAATGAATGGAAGTCTCATTATGTAACAGTTATACTCCTACTTATTTTATTTATTTAAAATTATTTCTTTACCACACCCTCCAAAAACGTTTGTAGCGGTTCACAGCATTACATTCATAAAAGTAATTTAAAAACAGAGTAGGGGGGTCCAATCTCAGTCCTTGAGAGCCACAAACAGGCTAGTTTTTCGGGATATCCACAATGAATGTGAATGTGTGCGAGATAGATTTGCATGCCCTGCCTCCATTGTATGTAAAAATGTTAACCCTCATCCCTGATTGTTATTATTGTAGTGGACCAAAATCTGCTTTAAAAAGACTTTTTGTAAAAAAAACTTTTAGAGAGAATGGTGGTGGTTTTATATAACTGTTATTAAAGGACCATTCCGGTTGCCAAATAGTATAATCTTTATAATCAATGCACCACCTCTTCCCCCTTTTTTGTATATATAGCAGGGATGAAGGGTTAACATTTTGACAATTTTTGTGGATTAACCTCTTGAGAAGTGTAAATTGTTTTTTGGTTTGTTCTATTGTATGTAATGCATAAGAAATTGCCATGCTGGGTCAGACCAAGGGTCCATCAAGCCCAGCAACCTGTTTCCAACAGAGGCCAAACCAGGCCACAAGAACCTGGCAATTACCCAAACACTAAGAAGATCCCATGCTACTGATGCAATTAATAGCAGTGGTTATTCCCTAAGTAAACTTGATTAATAGCTGTTAATGGACTTCTCCTCCAAGAACGTATCCAAACCTTTTTTGAACCCAGCTCCACTAACTGCATTAACCACATCCTCTGGCAACAAATTCCAGAGCTTTATTGTGCATTGAGTGAAAAATAATTTTCTCTGATTACTCTTAAATGTGCTACTTGCTAACTTCATGGAATGCCCCTAGTCCTTCTATTATTCGAAAGTGTAATAACCGAGTCACATCTACTCGTTCAAGACCTCTCATGATCTTAAAGACCTCTTATCATATCCCCCCCTCAGCCGTCTCTTCTCCTGAAAACCTGGCCTTTTCGTGGCTCTTGCGGACCAGAGCTGGCCACCCCTGACATAGACTCATACAGATCATCATAAAACAATCTTTTTGAAGCGGCTAAGGGGGGTGTGCTAGCAGGCAGCAGAGATTAAAACACTGTCAATGGTTTCAATATGTATACATCCCAGTCTAGGATGAAATGAGCTGGAGAGAAAGGACTGAACTCAACTGCAATTCTGGATGATCCAGTGGTGGTGAAGGGTATATAATCCCAATGGAATCTATATTTGAGAATATGAAGGGTGTTATGGAACTTAGAATGATATAGGCACAGATAAAATGGTTGAAGGAATAACTTTCATTTCAGAAGCATCCAGATGTGACACCTCTTAGGTATCTCTATATTGTCCTATACTTTGAGAACATTCCAGTAATGGGAAGTCCAAGGAAGTGTAAGCTAAAGGCAAGAGTAAGAGGAAGGGCCCTTACTTTAAGGAGATGGGTTTGCAGATCGTATATGAGGTGCCATCATGAGGCACTGTTGGCGGGGAAGAGATTTTATGGAGGTTGGCAGGAATCCTGTGGTATGTGTTTGTTTCTGGAAGCCAGGTAGGGTAGCAGAGAACTGTGGCCTAGCCTAGATTTCCAGTGCTGAGTTGTGAAAGACGAAGAACTTTTCTGCAGGGGGGAGCAGGTTGGCTCAAGAGTTTCTAACCAGCAGGAACAAATGGGGGGATTTCATCTTGGACCAGCCTGCTAGTCCATGAATGCTTTGAGAAACTGCAAGAACTCTAGTTTGGGTTTTTTTCCGGGGGGCTAAGCAATGGATGGCTTTTGGAAAGGAAGTATGTGGTTCAGTGATGTAAGAAGACTTAAGCAGCATAAGAGCTGTATCTGCACCAGTGAATATAAGATTTAGCCCTCTCTGAATTAACTGTAAGCTGTTTTTGAATTTTCTGCCTCTTGATTTTTGGCATTGTGAGCTTGTTTATCAAATTTTCTTGCATCCGCTGGAACATTGCCTATTTTTTCAGTAAACTTCTCTCTTGTTTTTGAATATAAATCTGCAAGTGAACTGGTTTATTTTTGCGGACTATAAGCAGTATGTTGAATGGTGAAACTCTCTCAATGACCCTACAGGAGTATTCTTGTCTCTGTCCCACATAACCCAGATTTCCCCACCCTGTGTGAGTGACCAATGCTCTCCGGGGTTGGGAAGGTGGCCTCCTCCTCCGGGAGGGTTCCACAGATATAAGAAAGTGACATCTAGAGACAGATATCATCAACTTGGAGAAAGAAGGGTCCAGTTTTGTATTAAAGTTGGGGGAAGTAGTTGGAATACTTAAATTTGTGTACTAAGGTAAGGCCTGTGACCCATATCAATCCACAGTAAAATGTTATCAATTGTCTACTCTCTGGCACCTTTTTTTTTAACAATATCTTGTGATGTGTTAAGGACTGAAAAATTATCCAAAACAATGTCTGATGGGGTTATAACACTAATTAATAAAGAAGGAAAACCAGAGACTTTGTTTTTTATCACTTTATTTCTTTACTGAATGCAGACCTGAATATTGTTTCCAAAATTCTATACTACAATGGTGTGTGAATTATAAAAAGAAAGATGTAGACATGATTCTCAGCTCATTCTTTGGACCAACCCTTCCCCAAACATGTGGAGGTCCTGAAAGCCAGACAATACACATTCATGATATAGTTGGATATATTTGGTCTACAAACCAGGTTAAGGAGAGGACCAAACCTGTTGTGGGGGCCTGTCGACTACAACAGGTTTGGTCCTCTCCTTACAGTGGATATTCAAAGACAGCAATATTCACAATAAATATATTGATCTATTTATCCATGTCTTTGTTATTTATTTGTTCCTTTTTTTTTTGTTTTCTCCTTAACTTCTTCCTATCCAACATTCCCTGGTTTCTTCTTGTAAAGTCGGTTTTAAATTTGCTGTTGACATGTTTACTCATGAAAACAGCAAATTTAAAACAAATTGAAGAAAGTACTTTTTTACTCAACACGTAATCAAGCTGTGGAATCTACTATTACTATTTATCATGTATAAAGAGTTATTCAATGTTCTCAGTGCTGCACAAATACACATAAGAGACAATCCCTGTTTCCTACAGCTTAAAATCTAATCAAGATAAACATACAGAACAAGAGAGAATTTTGGGAATTTCATTTATTAAGAAAATTATGAAAGCCAATAAGGTTGTGGCAGGAGAAACAGGGTTTAGGATTTAAAAGCAGCCTTAAACAGGTGGGCCTTTAGACTGGATTTGAAAAAGACCAGAGAGGGAGCATGATGCACCAACTAGGGAACTTTATTCCCAGCATACAGTGCAGCAAGGTGGAAAGCATGGAGTCAGGAGCTGGCGATGGTCAAGACAACTAGCATAGCATTATTTTCAGCGTTTTTTTATATCATGCTTTTCTAACAGAGAGAGTTCAAAGAGCGTTACAATACAATGTGAATTTACAATAGGTGTAGAAATATACATGCAGAAAAGATACAGCCAGTGTAGAATTACAACAGCAGGTAGATGAGGGTTTAAAAGAGGTTTGAATGAATTCCCAGAGGAAAAGTTCATAAAACATTACTAGCCAGGGAAACTACAGAAAGCCATTACTATTCTCAGTAGTGAGTAACAGGAATTAGAGCTACTTTTTCGGATCTGCCAGGTACTTTTGACCTGGACAGGCCATCGTCAGAGACAGGATTCTGGGCTCGATAGATCATGGTCTGACCCAACATGGCTTTTCTTATGCTCTTATCCATCTCCACTCTCTGGCAACTTCAGATGTAGTGTGACTGTGCATCTGATTAGATTGTGTGCATACAACTTGGCTCAATAAAAAAAAAAAAAAAAATTTGTGACAGGCAAGATGGCCGCCGAGTAGTTCTGCCTTTGAACGCCCGAGGAGAGGTTCTTTACTTATGCTTCTTGGTTTCTTAAAATGCCCCATGCTAAAAGGAAGGGAAGACTAAGAGGAGTGAATGGCAACTCACCCTCTAGCGACCTCAGACAGCCTCATATCGAAGGGTTCTTCGCAGGTGCTACAACTTCGTCACCGGAGAACCTGGTCGCTGGGGGAGCGATGGTGGAGCACACTTTGTTCCCTTTGACCCATGACATCACGCTAAGCCCCGGAGAGCCAAACAGGCCCGCTCACCCAGGAAACATCGGTGTACCATCCCTCGACGCAGAGGCAGTGAGAACTTCCCTGGTGGTGGTTCAGGGTGAAAGTAGCACTGCCGTTCGGGATGAGAGCCAGAGAGAGATCCGCGGGCTGCAAGAAGCAGGAGGACTGAGACCAGGAAGAGTCATGGAGGGACTAATTCAAGATCTCTCTTCGGAAGAACAGCGTGTGGCAGAATTGTCATCTTTGCAAGGTACTGGGTTGAGCGTGAGCACTAGTAAGAAAGCGGGAGAGAGCCATTTAAGAGCTCTAACAGTGGGCTTACCAACATTTAAACCAGAAGGGATATGGACAGTCTTGAAATCGATAGAAAATTCAATTAAAACCTTATCTCAAGTTACACTGGATACAAGAAATCAATCTGTATTAAATAATAATTTAATCTCAACATTCAGTAAAAAAGTAGAAGAATTAGATAAGAGGCTTACTACATCTGAAACTGTTCAACAAAAATTGATTTTGTCTGAAAAAATTACTAATAAAAGATTAGAAGGGTTGAAAATGCTCTTAGGGTGCATAATCTTAGAATCCTAAATTTTCCGGTATTAAGGAGTTCACCTTTAGATCTTTTCAAAACCTACATGAAACAAATATTAAAAATACCAGATACAGCCATGCCGGTAAATTGCTAAAATATATTACCTACAACAGCAAAACCAGGAAGAAGAGCAAGATTCTGCGGGAAGACATATCAACATTGGATATAACAAATTTGCTGGAAATATCTCTGGATACAGAGATTAACTTGAGAAAATCTTTACTTGTTTAATTTGCCTTCTTGTAGGAACACAATCATATAATGAGACTTTTCTTTAGAAACAGACAAACTCTTTTTTATGGTTTTCCACTTTGGATTTTTCCTGATGTAATATGTCGAAAACATTTTCTTATGATGCGTCCTGATGTACAACAACTTGGAGCTAGATTTACGTTAAAATATCCGTGTAAGTGCTGTGTGAGATATTTAAATGTCAATTATGTATTCCAGGAGCCTGAGCAGCTTAGAGCTTTCTTAAGGGCATGCTCCCAAGAAACATCCATTACAGGTTCGGCATAAGAAATTTATTGTAGCACTACTTGACGTACCCATTTTTTCTTCTGATATTATGTTATTATTTCTTAATGCTCTTATCTCCGCCTCCCCAAATTTCTTATAATTTAGATGTTTGGAATATCTATATGTTCTGGAATATGGATATATTATATTTACTTTGTTATATTTCTTGTAAAACATCAAATTTTCTGTACAAGATTTATTCCCTTGGGAAAAATTTCCAAATTTGAAAAGAAAGAATTAAAAAAAAAAAAGAGTTGTAAAAGAAATAAAAGAAAAAGATGAGCATACATTTAATTAACATGAGCAATTTACAAAAGCCTGTGATGCATTTTCTCAATGGTGACCAAGTTATGACATGAAAGAAAGGTACATTTTTGAAAAACATGGCCATCATTAAAAAATCTGAAAAACCCTCACATCCACACACCTCTGGGACAAAGTAAGTTATTTAAAGATGCCAGTACATAAAAAAAAAAAAAAAGCCTAACAGGCCGATACAGTACAGTAAAAACTGCTTTTCTGTGCACCCTCCGACTTAATATCATAGCGATATTAAGTCAGAGGTCCCAAAAAGTAAAAAAAGTAAAAAAAAAAAAAAATTTGAATTCGGCCCGTGGCTGTCGGGCCGAAAACCGGAAGCTCAATTTTGCCGGCGTCCGGTTTCCGAGCCCATGGCTGTCAGCGGGCTCGAGAACAGACGCAGGCAAAATTGAGCGTCGGCTGTCAAACCCGCTGACAGCCGCCGCTCCTGTCAAAAAGGAGGCGCTAGGGATGCGCTAGTGTCCCTAGCGCCTCCTTTTCCCCGTTTTTACCGCGTCACCTAATTTAAATACAGAATCGCACGCACCGGCGAAGGGCTGGTGCGTGCGCCGGGAGAGCAGGCGTTCGTCCGCTCTCCCGCAGACTTTACTGTATCGGCCCGAATGTAAGTTAACATAGTCTAATCCTGTAAAGTAGAGTTGCTTACCTGTAACAGGTGTTCTCACAGGACAAGCAGGATGTTAGTTCTCACATATGGGTGACATCATCAGGATGGAGCCCAATCACGGAACACTTTTGTCAAAGTTTCTTGAACTTTGACTGGCACCTACTGGGCATGCCCAGCATGGCAATAACCCTGCATCCAGCAGGGGTCCCCCTTCAGTCTCGTGTATAGCAAGAAGAATGTGCGAAAAATAAAACAACAAATCACAAGCGAACCCAACTCCGTGGGTTGGTGTGAGGGTTTTGTAAGGACTAACATCCTGCTGTCCTGTGAGAACACCTGTTACAGGTAAGCAACTCTGCTTTCTCACAGGACAAGCAGGATGGTAGTCCTCACATATGGGTGAGTAGCTCAGGCATCCTCAGCTTGCAATACACCAAATGCACCCAAAGACGTGCAACAGCCACAACAGGGGTGGATTTGGGTAGGAGGGCATCCTGAAAACCCTGAACGGGTCACTGGTAGGATGTTGGATAGTTAAGCTGAGAATAAGGTTCGTAGGATAGACTGGCCAAAAATGGAATCTTGCCAGCCAGCCTTATCCAAGCAATAATGGGCTGCGAAGGTATGGAGAGAGCTCCAAGTCACATAAGTGGCACCGAACGAAGGTGTGCCACTGAGGTTGCCATGGCCCTAACAGAGTGTGCTTTCACAAAGTCTTGTAGCGGAATGCCTGCTTGCTGGTAGCAAAAGGAGATACAGTCCGCCAACCAGGAGGAAAGGGTCTGTTTCCCACTGGATTTCCCAATTTGATGTTATCGAAAGAAACAAATAATTGAGTGGACTTCCTGTGGGCTGATGTGCGCTCCAGATAAAAGGCTAGGGCTCGTTTGCAGTCCAGGGAATGTAGAGCCTTTTCTCCTGGGTTTGAATGGGGCCTGTGAAAGAAATTAAGTAAGATGATGGATTGATGAAGATGAAATTCCAACACTACCTTTGGTAAAAACTTAGGGTGTGTACGGAGGACCACTCTGTCATGTAGAATTTTAGTGTAAGGCAGGTAAGTGACTAATGTCTGTAACTCACTAACTCTGCGAGTGGATGTTATAGTGAGAAGAAAAATTACTTTCCAGGTGAGATAGCGGAGATCGCAGGAGTAGAGCGGCTCAAATGGAGGTTTCATGAGCTGTCCTAAGACCACATTAAGGTCCCAAGAAGGGGCCAGAGGGTGCAATGAAGGTTTCAGGTGGAGCAGACCTCTCATGAAGCGTGTGACTAAGGGCTTTGTCGAAATAGAGTCATCTCCTACTCTGTTGTGGAAAGCGGCTACCGCACTGACATGTACTCTTATAGAGGAAGTTTTCAGGCCTGACTGACAGATGCCAGAGATAGTCCAGAAACTTCTCAGTGGAACAAGTGAAGGGTCCATGGACATGGACGTGCACCAGACCGTAAATCTTTTCCACTTAGAACGATAAGAGCATCTCATGAAAGGCTTTCGTGAAGCTACCAGGACTCAGGATACCAACTCCGAAAGGTTAAGGGGTTGGAGTATTAAACCTTTCAACATCCAGGCTGTCAGGGACAGGGCCTGGAGGTTGGGGGTAGCAAAGGCACCCGTCGCTCTGAGTTATCAGAAGCAGATTCTCTCCTAGAGGGATGCGCTGGCGAACTGATAGATCCCGGAGGATTGGGAACCAGACTTGGCATGGCCAGTGAGGGGCTAACAGAATCATGAAGCCCTTGTCCCTTCGTAACTGTAATGCGCTTTTACTAGGATTCCCGAATACAATATTAAGGCCACTTCAAATACTTCAAAACACAGCAGCTAGAATACTAAATCGGAAAAAGGAGGAGGGACCATATAACTGAAATCCTGGCGGAATTACATTGGCTAGCTATTGAACACAGAATTAAATACAAAGCCCTATGTACCATACATAAACTAATACATGATGAAAAATCGGACTGGCTAAACACAGCATTATGAGTACACGTCCCACACCTTCAATCAGCAAATAAAGCACTCTTAACCAATCCTTCAATTAAGACAGTGAGACTAACCCAAGTGAGTGAAAGAGCCTTATCTTTAGCAGGCCCCACACTTTGGAACACAATGCCTCTAGAAATCAGATTACAAAGATCTCAAAACCTTTAAGAAAAGTTTAAAAACATGGCTTTTTAAACAAGCGACTGGAGAATAGAAAATATACAGGAATAGGCAGAAGAGCACCAGCGCACAGCACTATTCTAAGAATGTGCATTATAATAGTCTATGAACTCTAGATCACAATAAACACAATTGTAAACACTATGAATATGAATTTTACCCATGAACAGTACCTTACAGTTATACCTGGTCATGACCTACTTCACTAAACAATTGCTTGTCTTTAATGATATATTGTAACTGTACCTTTTGTGGCACTTGTTAGAATGTACTATAGTACGCATTCACCTGCATTAATTTATGTGCCTACATATAAACCGTTGCGATGGTATATAACTTAGCGACGGTATAGAAAAGATTTTAAATAAATAAATTTAAATAAATAACTTCATGAGAGTCTTCGATATGAGTGGAAGTGGAGACCGCTGGACCACGAGAGGGCGAAAGCGTTTCTCGGCTTGTGAGTGGCGGCTGCGAGTGCGGGAGCAGAAGTTCTCTACTGTGCGGTTGAGGATGGACGCAAAGAGGTCTATTTGTGGATACCCCCAACGTTGGAAGATTGAGTCCGCTACCTTGAGGTTGAGAGACCATTTGTGCGGATGAAGGTTCGACTCAACTCGTCCGCTAAAACATTGTCCACGCCTGCCAAGTAGGTCGCTCTGAGGTACATCGAGTGGAAAAGAGCCCACGCCCATATCTGTGCAGCTTCCTGACACAGAAGGTAGGAGCCAGTTCCCCCTTGCTTGTTGATGTACCACATCGCCATTTGATTGTCGGTCTGAATCAGGATGGCCTTGTTTGAGAGGCAATCCTGAAAGACTCTGAGGGCATATCTGATCGCCCGAAGCTCCAGGAAATTTATCTGTTTGGCTTCCTCTGGAGACCAGGTTCCCTGGGTCTGGAGGCCGTCAACATGAGCACCCCAACCTAGGTTGGAGGTGTCCATTGCCAGGTTAATTTGAGGTTCTGGAATTTGAAAGGGAAGGCCTTAAAGATTGAAGAGCCGCATCCACTAGGCCAGTGACAGGCGGAGCTGCTTGGTAACGTGGACAATGCAGGACATTGAATGATAAGCCTGAAGAAACTGGGACTTCAGAGTCCATTGCATGACTCTCATGGCGAGGTGTGCCACTGAAGTGACATGTACAGAAGATGCCATGTGACCCAGCAAAATGAGGAAATGACAAGCTGTCGTGTAATCTCGATCCTGGAGGCATTGCGCTAGGGACATGAGAGTACGAGCTCGATCCTGAGGGAGGAATGCTTTCGCCTGTACAGTGTCCAGGTTGGCTCCTATGAAGGATAGGGTTTGAGATGGAACTAGGCTGGACTTGGGATAGTTGATCAGAAACCGAGAGACAACAATGTATGGAGAGTTAGACATAAGGAGGCTAGTGCGTCCTTTTGATTTGGAGCCCTTATCAGCCAATCGTCGAGATAGGGGTAGACATGGACGCCCTGACACCTCAGGTAGGCCGCGACCACTACAAGGCACTTGGTAAAGACTCGAGGTGCGGATGCTAGGCCGAAGGGCAGTACCCAGTACTGGAAGTGCCAGGGGCTGACTAGGAATCGAAGGAATTTGTGGTGAGATGGAGTGATCGAGATGTGTGTGTATGCATCCTGAAGATCCAGAGAGCAAAGCCAATCTCCTCTTTGCAGAAGAGGAAGTAGAGAGCCCAAGATTACCATCCTGAACTTTTCCTTCTGTAGATACTTGTTTAAGGCATGCAGGTCCAGAATTGGACGAATTCCCCCATGGCCTTTTTGGAATGAGGAAATAGCGGGAATAGAAGCCCTGTCCCTGCTGGGAGAGGGGCACTGGTTCTATCGCCCGGGACTTCAGGAAGGTTGAAACCTCCTCTTCCAGAAGAGAGGAGTGGTCGGACTCCCCACGTCAGCCGAGGTGGGGAGTCTGCTGGTACAGACGGGAAGGCTGGCTTATGCTCTCCAGCGAGGAGTCAAAATCCAGCAGCTGGGCCCGGTGGAGGAGTTGGCTGAGTTTTCTGAGACCTGGATTGTCTGGCCTGACCTTTCTGGTAAGGTCTGGAGGGGCGACCTCGAGTAGCAGGAGGATAATATCTCCATGGCTTGAAGGACGGCTGCTTAGAGTCTCTTCGGAATGTCCTTTTAGAGGTGGATGGAAAATCAGAAGGCACCGACGAAAGCTGACGTAGCGTCTCGTGGTGGTCTTTGAGCTGTGCTACAGTCTCCAGCGCAGGGCAGGTCAGCCAAACGGTCCTGTACTTCTGGTCTTAAGTCAGAAAACTTCAGCCAGGTCCATTTTCGTGTACTAATCCCTGCTGCGGACACCCTAGAAGCAGTGTCAAAAATGTCATAGGCAGCACGAACCTCATGCTTGCCAGCACCTAGACCCTTCTGAGCCAGGGTATTGAGTTGATCCTGAAGCTGGTTGGGTAAAGACTCAGAAAATTCCTGGATCTTTTTAAATAGGTCCCTGTTATACTGGATCATGTATAACTGGTAGGAAGCAATGTGAGAAATAAGCATTGAGCCATGGAAAACATGACGGCCAAATGCATCCAGAGACCTCGGTTCTTTCCCTGGAGGTATGGAAGAATGAGGCTTAGAACGTCATGCCTTTTTCTGGGCTGATTCCACAACCACAGAATGGTGATCCAGATGTGGTTTTTGGAAACTAGGGGCTGTCTGTACCAGGTAGGTGGCATCTGTTTTTTGATTCACCAGTGGTACAGATCCTGGATGCTCCCAATTCCTCTTGAACAAGTCGAGGAGGACTTCATGAACAGGTATGGACATGATCTCCTTGGGTGCATCTACGAATTGGAGCACTTCCAGCATCTTGTGTCTGGAGTCCTCTTCTGTCTGAAGTTGGAATGGTATGGCTTCATACATTTCATTTATAAAATTAATAAAGGACAGGTCCTCTGGAGGAGAACATCTTCTCTCCTCAGGGGGAGATGGCTCTGAAAGTAGATCATCAGAATCCTGGGAAGAATCATCGGTCCAAGGATCATAAGGCTGATCACCTGCTCCCATAGGATCTCCAGAGGGAAGTAATGGTGCTATTCCTGAAGGATCAGGTCTAGGCACCAACGGCATCGATGGTGGCACAGACGGCATCGATGGAGGCACCGATTGAGGACGATGCGGTATCAATGGTATCGGTGTCATCGATGGGCGAGTCAGTGGCAAGATCCCAGATGGCCCAGGCATGGGTTCCGGCCTCGGTGCTTCCTCATTGTCCGATGACAAAGGAATCTGGGTGGAAGGCGTTGGACATACCAGTATCCTCGGTTCCACCGAGGATCCAGCCTGCTGAGTAGCGGTGCAAGTACCGTGAGAATCGGGTCGGCGACTGGAGCTGGCATCGGCGCCCACGTCGATGGAGGCTGGAAGCCCTGCAGTGCCTTCCCGATGGCCTCTTGGATCATCTGATCTAATTCCACGTGGAAGCCTGGGGCGTGGAACCCCAGCTCCAGAGTAAGAGGCAGCACTGGCGTAGCCGCAGGGTCCACCGGTGAAAGTGGAGTCGTGGCTCCCGGCACCAATGAAGGTGGGGAGGAGGATGGGCCTTCTCTGGACAGGATTTCTTTGTCGGTGGCTCTGT
Organism: Rhinatrema bivittatum; assembly: GCF_901001135.1. NCBI lineage: Eukaryota > Metazoa > Chordata > Amphibia > Gymnophiona > Rhinatrematidae > Rhinatrema > Rhinatrema bivittatum. The sequence goes on from NC_042616.1 coordinate 634,310,246, forward strand.
CGACGCCAATGCCAAGGGCTTGCCTGGATCAGCAGACTGAGCCTTCCGATGACAGTGTCGACGCTTTTCAAGATGTTTTCCTCAGTCCTTCTCCAGAACCTAAGAGGAAGAAGTCGATGCCTTCAGAGTAGTTGGTGCCGGGTGGACAGCACCGGTGTCTCGCTGCTGGCGAGAGGTCGATGGCACCAGCTCAGATGATGTTGAAGCGCTCGATGCAGTCGGTGGCTTTGCCTAAAAAAGAAACTCCATCTTCTCTGAGCGGGCCTTACGGCCCTTTGGTGTCATTTGGGCACATTTGGTGAAAGTTAAGACGTCGTGGTCCGACCCCAAACACAACACACAGACCCTATGCGAGTCATGATGGACATTGTCTGAGGACAATCGGGGCACCGACGAAAACCCTACGCCATGGCTTCAACAAAAATGTAGCCGCGGTGCGGTCGATGACCGGTAGGCTCCGAAGGGAAAACTCGACGGGAATAGACCGCAAATGAGGGTAAAGCCTTACCTTATGACCGTGGACTACAGAATCAATAGGGGGACCCCTATGGAGTAGAAGTTTTTTGAAATTTTAGAAATAAATTCCTTGAGGAAAATTCCGGTCAGGAATCTCTAGAGAGCTCCTTAACCTGCGTGACTACTGCTGCGCGAAAAAAAGAGACTGAAGGGGGACCCCTGCTGGATGCAGGGTTAGTGCCATGCTGGGCATGCCCAGTAGGTGCCAGTCAAAATTCTAGAAACTTTGACAAAAGTGTTCCGTAATTGGACTCCATCCTGATGATGTCACCCATATGTGAGGACTATCATCCTGCTTGTCCTGTGAGAACCCCCAATACTTAGGAGATAATTTTACAAGGAGTTACATGTGTAAATGTAACATACCATCTTAGCAAATTTAAAAAGCCCATTTATGCATGTAAAGTGCACTTACATGTGAATATCTTATGGACAATGGCATATACTGTAGCAATTTTCAAAAGCCCACTTACATGGGTAAAATGCATTTACATGTGTAAAACCCAATTTTAAATGCTTTTAAAACTCAGGTCCTTACTGAACAACTTCCTTCTTCCCTTCCCCCTCTGAGAGTCCTAAACCAATCTCCTCCAAAACCACACACCCACTGCCAGTTTTCACTTGTTCCCAACCACACAACAGTTTGTCCATGCCAAATATAGAAAGTCTTATTGCCAAGCATCCATGTTACCTCAAATATTCTTGTGAGAAATCGCAGGTAAGAGGCAAAGCAACAATTGAATATAACTTGTCAGCATGGAATCTGACAGCAACTTATTAAAAGGACCAGACCACTGTACATATTTGAAAAGCAAAAACAGTACAGCACATCTTCTGCTTAAATTTTTTTTTTTTAAACAAACATACAAACCTCTAACAAGAAAATCAGATTTGTTACCATTGTGTTCTGCGAATGAACAACAGGCGAGCTAGAAACGTATACAGAAATAAATATCAAACACTGCTAGTAGAATCCTAAGTCAAAATGCAAAAATCTACCGCAATGAAGGCCCAACTATTATTTTCAGCTCAATTATTTGAAAGAGATCATCATACTTTAAATACACCCACAATTTTTAGTAAGGATAATGCTTTATAATCATTGGTCTCAAAAAAAGACTGATTTTTTACTTTTTCTTACTGCATTTAAAACTAATAGCAATGACAATTCCCATTTAACTCAATGTAGGCTCCCAATGCATTGCGAGGTTATCTCTACATCAGAGGAAGTTAGTTCTTATATTAGAAATATGGAACCTAATGACACAAGAAGTATCTTCCCCTGATGCAACGACAACTTCACAATGCTGGTCAGCATCAGGAACTTACACTGAGTTTGAGTTAAGTGGGAATTGCTATCGATATTAGTTTCAAATTGCAATAAGAAAAAGTAAAAAAAACTGATGATTTTGAGACCACTGATTATAAAACATTATCCACACTAAAAAATGTAGTGGATTTAAGTATGACAGTCGCTTTACAATTACTGAGTTGAAAATAGTAGTTGGTCCTTCACTGTGGTAGATTTTTGTATAAATAAATGAACTTTTGTGCCTGGTCTCCATTTTACTCCCAAGCCAATAACCCTTAGAAACAATACAAACCTATCATGGAATTTCAACTCGCAAAGACTTGATCAATCCCTACATGATCAGAACCAATAAGTACTGCACAATGCTGACCTCGTCACACTAGCTTTGAGGTCCTGTTATGTGCCCTGTCTGCAAAACAGTTATGCCTTTGGCACAGTACAAAGGAAGTCTCTGGGGAAACAGCGCCGGTTTTCTTACTTGATTGCCCTCTGTGGAAAGTATTGCTTGTTTCTCTTCTCCCCGTGACTTTTCAAACCTTTGAATAAATTCACAGTCTTCACCTGAAATCATCTGCCCTCTAAAAAAGATAATCAAAATAGACAATTAATGATAGTTAATCATTGTTACCATAACACAGAGCTGCAATTTAAAGTTCTATGCATACTTAAAACAAAGATAAATGTCTAAAATTTTACAAGCAAAGGGTCAGGCTGGCCCAAGAGCTCATGATGGTGAGTCCGTCATGACACTGAAGTCAGGTGGATCAAGCAAGAACATAAGCAGCAACAGCAGTCTGGCAGGAGAAAGCAGCAGGGCTAACTAGTGTTCCCCAAGCCAGGCTAACTGAAGAAGAGGAGCCATCATCAGCAGAAGCAGCTGGCCTGGTAGGACTACCCAGGCCCTGCCAGGCAAACACGAGGAGGAGCCAGCAGCTGAGTACATTGTACAAGGAAGTACAAACCCAGGAGCCCAGTCTTATCCCAAACCTCTTGCTGTATCCACATACATTCCCACGGAACTTCACTAGAACCTTCACACAGCCATATAATTCTATCATGCTCTCCCCCGCCCAAACAACTACAAAATAGTCACACACTCAGACATACAGTGGCTTGCAAAAGAATTCAACCTCTTAGAAGTCAGCAGATTTATATGGATTACAAATGACACTTCAGATTGTTCCAGACAGTATGTTTATTGCAAACAATTATGCTCTTAAAGTAAATTTTCAAAGTCACAATTCATTTTTTTTCTGCATTTTTTGTAAAATGCAGAAAATGCAGTGGAAGCTCCAAGTTTTCACAGATGGAAGATATTGTCCTAACTACTGTCCTCTACCTGTGAATCATTAAAAATTTTAGTGTGTGGTATTTTGATTGTGAGTTTCTATCTGCAGTGTGTATGGTATGTATGAAGTGTGAATGAATGATACAAAATGATGTTAATATATGAGAGGATACTAAAGAGCAAGTTAGATACTAACAAGTATTTTCCAATTTATAAGCGAGTAAAAAAATAAACCGTGTAGAGTTTTTGCATTAAGATACTGTCCTAACACGTAAAGTGTTGGATGAATTGCAATTATAAGCTTGCTTTCTATTGCTCTTTTTTTTGTTTGTTTTTAATTATGCCCAAATACATACGTCTAACACTGCTGCAATAGTTACTTTTCAAAGGAAATAACAGCAGCTGCTAGTTGGTTTCCAAACATTTTACCAGTTATAGCTGCTAGTTACCCAAAACAAGTCAATGTGTCCAGGTGGAAAAACAGCCTTTAAAAAGAATTAAAAACAAAATAATTCAGGATAGTCATGATTTATTAAGAAGGGTGCTCACCCTGTAAAAATGTTGCAGGCAATAATTTTGTTATGGGTTTGACAATTGCTTGGTTTTGACTGTAAGTATCGCTACCCTTAACATAAGGCTTGGGGGTGGCCTGCACAGAGCAGCACCTACTACCATAAGAAACTTGCTGGGCAGACTAGATGGACCAGTCGCCTTTTTCTGCCATCATTACTATGTTAAGTTCACAACAAAAATCTCACCTGTCTTAATATGGTCGCATTTTCAGAAAATGTGGCTCACAGAATTTCTGCCTTTTGAAGGGAAAACCAAACTACAATCTAGAGTCGCACTCAGTAAGAATGCTGGGGAGCTATAGCCTAAGCTAAACAAACAGATTTTACAGTGAAGAAGGAGCAGGACCATGTCAAAGTCATTGAGCTCAAAGAAATGCTGCATTCATGGCAGCAAACACCTAACAAGGCATCGAAAACGAATGTCTTTGTTCTGTCAAAAATGCATAAAGGAAAGTCACAGATGTGCTTACCACAAATTCAGGGAACCAATGAGACATGCTCCAGAGCTGTCCAGCACAACAAGATGAGGTGAGGTAAGGAGAAAAGGTTTTATACTGAGATCTTTTGGACAGTTCTGAATAAAACCTGTTCCCTAGAATCTTCTTCTGGATTTGTATTTTCTGAATCACTGTGACATCACCACAAAGAAAAGTCACTTCAAGGAAGCACGCCAAGGACTCAAGCTAATACAACCTGACCTGGTACCCGTAAGCATAGCTATTCTCGGAGATCAAGTAGGAGACTAAGTCCTCATAAACGAGATATCACTCAATGGTTCCAGTGCAGGAAGATTAATTTAAAAACGTCTAGATGCTTTTAGCGTGCTCAATGGAGCACTACAACACAATCCACACCACTGCATTGGGCAAGGCCCCCTTCAATTTCAGTTTTTCCCACAGAACCTTAACTGTTCTCTCATCCCAGAGGGCCTAAAAGCCACAGCCAGCATCCCAGTCAAAATCTGGGATGGGGTTTTGACTGGATCAGGTAAAGCATAGCAAGGATTCCTGTATCTGGCTGAAGGACCTTCCAGCCTTTGGGAGACTGACATTTTACATACATAATTGGTTAAGAGTAAGCTCACACACTTGAGTTCTCAGCATAATCAAAAATGGATACAGGTCATGCCCATTGGGAAACCCATCAAATCACCTACCAAGGAGCTCTTGATCTGCTTCTCATTATCAGGCATGGCTACAAGAGGAATTTTCCTCCCTTTTGGAGGACAGTGCAGCTGAACACACTCCTCCAGATGTGGGATTGGGCCATTTTTCAAGGAATGTCCAAAGGGCTGGGTCCTGGAAACTCACAAACGGTCCCTAGACAGGGAAGTAGCAAACCAGACATTCCATGAGTGGGGAACACACACAATAGATCCATTTGTGTCTCCTCTGAACAAAAGAGTTCCAAACATCTGCTCCAGAAGAGTCATAAGGCAAACTAGCCTCAGACTCCATCTCCCTTGACTGAGGACAAGTTCTTCTGTATGCTTATTCTCCAATTCCTTTAATCGTAAAGACCGTTCTAAAACTCAGAAGAGACCAGAGAACTATGAACCTTATAGCTCCCTACTGGCCAATACATATTTGGTTTCCTATGGGAGTTGTCAATCAGAAATTCAATCAGGTTGGGGAGTTCCCTATTTCTCATCACTCAAGATCAGGGGATGTTATTATCAACCCATCTGCTAAAAGCTTCTAGAACCTTTCAGCAATCTTCCTGCCCTGGACGCCCCTGATTATGTCACCCCATGTATACTGTCATTGGAGAACATCTGTTACAGGTAAGCAACTTTGCTTTATCTTAAATTGATAGAGAACATGATGGCATATAAAACCCATAAAATCCCATCTAGTCTGCCCTATGTAATATACTCTGTTGCATGGCTCACAGTGTCTTCTCATTGTAGAGCTGGCCCTGACACTGTGAGCCATGCACCTGGGCTCCTTCTGGAACCCTGTTTCATGGGCTCTAAATCCAGCCACAGATATCACCCTTAACAATGACCATAACTCCTGCCTGCTCCTCATCCCACCAGGAGCTGTGAATGCTGACTCTACAGCATCCCCAATCCCAGTCAAACCAGGAACTGAACTTCAAAGGAGTGAGCAAGAATGCATTTTAGGAGTGCTTGTGGATAATATTTGTCTATGATCCTTCATATATCAGTGGTGGCGAGATCATGTTTTTCATCTTTCATCTTGTGTGTCATCTTTCATCTTGTGTGTCATGGGTATCTGAGAAGGCTTGGCTTTTCCGCCAAGCCTTCTCAGATACCCATGACACACAATAGTCGACAGAACTTCCTTTAGGAGCAATGGATTTCCATATTACCCCTAAGCCCAGAATAAGAGCCTCCTGACTGCTCTGTTTATACTAATAATTTCTCCGCTATCTCTAGCCTTTCCTTCCTTCCAGCAGTCTATGCCTCCAAGTTTAATTTCCCTGTTAAATGTAACTTTGCTTTTTCACGTTCAACCTTTTGTTTTGGTTATTGTTCTTGGTTCAGTTCCCCTATTCGATGTGAACCGACCTGATATGGTCTCTACCATGAAGGTCGGTATAGAAAAGTGTTAAATAAATAAATAAATAAATAAATAAATAAATAAATAAATAAATAAATAAATCTTTATCAACTTTGTCAAATGTGTCTTTATTTAAATCAATCTGATCTGGTGATGAACCGGGTGGATTATTGCGATTCCCTCTTAATGGTTTACCAAAGAAGCGTTTGGCAAGATTACAGTTGGGCCACATCCAATTAGAGAACTGATCGAGGGACCCTTCAAATCAGCCACTGGGCTGGCCCCAAGGAAACATTTTCTAATTTTAGGCCAGAATCTAGTCTACCTCCTCAGAGCCTCGCGTTATAAACTCTTGTCCGGGTTTTGGTGTTGGTTGGTCACTCAGGTAAAAAGTATCTGCTTTTAGTAGATTGGCATGTATTATTAGATAGCTTGTCTCAAAAACCTTGCTGCAAACTTAACATTTTGTAACAATTTTGATTCTATAAAGCTTTGAGTACCAGATTAATTTCAATCCTTGAAGCTGTAAAAGAGCATTGCAAAGCTGAATACTAAAATAATTCTCTCAATGGTTAGTTGCTGTCACTATATAATTAAATGTGTTTGCCCTTATTTTTAATTGATTTTTGCTGAAGGGGGAACTAAAAATGTCCATTTCAGGACAAAAAGTAATGAGTTATATATTCAGTTATCTGGATAGATGCACAATCTGATACACAAAAAATGAAGGCGGATAAGAACAAGAGGCCCCCTGTGGCCTGTCCATTCCTGGATGCAGTGCTACAGAGTGCAGTCCCATCTCAGGCTTCACCCTCACATCCTCCTCATGATATTCAGCCGCTCCGAAAAGTAATTTAGTTTAGAAAATGCAGGCTGAGAGCTGGCCAAGTAACAAAGAGAACGCTTCTCAAAGCACAAGGATGCGAATGTAAAACAAAGAAACCCTCTCTATACAACGTCATTTTCTGTTTATCCCTGCGTCTTTTTGTTTGGTTTTTTTGTTCATAAAAGGCATGGTGCTGTTTGGTGAAACAAAGAAGGTGCTGGATGGCCTCTCTATTCAGGCACAGCAGTTCCTCATTTTCTATTTGGGGAAAAAAAAATAGCAAAATACTTTTCAGCTAAATGACTATGTGAAATGCCACACCAATTTCTTTTTCTTACTTACAGACAACTATAACAAGAAGACACAGCAAGACCAAATATATATTGGCATTTGCACAGGGAGCTCTTGCAAGCTTGAAGAACAAAGTGAATTTTAGAAATGTTCCTCGTTCTTTTTTGAATTAATATTCCTGTCTCTCCCCCACAGATTGCAAAATTAAATAGCAATTTCGGTTTAAGGTAGAAATGTTTGCAGGACCCAAGGGTCACAGCTAATTACACTGCAGCAAAAACATTTTTGCCAACTTCAAGTTTAAACAGACCATTTTGACTCAATTGTATACTGTGTTAAAAAAAAAATAAAATGAATTGGTCTTCGGCAGCAATTTATTACACTGCATCTATTACGGATACGATTTCCAAAGACAATACCTGGGTTTTAAAAATACCTATAAGGGGCCAGTCTGGTGGCTCAATGGCAAGTGCCTTATGGAAGACCTGAGCTTGATTCGTGGGCCCAGCTTCTGCGCCGGACATGCCACAGAGGCAACATTTGCAGCCCCTGGCATAAAAGGAGATTCAGCCAGTGAACGATGGTGATACCTAGTGGCCAGTCTCTGAGGGCACGGGTAGTGAATTTTATGAGGATCTGAGGTCTGTGGCCCCCGCCTAAGAACTGGCTCAGCTAGACAGGCTTGAAGGTTAAAAAAAAAAAAAAAAAAAAAGAACCCAACATTATTATTATTTAACATTTTTCTATACCGACCTTCATGGTAATAACCATATCAAATCGGTTTACATAAAACAGGGAGGAAATGTGAGAAAAACCCTAGTAGTAGTAAAACAAAGCCAGGGACAGAGGCCAGTTCCAACAGAGGAAGCAACCAAAAAGGTCCAGGAGGAAATTTCCAAGTCATAAAAAGAAATGCACATAGGGAAAAGTAACCTATGCTGTAGTTACACAAGGTTAGGCTTTGTATTAGGAGTTCACACCCAGGAAAAAGATCTGGGCGCATTAGTGGAAAATCCATTCAAATCATCGGCTCAGTGTGCTGCAGTGGTCAAGAAAGCAAAACAGAATGTTAGGAATTATTAGGAAGGGAATTGTGAATAAAACAGCGAATGTACTGTGAATGGTGAATAAAACAGAGCCTCTGTACTGCTCCATGGTGAGACTGCAACTTGACTACTGTGTGCAATTCTGGTCACCGTATTTCAAAAAAGATATACTGACATTATCATTTTGGTTGCTGTTCTCTGTACCTTTTCTAAAGGGGATGGGACATCTCCCCTATGAGGAAAGACTAAAAAGGTTAGGGCTGTTTAGCTTGGAGAAAAGACTGATGAGGGTGGATATGATAGAGGTCTATCAAATTATCAGAGGACAATAACAGGTAAATGTGAATTGGTTATTTACTCTTTCAGAAAATACAAGAACTAGGGGCGCTCCATGAAGTTTGCAAATGGCACATTTAAAACAAATCAGAGAAAATTCTCTCTCACTCAATGCACAATTAAGCTCTGGAATTCATTACCAGAGGATGTGGATAAGACAGTTAGCATATTGTGTTTAAAAAAAGGTTGAATTAAGTTTATGGAGGAGAAGTCCATAAAGTGCTATTAATCAAGATAAGTAGTGGCTATCCCATAAGTTATTACCGGCATTAGTAGCATGGCTTTTATGTACTATTTGGGTACTTGCCAGGTACTTGTAACCTGGATTGGCCACTGTTGGAAACAGGATGCTGGGATTGACGTTCTTATATTTGAGATCCCATCTCCATTTGATTACTATTCTGATGCATGACTATAAACTTAAGACAAAAAGGCAGAGCACCTCAAGTAAAACAAGTTTCAAAAATGTTGCCTGTTTCAGTTTTCATCACAAACACTTAAAAGAAAAGCTTCCCTAAACAGGAAGCAATTGCCATCTCATTTAGGCAGTACAGAAACCAAGCACTCCAATAAGAAGCAACACCGTCAACACTGTAATAACTCTGCAGATCCAGTGAGCACCAGATGATGTAGTTTAATATTAGGATGCAAGAGATGAAGGTTCACTCTGAGACAAGGGGTCCTAGACGTCAGAAAAACAAGCTTTCTTAAAATGGGGGAAGACCTCAAGGGGTCGTTAGCTGGATGGGAAAATCTAGGGAAAGTAGAAGGGCAATGGGCAAAACTAAAAGGAGATATAAGGGGAACTAATCTTTCTGTTAGGAAAGTAAATAAAGGGAAGAGGAAAAAAAGAGGCCACTATGGTTTTCTAAAAAAAATAGCTGAAAAGGTAAGCGAGAAAAAGGTTAGCATTCATAAACTACAAGAGATGGCAGAAAGAGGAAGACGGGCGGCAATATCTGGAAAAATTAATAGAAGCTAGGAAAGGAGTCAGGAATGCAAATATTCAAACAGAAGAAGAAGAAATAGAAAATATGGTAAAATGGGGGGGGGGGGGCTGTAAAGATATGTTAATGATAGAAGGAAGTACAAAGGTGGCATTGTGAGACTCAAAAGGTAAAGGGAGGAATATACAGAAGCTGATGAGGAAAAAACAAAATTAGTTAACAGATATTTTGTTCGGTGTTTATTGTGGAAGGGACTGAAGCAGGACCACATAAAATGAACAGAAATAAGATTGGAAGAGAGGTAAACCTCAATCAGTTTTCAGAACAGTGTGTTCATGAGGAGCTAACTAAACTTAAAGTAGATAAGGCGATGGGGCTGGATGGGATACATCCGAGGGTACTAAGGGAACTTAGAGATGTCCTGGCGGCTCTGCTGGTTGACCTTTTCAATGCTTCTTTAGAGTCTGGAGGAGTCCCAGAGGACTGGAAACAGGAGGATGTGGTTCTTATTCATAAAAGTGAAAGGAGGACACTGGGAACTACAGACCAGTTAAGTCTGACCTCTGTGGGGAGTAAACTATGGGAATCCCTGCTAAAAAGAAAGCTAGTGAAATTTTTGGATTGAAAAATACAAGGTAGCGTGGTATTACGAGAGGTAAATCTTGTCAGACAAATCTGATCAATTTCTTTGACTAGATGACCAGAGAGTTGGATCAAGGGAGAACGCGAGACGTTGTGTCCTTGCATTTCAGTAAGGCCTTTGACCTGGTTCAGCACAGAAGTCCTATAAATAAATTGAGCACCCTTGGAATGGAATCTAGTGTCTGACTGGGTTAGAAACCGGCTGAGTGAGAGGTGACAAAGGGCAGTGATAAATGGAGATTTCTCTGAGGAGGGGGTTACTACTAGCGGTGTGCATCAGGAATTGGTCCTTAGATCAGTTCTTTTCAACATTTTTATAAGTGACATAATGGAAGGATTGTCTGGAAAAGTTTTTCTTTTTGCCAATGATACCAACATTTGTAACAGGGTAGAGAGCCAGGAAGGTGTGGAAAACATGAGGAGGGATTTAGCAAAGCTCAAGGAATGGTCTAAGGTCTGGCAGCTAAGATTTAATGCTAAAAAATACAGAGTAATGTATTTAAGATGCAGAACAATGCATTTAATATGATGAAGACTGCTCTTTAAGCAAACACATTTATGCAAGCTGTAGCATATCAGTGTTTTATCAATCAGTGCAGTTTAGGTGATATGTTTTTAGCATTATATTTAGTTTTATCTTTGTCTTCTATGATGACATTTTAATGGTTATATTGTTTTATTGAATTATGTTTAATCTTGTACACTGCCTAGAGCCTGGCACATAGGAGATTAACAAATTTTAATAAACAAACATAAAAACCCAAGGGAAAGCTATAGTATTGGAGGTGAAATTCTTCTAAGCACAAAAGAAGAGGTATCTGGGGATGACTGTATCTGAGAGTGAAGAGAATGAGATGTGATTTAAGGAAGCTTGAAGAGTAGTCGAAGATATGGCAACTGGGATTTAATGCCAAGAAGTGTAGTCATGCATCTGGGGTGCGGTAATCTGAAGGAACTGTATGCGATGGGGGGTGAAGCGCTGCTGTGCACGGAACAGGAGAGAGACACCTTGGGGTGATAGTGTCTAGCAATCTAAAGATGGCAAAGCAATGTGACAAGGTGATAGCTAAAGCTAGAAGAATGCTGGGCTGCACAGAGAGAGGAATAACCAGTAAGAAAAAGGAAGTGATAGTCCCCTTGTACAAGTCCTTGGTGAAGCCTCAATTGGAGTATTGTGTTCAGTTCTGGAGACCGAATCTCAAAAAGGACAGACACAGGATAGAGGCGGTCTAGAGAAGGGTGACAAAAATGGTGGGAGATCTTCATCAAAAGACTTATGAGGAGAGGTTGAAGTACCTAAATATGTATACCTGGAGAAGAGGACAAGCAGAGAAGATATGATACAAACTTTCAGATACTTGAAAGGTTTTAATGATGCACAATCAACTACAAACCTTTTCTGCTGGAAGAATCCAATAGAACTAGGGGTCACAAAATGAAACTCCAGAGAGGACGATTCAGAATCAATGTCAGGATTTCTGCATGGAGAGGGTGGTGGACGCCTGGAATGCCCTTCTGGAGGAGGTAGTGAAGGCAAAAACGATGCAAGATTTCAAAAGGATATGGGATAAACACTGTGGATCCCTAAAGGCAAGGGGGAGGGGAATGAAGTAAGAGGCATCGGGGTAACTTGCTGGTGTGGCGGATACTGCCCTTAACAAATAGGCCTTCATACCGTGATGCAACTCCATCATTGCTCGCTGCTTCAACGGCAGGGGGAAAAGAGGAAAGGGAATTGGTTTCAGATAACAATCAACAAGGACAGTGAACTGTACAGTCAAGGAAAACAAATAAGCATGGAGGTAACTTGCTTGATGCGGCGATTACTACCCTTAACCAAAAAGCCTGATACTACACTTCTGATACAACTCCAGTATTGCTCTCTGCTTCAACTGCAGGGGGAGAAAGGAAATTGAACTCAAACAGTAACCAACAAGAGCCTTGACCTTGGCGGTCTGAGTAACTGATAAGTATGGGAAACTGAGAACTATGGGAGCTTGCTGAGCAGATTGGATGGGCCATTAGGTCCTTTTCTGCTGTCACTTCTATGTTTATGTATGTTTATGATCTTAATGTGGCCAAACAGATGGCTAAATCGATGGTAAAATCCAGAAAGATGCTTGAATGTATAGGGAGAGGAATGATCAGCAGACAAAGGAAGGTGATGTTGCCCCTGTATAGGTCCCTGGTGAAACCTCACTTGGAATACTGTGTACAATTCTGGAGACTGGATTTTCCAAAGGATACAAACAGGATGGAATCATTGCAGTCAGGATAGAAGGTAAGGTTTGTCTATTTGCGGATGATACTAAGATCTGCAACAGAGTGGACACGCTGGAAGGAGTGGAGAGAATGAGACGGGATTTAAGGAAGCGGGAAGACTGGTCGAAGAAATGGCAGTGGAAATTCAATGCCAAGAAGTGCAGAGTCATGCATATGGGGTGTGGAAATCTGAAAGAAATTTATTCAATGGGGGGTGAAAGGCTGATGTGCACAGAGCAGGAGAGAGACCTTGGGGTGATAGTGTCTAACGATCTGAAGTCGGCGAAACAATGTGACAAGGCGATAGCTAAAGCCAGAAGAATGCTGGGCTGCTTAGAGAGAGGAATATCAAGTAAGAAAAGGGAAGTGATTATCCCCTTGTACATGTCCTTGGTGAGGCCTCATCTGGAGTACTGTGCTCATTTCTGGAGACCGTATCTCCAAAGGGACAGAGACAGGATGGAGGCGGTCCAGAGAAGGGAGACCAAAAAGGTGGAGGGTCTTCCTCGAATGACTTATGAGGAGAGATTGAAGAACTTAAATATGTATACCATGGAGGAAAAGAGGAGCAGGGGTGATATGATACAGACTTTCAGATACTTGAAAGGTTTTAATGATCCAAAGTCAACGACAAACCTTTTCCATTGGAAAAAGATCAGCAGAACCAGGGGTAACGATTTAAAACTCCAGGGAGGAAGACTCAGAACCAATGTCAGGAAGTATTTCTTCATGGAGAGGGTGGTGAATGCCTGGAACGCCCTTCTAGTAAGCTGGCATCAGCTGCTAACAGACCACGAAAACTTTTGGGGATGTTGAAAAAGTTCATGTGTCAACCTATTGTTGAACCAAATGTAGTAGATCATGATTTAATGGACTGTGACTCACTCACAATATTTTTCTTCTAGGATTACAAAGTTATCCTATGGATTCCAATCAGCCCAGATACCTCTGTTATTGTTTATTATTGAAATATTTTTTCTTCTATGGATATGTTAACTAAATCTTGTCCTACTACTCGTTTGTTAGAACCATGACCTTCAAACATAATCAAGGAAGCTAGGTCTGGAGTTTTGGAAGTTCTAAATTGGATTGTTATTCTACTTGCAGTTCAGAGATGAAGGAGGCGATTGTTTGCCCTTAAGAAATCTTCTTTGGAATTTAAGATGGTAGAGAGTTATCATCGTATTGCAAATATATCATTTTTAGGCAAGTTAACAGAGTGAGCAGTTTTGCTTAAGTTTCAACGTTTCTTAGATGAGAATGAAATTATGGATCAGTTTTTTGTCATTTCAGTACTGAAACTATATTGGTTTTGCTTGATGATTTGATACGCTCTTTAGGTAAGAGCCATAATTCCGTGTTAGCATTATTGGATCTTAATGCAGCTTTTAATACTGTGGACCACAGAATTTTGTTAAATTGTTTGTGATTTTTCAGCGTTAGGGGACTAGCCTTGGACTGGTTCACGTCTTTTTTTGCTGATTCAATCTCAACGAGCGGGTTATAAAATAGCAACTTTTGCATGTAAATGTTGGCCCCCGCCCTGGAATGCTCCTAACCCGCCCCCTTTTTTTTTTACACTAGCAAATGTATTCGCGCACCACGACTTACACGTATGTATGCAAGGTTTATAAAATAGTACTAGCGTGAATATGCGCTATTGTATATAATTTTTAAAAGCCTGGCGCCCGCATCGATTAAGGGATGTGTGAATATGTTGGGCCAGTGTGTGCCAAGCAGATTGTAAAAGCCGCCCAGATACGCGCGTATCTCCCGCTGCATGCACTAAATAAAATTTCACAAAAAAGGGAGGGGCGTAGTCTGGGCCAGGGCATGGCCGCTCCTGCATTTCACATTGAAATTAGCGCGTAAATACTTACATGCACTGCCGTGGGCCAGGGTTACCTGCCACATAAACTTCATCCATAGCAGAAGTAAAGTTAAGTAGTAAAATAAAAAAACTAAATAGATCAGCAGGGCTTTAAGGGTCGGATCTAATGGAGAAAGGAGGCCTATTAAACTGGGGGGGGGGGGGGGGTTTAAAAGTCCCATCCCTTAACTGGACAAACTGGGAATGAACCGGTAAAGCGGGCAATGGCACTGGCGCATGTATGCGGGATTTGCACACACGTGAACAGTCACTGAAAATGGAGCACACATGCGTGCGCGTGGCAAGGTTATTTTAGAACATGTGTGATTATGTTATAAAATAGCTGCTATCCCTGGGCACAGGCAAGCAAATGCACGCACATGCGCACCTGCGTGCCGCTTTGAAAGTTACCGTCTTAATGCTCGCATGTCTAAAATTCCCCTTTATAATATGGATAAAGGTGAGCCAGTTGATGAAGTGTATTTGGATTTTTAGAAGGGATTTGACAAAGACCCTCATAAGAGACTCGTCAGGAAATTAAGATGACATGGGATCGGAGGAAGTGTCCTAATGTGGAGTGATAACTGAATAAAAGACAGGAAACAGAGGGTAGAACTAAATGGTCAGTATTCGAAATGGAAAAAGGTCATTAGTGGAGTGCCCCAGGGGTATGTATTGGGACCTGTGCTATTTATCATATTTATAGATGATCTGGAGAAAGGAACAAATGAGGAGACCAAATTTACAGAGGACACAAAAGTGTTTTGAGTTGTTAAAATGGCAGCAAAGCATGAAGAACTGCAGGACCTTGTGAGACTTGAAGACTGGGCTTTTACATAGAAACATAGAAATGATGACAGAAGAAGACCAAACGGCCCATCCAGTCTGCCCAGCAAGCTTTCGCACTCTTTTTTTTTTTTCCCCTCTCACATACTTATCTGTTACTCTTGGCCCTTAGTAACCTTTTGGTTCTATTTCCCTTCCACCCTCGCCATTAATGTAGACAGCAGTGTTGGAACTGCATCAAAGTGAATATCTAGCTTAATTAGTTAGGGATAGTAACCGCCGCAATAAGCAAGCTACACCCATGCTTATTTGTTTACCCAGACTATGTAATTCAGTCCTTGTTTTAAATGGCAGATGCAATTTAATATGCACATGTGCAGAGTAATGCATGTAGGGAAAAATAATACCAACCATAGGTTCACAGTGCTGGGTTCCATGTTAGGAGTCACCTCTCAGGAAAAGGACTTCGGAGTCCTTGTGGACAATACCTTGAAATCTTCAGCTCAGTGTACGGCAGTCCAAAAGACAAATAAGAATTATTTGGAAAAGAGCAGAGAACAAAACTGAGAATATCATAATGCCTTTGTATAGATCCATGGTGTGACCGCACATTGAGTATTGTGTTCGAATTGCCCCATCTCAAAAAAGACAGGAGTGGACATAGATAAGATATAGCGAAGGGTGACAAAAACAAGAGAGATGGAATAGCTTCCATATGGAGAAAGGCTAAACTGATTATAGCTCTTTAGCTTAGATTAGGGCTTCATAGCTTGGAAAAGAGACAGCAGAGGGGATAGGATTGAGATTTATAAAATCAAGAGTGGGGTGAAACAAATTAAATAGGGAACAGTTATTTACGATTTCAAACAGCAGAACTAAGGGACATCCCATGAAACTGGCAACCATCAAATTTAAAACAAACTGTAGGAAATATTTTTCAATCAAACTATGGAATCTGTTACCGGAGGACATGGTCAAAAGAGGATTGGCCAAATTCCTAAACAGTTCATAAACAGGTAGACTTGGGAAAGCCAGCGCTTATCCCTGGGAGTAAGATTCAAGAAATAGATCAACCACTGGGGATCTGCCAGTGTAAGAGACAGAATGCTCGACGGACCTTGGTCTGACCCAGCATGGCACTTATGTTCTTATAGTCAACTCCCAACTCATCAGCTCATCCTTGATCTGATCTGCTCCACTCCACTAATCCATCCCAGAAGGCCACAACAAGGGCCTCATTATTCCAGGCCATCTTTGCAGTGACCATGTGGAATTCCACAATGTACTGCCCAACAGTATGTGTTCCTTGTTTTATGTGGAGAAAGGAGGCAGAAGCTGATATCGAGTGGCCTGGGTTATCAAATATTTATTTCAATGCTGTGACAAAACAGTCGCAGTCTAAAATGTTTTCCCCCATGTTGCATCCATTGGTCTCAGACGGCTGAGACCTCTGTGCCTCACCTTTCTTCCTTCTCTCTCCTCAAGTCTTGGGAAGACGGCTGCTGCCGCGTCTTCATGCCGCTCTCTCCGGCATCCCCAGAATGGCAATGGCGATGGTGTTCGCCATGTTTCTCCTGAGGGCCTCCTAGGGTGCGCGCGCGCACGCCACCCATGTCATGGCGTGAACCTAGGAGGCGACTCCCTCGAGTGACGTCACGCCATCCAGGTATTTAGCCTGCCCTTCATTTGCTAACAAACTGAGTTAGCAAGGATTGGATTGCCTCCGCTCTAAGCTGCTCTGCCGCTTCCTTGCTGCCGCTGGAAGCTCTCTCTGCCCTCCGGGGCCATTCATCTCTAACCTGGGTACCCACTCCTCGGGGGCCCTATGCTTTCTTTCAGGTACCTATCTGGGATACCAGGTACTCGCTCATCGAGGGCCTGCTCTCCCTGCCTTGGTACCTACAATTCAACTACTTCTGCTTGTCAGAATCTCCATCGATACAGCTATCTACTTCAGTGAGTAATCTAACCTTGTCAGTCTGTCTCATCTACAGCTCAGCGCTGGGAGCCTACATCTGGGACTTCCCTCTACTACCTTGCACTGCCTACCATCTACTCAAGTGTGGAACTGGTCTCCTCTGCTGAGAACCCCTGGGCTACTACTGGGTTAACCTCAATGCTGCCACCCCTGGGCAGTATCACCAAGCTGTATAATAAATACAAATTTTCTGTGTCTGCGTGTATAGAGTCTAGCCTAGCACTGCGGTTCCTCATGGGGCTCCTCCCCGTGGGAGTAGCCATCGCTGCAGTACCCAAGAATCCACTCCAATACCTCAAAACCCTAACACCCCAGAGTGGGGATGTCCAGGCCAGAGCCTCCCAATTAGAAACAAACTTATGCACACTACGCTTGACTTGTGGTTAGGAAGATGGTTGGCCTGCAGAGTAAAGGCTATAGAACAATGGTTCATAAACTCTTGGCAGGATTTTGGATCTCCAGTGAAGGACAGGGGGGGGGTTCTACTTGGGGCTCTTTAAACAGATGTCCACAACTGCAGGAGATTGTGGAGCAGAAAGAGGCACTTGCTGTGACTGCAATCTCGAGGCCCCAAGTTGGAGTTTCCAGGCAAGCACACTGCCTTGTTCCTGCAGGCTTAAGCAAACATTAGTTCAACTCTCCCTAGGAGAGTAACTTAGGCTGCCAAACACACGACCACCTCCGTGAGGTCCATACTGGCCAGAGCCATTTGTGTGTTGCCCCAGAAACAAGCGGTTGGATATCTGGAGAGGCAAATCCAGGCTGGCAATGGTGGAAACAGAAAAGCAGTGCGTCTTCTCTCTGTACCCTCCACCTTCACCTTGGTTTGAGCCCTCAGGTGAGGCAAGGGTATAAGAGGGTAGCCCTCGATTCAAGCAAGGAGCTAGAAGCCTGGAAGAGAGCAGGAGGCTGGAGTACTCCAGGATGCCAGGAACACAAAAGTGGTCAAGCAGGAACCGTGAAGGCACGCCATTTGTAGTGATCTGTGGGTTCCGTTTTGCAGATCTGACCACTTTTGGGTAGTTCTATTGCAGTTTTTCTTGGTCTTCCAGATCTTGCCTCGACTTCAACAGTTCCATGCAACTTCCATTTCTTAACAGCATTTCTGACAGCTTAAAATGCTAGCTAGAAGCATTTGGATACTTTTTTTTTTATAGCCTTCTCTTTCAGGGTGAATTACTATAGCTTCATTTTCAAATTTCAGAGAAATGTCAGAATATTTGTTCAGTTGTAGAATTCTCTTCACTGACTAATTGAAGACCTATCGAGAATCAACTTTTTGGGCCTTATTAACTTTTTATTCTTTTATAAAGTATTAATGAATCAACTGGAAGTGTGTTCAGGCTTTCGCACATGCCATATTCACTATTTTATTATTTTCAATCTATTAAAACTGGCAAATAAATAGTAATTTTGCATTAAAAAGTGTAGAAAAATGTCATGTTTAACTCTGTAAACCAAAACAAACAACAAGCAGATGGCCCTTCAATATAATTAAAACAGAAGAAGCATTTTTGAACTGCTTTTTGCTATGAATTACGTGGTTAACCTTGGAGCAGATTGGTGACTCCATTTGCAGACATTAAGATTTGATTCCATAGTTGTTCCTGATGAAATAGTTACCTCTGAGGCAGGCGGCAATGTCTGCAGAAACATGGGCTCATGTCGGGTGGTTTGAGTGATGGAAGTGCAGTGACGAGGGATGGGATTTTTTTTTTATATACGAAAGATTTTGAAGGTTACAGTAAGATAAGTGACAAATAATTTATTGTAGTTTTTCTTACTAAGATTCATTAGTGGTGGGAGATATACTTTATATGGGTTTTTTGTAATGATTTTTAATCTAGGATCAGAAGTATTTTGAGATTGAATAAAAGTGTTTTTTGAACCGGCAAATGAATGAAACTGCAGGTGTTTTTCACAGATACCACTTGTGGCCCACTGTGAGGCTACACCAGTTACTTCTGATGCCGTGCTCATTTTAATGTTCTATAATTTGTTTTTGAAGATATATGAGATTTTGATGTTTAACTTTGTACCAAGCAGAAGATGTATCAGCTTCTGTTCTCTTAGAGATTCATTGAAACAATCAATCAGTTTTGACCAGGGTACCTAAACTTTTGCATTCAACTGTATATGCTGTACATCGTGTTGGGCGAGGTTGCCTTTGGAACGCATGCTAACTGGTGGATTTTAAGAGCCCCACACTCACCAAAGCTGGGAGATGTGCACGTCGAGCCAGTGCACACAGCGTGTAATTTAAGCGCCCATATATGCGCGAATCTCCCTGTACGCACACAAATCCAAAGGTTTAAAAAAGGGGAAGTGGGTGTGGTCTGAGCGGGGCGTGGGCTTGTCGGGGGAAGACCAAGAGATGTGCATGTAAATCTTATGCACACAAGCACACGCCAGCGGTCCTCGCTGCGTAACTTTACTTCTGCTATTGCTGGTGTGTAAATCCAAAAATTAAAAAATCAGGGCTAGTCAGCAGGGTTTTAAGGGTCAGGTCTAACAGGGTAGAAGGAAGCCTTTAAAACTAGGGGGGTTAGGAAATCCTATTGCTAAACTGGGTGAACTGGGAATGAACTGGGAAAAGGGTAAGAAGCCTCAGTGCAAGCCCCTTATAAAATTCCCCCCACTTACGTAGTAGACACAGCATTTGCCTGAACATACATGCATCTATATAAAACTGAGCACACGTATGCACATACAGCCGGTTTTATAACATACGCGCATATATGCGCGTACGTTACAAAATCGCTGTGCCCAAGTGCGCGAGCCAGCATACGCATGCGGTTCTTAAAATTCACCTCTAAAAATGTTAACATAAATAAGGGAACTTTCAAAAAGCTTGTAAAAAAAACCCTTCTCTTTAAAAATGAATCAGGATCCAGAAAAGGACAACTCTTAAGTATTTTGTTTTAGATTGCCAAATAAGATATTTTGCTAGTCAATCTGTTTTAACTCTGGTATTCAAAGCTCCCTGAATCCACCTTGAGCAAAATGCTGCAGGAGAAAGACAAGTCACTCTAGTTTGAACTGACTCCATGCTAGAAAAATGCAAACCTCAAATGTCAGAGACATCTGCATGCAATTGCAATCAAAGACATTTTACGCCAACTGAAGCAGGTAAGCAGAACAAAACTATAGTACACAAGTGGTAAGCAAATGCTGCCTTCCCCTGTGCAAAAAAATACACTGGGGATGCTATTTGTCCAGTGGCTTCTACTACATCTCTCATGGGCTGGATTTAAGATTTTGGAATCTATTTGCATCAAACTTAGAAACGTCCACTGTTTCCCAATAAAACATGTAATTTATTTTTTATTGTATTCATATATTCCACTTAAGATAGCATTGTTAATATAGGAAGGAAATAAATATTTTAAATAAATATTCATATAAGAATATAAGAACATAAGAAATTGCCACGCTGGGTCAGACCAAGGGTCCATCAAGCCCAGCATCCTGTTTCCAACAGAGGCCAAACCAGGCCATAAGAACCTGGCAATTATTAACACCAAGAAGATCCCATGCTACTGATGCAGAGGCCATTCCATCAGTTAACTTGAGTAATAGTAGTTAATGGACTTCTCCTCTAAGAACTTATCCAAGCCTTTTTTAAACCCAGCTACACTAACTGCAATAACCACATCCTCTGGCAACAAATTCCAGAGCTTAATTGTACGTTGAGTGAAAAATAATTTTCTCCAATTAGTCTTAAATGTGCTACTTGCTAACTTCATGGAGTGCCCCCTAGTCCTTCTATTATCCAAAAGTGTAAATAACCAATTCAAATCTACTCGTTCAAGTCCTCTCATGATTTTAAAGACCTCTATCATATCCCCCCTCAGCCGTCTCTTCTCCACGCTGAACAGCCCTAACCTCTTCAGCCTTTCCTCATAGGGGAGCTGTTCCATCCCCTTTATCAACTATATCTTTTATATGAGATGCGGCGACCAGAACTGTACACAGTATTCAAGGTGTGGTCTTAAACATGGAGTGACACAGAAGTTTTATGACATTTTATGTTTTATTAACCATTCCCTTCCTAATAATTCCTAACATTGTTTGCTTTTTTGACTGCTGCAGCACACTGAGCAGACAATTTCCATGTATTATCTACTATGATGCCTCGATCTTTTTCCTAGGTGGTAACCCCTAATATGGAACCTAGGAAGTACCACCCAGGTAGTTTCCATCATTTATTACAAAATTTAGAGCACAGCAATAATCCTCTCCCTCCAACCCAACCTATCCACAGCTCCTTTCCACCCACCTCTCATCTCATCTGGTCAATCCCAGCTCAGTAGAAACCTTCAGGTGACAGCAACAGTAATGAAAATCAGAGCAGGGCCTCTCAAGGGGTACGTGCTCATAGGCGCTGTAGCAGCCCCTCCCCTTGCATTTCCCTGGTAGCAGATGGGAGAGGGAACGCTGCAGGGCTTGCGATCGCATGCCATGATAAAACCAGTGCAGGGCCGATTTCCTATTGCTGCCACTGCACTGCCTGAAGATCTCCGTCGCCAGTAGGCTAGAAACAGCTCATGTTTCTTTTGGCTTCGGACCAACAAGTGGAAAGCACAGAACTTACTTGGTGCCTTCAAAATTCAGTGTCACAGGCAGTTTGCCTGTCTTGCCATTTTTTAAATCCAAGCCGGGACAAATCACACCACACACGATCGATGCAGTTGAAAGTCGAAGCCATGGCCGACATCTTTCACAGATCTCTCCCACTGCTTCTTGGTGCTGCATCAGATAGCTGAGATTTCTATGTTTGTATGTTGGAACTCAAACAAAAATTTCAAATAACTTAACACAATTATTTTTATTTGATGTTTAAATATTTTAATTTTATTGCAGCTGGAAGCATAATTCAGCTACAGCATGAGGGAAACTATTTTTATCTTAACCACGCCATTAGCTAGAAGGAAGGGAAAAAAGGGGAAGGAGAGGTAGAAGCCGGCTTCCTAACTCACACAGCAATGCCGCAAATAACCATGAGAACACAGCTTGAATCTCAGCATTCACTGGGCTTCAGTCAATGATTTGAAAGAACAGTTCTTTTTTCAGTAAGGCTCACTGAGTCATACACCAACATTATCATCCCTTTAACCTTCAAAAGGAATAGTTTGCTTGACAAGACAAGTCACTGCTCTATACCTGAACTTTAATAGCTAAAGAGTATTCCTTGGTTTGAAGTAAATACACAAAATCCTAAATTCTCAAATGCTTATTCCCTCATATTATCGTTTTCAGATGCACCATCAGATATTGTGGCTTGACGTTTTCCTTCCACCCCACAGGACATAGAACAGTCTCACTCTCATTTCCAATACGGACGTTCACATTGTGAGCACATCAACACCTCACTCCCACCCCAAAGATACATCTCTGATCTGCATGACCAGAGTGACAATACTCACTGTACAAGCAGCGGTCAGTGGTAAGGTCTTGTGAAGGTTGCCCAAACTCAGACTCAAGCTGAACAAGGATACTTACTGAAGATAAATCTGCCAGTTCACTTTGTTTGCACGAACTTCTGCAGCCTTGGCCGCAATAATATTTGTTGGGACAGCAGCATCTACAGCACCTCGAATGTCCATTTTCTGTCTTCTCACTTAAAATCTGTGGAAATATTTTTTTTTTTAAAAGAAAGTCAGATATATGACAACTACGATAGGCAAATAAAAGTAAAATTATATCACTCAAATCAAACATGTGCTCCAAGAACAATACTTTTCTACATTGTATAAAAGCCTATATTAAACGATAATTGATGGAGTTCAATCAACTATTTCCTTCCAGTGGTTTACTGATGTCATTGGAGCAACTTAATCAGCATTACTGAGAATCATCCCAGTGGGAACAGTCTGAACTGAGACATGGAATAAATGGCAGTATCCTGATCCCAGCACTGGGAGACAGGTCATGTGAGCCACTCTCCAACAGCAGGAGATAAATTGAGCGCAGCAGTTAAGTGAAGGGTGACCTCAGTGGATCTAAGCCAAGGAAGAAAAAGCATGTCCACCCAGGGATGGAAATAGATTTAGCAAACTTGGGAGCCAACTAAAAAAAAATTTAGGAGCCAGGAAAACATTTTTTCCTTTTGTGATCTTTTGCTCTTCTTGTTGTTGTTATTTTACTTATTTTGTTTAGCTTTTTTTTTTTTTCTTATTTTACTCTTATTTTTAGTTTATGGCAGGAAGGGGGGGTTGTTCTTATTTTGTTTAATTATTGTTCCCCTTTATTTATTTATTTTTTTAAAATTTTAGGTGCCAGATGCCAAATTTAAGGCACGTAGGTGTTCTCACTCTTGAAACTTTTCCAGCCCTGTGTCCACTTACAACGCGATGTAATAAAGTCTCAGAGCACCAAAGCTCACTAGGAAAGCAGTTCAGCAATACTCTGAGGGCACCTACCCCATTCTCAGGGAAGGGGGAGGAGGGGACAGAGAAGAGTTTCAAGGAAGTTTCAGTATCATCCAGACCATGGTTGCACTGAGATCCGAAGGCTACAAGCTGGATGAAAGGAAACTAAAATTTATAATAAATAAATAAATAGATAAATAAAATAAAGTGTGCAGATTACGTTACAAAGAAATATTTCCTTAGATTTCTTCTGACTCTGCTCCCTTTCATTCTCATCCCTTTCCAGAGTCTCTTTTCCATTGATAACTTGGAGGTTTTTAACATGTCTATCATATCTCCCCCATCCCGCTTTTCTTCTTAGATTTTAAAGTCTGTCCCCATATGCTTTAGAGTGAGAATCACTGACTGACTATTTTAGTAGCCATCTTCTGGATTGACTCCAACCAGTTTATCCTTTTCAAAGGTATGGTGAATAAACATGTGGACAAAGATGAACTGGTAGATGTGGTGTATTTGGATTTTCAGAAGACATTCGACAAAGTCCCTCATGAGAGGCTTCTAAGAAAATTAAAAAATCATGGAATAGGAGGTGATATCCTTTTGTGGATTGCAAACTGGTTAAAAGACAGGAAACAGATAGAAGGATTAAATGGTCAGTTTTCACACTGGAAAAAGGTAAACGGTGAAGCGTGTCAGGGATCTCTACTTGGACCAGAGCTTTTTAATATATTTATAAATGATTGGGAAAGGAGTATGATGAGTAAGGTGATCAAATTTGCGGATGACACAAAATTATGCAGAGAAGTTAAATCTCAAGCACATTGTGAGAAATTGCAGGAGGACCTTGTAAGACTAGAAGATTGGACTTCCAAATGGCAGATGAAATTTAATGTGGACAAGGGCAAGGTGATGCACATAGGGAAAAATAACCCTTACTGTAGTTACAAGATGTTAGGTTCCATCTTAGAAGTTACCATCTAGAAAAGCGATTTAGGCATCATTTATTTAACAGTTTTGATATAACTGTATTCGAATATACATCATATCGGTTTACAAGTAACATAATAGAGGAATTACATGGAACAGGAAACTTGGAGGGGGGGAGTTAACGGTTACAAGACAACTTCAAGAGTAATGACGGTTATTAGATATTTGCAATAGTAAAATAAAACGGAATATAACGTAGGTAATAAAGGTATTATTTATTTATTTAAAATATTTCTATACCGGACTTCATGAATGGGATTCATATCAGGCCGGTTTACATGGAACAAGGGATAAACCAAAGTAACCAAAAATAAGAAGGTCGAAACTAGCAAAGTTACAATATAACAGGGGGATTAAACTTGGAAGCTAGAGTAGCTAGAAATAAGAGAGATAGGAATTAACTACATATAAATCATATAAGATAGTTATGAAATTAATAAACATTCAGTTCCTTGATCTGAGTCTGATGAGTTAATTTGAGTTAGGAGAAGACGATGTATACAGAGTATAAGGGAAAGAGAATTATAAACTATAAGATATAAAGGCATTAAAAGGAGAAAACTATGTATACAGGATAAGGGGAAAGAAAAATATATAAAAGGCTGGAAAAATTATGTAAGGAATGAGATATATAAAGCTGGAATAATGCGAACAGAATGGGTTATATATTAAGAGGAAAAGGGAAGGAGAAGTTATAAATACAGGGGAAAGGAGTTGCAGTGGTTGTTGAGGTAGAAAAGGTGGTGGGGGTCTGTTAAGGCATTAGAGTTGATATTAATTGTCGTGAGGGAGAGGGAAGGAGGAGAATATAAAGAAGTATTAGACTGCAAGAGGGTGCATAGGGGAATGTGAGGAGGTTATAAAGAGCATGAGAGGGCAGGGGTTCAAGAAGCATTGGGGGGGTGAGGGTCGTCTTGAGGGTGGATTTATTGCAGAAAGGCCTTCTTGAAGAGCCAGGTCTTTTTTTGAATTTCTGAGTGGATGGTTCTAGGCGGAGGTCGGGGGCCATAGTGTTCCAGAGAGCGGGTCCGGCAGTTGAGAGGGCATGATCTTTTGTGGTTTTGAGATGGGTGTTCTTGGGTGGGGGTGTAATGAGGGTTCCTTTGTAGGCGGCTCTCGTGGGTCTGTTGGAGGTGAGGAAACGGAGGGAATCGTTTAGCCAATGTATGTTATGGTTGTGGAGGGCTTTGTGTATGAGGGATAGGGTTTTTATAGAGGATGCGGTAAGATACTGGAAGCCAGTGGAGCTCTTTGAGGACTGGAGTAATGTGGTCAGTTTTGCGGGTGTTGGTAAGGATTCTGGCAGCGGCATTTTGCAATATTTGAAGAGGTTTGGTGGAGGTGATTGGGAGTCCAAGGAGAAGCGAGTTGCAACAGTCAATTTTTTTTTGAGGATGGTGGCCTGAAGGACTGTGCGCAAATCATTTAGGCGGAGTAGGGGTTTTCGTTTTTTTAAAGGACATGAAGTTTGAAAAAGGATTCTTTTATTGTGGCGTTAAGTTTTTTAGGTTTAGTCGGTGGTCAAGACACCTACACTTTGCACGTTTTGGGATAAGGGGAGAGGGTCGCTGCAGATAATGAGCAGTTCCGTTTTTGATGTGTTTAGGGCTAGGTGGAGGTTTATAGCTGCGAGGCATCTTTCCCAGGTCTTGAGTGCTTTGGGGAGGGATTCTTGTATGGGGATGAGTATTTGCACATCATCTGCGTACATGAAATAGGAGATGCCGAGATCAGAGAGGAGTTGGCAGAGAGGTAGCAGGTAAATATTGAAGAGGGTGGAAGAGAGGGAGGATCCTTGGGGGACGCCTTGTGTTAGTTTGATGGGTGTGGATTCTGTATTTCCAATTCTAACTGTGTAGGATATAAACCAGAGTAGAGCTGTTCCAGAGATGCCAATATCAATAAGGCGGTTAATTAGGATGTTGTGGCTTATGGTATCAAAGGCGGCAGGATGTAAGAGTGGCCGCGGTCTAGGTCTTTGAGGAGGGTGTCTGTGAGTGAAATAAGGAGTGTTTCTGTACTGAAGAACCTGCAGAAGCTGAATAGGGAGGGGAAGAGGATATTGTGATTGTTTAAGTGTTCAGTAAGTTGTGTGTTAACGACCTTTTTAAATGATTTTGGCGAGGAGAGGAAGGTTAGAGATGGGCCTGTAGCTAGTTGTGTCGGCAGGGTCGAGGTTGGGTTTTTTCAGGATAGGCTTGACTACAGCCTGTTTTAGGCAGTCGGGACTTTGCCATGGGATAGTGAGCAGTTAATAATTTCTGCTATGGGGGTGGAAATTGTGTTGGTGATGGCTAGAAGGGATGCTGGGCTTCATGGATCCTTGATCTGACCCAGTTTGGCATATCTTATGTTCTTATGAACTGAACACAGTATTCCAAATGAGGATACTAAATTGGATAATAAATTGGAATCGTTGGTTCAGTGTGCTGTGGTGATCAAGAAAGCAAATAGAATGTTAGGAATTATTAGGAAGGGAACGACAAATAAAATGGTGGATGTCATAATGTCTCTGTATTGCTCCATGGTGAGACTGCATCTTGAATACCTTGTGCAGTTCTGGTTGCTGTATCTCAAAAAAGATATAGTTTCACTAGAGAAAGTACAGAGAAAGGCGACCAAAATGATAAAGGGCATGGAAC
Source organism: Rhinatrema bivittatum (assembly GCF_901001135.1). Taxonomy (NCBI): domain Eukaryota; kingdom Metazoa; phylum Chordata; class Amphibia; order Gymnophiona; family Rhinatrematidae; genus Rhinatrema; species Rhinatrema bivittatum. Next base: position 634,337,443 of record NC_042616.1, read on the forward strand.
AGCTCCACTATGAGGAAAGGCTAAAAAGGTTAGGGCTGTTCAGCTTGGAGAAGAGACGGCTGAGGGGGGAATATGATAGATATCTACAAAATCATGAAAGTACTCTCTCAGATAATAGAAGGACTAGGGTGTACTCCATGAAGTTAGCAAGTAGCCCATTTAAAACAAATCAGAGAAAATTATTTTTTACTCAATACAAAATTAAGCTCCGAAATTCATTGCCAGAGGAAGTGATTATGGCAGTTAGTGTAACTTGATTTAAAAAAGGTTTGAAAAAATTCCTAGATGAAAAATCCATAAACTGCTATTAATCAATAAGGAATAGTAGCTTGGGATCTATTTAATGATTGGATACTTGCCAGATATTCGTGACTTGGATTGGCCACTATTGGAAACAGGATGCTGGGCTTCATGGACCCTTGATCTGATCCAGTTTGGCATATCTTATGTTCTTATGAACTGTACACAGTATTCCAAATGAGATCTCACCAAGGACTTATACAGGGGCAATATCAGCTTTTTTTTCTGATGATCTTTCCTCTCCCTATAAACCGATACATCTTTTATTTTTATTTATTTATTTAAATTCTTTTACTATACCGATACTCAAGATGAGGTCTTATCGTACCGGTTTACAATATAACAGGGGAAACCAATTAACAGTTAAGTAGAAGGTAATGTTACAAAAAACAGGGAGCGAAAAACATGGGAGATGGAAGACAGGAAAGATTTAAAACGATAACAACTGCAGAGTGATAAAATAATCAACTAAAAACCATAGAGTAGCGAGACTTAAATAGAGATTTATCCTGGGCGATTATTAACATAATATATCCTGAGGGAGGAGGAGAGAAGGAGAGGTGAGCGGGGGGGGGGGGGGGGGTGGTGTCAGGTCAGGGACTGGAAAGGGGAGGGGGGGGCGTGATTAGGGAAGAAATCGAAGGGTGAGAGTCAATGTTGGTTGATCAAGGTTCCTTCAACGGTAAGCTTGTGTGAACAACCAGGTTTTCAGTTTCTTTCTGAAGGAGAGATGGCATTGTTCTTGGCATATATCTGAGGGAAGCGAATTCCAATGGAGCGGACCTGCTGTCGAAAGTGCTCGCTTGTGAATAGAGTTGTGGACCGAGAATTTTTTTGGGGGGGGGCCTTGAGCGAGCCTTTGTAGGCGGTTCTAGTCGGCCTTGCGGAAGTATGTAGTTCGAGAGGGATGGCGAGTTGGAGTGTGGACTGTTGGTGGACGGATTTGTGGATGATGGTGAGAGCCTTGAAGAGTATTCTGTATTGGATGGGTAGCCAATGTATGATTTTTAGGATTGGTGTGATGTGGTCCTTACGACGTGTGTTTGTAAGGAACCTGGCCGCTGCGTTTTGCAGCATCTGTAAAGGTTTAGTAGTAGAAGCTGGGAGACCGAGTAGTAGAGCGTTACAATAGTCAATCTTTGAAAACAGAATGGCTTGAAGCACTGAACGGAAATCCTGGAAGTGTAAGAGCGGTCTTAGCTGCTTCAGGACCCGAAGCTTAAAGAAACATTCTTTGGTTGTAGCGTTAATGAACTTTTTGAAATTCATTCTAGAGTCAAGGGTGGCCCCAAGATCTCTAACCTGGCTTGCTAGTGGAGTAATTGCATTGTTGGCAAAGGGGTTGTTATCGCTAGGGGAGATAAGCAGGAGTTCTGTTTTGGACGTATTAAGGACCAGGTTGAGACTCGAGAGAAGTAGGTTGATGGCGTGTAAGCAGTTGTTCCAAAAATTTAGAGTAGAGGAGATGGGGTCCGAGATGGGGATAATGATTTGCACATCATCCGCGTATATAAAATAGGTGAGGTTGAGGCTATTGAGTAGCTGACATAACGGGAGTAGATAAATATTGAACAGGGTAGGGGAAAGTGAAGAAACCTGTGGTACTCCTTGATTTGAAGGAATGGGGTGGGATTCTTTGTCATTTATTTTAACTTTGTAGTGCCTGTTGTTCAGAAAGGATTTGAACCAGAGCAGTGCAGCGCCAGTGATGCCTATATCCATTAGACGGTTGATGAGGATAGAATGGTTTACCGTGTCGAACGCCGCAGAAATATTGAGTAAGGCTAGAAGGAATGATTGTCCCTTGTCGATGCCCATCAGAATGTTGCCCGTTAAAGAAAGGAGAGATTCTGTGTTTAGGCGTTTCCTGAATCCGAATTGAGAAGGGTATAGAATATTGTGAGAGTCCAGGTAGTCTGTGAGTCAGATGTTGACAAGCCTTTCCATTAGCTTGGCTATAAAAGGTAAGTTTGCAATAGGGCGAAAATTTGTAGGGTTGGCTGGGTCCAGATTGGGTTTTTTTTAGTAAGGGTTTCAGCGAAGCAATTTTTAAACAGTCTGGGACAGATCCTTGTTTGAGGGAGCAATTTATGATGTCTGCCAGAGGTTTAGCAATGGTGTTAGGAATGGTGAGGAGCAGTTTGGTCGGTATTTGGTCCAATGGGTGTGAAGAAGGTTTCATTTTCTTGATTATCGATTCTATTTCCAGGGAAGATGTAGGTTCAAGAGATTCTAGCGTCTGTTTGTGTATAGTTGGTGAAGGATTTTGATTTGGTGGTTGCGAGGGATTTGATGAAGTGTTGGATGTTGCCAGGGGGACGAGTAGGTTTTTGATTTTGTTGTCAAAGAAGATTGCCAACTCTGTAGATTTGTTTTGGGCTTCTTCTTCCGGGAAGGTAGGGGGAATAGGGGTGGTTAGGGCTGCAACATATGAGAACAGAGTTTTTGGGTCGTATAAGAAACCGTGTATTTTTTTGGCGTAGAAATCTCTTTTGGTGCGGGTGATGGATGTCCTATAGAAGTTCATTGCTGTTTTGTAAGAAGCCAGTGAGGTAGGGGAGGGATCTTTCCGCCAGCGTTGTTCTTTGTGTTGTAAGTCTTGTTTGAGTTTTCTCAATTCGACTGAGAACCAGGGATTTTTGTTCGTGCGGGCCGGGTTGATAACTTTAGAAGATAAGGGGCAGATTAAGTTTGCTACAGAGTGTGTGATAGTTTGCCAGGAGTTAATAGCAGTATCAACATCAGAGAGGTCCAGTTTAGTTAGGTCTTTGGTGAGGCTGTTGTTGAGAATGTCCATGGAACAAGGTTTCCTGAACTGGATAGAGGATTTAGTAGCAATGGGGGTCTGTTTTTGTTTTATAGATAATTCTGTAACTATCAGGGGATTGGGGTGCAGAAGGTGGAGCCCCGTATTTTGGCTTTTGCCGTTACCTTTACTATCTGTTTGGTCACCTTGAGATCATCAAATATGATCACCTCCAGATCCCATTCTTGTTTCATGCATAGAAAAATTTCACCTTGTTTTTATTTTTTTTGGGGGGGAGGGGGGGCGGGTTTAACCCAAATACACAATCCTGCATTTTTTGGTATTAAATTTTAGCTGATCTATACTTTTCCTATACTACTGATTACCCCTGTCTCTCTATATACCAATACAATACCTCAAAAGACAAAGTCTTAATATTTGCTCACTACATATCACACTATTCACAAAATTTCAATATATATTTCTTTATTAATAATTACCTTTCCTCAACATTGTAAACAGCCTTAACAAATAAACAAAGTAGACACTACTTCAATATTTTTTTTAAAAACCCCAACACTCATTCATCTTGATTCAAATCACACAACATTCAAACTCACCCCATCCTATAAAAATTCAACACATAAGGTAAGTGTTACAGATATATTCCATTGAAAAAACAATCCAATCAGTTTCTCAAACCATGCTTTAAATCACAGAGCTATTCAGAAAGCTGTTCTCATCATGTTTACACAACATATTGACGAAGACTTGGTGTATAATCACAGAATTAAAAACTGTAGAAAACTATGCTCATATTGTCCATATCGGCAATACCCCGATGCCTTGTTGATTGTATATCTAAATCCTCTTTATTTTCCTGTGCAGGACTTATATTTCTTCTTTTATAGGTTTCAAATGAAGTCCACTCTCACATATTCCTTTATCAAACCATGCCCCATGTTGGCAATACCCCAATACCTTGTTGTTTGTGTATCAAAATCCTCTTTTATCTTCAAAATGCTGTCAGCCACCGTTAGAAGAGAGCATTTTGAAACCCTGAGAGCATGGATGAAAGTACTTTGGGTGGCAAGGAGCTGCCAAAACGCCATGGCATCGGGCATGGTTTGACAAAAGAATGTGTGAAAGTGGACTCCATTTGAAACTTCTAAAAGAAGAAATATAAGTCCTGCACAGGAGAATAAAAGAGGATTTTGATACACAAACTACAAGGTATTGGGGTATTGCCGACATGGGGCATGGTTTGATAAAGGAATATGTGAGAGTGGACTCCATTTGAAACCTATAAAAGAAGAAATATAAGTCCTGCACAGGAAAATAAAGAGGATTTAGATATACAATCAACAAGGCATCGGGGTATTGCTGATATGGACAATATGAGCATAATTTTCTACAGTTTTTAATTCTGTGATTATACACCAAGTCTTCTTCAATATGTTGTGTAAACATGATGAGAACAGCTTTCTGAATAGCTCTGTGATTTAAACATGGTTTGAGAAACTGATTGGATTGTTTTTTCAATGGAATATATCTGTAACACTTACTTTATGTGTTGAATTTTTATAGGATGGGGTGAGTTTGAATCAGGATGAATGAGTGTTGGGGTTTTTTAAAAAAAAAATATTGAAGTAGTGTCGACTTTGTTAGTTTATTTGTTAAGGCTGTGTGGAATTGCTGGGTCAGTTTTGGCCTGGTTTGAGAGTTATTTGTTCAATCGCTCTCAAATCATTAAATTTAACAATTCTTTTTCAGAGCCACAACAGGTAACAACTGGGGTTCCACAGGGTTCTGCCCTTTCGGCTATGCTGTTTAACGTTTATTTGGCTCCTATTACTAAACTTTTAGCCATTATTACTGACGGGTATAAAATCTATGCAGATGATATCCAATTTTACATCAAAGTTCAGAAATCTTTACCCGAAACAGTTGAATTACTGTCTTTATGTATGAAATCCATCACTCGATGGTTGAAACACAACAAACTTCTTTTGAACACTAGTAAAACATCTATGCTGTTGATTCATCGTCCTCATTCTCAACCTGTTTTTGATACCATTTCATTCGAGAATTTCTCTTTTTCTCTTTCTAAGCCGATCAAGAGTTTGGGTTTTCTGATAGACTCAACTCTCTCATTCAAAGCACAGATTAGGTCTGTTATTAAATTAGGTTTTTTTAAGTTGAGACTTTTAGCTGGATTACGACATCTTTTGTACGAATCTGATTTTTTGATGGTCGTACGGGCCATCATTTTTCCCCACATTGATTATTGCAATAGTCTTTACATTGGATTACCCAAAAATTCAATCCGCTCTCTTCAACTCTTGATGAATTCAGCAGCTAGGTTAGTGTCATCTTCTAAACGGTTTGACCGAATCACACCAATTCTATGTCGACTTCATTGGCTCCCTATGGCAGAACGTATAATTTTTAAGATAGGTATGACTATTTTTAAATTACGCGCGTCTTCTTCTGATTTTTGGTTTAACGCATTACTTCGGATCCATAAGCCAGCTAGAGCACTCAGGTCTTCACAACTTAATTTACTCGAAGTCCCTTCAGTAAGATTAGCCCATTTACATTACACAAGAGAAACATCTTTCTCCATAGCGACACCTAATTGCTGGAACATGATTCCTTTTGAATTACGATCTATTGAGGATGTCAAAAAATTTAAAGCTGTTTTCAAGGAATTTTTGTTGAATCGTGTGTATAACTGTTAAAAGTAATACTTGAACAAGTTGATGCATAACGTAATGAATATCAGACAATACTTTACGAGTTAGTTTCTATGAAACCATTTTATTTGTAGTTGTTTTTGTCTCTGTTGCTTTTATTATGTATGTGTATTTTGTATATCGCTTAGGCCTAACAGTGTTAAGCGATTAATAAATTTTATAAATGAAAATGAAATGAAGGCTGTTTACAATGTTGAGGAAAGCTAATTATTAATAAAGAAATATTATATATTGAAATTTTGTGAATAGTGTGATATGTAGTGAGCAAATATTAAGACCTTGTCTTTTGAGGTACTGTATTAAATTTTAGCTGATAGACTCTAAATCATTCCTCAAGCTTTGTTAGATCTCTCCTCATGTCTTACACACCTTCCTACGTGTCTACCCTGTTGCAGATTTTGGTATCATCAGCGAAAAGAAACTTCTCCCAGTAGTCCTTCTGCAAAATCGCTAATGAAAATGTTGTAAAGAACCAGTTTCAATACCAATCCTTGAGGCACATTACTAGACATGCCCCTCTCCTTGGCATGAACTCCACTGATCAATACCCTTTGTTGCCTCCCACTCAACCAGTCTGTAACCCAGTCAGTCACCTTAGGGACCATAATAATTGCAAGAAAGGCCTTAAGGAAATCCAAGAACACTCCATCTAGCACTCTCCCCAATCTAACTCTCTGGTCACCCAATCTGACAAGACCTCCCTGTGGTAAAAACCATGCTGCCTCAGATTTTATAATCCACTGAATTTCTGAAACTACACTATCCTCCATTTTAGCAGCTATTCCATTAATTTACTCATCACTGAGGTCAGACTAACTGTTCCGTAGTTCCCAGCCTCTCCTTACTTCCACTTTTGTCAAGAGGAACCACAAATGCCCGTATCAAGTCCTCCAGAACTACTCCTGACTCTAAAGAAGCATTGAAAAGGTCAGCCAGCAGAGCTATCATATCTTCAGGTCCCATCGCATCATTATTTTTTTTACTTTCTCTTTTTTAATCTCAAATTTTAATCAAGAATACACTTGACCACAGAATACAGAACTCAAATTACAAAGAAATAAGCTTGAATCAGAAAAATACAATAATACAATTAGACCTCATTTGAAGGAGACACAACTAAGAAAAATATTAGGAAAATTCAAGGCAAGCAATTACTTATGTCTGTATTTATGACTCAGTCGATTGTGGAATGGAAAAAGGAAACAAGAATGTATCTTGCAAAACATTTTTTTATTGATGAAATAAAAAAAAAACACAATAGTTCTTGGTCCTTGGCTTCACATATCACGTACATGAAAACTTTAAAACAAAAGTTAGCCCCAATGCAACTACCTTTTGTTTCAACATTTAAAAAGCTTTCCACCTCAATTGTGTGACCTTAGCTACATCAGAAAATAGAGCTATTTTGCACCCCATAAATTCTTTAGTTTTACTATAAAAAAAACAAAACATCTTAAGCTTCCAATCTTCATCATGTTCCAAGGTAAATGACACCAGTGAAGTCACCTTTTGATGACACCATTTATTGTGAGTCTTGCAACAAGCCAGTAAAGTTTAGCCTCTCAGATCCCTGAAATACCGAGCCCCCCCCCCCCCCCCCCACTAGAGGTAGGGAGATTAAAAAACCTTAGTTATATGAGAAACTGACTCAACAGGGGGATCTGCAGGACTACCAGATAGAATTTTTTAAGAAACTTAAAAGGCAACATCAAAAACATTTTAGGAAAGCTTAAAAATCGAAGATTAAGCCTTCTTAATAATTCTCAAAATTTTCCATCCTACAATGTAGATAGAATTCCTTGTCTTTTATTAAGACACAGTCACATTGCTGCAATGCATTTACTTGACCTTCCCACTTAAAACTTTTCATCATGTGAGGTAATAAGCTGCGACTCAACATCTAACCAATTTGAAACATCCCCCATAGTTAATAAGGCATTATCAATCTTAGAAGTCAAAGAAAATTCTAATCCCATTACTGCTGTCCACATACTCTCTAAGGTTAGAGATGGAGGCTTAATAGGAGAAGAGTAAGAGTCAATCTAGATGAACTCTCTGGAATAACAGACCCATTCAGCTTGACAGGTGTAACCATTAAAGCAGTATTCCCCCATCACCTGAGAGATGACTAACGACACTTCAATCTTTCTGTCTTCCCTCTGTAAGTACTGCCAAATCCTCCAAGCTCTAACTTTGGTGGAGAATAGACCTCAGGGCTCAAAGAGGCCAAAACTTCTTCAAGAGTGGCGGAATAATCACCAAGATTCATAGGCCCCGAGTTGCTAGACACACTTTGATCCAAAAGCATCATAAAAAAGGTAATTCAACTTTGAGAGACAATGCCAGAACTAGATGAGAAAGTTCAGACAGTCCCCTTTTTCATCTTACAGATTCCAAAAGAAAAAAAAATACTTGCAAGATGAAAATTTCAGGCCTGGGGTGAGCCCCTTTGGGGCGCAGCAGTGGCACATCACAGGTCAAAGATTAAATACCGGGAAACAGACACCAAAATATGTCATCAGGTGCTGGATGAGACTTGTCACAGGCAGCCCCTAGAGCTCAGACCGGAGTCAGGGCCAGGTACTGCTCTCACCCCCTCAATTTTTCCCCATCTCTTTATCTATTTTTATTTTAGCTAGTTCCTCACAAACACAGTCTTCCGAACATCATTTGAGGTTTACCTCAGTTCCAATCCTATGTGTGTCCATTTTCTGTAGTTCTGCTTCTTTCCCTTCCACAATGAACACTGAACAGAAATGTGTTAAGCAATTCATTTTCCTCTTTAGAACATAAGAAATTGCCTGTTCAGATCCCTGAGGCCCACCCCCTCCACTGAGAAAATTGTCCATTTAATCCTACTCTCTGTTTTCTGTCTTTTAACCAGTTTGTAATCCATGAAAGAACATCATCACCTCTGCCATAACATTTTACTTTTCTTAGAAGCTCTCATGAGGAACTTTGTCAAACGGCTTCTTCCCCTTCCCCTTCCCTTTCACCTCCGAGTCTCACAATGCCACTTTGACTTCCTCTTATCACTAACCTATGTATAACAAGTCGGGTCCTCATGTTTTATTGTAATTGCTATTTTTTTTCCATTTGTATCTTTGCTCTCCTGATTACTTTCCTAACTTCTCTTAGATATTGTTGCCTGTCTTCCTCATTCTGCGATCTCTTGTAATTGATGAATGCTAACCTTTTTTCTTCCCTTTTCAGCTACTTCTTTAGAAAGTCATAATGACCGCTTTTTCCTCTTACCTTTATTTACTTTCCTCACTAAAAGGTTAGTTGGCTTTCTCAGGGAAAGCTGCTATCACTGGGCAAAAGGCCAAGGACAGCCACAATCGTAGGTAGACAGGCTGGAGGAGAGGAAAAGTTGCTGGGAAGGGAAACAACTGGAAGAAGGGAGAGCAGAGCCAAAAATACAGGGGGGGGGGGGGGGGGAGTAAAATAAGCATAACCGCCTGTTTAAAAAAAAAAAAAAGGAACAAAAACAGCAAAAGAAAGAAAAAATGGTCTTTGAACCTATAATTCTGGGCAAAGGCCTAGTTGTCTAAATATTTTTCTGCCTCTGACAGGAGATGCGACTACATAAAGAGTAAATAGGAGCTGGGCAGCAAAGTCTGCACAACTGAGGAGAGACTAATACCAACCTTCAGCACCGATTGCAGCCAGAGTGAGTGCAAAAGGCCACAGAGCAGTGAGAAGGGGGAATGGTGGGAGAGGAGAAATGAGAACAGAAGCGAAAGAGGGAAGGATTAAGAAGTGGGCCACTTTCCATACAGCACAGACCACAAGGCATGGGGACTATCCTTAGACATGGCAAAACATGGCAATTTTCCCAGTCCCTGCATTTTAGAGGGGCCCGTGCCTGCCAGCAGAAAGAGGACCCATCAACAATTTCATCAATATGCTGCCGGCACTGAACGGGAGAGGTGGTGGTCCCAGTGGTATCATCAGTTCTGCTGTGGGGAAGAAGGCACAGATGATTGAGGTTAATGCTTCGCTGGGGTCTTGAAGTAGGAGGGGGAAGGAAAGGGGGAGAATACCGGCTCAGGTCTGGAGGGCAGGGGGGAGAGAAGAGGAAAGGGAAAGAGTGCTTGATAGAGTATTAGACGGGAAGAAAGGAAAGAAGGAAGGGAGGATGTGTTCAGTTTGTCCTCGGAGAGAGCGGGGGGAGAAAGGCCAGTGTCACAGTCCACACAGCATCCTCGTCCCCCCTCCCCACTCAATCTCAAGGCAATCCACACCATCTGATTCACCTTGGGCCCCACAGCCCCATATGGTCAGCTATGTCTGTGGATTAGAAAATACATGATTCTCAACCCTAACCTGATGGCATACCTACATAACCTGTTTGTTTTTCAGAATATCTATAATGAATATGCTTGAGATAGATTTGCATATAATGGGCCTCCACTGTATGCATATCAAGCATATTTATTATGGATATCCTGAAAACCAGACTGATTAGCTTCTAGGACAGGCTTGAGAACAAAGATTAAATTTCAGGATGTTCAACAATAGGTGCTTCCACAATACTTCTTCTTATACAACTTGTATGTTCCAACAATCTGGTTTTCAATTTCCTTTTTGTCTTACCAGTACAAAGCATTCTACATGAACACTGGATGACATATATTACCTGAGTAGTGTTACAGTTAGAAAAATCTTTTAAAAACAAATGTCGCACCTGTAACAGGATTCACAAAACTATCAATTCTCATTGCCTATGGACACAAGCAACAGTTGAAACATACAAAATAACCTTAGAAAGTATCACAAGACAGAGGTTGAGAAGGCTCATCTGTTATTGTTTGTAAGGTTTTGGGTGGACCCTTGGACACTGTGGCAGCTGACCACGCCCACGGAGGGAAGTCCCGTGAGGGGCCACAGGTCAGGCTCAGCTTTGGGACACACAACACAGAGTTATATCTTTTATTAGACAGAGTTGAGAAGCCACCAGAGGTGGCAGTAGTGAGTAGAGATGAAGCCCAGCTGGGCTAAGGATACTGGAACAGCAATTCCCTCTATGGCTGTGCTGTAGTGGAGAAAACTGAGATAGTGAGTACAGTGGAGCATACACAGAGTTCTGGTATAGAGCCTCGTTGGTAAAGTTACTCACACAGTGGTTTCTCCCGGAAGGTAACACAGAAGCTGGAATAGAGGCAGGCCCTCAAGGAGAGAGTACCTGGTTCCAGGGAACGGCTCTGAGGAAATAAAGTTGGTAACTCACTGATGATGTAGGCAGTGGTTTCTTCCAAGCAGAAGCGATAAGCTCAGGCAGCGAGTCAGGGAACATGGGCCCTCGAGGAGCGAGTACCGGTTCCTGATAGCGACCCGAAAGAAATGAGAGAGGCCCCCGAGGAGCAGGTATCCCGTTAGGATAAAGTCCAAAAGTTGGAGAGGCAGAGTAGCTAGGTACAGAGAGCGAATTCCATCCATAAAGATTCCCTTTGCTAACTCGATTAGCTAGCAAACAGTGTAGGCTTTTGTATTCGGGATGCTTGACATCATCACAGGGGGACGCCCCTGAGGTTCGCGCCAAAGAGAGAATAAGAAGCAGGGCCGCGCGGCGCGCGCGCCCTATAGTACCTGGACAACATGGCGGGATGCAGCGCCCAAGCCGGACCGGGGATGCCGGAGAGGACGGCAGGCAGACGCCGCGGCAGCCAGACGTCCATCAACCGTGGGAGGAGTCGCAAAAAAAGGTAAGGTGGGCGGAGTGGACACGTCGGGCAGCAACAGTCGTAACATCATCTATGCTATTCCTAATTATTTTCCTACTATGTTCCATCTGCTTCATCATTCTCCTCTGTTTTCTCTATTGATAAAGGATACTTTCCTGCTAAACTGTCATAATGGTTTTTTCCTTGACCAAATAAAAAACGGAACCTTTCTTATAATGTTTCATCTGGACTGGTCTAGCAGAACTAAAGGAAAGGAAATTAACAGGTAAGTTTAAATTTCACCTTCTAGGTACCAGCGGGAAAACAAATGGGTCATTTCTAGACATCAGTCTAAAGATTTTAAATTGTGTGTTTTAATAGTGGCTAAGCCAAAACAGCGAAGTAAAGATATGAATTTATGTTTGTCAAGAGAGGAGCAGAGTAATTTTTCAACTGATTACAATGCATTCCTTTGGTTTGAATTTGGATCTTGACTATTTGATATTTTTATAATACATTTTAGTATTATTTTATTATCTTTAATATTATTTAATTATTTAAGCTTTATCATCTATATGTTTTTATTTTGCTCACTTTTTTATTGTATTCATTTTTATATTTTTTTTAAGATGCAGTTCATAAGGTTATAATTTGTTACACTACATTTTAACTTATGTCTTATGAAGTACACTGATATATTACTTTGGCATTTATTATTGTATTTTTGTAGATTTTATGTCCAGCCCCTGCTGAAAGCATTAGCCAAAACACTGCCATGTTGCTCTCTGTTTAATATGATTATTTTGTTGTAATATGCTTGTATGAGTTATGTAATAAAGTTATTGCATTTATGTTTTATTACATTATATTGCCCTTTATTGTCTTGCTTTGACGGCATATCGCTCTATATGGTTTTCACTATTTCCTGCAGTATTCTTGCCCCTGTTTTTAATAGGGTGAATATAAACCAAAGCCTGTAATTTGCTTACTCTTCATGTCGAAGAGACGGCAGAAGTAACAATACAGTCCAGTGAGAAATGTCAAGTCTAAGGACTCTAGAGGTTCATAGGGAGGTTTCATGAGTTGAGCAAAGACTATGTTGAGGTCCTAAGCTATTGGAAGTTTACAAACCAGGGGCCTGGAATTTCACAATCCTTTCATGCACTTCAAAACTAATGCAGGAGGGAAATTGGAGTCCCATCCACCTGCTAGTGATATGCTGCAATGGTTGGCTGCCACACACCAAGTCAAGAATCTCTTCCACTTGAAATTGTAGGATCTTCTGATAGAAGGCTTTCTAGTCAAAATAAGCATGTCTTCTACCTCCTTAGGAAGGAGTAGGGAGGAGAATACTATGCAATTAACATCAATGCTGGGGGAGCCAGCAATGGCAGGTACAGATGGCAGAGCCTGCCACCCTCCTGTGTGATTGTAATGGAGACTGAATTGATGGATAGACAAGATATGGATAGCACGCTTGACGTGGCCAGGCTAGTACTATGAGAATTACCTTTGCCTTGTCCTGAAGAACCTTCTGGACAGTCATGGCAATTAGAGGAAATTGCAGGTATGCACAAAGTAGATTGATGCTTCAAGTCTAGCAATGTCAGTCAAAGAAATTGCATACACTACACAGCAGCCATGTGTCTGAGAAGGCCCATGATAGATCTCGTTGATGCTCGATCCTACTGTAGAAGAGACCATAGTACACCCATCAACAATGCAGCTCTATGAATTGGAAGAAATGCCTTCTCCTGAAGCTAACCTATCCAGGAGCCTATGAACTGAGTTCTTTAAGACATAATCATATTGGACTTGGAAAAGTTGGCCAGGAATCTCAGACTAGAGGTGTTGCATTATTGTTTCGAGGGACTCCAGAACTCCTGTCAAAGAAGGACCTGCCACCAACCAATCAGCTAGGTAAGGGAAAACACAGGCGCTCTGTCAACAAAGTTGTACAGCCACTAATGCAAGGCATTTTGTAAACTCTTTCAGAGTCACTGAGAGACCAAAAGGAAGCACCTTATACTGGTTCTACAAGTACTTCACAACAAACCAGATGAACTTCCAAAGGCAGGGTGAATGGTGATGTGCACAGACATTTCTTTTAGAACCAGAGTGCACATCCAATCCCCCAATTGAATAAAGAGAAGAATTGTCTAGAGGGAGTTCTCTTGAACTCTCCCAATCCAACATTTTGTTCAGCCTCTGTAAGTCCAGAATAGGTCTCAATCTCAACCCCCCCCCCCCCCCCCGACTTCTTGGGGACTAAGAAATACTGGGAATAGAATCCCTGGCCATATTCCTGAAATGGGACGAACTCAATCAGCTGAAGGAGTGACTCCATCTCCACCTGGCAAGACTGAGAGAGGTTGGAGCTAAAGATTGAAATCCACTGGGTTGAAGAGGTTGAGAAAAATGCAAGCAGTAGCCATACTCTGCAATTTTCTATTCCTATTGTTCCTTAGTGACACTGATCCATACTGGAAGGACTGGACCCTTCCCTTACCAGAAGAGGTGGAGATGTAGGCTTCAAGGATGTCAAAAACTAATCCAGAGCTTATGTTGTACTACTGCTGCAGCTTCAGCTTATAACTTTTCCTCTACTGACATCTAACGGGACGCTGCTGCTGTTGAACAGTGGGAGGAACTAAATACCGTGAAAGGAGTGGAAGAAATATCTTTGGAAAAATGGATGCTTATGTAGCAGCACCGATGTCAGGCTTGGGCCAGCTGGTCCCCCACCACCACTGATGACTATAGAGTGGATTAATGATCCTTAAATCAGAGCCAACATCTCCTTCACCTTGTCATGGAACAAATTGTCCTCTGTACAGGGTTCATCTGATAAAGTCGTGCACATCTTCTCAAAGGCCACTCACAACTACATGAACCTTCAAGCTATTATGGAAATGGCCGAGGTTCTGGCCAAAATGTCAAAAGCTTTCTATGTAGACTGGATTCAATGCTTTTCACATTCCTCTTTGTCTTACAAGGCTCAACAGAAGGGCACCTCTCCTGGATCAGACAATTTCATCAAAAGCTTCACCTCTTGCACACAGTCATACAAAAACTGCACCATAAACAGCTGATGAGCTAAACATATCTAATACCTTTGAATCCTTCCCAGGAGGTGTGTCAAAAAGATTCCTTTTGGGCTTTGCATGCTTCAATGCTGACTCCACCACCACAGAGTGGTGCAGTAACTGAACCATCCCAAGACCTGAGAAGGCCTATACCCTAAACTTTAGGTCAAGCTTTCAATCCACTGGAAGGCATAAGGTCAGTGTCTGCCACATCTTTATTTGGAAGTCCTTGAGGAGTCTATAGACTATAATGGACTCAGAATCCACTGGAGATTGAAAAAGACTTAATAAGCCCAAAGGTGCCCGTTTTCAGGTCTTCCTCCTTCACAATACTGATAGACAGGATCTTCCCCATCTTATACAAAAAAAAAAAAAAAAAAGTAACCAAGATTCATTTTATTTATTAATTTACACAATTTATACCTATCTATCCACCATTCTAGGCATTTTACAATAAACATACATCATTCATAGGAGAGATATGCTGAAGCAAATTTGTTATGGGATTTGAAAGAACCCCTGTGGAATCGTCCTCTTCCACCAACCATTGGGGTACACAGGGCCACGACACTGACAAAAATGAAGACAACTAAGAAGGAGGCCTCTGCTGGTTTGAGGGAGAAATATCTGGCAGGAACTCAGAATGTAATGATACCACATCTTTCCTTTCTGACCCATGAATGAACTCCCCTTGGAGAAGGTGAATCTACTATCTCGAGGAGGGGGTCTTACTCAGACTACTGGAAGGCCCTGGGGTAAAGTCTGAACCTCTAGAGGAGATTGGGCAGCTCCATTATGTGAGAGGATTTCATCCATCCTGGATAAAAGAGGCTCCCCAACTTTCCTCTCTGGTCTTCAGGACTTAAAAGAAGCAAAGAAAATCTTCACCAGCTCTGACAACTGAGTTCCACAGGCTGAAAGACCCTTTGTGATGGAGTTGGAGAGACATCCTCTTCAGAAACCCTTTTTAGCTCAGTCTCCCTAAGACTTGCCAATGTCAGCAGTGCTGAACAGGAACTCAGGGCAGCAAATGTAACTGCAGAAGTTGCCAACTCAGAGACATTAACATCTTTCACTGGCTGGCATCAGACCTGGTCGGAGACACTGGTGAAACATCTTTCTGTGCCATAACTGGTCTCTTACTTATGCACTGAAGTGCTTTGCTCTGACAAGGAAGCAGTCTTTAGAAGCAATGCAGATGAAATGGACAGTGCCTTGGCTTACATCGAGTCTTCACAGAACAGATTGCTTAGTGCCCTGGGAATCCTCCATGCCATGAATGACATCACCGAGGAAGCAACCTCCCACCTAAGGTTCAAGGATGGATCTGCTTGAGCATTTCTATGCCAGTAGAGACAGCCCTGCAAGGGATCCCCTTCCGTGCATTTCTCCATACCTCATCCTGCACCTTAATTCTTTTATGCATCGCTCAACCCCTGACTTGTGCTGGATATGGGAACTGGCACCACGGAGGAAGGAAGGGCAGAGGGCAGCCTTCCCAGACTTGTGGGAGAGAGGGAGAGGAGAACTTTGTCTCACCTTCTTGTGTCAAGAACCCTTCAATGCCTTGCTCCGTAAAAAGGAGCACCTCCATTACTCTACCTTGCCTTCTACAGGCATGGGAATGTTGCACCTTTTGGAACATCCTATTATATCTGCAGCAGTTGGATGCAGATATAATAGGATGCAGGCCTTAAAACCACAGACCACAATCTTATAGGGCTTTCCCACAGTTTATTTTATTGCTTTATAATAATTTTAAAAAGTTCTGTTGAGGGGCTGATGTGACAGTGGCATAAACAAAAGAGATGCAATGAGGAAGAATGAGGCCCAGGATGGTCCAAACAAATCTTAAGAGACAGAGAACATTTCCAAGAAATAGCATGGGCAAAAAAAGACCAAGATGCTCATGAGGCAGTTCATGTGCAGAAATTCCCACACATGCTCAGTAAAGCCTTTACTGAGCTCTAAGAGATGAAGCCATATTGGCACATTGGATGACATCACCCATGCATAATGGCCAATTCATGCCTGCTTGTCGATGGAGAAATGTGCATTCATTAGATTCGAGATCCAGATATGCATAATTTGGCTGGCCTGAAAATCAGATCTGTTTGTGAGACTCAAGGAATGGAGTTTGCCATCCCAGACTGGCTCCTAAAAATGACATGCTAATGCCTAGGATTTTCTAATACTTTTTCCAGCCTCAATGGAGCATGCATTTATCTCTATATGTATTTATTTATTTAAACATTTCTGCAAATAAAACATTGTATGATATTGCCCAGGATTTGAACACAAAATACAATAAACAAGGACTTAAAATAAAATATGCAGTTAAAATCCTTAATGGATGAGAAGAATATCAAACTCCAGAAATAAAACCAGTATTATAATACACCATAAGGCATCTGTCAGATTACAATTGGAGTACGGAGCTCAGTTCTGAGCACCCACCCTCAAAAAGGATATCCACATGTTAGAAAAAGTGCCATGAAGCTAATAAAAAGGACAATTGGGCTTACACAAGCTGAATGACTATCCAAAAAGGGTTACTTACATTAGAAAAAAAGACAATAGTCTTTATATTCCAGAAATAAAGATTAGGCAACAAGCTATAGGTGATAACTTTATAGGCATTATTCACAGGATTTCATCTTATGTTGAAGCCGATTTCTGTCTGACTCCTTTTTCAATTTACAAGCATGATTTTCAAACTTATACATTTAAACTCCACACATTTAAACTCCGCACATCCGAAAAAGGTGTATATGCCAGTGCAGCAAGATGGTGTCCATTCCCACATCAGAGTCCAAAAGCACCTCTTTTTCCCAAATCAATAGAACAGGGGCAGGCAACCTTTATGAAGAGATGTCTCAAGATTTCAATCCTGATTAGGCAACTCCGATTCTTCAGTGCCACAAACCAATCAGAAGACAAGCCTGTGTGAGAAATGATACTACCACACCATGCAGCAAAGGAAATTAGTTGCTAAAGTAAAACTTGGTGTTCTATATAAACCCCCATAAGAATATAGTTTAGTTACCAATAGTGGGGTAGTCCAGAACTGATTTTTTGGCAGGGGTAACATCCCCAGCACTCTCTCTCTCTCTCTCTTTGGCAATACATGTAAAATAGTCATGCCAATAAAAATTATCCAGATCTCTTTTTCTCATTCCCCTCTACAGCAGCAACAAATAGTGCAGAGCAGAACAAGGACATTTCCAGTCACCACTCACCATAGAAAAATAATATTCAAATTCTGGTATCACCTCAGTAACAGCAACACAAATTCCCTCCACTACCAGAAATATTGTGTAATAATATAAAACTCTGCAAAAAAAAAAAAAAAAAATGCATTCAGAACCTATACCTGCCATCTCACAACAAACTAACTGCCAAACTCAAACAGCAACAACCCTATTTATTAAAAGGCAACACTGCAAATAAGGTCCTAAAACACCAATATGAGTTCTATTAAGAAAATAAAACAAGCCAAGCTGCTATCTATCCCTATTTAAAAAAAGTACACACACACCTACAGAAACTATGCAGAAACCTCACTTCAGTCACATTTGCAGAACACAGACAGGCCCGCACCAAATACAAAATAAAGTGGCTATAAAGAATGAACAGAAACATGCAGACAAAAACTGAATAGAAAACTCAAAAAAATATAACACATCAATCACAACTGGCCTATTGTAACATGGCCTTGCCCTGAAAAAGCCATGAGTAAACTGAATTACAATTACGATATAATAAACTATCCATACCAAAACAACACTAACTGCCATCACTCACACAGTAACAAGCCTATTAAAAGACAACACTGCAAATATTACTCCAGGCCCTCCTATTAGGAAAACAAAACAAGTCGGGCTACTATTTTAAAAGCTTTGCTCGTGCAAAATGGCCCCATACACGCATATGTGGGCCGTGCATGAGCAATGTGAATTTTAAGAAGCCAGGAAGTACACGCATACATACCTGTGCATGTGTCAAGAATAAGAAGGTGGGAAAGGGGCAGGGCATGGGTCTTCTGGTGTGGGGCGTGTAACCCCCAAATTTTGCAAGGCTGAACATGGCAATGTGCGCCATATTAACTGCGTAACTTTGCTACTGGCCCTTATGAGGTGCAAGTCTGGAGATTTTGGGCCAGAAGGATCCTGAACACTGGGGAGGTGGAGGGGGCAGAGAGAGAGAGAGAGAGAGAGCGAGAGAGAGCACCTCTGTTAGAGAGACAATATGACACTCTACATATCGACCATTGTAAGAGGGGCATTTTCAACTCAGGGTGGGTTTTGGGGGCCTGTGTCACATTGGTCCACCTAGGGCACTAGGGTCTGTAGACCCGTGTAACACTATCCCCCCCAAAAAACACACCTCAAGTTGAAAGTGCCCCTCTTACAATGGTCGATATATAGAGTGTTATTGTCTCTCTCCCAGAGGCGCTCTCTCTCTCTCCCCCTCCCATGTCACTTGTGAGTACGCAGGTAAAGGCTCCACACTTACGCGCAGTTGGGATATTTTAAATGATACATGTGTTCTTGCACGCACGATATAAAATTAAGCTTATTTTTGCTCGCTTGCCAAATATGCATATTTATGGGTGCATGCACACGCCTTTTAAAATTTTCCTGATAGAAGACCCTATGTGAGAGCAAGACAGGAAGTTTGTGTGTGAGAATCCATGTGTGTGAGAAAATGGCCTCTTTGTTTTGTATTTGGTGAGGGGTTGTTTGTTCTGCATGTGTGACTAAAGCGAAGTATTCTTCTACTATATAGTTTCAGAGTAGAAATCTATCAGGAAAATTTTAAAAGGTGTGTGCGTGCACCCATAAATACGCATATTTGGCATGCAATCAAAAATAAGCTTAATTTTATATCGTGCATGCAAGAACACATTGGAGAAATTACTTACCTGATAATTTCTTTTTCCTTAGTGTAGACAGATGGACTCAGGACCAATGGGTATAGTGTACTCCTGATAGCAATTGGAGACGGATCAGATTTCAATCTGACGTCAGCCCCTAGTACATATACCCCTGCAGGAAGTGCAGCTCTTCAGTATTCTCCTCGAAAAGCATTGTGGATATATGTGTGACTGACAAATTTGATTAGCTTGGAAACTTCATAACTTGTTTAAAACATTATAACTTGATTAACTTGAACTGGTTGAATTGACTATAGCTGGAGACCGCCTGTGTACTCAACTGGAAAGCATTGACACCCGGTAGGGTGGGTGCCCTAGGAGAATGAAGACATGGCTTACCCTTGAATCATTCGAAATTCCATGCGTAACGGCAGCCAAGTGTGGGATGCAGAGTCCATCTGTCTACACCAAGGAAAACGAAATTATCAGGTAAGTAATTTCTCCATTTCCTAGTGTGTAGCAGATGGACTCAGGACCAATGGGATGTATAAAAGCTACTCCCGAACCAGGTGGGAGGCTGCCTGTGACTCACTTAGTACTGCCCTTGCAAATGCCCTGTCCTCCTGAACCTGAACATCCAGACGGTAGAATCTGGAGAAGGTGTGGATGGAGGACCAGGTCGCCGCCCTGCAGATCTCGGCAGGTGACAGCATTCTGGTTTCTGCCCAGGAAACTGCCTGGGCCCTGGCAGAATGGGCCTTGACCTGTAAAGGCGGTGGCTTGCCTGCTTCTACGTAGGCCGCCTTAATGACTTCCTTGATCCAGCAGGCTATGGTTGCCCGCGAGGCCGCTTCCCCTTGTCTCTTCCCGCTGTGAAGGACGAAAAGGTGTTCCGTTTTTCGTACGGGTTCCGACATTTCCAGATATCTGGATAGAAGTCTGCCAATATTGAGGTGGCGTAGACTACAAGATTCTTCCGAATTCTTCGAGTCATCCGGCGATGGTAGCGAGATGGTTTGGTTAAGATGGAAGTGTGATACCAATTTGGGAAGGAACGAAGGGACCGTGCGTAGCTGGATGGATCCCGGGGTGAGCCTGAGGAATGGTTCACGGCAGGACAGTGCTTTAGTTCTGAAATGCGGTGGTCTGAGCAAATTGCCAGCAGAAATGCTGTCTTTAAAGTTAACAGGAGGAGGGACAGACCTCGGAGGGGTCTGAAGGAGTTTCCTGCTAGGAAATCCAGGACCAGGTTGAGGTTCCACAGAGGTACCGGCCACTTTATTTATTTATTTATTTATAGTTTTTTATATACCGCCGCTCATCAAAGATATCACGTCGGTGTACAATGAACAGGAACTTACGCCGGAGCGTTATACATTTAACAGGATTAAATAAGCATTATACATTTAACAAAAGTAAGAATATATATATTTGAACATAAAACAAGTAGAATCTTTTAAAACAGAACTATCATTTAGGATTAACTGAGCTGAGTTAAACAGAGCTGGAAAGTAAAGGGATTTTAGGAAATTAGGTATGAGGTTAGGGACAGGTTAGGAGGAGATGGAGTTATAATTAGGAGTGATAAGAGAGGGGAGAAAGCGCTTCAGGTGCAATTAAGAGCAAAAGTATGGAATGGTATTTACAGTAAGGACATAAAAAAAGGGGAAGCTTGACACATCCGTGAGAAGCTATGCTGTCGCCCTCACTCCTGGAGCCGTAGCATGACAATGCGGCAACCTGTACCTTGATGGAGTTGAGGGACAGCCCCTTCTGTCGCCCGTTCTGTAAGAATTCCAGGATTATGGGAACTTTAATTGAGCGTGTCTTGATGTCGTGATCTTCGCACCAGGCTTCAAAAAACTCTCCAAATCCTTATGTACGTTAAAGATGTGAAAAACTTGCTTGCTCGGAGTAGGGTGTCGATTACAGCCCCCGAGTATCAGCTTTTTCTCAGGCGAGCCCTCTCAATGGCCAGGCCGTAAGAGAGAATTGAGCTGGATCCTCGTGGAGGATCGGTCCTTGTTGAAGTAGGTCTCTGTGTGGAGGCAGTGGTAGGAGGTTCCCTGCCAGTAGTCTTCTCATGTCTGCGTACCACGGTCTTCTTGGCCAGTCCGAGGTCACCAGAAGAACTAGTCCCCTGTGTAGCTGTATCTTGTGGATGATTGTGCCCAAAAGGGGCCACAGCGGGAAGGCATATAATAGGGTCCCCTGTGGCCAGGTCTGTATCAGGGAGTCGATCCCCTGGGACTGAGGTTCCCGCCTGCGGCTGAAGTACCTGGGTACTTGGGCGTTGGACCGGTTTGCCAGAAGGTCCATGTCCAGTGTCCCCCACCGGTTCACTATCATTTGGAACGCTGCGGCTGACAGCTTCCATTCTCCTGGCTCTAGACTTTCTCTGCTGAGGTAGTCCGCCGTGATGTTGTCTTTCCCGGCGATGTGGACGGCTGAGATCTCCTGGAGGTTTACTTCTGCCCATGCCATTAGGGGGTCTATTTCCAGAGACACCTGCTGGTTTCTGGTTCCCCCCTGCCGGTTGATGTAGGCCACTGTTGTGGCGTTGTCTGACATTACTCTGACTGCTTTGTCTTGGAGTCTGTGCTCGAATCGTAGGCAGGCTAGTCTGACCACTCTCGCTTCTAGGCAGTTGATGTTCCATCCCGACCCTTTTGTGTTCCACTGCCCTTGGGCGGTTAACTCCTCGCAGTGTGCTCCCCATCCTCGTAGGCTGGCATCTGTGGTGAGCAGGGTCCAGGTTGGGGAAGATAGTCTTGTTCCCCGGCTCAGGTGGCTGACCTGTAGCCACCACCATAGCTGGGTCCAGACTCTGCCCGGGAGTGATAGACTGTGGATTCCAACGTGATAGAAGTGAGCGCTGCAGGGTCTCATGTGAGCTCGCGCCCATGGCACTACTTCCAGAGTGGATGCCATCAGACCGAGGACTTGCAGGTAATCCCATGCTGTGGGATGAGGTTCGTGCAGCAGGATTTGTAACCGATTCCACAGTTTTGATCTCCTTGTGGGAGTCAGGTTGACCTTGTCTTCTTTGGTGTCGAACCGGACCCCTAGGTATTCTAGAGACTGTGAGGGCTGCAGATTTTTGTTTGTGTTTACCACCCATCCTAGGCTCTTCAGTAGAGTTTTGACTCCGTTGGTTGATTGGCAGCTTTCCTCTGGGGATTTCATCCTGATCAGCCAATTGTCTAGGTAAGGGTGTACGAGGATTCCTTCCTTCCTCAATGCTACCGCCACCACCACTATGATCTTGGTGAACGTCCGGGGTGCTGTGGCTAACCCAAAGGGTAGTGCCCGGAACTGGTAGTGACGGTCCAGGATTTTGAAGCGAAGATAGCGCTGGTGTTCCTGATGAATTGGGATGTGTAGGTAGGCCTCCAAAAGATCCAGGGATGTGAGAAACTCTCCCGGTTGTATCGCCCTTATTATGGAGCGTAAGGTTTCCATGCGGAAGCGGGGGATCCTCAGGTGGCGGTTGACCGACTTGAGGTCCAGGATGGGTCTGAATGTCCCCTCTTTCTTGGGGACGATAAAATTAATGGAATAATGCCCAGTATTTATTTCTTGTGGAGGCACTGGGGTTATGGCCTCGAGGGCCAGTAGTCTGGTCAGTGTAGTTTCCACTGCCGCCCTCTGGAGAGGTCGTGGCAGGGGGACTCCACAAGCGTGTCCGGAGGGGTTCGTAGGAAATCCAGGTAGTACCCCTCCCCAATGATGGCGAGGACCCACTTATCCGAAGTTATCTCGACCCATCTGTGGTAGAATAGGGCTAGTCTGCCCCCTATGGCTTCTCCCCTTGGACAGGTTGGCTGAATCTCATTGTGGGGTACGGCTGGGGCCTGTAGCCGAGCTTGTTCCCCTCTTGTTGTGCTTGTTCCGAAAGGATTGGTTCCTGCCCATAGGGCGGGGCGCTTGATAGTTGCTTCTGTATGGATTGAAGCGCTGTGAGCTTCTGCCCCTGGAGGCCCGGGGGAAGGGTCGCTGGTTTCTCTTCATCCTATCCTCCGGTAGGCGCAGCAATGGGGACTCGCCCCATTTGTTGGCCAGTTTCTCTAGCTCGCTGTTGAACAGGAAGGATCCTTTAAAGGGCATCCTTGTGAGGCGAGTTTTGGAAGATGCGTCGGCTGACCAGCTTCGGAGCCAGAGTTGTCTCCTGGCAGCCACCGCAGATGACACTCCTCTGGCCGCTGTGCGCACCAGGTCGGAAGCAGCGTCTGTAAGGAATGATACTGCTGGTTCCATGACTTCTCCAGGGGTGTTGCTCCTGGTCTGTGATAAGCAGGCATGTGTCACTACGGTGCAGCAGGCCGCTATTTGTAGGGACATAGCAGCTACGTCAAAAGATTGTTTAAGGATGAATTCCAGACACTGGTCGTGTGCATCTTTGAGCGCTGCTCCTCCCTCCACTGGGATAGTAGTGCGCTTCGAGACCGCGCAGACAATGGCATCCACTCTTAGGCATGTAAGAAGGTCTTTGGCCGCTGGGTCCAGGGGTACATGGCTGCCACAGCTCGTCCCCCTTTGAATGTGGACTCTGGAGCGCTCCATTCCAGGTCAATTAGCTGCTGGACGGCTTGTAACAGAGGGAAATGGCGAGAGGTCTGGCGGAGGCCCTCTAGCAGGGGATTCGGTTTAGGCTCCCCCGAAGCACCTGGGCCCGAGATAGCGAGCTCTTTCAGGCTGTGGATGACCAGGTCCGGGAGCTCGTCCTTGGTGAAGAAGCGTCTCATGGTTCGATGAGGCTCTGTCCCTGGGGGGAGTTCCCCCTCTTCTAGGGGCTCTGCTTCCTCTTCAGAGTTGTCCGTGTCCCCATAGGTGGGGCTTCTGGGTGGTGAAAACCTTTGTCTGGGCCTCGAGGGGACTGGGGCATAAAGGTCTTCTGGCGGAAGGTGTGGCTGATCAGCCAGAGGTTCCATTTGCATGTGAACAAAAGTGTGTAGCCCTTTGAAGAACTCCACCCATGAGATAGCCGCTGGATCCAAGCTAAGGGGCGCTGGGTCCCTGGGGGCCCCCGTCTGCAGGGTTGTCCCGCTGGAATTTGCTAGGTCCGGGGTACCCACTGAGGAGCAATTACTCGGCCCTGGGTGGGACTGGCCCTGAGCAGGAACTCCCAAGGCCTCCTCGCACTGAGTGCACAGGGCGTTGGCCTCCTCGCTTTGAGTGGCTCTGATATGGCATGCTGGGCAGAGGCCTTAAACTTTTATCTCCTTTTCTGGTGGTGCCATGGTTGACGACGCGTACATCCTTATGCGCTCCAGCGCGTCTAAGATGTGCGTGTGGATTGTGCGCGCAGTTGTGCGCCCAAGTCGTGGCTATGCGCTCAGCCCAGTAAGCTTGTAATGCGCTCAGCCCGGTAAGCGTGTGACGCACGTATATCTTGTGCGCCCAGTCCTTGTGCGCCCGGATCGAATGTCGAACGGAGGGCGAATAGGGCCAAGATGGCGACGGCGACCACGCAGGCAATATGGTGACCACCTCGGAGGGCCTCCACGTGGATGGACCTTTGTAACTAACCAGGGCCTGGCCCTGCTAGGTCGGATCAACCCGGTGGCACTGGTTCCGGCTGGCGACCTGTGCGACTCCTCGAACCTCAGAGACCGGAGTCATCGCTGAAGATTTCTACCTTACCTTGTCTTGTCTTCGGTGCTTCCCGGTTTCGTTCCGGGCGGTCTCCGGCTGCGGGGGGAGAGAGCAAATACCTTCACCACCACGCTCGAGGGTGCACCTGCTGCCTCTCAGCCGCGCCCGGGATCGGGGCCTAGGTCCTCACCGTGAATCGGCTGCCGGACCGAGGCTCACCTCAGAGGGACCATGGAAATCACCTCAGGAAATCTCAACTGGGGGAGGGACCCAAGGGTATCACTGCAGAAGAGTGGGGCTCGTCTTCAGAGGTAGGATTTTTCTCCAAATTTGGTTTTCTTCGTTGAATTGATTCTAACGCTGTGAGAGTGTGCAGATAGTCCCTAACTGCTATGGAGACGGAAAATACTGGAGAGCTGCACTTTCTGCAGGGGTATATGTACTTGGGGCTGACGTCAGATTGAAATCTGATCCGTCTCCAACTGCTATCAGGAGTACACTATACCCATTGGTCCTGAATCCTTCTGCTACACGCTAGGAAAGTATCATTTAAAATATCCCAACTGCGCGTAAGTGTGGAGCCTTTACCTGCGTACTCAAAAGTGACATGGGGGGGAGGGGGAGAGAGAGAGAGCGCCTCTGTGAGAGAGACAATGACACTCTATATATCAACCATTGTAAGAGGAGCACTTTCAGCTTGAGGTGTGTTTTTTTTGGGGGGGGATAGTGTTACACGGGTCTACAGACTCTAGCGCCCTAGGTAGACCAATGTGACACCGGCCCCCAAAACCCACCCTGAGTTGAAAATGCCCCTCTTACAATGGTCGATATATAGAGTGTCATATTGTCTCTCTAACAGAGGCGCTCTCTCCCCCCTCCCCCCCCCCATGTCACTTGTGAGTACGCAGGTAAAGGCTCCACACTTACGCGCAGTTGGGATATATTAAATGATACATGTGTTCTTGCACGCACGATATAAAATTAAGCTTATTTTTGCTCGCATGCCAAATATGCGTATTTATGGGTGCAAACACATGCCTTTTAAAATTTTCCTGATAGATTTCTATACTGAAACTATATAGTAGAAGAATACTTCACTTTAGTCACACATGCAGAACAGACAACCACTCACCAAATTCAAAATAAAGAGGCCATTTTCTCACCCACATGGATTCTCTCACACAAACTTCCTCTCTTGCTCTCACATAGGGTCTTCTTTCTCACACACACGCTCTCACTCCAGGCCTCCCCCTCTCTTCTGGCCTTCTTCTTCAGCCACTGCAGGATGGAAGTCTCTTCTTCAGCTTATGCAGAATAGGATTTGCAGTGGTCCCACCAGGCCTCTTCTTTGATCGCCACAGGATGGGATCCACAGTGGCCCAACTGTGCATGCCACAGACATGTGTGCCATAGGTTGCCAACCTCTGCCATGGAACTTACACACAAACTGACCAGCAACAGAAAGTTGCATGTGTGAGTTGAAAACATGACAGAAACCAGCAAGGATAAATACCAGGTGTGACTAACTCTTGTCCTAAAAAGCCAAAAACAGGCCTGATTTTCAGGATATCCATAATGAATATACATTAGATATATTTGCACACAATGGAATCAGTGCATACCAATTGATCTCATGCATATTCACTGTGGGTATCCTGAAAACAAGGCCTATTTATGGCTCTTGAGGACCAGAGTTAGCCTTCCCTGATAAAAACTCACACACACATACTGCACTTCTCAAACACACACTGCCTCCTTCTCACATATGCAAACATATTATATGCCTGACGTACACATATACAAAACCAGTATCTCAGGCACAACAGACACATGCAAACAAATTCAAGATCTCATGTGAATTCACACAAACATAACATTCAGGACAAAGTCTATATATTCTTCTGTGCATGCAAAGAAATCGGAGTAAAGAAGCGCTTAGTTCGGAGTACAAGGTTAAATCTAGAACTCTAGAATGGAAAATGGGTCCACTGTTCAGATATTCTGGTTACAGCCTGGTACTTTGATAAAACAAATATCCTCTTCAAGAGTCAGCTCAGCAATTCTGGGAACCAAAACTGGACCTGGCAGGGAAAATATGGTCAGGAAAGTCTATGCCAGGTAGATGGACAGGAGCACATATAGGATGTGGAATGGAATTCGGATAACAGTTTCAATCTACTCCCTTATTTAGTCTGATAACTGTAAGATATGAAAGTTCTTCCCACTAAAAAAACAAGAATAGCACCAATGTGCCACTAAATCAGTATCTGATGACACAAGATAAAAAGATAATCACTATGCCAGAGGTAAATAGGCAAACAATCCTAAGCCCAACACTTAAATTAATACGTTTATTAAATCTATTATCTTATTACACCACACTGACTTATGTGAAACATATATGCATCCTAAAATCTAATAACTTATCAATAATGTCTCAATCATACTGCCTCCATCCATTCATTCAATAAAATCCTAAAACATATACGATGTAAACATATACCGTGTAAACATTATGACATGAATTAACATATGTTTAAACATACCCCTATTAACATCTTTCTACCCTCTCCATATACATTTAACATATATTTTCCAAAAATACCCCTGTTAACATTAGTCTACCCGCTCCATATACATTTAACGACTATTAAAATCCTCCACTCCAACGAGTTCACTCGTTTCGCCTGTGAATACAGGCTTCCTCAGGGAACCTTTGTATGTTGTGAATCAGGGTCACTTTCCTTGTAAAACATCTGCTTTAAATGTTTCCTGATCTCTCAATTCTCTTCCCAATCATGTGGTCAACGCCATAATATATGAATCTCCTTCCATATATATGTTTCTCATTCAGCCATGCATTGTTATATACTAATTTTGCAAAAAATATTCCTTATGTAAACCGCTGGTAAACCCATTGGCCGTATGCAAACGAATTTTCACAATGTAGTGCAATTCTCCATATTCACGTTCTTATAAGCTTTAATTTGACATGCTCTTCATTCCACTGCCACGGTGATCATGAACACCGGTATGTCTTATAACAACATCTCCAAACTTCACCTCTCATTCCAAATATTACCGTATGCAGTTCACTGCTTCTCCTGTCGCCTTGCTATCAAAACAGTTATCAAGTATAGGCACTTTCACAACCAAAAACATAAAAGAAAAAGCATGGTGGAATTGAACATTTAAAATCAAACATACAATAAACATTATCTTCAAAGTGAAAACAATGCAATATAGTCCCCCAATTATTTGTAGAAACAAAAAATAATCTACTATAACAAACTCCAGTTACAAGAAAGCAACACGATGCACCCACTAAGGCATATAATCACCAACTAAAAACTGTATTCTCTAAAGGTAAAGAAGTCACATAATA